>NC_067478.1:110225433-111437933 GCF_947179515.1 Apodemus sylvaticus
GAGGTTGTTCCCAGGCACAACCAGGAATGAGTGGAAACCAACAGTGTGTTTAGAATGTGGGTTTATATATCACCTGGCGTTAAAACTAAGAAGTGGTTTGGGAGTTCTGGAAAATGAAGGCAACTTGTAAGATGAACCAGGAAAATATGGAAAACAACTATTGTTTAATAAAATATGCTGTAGAGTTAAATTTGTCTCTTCTTCTCCTGTACCATTCTGGTGTGGCACAGGGGCACAGCTCCCCAAACAGAAACTGCCTTAATTAAAGTAAAGCTCTGCCAACTGGAGAACTTGTTACTTTTCTAAGAACTTTACCGGTACCTACTTGTCTCAGCAATAATTCATGCATCAAATATATGTATTTATTGGAAATACAAATGGCTACCTGGCAGTAAGGATGTGGGGGTATCTGACACCTGAATTCCACTATAAAAATAAAAATGGATAGACTTACTTCATGAAACTGTTGAGCAACATTTGCAAAGCCAGGCAACGTACACATACACTTCATAACCCAGGAATTCTACTCCTAGAGTACCTGTAACATATATAACACACACATGTTCACCACAAGACATATATAACACTGTTTAGCAGTGCTGTATCTAACAGCAAAGAATTAGAAACAGTTCAAACACCTCTGGGTGATGTGCAGCAAACATGACTTAAGAATTGTGGGATAGAAGAATTTCACTAACACAGTGTCAAAAAAAAAAAAAAAAAAGGTCAGGCCTTGATCTTAGTGTTGGTGTGTGAGGGTATTGAGTAGGTTGAGTTACTTGCAATGTGCACACTTCTTTAGGCCTGTTTATGTACTTGAAACACATATTGGCAAGGTGAATGTCTTTAAGCAAATCTATGTATCGGAATAGACACTTAAGCATTAGCATTCCGCAGCCTTGTACACTCCTCCTCCGTCCAACTGCGTATGCATCCGAGTTCCTAAGCTGGACTTGGCCCATAAAGCCACTCTTCTGTATGATTATAATGGGATTTCTGCATTTATGTGGCGCCTTTCCTCTGCAGAGATCAAAGGGGCTTGTGCATAATAAAAGATAGCATATCAAACGCCACATATCAAACTCAGTCAGGTCTAGGGAATAAGGGGGAAACACTGAACTTGGGGACATATAATCTAGGAAACCTACAGATGTAAACTAGGTCATAAAAACTGTATGTGAAAACATTCATAAACATCAACTATTAAGAATTCATTTGTGTGGAATAAAAAACCTGCTTCTCCCAAGGTTGCCTTCTTACTCCTGACGGGAAGGACAGAGAGCAGCTGGGGCTTTCAATTTAGAACTTAGACTCCTAGGCACCACATGGCAAGATTTCTCTGGAGCCAGCTTGGCAGCTCACTGCAGTAAAACAGAACAACTAAATAAACTCTCTGTGCTGCTGTTCAAAGCATTTTCATATGTGCTTTAACACAGAAGCTTGCTAGCCCTGACAACTAATTAAATGTGCCATTTTCATATTTGTGAATGAAGACCGCTATTGATACATTTTGTGAGGCATATCGATCGCACACACTGCTTTTGTGTTCAGGGCTGGCACCAAGTGTGTTTCCCCCAAGCTCCAGCTTTTGAAATCACCATGCAAAGCAGACAATGAGGAATTTTCCACTGATCTAAGGTCACCTATAAAACCTGTCTATGGTGACATTTTAACTTGGCCACTGACCTCAGGAGATGTTTCCGTTCACCTAACAAAGGGCAAATGTAGCTGTGGGAAATATCTTCACACATGGGGAATAGAAGGAAAATAGTTTGTTTCAATTAATTTAAGTAGACCATGTTCAGTACACAGCTTCAGAAAGAGAGTCAGATAAAAGCAGGAGAAGGCAGCCTGTGTCCAGCCCTGGTGCAGGACGAAAACAGCCAATGATAATGGTCAGAAGGAGGGAAAAGTGGCCACAATCCCATGGAAAGCACTTTTTTAAAATATTTTTTATTCGATATATTTTTATTTACATTTCAAATGTTTTCCCCTTTTCTGGCCCCCCACTCCCCGAAAGTCCCATAAGCCCTCTTCCCTCCCCCTGTTCTCCCATCCACCCCTTCCCACTTCCCTGTTCTGGTTTTACCCTATACTACTACATTGAGTCTTTCCAGAACAAGGGGCCACTCCTCTGTTCTTCTTGTACCTCATTTGATGTGTGAATTATGTTTTGGGTATTCCAACTTTCTAGGTTAATATCCACTTATTAGTGAGTGCATACCATGATTCATCTTTTGAGACTGGGTTAATTCACTTAGTATGATGTTCTCCAGCTCTATCCATTTGTCTAAGAATTTCATGAATTCATTGTTTCTAATGGCTGAATAGTACTCCATTGTGTATATATACCACATTTTTGCATCCATTCTTCTGTTGAGGGATACCTGGGTTCTTTCCAGCTTCTGGCTATTATAAATAGGGCTGCTATGAACATAGTGGAGCATGTATCCATAGTACATGCTGGGAAATCCTCTGGGTATAGGCCCAGGAGTGGTATAGCAGGATCTTCCGGAAGTGGTGTGGCCAGTTTTCTGAGGAACCGCCAGACTGATTTCCAGAGTGGTTGTACCACTTTAAATGGATACTCTCACTAAAATCCCACAATTAAGTTATTATCCCCTATTAAGCTAGTAGTTTTCTATCCCCATCGCATAGATACCAAAGTGAAAGTTAAAAACAAAACAAAACAACAGTTAACTAACTTCTCCAAGGTCCCACTATTCAAAATGAAGCCAAGATATAATCACAGGCAGCCAGCGTCACTCCAGAGGCTGTGTCCTTTAGACCCAAAGCTAATGAAATTAGGTAGAAGGGACATGAGGGTGGGCATTCCATGGGACAGTTTTGTATTGAATGACTGCTCTGTCACTCTCTTGGGCCCATGATGCTCAAGGACTTCCCTGCAGAAGCTGTTTCTGTTCTCAGTCCTCCACTCCAGGGAGGGGCGTATCTCTGAGCAGAAAGGCCAGGAGCCCTGCTGTGTTCCTCCAGGGCTTGTGAAAGGAATGTCAGGAAGCGGGCAGTGCTTGATCTTGTGCCTCGCCCACAACACCCATGCACTGTGCCTACCCATCATTACAGCCTCAGGCTTGTTCTTTCAACCTAACAGCACCACAGAGGACTCCTGGAAAGGTAACCCGTGTGGTAGCTCAAATCCCCTCTACAGGCAGCAGCAGTGAATCATGAACAAGAGTATTGCTAACTTGTTCAATAGGAGACCAATGCTGGGGGGACGGGCAGCTAGGAGATTTTCATCTGAACAGAAGGTCATTTTTAAAATTCAATTTAGTGACACCCTTGTGGGTTTTCCCTGGCACCTAGAATATATGGATTAATAATTGGGAACAGCTGCTGGTCTTGACTGGAACCACTCTATTTAAATAGCTCCAAGATTACACCCTTGGCCTCTGCTTCTTTATATACTTTGGAAATAAACTACTGGATGCCCAAATGTATCCAGACAATGGAAGAAATGATTTATGGAAACTCCCTACAAGCAGAGCAGCAAGCCCCATTCACGTCTCTGGTCAGCCATCACCACCCACGAACAATGGGGAGACACGGAACTAACAAGGTCACATGGTGCCTGAAGCCCAGCAGTCTCCCATACAAAAGTCACTCTGAGACTGAAGTAACCCCCGCCCGCCGCCGCCGCGGCCGCCACCACCCCCTGCCCCCCAACAAGCCTGTACTTCCAAGTGTCAAATCGGGACTCCACCAAGCACCAACTTAATTATCTGGCTTTCCCAATCTGACAATCCTAGAGTATTTGTTTCTGGTACATTCAAAAGTCTAAACAGCTAATGAAACTCCTTAAAATGTGGGATTTATTATGTTTAACTCGATGTTTAAAAGACTTCAGTTTTCTTCACATTTGGGCAACTTTCTCCAGTTTACTTTCCCTTTGAATCACTGATTCTACGAAGATTTATTGTGTGACTGTTCTGAGCCAATGCTCGTCCCTCAACATGGCTGAAGCTGAGTCTGTTCATGCCAAACACACCTTAACCTTCCTTTTCCAATGTAAATCTCCAACCAAAGAAAAGTAATAAAATACGGCCGAGGCCCTGAGTGTGGGAAACGATTATGGGCCCATTGACAATTAGTGAGTGTGTCTCCAGGAGAGCGGGAGAGCGGGAGGTAAAAATGACATAACGGGAACGAGAGGCAATTGAATGGGCATGTGATGACATCTGAGGGAATAAATACCCTGTATTCTATAAATATTCCAAAAGACCACGCAGATTGATAAGATGATCAAGTAAAACCCTTTCCATCCTTGCATCTAGCCAAAATATGAAACTATGGATAGGTAAAACCTCAAACATATTCAAGTAAGTAAATAAGTTATCCAATGCAGAGTGCTTGGTTGGGGAAGAGAGAAATGACTCCAGGAAAGGAACACCCATTCTAAATAGAAAAATACAGCCTGGGGAAGAGGTAGCTGATCCGGCCGCCAGGCTCCTGAGGCCAGGGAAGAGAGTGGGCTCTGTGCGGATCATGGAAGTCTGGGATGCTTGAGAAGGCACCAGCTGGGTGGGAGACAGAGGAGAAGGCAGCTTCTGAGGTCTGGTCATAAAGCAAAAGAGAGCTAGAAATTAAGAAGGATGGGAAACTGAAATCCTAAGAACCCCACCCTCCTCCAAACGGGGAACTATTAAGGGAAACGACTTCACAAACATCTGAGGAGATTTTCAAATGAATAATGTCACCCACCACTGCCAGCTCCTCAGCTGTGTCTGCCTGTGACAGACAATGCTAGTCAAGAGAAAGAAACTATCTCAAAAAGAAGAGCAAACAGTGGACTGTCTGTGCACATGGATTGTGACAGGAAACTGCACTGTCTGCCCATGGACTGTGACAGGAAACAGTGCACTGTCTGTGCATGGACTGTGACAGGAAACTGCACTGTCTGCTCATAGACTGTGACAGGAAACAGTGCACTGTCTGTGCATGGACTGTGACAGGAAACAGTGCACTGTCTGCTCATAGACTGTGACAGGAAACAGTGCACTGTCTGTGCATGGACTGTGACAGGAAACAGTGCACTGTCTGCTCATGGACTGTGACAGGAAACAGTGCACTGTCTGTGCATGGACTGTGACAGGAAACAGTGCACTGTCTGTGCATGGACTGTGACAGGAAACAGTGAGTGCGCTGTCTGTGCATGGACTGTGACAGGAAACAGTGCACTGTCTGCTCATGAACTGTGACAGGAAACAGTGCACTGTCTGTGCATGGACTGTGACAGGAAACAGTACACTGTCTGCTCATAGACTGTGACAGGAAACAGTGCACTGTCTGCTCATGGACTGTGACAGGAAACAGTGCACTGTCTGCTCATAGACTGTGACAGGAAACAGTGCACTGTCTGCTCATGGACTGTGACAGGAAACAGTGCACTGTCTGTGCATTGACTGTGTCAGGAAACAGTGCACTGTCTGTGCATGGACTGTGACAGGAAACAGTGCGCTGTCTGTGCATGGACTGTGACAGGAAACAGTGCGCTGTCTGTGCATGGACTGTGACAGGAAACAGTGCACTGTCTGCTCATAGACTGTGACAGGAAACAGTGCACTGTCTGTGCATGGACTGTGACAGGAAACAGTGCACTGTCTGTGCATGGACTGTGACAGGAAACAGTGCACTGTCTGTGCATGGACTGTGACAGGAAACAGTGCACTGTCTGCCCATGGACTGTGACAGGAAACAGTGCACTGTCTGCTCATGGACTGTGACAGGAAACAGTGCACTGTCTGTGCATGGACTGTGACAAGAAACAGTGCACTGTGCATGGACTGTGACAGGAAACAGTGCACTGTCTGTGCATGGACTGTGACAGGAAACAGTGCACTGTGTGTGCATGGACTGTGACAGGAAACAGTGCACTGTGCATGGACTGTGACAGGAAACAGTGCGCTGTCTGCTCATGGACTGTGACAGAAAACAGTGCACTGTCTGTGCATGGACTGTGACAGGAAACAGTGAACTGTGCATGGACTGTGACAGGAAACAGTGCACTGTGCATGAACTGTGACAGGAAACAGTGCACTGTCTGTGCATGGACTGTGACAGGAAACAGTGCACTATCTGCTCATAGACTGTGACAGGAAACAGTGCACTGTCTGCTCATAGACTATGACAGGAAACAGTGCACTGTCTGCTCATAGACTATGACAGGAAACAGTGCACTGTCTGCTCATGGACTGTGACAGGAAACAGTGCACTGTCTGCTCATAGACTGTGACAGGAACAAGTGCACTGTCTGTTCATAGACTGTGACAGGAAACAGTGCACTGTCTGCTCATAGACTGTCAGGAAACAGTGCACTATCTGCTCATAGACTGTGATAGGAAACAGTGCACTGTCTGTGCATGGACTGTGACAGGAAACAGTGCACTGTGTGTGCATGGACTATATATAAGAGGAAAGGGAAGTCCAGTGATGCAGGCCCATCATACCAGAACTTAGTCAGGACCAAGCATTTTCAGCTAGTCTGGACTATACAGCATGATTCTTGAAAGAAAAGAGAAGAAAGAAGAAAATAGGATCCCAAACTCAAACTTCAGTTTAATAACTCTTCCTCAGACAGTGAGGAAGCTTAAGAAAATGCTGACATTCCAAACTTAATTAAATAACAAGCTTTTAGAAATACAAGGAGAAAAAAACCCTAGAATTAATACACAATGTATACATTTTTGCCAAAATCTTTTAATCTGAACTGAATTATTCCAAAAGATTGCATTGCCCAAGTGGCCTGAACACACACATACACACACACACACACACACACACTAATTTAAAGAATGGCAACAGAAATCCTAGTCCAGATGGAAGAATCTTAAAAGAGGTAAAATAACCATAATATAGTAAGTGGTCATTGATCAGAAGTTAAATTTAAAACTGCAATAGTATCAGAACCACTGGGGAAGTATTAATATTTTTTATTAGTTATAGTACTCCATTAGCACCTGGTTTTCTTAGGGTTGTCATTCTTTAGGTTGTACAGTTAGATGATATTTGATGACTTATTTAGGGGAGAAACAAGAGGAAACAACAACAAAGCAATACAGAATAGGGGCTAGAGAGATGGCTCAGTGCTTCTTCTAGAGGAGCCAGCTTCAGTTCCCAGTCCCCAACTCAGGTAACTCAAACTTGCCTATGACTCCAATTCCAGGAAGAATCAAGACCTCTGGACTCCTCAGAGGTACTTAAAGCCAGGTACATATATCTGCAAACAAACACACATATACATAGTTAGAAACGAAGGAACAAATGAATTAATAAAGGGGTTCCTTAGAACTCCCAAACACTGCAGGCGATTGTCAGAGCCACTAGTTACTTTCCCCAAACTAATGGTAAGGCCTGTTGTTGAAAATGTCCTCTACTTATGTGACGAATCCTGTCCTGCATAGTCTGACTGCTGCGTGAGTCATGCTTCCGTTGAAAGGCCCTGACTCTTGTCTTAGAGGGCAGCTGTCAGACTAAGGAGATCTAGCTACTGTTTGTTCTAGCTATTTATCTTTTCCATACTTTATTTATAAAAACAATATTCTTGAGATAATTAATTTTTATAATTCAATTCAATAAATAGTTTTACCTTACATCTGTCTTCCTTTTCCTCTTTAGAGATCCAGGGGTGAGAATGCTCTAAGGGAACTTCTTAAAACCTTTTTCACTTTCTTTTTTTTTTTTTTTTTTCCTTTTTCACTTTCAATTCCTCTTCACCTATAATGTTTATGCGACCCTAGATAGAAGGATGCATAACATAGGCTCAGAGGTTGAACACTTCCTGCTAAGAAGCAATTCTTTGCTATGCATATAATTTTACAATTTAATAAAGATGAAAACAGGTTGTACACTGTTTAAATCTTAACTGAGTAGTTGATTCAGTATGATATGTGGAATCTTTACTATTTTTCAGGACTGAGCAACATTTTTATTTTATAATTATCAACACTAAAAACAGCACTTTGCATACATCTATAGTACAAAGTAGCAGAAGTATGCTCCATTTCAGAAATGGAGATTCTGTCTAATCCCAAGCCAAACTCAAGGAATGATATTTTAAAATGAACTCAAGCTGGCAGCTAAAACAACAATTTTTGAGATCAATCATTCTAACCCAGTATGACCCAAAGATATATCACTCTGATACTTACATGCTGAGGAATGACAATAGGAAAGTATGAAAAGCCTTTGTTGTCCATAATTAAACCATTATGTTTCCATAAAAGCAGCACACTTGAATGCACAGTTAAAAACACTGTCATAAGTCACAACAGTCTGGTGTCTGAGCCAATGTGTGTTAGGTTGTGACGACGCATACAGTGTAAAGTGTGCATGGTGTATGCCAGAACCAAATGAAGTCATGTGATGTCCCATGGATGAGTGTTGCCAGAAACACTTCAGATTCATTACTAACTTAAGTCTGAATTTAATTTTTGGTCACTGACCATTCAGAAACCTCTTGCTGTTGCCAAAATATTCACGATCTTAGCATTCAGTTCCACAACCCCATATGTGGTTACCACGGGAATTTTAAGCTGTTATCTGAGGTGTAACACTGCAGCAAGGCGTGAAAAAAACAGCCTCTGCTGTGAAGGGGGAGTTAGTTAATGTGGGCATTTTCCAAATGGAAATATCACCACATTTTCCTGTGTGTGTCACGGCAGGAGAAGCATACCACCTCAACATTCCCTGTGCAGGTAAGGGACATTGTTTCCCCGCGTGCACCATAGTAGATGAGCATGCGTCACAGTAGAATGAGCATGCGCCACAGTAGGACGCGCATGCGCCACAGTAGGACTGACATGCGCCACAGTAGGACGAGCACACCTCCTAAACATTCCCTGTGCAGGTAAGGGACACTGTTTCTCTGCGTGCCTCACAGTGGGATAAGCATGTGTCCTAACCTTCCCCGGAAAGGTAAATGGCATTGCTTCAGGGTGATTAAACAATGACTCACTAAAACAGACATTTGAATATTTGGCCGAAGCAATTAATTATTGAATCTGAGCACACGCTCTCCCACAGGCTTCCAGTATGCATATTCCAGACCCAGGAACCAGGCGTTACTATTCTTACAGCCAGAGGTGGGCAAAATTTTACAGAAATAATAAACTCTGAGTGATACAAAGCCCTTGTCTTTTAGTGACCGACTGTAGAACTGACCTTAGGATCTGACTCCAGAGAGTTCATTTGTGACCTATACTGTCATGTGTCTGCAAGATGTAATGAGGAATTAATGAAAATCACATATCTCTACGCTGGAACAGATCTCGAGAGAAGAGTCGACATTTTTAAGGGAAAAGGAGAGTCAGCATTTTGAAAAGACTCTGCTCTACACTCCGGCTTAAGTTATTTGACATTCCTTTTTAAAGAACTCAAAAGCACAATAAAAGCCCCGCCTCGGCATTGCTGAAGTCATGGGCGAGGATGACCTAATTGGGACATTCGTGACATCCTTCAAAGCTTACCTGGGTCTCTTAGTTCTCGGATGAAAATTTTGTAAACTCGTAAGGTTTCTGACTTTTCGAAACTTCATTAAATTAAAAGCAATTTGATCCCTCAAGGGATAAAGCAACAGAACTCACCTCTGATTGGGCACAACTTCATACCTTAGAGATCGCTTTCTACTCAAAGGTCCTGAGCCCGCTGGGTCTGGGGTGGAGTAGAGGGAGGCACGTGGACTCCAGTGAGAAGGGAGGGTTGGTGAGACCCAGCATGTTGGTTGTATGGTCTAAAGCTTCTAATGGACGGTGTACTAGCACAGCTGGGTTCCACTTAAAGGCTGTGGGGGAAAATCTTCAGTCCTGACCCTTAGGATCTGGAATTCAGAGATACAATCAGCAACTTGGTGAGTTCAAGGTCAGCCTAGGCTACCCCAGGCACTATAATTGAATGAATGAATGAATAAATGAATAAATAGTCAAACAAATAAATACCAAGGGCAGCACTGAGCCTGGACAAATCCATTTCTCTGTTCTTCCCAGGCTCCAAACTTTCTCAAGCAGGCCACTAGTTGAGGTATAAGTCTAGCTTGTAAGTCTCCGGATAGTGTGTGTATGTGTGTGTGTGGGGGGGGGGGGAGGGGATTAGAGACCATCAACCCTGAAGATATAGGAGAGGAAGCTTCCAGAAGGTTTCAGCTCGAGTTAAGTGATACCTACTTTTGCTTCTGCTCACAAGGAAAGACATCACCCTGGGGATATATTCTTCCACACAAGGAGGTAAATTAGGCGCTTCCTACTAGCTTCCACATTCCAACAAAGCAGCTAGAGCACAAGATGGACTTCCCCATGGTAATTGACTGAAATACAGAGCCAAACAGAAAAGTCTTGAAAAAAAATCACTCCCTGTTCCTTGCTTCTGGCTTAGGTAGAAGAAAATTATTTTAGAATTTGTGCTTATAGCCTAAATTTTGTCCTAAGGAATAACAGTTTTCTCTTTCTGTGCTAACTGAGTTAGAGGTCTGTCCTTGACAGAGATGGATAGAACTTCTAGTCTTGTGTCTTGTCTTGTGTCTTGTGTCTGTCCTTTGCCTATTGGAGCCAGCTGGTAGACTCCAACTCAAAGGTGCTCGCACTCTTCCAGCTAGACACCTGGTCTTTTGTTGTTTCAGGAAGTGCATTTTATCACGTAAAGGTTAAGTGTCCTAGGCAGGCAGGCGTTACATACACGCGGTGAGGATGTGGTTCACATGCCATACAGAATTCATCCAGAAGTCCCATCATTGATTTAGAATCAGAAGGGTGGGCTCCCTTTGGGGGTGGGTAGCTAGCTGGAAGGGAACTTGGGAGTATGGCTGACTTGGGTGTTGGCTACGTGTGTGATTGTATAAACAGTGATGAATCACAGAGCTGTGGCACTATGATTTCTTCTTATGGGTCTCACTCTGTGTGCTATTACAGTTGATGAACTACTAGTGAATTCTATTTTTTTTTTATTTTTGTTTTTTTGGATTTGGTTTTGTTTTGTTTTGTTTTTTTTCCAAGACAGGGTTTCTCTGTATAGCCCTGGCTGTCCTGGAACTCACTCTGTAGACCAGGCTGGCCTCGAACTCAGAAATCTGCCTGCCTTTGCCTCCCACAGTGCTGGGATTACAGGCATGCACCACCATCGCCCAGCTAGTGAATTCTAAACAAAAGAAAATCATGCCACCTGCTTATCACTTACTATTAGATAAAGGTCTTATCCTCACATCTCTCAGGGTGCTGGAGAAAAGAATCAACACTGGAAAGGACCTCTGTAGAAAGGGAGCTATTGCAATGGTAAAGTTCTCAGGCGAGTGGCTATGCTCATCACTGTGTAGAACCCGCCTATATTTACGTAATGTATTTACGGTTGCACATGCAGGCAAAGGCAGAAGGAACATGAGTTGCACGTTGCTAGGCCACAGTTAGAACTCCTGTTGCCCAACCCTCACTAATCCACAGTCCCAAGATAGATTATTTTGCAACTAATTACTTGCAGATGCGAGATCACTTAGAATGTTATGAAAATAGCAGAATGGGTCCCGGAGTGGACAACATAACAAACTCCTTGTTATTCTCGGCTCAAGGCCTTATTTTGTGGCTCAGTTCTGTGTCCTGATATTCTACTGGGGAAGAAGTAAGATCTGTATCCAACTCATTAGCAAATGCAGACTGTCCTTTCCTTTTCAATTACCAGAAACTGAAGATACAGCTTCAGCCCTTCTATTATTTCCAAACAGTTTTCTGCTCCAGCCAATTGGAAAAATGACAGACTCTTCAAGAAAAGTGAACCAGGGGTTAGACAGATGGCTCAGCAGTTAAAGGCCTTGGCTGCTCTTCCAGAGGTCCTGAGTTCAATTCCCAGCATTCACATGGTGGCTCACAACTGCCTTAATTGTAGTCCCGTGGTACCTAATGCCTTCTTCTGGTGTGCAGGCATGCATGCAGACAAAACATAAATATGTAAGTAAATATTTAAAAAGAAAAAGGAAAGAAAAGTAAGGCATAAAGCATTAATTTATTCGGATCTTTCAGAGTGGAAAGAAACAGAAGGTAAATGACAAAGCTGTCCTGACTCAGTAAGCCAATGTGGGAACTCAATGAAAGCTGCTCATGGGGGGGGGGAGGGCTGATGGTTGGGGCCAATGGTGGCGGGGATGGGGGGTGTGAGGGGGACAACTGATGGTGGGACCGATGGCGTGGGGGAGGGGGACTGATGGTGGAGGCTGATGGGAGGCAGAAACCAATAACAGGGGTCAAAGATGGGGTCAGTGGTGGGACCGATGGAGATGGGTAATCGTGGCTGCTACAAAATGGCACCTTTATCACTTTAAATGACCGTAAAGGAAGAAAAAAGATTTATGAAAGACAGCTTGAAAAACATGGATTATCAGATGGGAAAAAAATGAAGGTGAAATTTACTAGGGCCATTCTGGGATCAAGCTCTCCAGCAGTGAAACCATCTGACAACCAGCAACCCACACTTCAGGGAAATTTAGGGGAAATCAAAACTCTGGGGGGCAAAGTCTGTTGGTTGATCATACCGTCTTTGCCCCTGATCAATTAAATCAGGCCTCAGGGTGCTCAAACATGGCTGCAGATAAATAATCCAAGTTGGGCATGGCTTCTATGCACTTCAGTGAACGTCTTTTTTATCTCCATACATCACAAATGGGTCCCTGAATGAACAGTTATTAAAACTGAGGGAGAAAAGCATCTGACCTCCCTTAGAACAGCCAACTGGAAAACAATGGTTCTAGTGCTAAGAGACAAAAGATAGTTTGAACTGGAATCTTACCTATGGGTAAATAGTATTCACCAAAAACTGTCAGGCCAGAGCCCTGCCTTTCTATAGGAATGATGAAAGACTATCTTTTAGAAAAAGAGTTCACATCTCAAATCCAAAAGATGGCAATATAAATAGCAGAAAAGACAATAATAAGTTAAATAAAGACATATGTGATCAGTTCTTTAAGAGATTAGGGATTGATGTATAGCTAGAAGCACAGAATAAAGAGAATATTTTTAGTTTTGACATCAGTTTTTTCTTTCTCCTTGACCACTTCTAGCTACAAAATCAAAATGATGGTGATGATGATGATGATGATGATGATGATGATGATGATGAGGAGGAGGAGGAGGAGGAGGATGGTAATGAGAAACAATACTACAAATTTTCCAAATTCCATAAAATTTTTGTTGTAAAGTAATCAAATTGGTGAGTTGGCCACACCTGAAACATGATAACATTGATCATTTTCTTCCTTTCTTAGATTTGAAGTTTTCTGTAATGGACAACACAAATTTCCTGTTGAAAGAGATCAAGATAAATGAAAAACATCTCTACACTGACATTTAAAAGATACAGATTTAAAATGAGATTATCTAAAGGATTAAACATAAGAAGACAATCAAATATTAAGTGAAATATCCAAAATGGGAAGTATATATAATAACAATGTGACCAAATAGGAAAGAGGAAAAAAATCTTTATGGGCATATAGTAATAAACAAAGAGTGGTTTAAGAAACAAGGCAATATTAACAAGCTCAGTGTAATCATGAAATGTCATGTATGCCATCCACACAAATCAATGGTGGACCATATAGATCACACATATGTAAGAGTCTACAGAATATCTATAAAATATGATGATTTAATGAGCCTTAAAGAAACAACTCTCTAAGTTCTAAAACAAGCAAAACAAAACTTATAGAGGAGTCATTTCTCAGTCATAACATAAAGGAACTAGAAGGTAAGAGACAGCATTCATAAAATCTGTCTTCATTTAGAACACACTTAGTGCTTGCATTTGAAATAAACTAGACACAAGAAGAGTGCAAGCTGAGGAAGGCTTCCTTTCAGTGTACCAAAAGCTATGGGAGGCAGATAAAGGAGAACTTAGAAAGTGTTATCAATTTTTTTGATATATTCTTTATTTACATTTCAAATGATTTCCCCTTTCATGGATCCCCCTCCCCGAAAGTCCCATAAGCCCTCTTCCCTCCCCCTGTTCCCCAGTCAACCCCTTCCTGCTTCCCTGTCCTGGTATCCCCCCACACTGCTGCACTGAGCCTTTCCAGGACCAGGGGCCACTCCTTCCTTCTTCTTGGGCATCATTTGATATGTGAATTGTTTCCTGGGTATTCCAAGCTTCTGGGCTAATATCCACTTGTCAGTGAGTATATACCATGTGTGTTCTTTTGTGATTGGGTCACCTCACTCAGGATGACATTCTCCAATTCCACCCACTTGCCTAAGAATTTCATGAATTCATTGTTTTTAATAGCCAAGTAGCATTCCATAGTATAAATATACCACATTTTCTGTATCCATTTCTCTATTGAGGGACATCTGGGTTCTTTCCAGCTTCTGGCTATTATAAATAGGGCTGCTATGAACATAGTGGAGCATGTGTCCTTATTGTATGCTGGGGAATCCTCTGGGTATATGCCCAGGAGTGGTATAGCGGGGTCCTCTGGTATATCATGCCCAGTTTTCTGAGGAACCGCCAGACTGATTTCCAGAGTAGTTGTACCAGCTTGCAACCCCAGCAACAGTAGAGGAGTGTTCCTCTTTCTCTACATCCTCTCCAGCACCTTCTGTCTCCTGAGTTTTTGATCTTAGCCATTCTGACTGGTGTGAGGTGAAATCTCAGGGTTGTTTTGATTTGCATTTCCCTGATGATTAAAGATGTTGAATATTTCTTTAGGTGCTTCTCAGCCATTCGATATTCCTCAGGTGAAAATTCTTTGTTTAGCTCTGTACCCCATTTTTAAATAGGGTTATTTGGCTCTCTGGCATCTACCTTCTTGAGTTCTTTGTATATCTTGGACATTAGCCCTCTATCAAATGTAGGTTTGGTAAAGATCTTTTCCCAATTTGTTGGTTGCTATTTTGTCCTTTTGACAGTGTCCTTTGCCTTACAGAAACTTTGTAATTTTATGAGGTCCCATTTGTCAATTCTCGATCTTAGAGCATAAGTTATTGGTGTTCTGTTCAGGAAACTTTCCCCTGTGCCCATGTGCTCAAGGCTCTTCCCCAGTTTCTTTTCTATTAGTTTCAGTGTGTCTGGTTTTATGTGGAGGACCTTGAGCCACTTAGACTTGAGCTTAGTACAAGGTACCACCTGCACCCAGGAGCTCGGCAGCACCACAGCCAGCTGGGAACCTACCCTGCCAGAGGTCATCTGCCCTGCAGGGAAGTGGTTAAAGGGAGTCCCGCTCTTACAGGTGAGGCACTGCCATCTCTGCACCTGTGTTATCAATTTTAATACACACACAATTAAAGGTTACTATAAGAATATTATATAAACACATTCCCTTGTTAGGTCTGTCTCATCCCAATCTCTCATTTGAACATTTTTCTTTGCTTTTAATCTAATTGTTGATGTATTCTTATTTTCCTAAAAATGTCTTGCAGTATCTACGGTGGACTCCATTCTAACATTTAGGATTCTGCTCCTTTAGCCGTATCTTCTCATTAAACTATGTTGGAACATTTCAATATTTTTCTACCCTATCATGGGAGAGTTACCTAAACTCAGTATTTGCCAATACAGCAATATACCAATGTCTACCCATGGCCCCTTTGGAGGTTTGAACGAGAACTGCCCCTTTAGGGGCTCATGTACTTGAGTCCTGGTCCCCACTTGATGGCACTGTCTAGAGAGGTTGTGGGGAGGTGCAGCTTCACTGGGGGGGATGAGTGTTGCTTAGGGTGGGTTTCAAAGGTTGGTAACCTTTACCCCACTTCCAGTTCACTCTCTTTGCTTTACATTTGTGGCTGAAAATGGGACCTTCCAGCGTGTGTTCCAGCCAGCCGCTGCCTTGCCTTCCCCGCCATTTTGGACTGGACCACTGGAACCATAACCCTAAGCATACCCTTCCTTCCACAAGTTGCTCTGGTCAGGGCATTTTGTCATTGTAACAGAAAAGTAACTAATACAGCTCCTTTGGGTTCTGGTTACATCTATAGAAAAGACAGAAAAGACACCGGCCAGATCTCATGGGATTGGAGCTCACTCATCAAACACGTGCTGCTATGATGACGTGGGATTCCTTATTCCCTCTTCCCCTGAGTCTCCAACTTGAGAACGGAAAATACTTAAGCTATATAGTACCTCCAGAATCCACTCCTGTGCTCTTGAGGATACACAATCATAGCTGACCCAGTGAGCCCAGGTCCAGCCTCATGCTCTTTCCAGATATGACTATCCAAGTCATACAATACGTATCAAGAGTTATCATATAAGATGAAACTTTGTTTTCTTCCCTGCTTCAAGCCAATGGGGGCATCAAGCCCCTGTTGGTTGTTTGCTTTTCTCTCCCTGCCTGGAGTCAGGGCCCTAGCTTTCCTACCTAGTGCCTCATCTCTTTAGATATATTCTCTCTTGTTGACCCCAATATATGCAAAGCTCTAAGGTGAAGATAACATCTCTGTGGCTTTCAAAACTATTGCTACAATCTTATGGGCCTGTTGGATACCATTAGTGACCCTTACCTCAGTCATATCTGAAATGGAGGTCCAGTAATAAGTGAAATTTTCTATCAGGCTTCTGGTCATCTGTGTGTTGGCTTGTACTCTGTAAAGATCTAAAATTAAATTCCCATCTTCTTTACCCTTTAAAAATTAATGTTCTTACCTTAGCTGCCTATACTTATACTTTGAGCCCTTAGACCCCAAACAGTGCAATAGTTTAACCTATTAACCTATAATCTTATAATGAATTTAATTTGCTGCTTATTTCCTAAATGTTATCTTTTGAAGAGAATACTTAAAAGAAAAATACCTTACTGAGTCCTTACAGTTAGAGTCTTAGGAATGACTGGAACAGCTCAGTTCTATGGAGTCAGACAAAGCACACAGGCGTTGCCCAGAGAGAAGCAACAGAAATGCCACACAGGCTGCTTAAAACAATTCTGGGGCCACTTATTGGAAGGGCGCAGGGTTGGCTCACAACATGGCGTGTCTGCAGCTATAGGAACAGAGCTGGTTCTGAGGTCTGGAAAGACAGGATTCAGTGTGAGGTCCTGACATGTCTCTTTCCAGGACTGATTTTGACTTGGCTGGGTCTTAAGAATTTCCATACACACACACATATATATGAGCATTCTCCATATATCAGGATATGTTTTCAATTCCTAGAACTACATCAGAAGGGTCTTCTCCATCGACTCATCCCCTGTCAGCCAGTTCACGGAGCTTGACTTTGAAGCCCACCCAGAGCGGATACCATGAAGCTCAGAGCAGATTTTTCTTTCCATTCTTAAGAGTCTACATACAGGGATCCTGAGCAGAGGGGCAAAATGAGGGTAATTCCAACCCAGACATCCAAATCCACAGTTACCACACGCAACTATGAGGTAAGTAATAAGGCTTTCCCTCAGTATCCATGGTGATTTGTTTTGGAGGGGGGGACTCCCTCAGATACCAAAATCCAAGGATGCTCAAGTACCTGTGTAAGACGGCTCAGCGTTCACATGTCACCGGCACATACCATCACATATACTTTAAATCATCTCTAGATTCCTTGTAGTATGTAATACACTGTAAATGTCACATAAGTTGCTATACAGTACTAGTTTACAGACTAGTTACAGGGGAAAAGTTTACACGTATTCAGAAGAACAGACACAAAAATATTTCAAATTTTGACATCAACAGTTGGTTGCATGGTTACCAAATCTATAGAGGAAGAAGGATGGCTATGTTGTAGATGCTTCAGAAGAGGATTTACTACAAATGGGAAGACAGTAGAGACCACAGGAAGAACCCCAATGGACAACTTCACATCTGTACACATTCCCTCAGAGGCAGCTCTAATCTCTAAGCACATTAGGGAAGGAAAGCAACTGTTTATTCCCATCAACACCTTTGCTACCAGCTCAGTGTGTGAGGATCTCACTGTCCACCATTCCCCAACACGTAGGAATAAACTGGTGGCCATAGTCAGCCTGGTGTTGTCTTTTAACCCAATTATGGAACTAAGTCCTCTTACCTGAGAATGACAGGTTTCAGGTTCTGAGCACGCACTGCCCTGGCTTCTGTGAATGTCCTCTCTATGAGCACACATGCTGAAGACATAAGCATTGTCACCCAGTCTCAGACTACGGACTGCCTTTGCTCCTTTTTGTTCTACAGATGTTCATTGAGCAGAAGGAACTGTGTGAGCTAACAGACTGATAATGAGACATTAGCAGCCTTGGACAGGCACCAGGGAAAGGTCTGGGAGTGCTATTTGTAATGCCTACTAGGAACCAGCAATGATTTTCACAATTATTATTCAATTCAATCCTCACCTCAACCACTTGGGAAGCATTATCATGTCTGATTCACACAAGGAAAAAGCGACATAGAGAGATTAGGCGTGTGGTGAGTCCATGAGCCAGTGGAGAGACAGGATGCCTTCCTAGAGACAAGTATGTTCAGGCTGTGCTATGGTGCATGTATGCCACCTCACACAATGCACAGACAGAAGATTCTGGCTCTGTGGAGTCTCACGAGGCCTACTACAACTCAGACCCAACTGAAACCCAGCCACTTTTCAGTCAGGCACGGCCAATTGAAGAAGCAGGAGTTTGCAGGTTTTCTTTCATGGGTCTCCTTGGAAAGCATGTCCCTTGTCAGGACCACTGGGAACCAGAAAATGGCATAGTAAAACCTGTCTGCTACTGATTCCCTCCTGTGAAGTAAGGCTGGCTGCCCGAGGTGCTGAGTGAAGCTGCTGTTTTTGCAGGTGCAGGAGGGGCTAACAGGGTGGATAGGGCAGGCAAAAATGGCAAATTCCGATTCGTGTAGTCTAGAGGCAAGAAGTCTCCTTCTCGCTGGCCGCAGAACTGCATCTCCCAAGATAATTACACACGGAATGTTTGTAGGGGGAAAAGAAATAATTTTCCTCAGAACTTGTAAAAGGTACACAAAAAGGAATACTGTAAGTGTTCTATGGTTATTTCATGAGGGAGCTATTCCAAGATCTTGAGCAGGTATGAATAATCCATACGGTTAATGTAAATATATTTTTGAACTTACTCAAGAAGATCTCTTTTCTTACTTCTCTCCCAGTATTTTTTCCAGAACTCAAACCCAAAAGTTAACTCTACCAACTTCATAATGCAAAATAATTACCTATGAGTGACCAGCCAGTATTCAGGATATCAGAGAGTAATGTGATTTACCTCAAAAAAGAGTTTAAAATGTACTCCCCACTCCCAATATCTTCTGTTGGTTAAGGGAGAAAGGCTATCACATGATTTTGAAAAGGTTTTTGTTTGTTTTTTTTCTTTTTAATCTCTTCAAATCTTTTTGAAACCAAACAAGATCCAACTGTCTAGAATTGATCTCTAGCAAAACCAGGGACTACATTTGTACTTTGCTTTATGAGAAAAGGCAGTTCAATCAACTCATGGGTGGAGAGAGAATTCCTTGTAAGGATTCTTCACCCAGTGGCTTGTAAGTGGTTCTGTCAGGAATCAAGAATGTGGGTAAGTGACTTCCCCAAAATAAAATGCCTACAACTCAAAGGTCTTGTTTGCTTTGACTAATCCTAGTTTGGGCCACATGACGGGTCCCACACAGATCTAGAAGGGGTTAGACTACCAGCCCACTAGCCAGAGGTTTTCTTGATCCTTGGCTCAAGTCCAAAGAAATTCCTTCTTGAGGACAAACCAAAAAAGCATTAATGTCCTATCACCAAGTTCCCCTTCTCCCAATCACAGGCCAAGTCACTCTGCCTTCTGACACATGAATTTCCAGTTCATTTACTTATTTTCAATAAAGAAATGCTGTGTTTACATGTGCTCTCTCTGAAAGTTTTATCCATTAAGGTCAGTATGCATATAATTGTGTTCCCTTAACATCTCTGCTTCACAGGGGGGATGGGAAGGAAAATGTGACCTGGAGTTGAGGTTGGGCAATGTTACATTCTAAGAAGGTCACTGTGAGACAGGACCAACACAGGCACTCACCAAACCCAAAGAGAAGACACTGAGGAAGAGGCCAGCTGAACAGAGCAAATGGACAAAGCAATGGGTGAGCTGACCCTATGCAGAAACGCTGGTGGATTGCAGGAGGCTCTGATCCAACTCTGGGTTTCTGTGGGTGGTTCTGGTTGGCTCAGACTCAGTGCCACTAGCCTGGTTCGTTTGCTCATTTGACAAGACATAACTAAGGATCCAAACACCTCTCCACTAACTTGATGCTGAAAGAAGTGGAAAATAGCTCCCATCTCCTCCACACCCGGTGACTCTGCTCTGCGGAACTTTGATGCAACTGTTTCTCAGGATTATGGCTGCTGCAGTTTGGGGAGCAATTGCTGACAAGGAAGTTCAAGCTGCCTGCATAAGGTGCATTAGTTGAGTGCCCAGAGACAGCACCAGGAGCCCTACACATTAAAGGAGACACTAAAAAAAAATCCACTCACTGACTGAGCACTACCCTACCCTCCACCCCTTCTATGTCATATTTCATTACAGTCCCAGAACACCACTCTGGCCAGCAGACAATTTCTTCTGTGCACTTCCCAACTTAATTTGTAGGCAAATCTCTTTTTCCTCAACATGAAACACAATCCTTTCTGTGATGAGAAGGAATTTGTTCTATTCTATGCACCAATTAGCAGCTGTGATTCTTTATCCTAATTCCCCAGTTATTCTCTGGAATGTCCCCAAGTGCCAACACGTTCCCCTCCAGCATCCCTGCATCAATGCTCATCATCAGGACTCCAAGCTGGGGAAGCTGATGAGGACTGGGCCAGCACCCAGAGTGTAGAGTCAGCCACGGTTGAGTTCTTCTGCACAAACCACATGCTTCCGCATCCCTCCAGTGTTTCCTTACCATCTGAAATTACAGAAAGCTGGGGTTTGGTTTGAATTAAAATGGAGCAGCCTTTTGGAAGGGAGGGCACCCTTGAATGGGACTGGATGAGTTAGGGCCACCCGCTGGGAAAACCTCTAAATTAGACTCTTGCAAGGGACCAAGTTTCCCTAGTGCATGCTTGTCACACCAAGTCTCACAATCCCTCCTGGCTTTTCTCCCTCCTATCCCTCTGTCTCGTGATTTCTGCTTGATGTCAGATGCTTAAGATGCAACAATCAAAAGGGCACTGGTCCAAAAGGAGAGCATCCCTTGGGGGAGGGAACATGAGGCTGCTTTGATGGGTAAAGGCAGAAGGAAGAACACACAGATGTGGCCTGCTACCATGCCACATATCTCAATCTTGAACAGCATGGCCAGACTCTCTCCCTCCCTTGATTAAGTCAAACAACCCTGTGGCCTTCCTCCCTTTCTGTGGTCCACCCCATGCCATTTCTCTTGTCTTCTAACCCATGGTTCAATCACTTTCTTGGTTCTCTTCCTGTGTCTTGGGCCATAATTACTTCCTTTGAGAATCAAGTATTCCAGCAAGATGGAGGCCTTGAGTTTTGAAGAGGGCTGCCCTACCTCATGCTTCACCTCCACAGCAATCTATATACAAGCAGACAGGCTGCAGACAGTTTTCTGCAGACAGGATTCTTTGAGTAAAGCCTGTTTCTTCTTGGAGGCCACTCCTAGAGGGCAGGAACAGTTTCTATTGGGTGTACTACCATACCCCTATCCCCAAGCATAGTATCTGGCTTGTGGCAGACAAACATTTGTAGGATAAATGGCCAGGTGGCTCACCGGATGTATAAATGAGAGACTACAGGAGGCTGGAGACCTCATCTCGCAGCAGTGTGTGGGGTGGACAATGTCTGGAGAAAAAGGGTCCTCCAAAGATGAATTTAAACTTGATGCTGAGATCTGTAGGATCTGCCCAGGAATAAGAGGTCTGGCTGCTTGGTCAATCTAACTCACAGAAGATCTGAAATATGCTTAAGTGCTTAAGCCCTTAGAGAACTAGGAACAAGAAAGAGAGAAAAAAGGGGGGAGGAAGACACGCACACACACACACAGAGAGAGAGAGAGGGGGGGGAGAGAGAGAGAGAGAGAGAGAGAGAGAGAGAGAGAGAGAGAGAGAGAGAGCAAAGCATGCATAGCAAAAGTAGCAGCCATCACGGTTGAGTGATCCAGTTGAGTCTGGTCAGCAGACATTAAACGTAATTTTCTGTGAATTTCAAGTATAAGAGCTTGCATTTTTTACTCCATAAGCTCTTCCTCCAAATAACGAACTACACTCCGACATTTAAAGTAGCATCTGAGCTTGTATGGTTAGAGCCCTCACCTGCATTTGTCGCCCATTTAGCACTGTTTCAGTGTGAACCACGTCCGCCATGTTTGCACAGACTCAGTTTTCCCTTAGAACCATTCGGCTCTGGCTATGGCTCCACTGTGCCATTCCTGTGCAATCTCATCATTTCTTGGCAAAGAAGCTTTAGATGTAATTAAAAGTAGCTAATCACATCAAAAATTCAAATGGAAAGTTTCATAAATGTGTGGCCCATTGCAAAGAAAAATGTAAATAGTAACAATGTGAGGGTTGCACCGTGCTCCAGGAGTAAAAGTCCAGAGTGCAGAAATAAACCTGAAGTATAAACTGTGAATAGGAGAAAGCACAAATCTGAAATTAGTCCTTTAAAGTCTTCTAAATATTTACACAGCAATAAAATACAGAAGAGTTTTAGACAAACTTGGAGGTAACCACAGTAGCAAGAGTATTGTCAGAGTTTAATTTGTTGATCATGTAGAAAAGATTGTATTTATTTAAGGGTGATTCAGTTGGATACATGTCTTCACAGAAATGTAATTTTGATGTTAAATAAGGGTATGTTGCCATGATGGTTTGGCATGTGAATTATAAGTACATTGTTTCTGATAAAGTTTAATGACTAAGTTTAAAAGTATGTGGAAGGAGGGGGGATGCACATTACTGTGTGCTGCACATATTGTTTGAACTCCTGGAGTATCAAGCTAAACAGAGACACAATGAAGACCAAATATGAATGCTTCAGTCCTTAAAGGGGAAACAAAATATTCATGGGAGGTAGAGGGTAGGAGGGACTAGGAGGAACAGAGGAGGGGAGGTGGAAAAAGGGGGCAGGATAAGGTATGAGAGGAGATGGGGAAGATATACAGAGGATGAGAAATTTGAACAGAGGTGTGTAATGGGGAATGGGGAACTGGGGGTAGCAAGTCCAGATGCCAGGAAAGCAAGACGCTCCAAGCACCCAACAGGGATGAGATTAGTTGAAATGCCTAACAAAGAACAGGAAGAACCTGTAGAGACCATAGTCCTCTAATGGTTTGGCTTTTCTACCTCCAAAGCATGGCAAAAACTCTCCCTTCCTCTGAGGAACCCCTGTTTACTAATAAAGTGATTGTTGAGGGAGGGGGCCACCCACTCATCTCCAAATTCTTAACCCAGAAGGGCTCCTGTCTAAAGGAAATACAGGGACAAAGTGTGAAGCAGAGACGAAGGAAAGGCCATCCAGAGACTGCCCCACCTGGGGTTCCACCCCATATACAGTCACCAAACCTGGACACTATTGTTGATGCCAAGAAGTACTTGCTGATAGGAACCTGTTATACTTGTCTCCTGAGAGGCTGTGCCAGAGCCTGACAAGTACAGAGGTGGATCCTTGCAGCCAACCATTTCACTCAGCAAGGGGTCCCCAGTGGAGGAGTTAGAGAAAGGACCGAAGGAGCTGAAGGGGTTTGTAACACCATAGGAAAAATGACAATATCAACCAACCAGACCACCCAGAACTCCCAGGAACTAAACCATCAACCAAGGAGTATACATGGAGGGACTCATGGCTCCAGCTGCATATGTAGCAAAGAATGGCACTGTCTGGCATCAGTAGGAGGGAGGAGAAGCCCGTGGTCCTGTGAAGGCTTGATTCCCCAGTGTGTGGGAATGCCTTGTCATTGAGGTAGGAATGGATGGGTGGGAGAGGGAGCATCCTCATAGAAGCAGGGAAAGGGAGGATGGGGGGTTCCTGAGAGGAAACTGGGAAAGGGGATAACATTTGAAATGTAAATACATAAAATATCCAATAAAAATGGAGAAAAAGGAAGAGAGATGAGGAGCCATAGATGCAAGCGTCACCAACAGAATACAAGAGACAGAAGAGAGAGCATCTCGGGGGCAGAAGACAGTGACACAACAATCAAAGAAAACGCAAAATGAAAAAAAAGCACCTAACCCAAAACATCCAGGAAATCCAGAACACAATGAGAAGACCAAACCTAAGGATCATAGGCATAGAAGAGAGTGAAGATTCCCAACTTAAAGATCCAGTGAATAGTGAATATCTTCAAAAAATCATAGATGAGAACTTGTCTAACCTAAAGAAATGCCCATGAACATACAAGAAGCCTACAGAACTCCAAATAGTTGGACCAGAAAGATATTCTTCCTGTCACAGTGACATAGCAAAACCCCAAATGCACAAAACAAAGAAAGGATATTAAAAGCAGTAAGGGAAAAATGTCAAGTGTTCTCTTAGAGTCTGTATGAGATCTGCCCAGGATCCTCTAGTTTTTATAGTCTATGTTGAGAAGTCTGGTGTAATTCTGATAGGTCTGCCTTTATATGTTACTTAGGAATCCTCACTTCCTGATCGCCTTTTTAGATTTTCTATCTCCAGGGTTGTCTCCCTTTGTGGTTTCTTTATTGTTTCTATTTCCATTTTTAGATCCTGGATGGTTTTGTTCAATTCCTTCTCCTGTATGGTTGTGTTTTCCTGTAATTCTTAAGGGATTTATGTGTTTCTTCTTTAAGGGCTTTCACTTGTTTACCTTTCTTCACCTGTATTTCTTTAAGGGAGTTATTTATGTCCTTCTTAAAGTCCTCTATCAACATCATGAGATGTGATTTTAAATCTGAATCTTGTTTTTTTTTTTTTCCGGTGTGTTGGGGTATGCAGGACTTGCTGTGGTGTGAAAACTGGGTTCTGATTATGCCAAATAGCCTTGATTTCTATTGCTTAGGTTCTTGCGCTTGCCTCTCACCATCTGGTTACCTCTGGTGTTAGCTGGTCTTGCTGTCTCTGATTGGAGTTTGTCCCTCCTGTGAGCCTGTGAGCCTGTGAACCTGTGACCTTGGGTGTATCAGCACTCCTGGGAGACCAGCTCTCTCCAGCTGAATAGGAAGAGCTGTGCCTTAGCTCCAGGGTGTAGATGGAGACCAGAAGGTTGAACTAATCTTTTAAAATTGAAAATGAACAGCTTTTTCATACAATATACTCTGATTACAGTTTCCCCTCCCCCAATTCCTCCCAGATCCTCCCCACTTTTCCATCCACCCAAATCCAACCTCTCTCTCTCTCTCTCTCTCTCTCTCTCTCTCTCTCTCTCTCTCTCTCTCTCTCTCTCTCTCTCCCTCTCTCCCTCTCCCTCTCTCTCCCTCTCCCTCTTCCTCTCCCTCTCCCCCTTTCTCATCTGAATACAAACAGGCATCTAAAAATAATAATAAAAATAGATAAAACAAAACCAAACCAACAAAATCAAAGAGAAGAAAAAAAGCCAAAGACAAAGTTCAAGAACCTGACAATGCATTATGACTCAAAATCCCCTGCCCAAATGCCACTAAATTTGTTTCATGTTTGCCATCTACTGCTGGCCATCTACTGCTGGGCATGAGGCCTGACCTTAAGTGGGACTCCCCTGGAAAAAGTAAGTTTTTCCTTTGGTAACAGTTACCAATTTGGGATAGCTCCTGGGATAGGGGTGGGGACTTGTGCCCACTTCTCCTCTCAGTGCTGGGGACCCCATCTAGCCCAGACCTAGGCAGGCCGTGTGAGTTAATATGTGTATTGATCCTGCTGTGGTAGCGTCCTTCACGCCCTCTGCCTATTACAACCTTTCTGCCTCCTCTTCCACATAGTTCCCGAGCCCTGAGGGGAGGGATTTGATGCAGAGATCCCATTTAGGATAGGGCATTACTAGCTCTCTTACTATCTGCACATTGCCTACACTGTTGGTCTCTGGGTTTTTCCCCCTAATTTATTGCAGGAGGAAAATTCTCTGATGATGGCTGAGCAAGGCATTGATCTGAGTGTAGCATAATGTCATTCAGAGTTATTTTATTGCTATGTTCCTTTAGCAGAACAGCGTTCTTTGGTTTCCGTGCAGTAGACCTTAAATTCCAACATATTAGTTCGTTACTCCCATAAGTTTTGTCACGATTGCACTATCTTCTCTTACAAACAGGGCACCCTTGTAAATCAAAGGGTTTGTATCTGGCTTGGTGTTTACCTTTCTCCTTTGGTATCATGCAGAGGACCTTCTAGTGGGGGTGAAGGTTCTAGGTCGGCACCAGCTCAACCTCTCCACATATAATGAGCTGTGTAGGGCCTTACCACCAGTTTGTGGAGAGTAAACAGATGGTTACACAATGTCCTGGGTTGGATTATTTGGGGGAGGTGTTCCCATGGGACCTCTTTGGCCAACAATTGGATTACTCGTAATCCATTCCTAGAACTGGAGGCTTCATTTGGTGATGGGAGTTGTCCAGTTGAGGCTCTGCCTTCCCCATTATTTGGTGATTTCATCTAGATCACCTTCATATATGCATGAAATTTAGGAAGCTTTTGCTGCATTGGATTTTTATATGCTTTAAGTTTTTATATGCTATAAGTTTTAGCTTTCCTCTGTATTCCCTCCATTAACCCCTCTTTCCTCCCTCTTCCTGTTTGATCTTCCCATTCTAGTCTCCCCTCACCTGTCTATTCGTAACTATTTCCTGTTCCTAAGGAGATTCATCCCAACCTCTCCTAGTTTCTTACTCTTAACCTCTGTGATTATATATAGATTGTAACTTGCTTATTGAAGACTTAACAGCTAAAATCCACATATAAGCAAACATATACAATATATAACGTTTTGTGTCTGGATTACCTTCTTCAGGGTGAATTTTTTCCTAGGACCATCCATTTACCTAAAAATTTGATGATTGATGATGTTATATCTTTAAAAAATCTGGGAATTATTTTTTACAACCAATGTTTGAATTTGTAGAGGATTGACATTTCTTTCATTCGATATTTGACAAAATTCACCAATGAACTCACTATCTGTACAGGTTTTTAATTGTGTTCATTTTTAACTTAATGTTGGGCTGTTCAGGACTTTCTTTTATTCTTGTATCAATTTTTGCAATGTAGTCCTATTAAGAAATTTGCCTGGGAGCTAGAGAAATGTCTCAGTGGTTAAGAGCACTGACTCCTCTTCCAGAGGTCCCAAGTTTGACTCCCAGTAACTACATGGTGGCTCACAATCTGTAATGGGATCTGATGCCCTCTTCTGGTGTGTATGAAGAGAGTGACAGTGTACTTATATACATAAAATAAATACATAAATCTTTTTTTAAAAAAGAAATTTGCCTATTTATTTACACTGTAAAATGTATTGGCATAGGAACTCCATACCTTTCTCTACTGTCTCGTGTCTGTAGGCTCTGCAGTCATGACTCCACTTTTAGTTTAGTATTGGCAACATTTTCCTGCCTTGAGTAGGCATTTTTTTTTTTTTTAATTTTCAAAAAATAGCTTTGGTTCCAGAGGTCTTTATAATTTTCTGTTACTATATTTTCTTGAATTCGTTGTTATCTTCTTTTTTTTTTTACTTTAGTTTCAGCTTTCTTAAATGAAAGCACAAATAATTGAATTAACACCTTTTTTGCTTTCCTAATATAAGCACTTAAAATCTTCAACCTTGTCAAAGAACCACATTGGATTTATCCCATAAATTGTTGATACCCTGTTTTTGCTATCATTTAATGCACAGTATTGTCTAAGTTCTTTTGTAATTTCTTCTATATCCTGTGAGTTATTTAGATGTATGTTCATAATTTCTAAATAGGAGGGATTTTTCAATTCCTCTTTTATGATTTCCAATTTATATTACTTGTCTTGGGACACATTCTGAGTTATGTTAATGCTTTGAAATGTATGTGGCCAAAGATATGGTCTTCCTGAGCATCCTGTGTTCACTGAGACCTGTTACATTTTAGATGTGATATTCAACAAATGCTAGTGGGATAATGGGAATATTCATATCTTTATTAATTTTCTGTTTGTTCTTATAATCAGTTTTTGACAGGGGACTGTTGGTGTCTCTAACTGATGTTGATATTTTGCTCATCTTTCAAAGTCTTCAATATTTCATTTTGTTAATAGACACATCATCATTTACATTGTTCCGTCTTGTCCTTTGTTCCTCTCTCTTCTAGCACTGAGGAGTCAATCTGAGGGCCTTACAAGAAAGGCAAGTGCCCTCTTGTAGAGATCCACCTGCAGCCACTGTTGCGTTCTCTTGATGAGCTGTCCCCTCTACTATTAAATTCTCTTTTTTTTTGCTCTGGTAATATTCTTTGCTTTGAAGTCTACTTCATCTCACATTTACATTCTAGCTACAATATCATTAGTGTTGGCACAGTACAGATTTTTCTTCCTTTGATTTTTAACCTGTGTCTTTATATTATACTTTATACTGTGTAGGTAGCATTTAGCTAGGTCTTGGTTTATAGAAATCCAGTCTGGAGTAAATTATACTGAACGTAATTATTATATAGGTGGGTGTAAGGTTACCATCTTGCTATTTGTTTTCTATTTTTTCATGTTTTGCTCCTTTAATTTTTCTTGCCATTTAGATTGAATATTTCTTAGTATTCTATCTCTGTATTTTATCTCTGTAAGGTTGTTTAGTTCTATTTTAACATTTATAATACATATTTTAAATTCATCACAGTCTACTATCAATATTATGATGTAATTTTATACAT
Organism: Apodemus sylvaticus; assembly: GCF_947179515.1. Classification (NCBI taxonomy): domain Eukaryota; kingdom Metazoa; phylum Chordata; class Mammalia; order Rodentia; family Muridae; genus Apodemus; species Apodemus sylvaticus. The sequence goes on from NC_067478.1 coordinate 110,254,114, forward strand.
AAGAAACTTCTAATAGCATACTGTTAAATTCCTTTCTATCCTTTGTGCTTTAATAATTTTACTTTATGTGTTTAAAATATATTGCAACTATGTTATTTTTTACCAAAAAAAAAAATAAAACCCAATTCTGGTTTGAACAAATAAATGAGAAAGTTTGTCTATTTTTTGGCATTCTTGTATTCTTTTTTCCCTGTATAGATAGGAGTTTTTGTGTGGGATCATTTCTCTTCAACTTGGGAAACTCTCAAAATCCATATTTTAATATAGTTATACTGTAATGAAGACAATCTGTTCTGAACTCCCCGTGCCTTACATTTGTATTTAGGGGATTCTTTCAATGGATGAGATTCCATGGCTGACAGTCTTAGACTCTCATTACATTAAGGGTGTGTATTGTCGTCTGGTTCACATCGCTTCAGTGGAAAGTTGTCAATTCTCTTGACATTTGTTTATATAAAAATGTGTCTTTTCTATTTAAAAAAATGTTTTCCTCTATATCAATGGTTTCATACCAATTGATTCTGATGAACACTGACACCATCCTCTCTGTTTCTTTTGGCATTTGCTGACCATATTGGCTTTGAAGAATTCATAGTTGTCATCCTCGACTATTGTTGCAGTGTTTTTCTGTGTCATCTCCCTTTTCTTGCCACTTCCCCAGCTCATATCAACGACTTTAGAATCCTTGATGGTTTCAGACGGGACACCACATACTTACTGTCATACTTCTTTCTTTTTTCACTTTAGCTGGGATAGCATTAACTAATATGTCTTAAATTTTGTTAATTTCATCTTCTGAAGTGTCTAATTTGTGCTTTACTTTATATATTGTATTTATCTCTGGAAATTGTAATTGATTTCCAAAGCACTATTGTGTCCTTCCTTTTGTGTTTGTGTTTTTATTTTAGGTAGTTGAGTTCATTTATAGTTTTTATTTTAAAACCCTTGCTGGACAACTCCAGCTCTCTTATTTCCACCGATTTTTTCCTAGCTCTGGAATATACCTTTTTCACTATTTGACTTTTTTACATCCCTAGTTTTAAAACATTGACTGCCTGTTTACTTGAATGATATTTCAGCAGTGTGTTGTGTTGTTCACTGTTGAAGCATGCTGAGGTTTGGACAGCTAAAATACTACAGACGAACTCGTCTTTATGATTCTGGGGCTTTTTATATGCTTCTTACGGCTGAAACAGCATAATCTTTACTTGTGTGACTTTAGTCACATGGTCTATTACTATGCTACCCTTGGGGAATATTTATCAGATCCTAAGAGTGTACAACAAAGTCTGCTCACTTTGGCTGGTTGAACTTTGGCTCTATGCTCTAGTCCACTTTAGCTCTGGGAATTGTCATGGAATGAATTTTGATCCCATTCATCTTCTCTTTCCCAATTTCTCTCAGATCTGTCTCCTTACCCTCACCTCTCTACTCAGGAAATCAATGCTCTTCCTACTCTACTTCTTTTCCTTTAAACCCACTGAATCCTGTTTGTGTTGACCAACCACTCTTGGGCACTGGGCTGCCCTGGAGTGTGGTCGGCATTCCAGAGGCCATACCACTAAGAACAACTAACTCACCCTCTCCTAACCACTATCAAATACAAATAGCTAATGCTGGGAATTCAGTGCTCCCAACCACAACATTCTCTGCTGGGAATTTGGCTGTTGATAGCTTATTTAGGTCCTATGTCTGCTGTCACAATTGCTGCAATGTTCTATGTTCACCTGCCCTGTTGTGTTTGGAAAACACAGTTTCCTTGTCATTATCTACCACTCTGGCTTTCACAATCTTTCTGAAATTCACCACTTTCTTTTTCTTGCTCTTTTCTAAGAAGATTCCTAAGCCTGGAGGGGAGAGGTGCAGTTCTGTGTAGTGTGATAAGAATGCCCCCCATAGGCTCATGTATTTGAACAGTTGCTCCCTAGTTGGTGGTAGTGTTTGACAAAATATAGGAGTTGCAGCCTTGCTAGAGGAATACATCACTGGAGGTGGTCTTGGAAGTCTTAAGCCTTGTGCCATTCCCAGTGTGTGTGTGCCCTTCTCCACCTCCTCTCCCTCTCCCTCCCTCTCTCTGTATCTCTAATTTATGTTAAAGCAAAGGATTATAGTTCTCAGTGTTCTTTTCCAGCTGCCATTTGCTTAGTACCATGCCTCCCTACTATGATGAACATTCAACTTGGGACCATAAGCCCAAGCAAACTCTTCTATAGGTTGCTTTGGTTATGATGTTTTATCTCAACAGGAAATACCTAATAAAGAAACAGTGACAGATACCAAATACCAAAATTAAATCAGGACCAAATAGATCATCTAAACAGTCCCATAACGCCTAAAGAAATAGAAGGAGTCATAGAAAGTCTTCCAACCAAAAAAAGCACAGGACCAGATGGTTTCAGTGCATAATTCTATCAGACCTTCAAAGAAGACTTAACACCAATACTCTTCAAACTATTCCACAAAATAGAAACAGAAGGAACGCTACCCAATTCCTTCTATGAAGCCACAATTACGCTGATACCAAAACCACACAAAGATCCAACAAAGAAAGAGAACTTCAGACCAGATGTTTCATTTAGTGCTGAACACTCACGTCTCTTGTTCTCTCTGCATTGGCCAGTTGAGAGTCTCTGTGTTAATTGTCTTGTATTGTAAGAAGAGCTTCTCTGATGAGGGTTGAGAAATTCACTGATCTATGGATATATCAGTGAGGCATTAGGAGTGTTTTAATATTATATACACTTAGGAGAATAATAATAGGTTTTTTTCTTAAGGCCTATCACAACTCTAATCCATGAGTACCTGTGGGTTAGAGTTGTACTTGACCCCATTTATACTGCCAGGTATGTGTTTCCTCATATGGAGTAGGCCCTAGATACAATCACAAAATGACTGGTTACATCTACAACACTTGTGCCACTGTATTAGTGGACATAACTCATCAGGCCTGTGGTTGTTGTTGCCTGTGGTTATTATGTAGCCTGTGGTTACTGTAGCACACAGAGCTCACAGCTGGGTGAGACTGATAATTGGTTTTCTTCACCAGTTATCAACTTCAGCACCAGGAAAGCTTGCCAGTAGTGAAGAAAGTTCCAGTTGAGTATCAGCTTGACTTCTTCATGTTTTATGATTCAAGTATGTGGTGTTTTCAACAATAAGTCCTTACCATCAAGTTCTGGAAGGCAACCATGACTCTGGGTTATATCACTAGGATGATGATTCAAGTTCCATCCATATACCTGAGAAGTTAATTACATTTTTAACAGCTGAATAATATTTCATTATGTAAATATGATACCTTTTTCAATATCCATTCATTAGTTGTTGGACATCTAGGCTACTTCTATTTCCTGACTATTGTAAATAGAGCAACAAACATGGAGAACAAATATCTCTAGAGTAAGATATACAGTGCTTTGGGCATGTGCTCAAGTGGAACATCTAGGCCATGTAGTATATCTGCTTCCAGATATTTGAGGAACATTTATCATGATTCCCACACTTGTTGCACCAGTTTGCACTCCTACTAGCAATAAAGATGTGTTCCTCATGCCATAGTCACACCAGCATCTGCTGCAATTTTAAAAAATTAATTATTTTATTTACATTCCAAGTGTTTCCCCACACCTTGTCCCCCACTCCCATCCTCCCACCACTCTGCCTCTGAGAAGAAGCTCCCCATTATCCCCAGGCATCCCTCTTCCATAGGGCATAAAGTCTCTGCAGGGTTAGGCACATCCTTTCCCATTGAAGCCAGAGAAGGCTTGACCCCATCCTCCACAGACCAGTTGTGTATGCTCTTTGGATGGTGCCTTAGTCTCTGGGAGCTCCCATAGGTTGAGTTAGTTGATGCTGTTGGTCTTCCTATGGGGTTGCCATCCCCTTCAGCTCCTTCAATCCTTCTCTTAACTTTCCATAGGAGCCCCCAACCTCAGTTCAATGGTTGCCTGTAAGTATCTGCAATCTGTCTCAGTCAGCTGCTAGTAGATGCTCTCAGAGAACAGCCATGTTAGGCTCCTGTCTGCAAGCACAACATAGCATCAGTAAGACTGTCAAAGCTTGGTTCCCACCCCTGGGATAGATTCCCAAGTTGGGCCAGTCACTGGATGGTCTTTCCTGCTGTCTCTGCTCCATTTTTATCCCTGCATTTCTTTTAAATCAGATACACTGAATCTAATAGAAAAGAAAGTGGGAAATGGCCTAGAGCATCAGCACAGGGGAAATTTTCCTGAACAGAACACCAGGGGCTCAGGCTCTAAGATAAACAATTGACAAATGGGAACTCTAAAACTGAAAAGCAGAGGACACTGTCACTAGGACAAAACAGCAACCTACAGGCTGGGAAAAGATCTTCACTAACCTGCTGCATGTGTATTTTGAAAATCTTCATCATTCTGATTGAAGTAAATGACATCTCAAAGCAGTTATAGTCTGCATTTCTCTAATGGATGAAGATACAGAACATTCTAGAAACATTTCTCAGCCATTTGTATTTCCTGTCTTTGAGAACTTTGTTTAGTTCCATGCCCCATTTTTCAATTGGGTTGTTTACTTGCTGTTTAATTTTTTTTTAGTTTGTATATTCTAGACACCAACTCACTGTCAGATGTATAGCTGGTAAAGATTTCTTCTCTTTGTGTAGGCTAGTTCTTCACTTAAATGAGGGTAGTCTTTGTTGTACTTTGTTGTACTTTGCTAAAGTACTGTTGTTCTGAACATCAGACATGAAAATAATAAGCATAGTTATAGTTTCATGGGTATTTAGTCAAAGAAAAAATTCTTGCCTATCAAAAAATACATTTGACAATTCAAACACACACACATGCGCGCACACACACACACACACACACACACTCATACCCCACAATTTAAGACTGTCCTAATGGGATCACTTTATTACCACTTGTTAATGACTTCTCTCCAAATATAGCCACATTCTAAGGAACTGAGGGTTAGGACAGCACATGAATGGAATGGACAACCAACAACATTGGATTAGTTCACTTGACTTCACATGTAATTTATAATTTCTCAAAAACAGAAAGAGAACTTCAAACCAATTTCACTTATGAATATCCATGCAAAAATACTCATAAAATTCTTGCAAACCAAATCCAAGAACTCATCAAAACAATAATTCACTACAATCAAGTAGGCTTTATCCCAGGGATGCATGGATGGCTTAATATATGGAAATCTATCAATGTAGTCCACTACATAAACAAAGAAAAAAATCACATGATCATCTCACCAGATGATGAAAACACATTCAACAAAATACAACACTTTTTCATGTTCAAAGTCTTGGAAATATCAGGAATTCAAGGCATGTATCTAAATATACTAGACGAAAAATACAGCAAACTAACAGCCAACATCAAATTAAATGGAGAGAAATTCGAAGCAATCCTACTAAAACTGGGAATAAGACAAGGCTGCCCATGCTCTCTCTCTATTTATTCAATATGGTATGCAAAATTCTAGCTAGAGCAATTAGACAACAAAAGGATGTCAAAAGGATACAAATTGGAAAGGAAGAAAGTCAAGGTATTACAATTTGCAGATGATACAATAGTGTATGTGTGTGTGTGTGTGTGTGTGTGTGATCCCCAAAATTCTATCAGAGAACTCCTTTACTTGACAAAAAACTTCAGCAAAGTGGCTGGATATAAAATTAACTCAAACAAATCAGTTGCCTTTCTCTACACAAAGGATACACAGGCTGAGAAAGTAATTAGGGAAACAACACCCTTCACAATAGTCACAAATAATATAAAAATATCTTGGTGTAACTCTAACCAAGCAAGTGAAAGATTTTTACAACAAGAAATCCAAGTCTCTGAAGAAAGAAATTAAAGACCTCAAAAGATGAAAAGATCTCCCATGCTCATGCATCAGAGGAATTAACATAGTAAAAAGGGCCATCTTATCAAAAGCAATCTACAGATTCAATGCAATCCCCATCAAAACCCTGGACATATACCCAACAGATGTTCCAACATATAAAAGGGACACATGCTCCACTTTGTTCACAGCAGCCTTATTTATCATAGCCAAAAGCTGGAAATGTCCCAGATGTCCCTCAACAGAAGAATGGATACAGAAAATGTGATATATTTACACAATGGAGTACTACTCAGCTAATAAAAATTACAATTTCACCAACTTTGTAAGCAAATAGCTGGAACTGGAAAATATCCCAAGTGAGGTAACCCAGACCCCAAAGGACATACATGGTACATACTTGCTGATAAGTGGATATTAGCCCCAATGTTCAGAATACTACATGATACAACTCACAGACCATATGAAGCTTAATAAGAAGAAAGGTCAAAGTGTGGATGCTTCAAACCCACTTACAAGAGGGAACAAAATAATCATGGGAGACAGAGGGAGGGAGAGACCTGAATGGGAGATAGGAGGGGGAGGAAAAAAGGAAGGCAGGACCAGGTACAGGAGGAGACAGGAGAGAAGTCTAGAGGGCCAGGAGAATGAATAGAAATAAGTAGTAATGTAGGGTGGAGAACTTGAGGAACCCACTAGAAAGCCCCAGAGGCCAAGGATGCATGAGGCTCCTAGGACCCAGTGGGGATGACATTAGCTGAAAAAACCAACAGCAGGGAGATTGAATCTGAAGACACCTCCTCTAGTAAATAGACATGACCTCCAGTGGAGGGATGGTGCTACCTACCCATCTGAAAGTTTTTAATCCAGAATTGTCCCTGTAATGGCCGAGAAGCACCTTAAGAAGTGCTCAACAATCATTAGTCATTAGGGAAATGCAGATCAAAACAACCCTGAGATTTCACCTTACACCAGTCAGAATGGCTAAGGTCAAAAACTCAGGAGACTGCAGGTGTTGGCGAGGATGTGGAGAAAGAGGAACACTCCTCTACTGCTGGTGGGGCCGTAAGATGGTACAACCACTTTGGAAATCAGTCTGGAGGTTCCTCAGAAAACTGGACATGACACTTCCAGAGGACCCTGCTATACCTCTCCTGGGCATATACCCAGAGGATTCCCCGGCATGCAATAAAGACACATGCTCCATTATGTTCATAGCAGCCTTATTTATAATAGCCAGAAGCTGGAAAGAACCCAGATGCCCCTCAAAGGAGGAATGGATACAGAAAATGTGGTATATTTACACAATGGAATACTACTCAGCAATTAGAAACAATGAATTCACAAAGTTTTTAGGCAAATGGTTTGATCTGGAAAATATCATCCTAAGTGAGATAACCCAATCACAAAAGAATACACATAGAATGCAATCTCTGAAAAGTGGATATTAATTAGCCCAGAAGCCCTGAATACCCAAGGCACAAATTGCATAACAAATGACTCCCATGAAGAAGTATGGAGAGGGTCCTGATCCTGGAAAGGATTGATCTAGCATTGGAAGGGAATATAAGGACAGAGAAAAATGAGGGAGGTGATTGGAGAAGGGATGGAGAGAAGAAGGTTTATGGGACATATGGAGAGGGGGGATCCAGGAAAGGGGAAATCATTTGGAATGTAAACAAAGAATATAGAAAATAAAAATATTAAAAAAAAGAATTGTCCCCATCTAAATGAAATGCAGGGACAAAATGAAGGAAAAGCGATGTAGAGACTGCCTCATAGTACAATCCATTCCATCTGCAGACACCAAACCTGTCACTATTGATGATGCCAAGATGTGCTTGCAGACAGGAGCCTGGTATGGCTGTTCTCTAAGAGGCTCTGCCAGCACCTAAGACAGATGCAGATACTCACAGCCAACCACTGGACTTAGCCCAGGGACCCCAATGGAAGAGTTAGGAGATGGGTTGAAGGAGCTGAAGGAGATTGCAATGCCATTGGAAGAACAACAGTATCAAGTAACCCAGACCCCTCAGACCTTCCAAGGACTAAACCACCAACCAAACAGTATACATTGGCCAGTCCATGACTCCCACTACATAAGTAGTAGAGGACAATCTCATCTGGCATCAGTGAGAGGGGAGGCACTTGGTCCTGTCCAGGCTTAATGCCTCAAAGAAGAGGGATATTAGAGGGATGAGGTGGGAGTGGGTGGGTAGGTGGGGCACCTTCTTAAAAACAAAGGGGAGAGGGAGGGGGCAGAGGGTTCATGGACAGGAGACCAGGAAAGGGCATAGCATTTAAAATGTAAACAAATAAAATTATTAATAAATGAATAAAAAGAATTATGACAATGATATACATTAAAATCAATAGGGCCTTATTATTTCTTTAAAGTAAATAGGGGCTAGAGAGATGGCTCAGCGGGTAAGAGCACTGACTGCTCTTCTGAAGGTCATGAGTTCAAATCCTAGCAGCCACATAGTTTCTTACAACCATCCATAATGAAATCTGATGCCCTCTTCTGGGGTGTCTGAAGACAGCTACAGTGTACTTACATATCATAAAGTTAGAAGTTTTCCAATAAAGAAATAATCTATAAAAATAAAAGCAAACAAACAAACAACCACCACCCACTGAGTGAGGCATAGCAGCCCATGACTGCTGAATGAGAACTCGTGTAAAGATGTGTCTGTGGAGACTGACTGACGAGAATTTCAGTACTGAAATGTTACAGGACTAGAAAATTATGACCTTATCTTGGGCTACTTTTAACCCTCTTAAAGTCATTCCTTACCTTCTCTGTGTCTAAAATAACATTTTACAACTTATTGGAAAGGAAGAAGTCAAATTATCACTATTTGCAGATGATATGATAGTATACTGAGTGACCCAAAAAACTCCACCAGAGAACTCCTACAGCTGATAAAAAACTTCAGCAAAGTGGCAGGTTATAAAATCAACTCAAGAAAATCAGTTGCATTCCTATACTCAAAGGATAAGCAGGCTGAGAAAGAAGTTAGGGAAATGACACCATTCACAATAGCCACAAACAATATAAAGTATCTTGGTGTGACTCTAACCAAACAAGTGAAAGATCTATACGACAAGAACTTCAGGTCTCTGAAAAAGGAAATCGAAGAACTCAGAAAATGGAAAAATCTCCCATGCTCATAGATTGGCAGGATTAATATAGTTAAAATGGCCATCTTGCCAAAAGCAATATGCAGATTCAACGCAATACCCATCAGATCCCAACTCAGATCTTCACAGAGTTAGAAAAAGCAATTCTCAATTTCATCTGGAATAACAAAAAACCCAGGATAACTAAAACTATTCTCAACAGTAAAAGAACTTCTGGGGGAATCAGTATCCCAGACCTCAAGCAATACTACAGAGCAATAGTGTTAAAAACTGCATGGTATTGGCACAGTGACAGGCAAGTGGACCAATGGAATAGAACTGAAGACCCAGAAATGAATCCAGACACCTATGGTCACTTGATCTTCGACAAAGGAGCTGAAAACATCCAGTGGAAAAAAGACAGCCTTTTCAACAAATGGTGCTGGTTCAACTGGAGGTCAGCATGCAGAAAAATGTGAATTGATCCATTCTTATCTCCTTGTACTAAGCTCAACTCCAAGTGGATCAAGGATCTCCACATAAAACCAGACACACTGAAATTAATAGAAAAGAAACTGGGGAAAACCCTTGAGGGCATGGGCACAGGGGGAAAGTTCCTGAACAGAACACCATTAGCTTATGCTCTAAGATCAAGAATTGACAAATTGGATCTTATAAAATTACAAAGTTTCTGTAAGGCAAAGGACCCTGTCAAAAGGACAAAGAGGCAACAAACAAACTGGGAAAAGATCCTCACCAACCCTACATCAGATAGAGGGCTAATATCCAATATATACAAACAACTCAAGAAGTTACACCCCAGGGAACCAAATAACCCTATTAAAAATGGGGTACAGAGCTAAACAAAGAATTTTCACCTGAAGAAATTTGGATGGCCGAGAGGCACCTTAAGAAATGCTCAACATCATTAGTCATTAGGGAAATGCAAATCAAAACAAGCCTGAGATTTCACCTCACACCAGTCAGAATGGCTAAGGTTAAAAACTCAGGAGACAGCAGGTGTTGGCGAGGATGTGGAGAAAGAGGAACACTCCTCCACTGCTGGTGGGATTGTAAGATGGTACAACCACTATGGAAATCAGTCTGGCGATTCCTCAGAAAACTGGGCATGACACTTCCAGAGGACCCTGCTATACCTCTTCTGGGCATATACCCAGAGGATTCCCCAGCTTGCAATAAGGACACATGCTCCACTATGTTCATAGCAACCTTATTTATAATAGCCAGAAGCTGGAAAGAACACAGATGTCCCTCAGTAGAGGAATGGATACAGAAAATGTGGTATATTTACACAATGGAATACTACTCAGCAATTAAAAACAATGAATTCATGATTTTCTTAGGCAAATGGTTGGAACTGGAAAATATCATCCTAAGCGAGGTATCCCAATCACAAAAGAATACACATGGAATGCAATCATTGATAAGTGGATATTAATTAGCCCAGAAGCTCTGAATACTGAAGACACAATTAGCATATCAAATGATTCCCATGAAGAAGGAAGAAGAGGGCCCTGATCCTGGAAAGGCTTGATCCAGCATTATAGGGGGGTACCAGGACAGAGAAAAGGGAGGGGGAAAGATAGGAGAATGGATGGAGAGAAGAGAACTTATGGGACATATGGGGAGGGAGGAACTGGGAAAGGAGAAAGCATTTGGAATGTAAACAAAGACTATAGAAAATTAATATATATATATATATATATATATATATATATATATATATATATATACAAAAAAACCATCTTGCAACTTACATAGAAACTTTTGGAATGAATTAACTTAGCGTACCACCAGCTTCCACCAACCCAAAGTTAAGATTATCAGATAGCATATGGTTCTATAGAAAACCTATCCCCTATCTTGCTTGTATTTTGCATACATCACCTGTACGTTTGAAACTTGCCTTGATTTACAACTTTCTTTGTTCAGTAAAACGATAAAACTTCTCCCACGTTGGAACATGGAATGTGATGGTAACCTAAATCATGCTCATTCAACATGGCTCCAGGATAAACTATCTCTTATTCCCTTCTAGAGGAGAGTGATGCCTTTGGCATCTACACTGTCGTGCCAGCTCTTGTGAGGTAGAGGGAGAAGGATTGGGGCTTCATGGCCATGATTTGCTACATAGCAGCTTAAGGGAGAACAATGGGCTAGACTGGGAAGCCAAAGCACAAAAGCCAGTGAGCAAAAGTCTGGGAGTGATTCTTAAGAGCGTGGCTCTCCTTTCCTCGCAAAAAATAAAATAAAATAAAAAAATCAAAAAAATCAAAAAAACAAACAAAAAACTGTACCTTTGGTTTTCACTATGGAAACAGCAGGGACAAAACAAGTCCACACTTCATCAGAGCCTACAGTTCACAGACACACCAAGCAGTAACGTTTCTCTACTTACCTCCTATGTAAAGATTTAAAGAATGACTGACTAGTAAGTAAATTGTAAAAACGTTTGGTTCACACCAATTTCCCATTTTTTTATTCGATATAATTTATTTACATATCAAATGATTTCCCCTTTTCTAGCCCCCCACTCCCCGAAAGTCCCGTAAGCCCCCTTCTCTTCCCCTGTCCTCCCACCCACCCCTTCCCACTTCCCCATTCTGGTTTTGCCGAATACTGCTTCACTGAGTCTTTCCAATCAAGGGGCCACTCCTCCTTTCTTCTTGTACCTCATTTGATGTGTGGATTATGTTTTGGGTATTCCAGTTTTCTAGGTTAATATCCACTTATTAGTGAGTGCATACCATGATTCACCTTTTGAGTCTGGGTTACCTCACTTAGAATGATGTTCTCTAGCTCCATCCATTTGCCTAAGAATTTCAGGAATTCATTGTTTCTAATGGCTGAATAGTACTCCATTGTGTAGATATACCACATTTTGTGCATCCACTCTTCTGTTGAGGGATACCTGAGTTCTTTCCAGCATCTGGCAATTATAAATAGGGCTGCTATGAACATAGTAGAGCATGTATCCTTATTACATGGTGGGGAATCCTCTGGGTATATGCCCAGGAGTGGTATAGCAGGATCTTCTGGAAGTGAGGTGCCCAGTTTTCGGAGGAACCGCCAGACTGATTTCCAGAGTGCTTGTACCAATTTGCAACCCCACCAGCAGTGGAGGAGTGTTCCACTTTCTCCACACCCTCTCCAACACCTGCTGTCTCCTGAATTTTTAATCTTAGCCATTCTGACTGGTGTAAGATGAAATCTCAGGGTTGTTTTGATTTGCATTTCCCTACTGACTAATGAAGTTGAGCATTTTTTAAGATGCTTCTCCGCCATCCGAAGTTCTTCAGGTGAGAATTCTTTGTTTAACTCTGTACCCCATTTTTTAATAGGGTTGTTTGGTTTTCTGGAGTCTAACTTCTTGAGTTCTTTATATATATTGGATATTAGCCCTCTATCTGATGTAGGATTGGTGAAGATCTTTTCCCAATTTGTTGCTGGCCGATTTTTCCTCTTGATGGTGTCCTTTGCCTTACAGAAACTTTGTAATTTTATGAGATCCCATTTGTCAATTCTTGATCTTAGAGCATACGCTATTGGTGTTCTGTTCAGAAACTTTCTCCCTGTACCGATATCCTCAAGGGTCTTCCCCAGTTTCTTTTCTATTAGCTTCAGAGTGTCTGGCTTTATGTGGAGGTCCTTGATCCATTTGGATTTGAGCTTAGTACAAGGAGACAAGGATGGATCAATTCGCATTCTTCTGCATGCTGACCTCCAGTTGAACCAGTACCATTTGTTGAAAAGGCTATCTTTTTTCCATTGGATGTTTTCAGCTTCTTTGTCGAGGATCAAGTGGCCATAGGTGTATGGGTTCATTTCTGGATCTTCAATCCTGTTCCATTGATCCTCCTGCCTGTCACTGTACCAATACCATGCAGTTTTTAACACTATTGCTCTGTAGTATTGCTTGAGGTCAAGGATACTGATTCCTCCAGACTTTCTTTTGTTGCTGAGAATAGTTTTAGCTATCCTGGGTTTTTTGTTGTTCCAGATGAATTTGATAATTGCTCTTTCTAACTCTGTGAAGAATTGAGTTGGAATTTTGATGGGTATTGCATTGAATCTGTATAGTGCTTTAGGCAAAATGGCCATTTTAACTATATTGATTCTACCGATCCATGAGCATGGGAGGTTTTCCCATTTTTTGAGGTCTTCTTCCATTTCCTTCTTCAGAGTCTTGAAGTTCTTGTCATACAGATCTTTCACATGTTTGGTAAGAGTCATCCCAAGATACTTTATACTGTTTGTGGCTATTGTGAAGGGGGTCATTTCCCTAATTTCTTTCTCAGCCTGCTTATCCTTTGAGTATAGGAAGGCCACTGATTTGCTTGAGTTGATTTTATAACCTGCCACTTTGCTGAAGTTGTTTATCAGCTGTAGGAGCTCTCTAGTGGAGTTTTTTGGGTTACTTAAGTAGACTATCATGTCGTCTGCAAATAATGATAGTTTGACTTCTTCTTTTCCAATTTGTATCCCTTTGACCTCCTTATGTTGTCGAATTGCCCGAGCTAGTACCTCAAGTACAATATTGAAAAGATAAGGAGAAGAGCATACATTACCAGCTTAATGACACACCTGAAAGTCTTGGAACAAAAAGAAGCTATTTCACCCAGGAGGAGTAGAAGGCAAGAAATCATCAAACTCAGGGCCGAAATCAATCAAGTAGAAACAACGAGAACCATACAAAAAATCAACAAAACCAGGAGCTGGTTCTTTGAGAAAATCAACAAGATAGATAAACCCTTAGCCAGACTGACCAAAGGGCACAGAGAAAGTATCCAAATTAACAAACTTAAAAATGAAAAGGGAGATATAACAACGGAAACTGAGGAAATTCAAAAAATCATCAGATCATACTACAAGAGCCTGTATTCAACACAACTGGAGAATCTGGAGGAAATGGACAATTTCCTTGACAGATACCAAATACCAAAATTAAATCAGGACCAACTAGACCATCTAAACAGTCCCATAATGCCTAAAGAAATAGAAGGAGTCATAGAAAGTCTTCCAACCAAAGAAAGCACAGGACCAGATGGTTTCAGTGCAGAATTCTATCAGACCTTCAAAGAAGAGTTAACACCAATACTCTTCAAATTATTCCACAAAATAGAAACAGAAGGAACACTACCCAATTCCTTCTATGAAGCCACAATTATGCTGATACCAAAACCACACAAAGATCCAACAAAGAAAGAGAACTTCAGACCAATTTCCCTTATGAACATCGATGCAAAAATACTCAATAAAATTCTTGCGAACCGAATCCAAGAACACATCAAAATGATCATCCACCATGATCAAGTAGGCTTTATCCCGGGAATGCAGGGTTGGTTCAATATATGGAAATCCATCAATGCAATCCACTACATAAACAAACTCAAAGAAAAAAAACCACATGGTCATTTCATTGGATGCTGAAAAAGCATTTGACAAAATTCAGCATCCTTTCATGCTTAAAGTCTTGGAAAGAACAGGAATTCAAGTCCCATTTTTTTTTAATTGAAAAAAAGAAAACCTATACAATATATTCTGATCGTGGTTTTTCCTCCCAGATCCTCCCTATTTTTCTACCCACAAAACTCAATGCCTTCTATCTCTCTCACTTTAGAAAACAGCAACACCAAACAATAAAACCAAACCAAAAGAAAAAAAAAAACACAAGAAGCACACACACAAAATCCATAAAAACATAAAACTGGGAACCATAATTCACAAGCAAAAGGTTTTTTTTTTTTCAAAAATGCCTAAAGCAACATCAAACAAACAAATCTCCGAAAATGTTTCAGTGTCTGTTACGATGTCTCCCTTTTCACCTCTAGTTTTACTAATTTGGTTCTTCTGTCTTCATCTATGAGTTAATTAGGCTGAGGACTATCAATCTTACTGCTTTTCTTGAAGGACCAACTCTTCCTTTCCTCTATTCTTTGTATTTTTTAGTTGTTGTTTCTATTTTATTAATTCCAGCTGGAGTTTAATTATTTCTTGCCACCAGCTCCTTTTAGGTGTTTTATTTATGAATTCATTCATTCATTCATTCATTCATTCATTTAATATTGTTTTTTAAATGTCAGCACTTAGTGCTAGAAATTAACTCTCAGAATTACTTTTATTGTGTTCCATAAAGTTGGGTATGCTGTATCTTCATTTTCATTCAATTCTAAAACGTTTTAAATTTTCTTCTATTTTTGGTTGTGAGCCTGGTCTTTAACAACTGAGCTATCTTTCGAGCATTTATTTGCTTAATTTCTGTCTTGGCTCATTTTTTCACTCATTAGTAAGTTGTTCAGTTTCCATCAGGAGTTCATAAGCTTTCTATTGTTGTTAATATCCAGCTTTACTCTTTCATAGTCGTCAAATAGAATGCAGAGCGTTATTTCGCTTTTCTTAATTATTTCTCTTTCTTATGTTTGTTGAGACCTGTTTTATGACCAGGTATGTGGTTAATGTCATAGAACTTTTCATGAGCTCTGGAGAAGAAAATATATTCTATTTTTTCTTGGGTGAAATATTCTGTAAATATCTGCTAGGTCCATTTGTTTCACGGTCTTATTTAACTCCAGCATTTTTCTGTTTTAGTTTTTGTCTGGATGACATATCTATTGGGAGAGTGGGGTATGAACCCACCAACAATCACTGTATGAGGGTCAATATGTGATTTTTAGCTATAGTATTTTCTTTTCTATTCTTTTTTAAAAATGAACTTTGGTGCACTTGTGTTTAGAGCATAAATGTTTAGAATTCTAATGTCTTCTTGAATTTTTCCTTTGATTAGTATGCAGTGTTCTTCTGTAATATCTTCTGGTTAGTATTGGTTTGAAGTTTGTCAGACAGACAGTAGGGTGCACTTGTTTACTTCTTGGGTATATTTTCTTGAAATATGTTTGTACATTCTTTTACCATGAGGTGATGTCTACCCTTGATGGTAAGGAATGTTCTCAGATGGAACAGAAAGTTGGAACTTGTTTTCTAATCCAGACTGTTAGTCTGTATCTTTTTATTGGTGAAATGAAACCATTAACATTGAGAACTATTCATGATTGGTATTTATCGATGCCTATTATTTTGTTGTTATGGTGTGGGTTTCCCCCTCTTTTGATTTATTGTTCTGGGATTATTTGTTCCTTGTGTTTTCTTGGGTATGGTTAACCTCTTCAGACTGACATTTTATTTCTAATGTTTTTTCTAGAGCTGGATTGGTGGATAGATACAGCTTAAGTTTGCTTTTATTGTGGAATGTTTTTTTTTCTCTGCCTATTACAATTGATAGTTTTTCTGGGTATAGTAATCTGGGCTGGCATCTCTGGTCTCTCAGAGTTTACAGACCATCTATCCAGCCCCTTCTGGCTTTTAGAATCTCCTCTGAGACATTGAGTATTATTCTACTAAGTACACATTTACATGTTATTTGGTCTTTTCCCTTGCATCTTTTTAATATTTTTTGTTCTATAAACTTAGTATTTAGACTACTGTGTATCATGGAAAAATTTTTTCCTTATTAAGTCTGTTTGGTGCTCTGCATGCTTCTTGTACCTTCACTAGGACCTCCTCCTTTAAGTTAGGAAAATTTTCTATGTTTTGTTGAAAATATATTTTGTTCATTTGATATGGGTTTCTTCTCCTTCCTCTATTCCTCTTAGTCATAGATTTGGTCTTTTCATACTGTTCCAGATTCCCTGATTTTGTGCCTTTCTTCTTCTTCTTCTTCTTCTTCTTCTTCTTCTTCTTCTTCTTCTTCTTCTTCTTCTTCTTCTTCTTCTTCTTCTTCTTCTTCTTCTTCTTCTTCTTCTTCTTCTTCTTCTTCGTCTTCTCCTCCTCCTCCTTCTTCTTCTCCTTCTTCTTCTTCTTCTCCTTCTCCTTCTTCTCCTTCTCCTCTCCTTCTCTTCCCCCTCCCCCTCCCCTTCTCCTCCCCCTCCTCCTTCCCTCCTCACCTCCTCCTCCCCCACTTCCTTCCCCCCTCCTCCCCTCCTCCTCCCCTCCTCCTCCCCCTCCTCCTCCTCCCCTCCTCCTCCTCCCCTCCTCCCCTCCTCCCCTCCTCCTCCTCCTCCTCCTCCTTCTTCGATTTTTAGATTCAGCATTTCCTTTAACGGGTATATCTATCCCACTGTGTCTTCAGATTCTTCTATCTCTTTTACTCTGTTGGTACTGCTTATTCATGAGGCTCTTGTTTGACCTCCTAAATTGTTCATTTCCAGTTTTATCTCATTTGGGTTTTAATTAGTGATTCAATTTCTAATTTCATGTCTTAAACTATTTTCATTAGTTATACTGTTTTCACAGACTTCATTAAGATATTTATTAATCTCCTCTTTATGGTTCTTGAACATGTTCTTAATATTTGCTATTTGAAGTCCTTGTAGACCTTCCTCAGGGTCTACTATAGTAGAGTTATGGCTTCTGGTGGAGTCACATTGTTTTGGGTGTTAATGTTTGTGTTTTTTATACTGGAGTCTAAGCATTTAATCGATTCGGGGTGTTGATATTTCATTTTGTCTTTGCTGGCTGGGTGTTCCATTCTTTGGTTTCTGTAACTCACTCTGGATCTTAGGAAAGTGTGATAGATGTGGGATACCTGGTACAGAATGCATCTGCAGGTCTGTGGGTGACAGTGAGAAAGAGAGCTGGTCTAGGAGAAAAAGTTGAAGGGACTTCAGGAAAGAGCTAAGGGGATCCTGTCCACATCAAAGGGAGGGGTCTCCAGGCACTGGGATGTGTGGTGGAAAGAGGGGATCCTGCAAGAAGGTTGCAAGAAGGCAAAGAATGATTGGGAAAAACAGGGATGAAAGGGCTTTGGGGACTTTGTAACAAGAACTTGAAGCTCCAGTAAATGAAGCTGAAGTGGGAGCAGAGCCTCTTGCAGCAGTCTGCTACAGAAACTGGGATAAGACTGGAGAGATTATGACCTATCAGAAAAGAGAGCAGAAGTCACCTACCAGGGTCCTAGCCCTGTGTGGACACTGGGGGTCCCAGGCAGAGTGTTTCTACGTATAGTTGGCTGATGTAGAGAAACAGGCATGGGCTAGAAAAGACAGCTGAAAGAAAGGGTCCGTGGGAAAGGGCATGCTGGGACAGGGTTTGCTGGAGACTCCAGGGAGTGGAGATAGGGTGGGAGAGGAAGCTTTGCAAACATTTTGCTACAGAGCTTAGGATGAGACTGGAGAGATTTTTCCACATCAATCTTAAGTCATAAAAAATGAGATGAAAATTTTCAAATAGAAGTTATATGGTTCTTGCAATCAGACTAATGAACAAACCATATGAACACTTCAGAGACTTCAGTATCCTGCTACACTGAGCTGACATGAACTGGTGGTGGTAAAGATCGCTTCAGCGGAAACTCTGAAGACAGGCTCTTAAGACACAGTTATAGAAAATTCACTAAAAAAAAAGCACCTGTTTATTGTACAAATATGCAGAAGCTTTATAGGAATTTTCTTAAATTTGAAAATAACTTTAATAAAACATAGTATTGCTGAGAGGTAGCCAATCAGGAGGAAACTTATGCAAGCTATCATCTATTTAAAAAAAAATTTAGTTAACATGGTCAGAGAGAAAAATCAACTTGGTTTTTAAATTTACTGAATATGAAATGAAATCATAAAAATATTTGTAATTAAAAAGATGAATGAAAGTACACAATAAAAACAATGCAACAGAATGTCAAGGGTGTCTGCTAATGCCTTTTGTGTTCACTGTGATATGTGTGGACAGTTATCTTTGTGCACATTCATATTTTATTTAATCAAGTCCTAGATAAGTACTCATTTTCAGTGTTCAATGCTTTTTTTTAAAAAAAAAATAGGAACATGGAGTTAAAGTCATCAAATTGCCAAAGTATTTAAGAAGAAGGAATTATGAAATATTAAGATTTAAATCATGGCTCTTCTCTTTAAGGCCAACTTTTAAATAAATAAGAATGAAATAGCAGAGAGAAATCCAAGAACAATTATGTCCATGGAGCTTGCAATCCACCAGGGAAAGAGCATACAACTTCTGGCATATAAGCAGGACAAAAGGGTACACTGTGGACACACTGTGACAGGACAAAAGGGTACACTGTGGACACATTGGGACAGGACAAAAGTGTACACTGTGGACACACTGGGACAGGACAAAAGGGTACACTGTGGGACACACTGTGACAGGACCAAAGGGTACACTGTGGACACACTGTGACAGGACAAAAGGGTACACTGTGGACACACTGTGACAGGACAAAAGGGTACACTGTGGACACACTGTGACAGGACCAAAGAGTACGCTGTGGACACACTGTGACAGGACAAAAGGGTACACTGTGGACACACTGTGACAGGACAAAAGGGTACACTGTGGAAAACACTGTGACAGGACCAAAGGGTACACTGTGGACACACTGGAACAGGACAAAATGGTACACTGTGGACACACTGTGATAGGGCAAAAGGGTACACTATGCACACTGGAGGACAAAAGGGTACACTGTGGGCACAGTATGATGTAGTATAGCTTCCATAACAAGATGTTTTGCTTTAATTATTACTATTTTTTGTAATTTTTACTTTCTTTTGTAGGGGAGTTTGCATGGGTAGAGGGCAGATACTATGGGAGATGACTGGAATTCACATTCATGATATGAAATTCACAAAAAAAAACAATAAAAAGTTACAGAAAGAAAGAAGAAAGAGAGAGAAACAAACAAGCAAACAGACATAGAAAAAGAGAACCTGATTGAACCCAGTGACTCCAGATATTTTCACCTCAGATATTTTCACCTCCCTTTTTCACAAGCCAGTGGCTGGAGTGACTGAGAAACCAAACCAAAACACCAGGAAACTGAGGGGTTAGGATGCAACCCCCATGATTTGCCAGCCTTTGTATAGTTTTAATCAATAAAGCATGCCCAATGCTTTTCCCACAGGACTGGGCATGTGTGGTCATGCCCAAGGACCAGAGAAGGATTGCATCAAGCTAGTTACAAGAGTGCCAAAGACTCCTCTGGGAAAGCCAATCTACACCAAAGCAGAGTCTACACCTGTGCTCCAAGCATGAGGGCTGTGTGGGGGATGTTGAATGTAGTGTAGTGTGTGTTATTTAGTAGTTAACTCTTAGAGAACAATAGATAACACACGCAGAGCGAGCAACCCCGACAGGCAATTCACCAGAGACAGGAAGGCAGAAAGCAAAAAACTGTGGTAAATATTACCCAGTAAATATTACCTCACCACCAAGAACATGATCAGAGTCTGCAGCAGCACCAAGCCCAGTAGCCGGAGTAGGACCTCAGCTCTGACAGAAGAGCAAGAGGTTCATACACCTCATAGGCTTACATTCAAGGCAGAAATCAATACAGATAAATTGATTAATAGATTTGACTACCAAATATTAGAAAGCTTGCATAGAAAATAAAAGTGGAGTGGGAAATTGAAAACAATGTCTAGATCAAGCATGATCAACTGAAAATCGACGGCATTTCTACACAATATGACATGAGACTACTGTGTCAGCACGGTCACCACTAGCCCACTTCCTACAGAATGGAAGGAGAAACACAAACATGGTGTTCACCAAAGAACCAACACTTTAAAAAGGGCAATGACATGGGAAATCAAAAAGCAGCTATCACGAGCTAGAAGGTTTTGTTTTAAAAATGTCCTCTTGTATTCTTAATAATATATCTACATATGGGTGTGCATTAGGATCTGGAATCTGACTAGAGTGGAACACCAGTTCTTCTTCATGTAGATGGTGGGATAGTTACTGAGTTATTTAGTCTGGAGAAACATCCATACTGTTATGTATAAAGCAGGGACAATAATACCTATATTCCATATCATAAGGAAGGAACAGATCCTTGTGTACACAAAATCTAATGTAACTAATGGACAATGTAACAAGTTAGTGTTTTATTTTTTAATTTATTTTAGTAAGTTATGCTTGACAGGTTGAGCAATAATAAGGCGGCTATCTGGCTAATTCAAAACCTGGATCATCTCCAGTTCTGTAAACTACTCCAGGAGAGGTGTATGCAAGCACACAAAGAACAATGGAACCAAAAACTACCGCCAAACAAGAGAAATATATTAATCTATGGGTCATAGACACAGAGCTCCGCCTACCAGCACACAGCTGATCATGGATGGAGGAACAGAGCCCTGATGGACTGCTATGTCACCTACAGACCTGCCCTCCTGCCCCTGGCACAGGCAGACCATAGACAACTGCTTCCTGGAGAATGTCACCCAAGGGTCCACCATCCCTGTGTACAGACTCCACAATGTGCTAGTATGTGGTCATCAGATGGGAAGGAAAAGTGGAGCAGCTTGAGCATTATGAAGAGAAATGGAACTGGAGAGTCGAGGGTGGAGAGGAGTAGCCTGTTGTGAGTGGCCTGCCCTGCCACCTGGGGCCATGGTGAAGTCCCAGCCGAAGCTGCTGCTCAGTGCCATGTCTAGGTCCATGGCTAATGCAGAAGCAGGATCCGTAGCAATGTCAGTAGCTTGGATTACTGCTAGAGAACACGAGAACATCTCTGGTCCAGGCAGTCACCAGGGACCATTTGGGCTGTGTACAAGTGGCCCTGCCCCTCACTGGATGCAGCCCTTTGGAGACCTGGCACCACCTCTCACCTGTGGCAACACTCAGGAGAGGGGGCCCTGAGCCTTGTCTAGGCAGGACAGTGGATCTTGCCCTGGTGGAGGGAGTGTGGGAGAGCGACCCCACTATTGCTTGCTGTCAAGTGGCAAGGGCACAGAGGTGATACCTGCCCCCTCATCACCTCTGGCAGATGGGAAAGCTGCCCACAGGATCCTGAGTATAGGAGAGCTATCCCCGCCTCTTACCAGCTGCAGCACTAGAGAGTGGGTTGTGCATCTTGCCTGGGTAGCACAGTAGTGCTGGCCTTGGTGGAAGGGGCATGGGTAAGCTGGCCCCCTGGGCCCAGTGAGACCATGGGAGAGCTTGTCTACTGTGATATGGGTGTGGGAGCGATTCCCCATCCCTGTTCCTTGCCCTCTGCAGTAGTCCAGAGAGCTGGCCCTGACGGAATGAGAGTGGAAGAGCGAGCCCTGCCCCCTCACCGGCTGTCGCTCTCAGAAGAGCAGGCCTGCACCTCACCTTGGCAACAGTGGAGCTGGCCCTGATGGCAAAGGCACAGGTGAGTCAGTCCTGAGGGTATGAGATGGGGCTGGTCCTGCCCCTTGGAGGCTGCAACACTTAGGAGAGTGGGACCCAGGCCTTGATTGGGCAGCACAGTGGAGCTGGTCCTGGTGGTGCAGATAGGAAGAGTCGGAGCTCTGGTCCAGCTCAGCTACCACCCAGGGTCTGAGGTGGCCCAACCCCAAATCTTTATCATCTGAAAATGGTTGTGACATGTAAAAGGGCCAGTCCTGCTGATCCAAAGCTCTAGGATCATACACAGGGCAATAGCAGGATAACCAGGAGGACAGCCAGTGAAAATCCAATATTGATGGTGTCGCAGGAGTCAGAGATTTGGAACCAATGACTCATTGGGATGGACATTTGCAAGGGAAGACATGGACAGCGGGGGTATACTGTGTAGATATATGATGG
This sequence comes from Apodemus sylvaticus, assembly GCF_947179515.1. Classification (NCBI taxonomy): domain Eukaryota; kingdom Metazoa; phylum Chordata; class Mammalia; order Rodentia; family Muridae; genus Apodemus; species Apodemus sylvaticus. The sequence goes on from NC_067478.1 coordinate 110,276,662, forward strand.
GACATACACTGTGGCACACTATAACTTCCACAATGAGATGTTTCCTATGATTTTAATTATGTCGTGGGGGGGGGAGGGGAGTTGTAAGGGCAAAGGGTGGACATGAGGGGATACAGAGATGAATGGAATTGGAGAGCCCAGTGTAAAACTCACAAAGAATCAATAAAAAGTTTTTTAAAACTTATATAAACCTATACATTGTTTTGATTGTGAAATGTTTAAATAACTTTTAACATATTTATTCTCTGAATGTTATGGGAGTAACTAATCATTTTCTAACTGGATGTATGGTCCATTGCATGAGATAGGATCTATACCTGGCATCGATAACAGGGCTAAGAACCTGTGGTTAGAACTGTCATAGGCTCTAGGGGAAAACTTGCTATGATCATTCTCCTAAATGTCCATAATACTGAAACGATTCTCCGTGACTTCCTGTTGCACTCAGATTAGTGCATCCCTCCGGCCTCATCAGAGAAGCTGCTTCTTGCAACAGATGGGAATTAACAAGCAGCCCTGTAACAGATGAGTGTGCCGCGTGGACCAGGTAATGGCCAGCCCTAATTGGAACATCTGTGTCACATAACTCTCCGTAAGGCTTGGAGGTCTGTGCAGAAAAGGGCTGGAAAGATTCTCAGACTCAGAAGTAGGAACTGATTTAAAAAACAAACAACAACAAGATCCCAGGGTTTTCAGGACACAGCAGGGCAGTTGAATAATACAAACTCACAGTGGTTGTAGCAACACACACAAGACCCATAGAAGCTCAAGCTAGACAAAAATCCAACATACAGTGAGAGAGGGAGGCAGGACGTCTCACCACCAGCTGAGGAACTGCTGGTACTTGATAGTTTCTGGGAGAAGGAGAGTCAGTTTCTTTAACAGTTTTTGACCCCTGGTAGTTCAACCAGACCCCAGGACAGACTGCACACAGAGGGCACTTAGGCAACACAAATGAGACTCAATGGTTTTTGTTTTGTTTTTATGTTGTTGATTTTAGAAGTGTTCTGGAATTTGGTAGGACAGGGAGGTGAGAACGGATCTGAGGTTGGGAGAGGGAAGGATGATCAAAATACTATAAAAGAATTTGGTTTTGTTCTGTTTTATTCTTTAAGAGAGGACATGTTGGTAAGAAGGGTGGGTTATAGTCAGAATTAAAGAGAACAGGGACATTTTATCATTCCATTGACTACTGGTCCAGTCTGGGAACCAGCACGCCAAACCACTCCTATACTAGCGCCCATAAACTTTCTCTTACGAAGTGTGATAGGTGGCTGTCTAGGGGATGGATTGCTGAGGTCATTCCTCGAGGGGGACAAAGAATTGAGTATATAGGAATGACAGGAGAAGGGGCTTCAGAGAAGGGAAAGTGACAGTTCCATTCCTTCTTGAGAAGAGGGGCCCTGGGGATAGGAGTCTGCTAATGGAGTGTAGCTACAGGCTTTAGAGGGCCCTTGGGCCCGCCTCCTTTTCCCTATAGGTTCTTTATAAACACCCACCTTCGAGACCTCCTGACAGTTTCTCCTTGCAGTGTCCTCTGGGAATAAGAAGCTTCCATCAATCACAGAGAGCTACTTTCTCCTTCTGTCTCCCTGACTCCCCTCCAGTTGGACAGGCCTTTCTGCTGTGGCCATAATGAAAGCAGTCACGGCTGCCATGGAGGTTTCTCCCCAGGTAAGCTGGGGTGACTGGTTCCTACCAAGAACCCCACGACGAATCAGCAGCAGTAGAGATTTTACAGGAGAGCTGCCCAGAGTTTGATGCTGGGCGCCCAGAAAGTAGAGAAGGCAAAGCTGTGGAGCTAAACATGGCTAGCACCGGGCTTTGGACCCAGCACCGCCATCTTGCTGCTTAGAACCCTGTGGGGGTGCAGGGTCAGGGAGAGTTTGCCTCAGCTGTCTACAACATACAGAACAACAGAGCCAGGAAGACAAACACACACAAGGGTAGCTGGAATCCTGAAAAGGGACAAGACTGATAAAAATTAATGTGGAGTGCAGTCCAGACCAGAACCAGAGACCAGAAGACCAGGCAAAGGAAGACGCGATCTCATTTCTTCTTATATTTGAACCCATCTCTCCTTCCCCACTGCCAATACCTCCCACAGCTCTGCTCCGTCCCTTAGAGCCATGTCTTAGGTATAAAGAGCTGCAGCGAGGGCACCGTAGAAGGCCAACACTATGCTCTCTCTCTCTCTCTCTCTCTCTCTCTCCCTCTCTCTCTTTCCTCTTCCTCCTCCTCCTCTCTCTTTCTCTCTCTCTCTCCCTCTCTCCTCCATTTCTTTCTTCATTCCTCTTTTTCTATACCAACTTCTCTTATAGCTACATCTTCCAAGGTCCAGTGGTGGGTCTGGTTTATGATACATGGGCACTTCTGTTTACCTCCATTTTAGTCTGCCATTATCAAAACTCCCATTTATCCATCCTACCCTTTTCCATACCCTTTTTTTTTAATTTAATTATTCTCACACCTATGTATGTTCGGCTCTTCCACTTCCTATCTAATAACTAATACTTATTGCTAGTATCACTGCAATTTCTTACCTCTTCTTCTCCACTGCCTTATGTGAACATATTAACACACACAGTTCCGGTGGTGTCCTTTAAGCCCTAAACCATCTATTATTTAACAAGTCGTGCAGACACTTGATATTCTAGTATCAAAATAGTTTAAGTGCCATAGAGTGGCCTTTGCTGCATACTGTGGGGCAGACTGGGGCAAACTGGGGCAAACCGGACAGAGCCTGGTGCTTGGATCACCCTCTAACAGACAATAGTGCCACCACACTGAATACATCCAGGTTTCTCCTAAACACTGAAAATACATGCACTGAAAGAAGAGAAGTCATCAGGAATAATAGAGCGAAAGCAACAGCAAATCTTACCAATGACCTAACGCCAGATGGGCAGGTCCCAGCAAAAACACAAGTAATATGAAAACAAAGACAAGTTATTTTCTCAAAAAATTACCAACCCCCATAACTAGCGATCCTGATCAAAATGTTATGATGAAATTCTAGATACAGAATTCAAAATAATTATCACAAATATGGTAAAAACAACTCAGAGAAGGCATCAATATTTTTTCAGGAGACCACAGACACCCAAATAAAAGAAGGAAGTCAAGCCATGATATGAAAATAGAATTTAATAAAGCAATGGATGGGCTGGAGAAATAGCACAGCAGTTCAGAGCTGCTTTTACAAAGGACCCAGGATCAATTCAAAGCACCCACATGGTGGTTCATGATCGTACATAACTCCAGACCTAGGGGATCTGATGCCCTTTCTCTGAGGCACACAGAGACAAAACACAGCTAACATAAAATGAATATATCTAATTTAAAAAAAGAAATAGCAATACTGAAGACAGCCCTAACCAAAATGATGAGGGAAATGAAAAACATACATTAAATTCAAACTTCAGTGGAGCCTTATCAAAGAGTGGATGATGTGGAAGACAGAGCGTCGGGGTACAGAGACATAACATAGAAATTAAAACACTTAGTCTGGGCCAATATTTTTGTTAAAGGTATAAATGGAACATTCAAGAACCCTGGAATTCCATGAAAAGACAAAACTATGTATTCTAGTATAGCGGTAGGACAAGTATTTCATGCAAAAGATACAGAAAGCATCTTTAATAAAAACATCAAAGAAAATATCCCAAGCAGAGAGAAGCCTAGATACAAAACGTACACAGAACCCACGAAAACAGGCAGGACCAGAATAACATACCACCACCCCCAGCATACTATAGGCAAAGCACTAAATGTACACAGCAGCGAAGAACAAAGAAGATGTAGTGAAAGCTGCAAGAAAAGGGCCAGCTCACCTATAAAGCCAGACTCACATGGTAACCACTGACTTTTCAACCCACGCCATGAAAGCAAGAAGGGCGTGGACTCAAATCGTTCACAAACTCTAACCCTGTTTAATATCTCTGGCAAAACTATCTGTCATAATTCAAGGTAAAAGAAAAACTTTCCATGACAAAACCAGGCTAAGAGGATCCATGCCCTCCACCCCATGCTAGTCCTACAGTGGGTGCCAGAAAGGGACAGTTCAATCTGAAGAGAAAGATTTAACAAACTCAAAGGGCTACTGTAGAAAAACTAAAAGATACTATGACAATCATTAAGCAAAAGAGGACAAGAAATTCCTAAATACCACAAATTCAAAAGAATGATGATAGGCAGTAATACTTTCCTTTCAATCATAACTCCAAATATCAATGGTCTCAATCTCTCTACCCCTCCCCAAATACAAAATAGCAGACTGTATTAGAAAACAGAACCCTTTCTGGTGCTGCCTCTAAGAAACACATCTTACTGCCCAAGCCCAAGATTAAATACTACCTTGGGGTAAAAGGGTACAAAAATGTATTCCAAACAAACAGAATCAGGAGATAAGCAGGTATTACTAACCTAATACCTTATAAAATATACTACTTCAAATTAAGTAGTATTCAAAAATATTACTTAATTCTTGTCAAACGAGATAAAGAGGGCTATTTAATACTGATCAGGGGATCACCCCAACAAGAATATATCTATGTGCTAGATATTGGCCTATCCAAGTTTATAAAATAAACACTTCTAGACTTAAAATAAACAAATTAACACCCACAGTAGTGGGTAACCTCTATACACAATTATCACCATTAGACAAATCAACTGCACAAAACAATTGGCTAAACACTGGAATTAAATACAATGAATCTACAAACACCCAAACTCCAAAAATCACAGTAGTATTCCTCCATAACCAAGATCTACATATCAGGACACAAAGCAAGTCTCAACAAAAAAAGGAAAATTTATAAGCAACTACCTGCATTCCAACAAACCACAATGGAATATAATGAAAAATGAACAGGAAAAAGATGCTATCCAAACTCATGGACATGAAACAGTGAACCCTCTAGTGATGAAGGAAGGAAATAGAAATACCCCAGAATTAATATAGAAATATTAATAAGTGATACTGAAACACACATCCCTGTGGGATATGAAGGAAGGAAGTGCCAAGAACGAACTCCATAGCTCTAAGTGTCTGTATTTTAAAAAGCAGAGGGATCTTAAAGAAGCCACCCAATGGTGAACTCTATGGTAAGGGAAAACAAAAACAAGCAGACTCTAGACAGAGATGGAGAACAGTGAACACCAAGGCAGGAATCAATGAGTTAGAAATTGGAACCAAAATCAGGATCAACAGTCCTCCCCGGCTCTGTACCCCGTGAGCTACAGTAATGACCATGTGGGAAACTATGGCTTTCTGATCATGATTGGCTTCTGCTGTCTTTATTGACATGATCGATCAAGAAAATATTAGGGAACCAGATTTCAGTTATCAGCTCCTCCCCCTACAATGGGATAAGAATTTGATGGAGAAAAAGATAGTCACATATCAAACCACATGATCTAAACTGGGTGTGGTGCTACAAGCCTGTGATCCCAACATTTAAGCTGTAGAGGCAGGAGGATAGTTTGAGATCAGTCTGGAGTGAGTTCCAGACCAATTTGGGTTAGTGAAACTAATTGTGTAGGATTTTAACTTAAAAATCAAGAAAACTATTTAGAAAAAGGACTGAACTTATTTGCAAGTTTCAACTTGAAAATAAAACAATAAATGTTTACATGATTAATTCACCATTATGCTGGTTTAAACTCAGTGATCCAGCGGTGGTTGCACAGGCAGTGCTTAGTTTTATGTAGTTTGTGTTTTTACAGAGGTTAATTTCAAACCAAAAATGTGTTCTCATTTTTTAAAAATGAAAATTAAAAGAAATAGACTCTTTATTCTATATTCTTTTTAACTTGGTTAGAGTAAATCACTTATAAAGGAATTTCAAAACAACTGAGTGAACACAACTATAGAGTTACAACTATGTGGGGAGAAGATCCTTAATTATTAATAGATCCATACTGAAAAATTTATGGACAAATGCTATTTTTCTAAAGAAAATTTAAAATATTTAATCCTAAAACAATGGCACAAACATTATAAAATATTTAGAGTCAAGACTATAGTTTTCACCTTCATAGAGACAAAGGGGTGGCAGGAGAAGGAAGTTATGGGATGGGGGGTCTTGTGGACGGGTAGCTTGGATGTGGGATGTTTTTTGAGATGTAAATGAGTGGAATGATTAATAATTTTTTAAAAATCATATAGGCATCAATATTGCTATGTAACTATATTGCTGATAGTTTGAAATCTAATGTCAGTTTCTTTTATATTTAGTACATATATATTTTTAAACAAATACACTAACAAGTGAATAAAATATTTGCAAAATAAAAAAAAAAAAACAAAGTTTAAAGGCTGTCTCACAAATCCAAATCCAAAACAAACCAAAAAGGGATCCTGTCCCCTTCCGCACACCCATCACAAGATGTAGGCTTTGAGAAGTAGAGGTAGGTGAAGGTAGAGAAAAGTGAGTCCAGGCAAAAGAAAAGACAAAGTCAAAAGAGAGCCAGTAAACTAAGGGATGCTAATTGGGAATATGTAAGTAGGGGCTGACGGGGTAACTCATGCATCAGTCCCTCCTCCACAGTCAGGAGGACTGCAGTTCAGACCTCAGGTGTCCCCACAAGTGGTTACTGAACCCCAGCTCTAAGAGGGACAGAGACAGTAGGATCATTGCGACTTGTTTCTAATCTATCCAAGAAAATGAAAACCCAGTTTCAAAGGTAGACAGTGACGGAGGGCATCATCATCTGCACACGTGCACACAGGCATGCATATATGCACAGTGTGTGCATACGTTTTCACAACAAACAGAAAGACAGGAGACAAGTATAATGGGAAAGACAAAGACTGGACCGGAAAGAATGAGCAAACGGTCACATATGTTGTACAGAGACAGCAATGGGAACCAAATGTCAAAAATGGTGCAACACTGAGATGCATTTCCAAGGCTGGGAGTGGTGACCCCAGTGCTTAGGAGGTACAGGCTAGAGGGTTATGAGGTTAAGGCCAGCTCGGTCCACATGAGATATTATCTGAAAAGACAGAACAGAGTGAGAGAGAACTGAAGATTCAAATCACGCACGTACACACCCTTCCACTCACACACTCTTTTGTGAGCTTTTCAGAGAAAGGGCTCCAGTTTTGTGAGGGTTCCAGCTGACCGGAGTGCTGAGACATACCTGATACCATAGCATCCTTGTTCCAGTCCCTATGCTAGATGAAATTGAACCACAGGTCAGAAGCTGCCCCCTCCTGTGCTAGACAATTAAGGCTGTTTCCTTTTCTGTTGAGTCTCCTACAAAAGGACACTACAAATAACAAATAAGGCATCATTTGCATTTCTTGAATGCTTCACATATTAAGAAAAAAGCAAAATTATAATTCACTTTTCCTTTAGATTTGATTGTAAAATGTCTTAGGGTTTTACTGCTGTGAACAGACACCATGACCAAGGTAACTCTTATATGGACAACATTTAATTGGGGCTGGCTTACAGGTTCAGAGGTTCAGTCCAGTATCATCAAGGTGGGAGCATGGCAGCATCCAGGAAGCATTGGTGCAGGAGGGGCTGAGAGTTCTACATCTTCACCTGAAGGCATTAGAAGACTGGCTTCCAGGCAGCTAGGAGGAGAGTCTTAAAGACCACGCCCCCAGTGATACACCTACTCCAACAAGGCCACACCTCCTAATAGTGCCACTCCCTGGGCCAAGCTTATTTAAGCCATCACACAAAGTGCTCTGAAACTAACAAAGGCACATCTAAATAATTACATCGGAATCCTTACTTAGGCAAAACCTAAAACAGATAAAGCCTCTGAGACTCCTTATCTATATAATTCCTTATATGTAAAATATCTATTTCAATAATAATAAAGTGTGAATCCCTTTATTACCTGGATGTATAAAAGGCATCATTCACAAGGGTGATTGAAAGAGGGTATTCACACACCAGCTTCCTCACACACCAGCTTCCTCACACACCAGCTTCCCCATACACCAGCTTCCCCACACACCAGCTTCCTCACACACCTGCTTCCTCACACACCTGCTTCCCCACACACCTGCTTCCCCACACACCAGCTTCCCCACACACCAGCTTCCCCACACACCAGCTTCCTCACACACCTGCTTCCCCACACACCAGCTTCCTCACACACCACCTTCCTCACACACCAGCTTCCTCACACACCTGCTTCCTCACACACCTGCTTCCTCACACACCAGCTTCCTCACACACCAGCTTCCTCACACACCAGCTTCCTCACACACCAGCTTCCTTACATTACACTTTGTGTGTTCATTCCCACTAGGAAATCACCCTCTTCCTCATCAGCCCAATAGAGTAGATGCAGTGACAATTCTGAGTGCTTCTTTTCCTTATGAAATAACCACATCCAAGTCTTACTGCGGAATAGAAAACTTTTCATTTCTCTTAAAAATATATAGAGAGAAATCATACACACAACCTTTGTCACAATTCAGTCCAAGTTATTGTTTGACAATACGATGCTTTATTAAACTTGATACAGTTACTACATAAGAATCCTGTGAAAAATGGGCTATGAAATTATTTTACATGTGGATCCCTGTATTATAAAGTCTGTCCCCAAACTGTCACCTTGCTAATCCTGACTATCAGCGCGTGTGAGACTAAAGGTAGCAACCGTCTTCCTGGGAGGAAGAGACAGATCTTGTCTTTCAGCTGACCTGTCTGTGACAGCCCAAGCCCTCCTAGAAACCAACAGCTCTGATCCCTCTTCACACAGTCTCCTCCAGGGATGAGCTCGGCACAGCACCGGGATGGGAGCACAGTGTCTACACAGGATCAGCCTCAGAACGGGCATCTTCCTCCCAACTCCTTAGCTTTACTCCAGACTATTCCAAAACTCCTTGGAGGGCTGAGACTTCTGGAAGGAGAAACAGAGAGGGGAAGAAAAAAACAGATTTGAATATTGACAGAAATAGAAAATGGCCCAGGCACCCTTACCAAGACCTAGATGTTAGAAAGTTGTTTTGCAAACAGCTCTCCAGCATGGCAGAAGGGGACCAGGGTCACTGCTTCCAACATTCCATTCCCTTACCAGGCACAGGGGGCTCGGACATGAGGTGCTTATGGTTGGTAAACAGCTCTGTGGAGTCGTCTAGTGACCTTTCCTCTAGGTCTGACTCTGGGATAGGAGTACAGCCACCTAAGAGAGAAACATAAACAGTATTTTAAGCAATTGCTAAGAAAACCTGCCTTCCCACACAGTCACCACAGCTTGGAAGTACACTGCACAACGACAATATGCAGTGTGACAGTGATCTTCAAGAGTGAACCAGAAAAGTTCTCTTAGATGTCTTCTTGTGGTCAGAGTCCTGGGGATGCATTATTGTCATTGAAGACATGGTCTCAGGATTTGAATTTGGTGGCAGTGACCACAGCATTAGCTTTCAGATTTCCTTGTTTGGTCAGAAATAACAAAACCTATATCAAATACAATACCCATAGCATAGAACCCTCTCTGCAGAAATTCTCTTCCATACAGACCATCAAAAATGATGAAATACAGAGTCCACACCGGAAGAGGGAGAGTGGCCTCTCCTGTGTGGAGGAAGGTGACTGAGGTTCTTTGGCCCCTAGTGGGGCTTCTCTGGGCTTCATTCTCTCCTTGAGTTCCCACCCCTTCTAGGACAGACATCCCCCACCTTCTTCATTAGGCAACAGAAAAGCCACGGAATGCCTTGTGGGACACATCAATATGAAAGTGATTTGGGGATGAGCTGTTTTTCAAAGCCTGGATACACCATTTCACCATATCCATCAAAATCTTCTATGGGAAACTCAAAATCATTTGTGTTTCCTGACATCATCGGCAACATAGTCCATTTTGTTACTGCTTCCTGAAAGTGGACCAGTGTGTGTTTACTGTACACACACTTTTTTTTCTGAAGCCTTTCTTCTCCTTAATGAAGTGTGATTTGGAGTCCTTTCACACACTGAGTCCAACGCCTCGAAGCTTAACATTGGTTTTATGTGTGAAAAGTTTTATGAAGCTCATGACATTTTGAGAAGACAGCGTAAACAGTTGCCTTCACATCATTGTAGAAGAGAGGGCAGAGGCGAAATCCAGCTCTGATGGAAAAGGCACCTTGCCATCCACACCCCTGCATCTTCACTGAGAAATAAATAGGTGAGGGAAACAGAAGAGAAAGGAGTTTCCAAGTTCATAAAATGAAAGGTTCCCTGGGAACCCTGGGATTTCCCGTCAGTGGGTGGGGCTGAACTGGCCTAGTCCTGTCTGCAAATAGCAAGGCTCCACCTGTGAGGAAAACTAGGCTCATTTTTAGTCTCTTTCCAAAGCTAAGTAATGACAGGAACCATGATTATTATACACTTTCTAGGCACTTAAAAGCTCTGTATGCATTGTCAGTTAATCTCTGTACATCATGCCAGGAGTAGATATTGTCCTCACGTTAAAGCTAGAAAAACATAGGTCTCATGAGATTCAGTAAATTGCCAAGGTCACACATGTCTGCACTGGTTGGCCTTTGGAAGGGGCCTATGGGATAGCCCTTCTTCCTTGTTTACTCGTCTAACTTAGGTAGAGAAAGCAAAGCAAGTGTTAGTACTAAGCAGGGCTTAGGGGCACGAGTAAGACCAGTGTCAAGGAAGAGCAGGCATGCTGGTCACACTTCTTCCCCATTGAAGGATCACTGTCCCCACAGAGAGAGGCAAAGTCCAGTCTCTACACAAATCAGTGACTTCTCCACCCCAGGACAGACAAGGTCAGAAGAGAGACAGGTCACAGGAGTGACACTGATACAGCTACCTCCACAAACAAGCAAGTTGCAGGAATGTGGCAGAGCCACGCCCCTGGTATGTGGGAAACTGCACGATATCTGCTGTGTGCATGAGAGACACATGTTTCCATGGAGGAGTTACTGCCCGCCTTGGTTTCTGGCTCACTTACTATGAGGCAAGGCTATAGCTGAGGATTTCAGAAGTATCCCAGCTCTTTGTCACATGGGAACAAAAGGGAAAGTCAGTGGGCTACAGATAAACAACAACCAACATCACTTCTGTGCCCAAGGATGCTGAAATGGGCAGTGACTATGTATAGTTCCTCTTGACCCCTTAGAACTTCCCATTTTCTAACCAGACACATGCAGGGGCTGACCAGTCACTTGTTCCAACAACATAGGTCATTTGTACCTCCATGTCGCCAGACTACCCAACCAAGTCCTGGATCCCTCCTTGCCTTGGGCCCTATTTTATCACAAAACTAACTGATACCGGAAGTAGTTATAAAAATCAAGCCTTCAAAATGGAACTCTGAAGTGAGAATGGCCACTCATCTGCAAGAACGAGGGGCTTCATGTCTGGCTGCTAAAGGGGATGGCAGTCATCCTGGTATGCAGTTGCTCATCCCAGTTAATGGAGGTGGACATGCAGAGGTCAAGATGGAGACCCGGCTGCTGGGGCATGGCAACATCTGTAGTGATTAGGATTCCACATGGGGCAGCTGATTCTGCAGACCAGATAACTTGTAAAAGGAAAACGGCAGGCGCAGTGACGCTTATTGGCAAGGTAAGGTAAACACAGAAACTCTGACACCCTCCCCGTCTCACCAGTGTAAGTGAGGCCATCTAACCACCCTACCAGCACCAGAAGGAACACCTAGGATCTGGTTACAAATCATAATCCCAAGACCAAATCCCATACCAAATTTAACCCCAATGCTGCAAAAGACAGATGAGTTTATCTGGTGAGATTTTTGCTAGGAGATTCTGTATACATATTTGTTAAGATATTAAAGTAAGCAATAAAAGGAGAAAATAAGACATAAAACTTTCAAACTAAAGACCCTCTGAAACTCATCCATGGAAGCGAAGCATGGGCCCCATAGACACCAACTGACATACCCTTGGCTTAGAGCCCATTCCATACGAGAAAGGAAAAAAAATTCCACAGCTGGCTGGAATCATCCAGACACAAACAGCCTGAGTGACAGGCGCTAACAAACTGGCAGGTTCAGCAGGAATTAGAGATGCCTGACGTGCGTGGCCAGGCAAGGAACTCCAGGAGGGTAGGACTTACCAATCCTGTGGACCTACTGTGCGTTTGGTACTCTGCGCAATGTTATCACATTCTAATGCTAATTCACTCTATCATCAAACAACCCAGCTGAAAAGAGCTCCTTCTCACACCACTGTTAACTGATGTTAACTACATCAGTAGTAATTTGTCCTTTTCTGATGATTCTCCAATCATGATCATCTCTTGTCCAAAGTTTCCTCAGATCATTTTATCCACCCTACCTCCAACCCTCAGGCCATGTTTTTACCTTCTTCAGTGAAGGAAATCTGAAATCAGGTTTAACCAGCAGGAACTCAGAAATAAAGACATCAACTTATGATGACACACACAAAAAAATATCAATGAGTATTCAGCAGAAACTATATATAGATTTTTTATAGTCATAAACCTATTTATTTTATGTGTATGCTGAGGTGCAGTGTGTGTGCCAGGACAAACAACATGTGGAGGTCAGAGGGCAAATAACATGTGTTGGTCTTCTCTGGCCAACATGCGGGTCCCAAGGGTTGAGTCCATGTTGTCAGGCTTGATTCATGGATTCATCACGAATCAAGTAACTTGCTGAGCAATCTTGTCAGCCCCACTTAGAATCCTGAGTTCTATTCTCTGTCCAGACTGGGGTATTCAGCATCGTCCTGTCTTGATGTCCGGCAGTAGCAGCAAAGCTCCAGATCCCAGTCACCCATCCTATCCCAAGAGAAAATGTCAGAGAGAGTGCACTGTGTGGCTGATCTCTGAGTCCTGGGAGGTTGAGAAGCTTAAATATCCATTTATGACATTTTCAACTTCAGCAGGTTTGTCAGGATGGACCCCATCATATGTCATCTCCTTTTTTGGCTTTGGTTTTTCCATACCCAGGCTCAATGAGGTGATTGATCTGAGAGCCACACTCAGGGCAGGGGTGGGGCAAAGATCAGAAGGAAAGACACAGTTGTAACCAGCCCAGAAGCAGCAACAGCCCCGGCTAAGTCCCAGAGCATGGAGGACAGGACAGGGGACACTGGAAGGACTGAGCAACAGGAGAGCCAGCCTCCACCACAGCGTCCTGGAGTTGGACTCTGCTATAGGCTGGGGCAGTCACTGTGCCCTTATTCTTGAGCCCTGTTTATGTGCCTTTGCAGGAGGCAAAGATGGAACAGGTAGGCAATAACAACAAGATTGAATTTCTAAATCTTGCTATTTAAGAAATTGACATTTCTTGCATCCCGCCTTGACATTGCAGGGGCTGCCAACCTTGCTGGAAAATCTTAATTTATGAAGTGAGATTGAGAGATTATGTCATTTGCCAAAGGTCAGACAGAAAATCTATATAGCTGAAGCCCCACTCTGAACTGCATCAGCATTTCTCAAAAACGTTTCAAGTTTCCTACGTAAACCAATACTTTTAAAAATGTTTTTTGTTTTATTTTGTTTTGTTATCTTTTTTTGGAGACAAGAGTTTCTCTATGTTGTCCTTGCTGTCCTGGAATTTGCCTTGTAGACTAGGCTAGCCTCAAACTCAAAAGATTTGCCTCCTTCTGCCTCTATCTCTTAAGTTCTGGATTTAAGCCATCACTCCTGGCTTAATCCAACACATTTTCAAAACATAATTTAAAATATGCTTAAAAAATTACTAGAAAATGAATGGAAAAATAATGCCAATTTTTGTTTTTAAGAATTAGAGTCAATATTTGCAAAGTCCCTTGTCAAGTGCTACACATTTTCAACATCTTTTTTTTTTTCTCAGTTTTTGGCAACAGAAAGTCTGCAACAAGATGCTAGTGTCTGGCTACACTGTAAGCAGTGCCACTTACAAGACATGGTCGGCCATAATTAACAGGATGTAGAGAATTGGGACATTAATGACAGAACACTAGAACGTACCACACAGTCTTAGTCATCTCAGACCCCAGCAGACAGTGACTCTTTCTGGCAACAGCACAGGCTCCTCCTGCCCCACCCACTCATCCATACCCTCTTCACACACATCCTACTTCCAAGTTGCCACAGCGTTCAGAAAATCTCTCCCTCACCAATGCAGGCATCCAAGTTTTGCTTCCACTGTGCCTTCCACAGTGATGGGAGATCCACGTCTACTTTCTATTATTATTATTATTATTATTATTGTTATTTTCTTTATTTACATTTCAAATGTTATCCCGTTTCCTGGTTTCCCCTCTGAAAACACCCTATTCTACCCCCTCCCCCTGCTCACCAACCCACCCACTCCCACTTCCCGGTCCTGGTATTCCCCTGTGCTGGCTATTGTCCTATTGACAGTGTCCTTTGCCCTACAGAAGCTTTGTAATTTTATGAGGTCTCATTTGTCAATGCTTTATCTTAGAGCATAAGCTATTGGAGTTCTGTTCAGGAACTTTTCCCCTGTGCCCATGTGCTCGAGGGTCTTCCCCACTCTCTTTTCTATTAGTTTCTGACACCTGAAACTAATAGAAGAGGCCCTTGATCCACGTGGTCTTAAGCTTTGTACAAGGAGATAAGAATGGATCAATTTGCATTCTTCTACATGTTGACTGCCAGTTGACCCAGCACCATTTGTTGAAAATGCTGTCTTTTTTCCACTGGATGTTTTCAGCTCCTTTGTCAAAGATCAAGTGACCACAGGTGTGTGGGTTCACTTCTGGGTCTTTAATTCTATTCCATCGATCTACTTGCCTATCACTGTACCAATACAATGCAGGGGTTTTTTTGTTTTTTTGTTTTGTTTTGTTTTTAATATCACAATTGCTCTGTAGTACAGCTTGAGGTCAGAGAATAAGAACAAGAAGTTCTTTTATTGTTGAGAACAGTTTTCACTATTCTGGGGTTTTTTTTGTTATTCCAGGTAAATTTGTAAATTGCTCTATCTCTATGAAGAACTGAGTTGGAATTTTGATAAGGATTGCATTGAATCTGTAGATTGCTTCTGGCACGATGGCCATTTTTATTATATTAATCCTGCCACTCCATGAGGATGGGAGATCATTTCATCTTCTGAGATCTTCCATTTCTTTCATCAGACTTGAAGTTCTTGTCATAAAGATCTTTCACTTTTTAGAGTCACACCAAGGTATTTTATATTATTTGTGACTATTGTGAAGGGAGTTGTTTCTCTAATTTCTTTCTCAGCCTATTTATCCTTTGAGTAGAGTAAGGCCACTTTTTTTTTTGAGTTAATTTTATATCCAGCCACTTTGCTGAAGTTGTTTATCAGGTTTAGGAGTTCTCTGGTAGAATTTTTGGGGTCCAATAAGTATACTATCATATCATCTGCAAATAATGATATTTTGATTTCCTTTCCAACTTGTATCCCTTTGACTTCTTTTTGTTGTCTAATTGCCCTGGCTAGGGCTTCGAGTGCTATATTGGATAGGTATGGAGAAAGTGGACAGCCTTGTCTAGTCCCTGATTTCAGTGGGATTGCTTCAGAGTTTCCCTTCATTTAGTTTGATGTTGGCTACTGGTTTGCTGTATATTGCTTTTAATATGTTTAGGTATGGGCCTTAAATTCCTGATCTTTCCAAGACTTTTATCATGATGGGGTATTGGATTTTGTCAAATGCTTTTTCAGCATCTAATGAGATGATCATTAGGGTTTTTTTTGTTTTTTTTTTTTTGTTTTTTTTTTAGTTTGTTTATGTAGTGGACTATATTGACGGATTTCCTGGGATACAGCCTACTTAATCATGATGGATGAGCATTTTGATGTGTTTTTGGATTTATTGTTTTTTTTTTTTTTTTTGCAATGATATTCACAAAGGAGATTGGTCCAAAGTTCTCCTTCTTTGTATGGTCTTTGTGTGGTTTAGGTATCAGAGTAATTGTGGCTTCATAGAACATACTGGGTAGGGGTCCTTCTGTTTCTATTTTGTACTATAGTTTGGAGAGTATTGGTATTAGGTCTTCTTTGAAGGTCTGATAGAATTCTGCACTAAACCCACCTGGTCCTGGGCTTTTCTTGATTGGGAGACTATTGATGACTGCTTCTATTTCATTAGGGGTTAAGGGGCTGTTTAGATCATTTATCTGATTCTGATATAACTTTGGTAGCTGGTATCTGTCTAAGAAATTGTCCATTTCATCCAGATTTTCCAGTTTTGTTGAATAAAGGCTTTTGTAGTAGGATCTGATGATTTTTTGGGTTTCTTCAGTTTCTGTTATGTCTCCCTTTTCATTTCATTTCTGATTTTGTTAATTTGGATACTGTCTCTGTGCCCCCTGGTTAGGTTTTTAACCCTGGCTAAGGGTTTAGCTATCTTTTTGATTTTCTCAAAGAACCAGCTTCTGGTTTGGTTGATTCTATATATAGTTCTTTTTGTTTCTACTTGGTTGATTTCAGCCCTGAGTTTGATTATTTCCTGCCATCTACTCCTCTTGGGTGTATTTGCTTCTTTTTGTTCTATAGCTTTCACATGTGCTGCAAACTGCTACTTTATGTTCTCTCCAGTTTCTTTTTGCAGGCACTCAGAGCTATGAGTTTTCCTCTTAGGACAGCTTTCATTGTGTCCCATAGGTTTGGGTATGTTGTGGCTTCATTTTTATTAAATTCTAAAAAGTCTTTAATTTCTTTTATTTCTTCCTTGAGCAAGTTAACATTAAGTTGGGAAACTTCACTCTCTTCTATACCTAATATCCTTAGGTTTGGTCTTCTCAGTCTGTCCTGGATTTCCTGGTTGTTTTGCATTTTCTTTTGCTGCTGTGTCAATGTTTTCCATGGTATCTTCTGCACCTGAGATTCTCTCTTCTTTCTCTTGTTCTGTTGTTGATGCTTGCATCCATGACTCCTCATTTCTTTCCTAGGTTTTCTATCTTCAATGTTGCCCCCTTTTGTAATTTCTTTATTGTTTCAACTTCCATTTTTAGATCCTGGATGGTTTTATTCAGTTTCTTCATCTGTTTGGTTGTGTTTTCCTGTAATTCTTTAAGAGCGTCTACCTGTTTACCTGTGTTCTCCTGCATTTCTTTAAGAGAGTTATTTATGTTCTTCTTAAAGTCCTCTATTATCATCATGAGATGTGATTTTAAATCCAACTCTTGCTTTTCTGGTGTGTTGGGGTATCCAGGAGTTGCTGTGGATGGAGAACTGGGTTCTGATGTTGCCAAGTAGCTTTGGTTTATGTTGGTAGGGTTCTTGTGCTTGCCTTTTACCATCTTGTTATCTCTGGTGGTAGTTGGTCTTGCTGTTTCTGACTGGAGCTTGTCCCTCCCGTGGGCCTGTAAGCCTGTGTCCACACTCCTGGGAGACCAACCATGCTGTTGTATATATATACAGCACAAACTTCTCTTAATAGACTTTTTTTTGCAATAGTTTTAGCTATATACAGAGATTCAGTAGTTGTTCATCCTTTGTAATCTCCCAGAGTCTCTTATTAGTGTGGTGTGGTTTTATAGTAATGAGCTAATGCCTGTGTATTCCCATTGACAAAAGTCCATGCTTTATTAATATTTCCTTCAGTTCTATATTATGTCCAAAATGCCAATGACATTGGTGGTTCTGCCATCTTGGCTCTCCTTAGCTTTCCAGGTTTTCCTGTTTTGATGGCCTTGATGATTTTGAGGCCTATTGATTGGCTAGACTGTCATGCGGTAATCCAGGCGACTGGCTTCTCCACTGCATTCATGCTCAACCTGCTGTCTCTCTCCCTCCATTACCCACCTACTTCTAACACTTGATTCTACCTCCAGCCTATCTGCCTTTCTACGGGCGTTTCGTCTGGTCTCTTCCTTATGTTGAGACTGTGGAAATACTAAGGGTGAGTTCTTTAATAAGCTTGCTATATTAACATGGCCTCTGGGTGTTTCTTCTGCTTTCAAAGGTAAAACCAAATAGGTAGTGAAGGGAGAGGCCACAGAGTGGCAGGAGGTGCAGAATAAAGGTCTGCATCAGGGAGCGGACTCAGCACCACCCTGGACAGGCACTGATCATGGAAGACTGGTGGATCCCCCAGGCCAGGCTCCCCCAGCACCCTCTTCAGCACACAGCACTTTCTTTATCTCTACATTATTATTATTATTATTATTATTATTATTATTATTATTATTATTAATTTTCTCTGCATACTTTGCAGAGTCAAAGAACTTTGGTTTTAAGTTCTAGCAACGTCACTTTAGGAGACCCCAAGAAAGACGCTCCAGGAGGGTAGCCGGTGTCACCAGAGCTTTCAAAGGGACACCTCCTTTCCAGGACTGGACCCACCTGTATGTATCCATTCTTTTTTTTTTTTTCTTTTTTTTTAATTTTCTATATTCTTTGTTTATATTCCAAATGATTTCCCCTTTCCTGCTCCCCCCCTCCCCATACGTCCCATAAGCCTTCTTCTCTCCACCCATTCTCCAATCACCTCCCTCCTTTTTCTCTGTCCTGGCACTCCCCTACTTACAATGCTAGATCAATCCTTTCCAGGATCAGGACCCTCTCCATACTTCTACATGGGAGTCATTTGTTATGCTAATTGTGCCTTGGGTATTCAGGGCTTCTGGGTTAATTAATATCCACTTATCAGTGATTGCATTCCATGTGTATTCTTTTATGATTGGGTTACCTCACTTAGGATATTTTCCAGTTCCAATCATTTGCCTAAACATTTCATGAATTTATTGGTTTTGATTGCTGAGTAGTATTCCATTGTGTAAATATACTACATTTTCTGTATCCATTCCTCCATTGAGGGACATCTGGGTTCTTTCCAGCTTCTGGCTATTATAAATAAGGCTGCTATGAACATAATGGAACATGTGTCCTTATTGCATGCTGGGGAATCCTCTGGGTATATGCCCAGGAGAGGTATAGCAGAGTCCTCCGGAAGTGTCATGTCCAGTTTTCTGAGGAACCGCCAGACTGATTTCCATACTGGTTGTACCACCTTGCAATCTCACCAGCAGTGGAGGAGTGTTCCTCTTTCTCTACATCCTCACCAATACCTGCTATCTCCTGAATTTTTAACCTTAGCCATTCTGACTGGTATGAGGTGAGATCTCAGAGTTGTTTTGATTTGCATTTCCCTAATGACTAATTATGTTGAACATTTCTTTTTTTTTTTATTCGATATATTTTTTATTTACATTTCAAATTATTTCCCCTTTTCTAGCCCCCCACTCCCCGAAAGTCCCATAAGCCCACTTCCCTCCCCCTGTTCTCCCACCCACCCCTTTCCACTTCCCCGTTCTGGTTTTGCCGAATACTGCTTCACTGAGTCTTTCCAGAACAAGGGGCCACTCCTCCTTTCTTCTTGTACCTCACTTGATGTGTGGATTACGTTTTGGGTATTCCAGTTTTCTAGGTTAATATCCACTTATTAGTGAGTGCATACCATGATTCACCTTTTGAGTCAGGGTTACCTCAGTATGATGTTCTCTAGCTCCATCCATTTGCCTAAGAATTTCATGAATTCATTGTTTCTAATGGCTGAATAGTACTCCATTGTGTAGATATACCACATTTTTTGCATCCACTCTTTTCTATTGAGGGATACCTGGGTTCGTTCCAGCTTCTGGCAATTATAAATAGGGCTGCTATGAACATAGTAGAGCATGTATCCCTATTACATGCTGGGGAATCCTCTGGATATATGCCCAAGAGTCGTATAGCAGGATCTTCTGGAAGTGAGGTGCCCAGTTTTCTGAGGAACCGCCAGACTGATTTCCAGAGTGGTTGTACCAATTTGCAACCCCACCAGCAGTGGAGGAGTGTTCCTCTTTCTCCACATCCTTGCCAACACCTGCTATCTCCTGAATTTTTAATCTTAGCCATTCTGACTGGTGTAAGGTGAAATCTCAGGGTTGTTTTGATTTGCATTTCCCTAATGACTAATGAAGTTGAGCATTTTTTAAGATGCTTCTCCGCCATCCGAAGTTCTTCAGGTGGGAATTCTTTAACTCTGTACCCCATTTTTTAATAGGGTTGTTTGGTTTTCTGGAGTCTAACTTCTTGAGTTCTTTATATATATTCGATATTAGCCCTCTATCTGATGTAGGATTGGTGAAGATCTTTTCCCAATTTGTTGGTTGCAGATTTGTCCTTTTGATGGTGTCCTTTGCCTTACAGAAACTTTGTAATTTTATGAGGTCCCATTTGTCAATTCTTGATCTTAGAGCATACGCTATTGGTGTTCTGTTCAGAAACTTTCTCCCTGTCCTGATGTCCTCAAGGGTCTTCCCCAGTTTCTCTCTATTAGCTTCAGATTTGAGCTTAGTACAAGGAGACAAGGATGGATCAGTTCCCATTCTTCTGCATGCTGACCTCCAGTTGAACCAGCACCATTTGTTGAAAAGGCTATCTTTTTTCCATTGGATGTTGAACATTTCTTAAGGTGCTTCCAGGCCATCTGAATTTCTTCAGGTGAAAATTCTTTGTTTAGATCTGGACCACATTTTTTATAAGGGTTATTTGGTTCCCTGGGCTCTATCTTCTTGAGTTCTTTGTATATATTGGATATTAGCTCTCTATCGGATGTAGCAGAGCAACAGTTCATCTGTGTGCCAGCCAGGCGTGGGTACTGTGCCCTGCAGAGAGGTCGGCAGCCGCCATCTTTGCTACCAGTAGGACGGGACAGGCGACCCCAGGTATGTGTCCCTTCTAATGAACAACACAGAAAAAAAAGAGGGCTGCCAACCTCTTCCTGGGATGTATTTAAAGACTCTGAATTGGAGGGCGAGGGGAGAATCGTTTCCTCCTCCTCCTTCAAGTGTTTAAGAAAAACCAAACAGGTAGATAATCACAAAGACTCTCATGTGGCCACAGACCCCTCTCTCCACCTGACAACCAAGCTCTAGCTCTCACAGCTTAGACTGCCACTAAGAGTTAAACAGAAGAAACCTCGAAAATACATTCCAGGGAACTCTCTTCTTTTGATTAGGATATACTTGATTAAGAAAGTATGGGTCTTTTTTTTAATGTTAACTTTATGTTATTCAAACTTTACTTTATAGTTTTATAATTTATGGGGGAGGAATGCCAAGAACCACACTGTTAAATGGGAAGCGCTTCCCTCAGGGACTCTCTCCGAGGACATTCACTTTAAAATGTGATCGTCTTTCCTTCACTTCTTTTTTCCTCTTCTTTCCCTCTCCATCTTCTCTCCCCCTTCTACATGTAAATACCTGCACGCTCATGCACTGTGGTGACCCCCATCCGCAGTCTCACACTCTATTGCTTTAGTTGTACATGATCAACCACAATCCAAAGATATTAAATGGGAAATTTCAAGTAAAAACATTTCAGTTGTGCATAGGTATGGATAGCACAATGAAATCCTGTAACACCCAAATCTAACCCGCCTCTTCCGGCTCAGTCTGTGACCCATCCTTGTGTCCAGTGCATTCTGGTGGCAGCCATGTTTGTTTCTGACTGCCCTGTCAGGCCCTAGGGACTCATCTTCATTATAAGATCAACCACAGCAGTAGTGTAATGTTTTCGGTTCCAGTAACACTGACTACTCTTGATGGGGACCTCAAGCTCAAGCAGAGTGACTCTGTCACTTGGATATGACACACAGAAGCTGCAAAGGGCTTCCCAGAAGTGAAAGGGGGAATGTTAATTTTAACTTAATCAAAGAAAAAAAGAGCATGCGGAGAATAAACTTCAGAATCATGAAACTGTCAGGAAAAACTGAGGTTGTAACTGAGTTAGCATCTCATCTGCACCCACGCCCTCCACTCTGTGAGTCATTACTTCACATTTTCATGGCCACTGCAGATCTCGGGACGGGGCAACTTCTGTATACAGACAGGCTTTGCTGATAGTTCTCTGCTTGATCGTTTTACTAGTTAAATCAAAACAAATATGATTTTCCTAGCCAGAGGGAAAAGTATATACAAATGTCTCCTGCTTTATGCTTGAAGAGTAGCTTAGTTTGAGCATTTAGAAATATTTTAGCAAAACAGGAGACTGAGAGACAGGGTAGTAAGGAGGAGAGGTGGATGGAGGATGGGCAGGGAGACGAGGAAAGGAAAATCAGCGAGGGATTTCATTTTTCACAGTATATGCTTCCCAACCAAGGTGACGTTCTGAAGGGATGGGTGACAAAATATTAAAACATAAAATAGATGAGGGTTAGGAGATTTAAACCAGAATAGAGAGCCAGTAGAGACAAGTGTGCATTAACACGGACAAGAGCGTAACAAGGGTGCGATACAGGCCGGGCAGAGGGCTCTGAGAGAAAGTGCGAGGGGTCCTGACTAACTCTCCTCCGATAGTCCTCCTCCAGCCCGCACTGCACACCCAGGGGCCCAGTCTGCCCCTTACTGGGACTCAGCACTGCCTTAAGAGCACATCAGGACTCGTAACACTGATTATTGGAATGTTTTTGGCCCATGAACACATGTATGCATGCATGTGTGCCTGTGCATGTATGTGCTTGTTCTGTTCCCAGGCCAATTTGGGAAGCCATTACCATGTGAATTTGGGTTTTCAAAGCTGTTCATTGAAGCTGCTTTCCAGAAAAGCTTCACACACCTCACCTTCAGTGAGCTTAATAAGGGCAATAGGCAGAGACCTTGTCCAAGCTTGTCTGAGAGACCATGTCCTGGGGTGTGCACTCATTCTCCTCCTTCATGCTTTTCCACCACACATGGGTACTCAAGTTACCATCACATAACATGGTTCCTACTTTGTTTTTTACTTTTGAGATAGGAGCTCACTTTGTTACCCAGGGTGGCCTTGAACTCTCAATCCTCCTGCCTCAATCTTCTAGGTGCTAGGGTTGCAGGCATATACCACCATGTCCAGACCAATACTGTTACCGGAGGACATATACCAATCTCTCACCTCCATTCTCACATTACCCACATCTGTGTATAATGCGGGAACATTAACCTGGCATCATTATACAGCTTCAAAATTCAGCAAGGCAGAAATGGCATGTCCTTCTGGGCAGTCTGGGGGTTCCAACCCAACGTTGCTATTTTACTTCTCTGTTCCCTGTGAATTCACTCTACAACTTTGCTTTCTTTCTGTCATTGGAGAAACCACATGGATGATATTGGAAATAGCCCAGCTGTAAGCTATGGAGAAAAATCATCATTAGCCATCGAGAGGCATGGGAGGGTCACTGGTGAGTGCGTCCTGTATAAAGTCCTGTGGAATGTGTGCAGCTCCATTCTGTTGCTTAATAACCAACTTTGATCCCCCCACACAGTGAGAACTTAAAACACATTCAAGACTATGCATGTACCCAATGCTTAAAAATATTTCCATTTCACACCTCACAACGGAGACCAAGCGTGTGAATAAAAGGGAGCCTACTATATTTTAAGAGGTCTAGCATGTGTCTCAACAAGTTTTAAAACCCCCATAAAGGCTGAACACTCAGTCCCTCAGGGTATACAGGCTCCAGTCAGAGAGTCTGGATTTAAGAGAGCAGGGTGCTCCTGGCATTAAGATATTCCACAACTTCAATAACATTAGGAGCCCAAGTGTTGTAGCTGGACCTCTGGTTAGAATATAGGCCTGCTTGGTGGAAAGCATTAAGAAATTGCAGGAACACAGCTATTCAGCTATTTCCATCCATTGATGATTGTGTAAACAGAGTGTACAAAGGAAAAAAAAAAGAAGCCTTACTTGAAAAAAAAAAAAAAAAAACCAAGCACAGTCTATAAATCCTACAGATTGGAAGGAATCCAGGCTAAGAATTTCTCCAGATGTCAGTCTGTAAACAGGGCTTCATAAAGCAAGTTTCCCCAATTAATTGTTGGCAAAATTATCTCTACACTGTATGGGTACACTATGGCACCCTGCTGTATACAGGCTATATAGGTAGCAGCATGGTTGACTGGTTGCGTAGATTGTTAATCAGTTCTGAAACAATGAAACTCAAGGGAAAGACACAGGGACTGCAGAACTCTCATACAGCAAGTACCGTAAACTCATCACTTCGGGACTCGGAGTTCTGCTGGTTCAAGGAAACGAGTACTCTCACTTGGGTGCATTACATCTGTTTTTCTAACACATTAAGTTCTTAACCTGTAGCACTTGGAGAGGAACACACCCAGTAAGAACATAAACATGGAAACTTTGAAAAAGCTCCTCACTATTTTGTTACCATCTCCAATCACAATGTTTTCACACATGTTGGGGAGGCCATTCGAGCATCCAGATGGGTCACATTGCCTGGTCATTGTGAAAGGGTGAGAGAGAGGAGAAAGGCAATATCCACTTCCTGTGTCACCTGATCAATATGTGCAACACTCTGCCACGGCACGTAATATTTTTCTGTCCTTTAACTACATCCTTCTATACTGATAAGCAAAGTGTTTTCTCATTCAAAATGAACGCAGTTGTGATATCCATTTTATTTTCAAATCTTAAGGAAATTCAATGTGCAACTGGAAAACAGGCATAACTATGACATTTCCATTTAAAATATTTTCCTACCTCACTCTTTGGAGCGCAGCACTCTCTCACGGTACACACGCACAAGCAAAACGTGGCTGTGTTTGAGGAAGAGAGGGAGCCAGTAATTCTGCAATAGCAGTTTCTGGAATCTGGATGAGTGGAGGCACAGCCCTGCCGTAGCTGGACCCCACGCAGGAAGAGCTGTGCTCCTCACGGCTCTTCTTACAGCGAGGGACCCTAGCAGCCAGTCCGTATCTTCAGGGGCTTTTCATGACCCAATTAAAAGCCACAAGCTAGATCAGTTTTTTTTTTTTCTTAAATAATGGCAGAGCCTAGGAGGTGATTATGAAAATAAGAGTTCAGATGGGCCACTGTCCCATGATCAGTTTAAGGGAATTGAGAAGAAATCTTGCTGGAGAGGGACCACTGCACACACAACGAGGAAACACAACAAACAACCAGGACGTATCTGGGGCACCTGCATTACCTAGTGATCAGGATACTTCTTAAACAACGTGCTGTGCAGAATAAGGAAGCATACACAGGATGGAAGGCTGTGAACCCCAGTCTCGCTTTCCTGGTGTAGGAAAGCACACACGCATGTATGTATGCATACAGCACACACATACACACAGGTGTATGTATGTGTGTGTATTACATATATATGTATGCATGCGGTGCATGTGTGTGTATGTGTTTGATTCAGTGTTTTAATATGTATCTTGGGCTGGCCTTGAACTCTTGATCTTCTAGCGTCCGCTTCCTAAGTGCTGGGACAACAGGCATGAACCATTATGTGTAGCTTTTTTTTCCCGTGCAGAAAATACAGCATTTCCTTTCTGAGAGATGGGGCTAAATTAAGGCTTGTATGGATTTGTCAGAGTGCTCAGTACAGCCTAAGCCCACCAATAAATGTCAGCCATTATTTTCAGCATTAGCCCCAGCTGATGTCAGCCATTTCCGTTCTAGCCAGCTGCACATTAAACAGTAAGCCGTGAGACCAGCATGGATTGATTGTGACTTCTAAGACCCACTTAGACAAAAATTGACGAGGTATGTAGGCGGGTGGTAAACTGCTTACAACAGGACCTGGTGGCCAGTGGAAAAATTATCAACAAAGTATGGAAATTAATCACATTCCTTTCGGGGGAAATTACTAATGTGATACTGTCACACGACCACTCTTTCTGAGATCACAGCAGGGATTTTAAAAGGGCAATGATGATGTTGATGGTGGTGATAATGATGGTGGTGGCGGTGGTGGCGGTGATGGTGATGGTGGCGGCGGCAGTGATCTAGGATATGTAACTGCATTTGTCACTTTCTATTTACAGGCAGTGTTCTGACCATGGGGAAACACAAGCCCATAAGATACTACAAAATAAATGGAGGCGGCGTGAAGATGGAAAAGCGAAACAGTGTTGGGTTTGCCTTCTCATGGGAAACTGAACTGGCCAGCAGATGAACCTTGGGAGAGGAAGTCTGCTGACCTAGTTTTACTAAGCATAGGAGGCAGCCAGGGAGCGCAGGAGCAGAGCAGTGCGTCTAAATGTATGCCTCGAAGGAAGCAAACACCAATTATTTTTATATGACTTTAATTCTCCCAGTGAATACTTTATGGGTGTTGGCAAGTCCTTCTGGAAAAGGAAGGGATTATTAATGAAGGATTTGGTGGCAACCACTTACCAGTACTCTGAGAAGTAACTCTTAACAAAGAAGCATTCAGTTTACACCTCATCTCTGAAAGACTTAGAAACCTGACATTTTTTTCTAAAACCAGTAAAAGGTAGTGTGGTCGTATAGATGATTCTTCCCACGTTTGTCTCTGCAGTCCATATAAGAAACAAACAAACTTCCCACAGGCAGGAAGGAGATCACAGAGCAACGGGGCTGAATTTTTCTCTTTTGTGCAAAGAGTGGACACTTAATAATTTCTTTTTTTCCTAATTAAACCTTTATTAAAACAGTGGTTCACAACCTCCCTGATGCAGGGATCCTTAATACAGTTCCTCATCCTATGGTGACCCCAATCATAAAATTATTTTTGTTGTTACTCTATAGCTGTGATTTTGCTACTGTTATGAATCACAGTGTAAATATCTGATATGTGACCCCTGAGAAGGGTTGTGATCCACAGGATGAGAACCATGGATTTAAAAGACCTTGAAAAAACAAAATCAAAAACAATAAAATATTTGTGAAACTAGCCTGTCTCAACGTGTACAAATATCCCAGTGAGCTTCTATAAGTTAGAACATCCATGCTGAAGCTGTGGGACTCTACATCTAATTTATTTTTTCTTTTCTTTTTTCTTTTTTTCTTTTATCTTCCCTCCCCTCCCCTCCCTTCCCCTCCCCTTTTCTCCTGTCCTCTCCTCTCCTGTCCTCTCCTCTCCTCTCTCCTCTTCTCTTTTCTTTTCCTTGACAGGATTTCACTATGGGGCCCCTGGGTAGCCCGGAACTCACTCTGCAGACCAAGATGGCCTCATAAAGATCAGCTTGGGGTTGATCCCACACTCTGGGGTTAAGGATGTGTGCCACCATATCCACTTTCGAATTGGATTTTACAGTTTACATTTTTACATACTTATCCACCACACACATAAAAAAGAAAGAAACCTTGAAAATTCCACAACAGAGTTAAACACTACAGGAATAATTATCTTTATAATTCTTTCATGATTCCTGCATCTACTATCACCATTTAGCCTTTCTTCTCTAAGCCTGTATTGTTCTCCTCTCTTCATGGTATACTGGACCCATGTGTACAAATGCTTATCTATCCATCTATGTATATGTATATGTGTATGTGTATGTATATATGTATATGTATGTGTCTGTGTCTGTGTCTATGTCTATGTATATGTATATATGAATGACTAGGATTCATGATTTTTTCCCTGAGATTGGGCAACCTTGTTTAATATTACAGTGTCTAAATCCACCTATTTTCTTGTGAATTTTGTGATTAAATTTCTTTAAAATTATAAAGTTATGTTATACATGTTATACGTTATACATGATGTATATTTCATGTTATACATGATGTCCCAGACCGACATCATACAATCATCTTTCGATGGACAACTAAGTTGGTTCCATTTCCTTGCTGTGACAAATGAACCAACAATAAACACATGAAGGTGCAAATATCTCTGTGGTAGGATATGGAGTTCTCTGGGCATATATGCTCAGGCGTGAATGAGCTAGGGCACATGGTGGCTCTGTTTTTTAATCTTTAACCTTTTTTGAGGACTCTCAGTAATTCATATGGAACCACAGAAGACTATAAAAAGGTAAAGCACCCCAAGGAGTAAGAATGCTGCTTAGAGGTATTACATCACCCAACCTCAAATTACACTACACAGCTGTAGGGATGAAGACCACCAGGTACTGACGTAAACACAGACAGGTAGACCAATAGAATAGAACAGATGTGGAAATACAACAATAAAGTTACACCCTTTGACAAAGGAGGCAAAGATATACACGGGAAAAGACCGCCTGCTCAACAAGTGGTGCTGGAAAAACTGGGTATCTGGCTGAAAGTGAGTTCATAACTTTAATTTCAAAAGTCAATTTGAAATAGATTTGTGACTTGAATTAAAACCTTAAATGCTGAAACTGCTAGAGGAAAACAGGGAATATTTCCTAAGACACTAGGGTAGGGAGGAGTCTTCTGAATAGAATACCAGCATCACAGGAAGCAGTCCCAAGTATCAACAGATGGAGCTACATGAAATATAAAGTTTTGGCACGGCAAAGGAAGCCTACAGCAGAACACACAGCCCATGGAATGGAAAACCTTTTTACCAACGATACTTCAGATAGGGGCTAGTACCCAAAGTTTACAAAGAACTGCAGGAAGCAAATATCAAGGAGATGACACTGTCTATAAGCAAAAAGACCAAGGAAATTAATAGTTTTCAAAAGAAAAGAAAAGAGAAAAGAAACACAAATGGCTAACAACTATTTTAAAAAGTGTTTGACATCCCTAGACCTCAAGAAAACATAATTACAACTCTATTAAAGAGACACCACCTCACCCCGATCAGAATGATTGTCATCACAGCTGGTGTAAATGTTAGGGAGGAAGAGAAGGCCTTGTCCAGTGCAGCTGGGATACAAGTTAATACAGCCATCATGGAAGTCAGCTTGCAGAGTCCTCAAAACTACTGTGCTGCTACTGACTTAAAAGAGAATGCATGACAGCTTGAGGAAACAGAGTGCTAAGGAAGCACGGTCCTCCACGGACTTTCAGGTCTGTGAGCAGAACACACACAGTTCAATAGCGTGCAGGCCCGTGAATCCGAAGATGGTGGCTGTGCTCTGTATTCTGTCTTATTTTCCCTGAATCTAACTAATTCATTCTTGCAAATTCTTACTATGTAAAACATGGTCTCTAACAGCTGCCTCTCAAAATGAAAATTCTCCAGCATCTTCAGAAGTCAGTCCTCTGGAGTTAGTCTGTCAAAATTTTAAACCCAGCTCTGCCATTACTGGCCTATTTTTTTTTTAAAGGAACTAGACGTTTAATCTTCCTATGCCTCCAGTTACCTTGTTTGCAAAAGGCAGATGAGAACTATAACCAACTCATGAGAAAACTGTAAAGATCAAATGAGTAATTTTGGAGTAATTAACTCTAGACTGTCTGGCTCAGAATGATGACCATGACTTACGGTAAGTTACCATTACCATCTTTATATTATATGACCCGCTTTCCCAATCAAAGCCTGAGCCTCTCACGTATGAAGAGGTGGGGAACAGAAAGGAGGGAGACTAGTACATTTAAAAAGTAGGAAATATAAGCGACTGGTATCTGACCCCCAGGAAAGTGAATTGTTGAGCTAGCTGTTGAGGGGAGTCTGACTTAGTGGTCTGACTTAGGGAAAATGGCACTGTAAAGTAGGAAAGGAAAGTAAGAGCTTGGTTAAAAAAATGAGGGACCTAGTGAGGCGGTTCCTGGGGCGCTCCAGCCAGCAACTGAGCAATGCAGACGTGGATGCCTGGAGCCAACCAGCAGACTGAGCTCAGGGAACCTGGGGGGGGGGGAGCTGGCGGAAGGGCTGGAGGAGCAGAGCGGGACTGCAACCCCATTGGCTTGACTACCCAGTTCTCCCAGAGTCTAGACCACCAACAAAGGAATATACCTGGAGGGATCTATGGCTCCAGATACATATGTAGCAGAGGATGCCCTTGCCTGGCAGCAATGGGAGGGGAGGCCCTTGGTTCTGCAGAAGTTTACTGCCCCAGCACAGGGGGATGCTGGAGAGTGTGGGTGGGTAGAGAAAACCCTCATACAGGCAAAGGGGAGGGGGAGGGCAGATGTGGATGGGGTAGTGGTAGAGGGGTAACCGGAAGCAGGATATCATTTGAGATGAAAATGAATGGAATGATTAATTAAAACAAAAAAGTGACAAAAACTCTAACAGCACCTCAAACGCAACCCATCCCAAATGTTGCTCTTGATTTTTCTCTTCAACCCATTCCCAGCTGAGCTTCACCTGTCCAGTGGTTTGGACCGAAACTCCCGAAGTCATCCTAGGCTATCTTCTGGTTATACCACTAAATCTCCTGTTTCTACGCTTAAAATATATCCAAAATCTGACCATTTTCCTCCCAGCGCACCGCCCCCCCCCCACTCCCTCACACTACCACTGTAATAAAACTCACGAGTTATATGAGGAACCCTCAAACAGTATTCTCTACCTACTCCCCACTGGACTCTCTCCAAATAGCAGCCATTGATCCCTTGAAATGGTAATCGTATTGTTCCTCTGGTAGAAGAGCCTGCTGATTCTACCCAGAGGGAAAACAGTGAATGCTAAAGGCTGCGTATGACCCGACCACTCTTGGCACCCCTCTAACCATACAGTTTCATTGGCTTCCTTGCTGTCTCCTGTAACATGCTGGGGACATTTCCACCCTGTGGATGGTGTGATAGCCATTCTCCTTACCGATTCTAATTATCTCTTGGGTCACTGCATGAACAAATCCCTAATCTTCTAGATTTCTTTTCAAAAGATATCATCTAAGCACGCCCTCTTCTTACTATTCAGCTTAAAATTATAACAGGGCGAAGTGCATTGCCTGACACACATTCTTTTTTCTGTATCACTGATCATTTTAGCTTTCTAACATGCTACATGGGTCACAGGTTACTTGTCATGCTCAGTGTCTACAGTTCCCCAAGAATGAGTTACACACATCAGAGACCGTTGTCTATTTTGCTTACTGCTCTATCCCAAGGGTGAGAACAGCACTTGGCATGACACGATCACTTATTGACTTGAGGGAACAGTGACTGCATTGAGCCTGAGAGATGAGAAGGGAGCAGTAGAAACCAAGATCAATTTTACTTTTCATATAAATAGTTATCTTTCATGTCTACCAGGATATCAGAAAATACAGCAAAGCCTGGTATATAACCTCTTGTCTGTTCCCCCACTCCAAGCCCATCTGGATGCTATGTGATGCCAAAAAAAAAAATGTTCTGAAAAAGTTCTCTGCTTTAGTTGATGTAAATCTTTCAGAACAGAAATTACTGGATGACAACTCATGGAGACTCAACTCTGAGAGAGAGTAGGCGCAACAACCAAACATTCAGCCCTCAACAGAAACCAGGTCTCAGCGGTGATTTCTGTGGGAGCTCATGTTAAAAGGCATAACAGAGCACTTGGAAGTCCAGTTCATGATAGTGATTTGTAGATGAACACCCTCCAAAGGCATCTGTCTGCTGGGAAACTTCTTAACTCCATCTTCTTTCTGGTGGGCCATCAGGCTATGGCCTGGAACAGATTATTTTTCCCAGGCTCCTTCAAATCTAAGCATGCTTTAAAAATCAAGCCCAATGAAAGATTAGATAAACAACTGGACAATGTTTTTTATACTCAAGTAACATAAACATTTCAGATTCCTCCCTAGCTCTGTACAGGCTTGAATCTCTGACTGCAGAGAAGGTGAAATATCTTCAATGTTTAAACATTACCTTCAATTATTCACATCTAACTCCATTTTTATCTTATACCTTTTTGGCAATAAAATGCCAGGGTTTGTCCAAACTATGGTACTCTGATTCCCTTCCAACAGTAAAACAACTTGGACTAAGCCAGCTCTGTTTTCTTTGAAGATGAAAATGATGGTCTTCCCAGCAGTCTCTCTTCTTACCGCTCATGGTCCCCAAACTGTATCATTTCAGCCTCACAAACATGGAGGAGAAATGTGGGGCTACCTGCCTGCAGCTTCAAAATTAATTGACTCAATAGAGATGGGTTGAGATAGTTGGCAAAGCAAGGAAAAATATTGAGAGGGAAGCTCTTTGGTTGTTGGGGGAGGGGTTGGGGTGGAGTACACAAAGTAAAAGGTCCTTGGAGAAGAGGGAAGGTCAAAGGGGCGGGGCATAGAGAGGGGGCGGGGCAAACAGCATCCCCTGGCCTGTGCCCCCTCACACTCAGCAGGCTGTGAGATGATGATGGCCAAGAGAGAAAACGCTGTGCTTACCCTGGTATCTCATTCACACCACACCCCACACCTCATACAATTCCACCTGGTCCTGGTCCTCACGACTTTGAGGGTACAGAAAGTGAAAAAGTAACCTTTATGGTCCGGACAATCACACCCCTCAGGCCAGTTCC
The DNA here is from genome assembly GCF_947179515.1 of Apodemus sylvaticus. Taxonomy (NCBI): domain Eukaryota; kingdom Metazoa; phylum Chordata; class Mammalia; order Rodentia; family Muridae; genus Apodemus; species Apodemus sylvaticus. Next base: position 110,308,652 of record NC_067478.1, read on the forward strand.
TGCGCAGGTTTTAATGACTTTAACCTCCATTACTGTATTGCACGTGGAAATGGCTTTCTAAGTAACTGTGAGGAAATAAATGATGGTATGATGCAGGTATGCATCATACTCGATTCTTGGCAGGTAGCATAATAAATGAAAAGATGTAAAGAAGGAACTGATGACTGGCCTTGCTTTCCTCCTCTAGCAGCGTAGATAGCAGCTCTAGCACTATGGAAGCCAGCCAGTGGGGATCGAGGCTTCCAAGAGAGTCACCGGCATGATTTCTCCAAATGTCAAGACTTAAGTGTGTGGTGCCTCCAGCAGTAGGGTCTAACCAATGTCGTGGAGGTTAAAGAAGGGCAATGACCACAGCCTCTGACGTTGGGAGTGTCTAGGAGACCTCACTGACCCCTGCAAAGGGGCAGTTCTTTTCATCTTCAGTCTTCCCTTTTCTTCACAGCTGAGTAATATTCCACTGTGCGAATGTACGCATTTTTGTTATCTGTTCATCAGGTTATGGACTTCTAGACCGTTTCTCTTACTTCTCTATAGGGTGTTCTGCAGTACAGTATAGAGTCCTTTAGACGCATGCCCAAGAATTATATAGCTGGATCTTACGGTATATCAATTTCTAGGTATTAAGGATTATCCATACCGCCCTGCATAAAGGTGACATTAGATTGTAGTCCCTTCAACAAGAGTGTTTCCCTTTCCCCACATTCTCGCCAGCACTTGTCATTTTTGGTTTTCCTGACCTTTGCCATCTTGACTGGAATAAGATGAACTCCCAAAGTGGTTTAATTTGCCTTTTGCTGATAAGATATTAAAGATTTAAAAAATAATAATCCTCAGGAATCTATATTTTGTCTTATAGGAAGTCTGTTTAGATCCATGCACCATTTTTAAAACTGGGTTGTTTGTTTTCATAGCTTTCAGTTTCATTAGTATTTTCTATATTCTAGATAGTGACACTGTGTCAGACGGTAAACATTTGCTCCTATGCTATAGGACACCTCTTTACTTGATTGATGGTGCCTACTATACAGAAACTTTTTATATTCATAAGGTCACATTTGTTGGCTGTTGATCTTAGTTACTGCACTAGCTTAATCTTAGTCAGAAAGGCGTTCCTGTGCCAGGGAGTTTAACCATGCTCCCTACCTTCTGCTCTAACAGGCTGAATGTCTCAGCTCTGATGCTGGTGCCCCTGCTCTGCAGTGGAGGTCATGTGGCATTAGAGATAGGGTTTAAACTCATCGCTCTCCGTGTAGACACCCAGTCTGACCAATGTCACTTGTTGACGAGGCTGTCTTTTCTCCAATGTGTACTTTCAGCTTCTCTGTCAAACGTCGGACGGGCATGGACTGATATCTGGGTCCTAAATTCTATGCAGTAAATCAGTGTGTCTGGTTTTGTTCCAGTACCATGCTCTTTTTATTACTGCAGCCCTATAGTATAACCTGGAATCTGGGATGGTGATACCACTATCAGTGTTAGTTGTTTTGGCTACCCTGCACATTTTTTGTTCACTTATGAAATTTAATACTATTTTTTTTCAATACCTGTAAAGACCTACATAGGAATTCTGGTGGGGATTGGATTGAATCTGTGAAAAAATTTTAGAAGGATGCACATTTTCACAATAATAACCCTACCAATCTATGAGCTTTTGTGAAAGTCTTTTAATTTCCCGTTGCCTTCAATTTGTTTCAATTTCTTGATGGAAGTTTTCATTGTAAAGGTCTCTCATGTCCTTGGTTGGGATTATTCCAAGGCATTTTTGTTTGTTTTCTTTGATAGGCTATTGTCAATGGAGTATGTGCCAGCCAGCATAGTTAGTTTTGTTTTTGCTTGTCAACGTGCTACTAACCAGGGTCATCTGAGAAGAGAGTATAAATCTTTTTTTCCAAAAGAATTCCCTCTTAGGACTGTCTTAATTGTATCCCATAAGTTTTGGTAAGATATTTCAATTATTTTTTTATTTCTTCAGTGATTCATTCATCATTTAATAGTGTTTATTTAATCATGACTGTGTGTATTTTCTGTAGTTTCTATTTAGTAGTCCATTTTGGTCAGCTAAGATTCAAGGAATTATTTAAATTTTCCTAGATTTGCTGAGATAAATCATATGTTCCAAATTATGGCTATTTTTGTGAAGGTTGTATGGGCTGCTGAGAATATGTAATCTCTAATGTTAGAATGGGATGTTCTGTAAGTATTGTTAGATCTGTTTGATCTCTGATGTAATTAGCTATGTTATTTCTACATTTGTCTGGATAACCTGTACATTGGTAAAAACAGGACATTGATGTGACCTACTATTAATGTTGTAGGGTTAATCTATTGCTTTATACTTAGTAGTATTTGCTTTATGAAGTTGGGTACACCTGAGTTTGGTACATATATGTAAAGAATTTTAATGCCATCTTGATGGATTGTTCCTTTGATCAATATGAAGTGAGTTCTTTATCTTTTCTTATTAGTTTAGATTTATAGTAGTCAAGCAAAAACTATTCTCAACAATAAAAGAACTTCTGGATGAAATCACCATCCCTGACTTCAAGCTGTACTACAGAGCAACAGTGAAAAAAAAAACAAAAAACATGGTATTGGTATAGAGACAGGCAGGTAGATCAATGGAATAGAATTGAAGACCCAGAAATGAACCTACACACCTATGGTCACTTGACCTTTGACAAAAATGCTTAAATCATCCAGTGGATAAAAGACAGCATTTTCAAAAACTGGTTCTGATTCAACTGGTGGTCAGCATGTAGAAAAATGCAAATTGATCTATTTTTAATCTTCTTGTACAAAGCTCAAGTCCAAGTGGATCAAGGACTTCACATAAAACCAGATACACTGAAGAGCCTGGGCACAGGGGAAAATTTCCTGAACAGAACACCATGCTTTGATGGCTCATGCTTTAAGATCAACAATTGACAAAGGGGGCCTCATAAAATTGTAAAGCTTCTGTAAGGTAAAGGACACTGTCAATAGGACAAAATGGTAACCCACAAGTTGGGAAGAGATCTTTACCAACCCTATATCTGATAGAGGACTAACATCCAATATATACAAAGAACTCAAGAAATCAGACTCCAGAGAACCAAATAACCCTATTTAGAAGAGAAACTTCTGGTTGTTTCCTAGATCTCTCTGCTTGGAGTACCATGTCCATTCTGTCTGTCTACGTAGTTTCTATCTTTAGTGGTTAAGCCTCAGTAGGAGTGAAAACCCTGAGACTAATGAGGTCACAGAGAGGAACTGAGCCTCAGAACTGTGTGGCAGGGTCAGAGAGCCACGGAAAGGCCATGATGAGAAGGACAGTCCAGTTGCCATGCAGGCCCAGCATTCTGGGGATGTCAGTACTGTGATATGAGCACCAGGACAGCAGCAGGTGTGGAATGGAGCGGGCCTGAGCCTAAAAGTCAAGCGGGCTGTGCTACAAATGGCAGTGCGCTGGAGCCCTTTGGAGCCCAGACCATTGTGAGTGACCCCCAGGCATCAAGCACAAGACTTTTTTACATTCTTGTTTTTTTTTTTTTTTTTTTTTTTCCCCCGAGACAGGGTTTCTCTGTGTAGCTCTGGCTGTCCTGGAACTCACTCTGTAGACCAGGCTGGCCTCGAACTCAGAAATCCGCCTGCCTCTGCCTCCCAGAGTGCTGGGATTACAGGCGTGCGCCACTACCGCCCGGCAACTTTTTTACATTCTTAGGCTTGGGTTTTGATTGGATTTGATTGTGGCCAAGCCCTGGTTTTTCCTTCTTAGGGTAGGAAAGTATTTAACGTGTAATCTTTTTTATTTTATAAGAGCCCACAGTTGTGACGCTTTGAAATTTTACAGAGATTTTGGAATTTTAGAGATATTTTAGATATTTTAGAGAAACTCTACACTTGAAAGAGACTTTGAATGTTTTAAAGATAATGGACTCTGAACATCTTTGAATCTTTAAAGATCATAGAACTTTTAAAAGTTGGGGTGTTATATTGTAATACTGATGCACGAGAGGAACTTTGGTATGAACAAAACAGGAAAGGTTGTAGTTTAACAGTAATGTGTTTATGTCAAATTGACAAGGGGGTCAAGTATGCTGACCACTTGTGTCAACTTGACACAACTCAGTGTCATTTTGGAAAAGGAAGCCTCAAATGAGAAAATGTGCCCAGTAGATTGGCAAGTCTGTGGGGGCACATTTTCACAATTGACTGATGTGGAAGGGCTCCGCCCCCAGGGGTGTTACCGCCCCAGGCAGGCGAGAGAAGGCAGGCTGCACAGCCCAAGAGCTGCAGCCCCGTGATCAGTATTCCATCGCCTCTGCCCCGTCCTCAGTCCTAGGTTCTAGCCCTGGGTTCACACCCTGGCTTTCTTCAGTGACGACGAACGGGAGGTGTTAAGATGAAATAAATCTTTTCCTCCACAGGTTGAGGTTGATTTTGTGCATGATGTCTTTTCACATCAATAGAAATTCTAACTAAGACAGCTTCCGCCACATATTCCTGGAGGGTTATAGAACATTTAATATTTATAGAGATCTGTTTTCTAAAGTTGGCATAAGCTGTGCTACAAACCTCATAAAATGCAGAATTTACAGACTATAAATTCACACAGGAGAAACTCAAGGGCCACATCATACATAATATGTATGTAAATATCCAAATTAAGGCACTAGGAAATCAAACAGTATAATATTGAAAGTATAATTAATCCAGAAATAAAATTAATTTAATTAGAGAATTCTATAAATCAATACTTCAAATGGAACTATTGGGGGCTGGAGAGCCGCCTCTGCTTTTAAGAGCATGCACTGCTGTTGAAGAGACCCTGAGGACCGCCATCTAGGATGAGTGGCCTATAACCAGCCGTAACTACAGCTCCAGGGTCTTCAACGCCCTCTTCTGGCCTTCATAGGTACTCCGTTCACATGCATATATCTGTCAGAACAGAGCCCATGCATGATCAAAGCTGTGTGAAGAGATTTGTGAGACCCTGTGAGAAAACTTCAAGAAGACAAGAGTCTTGTGACTCTTCAAAACAGGGAAGTGTTCTTGGAATGCGTTTTTGTGCTCCTTCCTGGTGTAGCAGATAGAAGTGAATTTTCTTCATATTATTCATTATTGCTTGCTGCTGTTGTTCAGTTAAATGTTTAAACTATTCTTTATATGCCTGTATAGATAAACACGGTGTTGCCACATCCAGCTTGTCCCTGTGACTGTATACGGCTTGGACTCACTAGGACTGTACTCGGGTGACTCTTGGCCCTCAGAGTAGAAAGTGTCCAATGCTCTGAGTAAAGCCGGCTGTTGAATGAGCCATTAGTCTGCCTCGTTTTAGGCTCTACTCTTCCAGGTCCATGCCTCCTACTAGAGTGGTAAACATACACCCTCACACACATCTGCACAGCTGAAGATTAAATGCAAAAAATAGAATATTGCACACGCCTTTAATCCTAGAATTTAGGAGGAAGAGACAGGTGGATCTCTGTGAGTTTGAGACCAGCTTGGTCTACAAAGTGAGTTCCGAGCTAGCCAGGGCCACACAGAGAAACCCTGTCTTGAAACACACACACACACACACACACACACACACACACACATACACACAAATTAACCCAATATATTACATGCACAGTACACTGGTCTTTTCTTCTTTAGGAACCTGCCGAGTCCCCTTTGTGCTGTCCGTACGTTCTTAGAAGCAGGGTTATTCACTGGAATGTGGCCACCCGGGAGTCACACCCTTAAAGAAATCTGCCTCTCCCTCCTCTAGAAGCCACCAGTCATCAACAGCTGTCCTAAGCCCCTCCTCTTCCCACGTGGAATGGCTTTGATTCTACACAGGTCCCGTGCAGGAAGCCACATCTCTGTGAGTTCGTGAGGGCAGCAGGCTTGTTCAGACACAGCTTCACCATGCTCGCCCCTGATCTATAGCTCTTTAAGTCCTTCTGATGTTTCTTCCACAGTGCTCTCTAAGCTGTGAGTAAGGGTGCAGTACATAAGGATGCAGTACAAAGGTCCCATTTGCGGCCGAGCGCTCAGTGGACACTCACTCTCTGCGCTCTGACCAGCTGTGAGTGTCTGCATTAACCACTGTGTGATGCACAAGGATGCCTCTGGATGCTCTCCAGAGGCATCCAGAGAGCAGCGCTAACTGACGGGGAGAAGAATGCGGATTTACAGGCAGTAGGCTGTTTCTGGGACCTGTGAGCTCTTCAAGCATGAGTTGTTGGCCAGATTTACTTTCCTTGGCACTTGCTTTCCCTCCTTTGAGGGCAGTCTAAAACCCAATCATAAAATAGTTGGTTCCATTCCTGACATTCATGCCATCCCTACACCTAGGGCATAGGAGGGGATGGCGGTCTAGCCCAGCTCAGTGCTCACAGCTTGAAGAGGGCGTTGGTGGCTTTTCCTCTCTGCAGGCAGTCTACATATCACCCTCTGGTTCTACAGCAGCTAGCCACAGAGAGCCTGGTCAGTCCCAACTAAACTTCTTCATGCCCTGAGACCTAAGTATATGGTGTTTTCAGCAATACTGTTTTATCACCATGTTTATTTCTGATATTTTTAACAACTTAAATAACTAAGTTAATAAGAAATAAAACTTATTAGTAAAGCAGATTAAAAAATACACTAGTCTGGTTGAAGATAAGAACACCGTCCACCTATCACTAACATTACTTTACAACTCTAAAAAGTCAAGGTAGCATAATAAGGAAAAAGGAAGAAATGCACTCATTAGGAACTGATTGTAACTTCTAAATTGTATTGTATATTTAGAAAATATGCATTAAATCTGTTGAAATGGCTAAAATATTATAATATATATATAAACTACAGGGGGCTAGTGGTGTAGCTATGTTACACAGAGCATGTGCAGCACAGGAAAAGCCCTGATGTTGAGCCCTAGCACCTCTCTCTCTCCCTCCCTCTCCCTCTCTCTCTCTCTCTCTCTCTCTCTCTCTCTCACACACACACACACACACACACACATACACACACACACTGTCTCTCTCTCTCCCTCCTTCACAGCCATATACACAGATGCACACACACATACATACATAGTACACAGGACACATGCACAGTACAACCCTCCCTGTGCATCAGATGTATATGCACACACTGACATTCATACTTCCATGTCCTCTGATGACACTGGCCAACCACACATACTAACTAGTCCCATATATGATATTTCTCAGTGATGTAGATAATGACATTTATAAATGATGAAGTCACCTACTAATGCACTCTTTTTTGCCATTAAGTAATGCATGACTGTGTATACATATAAAATTGCGTATGGACAAGATAAAACCAAGAAAGGGAATGCTAGCCCTATCTGTTTCTCCTTAGAAGCCCTCAGTGACTCCACATAGCTTCTTTCCAACAAGCTGGCCTGGCCGTTAACATCAGCCTAGGCTCAGGTGAATGTCAGAGGCACGGCCCTTCCTGCTCGAGTGCCTGAAACAACCATGCAGCCCCCATCCCTGACGTCCCTGTGCCTTGTGCACACGCACACATTGGCTGTGCCTTAAGCACAGGCTCACATTCTGCCTGCAACCCTGCCTCCTTTCTGGTCCAACTGCTCTTTGCACACCCGCTCCCACACCCACTCCCACACCCGCTGGCCCTGCTCAAGCCACGCCCTTGTCTGTTCACGCCTCAAGGGCTCTAGACTGGTATTCCTCAAGGTGTGGAGTTGGCTGTGGTCAGGAAAATAAAGATGCAAAACAGACAAGTCATGAGTCCATGTAAGAGCCATGAAAAATAGTTGGGCAAACACATGTTCTGCAAAGGCTCTTTGGGTGGATCCCTGGAATATGAATCTGTATAAAAGACTGCAAGAAAAAACACCCAGAGAACAAGAAAAGGGGGGCGGGGATAAGAAAGTCAACAACTCCAGTCCATTAATCTATTTTTAAAAGCACATAAATAACTATGGAAATTTTTTGTGTGGTTAATTTTATGTGATGGAAAAATAAAGAGAAGCTGTTTACATAATGGATGCACAGTGCGAATCTTTCAGCTGCCATTTTTCAAAAATTCCGGAACAGATTAAAATGAAAGCAGGGAAATAATTTGGGAAAGGTTAAAATACCACAGAACAGGGGTGGCTGCCATCATGCCAGAAGCAGAGAAGGTTTGGGCTTTTAGATACCCTTCCCAGCAGGTGCTGCGTGTCCTACGGGAACCAAAACAACACCAGCCATTTGTTGGGTGGATCCTATTACCTGGACCCTAGGTGGCAGATCCCACCAAAGTCTCTGCCAACAACGGCTTCTTCTTTATTTAAGGTCTTTTTGTCAAGTAAAGATACAGCTAGACAGGCCATGAAAATGTTTTTAAAGGACTAAGCTTAGGTTGAGGTAAAATGACATATTATGCATAAGAATATGAGTTTACTGTGCCAGGGCTATAATGTTTACAGACATAAATCAGAGGTCTGGGACACAGTGACTGTCCTGATTGCCAGTGAGAACTTACTCTGCATTATTTAATTCAACCAGAAAAACTTAGCTTTCAAATGGATGTGCTTTAATGGTCCTTTCTATGGCCCTTCCCTCCAGAAGAACAGGCACAAAACACCTTGGCTGAAATAGTCACTTTAGAACTAATGGCTGTCTCTGTCTGCTTGTCTGTCTGTCTGTCCCTCCCCCTTTGTGTGTGTATATGTGTGTGTGTGTGTGTGTATGTATGTATGTATGTATGTATGTGTGTATGGAGAGAGAGAGAGAGAGAGAGAGAGAGAGAGAGAGAGAGAGAGAGAGAAAGAGAGAAACGCTCTTATGCTCTTTAGTAAATAATATGTTAACATTTTCTCTGGAGGCCATATCGAGTGACTGGTTATAAAACACCCTGTGGTATGAGCAGTCATCAGTGTTACAAAGGTTCTGTCCTGAACAACATGGTTCACAATGCAGAGAGGGGTGAACCTTTAACCTTCCAAGCTCCCTCAGCCTATGTAACTCAAAACTCCACAATTATTTTAGCATCCCAGTGCAATCCATGCCCCCATATGTAATCAAATCAGAATGAGTTCTGCTGGATCTCCTCAGCTTTTTCTGGAGGAAACAAATGAATAACTTCCATCTGCTAGATTGATCTATAAAACTGTCCCCTTGGTCAAATTATCGTTTAATAATGTCTCAGGCTGTTCTCTGGTTCAGTCTCTTGCGGGGTTCTTTGATTTTTCCCCTGGTCTCTTCTAAGCAACACATGGCAATCCATCACTTGACATCCAAAAACATCATCCCGAGTGGGAGGAACGAGAGGAACAGCAATCACTTTGCATCTAGACGAGCAGTCTTACATCCTGACTGCTACCGACCTCTCCTTACCCAGAGCTCCGTGCACATCTAAAGTGCCTGTAATTGTGTTCTGTGGATGCTGAGCACATGTTGAGGAAGCATCATTTCCTTCTGCTATCTGCTAAACAAGGCCTCGTGGTCCGCCGTCTGTTCTTAGGTGAGCACCAGGCAGACCTGCTGACCACCAGAGTTTCATTTGGATGACCTGAGTCCCATAAATGAAAACCATCCAGTATGGAGAATACACGCAGCACACCGTGGTCAGATTCCCAGGTTCCAATTCCAGTTCTACCGCTCATTGTCGCAGGCAAATCACCTCAACAGTGGTTACTTATATAGAGAGTGCGAGAAAAGAATATGTGTCTTGTGGGATTTAAAAATCTATCAGATATGTCAGTCCTACAAAAAAAAAAAAAACCTCAAATATATTATCTATTTTTACTCTAATAAATATCCCAAAACATGATAGTTAAATAAACCTATAGGTGCAGTCATGGGTTCCAGTTGTGAGTATGGCTATAACAAATTAATATTCTTCATTGAAACTTCATGAGCTGTAAAATTAGATTACCTTTCGTAGGAGCCTGAGTGAGGATTCAGTGGTTATGAGCACTTAAAACTCTACAAAAGACCCAGATCAGCAGCCACATGGTGATTACAACCCTCTGGAACTTTAGTCCCAGAGGTCCCAAAGCCCCCTTCTGGCCTCCATGGGTATTGTGTGAATGTGGTACACATACATATAAAACAAAGACATTTAAAAAAAAAAAAAAATCTTTCAAAAAGATTATTTCTTCTGGTTATTGTTCTGTCCCAAATGAATAAAACTCATCTAGGTAAGCACAAAATGCCTAGTTGTAAATTCTTGGCCAAATACTTGCTTAGACTTACAGAGGTGAAGGGTAATCCTCTAATCTGTCTAAAACCTTAACTGAGATGTTATTTTATGTCTTCACAACCGTCAAGGGTACTAATCCATGCGCAGCTAGATTGTGAGACCTGTCGCCCGCCTTGCCCCTGGTCGTTAAAATGGCAGGTAATATCCTGGCCACTGGTGGAAGGCTTTTAAGTTTGAGGCTCAAACTGATGGAAAATTTGAGCCTCAAATTTGAGTGTTTCCACACCTACCATGATGGACACTAGGGCCAAGCCTCCCAGAGGGTGTGACCAATGGATTCAAACCCTTCACAATTTAGAAAAGACATTTCCCTTTGCTTGTACCCAGTAAATGGGGCCAGCTTGAGATGGTGAGTGCCTTGGTGACCCCAACGCTTGGTAATGCTGGAAAAAACACAGACACGTTGTTCTGCTGCATCTCAGACAGAACAAGGTCTTCTGCCCTGGCTCCTGTTCAGCTCATAATGAGGTGCTCAGAGAGTGAAGTGGCCAGGCTGCGGGAGCCTCTGAGGATGGACGAGCTCCAAGCTAAACGCTGGGAGGAGGGCTCCTTAAAATCCTCCCATTTTTATTAGAGATTTCAAACAGGAGTGCCCAATAATTTGTTTTTTTTTTTAAGATGCCAAGAATTAGGGTCAAATAGAAGCTTCAGCCTTCTGCGTGTGGAGAAATACACAGTTCTGAAGAAGGTGGGGAAGAAGGACCCATAAAAAGCCACAGCCCAAAGCTACCCGCCTCAGCCCAGTAAGGATCTTCATGCTCCAGTGTGCTGAAAGCTTCCTGGTCCTCTCCCCACAAACACCTTCTCTTTATCAGATCTATTCCCTGTCCACACAGCAAGGCTACATCCACTGTTTACCTCTGTCTGAGAGACAGAAAATGTGAGGAATCATGCACTGACGGAGGCTGGAGGCTGGAGGCTGGACCTGAGCAGCCGAGAGTCCCAGAAGAGGGGTGTGACAATGAGCCCTTCCTACAAGCGGTGCACCATAAACCAGAGGTTGTTCCCTGAAATCTTGTCTACATCTTGTTCCAGGGTATCATGTAGAAGCCAAGATGGTTAAGCGTTAACTGTGTGATTTCTGCTTTATCCTCCAGAACTTGTTCAACTTAGGCTTCAATTATTTCCCAGAGTCTACCCATTAAAGTAAGAAACATGCAGAGAAAGGCAAAAGTGGCTTCCACAAGCAGATGACTCCCTAGGAAAGAAGCCATCTCTAGTATCTCCCTGCTGTTCCCAAAACCATGGCTGTTTGGTTTCTGGGGTCTCAAAGTATATTGGAAAATGTTCTGCCTACTGGAGCAGTTGAGCAACAGAACCAGCAGTCTGGGTACTGTGGGTATGGAGAAATGGTCAGTGAGTGAAACTCTTGCTGTACACGCAGGAAGGCTGACTGAATCCCCAGAACGCACCGGAAGTGCAGCTTGGAGCATATACCTATAATCCCAGTGCCCCTACTGCAAGACAGGAAGTGGAGACAGAGGGAAGAGGAGGCTGGATCTCGGATCTCACCAGTAGCTTCCCTGACCTGCACTGGCCTGCACTGAAGCGATAACAAGGAGACCCTGCCTAGAACAGGGTCAGTGAAGACTGACACTCAAGGTTGTCTTCTGAGGGTTACATGTTCATGGTGCCAAGTGTGTTAACAGCCAAAAATATTTTCCTTTGTAAAAAGAGTAGGCATCAAGCCCAAGCATAACTTTAAGAAATGTTGAGGTATTTAAGGTACACATATTTTCAACATGAAAATAATAAATTAACTAGCCGAAGAAAAGATAGTTTAAACTATTTTTCAAACTTTCTGTAAAAATAGCATTTTATTCCCTGAAAAATAATACTTATAAAAGTACATATATAGTCATATGTTATGAATATATATGTGTGTATATATATATATGTATATACATTCATTTATCTACTAATACAATATATTCTTCTTCCTTACATCAGAAAATTAGCAGTGTAATCGATCCATGTGACCCCAGGGGATTTCTGGCCTTGCCATAAAATATGTCATGGGTAAGTATTTTTGCCATTAGGCAGACACCTTTCTACCTGTGCTGCCAGAACTTATCTGACAAGCACGTGACTTTGAAGGCATCACTGAGCATACCTGGGTACCATTTTCTTCATCTGAGAATGTACTCACGTCTTGAAGTGATTATGAGAATGAACACGTTAGTGTGCACTGCACCTAGTACACAGTAAGCACTAGGTATGGAAAGGGAGGGGGAAATTATATAATTATATTGTTTAAATAAGAAACAAGTATTGATCAATAGCTAACATGAGCATGCTGAAGTGTTTAAAGATTAAAGGTTCTAGATAGATTGTTTTAAAATGCACAAAAATAAGATAAAGTGGGTGTTAAGTAGAACTGGGTTAGGCAGTTATGTAATAATATGGTTATAAAATATTAAATTCAGACTTGATGTGAGGAATCTGGGCAGCCATCTTTAGAAGCTTCCTATGTCACATTATAGGGCAGGCTGCGGTGAAAGAGGCTGACCTATCACGTGCTGAGAAACTATGAAAGCAACAGCTTTCAAACATGCTTCTGGGGATCAGAAGTGACACGGCACTCCAGAGACCACCAGACATTTTCTTGTAAGATCCAACATATTACTACTGTGAGAGCTAATGCTCTCAGCTTTAGATATTCACCCAAGATGAAGAAGTATTTCCATAAAAACTTTTATCCATAAATGTCATGGCAGGTTTATTAAACTAGCTCCAAACTCCATTAGCAGGAGACTAAGAGCAAACTGTGATGTGTTTATGTAACGGAGTACCACTGGCCAGCCAGAAAGAATGGAGAACTAACATGCCCAACTGTATGAATGAATCCCTAAAGCATTACAAGTATTAAAAACATACCTGGCACAAAAATGCACACTATGTAAATAATTTACAAAGAGCAGTCACACCTAATATGGATTTGGGGTCATGATCATTCAGAGCATGGCAGCCAGTGGGAGGGGCTCTTCAGGAGGGTGGCTACCATCTTTCCAGAGCCATTTCTCAGAATGTTTTCCAGTTTGCTTGCTAGTTCTGTGTGGTTGGCCTTCCCAGTGCTTCCCAGTGCACATCTGCAACGGTCGCTGTGGTCATTTGGTTGAAGTAATCTGAGACGCCACCAATATACTGCTTCTCCTCAGAGTTCTTCCAAATGCTGTCTAGCCTCTACTGGCAGGTCTTGCTTGTAGCGCTTATTACTGTGGTGTGTGTCTGTAGTATTTCTGTGCTCCTCTCAATCACTCTTCATTTATTAAATGGGACTTTAAGTAAGAGAAAAGAGCTATCTTTTCTCTACATATTCTATTTGTTATTTATGGAAGCATGGGTTTGGGATAGTTAACTTATTTTAAGGGTTGTAATCCAATACTATAATTACTTGTTCCTTAAATTCTTCCAATTTTGGCTGCTGGAGATCCTTGTGGTTGGCCTCTGAGCCTTTGAATATACTTGTAATATTCTACTGCTACAATATGATCCAGGTCTCTCTTGAGTTTTCTTTCCTCTGCCCTAGAATCAGCCGTGTCTCCAAAGAGCCAAGGTTTCTATGTTTAACATACTTAAGTTTCATTTTTGTCTCGTAGAGAGAGGTGCTTTCAATGTTTGTCTTTAATGTCAGTCTTTCTTATATTTGAAAAGTGGTGCTTTTCCCCACACATGGGACAATCTTTATAGCAGAAAAAGAAAAAAGAATGTAAAGTATAAGCATGTAGTACCTATATAATAAGTCACTTAAAAGAGAGAGAGGTAATTAAAAGCCAAAATATGGCACTAGGTCTGCTCATATCTGCTACCTGCCTTTACTCCCTGATCCCTACAGCACATAGAGCCAGGGTATTTCACTTTAAACCACATAAATGTGCATACAAATCTCAGTCAAATGTGTATACATATACACATATTATACATTACATACAATCATATCATATTATATGTAACATTATATATAATGTATGTATACAACATACACACACACATAGATACAGAGATCAAAATCCTTGAGACATACCACTGCCTCTGGCATCTCTCTCCTAACTCTTGATTGCTAACTACTGATAGAGAACAATAACCCCCCAGGAGCAATGGGCTCACTAACTTGAACTGTACTTGTGTGCATCCCTTTCTGCCCCCAGCCTGTCTCACATTACCAACAAACATACAAAGCTTCATGCTTTCCTTCCTGTTACCAACAGCCTTCATGCTATCAATCCAGAAGAGTCCAGCTCTGCATTAAATTTTCTGTTCTGCCTCAGATTTCCCCTCACATTCTGGCCATATTCATTTAATTGTTTGAAAGAGTGGCATTCAAGTCACGACAGTTCTAGGAGTGGGAATGACACATGAAGGGGCTCTCAGCAAGGGTTACCCCTCTTCGTCCCTACCCATCGCCATCTCTTCTCTTCCTCTGCTCCACTACCATTCACTCACTCCCTGTGGTAACTGATGTCTACAGTTTCTTTATATATTTATTTTATACTAATGAACAGACACAGTATTTTTCTTTCACAATATGTACAGGTCAACCTGCCTGATGAAATTTGGTATGATTTGACCTTGTCAGTGTCAAAGGAACGCCTCTCTGTGTCTCAGTGCACACCTGCTGGTCAGAAGCCAGACTTTCATCTAAATTGGGACCACACAGGGAACTGCAGGAAGATATGGTACAGGGTAACATTGGCAAAACTCTGGAAGAAGAAAGGATACCATGGTCATCCGTGCAGATACTCAACAAGAATTAGTTTACAAGCATCTACTGCTTTCAAGAAGCTAATACCTATAGCTAAACCATCTGACACCTTACAAAATCAACAGTCCATAAGGGAGAGTTGGGAATGGAAAGGCAATTCTATTAAATTGGGGTAAGTCTGTCTAGGGCGGATAATCTACAAGGTTACACAGAAGTTTAAGAACTGGCTGGAGTGAGAGGAGGGAGTGAGGAGGTCAACAAGAGCTTCTGAGGGAGGGGCTCTACTTGCTGAGAAGTGTGGGGGAGGGGCTCTACTTGCTGAGAAGTGTGGGGGAGGGGCTCTACTTGCTGAGAAGTGTGGGGGAGGGGCTCTACTTGCTGAGAAGCGACACCACTGAGAGCAGTCCTGCCAAACTGAGCAGGCAGGAAGAAACAGGAACTCTACAGAGGCAGCTGAGTACTACTGCTTATATAGGAAGTTCAGCTCTACCATGTCACAAAATGGTGAAAGATTAGGTTAGGAAAGAAAGAAATGGACCCTCTAATCCCCATGGCTGAGGCAGCAGGATTGCCATAAGTTTAAGACAGACATGGTGAGGACCCAACTCTGTAAGTCATCAGCATATAGAAAGCAGGTAAATTAGTAGACTAAATGCCTGTGAGAGCAAAAGGAACAAAGAACTTGCTGAGGCATCTGCTGATTGGGCTGAACAGAAGAGAGGGGTCCGAAGAGTCTGACCCAAGGGTGCCAGAGCCGGGAACCAGGAACAAGAAAAGCCAAGGAGGGGAAGCCGTCAAAGGGGCAGTGTGGCTCCAGATAAGGTTCAGAAAAGCCGGGATCCACAGAAGACGAAAGCCAGCGAGACTTCTGGGATTTGGGGAAACAAATGCAACGTGAGCATTAAGAAGTACGCAGAGCTGAGCGCTGAGCAGAGCTGGTGCTGTTGGGATACGGGAGGAATTTATATCTGTTTAGGTCAGATAAAGAGCAGAGCAGTGTCAGACAGGAGGAGAGGCATAATAAGGTCATGGCCTCGGGGACACTGGCCTTAGAAGTTAACAGAGGGGCCTGAATATGATTTGGGGATTCCTTAAGTAACGTGCATCTAATTAGATCTGCTTCCACGTGACATGAGGCTCCACTCTGAAGGGGAACAGCGCCCTGGACACTCCCCGTCTCCTTCCCTTTCGCTGACCCACAGAAGCACCACTGGGAGGGAACTGGCAGCCTGGGAAACTCACTTCTGCCTCATACAGTTATTTTTCTTACAGTGTTACGCTGTGATTTCTTAGACTCTAAACATCAAGGATCTAATATTCAATCTTATAATTTTCTTTGGAAAATATGTCTCTAATTTGTCAAATGCACATTCTTCTTCAATGTAATTTAAGCCAATCTAGAATCGTTCATTTGAAGGTTTTGTCTTTATATTAATAACATATGTATTTTATAGCATTTTTGGTAAAAAAAAAAAAAGTACTGCTTATATACAGTAATGAATCATTAATTCTCCTTGCTAAAGAGAGAGAGCTCTGAAAACAATCACAAGTATACGAACAGCAAACAAGCATTTATCTCTACCTTCCAAATCATGGCTCCCAACCTTGGAAGAGACAACAAAGGAACTTAATTCTGGGGTCAGAGGGTCCTTGCCACAAACACTTGGATAGCTTCATAACATGTAGATATTAAAACTGTTGAATTTACTGTCAAAATTTGTTTCCTTGGATTAAATAAGTAACACCATCAAGAATTTTAAGATAGGCATAAAGATGTAAAAACATTGCAGTCTGATCAGAGTTAAAGGCCACTCAGCACGAGGGGAAGCATGCCTGACAGAAGTGCAGCCAGCTTCTCAGGGCTAGTGAGGTCATGGGCCGTAGAGAAGACTCTGCTATCGCCGCTTTGCTAGATCAGCATAATTCCTTATTACACTCTACATCTTATCCAGCTGCGGCCCCTCAGCGAGGAGGCCTCTCTTTACAGCAAATGGAGACCATCACAGCAAACCACAGTGCACACGATGCCGAGATCACTGGGTGCCCAGCCCCAACGGGTACACTTGCACCATAATCCCGCAGCTGTAGCTGAGGGAACATCATGGAAGAGAGGGGAAAAAAAAATAAGAGCCAGAATACCAGGGAGTCTGCTATAAAGCATTCCATTTCTAGAAACGGTTACATAAACAAGACTGGGCCAATGGCGGTGCCAATGGACAAGTTAACCTTGAAGGTGGGGCTTCTGTAGGGTCCCACTCCTAGACAAAGAGCTACAGGTAACTAGTGATTGCTGGGAGGAGGAGCATTAGCATCTCCCAGGCATGAGCCACTGGTTGGTTGTCCAATTCAGAGTGGCCAACCCTGAAACCACATATACACAAACAACAAAAGCAGACTCAGCCAGTTGTATTTGTATATCTATTTGTGCATGCATGCAAACACACATATGTATGTGACACAATGATCAAAGAAAAAAGGGGCTCTCAGCTTGAAGGGGGGAAGGAGGGTTTGAGGGATGGTAACCGGGAGGGATTGTGAGGAGAGAAGGAGGGAAAGCAATATAATTTTATTTCAATTAAAAACATATTTTAAAAAGCTTATTTTGTGAAATAACTTATCATCATAATTTTAAAATATATGTGCTATATGCTTATTTATCTTAGAGTCTATAATACATGTATTATACATTATGAATTATAAAGTTAAATATTTCACATTGTAATATATAAACTCTAAAACACAAAAGTGTAGACAGTAAAAAAAAAAAAAACCTGTTGTCTCTAGCACATCCATCATCAACCTCACACTATGCCAACACCCTACTAGCAAGACCTTTCTCCCATTGGCTCATATCAATATTGTGTCTATAAATGTGTGAGCATGTGAAGAATACAGTGGAATTTATGATGGTTAAGGCAGATAGCAACAGACTATGTCTAATGGAAACAAATCTAAATAGACACTCAGATAAAACTGAACCAGATGTTGTCTGCAGTCAGCAGTGCTCTGTTGTTTTTTTTAATCCCTTGAGAGTAAATAGGTGATTTACATCAAACGCTGCACCAAGGTGCCTTCCAGTCCCCACCCCGCTCCTCAGCTGAGAGCTGCCTGCCACTGAGACCCAAGATGTGCTGATTTATCTGTGGCTGTGCTTCTCAGTCATAACAAGACAGTTCATCCCAGAGGCTGACTGGCCTCATGCTCTGTTGCTATGGGATCTGCTCTGACTCTTGGCTGTTGGCTGTTATTCAAGTCCCCACGTCAGAACCGAGGAGAGACTACTGAAATGGGAGCAATGGAAGTCCTGGCTTTCCCTTCATGGGCAAATTCAACATGGTCCCTTTGGACTAAGCATAGACTTGATGCACCAGACGCAGGGATAAGGTGCCTTATACAGCCCGCCCTCCATAGCCTTCCTGACATTTCAAAGTCCTTATGAAGTGAATGATTTCACCACTGTTGAGAAAGGACACAGGAGCAGATTAAGGGCAGGTTTACGTCTGCATATTAGCCTTTCGGCTATTTTCAATTCCCCATGTAGCCTGACCTACCATACAATGCAAAGTCCTCTAGAGATCTACAGCCAAGCATTCCCAACAGATAGTTCCAAAAAACGAACAAATCCTTTTTTTTTTTAAACCTTAAAAAGACAGATTATCTCCCAGCAATAAGTTCAGTTTTTAGAAAAACGGCCTGGATCTGTTCTCAATCTTAAATATTTGGTAAAAAAGCCAACATAGGAATAGTTGTGAGATTGTTACTCTCATCACAGAAGGAGCACACACACACGTTTCACCTCCTTTCCAAAAGAAACCCATCAGGTCTTTAAAGTAATAACCAAGGGTTTCTTTATGTAATCTTCCGTGACAGTTTTAGAATATCTGACACAAAAAAGAAACAAATCATTTTTCATTATAACCGCCACAGTAAAATAAAGGCTGCCGGGATCTGGGAGCGGCCCGCGTGCCAGGCATGGTGCTAACTGGCTGAGAACTCGCTCAGAAGCACACAGTGACTTAGCAGATAGGCCAGCATACTTAGGCAGGCCACGCTGCTCCCACACTCTCCTTCCTAAGCCACGACCTATCGTCTCCGAGGAATCATTCAATGCTTGTATCATCAGCCTGCTTTCTAAGGCCAGCCATACAAGGGGGAATCCCAGATAGGAGTTCTAAAGGCGGGCAAGGAGTGAACCGGGAACGGTGAGCCAGCAGAGAGCAGGGAGGTCGCGCAGTGGAGTAAGGGACTCACAATGCACATAAAGTGTGTTGCTCTCTCTTATTCATGAATAACCTACACACACACACACACACACACACACACAAACACACACACACAGAGGGGCCTGGGGGAGAGCATCATAAAAAGCAATCTTCAATATTTAAAGCAAGATTCAGCAACATAATGAAGTCTTTTTAATTGATGAATTCCAGCCATTTTTGGAGGGCGGGGCTGGGGGTGGGGGGAGTGGGAGTGGGAAGCTGAAATGAATAAAGTTCCAGGAAGCTCTTGGGCTTCTTGGCAGCAGTGTGCAGAAGGAGGGAGACCTGCAGTTGAAGGCTAGCTGCTGTCTCTGTCGCTGCAATCCTGCAGTGAGGCTGCAGTAAAGACCGTCCAGATGGACTCCTTCAGCCCTCCTGGCTGCTGCAGCAATGGGTGCAGCCTGGCAGGGACTCCATGTCTCCATCACTTACGGCACTTACGACTGCAATTCCGGCACTTCCGGCTACACATACGGCACTTCCGGCTACACTTATGGCACTTTGGCACACGCTGCAACCAAGTGACCCTTGCCTGTAACTCTATAGGCATAGAGGATTGGGGTATTCACAGAAGAATCAATTTTACACTTGACTGGAATAAAAAGTTGCTTCTAAAATGCAAAGAAAGGGACCCGAAATACACCATTCCTTTGACAGTTAAAAGCATCACACAGTCTCCATTATGAGATAGTTATCAGAGTCACCCGTGATAAAAGTTACCAAGGCCAATCATTTACACAGATATCTTGATTTCAGATTGGAATGATGTGAGAAATGTTCAAACAAAACTGTTGTACTTAAGCAGTTTCCCCTCCTGTGCTGGTAGAGATTGTAAAGTTGTTAAAAAGGCAGTCTGATAGAATGATGGGCATGGGGTGACAATGAGCTAAGATGAAACAACTGTTACTAATCTTGATAATAAACCCATATCCTGACCTTAGTTTAATGCATAGAGATCTTATGAGCAGCATCATAAAGTCAACGAGCACCTATACACAATTCTTTAAAAAATCCCTCATTTAGTATCCAGACTTACCCAGGACCCTAGAGATGATTCATCTCATCTGGGGGGCTGCTTTAATGGCGTATTTTGTTTAGATGGCCAGTCCCAAGGCAAACTGTCTAGGCCAGCGGGTCTCAACCTTCCTGATGCTGTGACTGACCCTTTAACACAGTTCCTCATGTGTGGTGACCCCAACTATAAGATTAGTTCATTGCTACTTCATAAATGTAATCTCGATACTGTTATGACTCATCGTGTAAATATCTGATCTTCAGGAAAACTGAAGTGGTTGTGACCCACAGATAAAGAACGGCTGGTCTAGGCTTTAGCAACGGTTCTCCTCCTCTCTTCTCTTGTCCTTATCTCCACAGTTTCAAAATACTAGGCCCATTAGATTTCTGTAGATTAAACATGTCAAGGTCAGTTTAGGAGTTGAGACTCTCACAATTGCAGGGTTTGTAGTGAACTTAGTAGAAAATAATGGATTTAATTTGGGGTAGATTTAAGATTGATTCTGTCTAGCCAGCAGATTAAAACTTTGCCTGCCATGATACCATTCCAGGGATGCAGGAAAAACATGCTCCATTTTCCTTTGAGTAGCTATTTCAGTTTACTTGCCCTCAGTATCATGATTGGATCTACTATATTAATGGGAACCTTTTCTCCATCAGCATATAGCAATACTGCATTTGAATTTTATGGTCCCTGATACTTGCTGCAAAGAACATTTTAGACTCAAGAGACTATAGGGAGCAGCCTCAGAGGAGAAGGCAGGGTAGGCACACGTAGGGTGCAAGCCAAGCTGACATCTTCAATTAACAAACGGGTGCATGAGCACTGCTGAGTACTTGTTGTTGGGGTTTTGTTTGTTTTGTTTTGTTTTGTTTTTATTTCCAGTGAGGCTAGGACACGGGGAAATGAAACTGAATTCTATCAGGAGGGACTGAAGTTAAACATTAAGGAAAGCCCTTCCGAGGAGATGCTGCCGAGATAATGGAGCATATAATTGAGAGGCCACGGAGGCCAGTCCCTGGAGATGCATCTCATAAGCATCTGCTTTTCTCCGGTGTTTTTAGATACAAAATGTCTGGACATTTAGAATGGAGACTTTATCTTTCAGTCCTAGAATACACTGGCTGTCTAGCCAAGACTCCTGCTACCTCACTGATGCTGCCTCAAATCAAGGAGGAGGAGGAAGCCTCTTCAGACCTTGCCAAAGTAAATGCACTTCCCAGAGCACCTGAAGAGCAGCCTAGCCCCAGGTGTGGCTAATTTTGTAATAGTTAATGAATGTGTCTCCAGAGGAGGTCATAGAGTTAAGGCAGGTTTGGACTGAGCTCCTTGATGAAATACAAGGATTGTAAAAATGTTTTCATTTAGAAAGATCAGAAGTCACATTGCTTGTAATGTGGTGGTGAAGATGAGGTTTTGTCATCTCGCTTGTTAGAGTTTCTAGGATGGCACTTAGATTCGTTTGGAGATTACTCAGATCTCCATAATGCCAGGGCCTCGAAAGAGAGAGGAGAGAGAGAGAGAGAGAGAGAGAGAGAGAGAGACTGTCTACCCCCATTCATCTTCCATTAACTGTCTCCCACAGACTTGGCTGAGAGCTGCCAGTGTCAAAGGCAAGAAACAGAAACCTGGTGCTCGAGGAGCCTGCGTCAGGGCTGGGTTATGAGAAATTCTTCTTAGGATAGTGTGACCTTACAACCGTGTGCTAATAAACAGATGTGTGAAGCTATGTCCCAGAAGGAGAGGGACACGGGAAACCAAGAAGAGGGGGCAGGGACCTTAGACAGTGATGAAGCTGCAAAGGAACACAGAAGTCAGCTCACTGGAGAAGGCAAGATGGCCTCATAGGCAGGAGAGCAGCAAGGTTGGGCTGCAGCAGGGGAGTAACAGCAGTGTGGATTCGCTGGTGGCAGTGAGGTGGAAGGGCTGAGGAGACATAGCCCAGGCTCTGACGAGACTGTGGACATGGACTGTGGAGACGGGTGTCTCCATGGGCTGGTGGGTGTTTGACAGGCTCTTCAGTATCCGGACAATGGCTGGCACAGGTGAGCATCTGAGTTCCTCACAGGCTATTAAGTCTCATGTACCCTGGCCGAAACCTGCTTAGGGAAGGTTAAGCTGCTGTCTACATTTCAGCCAGGCAAGTCTACCGCTCATTGTGCCTCTGACCCGGAGCTAAGCGATGATATCACACACCTTAGACAACTCTTGGCATTTGTTTCTTAAAGAGCCCTCATGGCTGGCTAACTCCATTTTTACAGAGCGGCTTTTTATCGTTTGTACCTTCCTGGCATCAGGAATTTAAAAGTGAAGTGTCAGGAGTTACTGAGTTCTACTTTATCATTATCAAATTTCCTGTGGTTTTGGAGCAATTATCACAGTGCTTTACGGACCGCCAATGCCGAGTTTGTTTCTAATCTCCCACAAACACAGGAATGTTTAGGAAACCGGCTTGAGCCCACTGTGGCCACTGGGACAACTCTTTTGCTAACAATCGTTTTCACCAAACGTAGAGAGCAGGGTTGTGAATCATCTGTGGCCACTTATGCTCAGGCTGAGTACATTAAAATTAATGCTTCCACACAAGCAGGCAGATGGCAGCCTGCACAGCACATCGAGGCACTGATGTGCTTCACTGAAGTCGGCCGGCGTGTGCGGCAGCCAGCCATATTTTGCTGTAAAATGAGAGCTATACACCTCTATTCATGAGCAAAGAGTCCCTCTCTAAAATTCACTATTCATGCTTTCCCCTTCCTTAATTAGTCATTTTCCCAAGCGCTCCTGCACACTTTGACTCCTCCACTTTCAAGTGACAAATGCCCGACACAGGGCGGCTGCAGGCCCCTGGATGGAACCTGCTTTTCGCCACGCTGCAGGTTCTGCTCACAGCAGCCTGGAGCTGCGGCATGCAGATGGGCTCTCCACAGTGCTGCCTCCATTCGCTTGGTGGGAGACACAGGCTCACAGAACGTGGGTTGTCTCAGGAATGCCCATGTTTTGATGAGATGTTGTGCTGTATGCCCGGCCCTGCCCACCTTCTGCCACCGGTCCTCGCTTCCTTCCCTCCCTCCCTTGAATCCCGTCTACGCTTCGGCCAGTGTCTAGGCTGTCTGCCCACCCTCATACTTACCTAGCGTGCCTTCGCTGACAGCCCCAGCCCATCTTCCCATGCATGTCTTTGCTGAACAGCTCCGTGGCACTCCCTCTGCCCCTTGCCGGGTGGCGCCACATTTCCTGGCTTGCTGCCTTCATCGTGTGCCTCAGTTTACCATGTTTGCTCTTTCACACTGTTTCCTTTCCCTGCTTGGATGGATGCTTTATTAGGGACATGTCTTTGTTTCTGTTTACCATGTGTTTACCTGGTAAGCACTCATTAAAGATTTATCCAGTAATTTAATCTTTAAGTCAAAATGATGATGATGATGATGATGATGATGACCTATTTTAACCCCCAATCACCTCTCTAGTTAAATAAGTCCATTATGCCCACAGCTCACCTCAGTTCTCTCCATAAGCTAACTTTATTTAACATTAAAGGGCTCCCCCAAAGCAATCAGTCATAGGCAACAGCCTAGAACTTGGCACACTGGGGCCCAGGGGTTTCTTCACTGACTCTCATTCACATAAGATGTTGAGACAGTAACAGAGGAAGGGAAAGTCTGACATTCAAAGAGGCCAAGCAGAGCACCTGCTTTTCAGAATCCTGCAGTCGATGGAAGATATCCTTCCTCCCTGGGGGAAGATCCTGAAACCATTTGAGACCTCATCGGTCAGGACAGGCTCCTTCGGGGAGGCTGACCCCTACAGTACATCTCAGGCTGAACCTGACCCTCGGGTACAAAGAGGACACCCTGCCCAACACTCAGTACTGTGACCTGCCTTCACTGCTCTCTCTACTCGAGCCGTCTCTGGGAAAAGATCACTAATCAGAGCACCTGCTCAGAGGCCTAAGGCTAGAACAGGAAAGGGGGTTAACGGGTGAAGGATGTAAGAGGTAAATTTGTAGCCAGAAGGATGGCTCAGGGATACAGACCCAGACTGCCAAGTCTGAGGACCTCAGGACACCATGCTGGAAGGAAAGAAGTGACTCTTAAGAGTTCCCCATGAGTTCCATGGCATGCAAATGTACATACATACATACATGCATACATACATACATAATAAGTAGAATAGAAAATAAACAGAAATTCAGCGTCTAGCTACTACCTTTTGGTGTATTTTACTTCTTCAAATTCAGGAACCATTCTGGCTAGCCATATACTGCATTCCTACAATAAGGAAATCTTTGATTCAGAGACTAAATATGAATTAATTAATATGATTACCTTTTAGATAATTAAAAAAATCTAGTCAGACACCAATGCTAATGCAAAGCAGCAGAAGATCTGGTCAGCAGTGCCTTTAAATCCCTGGGGACCCTGGGAGATGAGTTTACAAGTATTCAGGGTGGGGTTATCATAGCATTTTTGGAGTACAAATAAATTCCTCATAATACTTCACTGAAATATTATTATTGGCATTTATAGGAGACCTACAGCCAGGGAGAGAGAGGAAAGGTACTGGGTCTTGTTATAAAATCCATGCCTAAGATGACAAGGGCTCGGGAAAAACAGGCTTAAGTCAATACTTGCTGAATAACTGATGAGCCAGATAAAGATTAGAGAAACAGAAAAGTTTAAATTTCAATTCCCAGTCCTTCATACAAGCCTCTAGGCCTTCCTGTAGACTGGCTTGTAATTCTCATTACTCATTAAAACAAGGTTTTGGCATGCCTCCTGCAGCCATTCAAACTGCCCTTTTGTACCTTAGGTGGCTAACGTGGCAATATAATTTACAGAGGATACATTATATTAGACATTACAGCGGTTCTGTGATGTTCTCAGATGCCCACCAAGGACTCCAGCAAATTGACACCTCTACAGTCATTTTCCTGGCATCCCAGGAGTAATTTAGTGCCAGGCCTTCAAATGTGAAGAGCTCATATGTCATCCCATTATGCCGCCTGGCCTCCAACCAGCACACCTTAAAAATAGATTTATTTAGGCTATAAAATTTCAGGACCGTCCCTCTGTCTTCAAATATATTACATTTAAGCAGCTGGGAAAATAAAATTCTGATTTTTCCAATGCTGAAATCTATGAGGCTAATTTGAGAAACAGTAAAAGGAAGCCTATCAGAATCTATTAAAGACACAAACTTAGATGATACTACATACTGCTCTAAAGAAAAAACTCACAAGAAGCAAGTTTTCTGAGTGGGAATGGCTATCAAGGGTTCAGCACCCGTGTGTCACTTGAGGTCAAGCTGAGTACTGTTTACCATAGCGAGTACTAGGGGCTTCTCAACCGGAGCTAGGAAATCGCTACATTTACTGAACACATTAGACTGGAATACCAGAGTATATAATTTGCTTTTTGTTAATGAACTGCTCCTCCTTGCTGCCATGAGAGATAAGTGTTCTCTAATGAGTTTCTATAGACAGTGAACTGAACCCATAATTAAGCTGTTCTCAAGGAAATCCTTCAGTAGTGATGGTAACTCATACATACAATGTCATGCCACCAAGTGCTGCCAAGTGTTATCAGCTGAGTAAACAAAAGTAGCAATTATGTATTCTGTACATAGATTTTTTTTTACACCCTCGTTTATAGCACGCAGCAATTAGAGAAATAATGGGAAGCGTCATTGTGAAATACTGACAGCAAACACTGGGTTGGCACATATGAAATCACTAACATTATTAAATCTCTAGGAGTTTGAACAGACAGCAAAGCCATGAGCAGTCATTCGGGCAAGGATCCCTGGAGTTAGGGCAGACAAGACACAGCACTCGGGCCAACGCAGACACAGGCGAGCCCAGCGTCTGCTTCCTCTGAACGTACTCACATTGCAGGGACGACCCCTCAGTGAATGGTGCACACACAACTAGGACCAGTACTCCAGGAGCTCTCCTTGCTGTCTCTGCCCCTCAACCCTCTTCTCCAGGCAACCACTAAACCTTGGAGATTTTATCTCCTAAAAAAACATTCTCTGACTCATCTTCCTCTGCGTTGCTGTTTCCCAAGTCTGGACCGCCATCATCCCTAGCTTCCAGGGCATCTACTTCATCGCGTGTCAGTATGATTACTTTACCATTGGAAAAAAAAGTAATGGCGAACCCGTCTGCCTTGTTCACTCAGTATCTTCATTCTGGCTACTGTCTCCCCTCAGAATCCTTGTTTTATGAGGAAGGGAACATCCCTCACTATTCTTATCCACGGTTAGTTCAGCACCTACTATGTAAGCCATGTCAGTCAAGGCAGTATAATTTCTTGGTTTCGTTGGCCACAGCAGCAGAGATTCAAGGAAAGAAGGAGGGAAGACAGTTCTCTAATCGAGCTAAAAGGTCAAAAGGAGGAGGAGGTACCCCAAATTCACCTAGACTTCATTCCCCTCCACAGAAAGACAGGAAGGGAACGGGAAAAGACACCAGGAAGGTAAAAGCAAAATGCCTGGGTAAAACCAGGAGGAAGATTCTGAAGTGTGTGCTAAGTCTCCGCCTGAGGACTCCTGAGATGGAGAAGCTCTCTGTGCTGAAGTTCTTATATTTGCTATTTCTATCTACCGAGAACTAGTTTATGGCAACACATGCAAACTTTGCTTCTAATAAACACATTAAAGGGATGAATATACAGAGGCCATGACCGGAAAGTGTGAGAATCTCAGGTAGACACACGCCGGCCTTGCCTGCCTCGCCACGCTCCGTCCGCCAGCTCTGGAGACCCCGCACTCTCCGGCTCCATCCGCCAGCCCTGGAGACCCCCCGCACTCTCCGGCTCCATCCGCCAGCCCTGGAGACCCCCGCACTCTACGGCTTCCACGAGGCTACTTTCTCACAGTTTTCCTCTTGCTCATTCCTTGGCTGCTTCTCCTTAATTTCCGAGGCTGGTTCCTGCCCTTCCTTCTACTTGACCTCTAGATATTAGAAGGCCTTTCAGTTTAGACCAGTCCCGTTCTCTCTGCTCCCTCCACGGAAGGAAAGCTGTCCAGCTCTAAATCCACAAACAGGCCCCATCTCCTGACAGGCCGGCTGCAGCCCAGCCTTCTCTCTGGAGATCTAGTCCTGTCGTCCACAAGCGGGTGCAGCCTTGCCTCTTAGATGAAGCACAGCCAAGCTGAGCCTTCGACTTTGCACCCCTAATCCATTTACCCCACACTGTGCTCCCTGGCCCCTCCTTTTCACCAGTGATGCTGACCACCGGTTCATAACTAAAGTCAAAGCCATCTCTCTCTTTTCCCTCAAACCAAACAGCCATTGCTAAGGCCTGTGTACTCTAACCTCTGAAGGATTCCCCAGGTCTTCTGTTTGTATCTCTATTGCCACACGTCCAATCATGGCCTCTCATTTATACTCACGTAGTAGATGTAGCTGTCCCATTGCAGACCCAGCTCTTTATCCCCACAGCAGGCACAGTACGTTCTTACATCATGCATGCATCAAATCATGCTGGTCCATTTAAGAGGACTTAGTCTGTCGGTCTGTCTCTCTTTCTCTCTCCGTCCCCCTCTCCCTCTCCCTCCCTCTCTCTCCATAGATAGCACATAAATTCTTTGTCCCAGAATAGAAGGAAAAGTACATGATTTACCTTTCTGCTAACTCTTTTTCTCAAGACATCAAGACATAGTCTATAAGAAGGAAAAGGATGCATGGGAAAGTAGGGGGATGGGATTCCAGCCCGACATAGCTGGAGGCCTGGAGAGGACGACGATTTGTCTGCAGAGCTACGCCAGGAAGCACTCCTTATATCCACTGGAGGACTTGCCGTGAGCCTTGTCAGCTCTGTTGTGTACACTAAATACACTCCACAACTCTGCCCCATGGCTGGATAACTGCTTATTATCTTGTCTGTGAACACGAATAGCCACTCTATAAGGCCAGGAAGCCTCTCTTTACTAATCGCCAATGTCAGCACATGAATGAAGACAGTGGCGTATTTAAAAGTCTATTAAGGACATGCGCCCATTCACAGGGACATTGTGATATAAACTGATAGGAGCCGAGTGTGCCATGACCAGGCTTGCTCTTCACAGCACAGGAGAAGTGGACGCCTTCTGCATGGATTAAGGGAAAAGCCAACTTGAGCAAACGATGGAGATCAGTTTTGCTCTAAATGAAATTGAAAATGACTAGACTATAGGCAAGTACTCTTCTGATTAACAGAGAAAGATGTAGTGAAGTCCATTTCATGAAAGGAAGTGAAACAGGGTCAGTTTAACAATTTACACAGTTTCTAGCTCCAGAGTAGATCCAAGAGAGCCTAAAATTAGCCCAGAGCTAGAAGAGCAATGGAGTCTAGGGGGCGATCCACAGGTTCAGGGGTAGAGCGCAGGGCAGGTAGAGATGGGCAGGGAAAGAGAGAGTGGGTGGCCTGGGGGCGGGGCGGGGGGCGGGGCAGACAGAGAACTGTGCCATGTGACAAGGAGGAGGAGGAGGACAGGATGGGGACTTCACTCAAGCCAACTCTAAATACTGTTAGGCCACCTTCTGTGTTCCAGTTGTATTTGATTATAGAGATGCAGCAGTGGGTGACAGAGTCTCTACCCCCAGAGGCGTCGTCTAGGCGGCTTTGGCAAGAGAAAGCAGCATCTGGTTGTGGCTGAGAGCACTGCACTAGAGTAATGTAAGGTTAAAAGATCTTCTCAACATGTTATGGTACAAGTTGTTTTAATGATCACTGCATATATCTTATTACATTTACTATTTATTAATTAGAAAACATTCCTTATAATTACTCTGGCTCCTTTTCTGGAAACTGAGACACATTCTTTGATCAGGAAAAAAAAAAAACAAACTAAAGACACAATATTATCAATAATAAACTAACCTAAACAAAAATGATCAAACACATAATTATTTTAACTCATCATGTAAGGAAACTGTTTCAAACAATTAAATATCCCGAGTTGAGTTCTTCCTCACTGAGTGAAGAACAGAGAGGGACAGTGAAGTCACAGGCACATGAGTCGCATCCCACCGTCTCTCCTTAACTTCCTTCCCACTGCGCTTCCTACAGTACAGCGTGTTTGGAGTGCCCTGAGTATTGACAGCCCTCTGCCAGGAGGCAAGCTCTCTGGAAGCAGGGGCTGTGCTGGCTGCTTGAAGAGTGTACTCCAGTGTCCAGAGAGACACCTGGGACACAGCACACACTAAACAATTCCGCCCTGCTGTCTCCGTCTTGACTTAGAACGGGACGTCTTTCTCAGTGGAAGTAAAACATAAAGGATAGAAGAATGGATTTTTTTCTACAAACTGATACATTCAGTTTTTAAAATATCGTAACTACAGATTTTACTGAATCTCTAAACAGAAGATAACAGCTCCACTCCTTTTGCACACGTACGCAGCCATGGCCACTAAGCTCCCTCAACACACGCTGCCGCCTCTGCCTATAGCTACGGTGGCCATGACCTGGAGCCTGGCACCTGGAGGCCCAGCAGGACTTATCCCTTACTCACCTGCAGTTGTAATTATTTCCAAGATGATTTTTAACAAATGTCAAAAATATCTTAGTAGTGCCAACTGGCAAACACCTGTGCTAAATAAAAGTCTCCTGCCGGGGTCAGCGTAAACCACAGCTTCCAAAAGCATCAGGAGAACTTTTTGGTACCATTTTCTGCATGTTCCTGAAGTACGGCTCAGAAAGCACACTTACAGGGCACAAAGACCCAAGCCAAATGAGATACACTAAATAAGAGTAAATTACTTAACAAAATCAAAAGGAGAGTTAAAAATACATAATTGGTGAGACAATGTAACAGAGGAAGGACTAAAATGCATTACACATATGTAGGAAACTTTCAAAGACTAAAAATAAATTCAGACACAGTTGAGAGAGATTACACAACTAAAGAGGCTTCCCTTTCAGCAGGATATTTATGTATGCTGAGACCTATTAGAAACTGAAGAATTGGCTTACGTTTTAATTTTAACTCTTATCTATATTACATGTGAACCAGAAGAGTTTGACCACTCAGTGATTTGTTGGAATGGAAACACTTAAAACTTCCAAGTTCATTATGAAAAGATGTTTTCAAAGGTTGGCAGCACGGACTGCTTACATCCAGCGTGACGGTTCTGGAAGAACATCATCCCTGCTTGTCGTGGCTGAGCAGAGTCACAACGTGTTTCTAGTCAGGCGAACGTTAAAACTAAGAAAGAAGGCGACGGGCACGAGCCACGTCTCAGATTTGCCCTCACGC
This sequence comes from Apodemus sylvaticus, assembly GCF_947179515.1. Classification (NCBI taxonomy): domain Eukaryota; kingdom Metazoa; phylum Chordata; class Mammalia; order Rodentia; family Muridae; genus Apodemus; species Apodemus sylvaticus. The sequence continues at coordinate 110,339,061 of NC_067478.1, forward strand.
ATATAAATGCTTCCCGTATTCATGCAACTTGTTACTGAAAACAATGTGATCTAAATTAATGACTATCTTACTTAAGTGCCTGGTTCCAGAACAGCTTTAAAGTAATTAAAATCACTTCTATAGCCATCCTACAGATCGAAAGGAAAATGAAAAAATAATTAGTACACTTTCGATGCTGTTCGTGAGTTTCCAGTGATGAGAGAGACAGATTCATCTTACTGTTGAAAATGTAATTACTCAGAAAGAAAGTTGGAATGAGGAGCAATAGGCAGGGGAGAACACAAGATACATATTTGTTACTAAGTTGAGGAGAGCCAGCAGTGCGCCTGCTGAGGGCAGGTTCACTGACTTGGCAGCAGGTACGACTGAGAGCACACATGGATGGGACCTAGTCCTCCCCCTGCACATGTGTCGCAGATGTGTAGCTTGGAGCGAGGCTAGCCCAAAAGCTGTTGCCTGTCTGTGGGATGCGCTCTGGCTGGGCTGCCTTGTCTGGCCTTTGTGGGAGAGGAAGCTCCCAGCCTTGAAGAGAATTTAAGTTGCCAGAGTGGGGGATACCCAGGGAGCCCCCACCCAATCAGGAGAAAGCAAGAGGGGATGGAGGAAGGATTGCGAGAGGGGGTGACTGGGAAGGGGGTGGGCAGTATGTGAGATGGACAGTGAATAAATAAAAATAAATAAATAAATTTTTTAAAAAATTGGGTTGGGAGAGGAGCTACATGCCTGTGGTTATTCAGTAGCAATCCTTCATAATTGAAATAAACATCAAATTTCACCCAAATATCAGTAGATTATGTGAGTATTTTTCACATGATACAAAGCCTCAAGAAATGTCCTCTACTAGGGTGACTAGGGAACCCTTCCTTTTGGTTTGGCCATGTAATTTTCAATGATACTGAAAACTGCACCCAGTTAGGGTTCCACTGTGATAGTTCCAGTAAGAATAGTCCAAAGAAAAGACAGCTCCCATTTCAGCTGGGCGAGGGTAAAAAAGGGTATTCTATGTGTTTACATATGGGCTCACAGGGTCACGTGACAGGAGTAAGAAAATAAGAGTGGTAATGTCCTTTCCAAGGTATTCAGTTTATCTCTCAACATTCAGGCAGGGTTCTTCCCAATTATCTTTAGAATGTTGAGTGCCATATTAGTCTAAACATCTGCAGGGAAAGACATTTCCCCAACCCCCAGCCCTGGGATTCTGTTCCTGTATTAATGGTTCCGCTTCCAAGAACCTGGTCCTTGGTCATCACAGTGTAATTAGTTACTGGCCAGCATGTCTCTCTAAGAGTGTTTGCTAATCACATACTGGGATAACGTTGTTTTCTTGGGTCTTTGATGGTAGGCCTCCCAATTGCTTCTCTTGTCAAACCCAGCTCTAATCCTAGACTCAAATAGTCTTCCCCTAATCCTCCATTCCTCTCCTCACAGACCCCATTATCACAGAGAAGAATGTGTGCCCTATTTATAACTGAATGTTTCCTTTACTTATTCAAGTTAACTTCATTTTCAAAACAATTCTGTAACAATGCACTGTTTAAGAATAAGGGGCTACCTCATTTTTTTTAAGATTAAAAAAACATGGTTAGAAAGAAAGAGAGAGGAAAGAAAGAAAGAAAGAAAGAAAGAAAGAAAGAAAGAAAGAAAGAAAGAAAGAAAGAAAGAAAGAGAAAAAAAAGAAAGAAATCAAGCACTGCTACACAATTGCTTCCTGACTGAACTTGCCATTTTTGTTAACTGAAAATCACCTTTGCTTTCTAATCTCACCATACACAAGTCTTGCTCTTTCAGAGATTTCCACAGCTATGTATATGCCTGCATTTACCCTCATTTTTCTTTCTTTCAATCTCTGTATGTGTCAGTTGTACACTTGGGTTCCCACTAGGTTAACTCTACTCAGCTGGCCTGTTTCTCAGAGCATTTCCTGTACTTCCCCAAAGCTTGTTTTGTTTGTTTCCCCAAAACAAACACTAGATATTAGCATTTCTACCTTGCTATAACATGTGACCTTCAGATATACATTTATTTTAGATTTATTCATTCTTTCATTTATTTATTTTATGTATGTGGGTACACTGTCACTGTCTTCAGACACACCAGCAGAGGGCATCAGATCCCATCACAGATGGTTGTGAGCCACCATGTGGTTGCTGGGAATTGAACTCAGGACCTCTGGAAGGTCAGTGCTCTTAACTGCTAAGCCATCTCTCCAGCCTCCAAATATAATTTTGTTTTGTTTTGTTTTGTTTTAATTGAAACAGATTATGTTTTAAGATTTATTTATTTATTATATGTGAGTACACTATTGCTTTCTTCAGAGACACCAGATGAGGGCATCAGATCTCATTACAGATGGTTGTGAGCCACCAAGTAGTTGCTAGGAATTGAACTCAGGACCTTCAGAAGAGCAGTCAGTGTTCTTAACCACTGAGCCATCTCTTCAGCCCCCAAATACAGTTTTTAGAGAGAAAAAAATAATGAAAACTTATAACTTAAGCTTATTTTGCCTTCCACTGGCCTTCCTACACTGTCCCCTCTACTCAAAGTCTCCCTGATTCTCAGTTACCCTTGGTCTCCCCGACACCTCCTCTTCTTTAGTCCCTGGAAATCTATGGCCCTCTCCAGTCCTCCCCTTGTATCCAATCATTGCTCTGCGACTAAGACTCAAATACTGCAACACTCCCTGCCTATGACTTCATTCCCTCAGAAGCTCCAACAGTTGTGAGCTACGACTGGGAGCATCTAACCCAAGAATACCAGAAGTCATCTTCCAGACTCCATCTCACATTTGAAGTTTCTCATGTCTACATGTCACATGCATTGTTCTTGTACCAGCCATCATGATTTTAGGTATATTATAAATGAAATAAAGCACATTATACATGCAACAAAATGCTCTCACAAATGTCACCGTTTCCACCAGCTTTCCTAAACTTTGGTTAAAGTGCTGTCTCACACCTTAGACCTCCTGACCCAGTGTACCCACAGATGCACAGCTTGCTCAGATCCTTGCATCTGCTGCCATGCTCTCTGAAAGCCTGGTATCTAGGTACCATCTGTAGCAAGGCTCACCCTTTTTATAAAAAGGCCCACTAATTCATTCTAAAAGTCCATGAGAGATCAATGACAACCAAAGCACCCTGGGTGAATGGCATACTGGATTACATAGAGTGTGTCCATATATTCCTGTGGTCTGTAATTATTTTAAAATTAAAACTTTAACAATATATTGTAGATGCCAACTATGCATCTATCTGTGTGGAGATACAAAAAAGTACCAACGTGATAAAGAATACAGTTTTGAAGACCTTCTACCTAAAGATGAGAAATGGAATAAAAATTAAAGAGTAGGGCCTGGTGGGAAGGACTAAAATGGTTATATCCCCAGGGGTCAGGGATAACAGGAAGGGAGGCCCTAGGAATTTCTCTTTGAGCATCAGCTATGCCTTCAAAACCCCAGTAGCTCAAAGCCACATACTTAGGGAAAAAATAAAACAAAAAAAAAATATTCCAAAACAAAGAAACTTGGAAAAAGCACAAAGTATTTAGAGAATGCTGAGTAATTCAGACTCAATAAAGAATCTTAAAGTCAAAATGCAGGGAACATTCCTGGAGGGATAACGTGGGTCAACCTTTGAACTTGTGCTTTAATCCAGTAGATAGCAAAACTGTCAAATCTTTTAAAGAAAGAAGGTAATATGAGTAGATCTATTTTTTTAAGGAAGCTCATATGCACGGAAAAGTATAACTTCATCATGATATAGTTACAAGATTACTAAACAAATAATTAGGTATTCTGCTATCAGAAACAGTTTATATATTTCAAAAGAGGATCTAAGTATATAACTATTAAGTAAATATATAATAACTAAAAATAAAATATCAAGAAAAATATGTGAAATGTAAAGCAATAGGTTTAAGCTGAACTTGGTTGAGGCAGGAGGATTGTATGTTTGAGGCCATCCTGGCTTACAGAGCAAAGAAGACAGAGGACAGAAAGGATTCCAGGGAGGAATATCTAATACTAAAGACCTTTAGAAAATTCATAAGGAAGCCTATTACTGTACTGCTTCATATATTAGATAGATACATACATACATACATACAGATCATATATATGATATATATCTATCATATATGATAATCATGAATGCATATATGTATATATTTGAAAGAGTTTATAGTTTCTGTATAACAAAATAACAAGCTATTAAAAACAATGACTTCATGAAATTCTTAGGCAAATAGATGGAACTAGAAAATATCATCCTGAGTGAGGTAACCTTGTCATAAAAGGACAGATATGGTATGCACTCACTGATACATGGATATTAGCCCAAAAACTCAGAATACCCAAGATAGAATTCACAAACCATATGAAGCTCAAGAAGAAGGAAGAGCAAAATGTGGATGCTTCAGTTCTTCTTAGAAGGAGGAACAAAATACTCATGGGACGCAGAGGGTGGGAGGGACTTGGGAGGAAGAGAGAAGGGGGAGGGGGAAAGGAGGCAGGAGCAGGTATCAGAGGAGAAGGGATGATATACAGAGAGGGTCAAGAACTTGAACAGAGGTGTGTAGCAATGGGGGGTAGGGAACTGCGGATAGCCCAGCAAGTCCCAGATGCCAGGAAAGCAAGAGACTCCCAGCACCCAACAGAAATGAGATTAGCTAAAATGCCCAACAAAGGAGAGAGAATCTGTAGTGACCATAGCCAGAGGCTAGGCAAGGCCCCCAGTTGGGGGGTGGGGCCACCCACTCATCTCCAAATTCTTAGCCCAGAAGGGCCCCTGTCTAAAGGACATACAGGGACAAAGTGTGGAGCAGAGACTGAAGAAAAGACCATCCAGGGACTGACCCACCTGGGGCCCCATCCCATATACAGATACCAAATCATGACACTATTGCAGATGCCAAGAAGTGCTTCCTAGTAGGAGCTTGTTATGGCTGTCTCCTGAGAGGCTCCGCCAGAGTCTGACAAATACAAAGGCAGATGCTCAAAGCCGACCATTGCGCTTATTTAGCACAGGGCTAAGGAGTTGTGGAAAGGACTGAAGGAACTGAAGGGGTTGCAACTCCATAGGAAGAACAACAATATCAACCAACCAGACCCTCCAGAGCTCCCAGGGACTAAACCACCAACCAAAGAATATACATGGAGGGACCCGAGGCTCCAGCTGCTATGTAGCAGAACATTGTCTGGCATCAAGAGGAGGGGAGGCCATTGGTCCTGTGAAGGCTTGATGCCCCAGTGTAGGGGAATGACAGGGCAGGGAGGCAGAAGTGGGTGGGTGTGAGGGGGAGCATCCTCATAGATGCTGGGGGAGGGCAGATGGGAGAGGGATGTTCTGGAGGAAAGTAAAGAACATTTGAAATGTAAATATATAAATGCATAAAATATCCAATAAAAAAGAACCTATTGCTGAAGATGCCAAATACTCGAGTCAGAAAACATGGGGAAGTCAAGCCATAACTGACCTGTAAACTAATTAGTACTGGCTAGTCCAAATGGTGAGATCTAGGTTCATTAAAGAGACCCTGTCTCAAAATTAATATTATGGGTAGTTATTGTGTTAACTTCTAGTCTATGAATAGAACATATGCATACCCATATAACATGTATTGTATGTGTGTGTGTGTGTGTGTGTGTGTGTGTAAGAGAGAGAGGGGGAGGGAGAGAGAGAGAGACACTTGAACTACCCAGGGTGCCTAGTTCAGACACTACCCACAGGTCAATGAGCTGAAGCAATTCCCAGAGAGATTCTTATGGATACTAAGAAGCTCCTGTCGGGAGCTCAGAATGGGAAGCCATAAGGAGAGAAAGACCTGCCCTGGTGGCTAGGCATAGACCTCATCAACTAAGAACAGACGGTGGCAGCTCTGAACCTGAAGCCAGGAGTGAATGAAACTCTGAAGGCTCCTTTCTTCACTTCCCTGCTGTTGCATCCAACAACGACCAAGTTCCACAGTATACATGAAGCCCACAGCTGAGCCCTCTAGTGGGATGGCTAACAGCACAGACTATGACGTCACAAAGGCAGGCTCATCTCCCTCCACTGATCTCCATGTTCTGTTTGCTTTCATATTCTCTGCAGTCAGTAGGCACCCCTCAACTAAAACAGTCAACAAGGAAGGTATGATCTAGAAAGTCGTAGGAGGATGAGGGACTCTAATCAGCCTAGGGAATGAACAGCTAAGTTTGGTGCCAGGAGCCCCTGGTACCCAAAGAAAGAAAACTGGCACATGGGACATCAGACAAAGATTCAACAACAGCCAGGACTTCAGTGGACCCGCCTCCACATCTGAAGGCCTAGAGCACAGCTGCCTGACACTGCTTCTGTGTTCTCCTGACCCTTGTTAGTCCCGTCTACCCATACATGTTTTGAATTTCATGTTTTTATTTCTTGTTCCCCTTCATGCATCATGCATTGATCTGTTTTTTTTTTTTTCATGTGAAGGCATTTTTTTTTTTTTTTTAGTTTCTATTTCTCCTTTGGACTGTATTGCCTTCTCTTTCCCTTCTCTACATTTGATACTGTATTTTTTTTTTAACTCTTATTTTTAACATCCTGGTATTTTTATGTTTTGTTATCTCTCTCATACCTACCTAGTTTGGGTTTTGGACTTTGCTATTGCTAAAAAAAAAAAATCACTTTTTCTTTTCCTCTGTGTAATTTTTTCTTTTGCACCCACACTGCCCCTCCCTAGACACACCCACTCTTACCCCCAGAATCTTAGTTCTCCTCTGGTTAACCCTTTTCTTGCCTCTCTCCTATGTCTCATTTGTTTTTCTATTTCTATACTTACCCTAAATAATATTTAACTCCATAGTGTATCTTTGGGTAATGTAGAAGGGCACGTGTATGAAAATGTCCTTATAAAATCTATTACTTTCTTTGAAAACTTAACATTTTTATTTAATAAAAGGAATGAATGAAGATAAGAGCTGAAATGGATACCCAGAAGATATTATAAATTCTGGTCAGAGGGAAGAAGTCATATCCATCAACCAAGTCTTTATCATCTATTGCTCCAATAACCACAGCTAGAGTCGGTGTGCAGATGTCCAGGAGACCTGTGACCTAAAAGCGGGGATGGTGGGTAAAATGAAGCAGATATAGAAGTAACCTATAGAAGCTTAAGTAAGAGACTTGCAAACAGGAACATATATGGAGGCTGACAGTCGGAACTAGGGAAGAAGAAAACGGGAGAGGCAGAGTACAGAAGGCATTGTAAGCGGGGAGAGCTTCCAGTCTGACCCAATAGTGATGCCATTTAGAGTGCAGGAAGTATCCTCAGTGTACACACATCTCACTATGATTATAAGAATGGATAGACTGTGCTACAGCAGCCAGAAAGTCATACTCTCACCTAAATAAATCTCTTATTTGTGCTGTGTCTACTTGACAATCACTTGAAAACAGAAAACCTCAATTGAGAAAAGGCCCCTACCAGGTTCTCTGGGGGCAAACCTATGGGATCTTTTCTTCATTAGTGATTTCTTTGGGAGATGGTGCAGGGGGTGTTTAAGAAGCAGGCTGGCCAGCAGCACTCTTCCAGGGCGTCTTCATCAGCTCCGGCCTCTACGTCTTGGCCCTGACTTTGCTCATGCACTACTGCCTGGAAGTATAAGCCAAATACACTCCTTCCTCCCCAGGTTGTGTCAAGTTTTTTCTGACATCCCCGTTTCAGGGCCCATGACACTTCCGCTCCATGCTTCTATATGAAGACTATCACTTAATGTACCGTCTACTAGTGTGCGATAAAATGAAATTTAAAGAAATGAAAAAAAGGAGGCAATAAAAACTTTTGTGTTTATGAGGTTCCAGATATAACTTAGTTCCATTCTTGAATGGACTGTTTATATCTATATCTACATCTACATCTACATCTATACACATATTCAAATACTTGATTTAATTTGGGGTTACCTAAATGTTGTTCTAGATACCAAACTCATAAAAAGCAGCTTCTGGCACCTGAAGCCAAATCTCTCGGCCACACACACACTGGCATGGACAACGCGAGTGATAGGCAGTCGTGAGAAGACCAGCCAGGTCATTAAATCACTCACATTTGATGAAAAAACAAAGCACCATCCAGCCGTCTTTCTGCTGTAGGAGCAGAATGTATACAACTGAGTTTAGAAAAATATATTAATGAAAGTTAATTCCCTGGAAAATATAATTGCAAACAGAAAGATGCAGGCATCAGAGCTATAGGTAGGGATAACACGAGCTTGACGGTGTGGCAATACAAAGAATTTACTCAGAAAAGGTGACGTCAAAGTCTGGTCATGGGTTGATAAAGGCAGGCAGGGGAGGCCAAGGCAAAGGAGGCAGCAGGGCGGGGATCTAGGAGTCCCGAATGGGAGAGAGAATGTGATAACTCTTTGTTTTTTTTTGGGGGGGGGAGGGGATGTCTAGGTTACCTCACTCAATATGATTGTTTCTAGTTCGATGTATTTACCTGAAATTTTCAGGTTTTCAGTTTTCTTTACAGCTAAACAGAGTTGTGGAGCCCAGCCCCAAATGACACAGCACAACTCTTACATCCAAGGCCCAAGGCTCACTGAGGAAGAGGGGCAGAGAGATGGTAGGAACCAGGATCAAGGCGCTTTCTGAGTAGTAACGTTAGAAGCTGCATCCATAAAGTCTCAGCAACATGACTGCCTAAACTCGAGCCAGGCAAGGAGTGGGTGTGACATCCATGCCACCGTGGATGGAGGAAATACCGCATGGCCTCAACCCTATCCAGGAACTGCAGGCAACTAAGAATGCCGAGAGCAGGAGAAATCATCTTCCCTGGAGAAGACACGGCAATCAGTTATCATTAGTTATCCAATCAAATAGTATCAATAGTCAGACCTGAGCATTTATACACAAGTAATACTATATAGACCAAGAAGTTATACTTAGGAATGTGTGTGTGTGTGTGTAACTACAATTCATAAAAAAAAGAGGCAATGAATTTGAAAGAGAACAAGAAAGGGTATATAGAAGGGGTTGGAAGGAGAAAATGGAAAGGGAAATAATGTATATGGTAATTTAAAAATAAATGATTATGGTAGTGGTGGTGGTGGTAATAATAATAATGATGATAATGATAATAATAACAATAACAATAATAATAACAATAACAATAACAATGACTATAGGCAACTAAAGGAATGAATGCTCAAGGAAGAACAGGAGGATGTGACAAGGACAAGAGGCCAAGCTCCACCCTCCCTAACCCAGACAAAGAACCACCAACGGACCGGCTAACAAATACTCTTGTGAAGTAAAGGTTGGCTTTTAGACATAGCTATAGTTAAAAAAAAAAAAAATTTCAAAAAACCAAATGTAGCATCCTGGGAACACAAGCTGGCTTTGAAGGATGGACCATGCATACCTGCAACAGTAGTCCTAACTGTGGCTTCTGTTCCAAGCACGGTGCCGAGTGCTTTACACACAGAAAGCCCCGGCAACCAGGCAAGTACTATTATTCTTAGCATCTAGAGCAGTAGCCTCAGCCTTCCTAATGCTGAGACCTCTTTCATGTCAAGGTGTGGAGACCCACAACCATAAAATTAGTTCATTGCTGCTTCATAACTGTAATTTTGCTACTGTTAGGAATCATAACGTAAATATCTGATTTGCAGTATATCTGACATGCAACCCCCAAAAGGGTCATGACCTACAGGTTGAGAACTGCTGTTCTAGAGGAAGACAGCGGGGTCGGCAACCAATGCCCAGGGAGGGCTAAACCGAAAGAAACAGAAGCAAGATCCAAAGCCTGGTCTGTCTGCCCCTGAGGCCTAGGCTCATCAGCTTATGCCATACAGCCTTCATGCTTATCTTTTGACGATTTCACCCAAACCCCCTCTTCTGGGCATTCTGACTTAAGAGGGAAGAAGGCAACAGAAAGAAAATCAGCACTGGGGACAGAAGCCATGCATGAAATCAGAGAATCATGTCACCTCTCAAACTGGGTGCTTGCTTGAGTGAAGCCACAGTGCAGTGTGTGACAGCTTCACGGAATCACGGCCTATGAGCTGTTATAGAAAGGTCAAGATGGGGAAGCGGGCCTAGGAGCTCCCGGGGCCCGAGTGCAGTGCGACTGACCACTCAGACCCACACTGTGGGAGGGCAAGCTTGGCTGTCTGACCTCGGTAAAGGACCACGTGGCCCCAACTTGACCCACATGGGTCCCCTCTGCTGACCTCTGTGATCCCGGGCCTTTCCTCAGACTCTTGCCCCTTATTCCAGTGATCACAGTGCAGGCCAACAGCAGACAGGATCTAACTCATCTGGATCACATTAATTCCTTGTATCATGTTATTTACATTCATGAAATGCAGTATCTTGAGATCACATTTGGTAAAACTTTTCCTTAAAAACACTTTTATTCTCTAATCCTCTTTTTATTGGTTAGAAGCAAAACAAAATGGATCATATATTTAAGGACAGAGACAAGGAGGGAAAAAGACATACCGTCCTAGAAATGTTTAGCAAGCAAATACCCCGAGACTATTTATCCACGTGGTTACCGCAGGATAGGTGAGGGGAAACGTGAAAGCAATTTTCTTGGCTATCATCACTTTAATATGGAATTTAAACCCAAATACAGCTGCAGACACCTTTCTCTCATAGGAAGAGCGCTGTCCTCGGGGAGGACAGCAGGGTTCTTACCTGGCATAACCATGGCCTGAGGGGCCGCAGCATCGGTGCTCACGCAGAGGCGCCCGCCCTTGGCTAACCTATCACACAGCAGGGTGATGTGCTTCTTCAGCCGGCTGGTGTCTTTGGGTTTGTTCAGTTGGCTGCTGAGGTTCAAAGCCTGCTCCTTGGAACTCTTCGACAGGCAGGTTTTCAAAAGGTGGGCAATGGCGGCATCCACGGTCTCCTCCCAGCCCTGCGGGCAAAAGCCAATTTGGAATTTGTAGACAAATGACAGGAGGCCAGGGGCCTTCTTACTGTGAACGTGGCTTTAACGAGGTTTTCAGGGAGTGAGTTACTAATTCTTCTTGACAGCCTCCTCCAAGGACTGAGGCAACTGGAGGAGAGCGAGTGTGAGAAGTGCTTTGTCCTGTACCAGGAATAGAAAACACAGTAAATAATAAGATCTAGCCCCAGTGCAGGCTTGCTGACCTGGTGGCTCAAACTAGCAGGAGTGTCCCTTCTTCTACCTTACAGTCTGCAGAAAAGGATCTGGCCCTTCCAGAAACCCTAGATACAGCGGGGGGCACCTGGGACGGAGAGAAGATCCTGTCGTTTTGGATGCTTGAGCCATAGTCTTGAGGCTGTGGACACAAGCTGATAGTGCCAGTCTCCAGAGTGATTTTAGGAGCTCTAAGGATCTATCTAGTTCCATTTCAGTATCATGTGGCAAAAAAAAAAAAAAGATACAAAGAAATGGCCACCTGTCCCATTTTTCTTTGGAGCAATTGTTTGAGCTACAGTAAAGATCCAGGAAAATGTGGTGTCACCTTAAAATGTGGAGGATGCAGTTCTAGGAACATCACTGCTGCACTGGGACCTTAGCATCAGCATAGAAGATAGTAGCACACGGTGCTAGCCCTAAAAGGACCAAACAGGCAGGTTCAAGAAATAAAGGGAGCATGGCGGGAAAGCTGCTAAAAGCATCTTAAGGATAACTGAGTGAGATCGTCCTCACAGAGGGCGTAAGGTGTTACAGGTAGGACACTAGCCTCCGGCTTCCTAGGAAGCCTCCCTACAAGCCTGGCCTCTAGTCACCTCTGCCCTACTGGAGCTGAACTGCGCTCTGGATGCACCATTGCTTCCAGGCACATAGAGTTGGTCCTTAAACCAAAGTCCAGAGTCTCTCTCTACCCACCAGAGAGCTTCCCTCTGACTGCCATCAACAGTCAGCCAAGACCCTTGATTCCATCGACCCACGTCTATCTCCCTGCAATAGAAGCCACCATGCAAATTAGGAAAGAGAAAAATGAACCTGAGAATCCTTTCAAGACGACCTGAAAGATCTTCAAAACAGCTTCCGGCTCCAAATCACTATAACATAATAAACTACTAGTTGCTACAAAGATATCTTTCTGCTACTAGCAAAAAAATCTACATTAGACTAATATTTAAAATTGCCTTTAGCAACCTTCTCAGAGAGGACATTTTTCCAAGTTGCTTTTGGAGCCTTTGCCAAAGTCCTCTGGGGCATAAGAGTGAGTCCTGCAGGATCCTTAAGCATCTTCGACTCTGGTCATTTCAACATTACAGCAGATCCTCCTCTGTCATTTAGACTGATCATTTAAACAAGTGGCTGTATTTATAAACAGACAAGATTAGCTTATTAGAAAACAGAAGTAGACAGTATTTACTCAACAGAAGAACTCCTACAAAATTTCTTTTCCTGTTTCCAACTTGCAGAGCAAGTAAAAAGCCACGCCCCGTATCATTGGATCGGGGTCCAGGTCTAAGCACGGAGTCATGTGGGGGAATTCTGAGTGTCTGCGAGGAAACTCCAAGGAAACAAGGTAAGAGTCATGTGACCTCAAAACCACAGAGTCCTTCTAGGAATGTGCTCTCCTGCCCCTCCCAGGTGCAGCGGGTAGGAGTGAGTTTATTTCAGACTGTTCACTACACCTGGCGATTGCTAATCCATGGCCGTGTGCAGCAATGTGGAGCGAGGTTTGTGACTGTACACATTACTCATGTGACAGTTCTTAACCCCCAGAGAAGTGGTGGTTCTCAACCTTTGGGTCATGACCCCTTTGGGGACTGCATATCAGATATTTATACTACAATTCACAACATTAGCAAAACTACAATTATGATGCAGCAATAAAAAAATGTTATCCTTGGGGTTGCCACAACATAAGGAATTGCAGTCAAGGGTCCAGGTAGTAGGAAGGTGCTTCACCGATCCCTCAGAGTACAGACTGTCTAGTGCTCTGAATAAAGGTGTCTATTGCATAAATGTAGTGTGCTCCATTCTTTTAGGTTCCATTCTTACAGGTTCCTCTGCCAACCAGAGGACTACACAGTGTATAGATATTTATTATAGCTAGTTAATAGAATGAGACATAGTGGCAATACTCAGATTGCCAATAAAATATTTAGAGGGCCTTAGCTGCTGCATAACTTCAAATGCAATAATAAAAGAGTGTGCTTAGGAGATAAGAGACAGTGAAGGCTTCCTTAGATAAAACTCAATGTGATAATGCAGGATTGAGCAGATAGCATTAACTACCTAATAAGATATAAAGCAAAACTAGTCAGGAAATAGACACTCAAGCATGAGGAGATGGACCATGAGCTCTTCTAATACCCCCTCGGTGCCCAGTCCCTTGCCTCCGTTACCAGCACTGAAAGCACACATGTAGCCACTGCAGATGCCAGGCTGGTATTCTTTATTCAGACTAATAGTCTGCCATGCGTTTCAAGAGTGAAATCCAATATTGATATGAGAAATTACTGCTAAAACTTCTAGGAGAGAAGTAAGCACATGCCATTTTGTGAAACTTCCTTTGTCTTTAGTTCTCAAGTCTGTATCTTTAACACATCATGGCCTACCTGTGTCTTGCCTACGTAAACAAAAGCGAGTGTGAAGCAGAAGGGAGGGGGAGGGATGGGCTGGAGTGTGCATCTTATTCTGCTCCGCCTTCTCTGTAGCCCTTTCAGCGGTGGAAATCAACTTGTTCGGAGTCAGGGATGAAGGAGCATCGTCTCCTCAAATCTGGATGATTGGACTTTCCCTTTGGTTTTTCTTAGGACCTTGGCTCTTCTCCATGGGGTGAACTCCACGCATTAGTTCTCTGCCTGACCTGCACCTTGGCTCCCTCTTGGGATGCTACTCTGACACGATGGACCTCTTGCTTCTACCTGGTGCCTTGTGAGGAACTGGACCACAGCCTTGCTGCAGGATTAAATGCAAGGAAAAAAAAAAGTCCCAAAATACATAAAACCATTGCTTTAAGTGATCCCTTCCCTCCTGTTTTCCTTTCTCCCATCTAGTTTGGCATTCCAAGACCACACAGAAGCATCAGTGTTTTAGGCGATGGCTTCCTGCTGCCTTCTCTGTCAAGGTTGCCAGTGGCTGCAGGAAGGACCTTGTTTTTTGATCATCCTCAACTAGAATTAAAATCCAGAAGTATCTAGAAGAGCATACCAAGTGACCCTTCTAGATATTTAACATGCCATTTTTTTTCTTCATGAAAATGAGGCTAGTTACCGCAATTCAAATTTCAAAATTGTAATGAATATGAAGTGGTATAACATTAAATGGTTTTGAACACTTCAGGAGAAGTCCATTTATTTTTATTTATTTATGTATGGTGTGCATGCATGTTTGTGCATATGTGTTCAGGTGTGAGGGTGTGGGTACATAATTGCCAAATCATGTGTACCAAAGCCAGAGAGTGACTTTGGGCACCAGTCTTCACTTCCCGTTTATGTAAGGCAGGGTCTCCTGTGGTTGGTCACTGGGTACACTGGAGACTCAGAGAGTTTTCCAGAATCCTCTGGTCACTATCTGCCACCTTGCCATGTCATTGCTTGCATTGCAGAGGCATGCTGCCAGGCTGGTCATTTTTACACAAGTCCTGAGATTCATTTGTATCTATTATTAAAAATAATATTTATGACTAAATGGTACATGACATTAGGTACCATGAAATTAAAAAGTGAAAGAGACTCAGATATAGCTCCTACCTGTAAGTACCTTGCATCACCAATAATTGAAAAATATGAAAATTAATGATGTAGATAACATCTATTTAGAGAGTGGTAGATTTAAAGAACTTTAGCAGGATTTGTTTTATCCTCTAGTCTTTATTCTAGAACCAAAATCCTCAAGTTATTCAAGATAGAAAGGGCTTTCTTCTGACCACCTCATGTGCAACACTGTACATGTGTGCAACACACACACACACACACACTACAAATATTATTTATAAAAGTTTTAAAGACTCATATGGTGTCTTGTTAGTTACCAAAACTATTCCCATGTGCACAGAAAAGCAAGGAAATACTATTAGTCTAAATGCAGTGAAGCAAGCACAAGTTACTCAGAAAGCAAGGTCCCTATTTTCGCAAAGCTAAGGCAAATGCTTCCAAAGACATAACGCAAAAAGGTCCCCACAGAGAAAGCCTGTCACTACCACACAGGTACATGCATTCCTACCTCATGCAAGCAACCACTGGTCAGCAAGGCCACCATCTCTAGAACCAATGAAATCTGGCTCATTCCAGTTCTGCAAAGGGCTGTTGCCAGAACAGTAAACACCAATTTGTCTAAAAGGAACTGCCGACTTTGGACAGGGGCTTCTTCACCTTTAGAAACACACAATTCAACCGAGGGAGGAGCAAAAGCAACACTGTAGAGGAATTCCTGAGGCGCAGCAGCTCCTCAGACAGGACAGTGGTACAGCAGTCCTAAGCATGCCCGACCCGCTCCGTGACACCTTCCTGCTGCTACGGGAGAAGTGCAGCGCGGTGGCCTGTGGTACTGACTTAGATATACCAGAGCCAATGCAGGTTGCTTTTATATTTCTTCTTACTTGGGAACACAATGTGTTATTTTTAACAATTATGTCTAAATGAGACTCACAGCACTCTTTGAATGATTTCTTAACATTTTAAGTGTTAAAAGCACACCATCAGAGCTTACCTGGAAGCCCTTTTGGCTTTTGTTTCTCTTAACCATACACAGAGGAATGTGAGGACCTCAGCACCCGGCATCTTCCTGTTGACCTGCAGTAGTGGTGACCCCATTTGGAGACGATTGCTACACACCTGCTCCCACACTGAACATTCAATTAGTCCTCACGAATTTTCAGGGGTATAGAGACTGTCCTCATGGAAACCACATACCCGAGTAAAGTTTCCAAATGTACCACAGATGTCTTCGGATTTTGTTAGGAGGGTTTCCCAGTGATGCTGAGGCTTGAACCAGGGCGTTGTCTGTTCTCAGCATGCGGCCTATCATTAGCTACACATACTCCGCCTGGACCATAGTTTTAAATAATATGGTTTAACACATTTGGTTTCCTAAGGGTGTGTTATTCTGTTTTCAGTTTTTTTAGAACACTTGTTTTTTATTTCAGATTTATTATTGTCACCTCCAAATGACATAAATAATAAAACATAGGGAGGAAGGAGGCAGTGTGCAGTTGATAGAAACTAAGCAAACAATGTAATTTTTGGCTACTCTCTGCTAAAAAATATAACTTGGATACATATACACATGTATAGGTAACTTATGGAGGAAGAAAAGTGTGTACATGTATTGTTTTATTCATTTATTGTGCTTAAGTGGATCATTTATAGTAAGGTCACAGCCAAGAAAAACTAAGTCCAGAGTATGTAGATAAAAAACAATCCTAAGAAAGGATGCACCTGAGACAGAAGCAGATTCCTTTACCAAGTAAGAGCGTCCAATCTAATCTGCGAGCTACACTCTGATGCTGCGGACCTGCCAGAGCCTCAGACTGCAGACCGAAAGTCCACCCCCTCCCGGCGCCTGTGGACACCTTTACTCACACTCTGAGTATCTCATTTCTCCGCTGTGCTGTTCATTTATGAGGTCATACAGAATCTGAATGGTCACAGTCACTCCCTTCAAAGCCAAACTGGCCTGACAGTACAAGTCTCTTTACCGGTGTAGAGATGAAGAGGCCTGTGTTCGGGGCCTGATGACAGGCATAAGGACTCCGAATCAACCAAGCATTGTTCTCTAGAAGACACTTTAATCCCGGTTTGGTGTCACATTCTATTCAATACATTTATGTTTCTCAAAAATTAGTATTTAGTTTGCTTCAGTATTTCATGATTATAAACATTATGATACCAAATGGACTCTACTGTTCTCTTAGTTCATTAACTTGGGTTTCTGATGAAGGGTTAGCTTTACGATGTATCTTAGTGATCTCTGGAAAGACAGTATCAGAAATAAGCAGCTATGCCCATCTATTAAAGGTCTATTTTACCACTTACTGTCAAATATGGCTAAGGCACAGGAAGCGAAGTGTACTTAACAATGGCTGTCATGTGTGCACATTTCTCATTGTAAAATAAAAATACTTGACTTTATCTCTGTTCTTAGGTTACGTGGGAAGCGGGATGCTTGAATATACAGTCAAGCATAGTTTAACTGGGATACACTCTGAGAAACGTGAAATATGTCATATTGTTACTGTATGAGGATCCCAGACTGTACTTGCATATAGATAGCTGTCACATGAGTAACCTCAACTCTAAAATATTGAATATTTATTTTTAAGTGTTTTTTTTTTAAATCTTGAAATTAAATAAAACTATCACACACCACACAGTCAACCAAACCCAAGGTCTATACAACTCAGTGAGTTGGTCTAGAACTTTAGGGAGCCATTATATATATATATATTGCTGCCCCTTTATTTTTTATGATGTTTTGTATATGCTTGGCTCAGGGAGTGGCACTGTTAGGAGGTGTGGCCTTGTTGGAGTAGGTGTGCCCTTGTTGGAGAAGTGTGTCACTATGGAAGTGGCTTTGAGACCCTCTTCCTAGCTGCTTGGAAATTAGTCTTCTGTTTGCCTTCATAACAAGAGGTGGAACCCTGAGCTCAGCCTGCCTGATGCCTGGATGCAGCCATGCTTCCTGTCTTGAGGATGATGGACTGAACCTCCAAACCTGTAAGCTAGCTCCAGTTAAATGTAGTCTTTTATAAAAGTTGCCTTGGCTATGGTGTCTCTTCACAGCAATGGAAACCCTAACTAAGACACAAGTTAGTACCAGGAGTGAGGTATAAGCCTGACCATGCTTTTGTTTGGAAGAATGTGGATTTGGGGACCTTGGATTTGGAATGCATTGGAATGCTTGAAGTGGAGCTTAATGGGCTATCCTAGTAGGAATATGGAAGACTTTGCTTTGCTGAGGGTGATTTGAACTGTGGAAGCCGGGTTCTAGAGGTTCCAGGGGAGAAGAATTTTAGTAACTGGCCAAGTTATTAAAGTTATCACTACTGTTCATGTCCATATTTTGGTAAAGAATGTGGCTGCTTTTGGCCTTGTCCAAAGAATCTGCCTGAGGCTAAGGTTAAGATAGTCAAAATAATTGCATTCTCAAAGAAAGTCTTACAACAATCCACTTTAAACTCTGTGCTGTGGTTTAGTCTCATGAAGGGCATTTTGATAAAGCTTAATCTGTGATCTACTCTGTAAGCTTAGAAAGAAAAACTATAGAATGTCTGGTTCAAGTAATCAAAGGGCATTAGGAAGTGCAGGGAGATAAACATGTTAGAGATGGGCGACGTTGGGGCAGGATCCCACCCAGCTAAGCTTATTGTTTATGCATTTGCCACTGAAGAAGGAATAGTTGTGTCTAGGCATTATTATTATGATCCAGATCTTGAGGAACAGTGGCCATGAAAAGAGTAGGCCCAGGCATGGTGGGGTACACCTGTAATCCCAGGAGACAGAGGTGAGCAGAGCTCTGAGTGCAAAGCCAGCCTAGGATAGAACGGGTTCTAGGCGAATAAACACTTAAGTCCAGGCATGGAGATACATTTCTTTAATCCCAGCATTCAGGAGGCAGAGTCACGCAGATCTCCAAGTTCAAGGTCAATCTACAGAGCAAGTACCATGACAGCCAAGCTTAGGCAGTGACGGAGTGGGAAAACAGAAAGGTGGTGATAATGTCATAGAGCAAGCAGCCATGTTCCAGCCCCAGCAAACAGCAGACCTCAGCAGCTTCAGCCATGTGGCTCTGGCTTTAGAGTTGAGAGTAGAAGAGGTTACTGGGACAACTGATACTGAATGGCCGGAGCTAAGAAATTATCAGTGATTAAGAGGAGACCAGAATCACTGAGGTAAAATGTTCTGGGAAGTGTTTTCTGAGAGCACAAAGAGGCTGTGTTCCAGAGATGGCCAAGGTTGTACCTTGTGCTGCAGCTTGACTTGGTAATATTTAAGAATCACCCAGGTGGTACTGGCTTTGAAGGTATGATGAGGTTATGGAGAGAAGCTAAGGATTAGAACTGTGAGAGGCCAGGGAAGTCCACTGATGAAGGTACTGCCTCAGTTGAAATTGAAAGCCCAGGATTGAAGGGGCCGTGCAAAGAACATGAGGCTTGGCACCATGAAGGGAACCTATGAGAGGCTATGGGTGAAGCCTACTTGCAGTGGAACACGCCAGTGTATTGAGGATGCCAGTACCATGGGATGACCACCAAGGACAGCAGTAGGAGTAGAGTGGATTCTACCAGAGCCTAGAGTGCTACAGAGGGCAGAGCTGGAGAAGTGATGCTAGGCCTTTGGAGGAAGATCATATGTAAATCCCAGACATGGATCAAGAAACTGTGGAGCTGACATTGCCTTGGATACTCCAGAAGTTAGAGATGCCAGAGCCGGGCATACTTGCTGAGGAGATCTGCTAACAGGGAGTAGAACTAGCCAGAAAGAACTGAGTCACAGTCAACAAAGCTGACAGGAGTTGGAGATTTGAAGTGCGCTTTGACATCAGATATGGAGATGCAGAGTCTGCAGTTTGCCCAGCTGGTTTTTGGTCTTGCTTTGGTCCACCATTTCCTCACTATGATGTTTTAGAATGCTAATGTACATCCTGTGATGTTGGAGGTATGTAATCTGCTTTTTTTTAATTTTGGCTTTATAAGGAATTACAGTTAAGTGATTGGATGAATCTCGGAAGAGGCTCTGAACTTTGCACCTTTAACATTGCTGAGACTTTTAACATTGTTGTAGGCTGCAGGCCTTTTGAAGTTGAACTAAATGTATTTTGTACTGTGCTATGGCTAGGTATGGCCCCCATAGACTCAGGTGTTTGAACAAGCCTATGGGGGCCAGGGAGTGGGATGTGGTGGTTTACATATGCTTGGCCCCGGGGAGTGGCATTATTAGGAGGCGTGGCCTTGTTGGAGTAGGCGTGTCACTGTGTGCGTGGGCTTTAATGCCCTAGTGCTAGCTGTCTGGAAGTTAGTATTCTGCTAGCAGCCTTCAGATGAAGACACAGAAGTCTCAGCTCCTCCTGTACCACGCCTGCCTGGATGCTGCCATATGCTTCCCGCCTTGGTGATAATGGACTGCACCTCCGAACCTGAAAACCAGCACCAATTAAATGGCATCCTTATAAGAGTTGCCTTAGTCATAGTGTCTGTTCACTGCAATGGAAACTCTAAGATGATGACGAAGACATGATACTATGTCTCACATGACTTTATACATGAGCTGGTCTAGCTTAATGTATTCATATGATGTATCTATATGAGCTAGGCATGGTGGCACACACCTTTAGTACCAGCACTTGGGAGGTAGAGGCAGGTGTATTTCTGTGAGTTTGAGACCAGCCTGGTCTACGGAGAGAAATCCAGGACAGCCAGGAGTATTACACAAAAACCCTGTCTCAAAAAGACAAAAAAAAAAAAAAATTCCATGCATCAAAATACATTTGGTGCAGTTCATAAAATAAAGAGCTTTAAAAAAGAGGTAGAATGTTTCCCTTGTAAAAAGTGATCTTTGAAAAGCTGTACGGTTATGGAAGAACATCTGTAATTATTTGAGATTATACTAAAAAGTGGAGTTTCATCCTCTAAATGATGATGAACTAACTCTGTGCTTCTACTCTGCGCAGATGCAAAAGAATCTGTTCCTGAATTTATTGGACATGTAGACTAGCACACGTGACAATGCTGTGAAGGAAGGCAGTGCCATGCCCCGCTGGAGTCCATGAGAGGGTAAGCCCAGAAGGAAAGAGGGGGATGGACAAACAGCCAGGAAGAGAAGGAAGAAACAGCTGGCAGCTCTGCTCTGAGGAGACTCAGCTCAACTTCTGTGGACTGATGGGGAGATGCGGAGGAGGCACAGAGGGGAGTTTATAAATGGGAAATGGCAGAGCGAGGTGACAGGAGGCCCTGACTGTCCGGCACTGGCACTCAAACTCCACACAGGTGCCTCCCACAAGCAGATGTGAAACTCAAAGGCTGGAGTGCTGCGTCCCAGAGACGTGAAGGATGACCTCTACAGAGATGGGCAGAAAGGCTGCTTCAAGTGCCAGCGCAGGGAGTCAGAAACGAGACAGTCAGAGGCAAGGAGCTTTCCAGAAACGAGTTCATAAAAGCTCTGGGCTGTGTGTTATATTCAACTCTGGTAATGCAGAATATTATATAATTAAACGATAGCAGTTGCATCTAAGTAGCAACAACACAGGGTACTTGGCCATTATGAATATGAAACTAATTCCACATGTTTATCTTGCTGGCTAGGACCATGGGAAATACCAAAATATTTACTTTCTGGACCACATTCCCATAGACAGTTATAATTGTGATGATACTTGAGCCGTCACAAAGGCAGACTTAATAGTGACACCAGACTTCCTCTGTTTCTCTTTGAGCAGGCTCATTAGTAATGGTAGTGATTCGTCATCTCTCAGTCCAGACAGCAGGCTCAATGGTCCTGACTTCAAATCTGACCTGCGGCGTAGGCGCCTTTAAGCCTTTATAAGTAGCCCCAGTAAGTCCCTCCATACAATAGGACTTCCTATTATAAACATCTGTTTTCTCACATGAACCGTGTTCAACATCTTAAAAATAAGTTTCCTTTCCGTATCCGTTTGTAAGAGGAACCATCAATCAATTAGACTGAAGGTTCACGTCTCCCTCTTCCATTGATGTGAACTTCCATCCCAACTTTCTCAGAGAGTTTTCATAGTTAGTACCAGGGAAAGTTAACTATTGAGTCCTTGAGAATATAATAAAGCATTTCTTTTTCAAATGGCAGAAAATACTGTCAAAGATATGGAATGCAATTCAAAGGAAAGGAAATATCAAGACAAATGCTATGCCACGTGGAGTGCACAACGCCAGGTCTCCATACCCGCACACTCTCACCCTTTTCATTCCAGCTTCCCCAGAGCCAAGCGAACACACAGGCCTCAGAGAGAGAAGGCTCAGGCAGCCCACTTGGAAACCTCAGGGCTCCTCCTCCTGGCTCTCCTGCCATCGGCTGGATGAAAAATCCAGTCATCTGAGCTGTTTACTAAACTAATGAGAAGCAGATCTGAACCATGATCAGGAAGGGCAAAGAGAATTCATCCACATCCAATCCAAAATAAAGCAAGTATCCAGAAGACTGTAATCAAAAGAATTCAAAAGCCATATTCACATTGACAGGAAAGAATTCCAAGGCCATGTGGGGGATACGATATTTTGTTTTGGGTTGCTGTGATGAAATACCTGAGGTTATACCTGAATTATGAGGAAGGAAGGTTTACTTGGACTCCCACCTCAGGGGTATCAGCCATAGTCTCTTGGCCGTGTTGGCCATGGGTCTGTGGTGAGACATAGGCAGTATCATAGTGGTCTCACACGGAGTGGTTCTCACCTCAGGATAGGGAGAAGGTGAGAGAACATGGAGGACATGGCTGGGATCCCAGGGTCCCTTTCAGCTACCTTCAATGACACACTTCCTTCCATTACGTTCCACCTCCTCAGGCCGCTACAGTCTCCCAGTAGTGCCGCAGACTAGCGACTAAGTTCCCAGGGCATGAGTCTGTAGAATACTTCCAAGCTATATCCAAAGCAGAACTTTTGCCACCTCCTGCCTCCCTTTGTGCAGATACATTGGATCTCGCAGGTAAGTGCTTGTTTCTACAAAGACCTGCTGTTGACATATGACAACGCAGATCCCAGAACACCACAGATAATGGATGTTAAAACAGCCATCAGGAAGGAATTTCACATCAGTCTCCTGCTCTGGTTTTATTAGTTTACTATTATGTACTGTGGTGAACCCAACGAGTATAGACCTGCTTTTTCTTGATGCTCACCCCTGCTGTGCAACAGACTTTCTAGAAAGCCAGAAATTTCTGTCTGCACTGTCTAGTGTAACAAGCACTCATTATATGGAGATACTAGCAAGTGAAGGACAGATGATGACGTCAATTTTTTTCACATCAGCTTATTTACATTTTGTGTAAATATTTACATTGTGTGGTAAGTGGCTACTGTATTGGAGAATTCATGATTACAATATTTGGTTATGAAATTCAGTTAAAACCACCAAAAATGACACCTAAATCTATTTTGTAGCCCAAATAGTGCTTAAAAATTAGTAAGTCCTTAATAAAAATTCATTAGATGATTAAATGACTTGATAAAATATTATCCCATTGAGTCAGTCCTAAAAATGTATATATACATATGTATATGTATATACACACACACATACACACACACACACACACACACACACACACTCCACCAGTATGTCTTTTGGCTTCTGTGAGGCATCACAGGAACGAGATGTTAATGTCATAACCTCTACTACAGCCCTCACTGGCAGGAGTAGACACAGTATCTTCTATAGAACTTCAAAATAGATGGGATAGAATTTCAACTCTGCTCCCTCTAAGATTTTATGCTCTCAAATATCTTCTACTCCTAGCTTGAAAACTATTCATTTTATAATTTAAAATTATTGGGAGCCTAAGAGTAGAACTCAGTGGTAGAATATATACTAGCATTCCTGAAGGTCTGGGTTAGATACACAGCAAACATATACACAAAAGCCCTACTATACACAGTAATAAAAAATACTTTGGACTACATTATGCCATCATTATAGAAAGAGAACAATGGAAAATTTTAATTATTAAATCTATCAGTGAAACTACGCTTAAGACCTCTTAGAGAGAGCTGGAGAGATGGCTCAGTGGTTAAGAGCACTGACTGCTCTTCCGAAGGTCCTGTGTTCAAATCCCAGCAACCACATGGTGGCTCACAACCATCCATAAAGAGATCTGACACCCTCTTCTAGTGTGTCTGAAGACAGCTAAGTGTACTCACATATAATAATAAATAAATCTTTGAGCCGGAGGGAACAAGGTTAACTGGAGTGAGCGAGGTTGACCAGATGGGATGGGATGGGGTGGGATGGGAAGGGAAGGGAAGGGAAGGGAAGGGAAGGGAAGGGAAGGGAAGGGAAGGGAAGGGGGAAAGAAAAAGAAAGAAAGAAAGAAAGAAAGAAAGAAAGAAAGAAAGAAAGAAAGAAAGAAAGAAAGAAAGAAAGAAAGAAAGAAAGAAAGAAAGAAAGAAAGAAAGAAAGAAAGAAAGAAAAAGAAAGAGGAGGTATTCCTAAAGAGACAAGGTAAAAACAGCAACCACAAGCTCTGCTGTTTCCCAGAGTGCTGTTTCAAACAAAATGCTGATGAGCGGCACTGACCCCTGATGACATCATGGGAAGGGCACTGCTCTCTGTTAGCACTGACCCCTGATGACATTCAAAGGGCGCTGTTCTCTACTTCTAGCATGGGAAGGTTCTGAATATTGTTTGCTTTGTGAATCTGATATCATTGGGAAGAAACTATTCTAGAGTTTTCTATCAAATGTATCCTGCTTGATATATTCCATCTCAATAACTATACAATAAATCAGTATAAAAATTATACAGATATGTTTGAAACATAAATATCTTCTGAGCATTTCTTTCTACCTGTCACTTGTGGGGACATCTGCCCTTGAGCTGCAAGTGTCTTCTGGAAATGTTGCCCACATGTCGGGTTTCTCCCCCTCACACATGTGCTCTGCCATCCACCCTCAACCAAACCACCTAAATTGCATTCAGATTTTTGTGGTATCATAATAACTTCAATATGGGGTATATTTTCAACATTCTGGTAAGAGACTCCTTTCTTTCCTGCCTCGCCCTCCTCTCAAGTTATTTCAGGTTTGAATATTTCATTTCCATGGCTCAGCTGGGTAGCACAGAGGCCCACCACATAACACTTTTTTGTGAGGTCTACAGACACAGCATGGGAATTGTGAACTAGTGTGTCAAAACCAAACCGTATATATATAGGTCTTAAAAGATGAAGAAATGTTTCTTTTAAGACACAAGCTGTCTCAACAGCTCTGTCTCAACAGCTCTGTCTCATTCAACTCTGAAGTGAATACTACAGCCCAATTAAAGATGAAGAATACCACCAGAAGTATCCAAACTGTTCACTCTTTGGCCTGTGTTATTTTAAAATATCTTCATCCAACAGACATAAGTATATTCACCTTCTAATCTTACCACATTAGGAAGAGAATTGGAAGAAACTTTTTTATATATTCTTTGGAGAATAGAGGATATATAGATAGGCAAGGTAGAGTCTCCAAGAGACTAAGCCTTTCCACTTTCTACATGGTGAACACACTCTTGCATTTCTACAGACTCTTGTCTCCATGGCACACATGGTGAACACACTCGTGCATTTCTACAGGACTCTGGTCTCCATGGCACACATGGTGAACACACTCATGTATTTCTACAGGACTCTGGTCTCCATGGCACACATGGTGAACACACTCATGTATATTTTACAGGATGCTGGCCTCCATGACACACATGATAAACACACTCATGTACATTTCTATGGGACTTTGGTTTCCATGACACACATGATGAACACACACATGTATCTCTAGCAGAAGCTGTTCTTCAAGACCTCCATGGTGAACATGCTCAACGTCAGATCAACTCCAAAGCCCACACAATGGTGGGAAAGAACAAACTCTTCTTAAAAATGCAGAGTGGCTTTGTACATTACAAAGTTCAGTAGTAAGGAAGCTATGATGTGGAGACAGCTTGTGTCTTAAAAGAAACATTTCTTCATCTTTTAAGACATACACGCATACACTGTGTGGTTTTGACACACTAGGTCACCATTCCCATGCTGTGTCTGTAGATCTCACAAATAAGTATTATGTGGTGGGCCTCTGTGCTACCCAACTGGGCCATGAAAATGAAGTTTGTTCCTTCTAACAAAAACCAGTTTTTAATTGGTTTTTAGGACATGAAAGATCAAATAAGAAAATGACAAGCTGAGACAAATTGCAGAAAGAAAAGCTCTTTGTTGATAGTACATTTCCCTCATCCTCATATACCAAGCTGGCAGTAGATGCCTGAACCCTCAGAGCTAAACCCTAGACAAACATACTTTCATATACATATACACATACACATATACATCTGATTTATAAATAGGCACATAAAGAAACTGATAATAGCTAATAATAAAACCAAGGACTCATAACAACAAACTATAATAAACATGCTAACAGATTCTCTCTTGTCAAGACAGTATTTATGTATTTATAACTTTTGGTCTGCTGTTAAACATAAAACACAGAAATTCAGAACCTGCACACAATGAAACAGCCTTCAAGAAGAATCCACTGTTAGTTAAAGATGCTTAGTTTGTTATTTTTGTAACTGTGTGTGTGTGTGTGTGTGTGTGTGTGTGTGAGAGAGAGAGAGAGAGAGAGAGAGAGAGAGAGAGATGGGAAGGAGACAGTGTGTCACAGTGTATATGCAAAGGTCATATGACAACTTTGCGACACCGGTTCTCTCCAGGCATAGAACTTGGTTTCTGAGCTTGCAAGGTCATTGTCCATCCCTGCTGAGCCATCTCATAAGTCTTGGCAGCACTGATGCTGCTACTTTTTATATAAGGGGTTTATGTGCACTGGCCTGCCCCGTTTTCTTCTCTTCCACCTTCACACTCTATGCCTTCTTCCACTGAATAAATATGGGCTATGCACCAGGGCTTTAGCAAACACAAGACATTCTTGCTCTCAAATATGACCGAGAGGCACACAGTTATCATGAAGGAGATTTGGAAGGAGTTGCAAACCTGTTCCAGGGCTGACTTCTAATTTCTGGTCCTTTACTTGGCTGACTCCTTAGCTCCTCTCACAGACCTGGGGTGGAACCTAACTTGCTCCTTATGGACACAGATGCAGTGATTCATGCCTGCCCTGCCTGCCCTGCCTGCCTGTCTGCCTGCCTGCCCTGCCTGCCCTGCCTGTGTGCCTGCCTGCCTGCCTGCCTGTGTGCCTGCCTGCCTGCCTGTCTGCCTGCCTGTCTGCCTGCCTGTCTGCCTGCCTGCCTATCTGCCTGCCTGTCTGCCTGCCTGCCTATCTGCCTGCCAGTCTGCCTGCCCTGCCCTGCCCTGCCCTGCCCTGCCCTGCCCTGACTGCCTGCCCTGCCTGCCCTGCCTGCCTGTCTGCCTGCCCTGCCCTGCCCTGCCCTGCCCTGCCCTGTCTGCCTGCCTGCCTGCCTACCCTGCCTGCCTGCCCTGCCTGCCTGCCTGCCTGCCTGCCTGCTGTCTGCCTGCCTGCCCTGCCCTGCCCTGCCCTGCCCTGCCCTGCCTGCCTGCCTGCCTGTCTGCCTGTCTGCCTGCCTGTCTGCCTGCTGTCTGCCTGCCTGCCCTGCCCTGCCCTGCCCTGCCTGCCTGCCTGTCTGCCTGCCTGCCTGCCTGCCGCCATGCTCCTGACCATCAGTGGTGGTCATGGATCCCTCTGGAACTGTGAGCCTCAAACTGAACATTTTCTTTCTTAAGTTGCCTTGTAACTAAGACAATTATTTGTTCAGTTAAACATGGCATCTGGCTAAAAGCACACACTTTCTGAGCAGACAGACTTGGAAAGCATTTACGCATAGGAAAATGCAGGTTTTGTTCTTTGTAAAGGAGGTGGAAACAGTGTCTAAGCTACGTCCAGGGCCACATCTATGACTGAAGGGCAAGTGCCGGCTGAGCACCTGCTAGTCTCAGGACTGTTACTTTCATAACCATGTCCTTAGCTCTACGTTTGAAAGTGGGTCCCCCTGAAACAGCCCCCACAAGGAGTGTGCTCACACCCCTGGTTTCCAAGCTCCTAGTAGTTCTCCATCAATAATGCACACAGAAGAGCGCCCACCAGGTCCTTGGTCCTGTATGCATCTGGGATTCAAAGGTTCTTGATGTTTTTGTTTTTAACGGACTCTGGTGAAAAGCCTCCCAACCCTCATTCTCTCCCTTTCATTCTGAAATGCCTCTTCGATGGACTTTATGAACGATTATAAAGAACTCCGTAAATGTAAGCAACTCTCCCCGTCATTCCCAGCAAAGCCATCTTAGTCCCCTAACCTTTGAAGTAACACTAAAACTTAAGAACACCGAACAAATTGAAACGACTGAACTGTTTTCCCTGGCAGCCTCTGGAAGGATTAGCTAATCTGAAGGATTTACTGCGATCACTCAGACTGTCAAATGACTACTTTCCTGCCTCTCAGAGATTGAAGAGCACATAAAAACAGACTGAGTACTACATAAAAATGGACTATAGACCTTTTTTTTAAAACCACTCATGGGGGAGAGTGCCATCATATGACACTTTTATTATGGTTTGAAGGAAAAGAAAACAGCGTTTTTGTGAAAACGTAAACCTTCTTTTGATGCCTTAAAAAAATCACAGATAGCCATGTGATGCCACCACCCCCAAATCCAAAACTTGGCAGACATGCGGCTGTGGGCTCGTGGGTCCTTACCAGTTCCTGCGTGTCTTCCTGTAGTGGCAGAAAGGCTGCTTCCAGAATAGCAGTCTGGTCAGCGCTCAGCCGCTGCCACAGCCTGATTAGCAAGATCAGCAAATGGGTGGCACTCTTCAGACCGGCGAACGACTGCAACAGCCTGTCTTGGTTTTCCTCCACCGCATCTGCTAGAGCGATCACCTGAAGAAATGACAGACTTTGGTTAGGGACAATTTCACAGTCCTCGAGCCCTGGGCAGATTTCATTTGCCGCGCTTCTGTTTTTCTTTCAAGCAGCTTGAAGAGCTTTGTCTTCTGCCACAGACACAAGTTACCAAAGTCATCCATCTGTGAGCTTCCTTCCTTGGGAAAATGCCCCAGTAATTCCAAATCCATATGGCCAGGGAAGAAAATATCCAGAGAGTCAGCTTTACAGGGCCAGTGTTTGGTGTGAGCTTCACCATAGGCAGGTTACTTAGAGAGTAAAACTAGTTCAGTCATCTGTGACTAGCTATGGGGACTGATTAACTAAAATGAAGTCAAAATAGCTGTATTAGTCTTTGTTTTAAATAGCTGTCGCTTTTTCGGAGCATAACTTTTAAATTTGTCTTTATAGGTTATATGGCACTGAGATAACTAATACTTCTTTGACATTTGTAAAAAGCCAAACAAGATTCAAATATCTGATTAGTTGAAAACTGTCATTTTTAACACAAATGTTAGCCACCAACCCCCAGGGCATTAAAAAGCAGCTCAGGGTGTGTTAGGCTTGCAATGCCAAATCTACTTAGGATAAAAATTGGCAGGAGTGAATAGAATCTGCCCCGAAAGCTTCTCTTGAAACATCTTGTGGAAAAAGGAACTAAAGCAACAATTGGGTAGAATATCCAACTCTGCCCATTGGTGCTTGATTCTATTTTATTTTAATGTCTCGGTAAATTCTGTGCTCATTAAAAGTAATGGACTGGCTGGCCTGGGAGACTCATGGCGTCTGTAGTCCCTAGGACAGGAAGAGCCAGCTCTGGAGCCGTGAGCTCCTTCTCAAATGCCAGCGAGAGGACTCAGATGAGATTCTGAAGTCTGGTGCAGGGATTCCTCCGTTCAGTGACACTTCATGGCTTCTTGACACTGACCCAGGGGGCTTGTTAAAGCACCATCATTCACACAAGGAGAGTCTACAGCTGTGTGGTCTCTTGAATTCCGTGTTGGGAAAGGGACTCCACAGGGAGAGTCACCAGTGTCTGAGAGACACCGGACACCAGATGTGAGGGAGAAAAAGACAGCACAGCTGATCTTTGCCTGGACATGCCGTTCACACCAGGACTCTCTGCCATGTGATCAACACCTTAATAAAGGAGTCACAGAAGCCAATTACAGTCAGTCAGATCTCCAGGGAGCCAGTATCCGAACCAAGGCCAGTAGCACGTAAAATCATGGCTTCCTGTGCGCCTAGGACTGCGCTTTCCACTAGCGTTCTAAGAAGTAGATGGGAGCTTATAGGCCACAGGACCTCATAATCGTTTAAAGGAAAGCATACATACAGAACCAATTAGTGGGAAGAAGCACTGCTATAATAAGGTCTTAATTGTGCAGAAAGGAAAGTGTAAAAGAAGCTAGCTAGCAAGGGACCGATTACGATGGACCAGAGTTAATATCCCGGGGGCCTCCTTTCCTCAAATGGGGCTGGAGCTCATCCCTTTCCTATTACTTTAAGAAGTCCCCTAGAAGAGGCAGGAGAGGCAGGATTGCGTAAATTGTAACACCTGAAATCATATGCACCCTGACCATGATCACAACTGACTCCGGTTAAAGTCTGAGGTCGAACTCTGTCTCGCTGTGAATGGTAACAATTAAGCATCGTTGTGGAGCTACGATACTGAAAGGACGTGCTGACTGGCAAAAGTTGAACTTGTAGAAAGACCAGGGTCATAAACACCCGCTGAGTACCAGGTAGGTGCAGGAGACCTGCAGAGCGCACTGTAGGGAAATCACAAGTCAGATCTAATCTCTACCTTCAGAGAGTTCATACTAAAGAAGAAAAATAGGGTGACGGAGCAAATACTGAAGGTACAAGGGAGGCCCTCTAGACCACAAAGAAAACTGTCGGTGGCGTGACTGGTAAAAAACGGTCCCCCGGTTAACTGAGCAGAAATGGCGTGCTATGGCTTCTGCCCTGTGCCGTGTGATCAGTGCCATCAGTCACTTGCACCTACTCGACATCAGTTCTCTATACAGAGGAGACTGAGGCCAGCTCAGGAAGGCCCCTGACATCATCAGGAAAATGGAGCACACACATGGGCAGAGAAGGTAGGTATGTCCACATACATGAAACGCTTTTAGACTTGCATTTAAAATTGACCTTGACCATATAAAAATTGCTAATAAAACTGACATTAATGTAAAGTTTAAAAAAATTTTTTTCCTACTTAAAAGATATAAAGCAGAAAAAAATTGAGTCAGAAATTGTGAAAGGCAGGCCACTGACGACAGGGAAGGGTTTTCCTTTTAGTAGCTGCCCTAACACCCCTTTCTTCCAGCCTGAGTGAGAGGGACCCGCAACTTTCATTGCACTGGGATCGTCCAGTGAGGTGACCCGACTGACTACAGCGCTATCTAGTAAGTAAAAGAACAGAACCGAGCACTGGCGTCCTTCTCGCCCAGCCTGCTTGAGACTGTAGTCACCCTGTAGGCTCAGAGGTGAGCATCCTACCTCCAGCTGGGCTTGGAAGGCTTCAGGGAGAAGGAGCATGTGGAGGGAGGAGGAGCATGTGGAGGGAGGAGGGAGGGGAGGCACCCTGGAGCTGGCTTAGTGAGCCCCTCCCAGATGAAGAGAAGGATCCAATTGTTCCATTTTCAGGAAGTTTGCAAGCCAGTCATTTCATTCAGCCATTACTAAGAATTACAGGACTTGAGCTTAAAATAAATTAGGGGAAAAAAAGGATTAATAAATACTCAAACCTCATTACTTGCAGCTGCTATGCAGGCCCTGTGCTAATCTTGACTTAGTTTGTCTTTGGTTAACACGTCACAGTAGCAGGCTATTTCCATTTCTTCCAACTCTATACTGGGAGACCTTACATCGACAGCTTGAAATCTGCTACTGGAATTATCTACAACAGAAAACTCATGGAGTGTTAAGAGGCATGTTAATGATTTATCTGCATGCCACTGAGAAGGGCGGCCTCCCAACACACTGGCAGTGAGGAAGGGGCCTTTAAGAAGCAGATAACTCCAACAAAGTACAGACTGCTTGAGGGGGCGCAGCGATCCAGAGGCTGGTCATGGGGCATGCTCAGGTGGAGGGCAGGCACTTACCTCTGAAAGCACCAAGCACTCCGAGTATCCATGTCAGTAAATAAAGCACTACCGGGCAGAGCAAGTGCTGGGACACTCACTGGGACCCTGGGGAAACTTCTTTGCATTTCCTTACCACCCAGGGAAAATTCTGAGTGCAGCAACGTGCCAGTTCACGGACCCCACCCGACTTGCTACGCACAGATGCCATGAAAGAATGACTTAGGGAGACAGCAGCTCAAGCCACAGGATCTCTCCAGAACAAGGCCCAAGACACATCAATCTGGGAGAAGCACTGTCTCTCACTGTTTCAGTCTCCCTGGATGTATTTCTGCGCCACTGTGGAAACAGTTCGATATCCCTAAATGGTCATAGAAATTGGAAAGAAATGGGATAAACAAGTCCTTATGTAAATTACCCCCAAGGAAAATCTCCCTGACCTACTGGCCAGCATGAAATACTAAACAGATCTCCATGTTCTCAATTTAGTTTTGCATGTAACAGCCAAGTTTACTTTGTTCTCCATGAGAGCCAAATGAATTAAACAGAATTAGCATATTAAAAAGAGTTGGAAAAACTAGACCCATCAAGATTCAGCTCTGGATGACCAAGGCCCAGAAGATCTCCAGGATCACCTGGAACTGAGAAATGAAGCCAACCAGATGCTAGAACTTAGCATGGGAGGGAGAGTGGGGTGGTTTTTGCCTGGGCTCTTGACTGTCTGAGCAAGCTGCGTGCTCCCCAGTGTTCGACAGGACTGCAGAAGGGAGGCCTATAGGAAACAATAAAGGCTAACGACTTTCAAGCACAATGTGCTGATGGCCTTTGTTTTGCTTTTGCAAATTGATGGTTTCCAAATAAAACAGAGACCCCCCAAAGGACATCTCTGTCTGATGGCCGTATCAGTTGATGCCAGAGTAATGAGGCAGAGGTCCAGGGAGCCGCAGGAAAACACTCAACTCATAAAGCGAGTGTGAAATTAATCCCAAATACTTCCAGCTGCCAAGACAGGCTCTAAAATTGGTTACAGGAAAGCAGCAGCCGCAACAACAGAGTAGACATGAATCATGCTATGTGAACACGGACATGTCCAATTTCTCCACCTAAGCTAGTCCAATCTGCTTCCACATCTCATGTGTGGCATGAAGAGTCCTACTGTGCTGCTGTGGAGACAGACTGTGATCCAGGAGGCATGCTCAGAGCTGTTAGCATCCACAGTCAGAGGTAGAAACTGCTGACGGTCTCCACCCCGTCCCATCTCCATTTCCCAATGAAGAGATGAAGGCTTAGAGCCATCTGTGCCCATGGGCCAGGGCAATGAGCAATGGCAGAGCAGTGCCAGGACTCCAGCTGTGTTTGCTGCCTTCTCAGCAAGTGCCCTCTGTCTGCACAGAAACACCAGTATCCACAGGTGACCCCACAAAGCCAGCAATGCACCCTCCTTGGATACGTAAGGTAAGCACTGCTCGGATATCACACCTACCACAGGCACGACCTTTAGTTACACCTTATATCTTTGGGGCTTTCAACACAAGATATCTGAAGATGGTTGCTTTCTTCCCAAAGTGGGACAGTGCTGCCCAAAGTCACATCATAAGGCAGCAAGCTCATAATGTGTTAAGAATTTGACCTTACCACAATCTTGTTTTCTCTTAACAAAGGGAGTGGCATATTCTGTATAACTCAAGAGACATGAAAGCTACCCAACAGTAATTTTGCTTCCTTTAGTGAAGCTACTTTTCAGAAAAGGATGATACATCTGTTTTTCTATAATTCTCAAGTTACAATGTTTTCAAAAGTCTAAACAAGCCCATGTTTGTGATAATTGTCAACGTTTCACTGAAGGCTTTCTAGGAACCAAACAGAGGATGACGTCTTTACAGGGATTAGCTCATTTAATTCTCAAAAACAACCCTATAAGGTAGATAGCATTATTGGCCACATTTTAAAAATAAGGAAAAAGAATTACAGAAATGATCAGATGGCAAACAGCAGAGCCGGATTTCATATCCAAGCCAGAGATCTCACCACAAATCGCTGCCTGTCTGCGTGCACCCGGCCTCACCACACACGAGCGGTGCACACAACACACTCCATCTGGCGCCCCAGCGGTACCTCTCAGCGGGGCTGGACTTGCTGGACGCAGCATGGCTTGGGGTAGATCTAGTAACCAACACAGATGAGCACAACGGAGCTCCCCAGGACCCCGTGGGACGCCATGCTGGCGCACACAGGGCCTGGGAACCAAGCAGGCAGGCCTCCCTGCCCAGGGGGTCAGCTGCCTCCGTGCCAGTCCCCTGCTCCCTCTCCCCCAGCAATGGGCCACTTTCTCTAAACCAGGAGCTGAAACACGCTGGTTCTTGTCAGCCATCTGGCCATAATGATGAGAGAAGCAAAAGGAGAAGTGTTCACCCATTGACGGCTAATACCATTAATGCTTAATGACATTCACAATGTCCGAACAGTCATGTGACCTTGGAGCCAATGAGGCCTGTGTATGAATATGGGCAGAGCCAATTACACGCTGTACAACATTTCCCTCCCTCAGACTTACTTTCCTCAATAAAAATTAAGTATCCCTTCTATTCATTTCTAGTTTATTTGGCTTCTGTTAGCTATTTCTTAACTCTCCCTGTAAAGTCTAGATATAACAGGCAAATTACTTTTATTAGACAAATAATGGCATCAAAAAAGGAGGACTTATCTGCTAATATGTAGAGCATAGGATCAAGTCCTCTCTCCCAAGAGAAGGGAACAACTGGTCACCACTTTTCCATGCTCTACCCTTAGTGGTCACGCAATAGGACAGTCTTCATTTTGTAACTAAATTTTACCAAGTTACAAATTAAAATGTCATGAGACACTGAATCAAATATAGTACTGAAAGCTGTGAAAGTCAGATGTATTGGATCCCTGTTTTACTTTGTTGCACTTCTATTAGAACATGAAGACTGGGCTGGAGAGATGGCTCGGCTGTTAGGAACCCTTGCTGCTCTTGCAGAGGACCAGAGATCAGTTCTCAGTACCCCCCACAGGATGGCTCACAACTACCTCTAATTTCAGGGAATTCAACATCCTGTTCTGCCTCTGTGGGCATACTCACATAATAAACACACACACACACATGCACAGGCACACGCATGCACACAACTTCCCCTCTTCAGTGTTACTTGGGATGGTATTCCAACAGCCCAGACTTTGGCATGGCAAAGGCCTTGCCATAAGGATGGAGTTTACTAAAGCTCAATTTTTACTTTGGCTGTAAAGAGGCAATTTGTATCCAAAAGCATTGGAATTTAATATTCTAAAAGGAATATTAAATAATAGTCAAAAAGAAAAGGGAAAGATCATGGATGTCAGAAAGGCAGGAGGAGCATACTAGAAGGTTTGTACAGTAACCCCATCCTGACTCTATTGCCTCTCTGCACTCATTACACTCGGAACTCCTGCATAGACTAAAGCCAACCCTGGGAGTTTTATTATGAAGACGTAGCAAGGATCTAATTTTTCTTGATACTGTTGGTTTGTTTAAGACAGTCTCTCTCTCTATCCCTGGCTGTCCTGGAACTCTTCATGTAGACCAGGCTTTAACTGAACTCAGAAATCCGTCAGCCTCTGCCTCCTGAGTGGCGGGATACTAGGCACTCACGACCACACTGAGGAAGAATGCAAGTCTTAGCCACTTCTAGTGCTGCATTTGTTTACATACGGAGGATAAAGAACAGATTCCATTCTGTGCTTCTCTAATAGGGAGGCTCCTGTAGCTCTCATCTACCACGGAGCTTACATTTCTAAACCTGGATTAGAATACATTTTTCACTGTGACCATTTTGCGTGGCTAATAAGAGTAGAAATCAATGTGTATGTCTCATTAAAAGCTTGACTCACACATTCTATATCCATAAAATGATAAAGAAACAACCTGGCAGTTAGGAGCAGCAAGGCATGACTGCTATGACCTCAAATCAAGGCGGCTCTTGCCAGGACTGGAATTTTCCCTGACGCTAACCTGTACTTGCCAAATGCCTTGAAAATTCACATAAAACTCGTTTTAGAAAACAAATTATTCCTGAGAAACTTCATTAGACTTAAGAAACCCTTCTCCTTTTCCTTTCAAATGTTCTGCCCAGAAGAATGTAAAGGTAATCACTGTGGGGACATAGCTATCGCCTGAGGCATTTCGAATGTATACCATTGATACATAAAAATGTTAAAGGAGAGAGACAAATAACTTATAAGAGACACAGAGAATAACTCTGCTATTTCTGCCCAGCTTATTCACGATGTAGACATGTAACTTCATCAGCTGAAAGGAAACTGCTCCAATCCCCGTCTCATATAAAACTAAAAATACAACTGATCTCAGGTCTGATTATGATTTTCACCTCCCCATCTCTCCGCGCCCCCCCCCCCACAGCTAGCCAAAGTTTTACCTCCTTATAAAATGATCTACCTACAGCCAAGTGAAACCCAAATTTAAAATACTACTACTAATAATAATTAACAGAATCAGGTTGTAAAAAGACAAATGAATATTTTCTGGGCCATGCTCTGTCACAGAACACACTGCTTAGTGGAGCAGGAATCTATGGTTGGCAGTGTCAGAGCTCACTTTACAAGCCCTGGAGAATGCCACAGTTATCTCTCTCCAAAAATAACATCTACAGGGTCTGAATAGCTTCTAAGTTTAGAATGCTTTGGGCAACAGTCTCCTAGACAGACATGTCTGTGAGTGGGAAGCCACCCACGCAGACCGGAGTGCCACAGTCCCTGGAGGAGAACGCAGTGAGATGGGGAGCCGGCCCACCGGCCTCAAGCATCAGGATTATGACGGGCTCTACCCGTGATGGATTACGGTATGCTAGTGACCCGCTGCTGACTGCAGACAAGAGAGCCTGGAGACCCCACACTGTTGGGGACGATACTGACCATTTCCTCAGACTTCCTGAAATGAGGTAACATTTACATACACGGACACATACGCACACATGCACGTACATGAACACCCCCTAACACACACACACATGTAAATAAGCAAACAAAAGTAAGTCTGTGAAGATGGCCTGGTTCTTCCAAACACTTGTGGTTTTTATGATTTTGCTGTTTAAGGTAAAAGACATATTTATACCCTTACTACCTAGAAGAACAGGCTTACGACTAGAGTACAGAGAAATAATATATATGTACATGGACTATGTACATGCAACAATGCAATGTACATATGTACATAAAATATGTTCATGGACCAACATGAGGCAACAGGTGGGACTGCCTGGTTTCACGTGGCGTGACCTGGGGTAGAGGCGGGCATTTCTACAGCCATGGCCTGCTGGAACACTAGAATCGGAAGAGGCCTTGCTGAAGATGCTCTGTGCTTAGTTTCTACTCTGAATGCTCCCAGGCCAGAGGCTACCTTGTCACCAGCTTTACCCACCCACAATCTCTGGCACATAGCAAGATTTTCATGAGCAGTTGCTATTGTAAAATAAATAAAAACTTTCGATGAGGTGTACCATGAGAACATCCAAAAAGATGGTGACTTACTAGGGCACCATGCAGGACTGTTGGGGCAAGCTTGCCTTCCAGGTGAACAAGGTCAAATCGGTCAAACGTTTGTAGGCTACGTGATGGAGCGGGCTGACTGTGTCTGCAAATGACCAGGATCGACATCCACACCTCTACATGCAAAGCTTGTCGCAGACTCATCCAAGCCTTTATGCCACCGCTGCTCTGCTGATGAAGGGTCCTCATCGCGGGGCCGTCTCAGCAACCGCAGGAGGTGCCCAGCCTTGTGCTCGACACACTAGGTGCCAGTAACGTCTCCTGTCATTAGCTATGATAACAAAACCATCTCCAGATGCTGTCAACAGTCAATGTCAACAAAATCACCTTTGGCCTTGAGAGGCTTCTGTGATCTCTTTCTGAACTATTTTTCTCCTCTGTAACAGGCCGGTTTGTCGCAGGGATGTCAGTCACAGTGCCTAGCACATAGTAGGGACACAACAAAGCCTGGCTTGATTGCCATTATATTAGTCTTTGGTATTACACGGACACAAATTCAACCAACATAATCTTCTAAAAGCAAAACAAAGAAAAAAAAGGAAAAAGAAATCACATACCTGAAAATAATGCCTTCCATTGGCCTTCTCATTTCTTTTTATGTAATTTGATTTTTGTGTCTTATTATGGGATAGATTTTCAATATAAAATAGACATAACTTACCCAAATATAGCATAATATCCACTCTCTTACAGCCGCTATATGCCCTCCTCTCTTGTGCCCACTGCATTTAGAATTATGCATCTAATGCTTCCAACTCTGTGGAGGCAGACTGCTTATCTGTGTAGACCATGTCCCTAGAACAATACTAGGGAGAGCCTAAGACAGCCTGCTCCTGAAACATCTGTTCAGCTAAACAGAACTATTCTCGTCTAGCACACTTCACAAGGGTGCTTGCTGGGTGTCTGTGGCAGGGTCCTCTCAGAAGCAGAGCTGGCTCTGAGGGTGCAGGGAGGAAGGCCCAGGGGTCTAACTTGTAAAACATTCGAAGTAAAGCGATCTCCCAAGGGAAGCGGGTTGGTGCTGGGCCTGGAGCTCAGTTACAGCGCACTACACTCGTTTTTCTTTGGGACATTGTTTAATGTCAAGTTCTTTGCCCATTTCCCAGAAGATGGCTACTCTGAGCGCACTCTCTGGCCGCCTGCTGTGGGCTCTCTCTCCTGAAAAGATGTTCCACTACCCCACCCTCCCTCTGTGCCAGAATGTGTTCCCTCACAGGAACTCCATAACAAAACTGTGTCCATGGATCTGCAGTGATGAACTTAAGACTTCACGCTGTGAGAATCTTCACAGCCACACCTCGCCTCCACACCCAGCTGGCCAACGGCGTGTTCTCTGCCCAGACTACTTCAACAAAACTCTCTGGAGCTGGCGAGTCTGCTTTGGCAAAAAGGTTTACTTATCTTTAAACTAATGTTACTTTCTTGTTATTTCAAAGAGTAAAACAATGTATTCTAAAAAATGTATTTCTCTTACTAAGATTGATTTAACCTAAAGGGAGGATACTTGAGTGCGCATGCACATACACACACACACACACACACACACACACACACACTCACACCTACACTCAAACACACATACACACATATATGCACTTACACATATATATATACTCACATATACACATGTACTCCACACTTGCACACACATATAAACACACAAACTCACACCTACACACAAGCACACACATATGCACTTACATACATATACATATGTACTCATATGTACACAATCACACATAGTCACATAAACACTTTCACACATGCTTACATGTATATACACACTGAAAGACACTCACATATGAACTCACATATGCATTATACACACATGTACTCATATATGCATTATACACATATATGCACTCACACACACTCATATGCATACATCCACACATATGCACTTATGTATACATAACACACATACACACATTCTCGCACACATACATATATACACACATGTACTCACATACATACTCGTAAGCACACATACATAACATCATGTACTCACGCATGCACACACACATATACATGTGCACTCACATATGTCCTCATGCACATGCATGCACTCACACACACTCACATAAGCACGCACACATGCACTCTCACATACTCTCAGTGTCTTCAATAAGTAGCAATCAGGCATTACTTAGTGTTGTGCTGAAAGACCTTAGGGAAGAAGCGAAGCTGAGGACGGCTGACACTGCTGCAGATGCAAGAGGCAGCCACTGGACAGTGACATCTTTCACTGTAACTAGATTTTTAGGAACTCTCTTCTTCTAAATGAATTTCAACCCAGTCAAAATATAGCCGGTAATTATGCAAGTTTCTATTACAGACCAAAATATGAGTTTTAGAGATTTTATTTATTAATTTAGTGTGTGTGTGTGTGTGTGCGTGCCATGTGCACAGGCACCTACAGAAACAAGGAGGAGGCACTGGATCCCTGGAACTGAGGTTCAGGTAGTTACGAGCTGCCCAAAGTGGGTGCTAGAATGCGAAATTGCATCCTCTGGAGAAGTATCGCATGCACTAACTGCTGAGCCATCTCTCCAGTCCCCAGAAATGCTTCTAAGTTAATATTTCTAATTATTTTTATTTTTGAGATTATAATTACATGATTTTTCCCTTTCCTTTTCATTCCCATGAACCCTCCCATGCACACCTCCTTGTTCTTTCAAATCTGTGGTTGCTTTTGTTTTGTTGATTATTATTACATACATATGTATGTACACAAGCAAGCAGGTATGTAGTCCTAAATAAATGCAACCTGCTCAGTCCATATAATGAATGTTGTGTGAATGTGAGCACTTGGCTAACAAATGGGTGTGATCTTCCCTGGTGTTTCTGTGCTCTCCTGGTTCCTAAGTTGCCTGTAGCCCTGAGGGTGCGGTCATGGCAGGCATGCCCTGGTGGTAACCAACAGCTCTCTAATTGGAGTCAAGACCTATTCTACAAGAGGAAACCCATACCCAACACTGGAGACCTAGCCAGCTACCACAGTCCATGAAGGGAAAGGAGAGACGGGGAGCTGCTGGCTGGGGGTCCCCAAGCACCCCTTTACCTAAGGCGGTCAGTGTTACAATGAGTCCTACATGTGACCAATCACAGCACGCTTGCAACCCACTGCTGACTGCAGACAAGAGAGCCGGGAGACACCACAAGTGCTGGTGACGACAGTGAGGAGAAAACGCACTTAAAGCTCCAGGTTATGAGGAAGGAATGTAAAACGCCAAGAATCAAAAGCAGGCGTTAAAGTAAAATTAGAGACCCAAGCTTTTGGCTCCTGTGGTGCCAAGGATAAAAACTCGCCACTCCTCACCTACAAGGCACAGGCTAGGAAAGCGGGAAAGCACGCAGCCTCCAGTGTGCACACCTCCTCTGTGTGTGTGTGTGCGCGCGTGTGCGTGTGCGTGTGTGTGTGTGTGTGTGTGTGTGTGTGTGTGTGTCTGCAGGTGGGGTGGGGGGGACATGGATGAAGGGCGAGCACACACAGCACAGAGGAGCTGAGGTGAGAGGCAGGGCAGGCGGCTGGATGGGCAGAGACTTGAAGCTCAATAAAAGGGAGTCCTGGTCTCCCCTGAGCTGTAGCTCCACTTCCCTAAACCGTGCTTGTCTTTCTATCACAGCCTGAACTTGTGTGGTTCCATGTACAGCTTACTGTGAACTTGTGTGGTTCCATGTACAGCTTACTGTGAACTTGTGTGGTTCCGTGTACAGCTTACTGTGAACTTGTGTGGTTCCGTGTACAGCTTACTGTGAACTTGTGTGGTTCCGTGTACAGCTTACTGTGAACTTGTGTGGTTCCGTGTACAGCTTACTGTGAACTTGTGTGGTTCCGTGTACAGCTTACTGTGAACTTGTGTGGTTCCGTGTACAGCTTACTGTGAACTTGTGTGGTTCCGTGTACAGCTTACTGTGAACTTGTGTGGTTCCGTGTACAGCTTACTGTGAACTTGTGTGGTTCCGTGTACAGCTTACTGTGAACTTGTGTGGTTCCGTGTACAGCTTACTGTGAACTTGTGTGGTTCCGTGTACAGCTTACTGTGAACTTGTGTGGTTCCGTGTACAGCTTACTGTGAACTTGTGTGGTTCCGTGTACAGCTTACTGTGAACTTGTGTGGTTCCGTGTACAGCTTACTGTGAACTTGTGTGGTTCCGTGTACAGCTTACTGTGAACTTGTGTGGTTCCGTGTACAGCTTACTGTGAACTTGTGTGGTTCCATGTACAGCTTACTGTGAACTTGTGTGGTTCCGTGTACAGCTTACTGTCTAGCACGTCACTTACACTTGGTGCTCATGAGCCCTGGGCTGTGATAAGCGGATACTTTCCTGCCTCTCAGACCAAATGGCAAGTGTTCCCTGACAGTTGAGGACAACAAGGTTTAAAAAGGGCAGAAAGCCCCTACTGGGCTCTCTCACCAACGCCCCTGGAGACCCGAAATGAGAACATGGGTGACGAGGAGAGAGAATCGGAGCAAATCCCTTGTCCAGCAGCCCACGCCTGCCTGGAACTCGCTCAGAATGCTGCAAAGACCACAGACTCTGGAGTCCAGGCTCTGGCATCTCACCTGACCTCAAATCTGATTTTCAGGAAAACTCTTCTCATCTCCTAATGCAAAAACTGACAAAGTGACACTGACTTGCCTCAGGGTTATTGTGAAGGCCAATTGCTGTAATGTGGGGCTAAACATTAATAAACCATCAGACATGGTACAAAACTATGACGATTCCAGAAGAACAAGGTCTCTGAATATTCTTCACTAATACTTTCCAAACCAAAGCTGGCTGCTCAACTTATTTACAAGGGAAAAAATAAAATGTGTAGCATATCTGAAAAAAATAACATATGGAAGATATTACAGTTTTAAAAATGGGGAAACCAATGCATTATGATGAATCTTAGACATATGTCCTAAGACAAAGCATGCTGTGCGGAGCAGACCAGCTGCACGATGCAAGGCAGAGTGAGTTTGCAGTAGCCACGAAGTAAGGAGAGGAAGACTTGGTTTTTTTAATTGGATATTTTCCTTATTTACATTTCAAACAATATCCCCTTTCTTCATTTCCCCTCAGAAAACCCCCTCTCCCATCCCCCTTCCCCCTGCTCATCAACCACACACTCCCGCTTCCTGTCCTGGCATTGCCCTACACTGGGGCATCTAGCCTTCTCAGGATCAAGGGCCTCTCCTCCCTTTGATGTCCAACAAGGCCATCCTCTGCTACATATGCAGCTGGAGCCATGGGTCCCTCCCTGTGTACTCTCTGCTTGGTGGTTTAGTCACTGGGAGCTCTGGGGGCACTGGTTGGTTCATATTGTTGTTCCTCCTATGGGGCTGCAAGCTCCTTCAGCTCCTTGGGTCCTTTCTCTAGCTCCTCCATTGGGGACCCTGTGAGCAGTCCAATGGTTGGCTGAGAGCACCCACCTCTGTATTTCTTAGGTACTGACAGAGCCTTTTTTACAGAGAGAATTCTTGCTTTCTGGAATGCTTGTGGCACATTCTAGCCTATAAAATAAGCCATCGCCAGAGCTCGCGACACTCACATGATAAAGACATAGGGTGAGACACAGACCACAGCCCCAATGTGTGCTGCACAGAAGACATGATGGCTAAGACAGGATTGCACCTGTGAGCATCAGGCACTGGTCTCATGGGAAGGAAAACACCTGCTGCACCCCAGAACCCCTGGAAGGGCAATGGCTTTCTACCACCAAAAGTCATACAGTGTTCAGCACATGGCAAAACAACATCGGGTAGCTGGCTTCTCTATGGATCAGGGACAATTCTGACTTTGTTCTTCAAACTTACATTGCTGTCACCAACCTAGGACTGAAAATTCCTGAGTGCAAAAGGTAGGCTAGCATGGCCTAATCGCACAGGGCTCATTCACTCTGAAGTGACTCTTAACAGGACTCGGTACAGCAAGGAAGTTAGCAGTCGATTTAAACAAACCACATCTCTACAGCGTCTTCTGAGAGAGGAGATTCTCAGGGGCTGCGCCTGACAGCCTGACCGTGAAGAGGCCATGTGCAGCCCACTTATGAATTTGAGAATCAGTGCCTTTCTTCTAAGACAGCCCCCTACTA
Organism: Apodemus sylvaticus; assembly: GCF_947179515.1. Classification (NCBI taxonomy): domain Eukaryota; kingdom Metazoa; phylum Chordata; class Mammalia; order Rodentia; family Muridae; genus Apodemus; species Apodemus sylvaticus. Next base: position 110,382,281 of record NC_067478.1, read on the forward strand.
ACACAGCAAAACAAAGTCAGCTTGCATGATTTCCACCAAGGAGAGACATGCTACGTTGGCGGGGTGTCTGGTTAACAATCTGGTTAAATCAAGCCCTTTATTTCTGAAGGCAGACACTGCTTTTCATACCCCCGCCCCCCCCCCCCCCCGGCTTACCACCATCTGAAAGGACATTAAAAAGAACCATTTCGAAAGTTAGGAAATCAGGCTTCAACACTCAATTGTGTGGTCAGAAGAATTATGCCCAACTACGCGATGAGTCATCAGCCTGGAGTCAACCAGTGAACGGATTCGTCATTTTTCCTCTTTGACAGAGGTGACTGACTGGCTATCCACACCACACAGCAAAATGACTGGCAAGAGTGGGCAAGGTCGGGACAGCAGGCCAACAGCCTTCTTAAGGCTCACACCTAATCAACTATTTAATGTGGGTAGGGAATAAATAGCTGGATCGAGTGCATCTCCCCTCTCCTGGCACACATTACATGATTTCCTTAGCATTAGGAAAAGTCAATTTGCCACTAACTAAAAACCCAAGCAGCAGTAACACAAGATGTGAACATGAACAAAAAACCAACAGCATATGCCTTTAAATGTTCTAGCATGGTCCTTTAAAAACAATAAGAATCTCTTAAATGACTGTGGCTACTACTTTGTATTGATTGCAAAGAAGCCATATCTATGGCCCATGCCCACTATATTATTAAATGTTACCCAGTTTTCTCTTATCTGGGCTGCTGGAGGCTTGAAGACTCTTCTTAATGTATCCTTTGCTGTGTAGATTTTTCTGGATAATACTGGACAGAGTTTGCTGACTGACAAGGTAAGTACTGGCTGAACTAAATATCTTGTGTCGAGCCCTCAATTTAGCTGAATTTAATATCACGATATATTTAGGGTTCAGCTCAGTAAGTCATATTTCTAACTTGCCCCACTTCATCATAACGTTGATGACAAATACTTGTGAAAACAAACTATCTTCCTGATACTCTGCCTCAAAAAGAAGATATTTGTCTTCAAAAATTAAAGGTATCACTCAATTACATCCAATTAAGATGGGCCTGACATCCCGTTGGGGGTTGGTGGGTGCTGCTATGTACACAGAAGCTAAATACTGGCCCCCAAGATCTGGGCGCCCACGAGGAGCAGGTCCTCACACGCACCAAATGATGCTATGTAAGCTTTGCTCCCGAATCTCAAACTATTGGTTAAATAAAAGTGGTCACAGCCAATTACTGGGGAAAATAGGCAGGTTTCAGTCACTGGAGGGGGGGGGGCACAGGTAGGGAAAAAAGAGAAAAAGAAAAAGAGGAGAAAGAAGGCAGCAAGAGGAGGTGGCCGCCATGAGGCCTGACGGGTCATGAGTTTGTGGCCAGAGAAGTGGACCCTGAGGACACGCGGATGGATCACAGATAACCCGGGTGAGACTCCCCAGCAAGTTCTTGGGGAACTGGGCTGGGGCATTAACCAGTCTAGTGTACAGAAAAACTCATTGAGGATAATGCCCCAGTGATCATGCTAGAGCTGGCTTCACAATACCTCTAGGGAGCCGCCTGGCCAGGGCAGTTATAACTAATCGAGTTACTAAATAACTTTTAAAGATAGCATTTACAGACCCCTCCCCTAAACAAAGACAGGCTTGACAGGGTTAAATAAGGGAAGGATGTGGTTGCTAGAAAAGCTACATTGAAGGCTGGAGACATTAATGCAGCTCTCCTCTAATGGAGGAGCACCGTGGCTGCAGGCAGGGGGTCAGTGCCATGAAGGGCACTGTTGAAGGGATGGTAATGTGTTTCCGTGTAGTGGACACGGTGGTGGCAAGCAAGCAGAAGAAAGCTAGGAGGTTATGAAAAGTTTAGTTACGACAAGACCCACGGGATAGTACAGGGTCAGAGTTTAACGATTTGAAGGTCTGAAGCAGGGCTCCCCACCCTCTCCATGTGGGATGGGGACAGTAGGGAGGGAGGCTGCTTCTCTTCATTGGGTCAGCTAGACTGTAATCCCTCGCTGTAGCGGAGAGCCGGTAGGTAGGAGCAACAGCGGGTCACGGTGTCAGGGCATAGGCCCTTGTTTCTTGGTCCCTTGTGCTTGGAGAGAAGACCATGGCAGTGGGAATGTGGGACCAAGGGGGCTCTTCACCTCATGGTGGACAGGAAGCAAAGCGAGAGGAGACTAGGAGCCAGTTGTGACCTTCAAAGTCCCACTCCCAGCCATCTACTTATTCTACAGAAGCCCCTACTGCCCCAAATGCCTATCCCCTCTCAAAATAGCATTACCAGCTGGTGGCCACGTGACTAAGTCACGCACCTGCTGGGCACATTTCATACTCAAACCACAGAATAGCTGGTAAGAACTTTCCACTTAGGTCAATCACCAAACTATTCTACAATGAGCTATTATCAAACATGTCAGTCTATTTTTATGCAACTTCTAGAAGAAAATAGGCATTTATTCTTCATTTAAACATTATGATTTGCTGGAATGATAGCTCAGTAATACAGGAATCCTCAGCATTACGGTTCAAAAGGCTGGGCATGGCGACATGCCCATGTGGCTCAAGCCCTGTGGGGACAGGGACAGGAGGGTTGCCAGGTTTGGCTACCAGCCTAGCTCCAGATTTAGTGGCAAACCCTGACTCAAAGGAGTAAGGCAAAGATCAATGGAGCAGGACACCTGACCTTTTTTCCTTTGCCCTCCATGCACACGTGGGAACACCCCACACCCCCACACCCCTGCACCCCCACACCCCTGCACCCCCGCACCCCCACACCCCACACCCCTGCACCCCCGTCTGCACATATGCTACACACAATGCACATACACCAACAAAATAAAAATAAAGTCCATGACTTACTCAGACTAAGGAATGAATATATAAATTCATCTTCCTAAATTCATCTTCCCTTTTTGTTTCTACCCAGGATCTGGCATACTATTCAATTCCTAAAATAGGGAGTACTAATATACTATATTTAAAGGAATAAATAAATAGCATCGGAAGAGGTAGGGCATACACGGCATAAACAGGAAGACTGCCCCCCCCCCCCGAAAGTCACCATGACTCAAATCTATTTCTGCTTAAGTCTGCAGAACCTTGGAGATGCAGCTTTGTACTGTATGATCTCAGCTGAGCTGAGAATGTGTGGTTTCTAACATCTTAGCGGATGAATTTAAGGCTGACTAATTGAAAGAATTGTTGTATAAAATCAGTAATTAGAGAAAGGAAGGACCAGTAATTAAAGTTCTAAAACATACTACTAAACCCAATCTTACTTCCAGGATATCCCTTTTTGTCTCACATACACTAGAATGTCCTATTTTAAGGCACAGTTCATGGCGTGTCACCTATATTATTAGCTAAACCTAAAAAAGCAGACCACCAAAAACTAGAAAATAGAGACCTTTTCCCTGCAGATTAAAGGATGAGTTAGGATCAAAGGGCTGATCACCATGGAACACGCCAACACGTATGAGAGGCATAGTCTAAGACACAAGACAACGCCACTACCTACAAATGGGGAGACCTCCCCAGCGCCACTCAGCAAGCACGTGCACACCTGTGGCCCCTCACCCATGCACATCTGAACAGCCGTTAACTGAAGCTAATGCATTATACAAAGCATGCACACACGTGCATGTTCACAAACACACAGAGACTTGAAGCTGGGGTGTGAAGAGAGCATATGAGGGGGGTTGGGGACAGGTTAGATTTCATGGTACATATGTATGAAGTTAATCAAAAAAAAATCAAAAGAAGGTACTAACTAATGACCAAGAATAACAGCAAAGCCATTGATAGCACAAAAGCACAGTGACCTCAGGTCAGGATATATGGCAGACACGCAGGTGGCACCTGTCAGGGGCACCTTCTCATTGAAGTTCTCTGCTACTTACACTTGGATATTATTTATTCTGTGCATCCTCGAACATAGCTACACGTGTTTGTTTGCTTTTTTAAAGACATGGTCTCATCCTGCTCTGACTGGCTTCAAAGTTGCTATATAACTGAGGATGATCTGAGCTAACCCACCTGTCCCCACCCTCCAGGTGAAGCTACACCCTCCTATACTGTGATTTACTTCGTTGTCATTTGCTTTCCTCTCTGCCGAAATGACCACATTCCCTACAAATACAGACTCTGGTGAAGTCTTATACAAAATTAGTAGAGTCTTACACAAAGTAACAATTTGTTGTTCCTACTGCTGTTGCTACTAAAGATCCAAATAAGGGTTTAGTGTCACAAGTAAATCCCTGCCCCAGTAAGAGTTTAGATGAGCAGGAGATCATTCATAGCTGCTCCCCGTCACTCTGAGCCCCTTCTACTCAAAAGGAGTCCCCGCGGAGGTTCTCCTCGCCACTGAGCACCACTGAAGGAGTGCAGGCGCCAAGCTAAGGCCGCAAGCGTCACGCCTGGTGGTCTACACCTCGCAGAGAAGCACTGGCTGCTGCACTCCTCACTGGATGGCCGGTTTGCTTAGTATATCGACTTCAGGAATATCAGTTATTAGCGAAGGGATGGAAAAGCACAGTCAACAAAAATATAAACCACGGAAGGAAAAGAGAAAAGCAACAGACTTAAAGAGCCCCAAAACATCAGCATAAACTTGACTTCTCTTGGCTGCCTAGAACAACTTGTAGTGATGGCTGTGATGGTCCACCATGTCTGGCCGCGGTGGGAGAGGAGACACATGGCCCTGCTGTGGCTTGATGTGCCAGGGTGGGTTGGTGCCCACGCAGAGCTCCCTTTCTCTGAGAAGGAAAGGAGGTAATGGAGGAGTAGTTTGTGAGGGTGGGGCTGGGAGGAGAGGAGAGTAGAGAGAGGACTGGGACTGGGATGTAAAGTGAGTGAATGAATGAATGAATAAATAAATGGAAAATCATAAAGATTCATGGTCATTTGAATAAACATGTCAACATTCATGCAGAACGAAAAAGAGCAAGATTATCCAATGAAAGGAAAATTACAAATACATTTTGAACACATATCTCTAGTGTTCTTACTAAGGCAAAGCTGAAGTAAAAGGACTTTACAGTCTGGACTAAAGGTTTTGATGCCTATCTGAAATTCCGCTTTTTTCCTGTCATCTTTGCCTCCGTTGCACCTGGCATCAGCTACTAGTCAAGTGTTCCGTGAGAAGTCTAAGAGTTCCTAGGCCACGCCGGCCTCCCACGACAAAAGTTCAGGGCTGCACAATCAGTTCCCAAGTGTGTAATAAAGTTACAAAAATTGGTATACTCCTAAAAGCTCTAAGTTTTCCTTGAGCTTAAAGCCTTGTAACCCTGGCCCCAAAATGAGCCTGGAGGGTTGAGAATCCTCCTGAAACTGACATTTGGGATATTTTTACATATTTTCCTAGAGGAAAGACCCCTGAGTTTTCAGAGTCCCCCTGGAGTCTCTGACCTCATAAAGGGTTCAAAGCCATGAGTTTAATATTCCCCTCTCAGCGCTTCAATCATATTTAATGGCCCATATCCACTATTATTTCACAGACACGGGATTTCTAGCAGAGCTAAGAAAATCTGCCTTTGCCTCAAAGCAGGACCCATGATCTCCTGCCCTCAAAGGTCCTTGTCCTCAGAGTTTGCTGTGAGACCCCTTCTCCACCACTCCACCTCCAGGTTCTTCTGCCCACCTTTACTGTGGTATATCTGGGAGCGTCTGTTCCTGATAAAATGCCACGACCAAGGTGACTTAGAGAAGGAAGATTTTATTTGTGGGCTCTAGAGGGTTAGAGTCCACAATTGTGGAGACAGCACAGCGGTGGGCAGCAGGTGTCAGGCAGGGCCACAGAGGCAGGCAGCTGCTTCTTGAACCATGAGCCTAAACCAGAGAGAAGGGACTGAAAGTAGCACAGATTTTTGCTCTCAATTTCCATCGCCATGATGTGCGTCCTTCGGCAAGGCAGCAGCACAGAAACCTCACAAACACCACCACTGATGAGAACCGTGTATTCAATTACCGCGACTGTGAGGGGCTTCCTCATGCCCAGCACCATGCAACATCACCATGCCTCCGCTTAGGAGGGGTGGCCACCAACCCACCCACCTGGATCCATCTGTCTGTCTGTCTGTCTGTCTTTCTTTCTCTTTCTTCCTTCCTTTCTGTTTTTAATTTCTTGCTGTATTCATTCATTCATTCATTCATTCATTCATTCATTCATTTTTTATAGCAACAAGGACTTAGCTAGACACACCTTAGCCTTAAAACACAATACAAAAATGTAAGGGTGAAGTTGTAAGCACTCGAGACTTCAATGACTTTGGGGCGGGGTACGCTCTAACGTCTCACATCCCCCCACATCATAGCACACCATGCAGCTCCAACTCTCAGGTGAGAATCTTTGCCTATAGAACAGACCCCAATACTAGTGTCTCCTGCCAGCTGGGCAACAGTAATCCGTGTCAGCACTCATAAATAAGGGTGATCTTAACATACGGCAAATATTTTTCTCTCATACAATATTTTAATTTTGATGTGGGTCAATTTATTTAAAAGTTTAACAGGCAACCAAAACCATTCTTAGGAACTTAGCAGAATACAGATGACAATTAAAATAACAGTCAACATCTCACACCAATAATTTCATGTTTCTGGATCTTGTCATTAAAAAAAATGTTAGGAGCAGAGAATAAATAAATAGGAATCAATACATGGGAAGATGGGAGAGTCTAAATGCTAAACTAAAGACAGCTTAGGTTTTATACTCACTTTCATAATTAACAATTCATGAATAATACTCCCTGACTGGATTATATTTTTATTGTTCCTTGGTTTTGTTTTTCCATTTCTCTTTGAAGACTATTCTTCAAAAATGTGAATTCTAATAGTATTCAAGATTAAAAACTTCCTACACATGCATGCATACATACATGTGCACGGACACACACACACACTCCACAAGGCAGGAGTGAGGCAGAGACAGTAGGATGGCTGTACACTGGAGGCAGCCTGGGCAACACGAGAAGACCAAAGCTAGTCTACATACAGAAACTCTGTCTCAAGAAAGCCAAAGCCAGAGGTGGAGGGCATCCACAGTTTAGCCATGTCCACTCTGTGAAACAGAAGACAATTCTACCCACGCGCAACTGGACACCTGACAGAAATTTGTTAAGGTGACCTTTTCCTTAAATTCTCCTCATGAACATCATCCTGCAAATGCCACACGGAGATGCCGCTTTGCCCGAGGCTTTGGGGAATACGGTGCTTTGCCCCTTCATTGCCTGCTTTCCGGCACTTTCTTGTAGCTTCTAGAAAGTTCCTTCCATTCCAAAGTTAGATTCTTTGATGAAGAAAATCAGAGGGAAAAAATGAGCATTATTGTTTCATTTGCTGAAACAGTTTTGGCAATTTGTCCCCTCTCCCCTTCGGAGGTGTCATATAATTGACAAAAGACAATGTTAGTTGTCTATCCGGTATCACTCTGTCCTTATTCCCAATGACAGCATATGACCTTGTCAATCCCTCATCTTAATGTGCCAAGAAAAACTGAGCCTATTTCTGCATGCTGGAGGTAACCTTGACTGGAAGAGAAGGAGTCAGTTCAAGCCACAGGAAACAGCAATGTTCTAGTCTCCCTCCTTCCCTCCTCCTCGTCCTCTGCTTCCCCCCTCCTCCTCTTTTTTTTTTTCCATTTTATTACAGAGTCAAGAAGGAACTGAATCCAGCAGGGTAGAGGCTAAGGGTGCTACTGACCATCACCCAATGCACAGTTCAGTCCCAACTCCTAACACCAAGACATGCTTGACCAAATCACTGATTCCAAGAGTGCGGTCTTTATCGAGAAACTCAGGCACCCAACAATGGAAACTTGTTAGAAATGCAAATTCTGTTTCTACCTGTAATCTCTTCAAATAGAACCTCTAAAGATGGGATGTAACCAGAGTTAACTCCTGGTTAATGCTGATGAACATAATGTTTCAGAGTTTATAGGCACAGAGTTGTCAAAGGATGGCTGCGGCTGCCTCCTGACTCTACATTTATTATTACAACAGAGACATACCTACTCACTTACTTATTTATTGTTGCTACAAAATTAAAGGTGAAACTATGGGACAGACTTTATAGTCTCCAACATTTATGCTCCACACCCTTATGAACAAGCTAGCCAACCCTTGGCAAGCTGGAACTGGTCCCTTTGTTATTCTTGCCACTTAACTGGTTTAAGGTGGGTTTCCTGGGAAGTCATGGGATCTACAGGATGAAGCAGGGAGTGCTGCTGGTTGTGAAGGTGGGGTGTTGGGGGGAAACAATCGCCTTCTATGAGGAACACAGGCACAAAAGGGCACAGTCACTCTTTGTCTAGCTAGTATGCTGACTGGGGTGACTGGAGAACTGCACTGACCATTCTACAACCAGAGAGAAAGCCAGACACAGATGAAAATGACAGAATCTAGTATCTATAGTGTTTTGGTTTTTCATGATGAAACTGTATTACTTGAGTGATAAGGGTGGGGATACTAAAATTAAGGATAGAAAGACAAGACTAAAATTCCAGGAGTTAGAAACCCAATCAAGGACAGACAATTTTAATTACATTTAGTCTGTGCTTTAATGAATATATGTTTGAATCCATAATCCACACAAGTTCTAAAGTAAAACAATTCTGGTTTGACACAAATTAAGTTTTCCTGCTTCCTTCTCCATTACAACTGGTACAAAATAAACAGCCAGCCAGTCACAGTGACACAATCAAAGGCGCACAATGATTAAGCCACACTGTCAACCCCTTTCTCCAAGAAATCAGCAAGGACCACAACTTAGACATCAATCAATTTTAATCTGTGATGGACTCTGATTCAAAGGAATGTTTTAACTCTTGGGGATGCCAAGAACCTTGTTTCCATGGAATGCAATGTAGCCCAGCATACAGTGACATCATACACAATGGAAGGTTCTAGGGACAAAAGCAAACAGACCATAAGCCCCTTCCTTTGACCAACTTCTGTCTAGTGGAGAAAATAAATACACACAGAGAACTGTACAAAAAGAGGAATCATAGCACAAAAAAGCTTCAGTATAATGAAACCAAAAAGGAACAAATAATCTAGTTAAAATCAAATTGTATTTAGAAAAAATGGAAATGACAACTTAACATACAAATAGAAGATTCTAGAAGTTACACTTTAAGAAACTAGCATCTAGAGGCAGGTGGATTTCTGAGTTCGAGGCCAGCTTGGTCTACAGAGTGAGTTCCAGGACAGCCAGGGCTACACAGAGAAACCCTGTCTCAAAAAAACAAAAACAAAAACAAAAGAAAAGAAAAAACCCTAATTAGATCTACAACATTAAATGAGATACAAACAGTAACTGAATTATGAGGATAAACCTAAAATGTCTATATTCCATCAAACTGGAAAACTCTAAAACAAGTGAATGTATTTCTAAATTTATATGGGTTACCAAAGCTAAATCAAGATTAAATAAACTTTTTAAATAGATCTATGCCAGGCAGTGGTGGCCCACGCCTGTAATCCCAGCACTCTGGGAGGTAGAGGCAGGCGGATTTATGAGTTCGAGGCCAGCCTGGTCTACAGAGTGAGTTCGAGGCCAGCCAGGGAAACCCTGTCTTGGAAAAAAAATCCAAAAAACCAAAAAAGAAAGAAAGAAAAGAAAGAAAGAAAGAAAGAAAGAAAGAAAGAAAGAAAGAAAGAGAGAGAGAGAGAGAGAGAGAGAGAGAGAGGAGAGAGAGAGAGAGAGAGAAAGGAAGACAGAAAGAAAGAAAGAAAGAAAGAAAGAAAGAAAGAAAGAAAGAAAGAAAGAAAGAAAGAAAGAAAGAAAGAAAGAAGGGAGGGAGGGAGGGAGGGAGGGAGGGAGGGAGGGAGGGAGGGAGGGAGGGAAGGAAGGAAGGAAGAAAGAAAGAAAGAAAGAAAGAAAGAAAGAAAGAAAGAAAGAAAGAAAGAAAGAAAGAAAGAAAGAAAGAAAGAAAGAAAGAAAGAAAGAAAGAAAGAAAGAAACAAACTAGCATCTTTTATAGCACTCAAGGGACCTGAGATGGGAGAATTTTTAGTTTAAGGCCAGACTGGTCTACAGAGTAAGATCCCATCTCATAAGGTAGACAGGCGCCCACAGGAGAGTTCTTCAAAGTTCCCTGCACTTGGACATTTGTCTTCATTAGCGCCTCAGTGCGCACCTGGCAAGAGAGTATTATAATCCTTCAAGACAAACTTTCCAAGGACAGCAACAACTTCACAAGTGACACAGTCTTCCCAAACACCAAGAAAGATTGTGGTTGCTCCAGGCTCATCCCAGGTCTACACGGCCAACTCAGGGCCTAGGGTAAGCAGGTTCTATACCAGGAAGGAACTGACCCATGTCTCTGTGAAGGACAGTTCTGGGTGGATCCTTTCATTACACGCTTGACCAGATGGAAAAGTGGTCTGTTGTGTGGCTGTGTTCACTGTCACCACGAACAGTGTTGATTATGGTGTGGGTTCCTCACGCATTACTGTTTATATGTCTACTACAGTGGAACAGAGAGGGAGGTTTGGAGGTTGGGGCTGTTGCTACTATATATTACAAACCAAGAACCATAGGATAAAGATGCCTTTGACCTAAGAAGCTAACACAATTAAATAAGCCATTAGTATCTCATTAGTTTGCTCCAACTAAAACCCCGTTTCTCAATGTTTTATGTAGTTCCCTCTTTTGTTAAAGAATCAGTGATTGGCCAGCATGACTGCTAAGGGCAGTCTGTCCACACACGCTGACTGACCGCCACATTGTCCACCAGCGTGCCCTTGTCTGATTAGACCTTAGAGTCCATCCAGCTTCAAGCTTACTTATTACACTTGGCCCACATATTAGAATTAGATCCAGAACATTTTCTTTGAGGTATTTTCTCAAGTATTACATAAGAAATCAGCACTACATTTTTTTTTTCTGAAAAATGATCCTCCTTATGAATTTTGTCTTGCTATTATCCACTATAATATCAAAAAATAAATAAAATTCTCTGTGATCAAGGTTCAGGCCTTTGTCCAAGATTCTCATCTGCTCTTCATCTATTTCTTCTTCCTCAGAAGTTAATAAACTCACCTGGACAGCTTCACAGTGCTTCAGATATGCCTTTTGCCTCTAAAGGGATAAAAAAATACACCATTCCTCAGCACAACTCTCTAGTTCTCATTAAACTGCCCGTGCCTAACCCTGTTGCCTGCCTCACTAATTCTCAGGTGGAGCCTGCCTAGAGACAAAATAAATAAATGTCCTTCTAAAAGCTGCTCTACGGATCAAAATCCCTAAAGGGAAAATGGGTTTTACCCTGGTAAATGGCGGGAAACCAAATCCTAGCGGTGATGTTAGGGACTTGTGGTGGGGGGAGAAGTCCTCAGCCTAAGCCACCATTGACAGTTGCTCTACCAGCTGTGCACGTCCCATGACAGCAGCTTCAGTGACCTGATGATGGTTTTGAAAATTGCACTTTAGCTGGAAATGTTCTAAAACGCCTCTGTAGTTCTGGTTTGCTGACAACCAACATTATAAATTTGGCAAGAAACCCGTTGCCCAGCTGCCTCTGATTTACTAAGCCTAGGCACAGCCTCCAGCTCAACTGTTGGGCTAGAGGCAGCCAGCACTGCCCCTGCCTCAGGGCACTGTGGAACTGGGAATCCATACAGGAGAGGAAACTGTCCACCCTGAGCTGTCACTAATGAGAATGCCCTAGGCCTCAAACTCGGGTTCCACATCTGTAAGGTTCTCTCTAGCTCTAAAACCATAGTGCATGGACAGTTACTAAGTATCTGCAACAACAGTTCTCAACCGGAGGGGCGTGGCATTATCAGACATCCTGCGTGTCAGATATTTATACTACAATTCATAACAGTAGCAAAAACTACAGTTACAGAGTAGTAGCAAAATACTTTTGTGGTTTCAGGTCACAACAACAATGAGAAACTGCATTTAAGGGTCACAGCATTAGGAAGGTTGAGAGCCACTGGTCTATTAGGGGACACGTGTGTGACAAATGCCACAAGCAGGATTTCGGGCTCTGAATGTTCTCTGGGTCTCTACATAGTCAACTTGCTACCCTCTGTGCCTGGAAAGGAACGTTGTTTAAAAAAAACCCAAACCAAACTCCACTACCTCATTTTGGCCAACTCATTTAAAACTCCTTTACTGAAATCTATGCAGGCAAACAGGTGATGATTTTAGAACTGAGAGGCTATTAATCCTTGGCTTCTCTTTCATCCCACTTCCTCGCCAATTTGAAAATTAAGTAAAAATGGGTAAAACCGTAGAAACAAGAAACTCAGGTCAACGAATAGTTAGTTAATTATCCAGATAACAATGAAACGTTGCCCTGATTCATGAAAAAGAGCACACTTTTTAGTAAAATCAACTAAAAATGCCAGAATTAATCCATATGTAATAAAGATGTCATATTCAAAACTATGGAATGGGGATTTCAAGGTGCCTCAGGGGATAAAGGCAATTGTCACCAAGCCTAATGACCTAAGCTCAGTTCCAGGACCAACAAGGTACAAAGAGAGCTGATCTTGGCAAAGTGTCCTCTGACCTCCACACACACTGTGGTACACATGTACCCCTGCACAGGCGGTCTCTCTCTCTCTCTCTCTCACACACACACACACACACACACACACACACTGATAGAAGTGAAAAATCAATCCACTTTAGAAGCCTTTTTAATAAGTAATTCAGAGATACTGATAACCCAATGCCAATATGTGACATGATATCATTCTAGAATCTAAGAATCATCGTCTTCTATACCCAGGAGCTATTTGGTGTTTCCTGAAACATCGACTTAAACCTTAGCATCCTCTGACCTATGAGCACATGATGTCCTCTCGTGTCCATTTCTCTAGACCTCCACAGAGGGCAGGTGGACGAAGGGGTCCTTGAATTGTTCCCACATTGTTCTCGAGCTTGGGTACAACCTCTATAGCAGATCTGAAACCCTTCAGAGGTGGGATTTCAGCAGAGTTCTTGATGTGCGCACATATGCCTCCCTTGGAGTTCTAGCACACACGGTCTGCTATCTAAGGACAGACACCAGCACCATTTTGCAAGGAATTTACCATGGAGAACCAGCACCTTCCACAGTAAAGAAAGAACTAGGGGAGAGGATTCAAGGACTGAATTAAGTAGCTAGGCGAAAGTAAAGTTTACACTGTGCATTCACATGTCACTCAAACTGTGATAACTCACAAGGTCTGAAAGGGATTTTTATTTTTCCACAGAAGAGACAAGTTGAATGAACTGCAACAAATTATCTACCTTAGGGTAGGGGAGACAGACAGAGAGAATGTTAGTATTTGTTGTTTGTAAAAAAAAAATCCAGGAACCAAATAAACATATTAAGGATATTCTGGGGTAAATGCCCACGTAGTTCTAATTGCTACAACAGGGCAAGGCAGTCCTACAGATGGGTTTAGCACAGAAAGGGAATTTCACGAGGGCTGGCTTCAGGTCCAGGCACTGGACTAGGTCCTATGTTCCAAAGACGAACAAGACATGGCTTCATCTCTCTGGGAGTTTATATTACAGTTCCAAGCTCAACAAAAGCTTTCTTAGAACAAATCCAATCTAACACAGCAATGTCTGCTGGTTATGGTAATTAAAACAAAGGGGCCTTAAGCACACTCACAAGTGAGGCCTCTTGAGAGAAAGATGATATTATTGTAAGAAAACCAAGACGACATAGCCTGGAGGTTTGAGCTGCAAACCTGGGTTACAGGATTTCAGCCACCACAAGATCCAGGCAGCTTCTCTTCTCCTCTGTCAGAACAGCTGGGAAAGTTGTGGGGTGAGCTGTCTGGTCCAAGGCTGTTTCACATCTTAACCCTCCGGATATTTTCCCAGCTTGTCAACCTTTAATTTTACATACTTGGTTTTTGATTTTTTTAAATCTCGCTTCCTTTATCAATATCTCTAATATTTCTCATTCAGTTGGGAATGCTGTCCTTCTGCACGTAAATAAACAGCTTTGTGATACACCACACATCAAACATGTTTAGCTAAGTGAAAATTGACAATGTCTGGAACAGTAGTTGTAAAGGGAAACCCAAGATGTTGTCTAGAAATATTCGTGGACATCTGTATATGTTAATCATAGTGTATTTACTACAGGGACTCTCTTCCCAGCTAACGGAGAAGGAGAAATTGCCAAGTAAAGTTATGGTATCCCCAGTGAGGCTCTCACTGCAGTCTGTGCAGATGTGGTCCTTGTTTATTCTACAGTGAGGTCACTTTCAAGAGGACATGCTGCTGCTCCGCCCCTCCATATTGCCTTGGATTCTATGTTGTGTCACAGAGCATTTACCTGGGGTTGGATCAACTGTCAAGAAAGTAACAGACAAAATCCTTGTCAAGGCAGCATGCATTCTACACCAATGGTGGGACAGACTCACTACGTATACTGTTGCCCACCCCAGCCCCAGAACTAAGCTGACTTCTCTGTCATTTCTGTCCTCCCCATTAATGAGAGCTGTCACACTTGTCTTCACAACTCTCCATGGCATCTGGAAGACTCCTAATGTACTAGAATTTCTACATATTAAAAGAGGCATCTTGTTATCTTTCAGGATAAGGAGTGTCTTTTTATTCAAGCCTGTCTGTGTCTCATCTCTGCCACCACAGTGATATAATGTTATAGGTAATGTGTGCTTTCTTTCTCCTTTATATGAATGACTGTGAATGACCCAAGCTGGAGTCCAGGTTCACAGAGAAACAGATTAATATCAGCATGTCCTGGGTTTTATCTAAGGTTTAAATTGCCCATTATGACAACACCACCAGAAAACACACAGGTGTCCCAGTTGGGCACATGGTAAGATCTATACAAGATGAAAAGGTTTTGGCATAAGGCCAGCATTTAGGGTTATACATTATGTGTTTATCCCAAGGTGAAATTTTATTGTGATTAAAATGTCTAAAGTCTCAGGACAAGAGGCTGGAACAAAACCAGGGTGGACCTGTCACAAAATCTGCCAATAGGCTAAAACCTCAATGTCAAGCTTCCTCAAAATTCCAGAGTATAACAAGTAACGGGATGCAAGTCACATGACCAAGGCTGGAGCTGGGTCACGTCATCTCTAATACCTGGAATAAGTCTTTATAGTAAAACAAGGATCCACTTACGTTCTGAAGATCTAATATCCAGCTAAATGACGGGAGAAAGTTGCTCATACCGGAAATGTGCTAATTCAGTTGGTGACAAATGGTCTCCACATAGGAAACTCATACCCGAGGGGTGGTGGATGCACTAACTAGCTTGACTGGCTCATCCTGTGTCAGTGCAAACACTGATCCAAAGGGAATCCAAGGGCCTGGAGAAAGAGCTCAGAAGGTATTGAGAAAATCTGAGGGCCTGGAGAGTTAGCTCAGAAGGTACTGAGAGAATCTGAGAGCCTGTAGAGATAGCTCAGAAGGTTCTGAGAGAATCTGAGGGCCTGGAGAGATAGCTCTGAAGGTTCTGAGAGAATCTGAGGGCCTGGAGAGATAGCTCAGAAGGTACTATCCCTGACTGCTATACAAATGGGTGCTCGGGAGGAATTTAAGAAAATCAAGCAAAGAGTACTGAGAGTGTTTGCAAATGTGAAACAATACTTAAACCCACTATGTAAAATTTAATCATAAAATTAACTAGCACTCCGTATTGTCTATTATTACAGCCAGTGTCATATTTTCAATTGGCTGATCTAAATGGTGGCCTTTAAAAGTTTTGGAGAAAGAGCTATGATTCAAAGAAAACCATTCCTTGCTGCTTGTGGGAAAATTGTAATGTAAATTATAATTCATATGGGATTCCAGTCTCACACGCTTTGCAGTTGTTCCCGCTCAACCTATTCTGAAGAGAAGAGATAACAGACCCAAGGCGGGGACGAGACAGGAAAGCTGGGGCGTCACCCCGAAGCTTCTGGCCCGTGCTGCCTACACTTTTGTATCACCTCTAGGCTTTAATAATTAACTCACTTATCACTGAGAAGCTGCTGTACTGTCTTGTGATGTAATCTAATTATATCTCTACCTCCAGTTAGACAAAGGCAGTCCTAACTACACGTACCTTGGCCTTTAAAATACACCTCCTACCCAAAGGACACAGGCAAATAAATTTGTGGGGCCCAAAACTTGAAAAGAACAAGAATTGTGATTTTAACATATAAGCTTATATGTTAGATATAAATATATAAATAAATATGTTATTAAACACTAGCACATCTACTATATGTAAGAATAGTGTAAGATTCATCCACTTCACTGGAAAGCAAGCAATAAATAATCTAGAAAGTATTGCATCACTTAAACATTTCATATATCAGATACAACATAAATATCACCTCATTTAACTTCTGAGAGAACTGTGTTATAGTTAAACTTTTCCAACACTAGAGCTGAGACCCAGGGCCTTACACACGTGAAGCAAGCACTCTGCCCCCAAGCCTCCTCTCCAGGCTCAAGACTTAAAAATTTTTAGTTTAATTGTTCCATAAATTAATTTATCATCTTTACATTGGCATAAAATTTCAAGGGTCCACCATAAATTATACTCTTCTACTTTAGCAAATAGAATAACTTTTAAAACCTGAAATACTTGAAAAACATGATTTTTAACTTTATTTATATCTGGTTGCAATAGCCCCATTGTACTTGCTGAAGCCTGTGCCAATGTAGAGGAATTTGATTAATTTTATTTCAAACAAAAATAAAAGCACGTCGTGGCTCACAGAGATACTGTTTAAATTTGCAGTCTGGAAACGCAGCACTTTGAGAGTTGGAAAGGATCGTTGCAGTGTGGAAGGATGCTGGAGCCCATTTCTCACGCCGATCCAAACAACACAACTGTCTTTGCTTTCACAAGGCTCCCAGCTGAAACTAGATCCACAGCACAAGGTACAGGGATGTCCTGGTCCGGAAGTCAGGAAGTCAACACAGCGGCTCCCTGAGCTGTCTCCCTGGGAACGCCGTGGCGCGGTGCTGCACAGTCGGCTAAAGAGGGTAAATTTGGGTACCTGCAACTCTGCATTTTCCTTACTCTGCGGAGCAACTAGTTTGGCTTGGTCAGTTGATTGGTTGCTGTTTTTCTTAACAGCGCAGCCTCAGTGCCATAGCCTGCTACAATGAAACACAGGGAAAGTCTGGGCACCCCGTGTCCGCTGAGCAAACCTCTGCTCCACTCTGCAGCCACTGCGCAGAGGCCGCCTCTTCAGGTCTTTTGTCATCCAGCACAGCCCACACCCTTATCTCTGGTTTTCTCCTGGCCTATCCCTACAGTCGCAAGTCTTAAAAATATTTAAATGACTTTGTAGACGACCTCCTCACACAGCCATTCTTTAAACATTGCCTAATAAAGAGCATTTCTTTTAAATGTAGATGGACCCTGGGTTTCCGAAGTGTCTCTTGGGCCAAATTCACATAAACTCGGCCATCAGGTGGAAGAGCTGTAGTTAAGACGCATCCCTTGAGCTTTATAGGTAAGCGCATTCTGACTTCTCTGAGAAAATAGCCGTCCTTTGTGTGACACAGGTTCTGAAGAATGGATGCCAAGCAATCTTTAGATAGCTTTCGTATGCGTGCGCCTAAGTACGGTTCACTTATAGGCGAGCAGAGCCGCCGCCATTTTTCATCACTTCCAGAAGCAACGTGAGCCGTACCGACATTGGCTCGCACAGTTCTGAGCTGAGTTGCTGCTGTCTCCAAGGTCATCTGCTGTGATGGTTTGTCCTGTTGGTCCATGGTGTGCCCAGTTAAGTGCAGTGACCTGTGGGAGAACACACTGGGGCCGAATAGAACACACTCTGGCTTCACAGACAGTGGGCCTGCCTCCCGTTCTGTGTCTTTGGAAATAAAGGGCCTGGGAAACAGAAGTGGCTGAAAGTTACTAACACTAAGAACACACACTTTGAACACCAGGGCTGACCCTTAGAGATCACAGCTAGGCTGTATGAAGGGAGAGTCTCTTAGACTTCACCACTCCAGCAACACGGCAAAGGGGGAAGATCCATTATTCCAGGGGTACTGCTTCAGATGGTCTTTCTTTTACAATCATTTTCTTCATGTCAAGAATAAAGTAAGCATCATCTCCTTAACTGTATAAAGGGCTAGTGAGCACTCAGTACAAATCGGGGCTTGTTTTTTCTATATTTTGATCAAGTCAGACGGTAAGGAGATATGGAGCCTGGACATTTAAGTTGGCTTTCTCTAAGCTCAGGGGAGAGCAAGCTAATTGTCTGTGAGCAGAGGACTAGAACATAAACTCCAGCAATCTGTTCCGAAGAAGCTTGCCAACTCTCAGGAGAGGAACACAGGAATTGGCTGAGGTTTTGTTTTTCCTGGGTTTACTTTATTTATTTACTTTTTAAGCAGTTCTGAAAAACAGTGGTAGATATGCTAAAGATAATCTATTTTTAATAACAAAATCAAAGCACCAAGGAATGTATGTTTCCAAATTAAGTATTTTGATTTAGGTAGCAGACACAGGTTAGAAGTAATTTTGGAAAAAAATCATCCCACTTCTGTGGAAAATGTGGCTGTTCTTTGAAAGTTAACACAGAGCTATCTCAAGACCTTACAATCTCAGAACAAGGTACTGGCCCAGCAGAACCCCAAGTGAACACGCAAGCTCGTGAACACGCCTGCACTAGTCTCGAGGGCCAGCAGGTGAAAACAGTCACACCTCCATCCCTGGATGAATAAATAAGCCAAGTGTGGTACAGTCACACAAATAGGTGTTAGCCGTAAAAATAAAGATATGGCTCGTGACACAAAGTAGATGAAACTCCGGCACACTGTGATGGTAAGTGAAAGCCAGACACCTACATCACATATCGTGAGTGATTGCTATGAGACATATTAAATGAGTCTACAAAGACATAGAACACAGACAGGTGTTTGCATAGTGTACTGGCTGGTTTTGTGTGTCAACTTGACACAGGCTGGAGTTATCACAGAGAAAGGAGCTTCAGTTGGGGGAGTGCCACCATGAGATCCAGCTGTGGGACATTTTCTCAATTAGTGATCAGGTGGGGAGGACCCCTTGTGGGTGGCTGGTGTTCTTGGGTTCTATAAGAGAGCAGTCTGAGCAAGCCAGGGGAAGCAAGCCAGTAAGGAACATCCCTCCATGGCCTCTGCATCAGCTCCTGCTTCCTGACCTGCTTGAGTTCTAGTCCTGACTTCCTTTAGTGTTGAACTGCAACATGGAAGTGTAAGCTCAATAAACCCTTTCCTCCCCAACTTGCTTCTTGGTCATGATATTTGTGCAGGAATAGAAACCCTGACTAAGACACATAGGCTCAGGGAAGAGAGAAAACAGGGCAGTATTTACTGGGTAAGGAGTTTTGCTTTCCTTCTGAGGAAATACTGTTGAACTAGTCAGAGGATGGCCTCACTGCATTGTGGCATATTCAGTGCCTATAAGTTCCTCATCTCAAAAACGGTTCATTTATGATACACGTGTTATAACAAGAAGGCGGAGCTGTCCAAATGCAAAGGTGTTGGGTGAAAGAAAGCACTGAAACCAAATTACCCTTCAAAATGACCCCAGGGAGAGGCAGCAGGGTTAGGACAATCCTAATGGAAGAACAGTAGGGGAGAGAGACCATCGTGTGATTCAACAGGACCACATGGCAGGTCTTGAAGGGGGAGAGGAGCCTGTGAACTTGTCTCTGTGGGAAGGATGCTGCTTGGCCCCCTCCAGTCTCTCTCTGGGCTCTGGCCCTGGGCTCCAACCCTCACAGCAGGGGCCTGTCAGCTTTTTGACAAACAGGGAGGTAGGGTCTGATTCTGTGCTAGAGAGAAAGGAACCTAAAGGGTTTGTGATTTACCAATAACAGTTTCATCTCAATAAATTATTTTTTTAATGCTGCCTGACCAAAACAGACATTAGTGTTTGGGAAATACAGATTTAGAGAACTCTTCATTTGAAAGTATTCTCAGGCAGATACTAGTAAATGTGTAGTAAATAAATACAAATAAATAAATAAATAAAATTTTTATAATGCCTTGAACAATTCACACTGTACTTTGTCTTCACACTTGGGTTTATTGAGATCTTATTTGTGTCTAAATAATCGTTATTTTAAACCAAAACTATTTTCATTTGTTCCTAAAATTATTTTTAACAAAAACAATGATGCTACATAACAAGAAAATCCTGACAGGTTACATACATCAGTCATGAGCAGAAACAGCAAGACTTAAAAACATCAGTCAGTTACTAATCAGAGCTACAAAAACGTCCAAAAATTATGAATCCTTGGAACACGACATTTTAGAAGAATTTAAAACCCAACTTTCTATAACTGAACTTGGCTAATGAAAAAGTATCCAATAAACTAAACTCAATAAAACTCTTCCAGCAAGGGTCACCACTGCAGATGTTTCCCATGCAGAAGAAATCATCTGTGTGTAGACCAGACAGGACCGAGCAGCATGTGGATCGACGGCTGTGATAAAACTGAGTAGATCAGCGGCTCAATGACAAGGCTGACACTGCCAAACACCGTCAGCAGAAGAGACAAGCACACTGTCACCACTGTAACTCTTTTTTTTTTTTTTGGACTGTATTTTTTTTTTATTATTCGATATAATTTATTTACATTTCAAATGATTTCCCCTTTTCTAGCCCCCCCACTCCCCGAAAGTCCCGCAAGCCCCCTTCTCTTCCCCTGTCCTCCCACCCACCCCTTCCCACTTCCCCGTTCTGGTTTTGCTGCATACTGTTTCACTGAGTCTTTCCAGAACCAGGGGCCACTCCTCCTTTCTTCTTGTACCTCATTTGATGTGTGGATTATGTTTTGGGTATTCCAGTTTTCTAGGTTAATATCCACTTATTAGTGAGTGCATACCATGATTCACCTTTTGAGTCTGGGTTACCTCACTTAGTATGATATTCTCTAGCTCCATCCATTTGCCTAAGAATTTCATGAATTCATTGTTTCTAATGGCTGAATAGTACTCCATTGTGTAGATATACCACATTTTTTGCATCCACTCTTCTGTTGAGGGATACCTGGGTTCTTTCCAGCATCTGGCAATTATAAATAGGGCTGCTATGAACATAGTAGAACATGTATCCTTATTACATGGTGGGGAGTCTTCTGGGTATATGCCCAGGAGTGGTATAGCAGGATCTTCTGGAAGTGAGGTGCCCAGTTTTCGGAGGAACCGCCAGATTGCTTTCCAGAGTGGTTGTACCAATTTGCAACCCCACCAGCAGTGGAGGAGTGTTCCTCTTTCTCCACACCCTCTCCAACACCTGCTGTCTCCTGAATTTTTAATCTTAGCCATTCTGACTGGTGTAAGATGAAATCTTAGGGTTGTTTTGATTTGCATTTCCCTAATGACTAATGAAGTTGAGCATTTTTTAAGATGCTTCTCCGCCATCCGAAGTTCTTCAGGTGAGAATTCTTTGTTTAATTCTGTACCCCATTTTTTAATAGGGTTGTTTGGTTTTCTGGAGTCTAACTTCTTGAGTTCTTTATATATATTGGATATTAGCCCTCTATCTGATGTAGGATTGGTGAAGATCTTTTCCCAATTTGTTGGTTGCCGATTTGTCCTCTTGATGGTGTCCTTTGCCTTACAGAAACTTTGTAATTTTATGAGGTCCCATTTGTCAATTCTTGCTCTTAGAGCATACGCTATTGGTGTTCTGTTCAGAAACTTTCTCCCTGTACTGATGTCCTCAAGGGTCTTCCCCAGTTTCTTTTCTATTAGCTTCAGAGTGTCTGGCTTTATGTGGAGGTCCTTGATCCATTTGGATTTGAGCTTAGTACAAGGAGACAAGGATGGATCAATTCGCATTCTTCTGCATGCTGACCTCCAGTTGAACCAGCACCATTTGTTGAAAAGGCTATCTTTTTTCCATTGGATGTTTTCAGCCTCTTTGTCGAGGATCAAGTGGCCATAGGTGTGTGGGTTCATTTCTGGATCTTCAATCCTGTTCCATTGATCCTCCTGCCTGTCACTGTACCAATACCATGCAGTTTTTAACACTATTGCTCTGTAGTATTGCTTGAGGTCAGGGATACTGATTCCCCCAGATTTTCTTTTGTTGCTGAGAATAGTTTTAGCTATCCTGGGTTTTTTGTTGTTCCAGATGAATTTGATAATTGCTCTTTCTAACTCTTAAACAGACCTCATGAGCAAAGTTTTTAGATTTAAGGGGTTAAAAGCCAATGCCTGCATCCTGACTTCTAGTACTGCTGCTCTGTGAAAGACACGGGAGCCTCGGGGAAACACTGACACAAGGCCAGAGCAATCAACACACGGGGGAGCAGGGCGCATCCTGTAAAACTCCGAACTTCCAAAAGCTTTAGGAACTTGTGTAGGAGACACTGCATCATCCGCACAACCCATCGGCAGCTGCAGACAGGGCAGCTCTGCCCAAAGCCCTTGGGTTCCTCCTCTTCAGCAGTTTCTCAGCCTCAGCTCTTTGCGCACTTGGGGCCAGATGTTTGTTTGTGGTGAGGGGCATCATGCACACTGGGGGGGGGGGGGGGGGCTAAACAGTTCCCTGCCCCCACCTCTCTCTCAGACACCAAAAGCATCCTCCCCTCTCCTGGATGAGATCTAAAAAAAAAAAAAAAAAAAAATCTCCCAGACACTGGTGGATGTCCTGGAGTGAGGGTCCTAAATTATCTACCCCTAACTAAAGCATCATTTTTTTGTTTTTTTTGTTTTTTGTTTTTTTGTTTTTGGGGGTTTTTTTTGGAGAAACTTCCCAAATCTTGAACTAAACAAAATGTGCTAGGTGAAACAAACAGAACAAAACTGTGACCTCCTGACTCATGTGGCCTTTAGAAGGGAAGAAGGCCCAAGGGAAGGGGCTAGGCCTTGTGTCTTCACCCCCTTCTCTTCCTCCTCCCCTCAGCAATCAGCAGTAAGGCTTTTAAGGGCTCTTTTAGCACTGCACTCATGATCTGCAAACTCCATTATTCCCCAATGCTACTAGCAAGCTGAGAAATGCAGTGTTTGACAGACATCCACAAAAGCTGTCATTCAAGATCCTGGGTTGAGAAGCATTTCAATTAGAGACAAGGTCAGCTGTCTGCCGATTAAACCTCCAATACCACATCAGGAGGCAGCCAGCTTATGGGATCCCATGTCTGCTGCCACTAGTTAACTAGCGCCTACTGAACCCAGGCCCTGGAACTGCCAACATACAGCCGGGGTTTGTAACAGAGACAGGCTCACCTGTTCCATGAAATGACTCTTCCCTTGGGCAGACAGAGCCCAGCTCTTCACAGCCGGGTCCAGGTTCAGTGCAGGTCCTTCAGCTTCTGCCAGTACTGGATCCCAATCCCGTGTCCGGGCAACAAGCAACCTGTAGCTTCTTGCTCCTTATTTTACCCGGAAGCTTGGAAGCATTTTCCACAGAGAAGTAGGCACAACATTATTGATAGGAACTCTCTTCAAGGGGGTCAATGATCCCACAGATTTTTACACTGAACCAGGACTTCAGATACAAGTCTAATCCTACACACTGGCGTCATCTCTCAGCACAGTTACAGAAGAATCAAAAGCTACGACGATTCCAGGGGCCATGCTTTTACAACAGTGAGGAAGCTGGTTTTATCTTTCACTCTTTTCTCCCATCTAGAAACCATCCTTACAGGTAGGTTCCATTCAATCTTTCCTGGACTTAATTTTACATTTCTTTCTTCATAAATAGCAGGGCCCACATGTTAGTCAAAGCTGGAGACTCGCTGTAACAAATACGATGGAAAGGAAAACAAAGGCCAGATCTCTCCCGGAGAAAGCTGTCCCTTTCCCGGGAATACCTGTGGATGCCACCTGGCCTGCCTTGTGCTAATTCTGGGACAGAACCAGCTAATTGCTTTAGAGAAAAGACTACAAATTAAAAGCCTCAAATCTCCTTCTGATTATGCTACTTGCTGTGTTACTTTGACAAGTCACTTAACCCCTTTGAACTTCTATTGATCCACAAATGACAACTACTTGGCAGGCGGCAGGTTAATTTATGAACTGGCTTTTTAAGAGCATTGGCTCAGAGACATTAAATTGTATTTTTAAACTCTAAATAGAGATACTGTGGCCTTTAGCACCCTTTCAGGGACAACTTCATTGAGTTGTTCCACTGACTGAGACATTGGGCTTCCAGACAAATCCATCTGGAGTCTAAACGATCAGCTAGCTATGGAAGAGGCGAGAGCCTACGTGATCTTGGTGACCAGGCGTGAGTCTGGTGGCATTTTCCACTGAATCACTACAGGGCAAGCGCTTACTAAGAACCGTAATGCCAGCTAAGATGCAAGAGTTCTTTCCCTTGGGTTCCCAGGAACTTAAGGCCTTGCCCTGGGGCAGGCAGAAGAGAGGCTCTGGCATCTGCCCTGTCTTGTTTCCCAAGATGAATCCATTCTAAGAGACAAAAGCTAACTCCACACTCATATAAGCCAATTCATCTCATTCCTGGCAGTGTTCTGGTTCCTTAGCAAATAATGGTCTCTTGTCACCAACCCTCAGACTCCTAAGGCTAGTTGCTTCTGTGAGTCATTGATCAGTGTCCCATGCACCTTCCAGAAAGAGGATCCAATGTGTAAACAGCATCTTACGAGTCCCCCTGAAGCCCTGGGACCAAGGGCAAAGCCTAATCGTAGGCTTTCAATCAGGAGGCCCCATGGCTGCTGTGCGCTCACATGGGCTAGCCTGCACCAGAGAGACACAGACTCAGCCCACCCCACTGCTCCCAGGAGATGAATAGTGAGATTCATTCAGAGATGGGGTCTAGTTAGGAAACCCAACACATAATCATAGCCAAGAAGAGCGAAACCCTAATCCTCCCAGTTAGCACCTTTCCTGGGTTCTACATTAACACGCGAGCTCATTGGATGGGTGGCTTCCACCCACGCCTTAGCCACAGCTCCAGCAGCCACTTCCTAGAATGCAATGGCAGAGTTAGTAGGCTCTGACAACTACGCTCTCCTTATGCAGGCAGCGATCCTGAACTTCCCATCTTCTCTGGAAGACACATTTATTTACCCATATCCAGGATACGGAGAATAAATACAGGAGAGAGAATCAAAAAAGAGAAGCTCTGCTTTTAATTCAGGCTGTACTTTTAAACTCCAAAACCTACACTGAAGGGAGAACAGTCTTGTGATTAGCATCACAACTTCTTGTGTCCAATGCAGGAGTGCAGGCATGCACAAGATAAGAAGGGAAGAGGACACCGTCTGAGTCACTGTGTAGCTCCCTTACATTTGTGACCAAAGTGACACAAACCACTGCTTTGTAAGCAGGATGCACACTTCTGTGTCCATTCTTCAATTATAAACCTGAGGGAAATTTAAAGTTACCTAACAGTCTAAAGAATTTAAAATCAGAGCCTGACTTGCCATTCCTAAGTTTGTTCCAGCATACTCTGCGTACTGTGACTAAAGGTCATTGTGATTTCTATGATGAAACAAAAACAGTTTACCAAAAGACACTAATAACACTGCATAAACACTCAGATCTTGGAGTAAGGGTCCACAAATGAGGCAGGGGGAGCAGAGGGCACACAGTGATCCAACTCTTCTGTTTTGATGGTGACAGGATGATATCATTAGAGCCATCGATTCCAAATACTTCCACAATAGTTATTAAATATAAATGACGGGCATATTCACTCGCTTGTTGAACAGTTAAATAATTTCCTCTTTTTAAAATAGTCTAGCAAAATATAAACCATAAAGCAATCACTTATTAACAGCTCTTAAAACAGAACACAAAACTGGCAGCCCTGGATTTCTTTTCCAGTCTTCTGTGGTTCTGAACTTGGGTGGTTTGGAGTCCCAGTCCAGACAGGCTTTAAAAGGAAAAGAAGAAAAGAAAACTCAGTTCCTTAATTATCACCCTGCACAAAGGAGGCACTTAAACCATCGATGACTCTCGGTGGCCTCTAATGCCAGGGTAAGCTGTCAGTTGTTACTGGAAGGAATTCTTGCAGAATAAGGTAAGTGACTTTGTCAGACTGCCTTTAGTAGAAACCTATTAGACGTGAAGGCGATACAGCGAGATAGGAAACAAGAAAACAAAGCAACAGAAAAACAAAGTGGGGGATAAGTCACGCAGTTTCTGCTGAGGGAGATGAGATCTCTGAGGCCTGAACAGACTGCCTGGTCAAAGCCACATTGCACCTGGAATTTTTTTCCTAAAACACATTCAGGGCACCCGTAGCCCAGAAGCCCAGCTTCACTGTGGGTGTCTGAGGCAGAAGCAGCCTGCTTGTTCTCGCCCTAAGCTCCGCCATGTCAGAGCCAGGGGCATCCGGCACTCCCTTGGGTCGGTAAAAACAGTTGACATTTCATGACTACGTCCCATACATCTTCCTAATCGACCTTCATAACGTGATCAGCTACAGAGACTAGCACTACTGCCCCTTTCTGAAGAATAATGTGTTACAAAACATTTTTGTTTGGTTCATTGAAAAGATTATTTTAAAAAATAGTTCTTAGTTGTAGGGAAGGGTAACTTAGGACCCTCCTCCAGGACATACAGCAGGGTCTGGAGAGATCCTATCATTATCTCGCTGGGAGGAGGAGAATACTGTTTGTGTCTGGGGGACAGAGGCCTAGGGCACTGTTAAGCGCCCTCCCACCCCCTCCCAGTGTGCATGATGCCCCTCACCACAAACAAACATCTTGCACACAAATAAATGTGCAAGAAGATGAGGCTGAGAAACTGCTCAAGAGGAGGAACCCAAGGGCTTTGGGCAGAGCTGTCCTGTCTGCAGCTGGTGATGCTTTGTGTAAGCAACACTTACGGTGTCACACTCAAGTGCCAACACTCCCCGGTTTAGTTACCTCTTACAAGTGGTATCACAGCCAATCTGCCCTGGCACAAAGGAAGAACTTCTCTGCCTTGGGATCTGAACTCCTCTCTAAACTCACAGAGCATTTCTTAAAGCCAAGGGGCCGCGACAGCCCTCGCTGGGCTCTCCTTCCCCAGACTAGCTTTGCTTGGCCCAGTGCCTAACCCACCTGAGCCACTGCTCGACGCCCTCCTCCCCCAGGCCTCCTTCCATGATTCTGCTCTAATATTCTTGTGAAATATCAAGAAACCCAGAAGAGAAGAAATAATCCTTATAAGAAATAATAAAACTTCCGATACCATGACAAATCACAAAACTATAACAGCTCAAAGACAAAGCTTGAATGATTAAATATCACCAAAATTCTTAGTAAACACATCTGCCAGATCAGCCTCATCAGGTCAATACTCCACAACCTCATTACTCCACAGAGGTCAAATACATGCCCATGACAAACTTCTAAAAAGTACCACCAAATGTATTAGGAGATATTTATGTTAACACATGTCTAATCTTCTAACATTCAAACGATATCTAAAATTTCCACATGCAAAACGCTCTAGATGCCAGGATAGCCCTCTACATCGGCCATGGGCTCTGCAGATGTAGATCCTCTGCTATGCGGATGTAATGTAGTCGGTGCTGTGGGTGTTCCCACAGAGGTCTGTGTTCTGCAAGACAGGGTCTATCTCACTCCCCGTCCTCTTCCGAGAGTCTGTGTCTTTGTGAAGTGCCTACTGCTGTCACTTGCTGAAGCCCTAATAATTAACTGAGAGCTTCTGGCCTTGTGTGATTATCAGCCTTTGGCCCTAAAGTGAGAGGAGAAGTCGGCCAGCCAGGAATAAAGTGGGATATTCTGCTCTGTCTCTTCTTGCACATCTTTAACAATCTTTGTTTTTGTTTCCTCCTCTATGATAAAGTGTAAGAAACATGGTCCTAAAAATAAGTGCAAGGTCTTTGGATGGCCGTGTGGGGAATGTTGGCCCTCAGCAGGGCACTGTGCTTCTCTGCTGACTTATGGGTTCACAGGGCTCTTTCTTGCTGAGGATGGCTTCCTGCCTGCCTCTGCCCCCAATCATTAAGCCTCCTGGTAGCAGGACTTGCCGCTTTCAGTCTGTCTGGGGAGGAATGAACCTAGCAGTCACCCAGGTCTGAATCTGTTCTCCACATGTTCAGGATTTGTCCAGAAGCCAGCTGGACGGCCTTGGAGGGGCTCAACAGCAGATCCAGCCTCAGGACTGGTGTACGTCAGCAGAGGGGAGAGGAGAGGAAACGACTCCGTCTGTTAGCAGGCGAGGAGGAGGCAGCCCTCACTCACCCCAACAGCAGCGGAGGGAGGGCTGCCCGTGGAGTACCATCTTTTGATAAAGAGAAGGAACTCGGGACACTGGACACTGGGGGCAGCAAGGCAGGCAGGCACTTCCTCATCTGATCCTGCTCTGTGTCTCCTCTGGCTGAAACACCATGTTTCCAACTTTAAATAAAACTCTAGGTGCTTCCCGCCCGCCATTTGCCAGTTGTGATCATGACGCAGAGCAGGGACAGGGTTGATGCTTCATATTAATTCAGTTTTACATCAGCTCAGACGATACTCGTGACACCTAACACCACAGGAGCATCAAGCTCTTTCATGAAACCTGACTTACTATCTAATGAATAACTAAGTGTAAATTTTACATTTACTATCAAGATGTTAACCAAGACAGGAGGACAGGCATCCTCATGTAACCTCGAATTTCCAGGCCTCCTCTACTGATGTAAGGCCCTGGACCACGACTCTGAACAGAGGTTTTTGTTGTTACTCCTTCCAATTTCAAGCAGCTGTATTTCAGAAGTTGTGTTCTCATATCAAAAAGAAAAAAAAAGAAAAAAGAAAAAAATTGTAGTTAAGCTTTCATCATTGACATTGCTTGAAAGAGCAATACTAAAATACACATTATCTGCCTCAAAACTACGTTAACATCACTTAGACGGTGTGATGTTAATCTTCCCTGTCAGCTTAACTGGATGGGGAATTTAGTTGATTAACTAAAAGGCAAAGCAGGGGGCACTTCTAAGAGGGAGTTCCTTGATGAGCTAGGTTATTTGAATGGGATATCACACCCTGTGTGAGCAGCACCTCCTGGTGGCTATGCAGATACAAGGGAAATGGAAGGCGCAGCTTTGCTTTGGCCTGTTTGCTTTCACTCCTGCAGGCAAGGTCATATACTCTGCGGCAGCTAGAGCTGCATCCCTCTTTGACTTCACCAACAGAACCAGCTTTAAGGAGCTTCGAACACAGGCTGACAACCAGGAGCTCTTCAAGAATCCACAGGCATTCATCACCAGATGGACTGCTGAGGCTTGCAGCCTTGTGGACTGGGTGATTGTCAGATTTGCAGCCTCTCCTGTGTGAAGACCACTGTTGGACCAGCCCAGCCATGTCACATAGCCCAATCTGGTAGATGAACTTCTAATGCATCTTCAATTGGTCAGTTCCTTTAGAGAGCCCGGGCCGCTCCAGATGGAGTATAAAGATTTCAACAAAATGATGAGCAGTTAACAAGTAAAGAACATTCTGGTCACAAAGGAGCACAGCAGACTTCATGAATCAGTGTCTCAGTCTGCTCACCAAATTTAATTTTATATTATCAATATATACATGGTTTACTAAGCAGACACTTACCATGTTAGATCAGCATTTCTGACATAAATGTAACACACATGGTTTTCTTTAAAATGTTACATCCTGTAAATCTGCACATGAAAAATAATGGGATTGGGGTAGACCCCTCGAAACCCACGCAGCTTCTCAGAGAACTAACAAATATAAAGCCCCATCAGGAGCGTTAGCACGGGTCAACCTCCATTAATATTTGCACTTAGGGGTCAGTCAGTCAGTCAGTTAAAAATCTGAAAATGCAGTCTTGGACTTTCTCCCGTATGCTAAGATGCAGATGCTCATGTGGGTTCAGCTCCACAGGCTCCCCAAACTCAGAATCTACCACATAGCCTCATTCCTTCCCCTCCTCTTTCCAGTCCTATCTCCCTAACACACACACATACACACACACACACACACACACACATATACATATACACACACATACACATACATACACACACACATACATACATATACACACACACATACACATACATACACACACATACATATACACACATACACACACACACACATACACACGCACACTGGGGTTAGGGGCAGGCACCCTGTATTCTCCGCTTCTGCACTGCTCACTATTATAGGAAACACAGGCAGCAACACAACCAATTGCTACTCTCCCCAAGTAGAATCTCCTAGAAGACATTTTTCCCCCAAGAATTTACCTCTCCGAGAGCCTCTGGAATTGATGATGAGACTGTTTTCGCTGTTGAGAGAGCTTGTTGCACATTGGAAGTGAATGGACTTCGCAGGGCCTCTCTTCTCCATCAGACACAGGCTCCAAGGCATGGCCTGGAGCTCCCGGAACTAAAAGCAGTTAGCTTGACCTCTCAACAGGCGATATTCTGGGATTTTACTTGAGATCACTAAGCCTCGGCCCTGGCATATGGCCAAGCCAGCACTCATTTAATACATGTGCTTTGGGAGCCAAGACATCTGTGTGTTGTAATGACATGCGAGTTACAAAGGACTGTTTATATCTCACTTTAGTGTAATATGACATTTAACTGTTGCAAATCAGCTTTCTGTAATGACTAATCCCTACTGAAGGGTTTATTGTATTTCCAGTTAAAGACTTTAGCAGTGTACAACTTTATATGGATTGATTAAGCTATTAATTGCAGCAATTCCAGAAGCTCTCTGAAGACAACAGCAAAATGTACAAAGTGAGGACATGACCACTCCTCAGCATGGTTGAGGGGAAGGGTTTTATTGTAGCACGAGGGAGACAACAGTCAGAGGCATCTGGAAGACTCCAGAGCAGAGAGAGAAAATAGTAGAGTGGACTGGCCAGCTGGACCCAGCATCGGGGTGGAGGGCAAGAGGGCAAAGAGAGTACTAAGAAGATGAGAGGGGGGGAGGGAGGGAGAGAGAGGGAGAGAGAGGCTGAAACAGCAGGGTTATAAGAAGAATGAGAAGCTGGGAGAGAGAAGCTTCTAGAAAAGTGCAGGGTAAGGAGCTGGGCGAGAAGAGCCCAGAAGCCAGTGTAGACTGTGTGGGGGGCGGGGACGTGAAGGACTGAGGAGCCTGGGGGCCACGAGCTCTGTGGTGTGCTAACAGGCACCACAGAGAGCCCCTTGTCCTTTCTGTTAATGATAAGCAAAAGGCTCCTTTGGTAGACGGGAGCCAGCCTCACGGCCTCCTGAGGGATGCTGGCTCTTGTCTAACGGACAGACTTGGAGTCTGACAGCAAACATGTTGAAAATTAGGAACAATTTAAAGTAATCTATAACATCTCAAATTATCAGACTATTTACTTGACTAAGTTCGGGCAACTTGTCGTTTCACATTCCTCTCCCTGAAGAACATCATTATTCTTCTCCCAAACTGACAGTGAGATAAGACGTCTTGTAGCAGAAGAGAAAGACCCGCTGGCTGTCAGGAGTTGGGAAGAAGACCTTAGTATCTGGGAGAAGCATTACTCTCAGTCCCTGCAAAGACAGCAAGATAGGTGGCCGCCTCTCTCAGGAGGTCCAAGAGAAGTTGGAGTAAGCAAGGTCACGCCCTGGCCCAGCCCACAGAGCAACTGCAGGGTTCCTCTTCTAAAGGAAAAGCAACAATTCTAGTCTGGGCTGCCTCAGGGGCAGAGAAGGGAAGGCAATTATCTTTTAAACCTGAGGAGGGAGGAGATGAAGGCAGAGGTCAGACAGCCGACTGGAACAGCTCATCGATTTAGAGATGGTAAGCTACTCCACAAAGACTGCAGTCCTGGCTCTCTGTGTCCAGATCTTCCAAATCTGCCCGACGGCTTTTCTTAGTTGGTTACGTGACTGTCTTAAACTTCTAAGCCATGGTCACACGGAGGTGTCTATAGTCACGGGGAACCAGTTTGGGCTTGGTAAAAGCTCCGTGCTGGCTAACAGGACATTAAACGGCATGGATGGATGCTGCTTTACAGGTCAAGATGGAGAATCAACAAATTATTTTCAATTTTCCCCAGAAAGTGCATGTTCATATATAACATGCCTTTAAAGTAAGGTGACGAGTCTCTTCAGGACGATGCTGATCATGTCTCACTGGGCATAAACTGTTACACATTGTTCTGAACTGTGCTCATGGCAATATGTAAAAATCAGCACTTGATCCTTGGGAGACAAATTAGAAGCAAGGAGGGACAGTGGGGAAACAGTGAAAGTGAGGTCTCAGCAGACAGCAGAAGCAGACCCCGAGCACAGGAGGCATGACACCTGCACAAGCCCCAGGTCAGGCAGGCTGATAATTTACAGATCTATTGAAGAACCAGCATAAATATGAGAAGAAACCCTCTTTCTGGCTCTCTTTCTCTGAGATCAAATCAATAGATTTTTAATGAAGTTAGACTGAAGGGCTGACTTATT
Organism: Apodemus sylvaticus; assembly: GCF_947179515.1. Lineage (NCBI taxonomy): Eukaryota > Metazoa > Chordata > Mammalia > Rodentia > Muridae > Apodemus > Apodemus sylvaticus. The sequence continues at coordinate 110,414,560 of NC_067478.1, forward strand.
CCATTGGGCTTAAAACAAGTTCTCTTTTTTAAGCCAAAATAAACTTCATAATTCTTGATAATACTTCCATTTCAACTACACTCTGGTCATGATCTGTCATAGGAATCCACATGATCCACCCACTTTCCATACAGAAGGCTTGACAGTAGACTCAGATCAACTCTCTTGCCAGTCATCAAAACCAATTCCAGTATGCAACATTGCACAGGAAGGATTTCATGCCTGGTACAGTAACCCTGACCAAAAGCCCAGGACTAGGAAGCCCAGCGCCCGTGGTGGACCTTCTGCTGTTGTTATAGTAAATAGCATGCTGTCACATGGTCTAATAAATACTTGTGTTCATAGCCACAGATTTTGTTGCTCTAAACTTTGGTCAAGAAGCCTCTTTTTGCATAGGGAGTGGTTAATATAACCATGACTGCTCAGCTCAGCTCAACGCAGTTGAGGTCAGCTGTGGATGAAGGATCTATATGATCCTCTCCACAGCCAAGGCTCAGGGAAAATCTCAGAAGAGTGGATGGACAGAACATAAAGAAGAGAGCTATAGAACACAGACTTCCGGCTATGACATGACCACTGTACACGCCAGCTCGGCCCAGCTCACACCAACTGTGATTACCTGTGGCTCAGTAAGCAGATCAACTTAGGGTGATTCAAGGCTTATAAAGTTTTGGGGGAGCCAGACGGTGGTGGCGCACGCCTGTAATCCCAGCACTTGGGAGGCAGAGGCAGGCGGATTTCTGAGTTTGAGGCCAGCATGGTCTACAGAGTGAGTTCCAGGACAGTCAGGGATATATAGAGAAACCCTGTCTTGAAAAACAAACAAACAAACAAACAAACAAACAAAAAAGTTTTGGGGGACATCCAGGATGCTCAAAGGTGATTGACTGGCTGGGAGCTTAGGGCCCTGGGATGTCGCATTAGCATGGGAAAGCATTTCAGGAATCCCAGGTGCTGGCTGAACAGGTTTTGTGAGAAGAAAGGAAATTGGACCTATAAAGTAATTGAGGCTATGTGGCAGTCCTCAGCAGGGACATATGTGTGGGCTTAGAATTCTCAAGACAGGTCAGAGGAGAAAACCCCACTAATTAAGTGAGTGCCCATTATGCTTGGAGCCCAGAGGGTATCTGGTCATGCCAGACTTTGACCTTAATTGGCAGAGTTTTCCCACTGTTATCTGCAGACATGGTTATACCTTGTCTAAGACCTGTGAAGCTCAAGTCAGTCAAAACTCCAACTGAAAGGGGAAAGTGTTGTGTTTATGAAAAGATAAGGGGGGAATATGTTCTATGGAGGTGTGGTAAGGTGCGGGGGAAGGGGGTGCCTTTGCTGGCCATGCTGAGACATCCCTTCCCCCTGAGGGACCAGTCACATGATGGTATAGTATAGAATAGTTTTTTCAGGACATGGGGAGGTAAATTAAAAGGGCAGTAGAGGCAGAGAAAGGCAGAGAGAGAAGAGAGTAGAGAAGTGGAGAAGTTGAGGAGTAGAGACTGGCTATGAGCACGTGGAAAGGTCTGGAGAGAGGACAGAGCAAGAGCAAGAGAGAAAGAGACTACGGAGGGGCAAGCAGCCCCTTTTATAGTGGGCCAGGCCCACCTGGCTGTTGCCAGGTAACGGTGGGCGGAGCTTAGACAGAATGCTAACAGAAAGGAGGGACTATTAGCAATTGTGGTTGATGAGGAAGGAGAGTCTCTTGCCTTTGGGGTTTGTAGGTAGCCATGTCCCAGTGCACATTCCCACATCCACGCACACAGGAACAGGACTAACAGGACACACAAGGTGATGAGTAAACAAAAGTTTAGAGCAGGACACTAAGCTGGATGGGAAGAGTGGAGGGGCTACAAGAAGCTGAAGGGAGGTGATGAGGAATGAGTAGGGTCAAAATGCATTTATATAAATATGTGAAAAATTTAAAACCAATCCCATTAATTTTTCATATATGGACATAGAAAATACCAAATGTGTCTATGTTTCTACGAGACTCTGCTAGTCTTCACAGCTATTTTTCAGGAGTATTTTTGTTTATGTCTGCTGATATTTACATACCCTGATAATTTATCAGAGCAAAATGGAGTCCCTTTTATTTCCATCAATTACAGTTTAGTTTACTAACATATTATACTATAAGCTGGTTTTCTAAACTATTGTACTACAGATTTAACAATTGAATAAAATGTTTCCAAAGTGCTTCAAATAAGTCACCGATGACTTTCTTGATTTTCTTTTTAAGTTCATACTTTAAATGTGTATTCTACAGATTCTACATATAGCTTACAAACCACAAACCACATTGCTATTTTCACGTCATTGATATTACTGTCTGAGTTATGCAAGCTTTTGTTATCTTAATCTTTTCCTGCTCTTTGAGAAATCCAATACCATAATTAGTATCAAGAGCTTTCACACAGAGAGTTCAAAGATTTAACTGCTATCTGAATACAGAAATTATTTTAAGTATGTGCTGTGGGAGGCTGGAAACATCCCTACAATTGGTAGACAATCTTTGAGTTAAAAGAGCCTATTAAAGGAATTCTTCTAACACATCCTTAAATTATCTGAGTTCTAGGATGGAGAGATGGCTCAGCGGTTAAGAGCACTGACTGCTCTTCTGAAGGTCCTGAGTTCAAATCCCAGAAACCACATGGTGACTCACAACCATCTGTAATGAGATCTGATGCCCTCTTCTGGAGTGTCTGAAGACAGCCACAGTGTACTTACATAAAATAAATAGATAAATCTTAAAAAAGAAAAAAAAAAGAAATTATCTGCATTCCAAAGAAAAGAAGTCCAATTCCTTATAATGACTTCCAATTCCTTATAATGACTTCCTAGAAAACAAATAAAAAATGTATTGAGATGATATAAAAGTCATCAAAGTACACATTAGTCCAACTGGGAGGAGCCAACAGCCCCATGGATATAAACTGTGTAAGAAAGTACGAGAGGTGTAAATACAAATGCGGACTGTCATAGACCATGCCGTCACACCCAGCAGATGAGCTCTGGAAATACTCTAAAGACCTGTATAAGATTCACAAAGTAATAGCTCAACTTAGAACTAAATGAGTAATTACTAGGTTTCTAAAAGCTGTCACTACACTTGTCTCTTTGATAAGCAGAGGCACTATAAGCAGTGTTTCTCCATCACAGACTTTTGAAACCAATGTGGCCTCAATGTATGCGTTGTTCCCACTCGCCCTGGAGCGTGTGGCTTCCAGAGTGTCCCAGGCCTTTGCCTTCTTTTTACCAATTTAAAGCTTGTCCTTGTCTCATTACCCAAGGCTCAGGCTATAGCTCAAGAGTAGAGCAGTTACCTAGCATGCTCAAAGCCCTGGGCTACGTAAATAAATAAATACAGAGAGAGAGAGAGAGAGAGAGAGAGAGAGAGAGAGAGAGAGAGAGAGAGAGAGAGAGAGAGAAGAGAGAGGGGGAGAGGAGGAGGGGTCTTGTTTGTGTATGATGGGGCGCCTTCCTGGTGGCTCCACACGATTTTGACAATCCTTGTTTTCCTCCATCGTTCCTCCTTGTGCTATGCTCCTCACTACCTCTGAACCTAGTTTTTCATACTCACACTTTTTTCCATATAAACATCTTTATACTTTCTTTTTTTGTTGTTACAGGATGCAGGAAATGCAGTCCTAGTGACTACTCCAATGAGTTTTAGAAAATTCCCTTATCCCTTTTTTCTCCTTTTCTAAAGACATCCATTCTTCTGACTGTCCTTCTATAGATTGTGTGTGTGTGTATGTGTGTGTATGTGTGTGTGTGTGTGTGTGTGTGTGTGTGAGAGAGAGAGAGAGAGAGAGAGAGAGAGAGAGAGAGAGAAGGCATCCGTTCCTCTGACTGTCCTTCTATAGATTATGTGTGTGTGTGTGTGTGTGTGTGTGAGAGAGAGAGAGAGAGAGAGAGAGAGAGAGAGAAGGCATCCGTTCCTCTGACTGTCCTTCTATAGATTATGTGTGTGTGATAAGTTGGAACTTAGAGCCCTGTCACACCATATGCACAATGTGATGAATGTTGCTAATACTTAATCAATCCATTTCTACCCACTTCTCCGGCTCCACGATTCGCACCCTTTAACGTTAGGTCTGCTTGTTGCTCTAATAGTCTTAGACTACTCAGGCAAAACATGTGCTAACAAAAAAAGTTACATTTCTTGATTCTTAGCACAGATAAATCTAGTCTTGGGAAATGCTACTGAACTGTATCTATAATGTGTTTTTCAATTATTAATAGTTTAAACTCTGCAACTCTATGTTTTATTTCATACTTGAATAAATAAAACCACATAAAATGAAGTCCTGGAAGCTTAACTTTTCTATTCCCACAGCAAGTAACATACATCTCTACAAATATCCTCAGTGCCTTTGATGTAGGCATGACAAATGGTGGTCTTTTTTAGATTATTTATTTATTTATTTACTTACTTACTTACTTACTTATTTATTTATTTATCATATGTGATTACACCGTCACTGTCTTCAGATACACCAGAAGGGGTCACCAGATCCCATTACAGATGACTGTGAGCCACCTTGTGGTTGCTGGTAATTGAACTCAGGACCTCTGGAAGAGCAGTCAGTGCTCCTAATGGTGGAACCATCTCTCCAACCCCTACAAATGGTATTCTTAATTTACAGATGAAGGGAAGACTCACCTGTAAATCCTACCCACCACATGTTGTGTGCTCAGTGAATGTTCTCTGACAACACACAGAGAAAACAGCAGTGGACAAGGAAACAGACCTGCTTTGGAAATGAATATCCTGGGCTTGTGTTTGTTTCCTCCCAACATGGTGCTTTCGGAGACTGATAACATCTGCAGCCCAAGCCTGCTCATTTTAATGGCTCTACAGAACCACATCTGATAGGCTGCTCCTCACAGCCTATCAGAGGCTCCCGCTGCCTTGGGACTTGCTAAGAAACCATTTAAGCAGGCTTCCCTCTCCATGTTCGTGTTCGTTGTTTCACGCTTAGAACATGAATCCCACTAGTTGTTCTAATTTCTGTTTCTTACTTGCTCAGTGCTTATGGCTATTTATATGTTGTCTTTGACGACTTTCCATGCATGCCCACTGCCTGAATTTCCTGCTGGAGCTGACTCATGAGGGCTCTGTCACACTCCTTTGAAATAAAAAGAGAAACCCAGTCTCATTTTCTTGCAGTTTCTTTCAATTTACAAAAAAATTATATTTTGCTTTAATCAAATTTATCACATTTTGTTCCATTATTTGTTCTATCTATAACTCAATTAAAAATCTTTCCTCACCCTAAGATTATTAACACAGGTTCTGCTTTGTTCCTATAAAAACTATGCTTCTCTCATTTAGGTAGGTAATTAAAAAAAATTGTTTATGGTGTTAAAAAGGATTCAATTATAAATTTATATTCAGATAATCAATTAGTTTATTTCTATGCAATTTGAAAACACAAAGCCATACAAAATGCTTATTGTGGCAATCACCACATATGTTTACATTATATTTATAAATATTAATACTTATTGTCAATAGATTAAAATTGCTAAAAAGAACTTGTGTCTTTATCACTTACATATTTCAGAACCTAATACATTCCATAAAAGTAGTTTCTGAATGTTTTCTTTGTTCATGTCTAAAGACACACTAAAAACCATATGAGCACTGCTGGCCAAGAGGCACTCACTTCTTGACTATAGATCAATCTATTTTTCCAGATAAGGAATTTATGTGAAATTAAAATTAACTTTCCCAGAGACATTAGAAATAATTCTAACAGAACACTCCAGCATCTCTATGACTGTCCAATACGAACGCTCTGGAGTTAGGGGAGATAGTACTTGGCTTCACCAGATGCAGGGTTTCAGCCCCTGCTTGGAAGATGGGCATGAGTGGGGAGGACAGTTGGCTGGACTTTCACAGAAAGTAAGGCCTGCTCTGGCTCTACTGTGACTCAACTTACCTCAACAGAAATAGACTTGAATTAGACAGCCACTGATTATCCTTCTAGACAGGTTTAAATGTCTGAGATGGTTTCAAAGCAGAGCCCTTATTTATGATGGATAGAGACAGACTGCAAAGCAGGCTGATGATGGCTGCAGGCTGCTTTTCCTTTAGTAAGCCAATGTTTGGAATCATATGCAAACATCCCTGCTTGTGTATAAATCTTACCATCAAAAATTCATGATAAATAATCATGGCATAGTGACAAGCTAAATTACACAGAAATATCCTCTGATCACTAGTGTTTTATATCTTGAACGTGTTATATTATAGTACATGTTTAACTCAGTTAAAGATAGCTTGGAAGAAATTTGCCTGTTTCTGACAATGGGGGCACATACTAATGGATATCATTAAAGAGATAGCTGTGCTCCCTTTCAATGATATGCAGAGATGGAAACAAAACATATGCAATAAGATAATGCAAATAAAACTTTACGAGTGCTACTATGATAGTGACAACCTCACAAGGTTTATACAGCAATAAGGACAGTCTAGATTCCTTCAAGGTTAGTGAAGCAGTCATCACAAATAGGTATTACATATCATCAAATCTGATACTATTGCTTTTTTTTAAAAGATGCTTTTCTTCACTGTTCACAACATGAGATTTTGAGATTATGAATCATATAATCAAGACTGTCAAGTGTGGAATTCTTAGAAAACTAAATTTTGAACAATAATCACATGGATGAGAAGATTCAAAGTGGGTGTAGTGATTAATGAAAAACAGACTATTAAGCCAATCATAAATAACAGTATACTAAAATTTAACTGGAAAGAATCTTCAAGAATACTATAGTATTTCATAGTATGAAATATGACCCAAATTCACATGAAGAACAATATCAAAGTCACATTTTTGCTATAAGGTCCCACATCACTAGGCTCAATTAAACATCAGAAAGACTGTAGGTAATGGAAACCGTAATCAAGTCACCCAGGGGACCCAAAGGTCCCAGATTCAGTGCAACAGTCTCTAGGAAGCCAAGGGCTCATATATCCTCAAGCTGCCTTTATAGCATTACAAAAACCTGTGTATTAACAAACTGAGAATGCTGAAGAAAACCAACAGCTGGCAGTACTGACCTAGTACACTCTAATTCTCCAAGCTACGAGCAAACAAGCCACACCGAAAATGGAGAAAACACACCTTAGCCGCTTGGAATCAACTTGGTGATTTTTGCGTGCGTGCGTGCATGCGTGCGTGCATGCGTGCATGCGTGCGTGCGTGCGTGCGTGCAAAATGTCTCTATAATGACCATGAACTGCGATTGTGTAAAGAACATCTGTGATTCCTGTACATTGGTCAAACAACTGCAAACACAGAATGTTACCTACAGACAACCCGTGGCACTTAAGTCAGTCTCTATCCATGTACCTGTATTACTAGGAAAGACAAAGACCCTCATGGAAACACCACGTTGCTGAATGATGACTGCCTAATGGACTTGGTTTGTTCCAGTGAAGCTCTTGGTCCAGTCCACAGCCTCCACAGGGCGAGAGGAGAACATTCACTAAGGCTCTTCTGGAAGAGTGACATGCCATTCATCACTCCATAAGTTACTTGAGAGAACTCCATCCGTCACCCTCAGATGAGCAAACTGGAGATCAGAAAGGATCACAGGCTTGAGAAGATTTTCCTGCCTCTGAATTAACAGAATTTTTTAATGATTCCAGGCACTCTGCTCATTGGTATGTTTCCTTTCTTTTGGTGTCAAAATTCTAGAGAAGCAGGATCTCAAGAAAGACAACCAAACAACCGTCCAGATGGCAGTATCCACTATTATAAGGCTTGGGATTGTTCTATAACTCATGAGGACAGAAGAACAAAGAAGACAGAAGAGTGAAGGGCACCGTTTGCCTCACGCAGCCTTTTAAAAGACGAATCGATAGGTAACTCAAACAAATTGGCAGAATCACAACATTAAAAAACCATTATTTGTTTCACAGAGTCACTCAAGGGGAGGTAAAATTTATCAATTTTCCGTAACGCATACGATAGATAGCAGAAGACTGAAAGGAAGTAATGGAGTCACGGTTGTGTAATTGAAAAGTTTCCTTTGAGTTTGGTATTTTCTGCATCTCTTTTAAGATCAGAGCTGAAATTATATTCAGTGTGAGTTGCATTACATCATAGCCATCACTGCTGCACATTTTTAGACTTCATTACTTAAGACCCAGTAAGTAAAAAACAGACATAGCATTTCAAATGTAAAATGTCTGATTACATTAACTAAGCATTCAATTAATTTTGCTGTGATTATAAATAAAATATCTAGGCCATGAAAGAGTTCTGCAAATGAGCTTAAAAAAAATACAATCTCAGTAATTGCTTCTGAAGCACACAGCAGCTCTCTTCCATGTCAGACCTACAGAGCTCTTACTGTCTGGATGATCAGACCTGTGCCATCCCTAATTCATAGGCCTACAGGGTCCAGCAGTTTAAGTTGTTGAAATTACATGCTAAAATAAAATGGTCCCTAAGCATCAGGCAGCTGTTAGGGACTGCTCCCCAAAGATTATTTTTAGCAGAAAAACAGTGTCCTAACTTCTCTATTAAAATGTATCATTGAAATGTATAATTGAAATGAAAATGCATGTGACATCAAAATAAAAATGATGACAGCAGCATAAAGTCTAAAAAGTGTTTTTTTAAACCAAATAGAAGATATTGGCTCAGTGTTTAGAAAGATGTTTAACAATATACAGCATGAACTCTCCAAGTGTTCTATTGTTTGGTCTAATAACCTTATTTCCAGAAATATATCCTAAAGATATTATTAGAGATACAGGCATGGATATAAACAAAGAGGTGAGTATTATTTACAAAACACACCAATAATAAATATGATCAAAACAGAACGTGTATGTGCATACATATTTATGTATGTGTTTGTGTGTGTGTACATATATGCCTTAGTGTAAAAAAAAAAAACCAAAATCCTAGTGCCAGGCATAGGTGTCTCTTTTGAGTTGTTGGTGAGAGGAGTCCAAGAGACCTGTAAAGCAGTAAAGGCTATGTATTGTCATTTCCATAGGTTGCCTCCCAAAAGCTGAAGGTTTCCTGACACAGGACTTGGAGAAATGGAGCTGGACTTAACCTGGAAGCCTCCTCCCTGAAGAGCGGCTCCCACAGAACCAAGCCAGCAGGCCCAGTGCGGCTGCTGGAAGAGGAAAGCAGCCAGTGGTCCTGCCCAGCTGTGGAGCCTGAGAAGCACCACAAGGAGCCGGACAGCAAACTATCCCGGAAAGCACAATAGTGGTGCTTAGAGCCCTGCGCCACCAACAACCGCCTAAGGAAATTTAAGGCTCACTCAGTAGGAGGGAGTTCATGCCAGTACTGTAAACCCATGGCTGGTGGGGACACTGACCCAAGAGAAAAACCTACAATGATCAGTTTCATAAGCCATTATATAAATTGACTGTATTCCAAATACCTATAGATAAGTGTAACTCTCAGCCCTCGTCACAAACAGAAACCACCACACAACTGGTCAAAATGCAAAGAACTGACTATGGGTGTCCGTCTCAGTTGATAAGCCAATAACACAATCTCCCCACTTAAGGCCAGGAAGATTGTAGAAGAGGGGTCAGAAAGACAGGAAGAGCCAGGGAACAAGATGTCTGCTGGGACAAAGTTCCTTCTGGATATGACAGGAAAGCTGCACCCATGAAATCTCAACTATATGGCTGCGTAGAAAGGATCTGAGGAATGGTAAGACCAACAGTAATTCCACAAGACACCACTCCTTGATGAAGAGCTTCCAGGAGTTAAGTTACCGAAAGAGGGAGAACCAGTCTTCTCTAGAGATGAACTCCCGGACAGATATTCCCAGTCCCAAATAATAGTCAGCCCTGAACTCAACTACATATGAGCAACACTGAATGAACTCAGCGGGTGCTACGTATAAAGCGCGCGCGCGCGCGCGCGCGTGTGTGTGTGTGTGTGTGTGTGTGTGTGTGTGTGTCTGTATATGGGGTGGGGGGTGGGTGTGAATGTGTGTGTCTAACAATTATAATCAAAGATAAGAAGCCATGAATTTGAGGAGTATGAGGGCAGTGTAAGAAGAGTTAGAAGAAGGACAAGAAGTGTGGAAATGATGGAAAAAGAGCACTCATATATGAAATTCTCAATAAATAAAATAAAATAAATGATGCTTGAAAATGAACAATTATCATGTATACATCAGAAATCTAATTTTATTTTTATTTATTTAATATTTTTATTCAATATATTTTTATTTACATTTCAAATGATTTCCCCTTTTCTGGCTCCCCACTCCCCGAAAGACCCATAAGCCCTCTTCCTTCCCCCTGTTCTCCCATTCACGCCTTCCCACTTCCCTATTCTGGTTTTGTCCTATACTGCTACACTGAGTCTTTCCAGAACCAGGCCACTCCTCCGTTCTTCTTGTACCTCATTTGATGTGTGGATTATGTTTTAGGTATTCCAATTTTCTAGGCTAATATCCACTTATTAGTGAGTGCATACCATGATTGATCTTTTGAGACTGGGTTACCTCACTTAGTATGATGTTCTCCAGCTCCATCCATTTGACTAAGAATTTCATGAATTCATTGTTTCTAATGGCTGAATAGGACTCCATTGTATATATATACCATATTTTTTGCGTCCATTTTTCCCGTTGAGGGATAGCTGGGTTCTTTCCAGCTTCTGGGTATTATAAATAGGGCTGCTATGAACATAGTGGAGCATGTATCCTTATTACCTGCTGGGGAATCCTCTGGATATATGCCCAGGAGTGGTATAGCAGGATCCTCCGGAAGTGATTCACTCAGTTTTCTGAGGAACCACCAGACTGATTTCCAGAGTTGTTGTACCAATTTGTAACCCCATCAGCAGTGGAGGAGTGTTCCTCTTTCTCCACATCCTTGCCAACACCTGCTGTCTCCTGAGTTTTTAATCTTAGCCATTCTGACTGGTGTAAGGTGAAATCTCAAGGTTGTTTTGATTTGCATTTCCCTAATGACTAATGAAATTGAGCATTTTTTAAGATGCTTCTCCGCCATCCGAAGTTCTTCAGGTGAGAATTCTTTGTTTAACTCTGTACCCCATTTTTTAATAGGGTTGTTCGGTTTTCTGGAGTCTAACTTCTTGAGTTCTTTGTATATATTAGATATTAGCCCTCTGAGTACTAGCTCAGGCAATAAGGCATAAAGATGTCAAAGGGATACAAATTGGAAACGAAGAAATCAAACTATCACTATTTGAAGATGATATGATAGTCTACCTAAGTGACCCAAAAAACTCCACTAGACAACTCCTACAGCTGATAAACAACTTCAGCAAAGTGGCAAGTTATAAAATCAACTCAAGCAAATCAGTAGCCTTCCTATACTCAAAGGATAAGCAGGCTGAGAAAGAAATTAGGGAAATAACACCCTTCACAATAGCCACAAACAATATAAAGTATCTTGGTGTGACTCTGATCAAACAAGTAAAAGATCTGTATGACAAGAACTTCAAGACTCTGAAGAAGGAAATGGAAGAAGACCTCAGAAAATGGAAAAATCTCCCGTGCTCATGGATTGGCAGGATTAATATAGTTAAAATGGCCATTTCACCAAAAGCAATATACAGATTCAATGCAATACCCACCAAAATCCCAACTCAGTTCTTCATAGAGTTAGAAAGAGCAATTCTCAAATTCATCTGGAATAACAAAAAACCCAGGATAGCTAAAACTATTCTCAACAACAAAAGAAATTCTGGGGAAATCAGTATCCCGGACCTCAAGCAATACTACAGAGCAATAGTGTTAAAAGCTGCATGGTATTGGTACAGTGACAGGCAGGAGGATCAATGGAATAGGATTGAAGTTCCAGAAATGAACACACACACCTATGACCACTTGATCCTCGACAAAGGAGCTGAAAACATCCAGTAGAAAAAAGATAGCCTTTTCAACAAATGGTGCTGGTTCATGCTGCTGACTGGATGTCAGCATGCAGAAGAATGCGAATTGATCCATCCTTATCTCCTTGTACTAAGCTCAACTCCAAATGGATCAAGAACCTCTACATAAAGCCAGACACTCTGAGGCTAACAGAAAAGAAACTGGGGAAGACCCTTGAGGACATCAGTACAGGGGGAAAGTTCCTGAACAGAACACCAATAGTGTATGTTCTAAGATCAAGAATAGACAAATGGAACCTCATAAAATTACAAAGTTTCTGTAAGGCAAAGGACACCATCAAAAGGACAAATCAGCAATCAACCCTACATCAAGAACCTAATTTTAAAATGAAATAAGGCAACATATATGTGCTATAATACTTAAAATTCGTATTTAAACTATAGATGTAACATAAACTTACTTTTTTACAAGACTAGAAGCTGAGCATGTTAATAACGTGATAAAATTCCACGTAATTTTATTTTCCTCCTCATTATTCCAAATCTTGTGCATGCCAAATTTTTCAAATTGTGTGTAATAGTTATTCATAAAATATTAAATTACTTAAAGGATCATGTTTATATCGGCCCCCATATCAACTGATTTCATTCCAGTTGGCATCAACAAAATTAAAAGATCTGCTCTATGAGAAATCTTTTCTATAAATGTGAAACAAATGCAAACAGGACAATCTGAAGCGGAGAGGTCTCGACATAACTGTGTCTCTCCAGACTGAACACGAAGGCTGGCAGCACTAATGGGCCCAAGCTAGAGAGGCATGAATAATACATCACCGCACCAATCAATGGGACCACATTACACGCTGATGGAAAACAAATGCCCAGAGTGAAAACACAGGCAATTCAAATACAGCCATCACCTACGCCCCAAGGCATCAGGGAGCGGGAGGGCTAGGATCAGTAAACCAACTGGATCCCAAGGATGGGCCAGAAGAAAGGCACTAGCCGGTGACCAGGTGACAGGAACTCTCTGACGAGTACACATGCATTTCCATGTAACTACTGTGTCCCCTTCAACGAAATCCGTGATGCCTGAAAGTTCAACTGTTTAATTAACATATGTAATTTGTACAAAATTAAATGAATTATGCTGGAGCAAAAAATATAAACAAACAAGCAAATTCAGCAGTTATCTCTACCTCTCAGTGAAGGGTCTGCTAACAAGGCAGTGGAGGAACTGATTCAGTTTCTAGACTCTGGGTGGAGCGGCTCGGTGTCTGAAGAAACAAACATGCCTCGAGGACCATGCACGCCCCCTTACTCAGACATAGCTTTCAGCTGAGGGCTTGAATTATAGAACAGATCAGAGCCTCGGGAGAGAATGAGGGAGAAAGAGACCAGCACATAAAGGCTCTTTAACTCTAAAATCATGCAAGGTAAACTCTTAGCCCAAATGTCCTACAAATGACACCACAGAGGAGTATCTCAGAACCAAGAAAAGCACGCTACCAGGACACCTGGCTTGGGGATGCTCATGAGATCTCCCCCACAGACATAACTCTAAGTGATGTCCTTTTCAGTTCAGATCATCTTCCATAGTATAGTGAAATAGATTAATCTGATTGCCTCTTATTAAACTGTTTATTGGACAACACTAAAGCAAAGAGATAAAGCAATGTACCCATGGCGTAACACTTGAGACTAGTAGTCAAAAAAAAGAAAGAAAGGAAGGAAGGAAGGAAGGAAGGAAGGAAGGAAGGAAGGAAGGAAGGAAGGAAGGAAAGAAAAGAAAAGAAAAGAAAAGAAAAGAAAAGAAAAGAAAAGAAAAGAAAAGAAAAGAAAAGAAAAGAAAAGAAAAGAAAGCTAACACCTGGATGTGAAAGGCACTGGCTGGTTTTCTGAGGAAACTTATAGACTTATTCAAAGAAGAAGGTATATAAAATCACATTATATAGCAATCACACTGCAATAGGGGAATTCCTGAAGTAACTTTAGAGAAATCATATAGCCTAAATACTTAATGGACTAGAGTGTGTTCCCAAGGCTCTTTCCCCTTGGTGATCACCTTGAGATCAAAACTGTAAAGAACTCCCCCATTAAGTGCTGCTTTATTCGCTCTTTGTTAGTGCTAAGTCCCTTCAAATCTTAAAAGACATCTAGTGACAAAGCAGCGCTGCTGCTGAAGCCATTGGGCAGCAAAGCCATTCCTACTAAACCGTGATGCTTATCTTAGTCTATCCAGCTCCGAGGATGCCACACCCTCCATACCAGGAAGACCCACAATGCACCAGGAAGACCCACAATGCACCAGGAAAACCCACAATGCACCAGTTTTGTTTTGGTTCCTGTTGTTGTTTGGTTGGTTGGTTTTGTTTTGTAACTTGATGCCATACAGAGGAATTCTCTCCCAATTAGCCACAGGTTTATGGTGGCTCAGAGCTTCCTCAGACTCAGAAAATGAAATTCACAAACAGAAAGGCAAAGGCGGGAGAGGAGTGCAGTCCTTTTGGCATTCTATCTCCTGAGCATAATTGTTGGCACTTTCCTGATGGATTTATCTACATAAAATTTAAAGGCCATATGTTCAGATCAGCTTGCAAAATAAGCAAAACTTAAGAAAAGTGCAAGTTTTGAAATCTTTCTTCATAAAAAGTGAACCAAATCAAGTGCCGCCACCAAAATTACTAGGTCAACAGGAAAGCAAAATTGAAATTACATGCCATGAACAGCACTGTGTACCTATAAGCCCAATACTCTGGAGTCTGAGACAGGCAATCTCAACATCAAAGCCAGCCTGGTCTACAGATAGAGATTCTGCCTCGGTGTGTGTGTGTGTGTGTGTGTGTGTGTGTGTCCTCTGAGACAGGATCTCTCACTGGTCTGGTATCCATCCATTCAGACATACTAGCTAGCAAGTCCCAGAACGCCTCCTGTTTCCACTTCTCAGTTGTACAATGAATCTGACTTTCTTAAAAAAAAAATTGGTTTATTTTATTTTAGATTATGTATATATGCTTGTGTGCCTGTGATTGGGATATTTTCAAATAAATACATGTGTCCACAGATGTTTCCAGAAATTAAAAAAAAACAAAAACAAAAACAAAAAACGACCAGCAAGCTTCTAGTACTACTGCCAGGGTCTGGCAACTCTCTGCCCCAGGGGGCCTGGCTGGCCATGTTTTTATCTCATGGAGATTCTGACTCAGTGCTCCACAATCTCTCCACCCAGCTTGCTATCCACCCAGCTCGCTAGGTTCCCACTTGCAGACCGCCACCATGATAGCCCCATGCTTCAAATTCCCCACGGCCTTTGTGGTGCACATCAGGCAAACCCATGCTTTGCTGCCATACCTTTCTCTCCGGAACCCAGTCCAGTCGATACAAGAAGAAAAACACCACACAAACTTAGTTCAGAAACAATGGTAACTCAATCTCTGGGCACAGAAACTAGAATCCTAATCTTGTAAGCCATATTAAATCCAATTTCTCCAGTGGTAATAAATCCTGGCAGATTCTCCAGAAGCCGGAAGACACTAGTCACTACATCTTGTCTTCATGCTACCCCTGTACAAAAAGAACCTAACTCTCTCCTGCTTCCTCTCTTCCTCCATCCAACCCAGAAGTCCCTCCTACTTGCCCAGTGATTGACTCCTTTATTCATTAGAGGATTGGTTCACAAGAAGTCACCTGAGTACATGATGCACTCCTTGTCCACAGCCCCTCCCAGGACAGCAGAAGTAGCAACAACATACAATCAGCACCAGGCACATCCACAACACTTGGAGACTAAAAAAGGATGTCAGCTCCCCTACAGCTGGAATTACAGGCAGCGTAAGCCATCCATCCTGAGTTCTGAGAGCCCAAATCAGGTCCTCTATAAGAACAGCATAGACACAACTGACGAGCCATCCCTCCAGCCTCTGCCTGGCTTTTCTCCTGCTGCAGAGGTCCTCACACCTGTTTAACAGGAGCCTCACTAAGTGAGCCGTCTACCCAGCTCCCAATTTTATAAAGTATAGAATATTCATGAAGTCATTAAAAAAACAGTATGGTCATGTGTTGATCAACTATCTAATGTAATCTATGTACTGTACTATCTATAACTTTTAAAGAGAAAATTTTAATAAAATTTATTCCTTTTTAAAACTGGAATCAATAGCCTCTCTTTAGAATAACAGAACTCTCAAGGTTCAACATCTTAGAATCAATGACAGGTCCTAGCAAATATGTTAGTCTCTCTAGTCAACATCTCTGACAGTGAGTATAGTTCATAGGCAAAGCTGTACTCCATGGCAAATTCGTAGCCCGGCATGCTTTCAGTGTTCCAGAATTAAAAAGAAGACAGGATACAAACATTCAAATGAAAACAGTGAAAAAGGAAACAGAAAACGGCAGGTGGGGACCAGAGACTGGACAGTTCGGAATACAAGGAACGGCCGGGTTGAGTGGTTTTTGGCCCCAGGTAAACACTGCTGAGGAATGCAGGACAAAACTAAGAAAGGTGAGGGATCTGCCTGCAAGCAGGAGCAGCAATTATAAAAAGGTAATTACTGCACATGGCTGCAGATATGCGCCTGTGTGTGCTAAATAACAGAGGCACCCAGAGGAGAAGGGAGAAGGGAAGCATGGCAGCGTGCAGGCGACGTCGGCCGGGGCGAAGGCGAGCTTTCCCCAGGGCCCCCTAGTCTCTAACACACTCTGAGTGTATGGCTGCTCTCCAAAAGGCACACTATTTGGCCACAGAGTCAGTATGTGGGATACAATCTTTAAAATTATATCATTATGGAAAAGTGGATGAAAGGTGTTTACAAAACTGACCCAACACCGAAGCAAACATACTCTTTAACAAACAGGCCACATGAAAAATCAGGTGAGGCCACTGCAATACCCCATAGAGCTAATTAGACAGCCGTGCACAAGCACAGGCAAACGACTGTAGGTGTAACAGGTCTATACATGATATGTGTTCTCTTTGTCACCACTCCCAGTGAAGTGATGTCCAGGGACGTAAATGTCCCTGGTCAGTAGACAGTGGGAGGGAGGTCAGAGGGCACAGTGTTGGCCATGCCCTGCTCTCTGCTCGGTTTCGTTTACACTGGACCCCGTAAGGCCAAGTCAGTCATCTTCCTCAGTTTATGAGGATGGAGAAAGAAAGAAAATAATTCTCTCCTGGTCTGCTTTAAAAATTCATGAACGCTCTCTGTACTTTGGAGCACACTGGAAACCCCCAAGACAATGAGGTGTGAGAGAGGGATGTGCAGTAACCCACTTATCTCTACTGGAACTCCGGGGGCTTGAGTGGGGGGACATCAATGAGACAGCTTTAAAAGCACAATAAATATTTAAAGCCACTTGAGTTCAGCATATTGACTCAATGGGAGATAATAGCCCAGAA
This sequence comes from Apodemus sylvaticus, assembly GCF_947179515.1. Lineage (NCBI taxonomy): Eukaryota > Metazoa > Chordata > Mammalia > Rodentia > Muridae > Apodemus > Apodemus sylvaticus. The sequence continues at coordinate 110,431,819 of NC_067478.1, forward strand.
CCACACACTTCAAACATGGGTAGTGCAAACAGGGCTGCCGTCTACCGAAGTTCCTGTGAGTGCTTCAGGCGTGCAGCAGGGCAACCACATCCTTCCAGGACAGTCTGGGCTCGGATCTGTTGTCCGGGTGGAATTTTCAGTATAGTAACCAATGATTCTTAATGTCTTACATTTTCCATTCCAGAGTACCTATTTGGACTATAATGTGATCCTAACCTAAGGCCAGCATCATCAACACTGTAAAATGAAGGGAATCTAATATTAAAATCACGCACACACGTAACAGTATTCAAACCATAGGTCTGCTAATTATGTGATCTGGGGGAGATTTTCCAACTCTGATCTGTGATAAGAACCACTTCAGTGTCGCTATGAAAGTTAAAGAATAAAAAATAAAAATAGCCTAGGCTTAGCATAGTAGCTAATGTCCACAAGTACCAGACATCATACAGAGGTTGCTTATACAAAAAAAGAAAAAAGAAAGAAAAAAAAAGAAAAACACCTCACAGAGCCTTGGGTTTCATACATAAATGTAAGGCTAGAATACCAAAATTGTGAGAGAGATGTGACTGCACTTAAAAACCTGTGAGTTCTAGCAGGTTCCAGGTATAGAATTAGAGCCCGGTATTGCTTCTCCCTGAAGCTGTGGGTTTTCCACTCATGGTTCACCACATTTGCCCCTTACTACAAAAACAGGAACTACTTCACAGCAGGAAAGCTAAGGCAAAGGGAGCGACCTCAGCAGAAGAGAGCTGGAGAGGACAGCAGGCTGACTGGGGAAGCTGCAGAAGCAGAACCTGACTGGCACACTTGATCTTCCTGAATGTTTGGAAGGTGCCTGAGACAGGAGGTGCTACTGCACCTCCCAGCTCCTCTGCTTCTCTCTCTCACCCTCCTATGTCAGTCAAGTGCACCTAGGATCTAAATAGATGACTCGCTTACCCTCTAGGATGCCATCAAAAACTGTGAAGAGCCTATGGCTTTACTGAATTTGTGGGCAAATAAATTCATCTGGCATCACTTCGCTGACTCCTGGATCAGAGGCAAGGGCTGGACTGCTTAAAACAGCAGTCACCAGAGAGGCAACATGCACACCAGTTCCCTAGGCCTACCATCTAACAGGTAATACAAGAGGCCCAAAGTCACATGTGCACGTACAGTGGCAGGCTGCCTTGCACCCAGAGAACTCTGAGCTCAGGGAACCAGGTGTTTTACAATGTCACCTGGTCATATCCTGGCTTTGTCCCAGAAGAGAAATGTCATCTCAAAGACAACAGACCTTGAACAGTTCTTCCCTTACGAGGAGACACTCTCTCTGCCATCCAAGGCTGTTTGCCACACAATATCTCTAGAAGAGGTGGCCTAGAAAAACATCAGTGTCTCTGCTCATAATATGCAGAAAGCAACCAGCCTGTCTTCTGGTGCCAGCAACATGTCATAAACTGTGCCCCATCTTACTCACAGCAGGCACACATACACACACACACACACACACACATACAGAGAGAGAGAGAGAGAGAGAGAGAGAGAGAGAGAGAGAACAAATGCACAGTGTTCCCTATAAGAACTAGAAAGTTAGTCAGCATAGCTTTTTGGTGTTTCTTTACAACAGAAATTCCCAGAGCCTTTGAAAGTCCAGTGCGACTCAGTGACTCTCCCACAGCAGGATAGTTAAGGCACTGTTTCAAAGCCCATTTTATACAGAACACCTATTAATATCTCTCAGAGGAATATTCCTTGGACTACAGTTTGGGTAATTTGGAGAGAGTTTATATCATGTGCCTGATTCCATCATTTTCCCTTGCACAAAGTTAACTAATATTTTCCCATTTATTTCCTAAAATCTAAATTTTACAGGGAAGTGTTTACAAAAAAGGAAATGCTTTTTAAAATCTCAGATGATTGAAGGGGGGAAAATCAGAGATTCTATCTGCACTGGAGATCACTAAAAATGACTCTGATGATGGCAGCAGTGTCCTGGTCAGCTGCTGGCGCCCGGGGAGTGCTCAGGGATAGCAGCTATTCTATGTGTCAGCCATTTTGATCATGGTGCAGTCACAGAACGCTCTTTGTAACACACTGGATTCCTATTGTAAGCAGGCCGGTGCGGCTACAGCCACATTGGGTCATGACTGGTGATGTTTCCTTCTTGAATTCTCTCCTACATTTTCCTACATGCAATGTTTTCCAGTCTCCTCGTGCCAATGTTTTTCTCTACAAACAGGACCGTATAAACCTCTGGGTTTATTTTAGTCTAAGTTTGATAAATGTTACCTAAAGCGAGTCTTCCTTTTTGTTTTAACACCAAAAATTAGATCCACAGTTATTTAGAAGAATTCAAAGTCCTTGTGCTTGTATTCTTACAAGATTTCCCTCCCTAGCAGGCCGCCAACGAAAGGTCAAGCAGGGTCTCAGAAGTAGGCGGCAAAAGTCCCTGGCTTAGCGGTTCGGTGTGGCCTGCTTAGTTGTTCCACGGGAAGGCAGTGTCAAGGGAGCTTGCCTGGGCCCCAACCGTGTTTTCTTACTCCTCATTCCTTCCAGCCTCTCTCTGCCAGTGCCTTCAGTTCCTGAGCCTTTTGAGGCAGGGTGACCTGGCAGACAAGTTCCTCTCTATTTCGGCACAGGAACCCGGCGCCCACCCAGGCTCTCTCCAGAGTGCGTCTGCTGGAAGGCCTCAATGGCCGTGCCTTGACCATGTGAGAACCAGGAAGGAAGGCAGCAGCTATACCCATGACCACCTCTGTGCTTATGGGAAAGAAGGGGAAGGGCAGGCCTCCAGTCATAGTGGAGAGACAACACTACGACGGGGAATGAGAGCATCTTCAGAGCACCCTGAATCCTGCAGTTACTCGCCACCAGCTTCCTGTGTGCGGAGCGCAAGGACGCATGAATAGAGCAACATAGACCAACCCTTCACACTACTGTGGTATTCCCATAAGTTGATGGTGACAATTGAGTCCACATGTGTCCCTCTCAGGATGATCAAATTCCACAGTCAAGTTAGGAACTGCAACTACGCACCATTCTGGCATGCTACATCTTAGTAGCAGTGAAGCAAGAAACTACAATTCCATCCCCAAAGGTTAAATCCAAATGTTACAATTTTGTGTTTCCTTCTTGAGACCTTCTATAAAGGAGAAGGGGGAAAAATAAACATCCAGTAAAGTCCATGAAAATGTGGCATACATATTAACTTCTTCTATGAAGTTATATGAAAACTACTTTCTAAAACCTCATTTCATGGAACTTTTTTTTAGATGCTTTTAAATACTTATTTCACTACACATGCATGTATGTGCCTGTGTGTATCTGTGTGTGTGCGTGTGCATGCATATGTGTGTATATGTGCATGTGTATGTTTGTATGTGAGTAAGCTAGCACTACTAATTTTTTTGAGGCAGAGTCTGCTGCTGAACTTAAGAGTTCATGTCCGGCTAGACTAGCTGGTCGGCAAGTCCCAGGGGTCCTTCTATTCTACCTCCCCTTACACACTAGGATCTTAAGAGCAGGTGGTGACACCCAGTATTGGTCCTGGGGACCCAAAGTCAGGTCTTCATGTTTGCAAAGCACTTAATTGACTGAGCCTTTTTCTTTCAAAGGTCTGAGAAATTCACTCATCAGTGTCATTTTTACGAATTATGAGAGGAGAGTTGAGAACCATTTTACTGACCCTTACATCAGAATTACCAAAGAAACTTTAGAACTCTGGGTTGAGAGCAGGAATCTGTACTTTTTAAATGTTCTTCTCTAGATGAAACCCCGGGAAACACAAAGGCACAGAGAAACACAAAACCACTAAGGCACGGAGAGCGCCCGGGTGGAGAGGCAGCTAGGCCCCTCGGAGCTGCAGCTAGGCCCCTCGGAGTGGCAGCTAGGCCCCTCGGAGCGGCAGCTAGGCCCCTCGGAGCAGCAGCTAGGCCCCTCGGAGCGGCAGCTAGGCCCCTCGGAGCGGCAGCTAGGCCCCTCGGAGCGGCAGCTGTACCCTGGCAGCAGAAAGTGCTCGCAGGAACCTGACACGCTCCAGTTTGGGATTTCTCTGTTGTTTTGAAATTATATACCAAGTAGGTTTTCTGTGTTCCTGAATACATCGCTTTTTTGTTATTTACTTCTGAGATTGTAATTTAATTATGTTTCTCCCTCTCCTTTCTTTCCTACTAACCTATCCATACGCCCCTCCCCATTCTCCTTCAATTTCAGGGCCTCGTTTTTATTAATTGTTATTGCAGGCACTCATGTCACACACATACATACACACACAGACACACAGACATATAGACATATATACACACAGACAGACACACACACCACATTACTTTTTAAAGTTATTCCTCAGACAGAGAATTGAAAAGACTGAATTTTTAAAAATAAAAGTCTGTGCTTCTATGTAACATACAGGTATGAAATACTGAGAGAACTGGTCGTCCTTGCTTAATATCTGTGCAAGCCTACACTACCAGAGAATACAGAAAACAAAGCAACAATTAAAAAAAAAGAAAAATCCACCCAACAGCTGAAAGCCCAGCTCCTGCTAAGAAGCCAGCCCTCACCTCAGCTGTGTGTGTGTGCTTGCGCGCGTGCGTGCATGAGTGTGTGTGTGTGCGTGTGTGTGTGTGTGTGTGTGTGTGTGTGTGTGTGTGTGTGTGTCAGCTGAAAGGGTGTCCAGGTCTCTCACCTATCAGAGCCTGATCTAGTTAGAATTTTTCAAGTGCATATTCAGCTTTTCTTTGATCGTGTCTGCCCCCTGGTGGCTGCTTACCTGACCTCAGATCTCAATGGTTTGAGGGAAACTTACATAACTCACCCTTAAAAAGGAGTACAGACACTATGGTGAGTTGCCCAGTGCTCTGGCTGGGATATACACACCTTCTTATATGTTTGTTGTCTCTGGGCCTTCTAAGTTATTTTCTAAAGCACATGCAGGTTTGAAGTTTATCAACCTGGGAAACGATGGAGGGAAACTTTAAGCTCTTTTGGGCCCCTTACTTGCTCCAAACAATGTGAGGCCCTACTAAGTATCTCAGCGAGGAAGCCCCAGCCACACCCCACACACCCCTACACATGGTGTTTCTACAGGTGAAGTCCTGCCACCGCTCCAGCCTGCAGACCAATGGATTGAGGGGACCAGTGCACACATGACTTTGTTGCAAGCACGTGGTCCAAGCAAGCTTGCTAAAGCTTTAGCCCCTTCGCCAGCAGGGGCTGGAATCTCTCCAGCTGGCTATATCTTCCTACAGGCTGGGTCTCTTGGCTCCAGACCCTCACTGCGACCACTGTCCTGGCCGGTTAGGAAGTGGCACTCACTTCTAATGAAGAGTTATTTCCTGGGTCATCCTGAGTAAGAGTTCTTCACAGGCATCCCTGCAGCAGCCATATTTCAAACAGACATTCTAATACACAAATCGAATAGTTAGAGTCTATTAGTCATATGTTCTATAAAAATTAATAGTTTCTCTGATAATTAGCTCTTTTGTCTTTGTTGGAAGCCAAACACAGTAATTCGACTCCTTTCTTTAAAATGCATTTTCGGCTATCTATGAACATGTGTTTCTGTCTGTGTACAGTCTGTCATGAGTTTGCAGCTTTCCTGGAGGCCACAGAGGATGTTCTATCCCTGAGCTGGAGTTTTGGCTGATTAAAAGCTGCACAGTATGGGTACTGGGACTCAAACGAGCAGAACAGGCCGCAAATCATTAAGCCATCTCTCCAGGCCTGTGTGCTTCTTTTCTTAAAGTATCATAGCATAAATAGGAAATAATATTATTTTATATAACATTTTTGATTCCTTGAGAATTTCACAGATGCATGTAGTATATTTTAACAATGATTCTTTTAAAGGCGTGAGTTGGAGTAAAATAAAATCCCTATTTTCTTACTCAACCAATATATTTTATAGTTCAAGCAGAGTTAAAATAGTACCACTGTGAAATCACGTACTATTATCATCTTTCTCTCTCTCTTCTCTCCTCTCTCTCTCTCTCTCTCTCAAAAAAAAAAACAAGCCAACTAGAAACCAGAAAGAGAAGCTTCCCATAGTAAATTACCAATGCAAGAAAAAGTCAGCTGACCCGCCAGGGTGAAGACTGAGTCCGAGGCACGCTCTGCCCTACCGCGGGCTACAGATGGTGTCTCACCACAGGGTGAGACAAATCACCTGCAGGGCACTGTAAAGCAGTGCGTCACATTTCCCAAAGAGCAGGAGCACAACCCAACACATAACAGCTGATGAAGACTGAGGCAGCTTCTAAATCGAGAGCACCATGGGCTCATACATGCCTTATATGTACTGAGCACCATGAGCTCATACATGCCTTATATGTACTGAGCACCATGAGCTCATACATGACTTATATGTACTGAGCACCATGAGCTCATACATGCCTTATATGTACTGAGCACCATGAGCTCATACATGCCTTATATATACTGAGCACCATGAGCTCATACATGACTTATATGTACTGAGCACCATGAGCTCATACATGACTTATATGTACTGAGCACCATGAGCTCATACATGACTTATATGTACTGAACACCATGAGCTCATACATGACTTATATGTACTAAGCACCATGAGCTCATACATGACTTATATGTACTAAGCACCATGAGCTCATACATGACTTATATGTACTGAGCACCATGAGCTCATACATGACTCATGTATACAGGAGAAACACTCCAAACACCATAAACCACATGGCCCCATTTAAAAGTATCTGTCCTTATATTTTATACATAATAGCACACACTCACAAATCTGGATGTATATATACTAAATTGAAATTATGTAGCTTTAGTGGTAAGATTTGGGTGATTGTTATGTCTTTCTCCCTATCTGTATTTTCTGATATGGAATTCTCTGTCCATGTCATGACATGACATGCTGATTTCTCCACACTTGATTTCTCCATTGTTGCCACATTCCTTCTTCAGGAAAGCCCTATGCTGCTGGGAGAGCAGAGAAGCCCCTCTCGTCCAGGCGGCGAGCATCCTGACAGCGGCAGCAGAACATGAAGAGCCCCCTCCAGGTCTCTGAGGTTTGCACCATGTTTTCCTTAAATAGGAAATCCCGGTGTGTCCCCGCACCGCGGCGTAAGGAAAGACATGAGTTTGTTTTGCAAGCACTGGCTTTTGCTGCACTCTGCTGGAACATTCCCTGACATTCTCCACAGACTAAGTATGTCTAGATCCTGCTACAGCTCAGCAAACTGGTCTCGGAGACAGTCACATATTCCAGGGCTCATTAACAATATTTTACCTAATAAAAGGGTTGGAGTTCACAAACACACACCAAACATTTGTTCACATGTTAAAAACGTAGTCGTGTACAGTCACTGAGTATGAAGAGGAGAGGAAGCACTTTTAAACATTATCAATTCCTCTGTTATACAATGCACTTAGGGCTATATGGTTTTTTTTTTCTCAGCACTTCTACGCAAGCTGAACCATCTATCTTCAGTTACCACAACCGTGCAGTAAATCCCTGGACACACCTACCCTGACTTAGGGAGAGTCGGGGTTACCTGCTTCTCATGTTTTAATCCTTACGTCATTAAAGCAGGTTGTTTTGCAGTTTACTGGGAAGTAGCCAAGCGGCGTTTGCCTGCTTTTTCCAGAGACCAGCACTCAGGTCTCAACTGTTTGCTCCCATCCTCAAAACACCTGCAGTCAACATCCAGAATGAAGCATTCTCGGTGAAAAGTAGTTCACACCGGCCCCAAATTCCACAAAACTGTGGAGAACCCACCCTCAGCACTCCCTGTGCAGTGGACCAGCCAGGGCTGTGCTCCCGCAGGACTCTTCACACAGAGGAAAACTTCACCTCAGCCGCCTTGGGCGTTGCCAACACAGATGCTGGCAAGCCTCCCAGTGGAGAAACTACTTCTCAGCTTTTACTAATACCTGCGAAAATTATGTTCTGGCCTCATGGACTGGAAAGAAAAGTCTGGAATGACCCCTTCTTTTGACTTTATAATCTGCATAAATCTCTCAAAGACAGGCTTCACCAGGAATCTTTCCATGTAACATTTCATACACACACACACACACACACACACACACACACACACACAGAGAGAGAGAGAGAGAGAGAGAGAGAGAGAGAGCTTTCTGTGAGGAGACAGCTAGGCCTTAGAACAGAGGTACAAAGTGCGGAACAGCTTCAGCAGAGATCCGTGCCTAGGCCTCACGCAAGCTGGCTACAGCCACTGCGCCAGCACCCCCAAGTGTGAGGTGCGTTTGGTTTGGTTTGGTTTGGTTGTTCTTTTCTTTAATGGCTTCTATAAAGCAACTCTGTGTCTAAGGAAGTCTCTGGCCTGCCAGAGAACAGTCCTACTTGCTAAGTGCTTAGGGATCTGTGGTCACAGGAATCATCAGCGCCCAATGGGGAAAGGCAAGGCAGCCCTCAAAGGGGAAGACAGGGCCTCAGAGTTTCAATAAGCAGCCCACAGGCACAAAGATGCAGCGTAGTCACAGAAACCCAGGTTCCTGGAGCCCTGGAATCTGTCACCACACCAAGCTGCACTGCGACCCTGGCTCTCGTCCCATCTCATCTGGGAGCAGCTGGAAGACGGTGAGCGGGCCATTCTGTATTTGAGGCTTCTCTATTCCTCCTTTAAGTGAATTAACTAAGTTCCGAGACCTCTTCATACTCAACACATCTACTATTTTTAGTTTCTGTTATGTCTTCCACCTGCCCTTACATTCTTTTTCTTTGATGTAACACTGGGAAATAAATTAACCAGCCTACACTAGTCCAAAGCAATCAGAGAGGTTTTATGTGTCTGATACTCTGGTATAGAGCATAAAATCTGTAATTATCAGTGATACTCTCACTGAACTTGACTGTTACCGGATTAGACTAGTTATTGAACAAAGGCAGGCTAAACCAAGTGTCCACTACCTCTAAGGGACACACCCTAGTCTGTGAGACTCTGCTCCCTAAAGGTGTTTATCATTTACTCAACATAATTTCACAAAAATAAACATATCTATAATCAAATAAGGGGAGGCACTTATATCATACCACCACCATTAAAACCTGGCTTAATGCCATCCTGTGTTCATTACTTATCTCAAACTCTAAGCATATTTACACAATAAGGTGACACGAATGTAACTCAAAAATTACTATATTTATAAAGAAACAACTTGACGCTTTTGAACAAGCTCCCCTTTCCATCAACTTATTTCATTATTAGTGACTTCAAAGGTGGAAAAAAGACATTTCTAAAGTCCATTTTTCTTTAAAATGTATTATTTTATCTCACTATTGATGTATAATTTAATTAGAGCTCCAAGCCCACATTTTTCTTTCTAAGTGGTAGGCATTTTCATTAACTAGCACATAGGTAACCCACCACCACAGTCCCCTAAAACAGCCCACATGGTGGGGAATAATTAAGGTAACAAGGGGAAAGGTCACTCAGACTTCTCCATGGTGTGAGCTCAAATTATAGGTTTGAGCAAGATGGGAGGACCAATGCTCGGGGAAAATGTGCAATCTTAATGGAATGCAGAACAAATGAACTTTCTAATGTGTAATGCTACTCAGTTGCATAATGGGATTTTGTTGGGTGCTACAGGAGGCAGAAAATAAAAGTAATACTGCAGGGCATGCCTGTTAACTGCTTCAGGCTCAGGGTATTATTGGCCCACTAAACGGGCACATAGTAACAAGAAAGATTGGTTCTGCCCTCTGGTTGCTGGTTTTGTTGTTGGTTGCTCTTTTTTAAAAGACTGGGCAAGACCAAGCCTTTTAGGAATTTCGCCAGCTTGCTTCCCAAGATTACGCTCTAGCCCGAGGAAGAGAAGCTCATCACTGCCCCTGTGCCTCCGCCCTAATCTATTATCAAGTCAACCAGAAAGGTGGCTGCAAATGCTTTCAGACTGAGCTCTCTCCACGTAGACCACCACCCTATGTCCCTGCTGACCTGGGGGCCTGAAACTCAATCCCTGCCTCCTGCTGGTGAAGCAATAACCACAGGGCATGAAATCTGCCTTTGTTTTCACCCAATTAATTGAGTGAAAATGGTTTCCACTGTGAGAAGACCCTTCATGACCCGGCTCCAACTCTAAAACCTGGCACAAAAAAAGAAAAGGGAAGGAAGGGCGGAAGGAAGGAAGGGCGGAAGGAAGGGCGGAAGGAAGGAAGGAAGGAAGGAAGGAAGGAAGGAAGGAAGGAAGGAAGGAAGGAAGGAAGGAAGGAAGGAAGGAAGGGAGGAAGGACAGAAGGAAGGGAGGAAGAGAGGGAGGAAAGGAAGGGAGGGAGGAAGGAAGGGAGGGAGGGAGGGAAGAAGGGAGGGGGAGAGAGGAAGGTAGGAAGGAAGGGAGAGAGGGAAGGGAAGAGGGGGCAGGAAAGAAACTGGATCACCAGCAGTGCAAGCTTCAGTCTTGTGAGACAAATGGTCACCATGTCGAAGACTGGCCACACATTCAGTTTCCCAGGAGAACGTGCTCTTTAGCAGTCACTTCTTGTTCTCATTTTGATGGGTGGAAACACACCCATTAGCTTTCAGCTAGCCAGAAGTCTTTCTGCACTAGACACAGGCTATGTCCTGACTACAGGCAGGGTCAGATGCATCCCTTAGTGCAGATATATATTAACGGATCTCCTGAAGCATCCAGAGAAATCAGGATCATGCCACTCTCCAGACCAGCAGATTTCAGAGGCCAAGTTTATTCATTATGTTGTATAAGAGTTCTAAAGAAACTTCTGTGTGCTAGGCACTACGCCAGGATCCACATGAATCGTAGGACCTAGCAGAGAGTGTCCAGTGCCTCACGCAGACTCACCATCAGACAGCTTAACCCTTACTAAAGGAAAGCACCCACAACAAGAGAGAGAGCACAGGTGAGTACAGACGCCACCACATCTCTCCTCATCATGTGTCGAAGGCCGCAGGGCAAGCGTCTGAAAGCCAGGATACGGCACTGGAAGAACTCACTTTGATTGGCACAGAGGCCTGGGAGGTGCTTCCCCTAGTCAATATGTACTAGTGTCCTTAATACTATACTTAATACTTACTTAATTCTTTGACAGGCTCTGTTAACCACTCCTGATGTCTGCCTCAGAGCCTGAGTGGAACCTCAGAAATGTCAGGAAACTCAGGACGTGTAGGTAATCAGAAAAGGAGTCGGGGATGGAAATTACCTGCTAACAGACCTTGAATTATATTGAAAGCATGTCTACATGGAGTATAAGACTGAAAGCCACCAATCTAGAAATAGGAAATGCTAAGAGGAGGAATTCCCTGACTTTAACTACCATATTGTCAATGTGTTTGTCAGTAAGGCATTAATACCATAAAGGAAATAATGCTATAAATGTTATTTCTTTCACAGAACAGACCTCAAAAAACTCGTTTAGCCTATCATGTGTGAAAATAGAATTGAACTGGTATATAATTGAAATGAGAAATAAAAAATAATATATTTGCAAGGGGCTTAGTATATTATTCACCCTAAAGTAGCTTTATGGATTTGACCCCAAATCTAAAAATCAGCCATAAAATGTTGTGCCTACTCTAGCTTCCAGAATGCACACCTCATCTCCCTGATGAGATTCAAAACGACTACGGAGAACAACCCCTTCAAATATATCTTCTCCCCCTTCCTGACACCAAGGTCCTAAACGAAGAGTTATTAAGTCAATGTAGATAAATAAAACGTTTCCCTAAAAGAACCAGAGGAGCCAATATTCCTACTCCTCTAGTCTCACAAAGGATAAGTGGACACTGGGGCTTCAGTGTCAAAAACAAAAAGACAACTGGAGATCTGCCTGTCCCTCCCTGCATCCCACACGTGCCCTGGTGCCACAGCTTTCTAGGTTAGAATGTCTGTGAGTTACATGCATGCTTGAGCAGTCCCACTAGCTGCTAAACGCCTTGGTGATGAAGACTGTCTGACATAGACACCTATGACAATTCAGCAGCCTGGCAGGTAGCAGGCGTTGGAATAACTTTTTAAAGCCAGACATGAGGGTGACCACCCATGATACCATCATGAGGTAGGCTGAGGACAAGATGGTTGTGAACTTCTGACAACCTGTGCTACATATCAAGGGACTGTTTCAAAAAATAACAAAAAAGAAACATAAAACAAATCCCATTAAAGGAGCAAATAACTACGATCCCTAGACAATCACAGCCCCATCGCCCAAGGTCTACACTGGTTATTAGCAGATTCTGAACCCTGAAATCTACAGTTTGTTTTAAATTTTTATCAGCATAGACAAAAGACTCCTTACTCACACACACACACACACACACACACACACACAAACCTTTTCCAGCTGTACAACATCTTGGGAAGTGTAACATGTGAAGTCAGGCCAGTGTCCGGAGGGCCCAGAGGTGGAGAGAACTACACAGAAATAGGACCCACCATCAACCTGACCATACTTAAGAAATCAGACATGGAGGGTCAGTGGCTTTTCAAGAAAAGTGGGTCTTGTTTGTTTTAGTTTTTTAATTGTTTCAACTATTAATAATATGTTAAAAAACAACAATATTCTGTGAGCCCACTGCAATTTTTTTCTTATTTTGACAGTCCTGAAGACAAACTGAGGTCCTCATAGTCCTGTACTTTACTACTGATCCCCTGATTCTAATGTTTCATCAAGAAGATAGATGCAACTTCGTATGCTGCTCTTAAAGGCAAAATTACCCTTCTGCTACTTTGGAAGTATTAAAGCAAAGGCATGAAGGCTGCCAGCAGGGCAGACATAACAGGCAGGAGTAAGCCTTGGGAGCCACAGCGGCACCTTCAAACCTGCAAAATTATAGCTAGAGCAACAAGCTTACAAACTTCTTTAGATAACTGAAATCACAAAGGAAGCCCAATCTCTACAGTCAGAGACAAAGCCTTTGAGGTATTCAGTTGGAGGCTAGCCTTCCCATCCTTGTACAGATGAGATGGTTCACGAGGCTCCACAGACGCCCAGATGCCATGCAAGCCTATCTTAGAAAACTGGCCATCCTAGTGACAGATATCCGGGGCAAGAAGAAAAGCAAGAACTCTAAGGACACTGTGAGGAGCATGTGTATGCAAAGCCAGGACAGAGTCAAGGACGGTTTGTGAGATGTTCTACTATAAAGTGCTGTGTTTGTGATGGAAAACAAGGCAAAACTCTCTTAATACACACTGCCTGGCCGGGCGGTGGTGGCGCACACCTGTAATCCCAGCACTCTGGGAGGCAGAGGCAGGCAGATTTCTGAGTTCGGGGCCAGCCTGGTCTACAGAGTGAGTTGCAGAACAGCCAGGGCTATACAGAGAAACCCTGTCTCAAAAAAACCAAATCCAAAAAACAAACAACAACAACAACAAAAAAAAAAAAAAAAAAACACCACTGCCTATAGTTTCCTGTTGCTTGAGTTCAGAAAAGCATGTATACAAGATTATAACAAAGCTCCACCACAAACTAGAGGAAGTTACTTAAAAACTGAGAACTGGACCAAGAGTTTCAATGATACACTGCTCGGTGAACAAGTAGAGGAAGGTTCTCAAGCACTGGAAATGAGACCAAGCGCTTCAGAGACATCCTCTAGTGTGCAAGGGTCACAACTGTCTCAGGAGGAACAAGCCACTTTTCAACTAGATTTGAGACACATTCTACAGGAGGGAACTCATGTCTGCTTCTGTAAACCTGGCCAGACTGCCTTCTATGTACTCAAAACATTTCTGTTGTTATTTGTAGTTTTAAGAGTTCTTTAGATTTATTTTATATGTACAAATATTTTTGCATGCATGGATGTATGCGCACCATGTGCATGCAGTACCCACCAAGGCCAGCAGAGGCATCAGACCCCCAAACTGAATTTTATGGGTGGTTGTGAGGCACCATGTGAGTGCTGAGATACAAACCTGGGGTCTCTACAAGGGCACTAAGTGCTCTGAACAGTTGGCCAGCTCTCCAGCCGCCATTGCTTTTCAGGTTCGTGTTTTACTTTCTTTTATACTGTTCTGTTTTGAGATGAGATCTTGTTATGCAACTGAATGATCTACAACCTCGGTGTAGAGCACTCTGGTCTCGAACTTTAGAGATCTATGTCCCTCTGCCTCCCACGCATGAACTTAAAGCTGTATGTTGGAACACTCACATTTTTTTTGGTATTTTTTTGGATTTGGTTTTTTCGACACGGGCTTTCTCTGTGTAGCCCTGGCTGTCCTGGAACTCACTCTGTAGACCAGGCTGGCCTCGAACTCAGAAATCTGCCTGCCTCGCCTCCCAGAGTGCTGGGATTACAGGTGTGTGCCACCACCGCCCAGCAACACTCACATTTATATGTACCAATCAGTGCTGGGTCTAGCCATCACCAGACAAGCTTTCTATTGCAGCAGGTGATGGTTAATATACAAAAGTTATAACTGACCAAAGTTCAAGGAATATGTGACAGGGAGAGCTCTTTACCTCAACAGCGCCAGCTACAGCTCCTCCAGGAAGTTAGAGCTCCCAGTGGAAGAGGGGACGTCAGACATGGGGAGATGTGTTATTGGATACTACCTTCTGGACACAACTTAGCTATTGCACTCAAGAGTTCACACAACCCACTGCTATCTGCATGAGACATAGCCTATCAATGGGTATCATGGGTAAAGAAGAGGCCCGGAGGACCTTCATCTCCAAAATGGACTATGGCAATTAATCCCATTGTGAGATCTCTCTATTTCTCTGTCTCTCTCTGTCTCCGTCTCTGTGTGCGTTTCTCCCTCCACTCTCCCTCTCTCCCTCCCTCATCCTCGCTCTCTTGGCAGGGGCCAAAGTAAGTCACCCTTATCCACTGGCTACCTTTCTCACCCACTCCCATGGAAGTAGTTAACTAAACTCAGTGAGACACACACACACACACACACACACACACACACACACATGAGTGAGGGCACAGAGTTGGATACGATCCCAGTGGGAGGGGAATAGATATAACATTGACTAAAATTTATAATAAAAATTCATGAAACAGCAAACAATAACCAAATGGGGGCCTCTAAAAAGTGCTCTAAATTCTCTCTTAAGTGTGTCCATGCATTCTCAATAAGATCTACTGGAAAAACCTTAACTGGGTGTGTCTTTAGGGACTGGGAATAACACTCGGTATCTGAGCTCTTGCCAAGGATGTGAAAGGCTCTGGGGGGGGAGGTCCCCGGGTAGGTAGGTCCCCAGGGGGGTAAGATGCATGCTTTCTTGAACTGGATTGCTCTGTCCCTCACTGTTTTCTTTATTTGTACACCAGTCATTTCTTCTCCATCTTGTCACACTAAGCCTATGACAGATGGTTGCTGTCCCCAAACCACGTGCAGCTCTCATTTAGCAGCACGAGGCCCTTTATGCTCACTAATCTTGATTGTCCCTAGATGCACAAGTGCTGTAAGCCAGTAAGGAAGCCTTGCATGGCTGCAACAGTGGAGCATGCAGAAGAAGCAGCAACCCACCCTCCTCTGTAACCCTGCGCCCTGCAGGGGCCTTTGAAATGGAACAGAAGTCCACTAAAATCAGACCGAGCCACTGCGTAGCATTTATTCTAGATTATTTGTTATCTCCCAGAACCAAAGGAAAGAGATAGTACCCCAGGGGTGCAATTAGAGAGAATTCCGCAAATTCTGATCTGTTTCCTTCTCTTCAAACTATGGCTTTGTTTTCCTTGCTTCTTAGCAGTACACAGTTTACAGTTCTCAAGTGTACTAGTAGGACACTACCTAGAACATGATTACCTAACAATAAAATCTTCTCATTCTTCTTAGGCCAAGTAAAATAAATTATTGGGTGGAAATTTTAGCTTAATTCAATGTATTATTCCTGTTCATCAAATAGTCACTAACATGTAGGTCTCTGCTTTTCTATATTGTCACACCTAATCTCTTAACATTTTTAAGTAAATAACTGTACTGGCTGATTTTGTGTGTCAATTTGACAGACGGGAGTTGTCACAGAGAAAGGAGCTTCAGTTGGGGAAGTGCCTCCATGAGATCCAGCTGTGAGGCATTTTCTCAATTAGTGTTCAAGTGGGGAGGGTCCCTTGTGGGTGGTACCATCTCTGGGCTGGTGGTCGTGGGTTCTATAAGAAAGCAAGCTGAGCAAGCCAGGGGAAGCAAGCCAGAGAGAAACATCCCTCCATGGCCTCTGCATCAGCTCCTGCTTCCAGACCTGCTTGAGTTCCAGTCCTGACCTCCTTTAGTGATGAACAGCAATTTGGAAGTGTAAGCTCAACAAACCCTTTCCTCCCCAACTTGCTTTGTGGTCTTGATGTTTGTGCAAGAATAGAAACCCTGACTAAGACAATAAATAATTCTAAGTTTTTAATGGAAGAAAAACTAGAATTAGACTAATGGATTACGAGCCTCAAACATTCCCTACATCTAATCCAGAGCTTTTAAAACTTAGCTCAAGAAAGAGTTTTTACATCAAACATTCTTTATGTAAAATTTTCCATGAAACAGTCAATTTTAACATGTTTGTCTATTTATTTCTTGAATTTTACCAGAAATATTTTCCATCTAAATCTTCAATGTTATCTGAAAATGTTTATAATTTCACCTTCAATCAACTTAGAATTATCTTTATGCCTATTATTTTATCAATATAATTTCCATGATAATCTTTAATTTTAATGTTTTTCTATATATTTCTACAATTTTATCATAAACATTTTCTATGTAAATCTTCAAGTTTATCAGAAAATGTTTATCATTCCACTTTTAATCAACTTAGGAATACTTTTATGCCTATCATTATTATATCTATATAAAATTTTCCATGATAATCTTCAATTCTAACATGTTTTTCTACATTTTTCTACAATTTTATCAGAAATATTTTTCACATAAATCTTCAATTCTATCATAAAATGTTTCTATCCCATATTTCAATTAATTTAGCATATCTACCACTTTACTCCTTATTTTCCATGAAAATTGTCAATTATAACATGTTTATCTGAAATAT
The DNA here is from genome assembly GCF_947179515.1 of Apodemus sylvaticus. Lineage (NCBI taxonomy): Eukaryota > Metazoa > Chordata > Mammalia > Rodentia > Muridae > Apodemus > Apodemus sylvaticus. The sequence continues at coordinate 110,448,761 of NC_067478.1, forward strand.
TTTCCATGTAAATCTTTAATTTTATCATAAAGTGTTTTTACTTTCCTTTACTCCCCTTTTCAATAAATAAAAATTTAAAACAATTAAAAAATTTAAAAAAAGAATTAGCTCAAATGAACAAGTAAAAAAAAAAAAATTAAATGAACAATAGCTCACCTCAGTGTCAGCCAAGAGCACGAGCAGGTGAGCCACACTGCCAGAACACACTCAAAGTATGAGATAACATTTTTAACTTTAAATTGGCAAAGATGCCATCTTTTTTTATTAATTGTCCCCGGGTCAGGCATGGTAGCTCACCCCTGCAGACCCAGCACATGGTGGAAGGAAGAAGACTAGGAGCTCAGGATCACCAACTACCAGCAGAGGCCGGAGGAGGGCGCAGGGGGCTCCATCACAAAACAACACAACAAAACAAAACAGGGTCATCAACTACATACCAGCAGAGGTCAGAGGAGGTCACAGGGGGCTCCATCACAAAACAAAACAAAACAAAACAAAACAACCTCCAATGTTGGCTAAGCTCAACTGTTGTTGCACAGAAGAAACATGACATACCTTTTCTGGAAAGAAACATATGTCAGGAGCCTTTGCAAATACACATTTACCTTGAAACAGCTGGTCCAAAATAGAAACTTACCCAAGTAAATGGTCAATAATGAGCCAAGTTTTAACTCTAAAGAATTTCACTAAGCAATATTTACAACAGTAAAGTTGTCAAAGGAAATGGATTATTCAATACCAGAAAATTAATTATATTAATTTTGCCATAAATAACCACACCATATAGATTTAAGAAAAACATTCTAACAATATTTACAATAACATGAAATATCCCTGAGATCCAATAAGAGAGACTGGGTCCCACATCCAGCACCCCAGCCTAGACGGGCCACTCTCACCTGCACCATGACCAATCCCTAGACTTCAACCAGGACTTGTGATGAAGCCTAACCCCTAACCAGCAGATTCCTACCATGTCATATCCAACCTCTCCACCCAGCTAGGTCCACCCCATATCCTAATGCACACATCCCATACGTGCCCCGTTACTTGTGCTCACCTGTTCTCATTCAACCTAAGCCATTTCCAATATCTAGGCCCAACCTGCTCTGTGCACATCACAAACAGAACTAAAGTGGCCTACATGCCTAGGTCTTACCACAAAAGCATAAATAATATCCAGCATCTCCTCTCTAAAACCTACCAGTCCTGTAGAAATGTTTGCCAATGAGAATAACCTAGATGAACCCAAGGACACAGAATCTAAAAGAACAATAAGCTTCATTAAAGAATTTAAAAAGTTTAAAAAAGACTGGAATACCTCAATGAAATTAAGTATTTATGGGGTTGGTAGTTGAAATGAAAATGTTCCCCCATAGACGCATATATTTGAGTCCTGGGTCACCAGGAAGCAGAACTGTTTGGGAAGGATTAGGAGGTATGGCTTTGCTGGGGGAAGTGTTTTCACTGGGGCTGGGCTCTGCGGTTTCAGAAGCCCAGGCCTGGCTCAGTGCGTCTCTCTGTGCTTGCTGCCTGCAGATCAGGAGAAGCTGTCCACTCCTTCTCCAGAATCATCACCCCTGCCTGTTTGCAGCCACGCTCCCTACCATGATAATGGACTGACTCTCTGAGGCTATAAGAAAATCCCCAATTAAACGTTTTCTTCTATAGGTTGTCTTGGTGTCTCTTCATAACAATATAACAATACCTAAACCAAGGGGAATAAAGGACTGAATGATATCCAAGGCAACATTAGCATAAAGCTGGCGGAAAGGATGAAGACAAGCCAAGGCTTGAGACCTCCAACCCATTAAGAGCTGTTGATTTCAGTACCTAACTTTCTCCAATAGACATGTCATCTGGACAAAAATAAACTGAGAAATATCAGAGTTAGTTGGTACCATACACCAAGTGGGCCTAACAGATTACCTATAGAATATTCCCCCCAAACACCGAAGAATGCACACTGTACTCAGAAGCACACTGAAGCTTCTCTAAAATAGACCACATCCTGTGACAAAAAACACATCTTCCCAAATTCAAAAATATTTAAAGAACTTTGTGTATTCTATCTGACCATGGTGCAATAAACTTTAAGTATTCTACCTGACCTTGGTACAATAAACTTTAAATTAACAGCAAACAAACCCCTAGGAAAATACCAGCCAATGAAGATTAAACAATCTCAGTACTGAATGACGAAGAAGTCAAAGAAGAAATCAAGAATAAAAATAAAACTATTCTGGAACCAAGTGAGAATGAAACACCATACACCAACCCATCGGGGCACACTGAAAGCCATCCTGCGAGGGAAAAGCAGAGCTCTAAGTGTTGACATTAAAAACAAGAAAGAAAACAACAAACAACTTGACGATGCAACACAAAAATTAGGGAAACCAAGAACAAACCAAATGCAAGCCAAAGATAAGAAATAACTTTCTTAATGATAATTTCTCACTATATAACTCAATGATGCTTCAAACTTGCAATCCTCCTGCCTCAATTACCTGAGTGCTGGGATTACAAAATAATGGGCCACCAGAGTTGGCTTCAATTTAACTCATAATAAATGATTAAATCGTCATTTTTATTCCCCATGTAGTCTCTACCTAGGGGGAAAGAGAAAGTTACAATGGCTGAGAAGAGAGCGTTTGGGGGCATCAAGAACTTGAGAAATGCTGGGTTCCCCACACCTTAACTTTGGAAACTATGTCTTGGCTAGACTAGGAGCTGACTTCAGGCTACAGACATTGTCAGTTAACCCATTGCCTAGTGTTGATAATGAAGAATCCAAAAACATTAACTAACTGAAAAAAATAACCTTACTTTTTCTTTCTGGGTGCTTGGTGTGCATTGCCTATTAAATAATATAAACTGTTAGTTGGCAGCTCTTAAATAGTTTTTGTTTTCGAATACTTTTTAACATTGTACCTAGTCCTCTGATTGGGACACTTGGTGGGGGGGGGGGGGGGAAATGTCTCAAATGAGACAAGTGTAACGTTTTCAAATGTCTCTAACTTCCTTGATATGGGGAAGATGATGGGGCCTATTCTTGTTCCAAGGTAATTACTTTGTAAGCATGAAGGGATCATAAAAATTCCACAGTGACAAAATGCAGCGCTAAAACAACTTATAGTTAAATGCAGTCACGGTGGTGGAAGACTGCCCATTGCACCTAGAGTGGGAACAATAAACAGAGGTGGGCGACTTGTAAAGGAGAGTGCATGTCTCATTAGCAAAATAATTGTCTTTCCCCAGAGAAAATTATTGGCAGAAATGGAAGGCAAACTTCCAGAACCTTCCAGACAAAATACCAGCTTCCCTTGAAGAACCGGTGACGCCCACGAACACAGGATAAGTATCTCCCATCGCATGGGGAACTGCACCCCAAGCTCCGTGCTAGGCACACACAGAGGCCAACACATCAGGGCTGGCAGCTCACCTTAAACAGAGACAGACTAGAAACAGTCTGAAAAGAAATCCATGTCAACTGAAATATGCAGTGGTTGCTTGCTGAAGAGTTTAAGGACCTGGACGAAGCGTGGCCCAGAAGCAAGGCTGTGAACTCTTCTGAGCAGCAAACAGACACCCACCACTGGAGTGACACGTTATTATCTGCAGAGCTCCTGTCAGGCGTGGTATTGCTTACTTCTCTGTCGCAGTGATGAGACACCACGAGCACGCTAACCAACAGACGACAGCTCACGGAGGCTCGCGGTTCCAGAGGGCTATGGGGCCAGCACAGCAGAGCAGAGGCATGGATCTAAACAGCAGACGGAGGCAGGTCCGGGAAACCCAGAGCTCACTTCTTGGTCTGGGAGTGTGAAGCAGAGAGCAGAGAAGTGGGGTGACGCCTCTTGTTCTCAAAGCTTGTTATCAGCGACATAGTTATTACCATCAGCAAGGCCACAGCTCCTAAACTTCCCAAATCAAGTGGCACCAACTGGGGACAAAATGTTCAACTATCAAAGCCTATAGGGGGCATTTATTGTTCAAACCACCACAGTCACTATCGATATCAGCCATATGATTTATTTCACTAAAACACATTTATTTTAACAATCTTGTATTTCACTTGGCATGTACCATTTTCTCTTTTGAATTCTTAAGCAATCAATCATATTGAATGGTAAAAGATTAGACTAGAAGAAAACATGGGCCTATCTTCCTAATTATCATCCACATTAAAAAGCCATGCTCTTTGAGGCTAAAGCCATCTTGACAAATACCTCTACATACCTTTTCCAACTGCAAAGGATTTTACATATCCTAACTCTCCAGTGAATCTTTACTAGCACGCTTATTTAGCCTGCCACTGGATTAACAGCCTTCCGATGATCAAACGCTCTGTTTTTATGAGGCTTTTGCTTACTAACCCAAACACCTATCATTCGAACATCTGGAGACTGTCAAGACTCAAAAGCCACTTAAAAAAAAAAAAAAAAACGCAAAATGCATTTTCTAATATATATCTGAAGGAGTTAAAGGCACGTACACAAGATTATAAGAAACATATACAGAACTTACTATAAGTAATATATCACTGTGTTGTTTCCTGGAAAATGGTTAGCAGCTCAGTTTAGACAGGAGGAGAGAATGTATAGATTGTCTCACTAACCCTGGAGAGTGCAGTGTGCCTGACCACGAGGGCTGGGACAGGCAGCCTTGCTGAAGCCTTGTTAAGAAATACTTTAAATATTAAAAACCCATGTCAACCCTTGTTCTGCTTATGAGTAGACTTGATAGAATCAAGAAAAATTGGTTTCGGATGTGGAACACGTTGGGGATTTGAAGTAGTTTGCTAAATAGGAAGCTAAATCCAATTACTTTCCTAAAGATTTGGCATCTTTAACTGAAAACCAATATTCCAATTAACATTAAACAAATATCCAGGCTTATCCACATATTCCAGGCATCCTTTCTGGCCAAAAACCCACTGCATCTCTGTATTTAATTATTCCCATATGCATATATATGGTCTGCTTTATACTCAAAGTATATAAGTCAAGGAAAAAGGAAAATTTTAAACGTCTTCTATGGGCCACTCTCCCGGGCATAACCTAAATTCAACCTTCTACATAATCACGCCTGTTTTCCTAACCAAGTGCGTGCCGACACACTTCTCCTTAACACAAGATTTCCAACTGCACAAATGATGTGTCAAAGTCTCTCTTAAAACTTTTCTCATTCTGGTCCCAAATTATAACAAATTAGCAATTGACATTAAAGACTGACCTTAGCTCACTGAGAGAGAGAGAGAGAGAGAGAGAGAGAGAGAGAGAGAGAGAGAGAGAGAGAGAGAGAGAGAGAGAGCTGTGGTGTCTGCTCAGAACATGCTCTTTCTAGCCCAGGTGTGAGCATAGCTTACTAAATATGACAGCCACTAGTTAAACACACTGAGCGTAGTTTAGGAAATCAGCAAGTCAAGTGAACATCAGGTGAGAGGGTAGGATATTACTCCAACGACCCAATACTAAAAGTAACACAACCCAGTTAATACTGGAGGAAAGACGGTGTCTATGTGAGATCTATGTTCAAGATCACTAGTTGTTCAGGAAAAATACAAGCACAATAAAATATCATTAAACACCTGTCAGAATGTCAGCCCACATCCGATTACATAATTATTCTCCCAAACAAACAAAACTCCATAAACTAAGTATGACAGATAACATGGACACATCAGAATCCTTTTAGGTGACTGGTAAATATAAACAAACAGTCACTATGGAAAATAGCTTGCCAATTCCACAAAAGGGGGTGGTACCAAGGCCAGGAGCGGTGCACCTGCATACGGGCAGAACATAAGGTGACCAGCGAAGTCAGGCTCATAAAAACACAAAGGAAGGTGGCTTCCAGGCTGGGGATGGGGACCGAGGGAGCTGCTGTATGAGCTTAGAGATCCAATCATGTCAAAGGAGGAAGTCTGAAGTCTACAGTCCAGCATCAAGCTCAGAGTTGACAGTACTGTTGTGTCTAGTTCACATTTGCTAGCAGGCTACATTGCATCTTATGGGTTTCAGCCACAGCTTGAAGTGGGTATGTCAATGAGGTATAAGAAAGAAGAGAAAATAAAAGTAGACCATTCTTACTAGATGCTTCTATGAATACAGGGGGAGAATAGGTCACCTCTTAAAGCAAATCTGAAAGGGGAACCTGAACAAGTGTTAGGGTGTAATGAAATAAAGGAAGAGATCTTTATTTAGTTTTCTGATCAGAGAAGCTGAGTATCAGTTTTCAAGAAGCCAGCAGTGGACACACGGGCTTATAAAGAGGCTGATCTTAAAGAATGACCTTTGAGACAGAAGGAACAGGAGAAAGCTAAGAGCAGAGATGAGCGAGTTCCACTGAGATTAGCATTATGCATTAAACATGAACGCCTCCATGGCCCATGGTCTGAGTACTTGACAGCACTGTGTGGGGACGTAGGCCAGCTTTTAGGAAGGAGCTACAGACAGTGGACCTATAATGCTTGTGCCCAGCTTCCAGGCCTCCAAAATGTGAGGAGCCCTAACCGTGTGTTCCAGTTGTCATGACCTGCCATGTCCCACCGCTATCAGGAACCGCACTTTCTTTGTGATGCGTCGAAAGACATCTTCCCACCCTCACGTAGCTTGTGTTCTGTTAGGTTGCAGTGACTCAGGAGTAGCTGAGAGAACTTGGGGCATTCCCAAAGGCTCAGGTTGCCACGGGTGGGGTCAGCTTTATCTCCTGGTAATGCTAGAGAGACGCCTAGGGTGACTGCTGACTGACTCAAACAAATGAAGGTGCTGAACGGAGACGGTGGAGCAGGAGATTACACAACAGAGCCTGGAAGCAGGAGAAGGAAAAGGCCCAAGGTCTGGTGAGTCTATTCCTGAAGGAAAGGATGGTGAAAGTGAGAGGCCTGAGACTGTAGAGAAGAGAGCATTGGAGGTGACTGGATGGGAGTGGCCTTCAAGGTTACCTGACCCTGCAACTCCATTTCTAATCACCTACTTAATAATAATAAATAAAGAGGTAAATAAATAAATGAATGAATAAATAAATAAATAAAGCATATATCCATATAATACACACAAACACTCTCAACAGCATTATTGATCCATTGAGGAGAAGCTGGAAACAGCCAGTCTATCAGCCGCCGACGACTGGGTAAACCAAGACTGTGAAAACAGCTATCAATGCAGTGAAAGCACTCATCAGTGGAAAGGAGGTCGCTCGACGCTTGCTACAGACAGATGAACCCCAAGGGCACCGTGTGAACTGAAAAAAGCCAGCTATGAAGGACGGTACTGTTCATTCCACTTGTATGAAGAACCTAGAAAACCCCACTGTGTAGCAGCAAGTGAACTGGCAGTTGCGTGCAGTTAGGCAGGACAGAGGAACTGTCCTCAGGTTGCCACAGGTGGGGTCAATGGAACAATGGAACTTTTAGGAAAGGTCACCTTCTAAAACTGGATTATAGCAATGGTTGTGCTACTCTTAAAAATTATTTAAATTTTTCAAACAATACATGAAAAACAATGCATGTGTTTTGGTATGCAAATTAGATTTCAACAAAGCTATTTGGAATGTTGCTTACTTTTAAAACCAGTTCAATGCCTTTTCATTTCACATGTATGAGTGTTTTCCCTACACATATGCCTGGTGCCCACGGAGGCCAGATGGTGGCATCAGCTCTCCTGGAACTAGAGTGCCCATCAGTTGTCAGCCGCCATGAAGGTGTAAGGAACCAAACTAGAGTGCACTGCAAGAATCTCTCCACCGCTTGCTTACTGTTCTTATGCCTGTCTGTATATACAAGGTCCAAACTGGTACTGCGATGGTAATGTGGAAGAATAAATGAAGGTAACTAAACTATTCATTGCCTTGATTATTTAACACTTTTGTAATCAGAATATTCAAAAATACTTTTTAAGACATTTCAGATGTACAGCTCTCCACTCTGTCCACCCAACACATCTGTGACCCACTGCACATCTCTGCAGTGGCAGAGACAGGTCAGCCTCTGGGGCTTGTGAGACCCAGCCTAGGTGACTTGGCAACTTCTAGGACAGTGAGAGATTCCAAATCCTTGAAAGGGAAATGAAGAGAAGAGGCAGACGTTGTCATTTAGCCCTCTCATTCCTTGAAGGGTGATGTTTTTGTCCCTTGAGAGGATAAACTATCTTGACCAGCATAGTTTCTAGAGATACAGGAGCTGAGATTGAAAAGATCAGAGTCCTACCCTTCAGAAAGCTTGGAATGTCATAATGAGAAGTGTTAAGCTAATGTGACAGACAATAAGTTCCCCAAAAGGCCGTGGACTAGAAGGCAAAAGCAGATTACAGCTGCAGAGAACTGTGATGAGTCTTATCTAATGGATTAAACAGGCGCGTGACACGTTTGACTGTAAAGATCAAGCCCTGTGGCACTTCTGAGACCAAGGCCTCCACCTACCAAGGGCCAATCCTCTAACAAACCTCTAGAATAAGTGAAGAGGTAGGAACTGAGGGTGTAGCTCAGTGGTCAGGTGCCTCCCTAGCTCATAGGCACAAGATCAGGTAAAAGATAGAAGAACATAGTCCATAAATATCAGTTACTTCACAGAGCATGGTTTGGTGCCTGAGGAATCACTCGAGCAAGTTTGGATGGGTGGTAGGATTTCCATGGAGTTTAATATCCTGATATAGGAATTTAGTAATCATTTAAAAGGAAACTTAAAAACTATGTATGTTGCTCACTAGGCCCTGGATTACACACACACACACACACACACACACACACACGTCTAAACCTTTGATGAAGATTCCTTCCACCCAGGGCCCTGGATTAAGTGGTTCACTGAGTCATGAGCTTCCTGACACAGAAAAGCGCAACTAGACTTACTTAGGCAAAGTGAACCTGTGCACAGGTGTTCTTCTAAAGAGGGCGCAGCTCTCTGTGTGAAAGATCACGAAAGTATGACCTTTGGAAACAGGCTTGGTGTTCCTTTATTTAAAGAGGGACCAAAGAGATGTAGGGAAGGGAGGAGGGAGGCAGGCGGGCTGAGAGGTCTGTGAGGCACGTAACGATCATTAACTAGCAATCAAACCATTCGGAACTCAATTTAGAGAAAACAGATACACAGGATAATTGCACTAGATGGGGTCAAACATGAAAATGGATAACATATATGAAAGCAACCCGCGTACGGTTACAGAAAACTGGAGGTCAGTTCTAGGTTTCTTCACTCATCACTGACACAAATAACAGATCTATCAATAGTTTTATTGTACTATTAGAAACATCTTACGTCTGAGTATATCTCAAAGAGCCAGCTTGAAGACAAAAGAAAAGATCAAACGAGAAGCAGAAGAAAAGTTTAGCCGCAGATGTGCACTGCTCACTTCTGGCTTTGAGTGCTTTAGTCCAGACTACAGATCACATTTCTGAATCTGATAAACTTACTGAGATAAAATCCTAATGTTAAATTTACTATCTAGGCTAGCTCTAGCAAGCAGACACTCAAATACTGACGGAGAGCATGCAGACAAAGGGTTTGCATTCAATTTATAAGAAATGCACAGGGCCCCAGGGAGGTAAAGCATCCCAGATGGTTATTAAGAGGAGAATGCTAATAGCGCTGCTCTCGCCTTGGCGGATGGACTGCTGCCACTAACGTCAATCAGCTTTACGTCTCTAAGCCCAGGGGAGCGAGCTGCAGCATTATAACATCGCTTTGTGCATACACATGTTGGCTGAACTAATTCAGTCTCACAAAGCCCTGTAAGTTAGAGCACTGTCAGTGCAGCCCACCACCAAATACCGACCAGCCAATCACACTCCAAGGATGGCACAAAATGACTCCAAAGTCTATGATGGTTTCTTAGGTCCCGAGCTGATGAAAATGTAAGAAGCGTAGTCCCTTTGTATAATCCTGCAGTGGAAACCATAAATACTTGTATAGAAGACGATGCAAAGGCAAGTGAGCAGCAGGCGGACGGCGCTCGCGCTGCTCTGACAAGTCTAAGGAGAATGGGCAGCACGGACACCAAGGGGACCAGGACCCGAGTCTGTAAACTCTTGAGGTTTACAGGATGGCGTCTGAGCCGAACCCCCAAACCAAGCAAAGTCACCGAACCGGCTGACAATGACACTATGTAAGAGTCGTCGTGTCAGTAACAGTCTGCTTGTGGATGGCAACCTAAAAGGACTGTAGAAAAGGAAAAAGATCAAGGAGAGACACTGAGGCCTTCAAGATGGCTCAGAGAGACTGCTGCCAAGTCCAAAGACCTGAGTTCAAATCTGCAACTCATAAGATGGAAGGCAAGAGCCAACTTCCACAAACTTCCCTCTGGTGTCCACACTGTTTTTAAGATCTATCTACCCGTCTATCTAGCTATCTAGCTATCTATCTACCTATCCGTTTATTTTATGTATACAAGTGTTCTATCTGCATGTACACCTGCATGCCAGAAGAGGACATCAACACATTATGGATGGTTGTGAGTCACCATGTGGCTGGGATTTGAACTCAGGACCTCTGGAAGAACATCCAGTGCTCTTAACCTCTGAGCCATCTCTCAGCCCCTGGTGTCCACACTCTTGCCACAGCATGCACGTACCAGTGAAGTAAGCATACATACATACATACATATATACATACATACAATATAAAAATGCATTATAAGAAATAATATAAAATTTCCCCTATGCAGAATTGTGCTATCTAGAAAAGCAGGCACTAGCCCTGCTCAACATGTGAAATGTAAAAGTCTAAGATAAGCCAGGTTTGTGAAGGCTCACAATGAAGTGTAAAATGTTTCAGGATTATCTCATTATATGTTTAAGTGATATTTTAACATATCTAGCTACATCAACTTCCTAAATAACTTGTTTCACTTTACTTTTAATACAGCATCTAGATAATTAAGCATTATATAAATGGCTCAGAGCTGTGGCTTGGGCACATTTCTGCTGGACAGCACTGGCCTAGACTCTGTAGCCACACAGATATTAACTACAACTATATATTTATTCAGACACGCATTATAGTCTGTGTTCCAGGTGTATTCCAGCGTGGCTGGAGCGGCCGTTTCATGGCTGTGCTGGGTTCTGTATGTTCTCAGCACTGAGTGAGACCTAGTGAGGTCCGACAGGGAGAGGGAACACCACTTTAACTCCTGTGTCTGTCCCGGCACAGCCTTCAGCCCTACTCACTCTCCTTGGAGTCAAAAGGCATGAGCCAATTCCAGTGGAACAGCAGACAAAAGCACTAAACAACTGAGGCCGAGAAATTAGTTTAAGACTAGAGTCAGGAAAGAAGAAATCCATTTCCCCAGAAAACATTAATGAAGACCTTGAATCTGTGACCACATTCCTTTCTCAGAAACTCGTTATCATAAAATTTACCCTCACAATTATTTTAAGTATAGAGGAGAGTACGGCATATCCACACTGTTGTAGAAGTTATTTTAATGCTCATAGAATTGTTATCCAAAAGAAAAATGCTTAATAATTTTAAGTAATGGGGCTAAAGAGATGGGTCAGTGGGTAAGAGCACTTGCTACTCTTCCAGAGGACCTGGGTTGGGTTCCCAGCACCCAGGTCGGGCAGCTCACAATCGCCCTTAGCTCCAGCTCCAGAGATCCAACTCCCTAGCTATACCCACAGACACCTGCACTCACACGTACACATGCACACACACACACACACACACATATTCAAAAATTTAAAAATAAGTCTTTTAAAAGAAACTTTAAGTACTCTAAAACTGTATACTACCTTTAATTTTTCACTCATTGCAAATCTGTACAAATATGCCTATTATAGATATATCTGTGTCATTATTTGTAACTTACTATTTACTAATTCATAATTAGCTAACTTTATTTCATAAAATTATGTGCATATGTTTATGTATATATGTGTGTGCCTATATGTATATGTGTGTGCATGTGTGTATATGTATGTATTGCCTGTGACTATCTGCCTATGTGTGCATGTGTGTGTGCCTATGGTGCATATGTGTATTTGCCTGTGTGTACTTATGTGTGTATATATACATGTATTCATGTGTATGTGTGTGTGTATGTGTGTGTGCATTCATGTGTATGAATTCTGAGAGGCACACACGTGCCATGGTATGTTTGTATGGGTCAGAGGATAACCTTGGGGCCTCAGGCTGTCTTCTACCCTCACTGAAGAGACTGTGTCTTTGCTGCCATCTACTATGTACACCAGGCTAGCCATTGCACAGGTATCTAAGGTTACCACCATATCTACCTGGCTTCATGGGAGGTCTCGGGATTCACACCTAGGTTGTCAGGCTTCTGCAGCCCCGAGCTATTCACCCTCAGTGCGGACTCTCTCACCTAGATTTCTTCCATTAGATGAACTATTTTGTGCTAGTTTAGTTTTTAAATAATAAAATAAAATAAATATGTTAACTTCTGTATAGTAAAATGACCACAGGCATTTTGTCACTGGGGAAAGCTAGTAATTAATACATAAATAGCTGGCGAGCGTAATTTCCACTGCGAACATCTTCGCTAAAGCCCCAAGAGCAGAAGCCGACTATGAAAAACGACAGTCTACGTTTTCTTTTTACTGCCATTCTTCTGGTGTAGATTTTCATTTTAAAACCTTCATTCATGCCTAAAATAATTGACTGGAAATCCCATGCCTTGTTTTCTCATTTAGCTATTCTACTGCCTTTGGAAACAGAGCTTCCATGGCCTTTAATGGTGACACAAAGAACTGGGCCAGCCACAGCATCACGCCTCCAACTGCACCTTTTCCGTCTGCCGGACCTTGCTCCCCTTCCCAGGGCGGTGAGTGAAGCAGGGCTGGAGGGCTTCACCACATGATCATTTGGGATGGCACCAAAACTGCACTCATTTAAAAGCCATGCACCAAAAAGCTCTTTGATTTCCACATGACTTAATTTTTTTTATATCAGTGCCATGCAAATAAATAGAATGGAAGGAAGTTTTAAATGCAGGAAAAAGTACGAATAGCAAACCTCAAACCACACGCTTTCTGTTTAAAATTATGCCTAATAGAACCTCTGTTTTGCAAAAGAGGAAAATTAGCCAACTCCCTTTCTAAAGCACTAATGATTATCAGCCATTGCATCACACATGTCATCTGACACACTCAGGTCAGTACACAGTTCCTTCCGTGCAACAGAGGCTTAGTGTGTTCAAATGCAGGAAAGAAAGCCAGCCAGAAAAGAGCATCCAGACACAAGCCAAAGCAGAGGCTATGTCTAATTTTCCTAGTTTAATTTACCCCACCAATCAGTCTGGCTTTGACTAGCAAACATACGTGAAGTTCTTACAACTTGAAGCTTCTCTGGTGAATGGTTTTAGTATTAGCATTCTGTGATGGTGCAGGAATTAAATTTGAACAGACGTTGACAAGATGTCTAACGCCCTTCTCCTCAGCTATGCTAGGCTCAGCACAAAACCCTGTGCTGGGCGATTGTCGGGGAGATCTTGTTAGTGATAGCTGAAAACACAGTGAATGAGACAATCATGTATACATGCGTATACAGATGCGCACAGACAACTATCTCACATACACACACACCCGTTTGCAGGAGCCTGGGCGTGCTTATAATAAAGAAAATCTGGGTGTCTAATTCCCACCTTGCAAAGGTAATAAAAAAAAAACAATCCCAATATGGAACATGTTTGCTATCTGGGCGACATCGGTAGCTTTCTCAAATGCCTCCCACTCCCGATGCCTTCAAGCACCAAAGGCACCAATGAATTTTACTCCAGACTGAACGGAGTTAACACGAGCATCCCATCTTTCCCTTTACGTTGTCCCTCAGGTCCTCCCATACATTTAGGTGGTTAAATGGCAGTATTTCCGTCTTACAAAGGAGGAGATTTAGATTTATAAAAACAGGGATAGGGAGATTGATAATGTGCTTACTTTCTTTTAAAGCTAGGTCCCTAGAGCTGAAAGATTCCCCACAAAACTAAGTATTGATTCTGTGCTCAGCAATTTGAAAATCTCTACTCCCAGGAAGCCAGCGCCTCCTCAAGGACACACATCACAAGCTCACTTCCTGGAGGGATGTTGTGGAGCCCTGTCCGTGGTTCAGCCACGAGCCAACTTCCACGAGAGGTATTTTAAAGATGCCCCAAGAGAGTGGCAAGTTCTGTGTGGGAGAGGGATGCTAACAGGGGGACATGAGTGGGGGGGTTCTAGATGGTACAAACTGATATGTGGCTGAAGATAGGCTAGCATCTGCTCAGTCAAGCAGATAGCGCCAAGGTAACTAAGTGACTCAAATGCAAGCATCTGAGATCTATGTCAGGCAGAGAAATACAAGACCACGGAGCTGAAGCTTGGGAAGGAAGGGGGGTTGCTGGATGACAAACAGGCCACATAAGGAAATCCCCCAGGAGATGGATGGCGACAGGTGGGCGGAGAAAGGACGGGAGAGGGAGAGAAAGAAGTGGAAAGGAAGGGAGTAGAAGGACAGAGGGGAAAGGAGGAGAAAGGAGAGGGGAAGGCAGGAGAAGGAAGAAGAGAGGAGAAAAGAAAGGACAGGGAGGGAAGGGGAGGGGAGGGGATGGGAGGAGAGGGGAACAAAGGAGAAGGGAGAGAGGGGAGGGGAGAGGAGGGCGGAAGACTGATTGGCCACCTTGGCCACCTTGTACAGCAAAATTCATAACTACCTTAGTACTACACCTTGAAGCAATCTCAAAGGCAAGAAGGCTTGATTGCAGGAGCAGTTTCCAGTGAGATTGCTCTCCGCAGGCAATCTGCTTGGCTACCAGTGAACCTAGCCACTCAGAAAGACGCCCTGGAGTCTCCCAGGAGTGGTCAGTGAGGACAGCCATGTGATGCACCCTGCCCTGCATTTCTGCCCTGTGCTAGATCCCAGTCATCCTACTCCACAAGCAAGATTAGGAAGCAGGCCAGGGCCAACTGCATCAGTTGAGACAGCTAATGAGAAGCAAGCGTCCAGGGCCCTTGGTCCAACAAACACTAAGGATTCCGGCAGCTGCCGCGGAGCACTGAACAACGGCTGCACACGCCACATGAAGCCGCCCTGAACCAACGTAAGAGGAGAATTTACACAAGGGCTGGGAAATAAATGCCACCTTCCAGGGACACCTGTGATACCCGCTACTTTAAATAAGTCCTGACAATTAGAAAAATGTCTTGAGACCACACTTGTGGATGAATAAGATTTTAACGACAATAAAATACAAATTATAGGTAGAATTCAGTGGAAAAATCCTTGCATAGCACAGAAGGTCTTAGATTCAATATAGACACCCAAGTTAAAGCATTTGTAATGTAATACAATGTAATCTTTAATATGTTGTGGCATTAGTAATGCTAAAATAAAGAGAATAGACCCAGAGTTCTTCACTTCTCCAAATAAATAGCCACCATGCCTTTCTGCACTTCTGTGAGCTGCACAGACCAAAACAACAAGGTGAGGCTTGAAACTGTTGGCACGCTAGGCACAGGAGCACTCAGCACTCAGGATGCAGAGGCAGGTGAATCTCTGAGTTGGAGGCCAGCCTGGTCTACATGGTGAGTTTCAGGAAACAGAATGGGGGCGGCAGGTGTTTCGACATTGAGCCACCAAATAAATTAGCTAGGTTGGCCCACTGCTGGGCCATGGCCAGTGACCCCCTACTGTCTACAAGCAACCACCAAGTGTGTCAGTAAACATATCCTGGCCATACTGCGTCCAGATCGGACTCCTAATGAGTCCAGCCAACGGGAGGTGAGCTAGGCCCAAGGCTAATGGGGCAGCTGACTGACAGTCGGGAAGGACCAATGGCAAGTGGCTACCGCCGTGTGCACTGCCATCTAGGACGGTCTGCTGCACAGCAGAACCGGTAAGTGACAGAGAGGGCATTTGGCTCAGTAGGAAGGAGAACACGTTATGCAATAAATTGGAGCTGAGCAACTGAGCTCACCATTTTTGGCAGAGAGATTAGATTCTCACTAAATTGGATAATAAAGTCCAGATGGACTTAAAAGTATATGAAGAATGAGGGAGTATAAATGCTAAAATAAATTATAAGTTGATACCTCTGCACTCCTGACATTTGGAAAGCTATCCTGAGCAGAGGAACTTAAAGCATATGCATGTGTATATATATATATATACACACATAACTGTGAAAATAATTTTAAGATTTTTACATGTCAAAAGACATTAAAATAAAGTAAAAAGAAAATGAAAATTTTGTAAAACTTTTTAGCATATGATTACATGACAGAATAGCTTTTTTATACAGGCTGCAAGAAAGATTAACATATATCATGCACGATAAGGCCACCATAAAAATTGCTACTAATGTATTCAGCAGAAGGAAAACATGAACAACTTGATAGAGTAATGAACAAGAGACACGTGTGAGGTAAATCACACCAAGTACAGATGGCCACATCAAACCTGGAAAAGGCTCAGCGCCATGGTAAGCAGCTCAAGGAAGAAACAGTGAAGCGACATCCACAGTAACATGTCACTTAAACCACAGAGACCCCAACAAGTAAGGCAACCTTGGAAACAGGCATTTGTGGCTGGGAAGGCGGCTCTCCGTTAGAGCAGCTGTCTAGCACACACAAGGCCATAGGTTCTGCTCCCAGTGCTGGACCCAGAAAAGGGAAGGAGAGAGAAAGGAAGAAGTCGGGAGACCGAAAAGGAAGGGGGCAGCTGGCAAGAAAAGCTGCTATCTGATGTAAGAACTACCATTTAGCTCTACAAATGTGTGAGTGTGTGTGTGTGCGCGCACACACAGATGTGTTCATGTGTGTAAGTGTGAGTCTGTGTATGTGTGTACCTGTGCATGGGCGATCTGTGTGTGAATATGTGTGAGTCTGTGTCTGTGAGTGGGAATCTGTGTGAGTGTTAAGTCTATGTGTGCACATGTGCATGGGGGTCTGTGTGTTTGTATGTGAGTGTGAGTCTGTGTGTGTGTGTGTGTGTGTGTGTGTGTGAGTCTGTGTGTGTGTGTGTGTGTGTGTGTGTGTGAGTCTGTGCATGTGAGTGAGAGTCTGTATGGGTGAGTCTCTGTGTGTGTGTGTGTGTGTGTGTGTGTGTAACATTTTGGGGCAAATTGTTTGGAGAGGAGACCCTCACAAGTCAGCTACTGGGTTCAGGATTCTCATGTCCTTTCCTTGTAACTTCTCTGCAACCAAGCAACTGGGGTCAGGCTGGTTTAAAGGAGTTTGAGAGACACTCCCAAGGACACAAGGAGATTCGTGAGGCTGACAGACAGCACAGTTTCATTCAGATGAAATATTACTGAAATCTCCTTTGCCTGATCAATTAGCAGCACTGTGTTTGACGAGGCATGACATATTGCCACATGACCAGCAAGAGTAATCACAGCCCAATAAAATGTGTTGACATCTTGTATACCAAGCACTACCACCCAAGGCGATTTATGTGTTTATATATCTACAGAGTCGCAGATCCAGAGAGGGTATGCTATGTACACCATTATTCTGTAAGTGGGGAAACTGGGGCTTAGAGAAGTTAAGTTTCATCTTTTTTATTATTCCAAGTAATTTGTCAGAGATCATGCACTTAGCAAGAAGCAAATGGATGCTTAGACCACAGGCAGGAGGACTGGGCACACAGTTGCTAATTCTTATGTTTGATACTTCAGAGATCCACCCCAGCTCTTACAACGGTTACATTCAATGCCAGCTTGGCTGGATCAAGAACCACTCAGGAGACACACCTGTGGGTGTGTCTGTGATAGCATCTCTGGAGGACTGGCCTCAGGAGGGTAGGCTCACCCTCAAGGTGAGCACATCACTATATGGTCTAATGTCGTAGGCTGACTAAGGAGAAGGTAGGGAGACTCGAGAGCCATTGATCACCCCCCTGGGCCTCCTGAATGGTGGTGCAGTGTGGACCTCACACATCTCATGGCTTCACAGTGGAGAGGGCAGGGCTCAACCCCCAGAAGGAGGTTCACTACACTAGGTATTCTGGGAATCACACTGGGGTCACTGGGACCAGTGACAAGCACTCTTCCCAAACGGGCCGTCGTGAGGTCCTAAGGGGGCATGTGGTTTAAGGGTAGGGGAGAATCTCCTTCAATATTAAAAAGGTGCGCAATAATTCTAAAAACAGGAAATGAAGAAATTCAAAGCCTGCCATGCTTCTGCAGAGGCCTCTCGAGGGAAGCCTGCTCACCGCGTACTACAGCAGCCTCATTACTGTAAGAGCAAAGACGATGGTCTCTGCCCAGAACTTGGTGCTGTGAGAGCTATGAGAGATGCCATTTAGAAAGAAAAGGGCTTCCATTTCTCAGCACCTCTTGCACATGCTAGGATAACGTGAGTTGAAGGAGTTCTCTGTGGCTTGCTGCTTCGGAATGGTGCTTCCCTGAAAACATGGTTTGTCCTTAGAAGTGGCAAGAGAACACGCATTCTTAAAACAAATATTAACGCGGCGCATGGAGACACAAACTACACTATAAACACACACTCATTCTTAAATATTAACACAGCGCGTGGAGACACAAACTACACTATAAACACACACTCGTTCTTAAATATTAACGCAGCACGTGGAGACACAAACTACACTATAAACACACACTCGTTCTTAAATATTAACGCAGCGCGTGGAGACACAAACTACACTATAAACACACACTCATTCTTAAATATTAACACAGCGCGTGGAGACACAAACTACACTATAAACACACACTCGTTCTTAAATATTAATGCAGTGCATGGAGACACAAACTACACTATAAACACACACTCATTCTTAAATATTAACGCAGCGTGTGGAGACACAAACTACACTATAAACACAAAGGTTAAAACCCACAGTAATTTAAGAAAAATGTTCATTTCTGCCTCAGTGTTCATAAAACCATCATGGCAGCCTTAAACAATGATAGCTCAGCATCATGGACACACGGGGCCAAGGGACAGTGCACACTTCACTGCACAGCCCAGGGTTCTCCTATGACTGCTGCTGCCAAGTATGTCAAAATGGCACTAGAATCAACAAAATTAAAGGCACCTGCGTGATAAAGAAAGGACTCCATAAAGCTAACAGATCTCATTTCAGACTGAAATAACAGAAAAACATTGGTGGACGCCTATAACCCAAGCACTTGGGAAGAACATTGAGTTCAGAGATCTGCCTGGTCTACAAAGTGGGCTCTTCCCTCAAAAAATGAACCTAACAGTCATAAATCAGTTTAGCCATGGAAAGTAAGAAGGGGCTTTAGTAAAGACTGATCCTTCACAGATTTAGTTAGCCTTTCAAGAGTACGGTGCTGGAGAGCTATGTCAAGACACAGAAGAAATGACTGCACACAGACATGTGACACGGAGCATGTGATAGGCTGGCTTGAGCCAAGCAGCTTGATTATAGCTCAACCCTAAATGTAATAAGGTTTTTTGGTGCCAGGCATGGGATACCTCTCTCCGATTTATTGGTCAGAAAGGTCCCTGTGGTCTCCAAAATAACACAAGCTATTGGCATTGTCTGTGGTTACCCACATAACTAGACACTAAGACCCAATTGCTGAAAACACCACACATTTTTGCTGCAGAACACAGAGAAATCTATCTCAAACTAGCCAAGGACCTTCCCCTCCCTACTAGTTGGCTTTCATAGTGCCAGAAGGTGCTGTGAGGGACGCTGCAGGAGAAAGGATATGAAGTCTTCCCCAGTACCGGGCCCTGTAGGTACAGTATCAACCTGATAGGCAAGAGTACAATAGGCTGGCACAATATTGGCATGACCATTACAGGGCAACCAACCACTTTCTGATCGGATTCTGTGTTCCACAGGATGAAGTGCATGCCTGGTGCAGTAAACCTGGCAGAAGCCCATGGCCAAGGAGGTCATAGGCCCCAGAGTAGCACATACTACTGGTATTTTAATAAACGGTTATGTTGCCAAATTATCTTCTAAGTATTTGTGTTTATACGTATAGGTGTGGGATGCAGTCAGAGAAAGTTCTCTATGTAACAGGTGGCAGTCAGCACAGATACCCACCACTGGCCAAAGTGCTGCGGGTTCTCAGTCCTACTAGACACCATTATCAATCCACCTCCCGCCCTGCTCCATGAGGCCCACAGTGTACTTGGAATAGCAAGTGGGAATGGGGCGTGAGATGCTGTCTTCTGGACATTACATGGCGGCTGTGGTTTCCTGCATGAGTCCTGTACAAGAACCAGCCAGCCAGAACTCCAGCACCAATGGGGGGGGGGGGGTCTCGAGGCTTCCTGACAGAGGAGCTTCTGGGGAAAGGAGATTCATTCTTCTCTGGGGATGTGGCTATGCTTAAGTTGCCCACGGTCTAGTGGATGGAACCATGCCCACGTGCATATGAGCAGCACTAATCAACTAATCAGCAGTAATTAACTAATGGGTTAATTTTTTTTTTTAAAAAAGGAGGGCATAAAGTTAAGAGGGGGATGAACTGAGGGGGCCGAAGGGAGTTGGAGGGAGAAACAGAAGGTGGATATCATTATAAAAATCTCATTATATCATGTGTAAAATTACAAAAGGCTAACTTTTAAACTGAGAATTTTTGTCCCTTCATCCATGGTTCATCTGTGCTGCAGGACTCCCTGCTGCAGGGACTCCACGCTGCAGGACTCCCTGCTGTAAGACTCCATGCTACAGGACTCCACGCTGCAGGACTCCCTGCTGCAGGACTCCACGCTGCCAGACCCCCCTATAACCACTGCAAAGGAGCAGAGCCCGGTACCAGCATGGGGATGTCTCCAGCACAGACGCCGACAGAGAGGAGTATTGCGCTGAGATGTGATGTGTGATGTTCTCCGTGGGGATGCTAGCCTCACAAATCATCTCGTTCCAGATGCATTCTACAAGACGGTTTCTGGGAAGAGGCCACGCTGACAAGAGCGGGTCTACTTCTGAGAAGATGACAGAGAACAACTCGGGGATCTGGCCTTAGGAAAGGCTACAACTGTCTTTAGAAAAGTATATTCCTGTTAATCATAAAATTAAGTTAAAGAAATTAGACTTTATGCTCAAGAAAATAAATGTACAATCAGTGCATCAGTAATTCAATAAATTCAATAAAATTGAATGGCAAAGAACAATTCTGGACAGCATTTTTTTCCTTCAAAAACTGTTTAATCTTCATCTATAAAGAATAAAAGTTTAAAATACACATTTAAATAAAATCTATGGGTCTGATCATCTAGTACCTATTGTTACAAACATAAAATCCCAACTTTGGAGCTAGGCATAAAAAGAATTAAAAATGCAGCATCCAAACACACAAAAGAGGGAGGAGGTCTCGCCACACGTTCCGTTGGGAACAGATCAGTCGGAGTTTTCCTCGCCAGCCCCGGGCATTCCTCTGCAGGGCATATGTTCAACTCTCAGTATTATCACACACATGGAAAGATGCTTAAGGAACAGACAAGTGGCCACAGAAGTGTGGGAACAGAGTGGTGTGGGGGAGAAAGGAAATTAAAATCAGCCAAACCTAAAGGCAAGCAGAGTTCCAAACCTAAAGGCAAGCAGGGTTTTAATCGATGCCCACATCCTGCTGGCACCGCCCTGCTGGAGTTTTCTCAAGTGCCACCACTGGGGGTAGCCAGGGCAATGACACGTGGATATGTGTGCATTACCTGTCACAAGTACACAGGGATACGCAGTTATTAGAGCTTGCTAACACCTCGGTTTTAAAATTCAGAATGTAACTACTGCCAATGTTATTTTTAAAACAAAGTAGTGATAGCACGTAGAAACCCGAGAAGATACAAGAAGGCCGACGCCATTATAATCAGACAGATACTGGAAGTACATGGTAGTTTCTTGGGAAAATGGAGAAGGGGATAATGATGGACTACACCAAAAAAGTCCTACAAGCGTGCTAATCGCACTGTCCAGCGTACCTCAGTGCTCTGGTGCTCGAGTGAGGAAGAGCCAATTCGGCTAACACACATCTGCCCCGTGTGGCACTGACCTGCTTGTACGTCCCGTCCAGCAGGGTGTCCAGGTGCTGCAGTGGAGCAGGTGTCTTATCTCTGAACCTTGTCAGAAGCCGACGTTGGATGGCCCGAAATTGTACAGCTCTTTCAGATAAAAGTTCTTCTAATTTTTCACCATTTATCCGCAGCTGTAAGGAATGATTTCTTACATTGGTGTTAAATAGAAACTGTAAGGGATGTTTATATTAAAAATACAAACCATGCATTAAAATCTATGGAAGAGTTGGACAGATGTGAACAGAGTAGCGGGAATTAGGAGTACATGGTATTTGACTCATGACTACAGGGACAACGGGAAAACCAATTAGAGAAAGCTGAGTGACAGTGACTGGGGAGACACTGGTTATCCTTAACATCCTTCATGAAAACAGGCTACTCAGAAAACATTTAATTTCTCTCTTTTTTTACTGCAACAAATAGAATAGCAAAGTGAACAAAGGTTTAGACATGGAAGTACTAGAAGGGAGTTAGTTTTTATAATCTCAGCTTTTATTGTTTGAAACAAAAGCCACTGACACACATCACAAGCATATACAAATACACACAGAATCAACCTGCTAAATTACTAATAAAAAATAAAACAGGAATTTCCCAGCACTTAAACGGCTATTCTTACTCCACTCCTCCTTGCTCCTACAGCTGCCACGCCTCTCGGGAGCTGCAATGCATACCCTCAGCTGCCACCCCTGCATACCCTCAGCTGCCACCCCTGCATACCCTCAGCTGCCACCCCTGCATACCCTCAGCTGCCACCCCTGCATACCCTCAGCTGCCACCCCTGCACCTGCTGCAAGGGGCCAGGACTCAGACAGCATCTACTGCCACAGGTGTAACACAGACTCAGCTGTAGGGCATGCATGGGTAGTGCCCTGCCCAGCACGCTTCGCAGCAGGTCCCTGCCAGTCCTGTCTCTTCACCCCCTACAGATGGGGCCCTGCTCCATCTGGTCTGAGCTCCCTGCCCTGAAGAGGCCACAGCTCGCTCTCACGCTCACCCTCACCAGCACCCGGATGGAGATGATATGGCACTTGGGCTGGAGTAATTCTCATCGCGCAGATTAATAGAAGACATAAATCTTCAATTAAAAAGTTGACTCTAGACCACACACAGACACAAAATGGCAAACACAGAGCTGAGGAGAAGTCTGGGGGGGGGGGGGGGCAAGGCACTTGCTGCATTAGCATAAGAACAGCATTTGAGTCCTTGGAACTTCCTTAAAAACCAGCCCTCCAGATCCAAAGGGAGAGGGGGAGAGGGAGGGGGAGGGAGAGGGAGGGGAGGGGAGGGGAAGAGAGTAGAGGAGAGGGGAGGGGGAGGGAGGGGAGGGGAAGAGAGTGGAGGAGAGGAGAGGGGAGGGGGAGGGAGGGGAGGAGAGGAGAGGGGAGGGGGAGGGAGGGGGAGGAAGGGAGGGGAAGGAAGAGGGGGAGGGGAGGAGGAGGAAGGGAGGGGAAGGAAGAGGGAGAGGGGAGGGGAGGGGAGGAAGGGAGGGGGAAGGGAAAGGAGAAAGAGAGGGAGAAGGGGAGGGGGAGGGGAAAGGGGAAGGGGAAGGGAAAGGGGAAGGGGAGGGAGATCCCTAGGAGAAGCTGGCTATCTAGAATGGCCAGAATTGGGGAGCTGTGGGATCAGGGAAAGGCCTTACCCTGTTAATAAAGTGGAGTGCAATCAAAGAACACAACCAATGCCCCCTTGCCAGGAGCCATTCTCACACAGATCTCAAAACCCCCTCCTGTCAGCCATTTCAAGCCTACTTTTAGAAGGAAAACTACTAGCTTTCAAGATTAGCCAAGTAGCCAGGTGGTCAGTACATACAGAGCTCACCTGAGTGGGCTAGAACAGAGCTCACCTGTGGTTAGGTTACCATAGCAACTCCTTTCCACTTCACCTCCTCTTGATCAATTTATTGTGCCAATTTCCTGCAGCAATAGCCAGCTTTTCCCTGAGATTCTGAGAGACAATTCTGAGAAACTGTTCCTGAGAAACAATGCTTGCCCCCTGAAATTGTTCCCCAAAAACAAGGTCTTGCCCCCTTTACCCCTCCCCTATACCTTGCTTGCTTCCCTTTAAATTGCCGTGTGTAAAAAATAAAATTTGACAGCTTGATCAGAATACTGTCTTGTTGTCCATCTCTTGCATCTCTTGTCTCTACATCTGCTCCTAGTGGTCCGGGGACCTTGTTGACTGTCCTGCCAGTCAGGACACCCCCTGTCATCTTTCAGCATCCATGCACATCGTGTGTGCAGACACACACACACACACACACACACACACCCTGCATTCATTACTTCTGCTATCATAAAACAACATGACCAAGGCAACTCATCAAGGAAACTGCTGATCAGCTGGATTTTGGATCCAGAACGTTCGAGAGTCCATGAGCAGGAAATGAAGACCCAGCTGCATGGGAGCTGAGAGCTCACATCACCACAGCACGACACAGAGAGAAGACCAAGAGCACAGTGGGGAAGCAGAAGACTTTTGAAACATCAACGGCCGGCCCTGCCACACGCCTCCAACAAGGCCACACATCCTGATCCTTCCCAAGCAGCTCCACCAGCTAGGTGGAATTTATGAGCATAATGGGGCATTCTCATCCAAAGCAGCACACATGAAAATTGGTCTACACACATGAATGCACACATGCATGCACACCACACAAATAGGCATATGCAAAATTAATTCTAAATGATTAAACACTGTTAGAAAAGTGAGAAGACAAACAGGAAGCTGCATAAAGCAATGGTAATAACTACACCCATGACAAAAGTCATGCTGCAGTGTCCGGACAGCAGCACAAGCAGTGCAAATGGCCACAGGCCGACGACAGCGAGCAGTGGGGGGAAAAAAGAGGGAAAATGTGAAATTTTTAGTAAAATAGTTAATTTTACTTATTTATTTTGAGCAAGAGTATAGCCAAAAAAAAAAAACAAAATGACTTTAAGTTCATAGGGGAGTTGGAGTCAACCGAGAGGAGACTGGAAGGGCACAGATGATCGGACCAGGAAATAGGAAAGGGGAGCTCCCGGGGAAGGGAAGGGGGAACACACAGAAGAATGCAGAGGAGGAGAGAGGGGAGCAGCAGGAAGCAAGTGATCATAGGGAAATGGGAAAGACGGGAAGGCGGGGAGGTGACGCGGAGGACAGAGAGCTGGGTGGATGAAGAACTGTGAGGATGACTGAGAAAGCCACAGGAATCATAGCATTAACTGTTTACACAGCAAAGCTATAACACACGGACTCCATGACTAAATCTGTGTGTGAGTGCATGTGTATGAAAGGATCATTACATATATATGTATGTACATATATTTCATATATATATATATTTACACACACACACACACACACACACACATCTTTTCTAATCTAGGTTGATGGCGCTCCCCACAAGAGCCAGAGACTACCTAACAAAAGAACCACAGTACCAGCCATGAGACGCCCTCTTGAGTGGTTGGCCAGGGATGTCCAAGACTCTCAAAGCATGCAGCCTCTTGCTGCTGCCCCTGGTTGCCCACCAGAGGTGGAAGGTGAGTCTCTATTGCTGAAGACATGATTCCTTTCCAAAACAGGGCCCAGAACCCCGAGCTGGAGCGGTCTTCTCCCTGAGGACTAGCTTTTACGGTATCCAAAAGCACTATACAAACTTCCAAAGGATGGAGGCACAGAGTCCTACCCAGCTACGATATCTATGAAGCTCACTGACAAACACCAAGGCATGCTGACCCACTGGTGCAGCAGTGGCACGCATACCTGCGTGGGAAAAGGGCTCTCTAATTGACCATAACACCCATTCAACCAACAGGAGACATTGCCTGGTACTGAAGGCCTAGCTAACCACTCAGTGCTAGTGAACTCTGGTTATTAAGAAGAACCTGAAACCACTAATTTACAAACACAGCACAATCCCTAACAGCACTCTATTAACATTTGCCCTTATACCCACAGATAAGTCTTCCCCTCCTCAAGGAAACTTTTCTTTAAGACAGACTAGACCATTACCACAGAAAACCACAACAAATTAATAAGCAGAGTTGTGAAGGCCAGTCCTACTGGGTACACCCACAAAGCATTCCCACACCTGAGGCTCACAGAACATTGCAGAGGAGAGGGGTTGAATGAGTCTAAGAGATAAACAGGAAGTTTGTTGTGAGACTATGTCTCCTAGTAAGAGCAGAAGCTACACCCAGAAAGTCTCACCAACATGACTGCCCAAGCATGAGTGAAACAAAGGCAAGCCCAAGAAGGAAGAAACATAACACGTCATCCCTACACAAAGACCGACGGGCAACTGAGGTGAGCGGAGAACAAGAGACGGGTCTTCACCAAGAAAGAACACACCAACTGGTTGCCCAGTGCCAAACGATCAGTCCTGCAAATGTGCATGTGGGTAACTTTATACAGACTCAAGAGGTTCTGCGTAGGAGCACCGGTACATATGTGTATTTATATGCACAAGGCTGTACATCTGTAGGAGAGTGAACAAGGGAACATGGGAGAGCTTGGAGAAGGGAAAGAAAGAAGACAATCTAATTATAATCTCAAAAAATAAAAAAATAAAAAAAGAATACACGGGCAGCATAAAAAGTAACAAAATGAATTTTAATAACTAAAAAATTTAAATAAATAAAAGGCGCTGGAACTGTCGTTCAGCAGTCAGAGGACTTTCCTAACGTGCCAGAGGCCCAGGCTCTGATTCCTAGTGCTGTGTACGCCAGGCAGGGCAGCGCTCAACCAGCCATCCCAGCACTCAGAAGTGAAGGTCAAGGGCTCACAAGGTGTAAACCGCATTTACTGTCATGTGCATGGGATCTGTAGGCATCCTGGGACATAGGAGACCCTGTTCTAAGAAGAATGACAGGCCAGTCATAACTCACCTACTTGAGATCTGCTTCCACCATATTCTCTGTGTCTATGAACACAATACGGAAAGGACTTCCCTGACATGTAGTATCAGCCAGGTTGCCAGTTCAATGTGTAGCATTAATATCAGAATTTCATAATTTAGGGGCCCAGAAGCTGGCAAGATGTCGCTGTGGGTAAAAGTGTTTGCTGAATGACTGCCTGATCTCACAAGCCACAGGGAGGGAAGGAAGCCAAGTCCTGAGCCAGCCTCTGGCTCCTGCATGCTGATGCCTACCCTGCCCCTGGCCCAGCATGCACACATCAGCAATAATAGCAACCACTAAAATAAAAGGACTGCAACACTGTGGCAAATAGCTATCAGTCATGAGGCCCCAAAACCAAGAATTAAAATGAATAAAACGGATAGAAACTTCTTCCTTGCTTACACAAAGCAACCTAGATTCTAGAAGCTACCTTAATTCAAAGTTTAAGAAATTATTCATAGCTGGGAACAGACAGTGGAAACAGGGAGCAAAGGAAGAAAACTCATTACCCCTGTGTGTGCAACAAATCAAAGTGGCAAACTCCTCCCCTAAAGCAAAGAGCTGATACGGAAAGACTGTGGAGTCCCTGTCCAAGAACTCAGAAGGGGAGAGTGTATGGCAAGCCTATTAGCCAGCAAACACAGTAGAGATATCTCCACTTTAAATGTTATGAACATAGAGTTAGAGTTCTCTCTCTGTGGACTCTGTTTCATAAACCACAGCCAAGCAAGGATTTCTTAAAATATATCCTAAAAGAATAAAATTATCTCAGTTCTTCAGCATACAGCCTCTGCAAACCTATTCTATAAACAATATTTGCAAAAAACAATACAAGGGGCCTGAGGATGCAGCTTGTGCCAAAACACAAATAAGCTTTGCTTATTGTGTGCAAGGCCCGTATTTCCATTTCCCAATACTCCAAAAGAAAGACTTAAATGTAAATATTACTATATTCTTATATGTTTTATATATGAAATCATACATAAATATTATATTAAATATGTAAAAATTATATATAGATATCCATAGTAACGTTGAAATATTAAAATTCAAAATGTCTACATTAAAAGTATCTCAATATATGCTCCAAAACTGTCAATTTTGGTGCCACAATTGGGTCAAATACATACTAACCCACAAAATAACCAGTAGCGGAGTTGGGGTGATGGCTAACCGGTAGAACGCCTGCTGGAAGATGGAGGACCTTATAAAAAGCCAAACCGTCTGGAGCGAGGCTCCGGATGGGACTTAGACAAAGCCTGAAGTGTAGCTGAAGAGGTGAGAGACTCTCTCAAAGAGTAGAGAAGTCACCTGATGCAACCTCAAAACAGGCTGAACTCCTTGAAGGGCAATCCCTGCAGAGCAATGAGAGACAGCTCAATGCTACAAGTACTTCCTGCTCTTACCGGGGACTGAGATTCAGGCCCCAGAACCAATGCTCTGTGACCCCAGTTTTAGGGAACCTGATACTGGCTTCTGGCCTCCAAGGGTACCTGCATGTATGTGACACACATACATATACTGAGGACCACATGTGTACACATAAAATAAAAATTCAGCAAAATCTTAAAACATAGTCACCCTAGTAACCAATGCTACATATTCAAAATTGCCTTCTTTTTAAAAATCCCTTTAGAATTCGTCACAGGTTCTACTCAGTGAATGCACCTGTGATTTAATGCATACAGTTAAAATAACCATAGTCAGTGTCCATTCATACAGAAAAGATGAATCTTTCCAAATACCAAATTAATCTTCCAAGGATGTAGAAATTATATTACCGAGACACTCGAGAGAACCCGACCTAAACTTGGACAGGACTTCCAAGCAAGTAGAACATTCAGAGCATCAGAGACACGGTCAGACTCGGGTTTGTACATTTAACTACTGAGCGGTTACTAGGCACCCATTGTGACATCTACAAAGGAGCACGTTACACGGTTAACCATCACTCCAGTGCAGAGCCTGCTGGATTTATTATGGATGAAAAAAGAAAAATCACCTCATAATCACACCTCATTTACATCCAGTGTGAGTTATTCAGGATGATAAACTCGAGCAGTTTTAACCATGGGTTACTGAGGTCAAGGACTGAGTTTACATGGGGGAGATTCCAATCAGCCGAGTTCGAAGGTGATACCCTAAGCCAGGCTGCAGCCTGCCACTCTGTGTGTGTCTGTGGCTGAGCAGTAACTGGGCAGAGTCCCCCACCCACATAAGAACAACCTCAGAGCACACAGCTGATCAGCATGTGCCCGGTGCTCTCTCCCATAGCATCTCTTGCTCTTTGATTTATTCTTCAAGTAAAGGTTATTAATATCATACCTCAAAATGATGATCAATCAAGTCAAAATATTCTTGAAGGGGCACACATCCAGAGAAAGAACACGCAAAGTCTTTGGTTCCCTGCTTTTCAAAATGCTCCTGAAGGCGGAGGATGAGTTCATTGGTAATGAGCCAGAGATCTTCAAACTGCTCGCTCTGAATGCGGTAGCGTTCTGAGAGAAAGAAATAATGAAGGGAAAGTGCACGTTAACACACGACTGCCACCTGGAACTAGGTGAGGCCTCTAGCAGCCTTGATGTGAATGCTAACTGAAGGACAGAGACCCCTCTTTGCAATGCAGCTCTGATCTCTGCTGCCCTGAGGCTGCTTTCTGCATCAACTATAGAAGTACTTCAGAAGTCCATCCAGGGGCGCTGGTCAGAGACAGGCTGACACAGCCCTTCTCATGGCGTGCCTAATAGTAAATAGAATTAAACAGCCCAACTGTGGCGCAACAGTGGTTGAGTCCTACAGTGCCACCCTTCCAGTCCACCAGCTGGCTGAAAACACAGATGAGACCTATTGTACTGATAATGAAGCACTCTATGACATCTGCTTCAGAACCCTAAAGCTGACCACACCCACTCTCTTAGGGTTTCTATTCCTGCACAAACATCATGACCAAGAAGCAAGTTGGGGAGGAAAGGGTTTATTCAGCTCACACTTCTGCATTGCTGTTCATCACAAAAGGAAGTCAGGACTGGAACTCAAGCAAGTCAGGAAGCAGGAGCTGATGCAAAAGCCATGGAAAGATGTTCCTTACTGGTTTGCTTCCCCTGGCTTGCTCAGCCTGCTCTCTTATAGAACCCAAGACTACCAGCCCAGGGATGGTACCACCCACAAGGGGCCCCTCCCCCTTGACCACTAATTGAGAAAATGCCCCACAGCTGGATCCCATGGAGGCACTTCCCCAACTGAAACTCCTTTCTCTGTGATAACTCCAGCCTGTGTCAAGTTGACACACAAAACCAGCCAGTACACCCACCATCTAGTGTCTGCCACCATAAGTGGGGTAACCACTTGCCTTTGATTCCCTGGCCAGCTAAATGCTGACCTGTAGAAACTGGCTGTAAATATGGTGTCCTTCCCTCACCTGCACTTCTTCATGCCTGGCTTTGCCCCCTTGACCACCCAGGGAAGCCAGCAGTACTGAACCCTGACAGTTCCTGAGCTCACCCAGCAGATGTTTGATGCCAAGAACATGATGGCTGCCTGTGATTCCCCACCATGGGCACTATTTGACTGTGGCTGCCGTGTTCAGGGGCCGCTTGTCTATGAAGGAGGTGGACAAACAGATGCTTGATGTCCAAACCAAGAACGCAGCTACTTTGTTAAGTGAATCCCCAACAATGTGAAAACAGCTGTCTGTGACGTTCCACCTCAGGGCCTAAAAATGTCCCACCTTCACTGGCAACAGCACCACTACTCAGGAGCTGTTCAAACACATCCAGAGCAGTTCACAGCCATATTCCAAGGCAAGGCCTTCCTACACTGGTACACGGGTGAGGGCATGGATGAGATGGAATCCACGGAGGCTGAGAGCAACATGAATGACCTGGTGCCTGAGGACCAGCAGGACCAGGACACTACAGCTGAGGAAGAGGGAGTTTGAGGAGGAGGCTGAGGAGGAGGTGGCTTAGAGCTGTCTTAGTCGCTAAAGCATGGGAAGAGTGTGAACTCTTTATTCATGCACAGCCTGACTGCTAGCCATGTCCACTGTGCATTTGCTGTCCTGTGTCCTGACATCACTTATACAGATACCAAGATAGGCAGCCAAGGAAAAGTACATTGTGGAAGTACTAGTCTTCTTCCTGAACACCGCTGTGAGATAAAACGTATTCTACATGAATCACTACAATCAGGATCAAAGCTTTCTGTTTTTCTAAAACTTTCTCAATATGAAAGGATATTTAAACTTGACACTTCCTTAAAGAGAAAATCGTGTTCCCTGTGTTCCCTGAAACTTGAGGATGTAAAGACCCTCTGTATGTACTCTCTAGTGATGGTGGCTGTGATCGTGATGCAGTTTGCATTAGATTGGAAGCAGTGCACGCATATAATTATTATCATTTGGAAACTTTTAAGAGAAAAGAGCTGATTGGTGCTCTTAGACCCAAAGTTGGGAGAAATAATATAAACAACCCCGGCAGACGTAGGTTTAAAATTGAAAATATACAATTTCTTCAATATTAATAAAAACTGTGGAGGGACATCTACAGCTACCTTTCAAAATGCATTTTGAAAGCTAGATTTGCATTATAAAAAAAATTGACAGCATAGTGAAGAAACTGCTATCCCCACAATTCTCACTGGGTATAAGGACTGACATCAGATGAATTCAGATCCAACCACTGTATTCTTAATTACCCCTAAAGTGGCCTCAGTAAAGGACAGTTACAGAACCCCTCCAGCATAGTCTACGCACTCAGGAAAATTCACTGTGTCTAAACCCCTTACCTATCAGCTGATATTTGAAGATATCTTTCCTACTGCCTACAGTGACCCTTTTCTTTTTTTTCCTTTTTTTTATTCAATATATTTTTATTTACATTTCAAATGATTTCCCTTTTTGTGACCCCCACTCCCAGTTTCTTATGAAACTCCCAATGACTCCTAAATCCCTGCCCTACATCCCTGAGGATGGAGTATGACCTGAGCGTTAAAAACCCTTTCCTTCCTAAAGTACTTTTGGTCATGATATTTTTAGCACAATAATAGAAATCCTAACTAAGATAATGTCAAATAGGGATGTAAAGATAAGTAAATATATACACATAGCTGACAGATAGGTGAAAGATACAGACATATAACTGAGAGATACATGGATGATAGATTAATTAGATGATAGACAAGACAGACGGATGGGTTTTTTTAAATAAGTTGCCCAAAGTAAAATATATCTGAACTCTAAACATGAGGGGCAGGAGACTCACAAGTTCAAACACAAGATGAATTATATCTGGAGAACCCTATCTCAAGAAACATTAAAAATCAACATACATACATACACATACACACACATACACACACACACATATATACATATATATATACATATATATATATATACACAGACACCAAAAAGAAAGTTAATTATAGCTTTTCAGACTTCTTGAGAACTAGGTCACTAGATCTTGTCTGTCACATCTGGCCAGACATCACCTTCATCCTCTGCAATGCCCTTGATGTGACACAGCCCTAAGCTGAGCTTCCCAACAACAGCGATGGCACGGTTTTACTTACGGGATGTTCTGGAGGCAAGAAGAGTCACCCGAGAGCCTCCGAGGAGACGGAAGCCCATGACGTTCACTTGGTCATCATCTGATGGGTTGGCAAAGTCTGCGAGGGAAGGGGAAAGGATCACCTACATACCCACAAAGCAAGCACTGTTTTAAATAGAAAGCCCAGCTGGGGAGGTTTCACATTGTTAATATTCAAAGTGCACATATAAACTATAGTAGCTGATCTCTACAGCAGCTCAAATGTCTGCCTCATAACAACACTCTGGAATGATTTCATTTTATTTTCCTGTCTTCTTATAGCTGAGTCCAAGTGTGCAGCTGAACAGTGACAGGGGAAACGTCACTCCATGAGGCAAAGGAAGGATCTGGGATCTGCAGAGATCTAGGAAAATGTCAGATCTGACATCAGAAGACTATCACTGCCCATGGTGGTGCATGCCAATAATCCCATGATCAGAGCAGGAAGAACTCTGGGGTGAGGCCAGCCTAGGCTACGGAGAGGCTCTGTCCCCAAGAAAACAGGGGAAGAGACTGAGATCAGCAGAAGCTACAGACAAAAGTAAAACAGTGTCACAACAGATGAGCAAGGCATCTATTATGTTCATATTCACACCAAAACCAAAACAAAGCAAAAATGAATGATCCCCATCGAAGGGTCCTAGAGAACTGATCACACTCACACTATACTAAATATAGACACTTCCTATCTTATAAAGGTACAATACCCCACTACAAATTGGGTCCTAGAGAACTGATCACACTCACACTATACTAAATATAGACACTTCCTATCTTATAAAGGTACAATACCCCACTACAAATTTGAAAAATCATTAAGTCTAAGCACACTTTATACATTTATCATTTAAGCATCATGAGTTAGCCTCACTTGCACTGACTGTCCTCAAAATGTTTATATTCACTGGGCTGAGGAAAGTCAACTTTATATTTCAATCACCATTAAGGTATTCTTTTGTTTTTTGTTGTTTTTTTGTTGTTGTTGTTGTTGTTTCTGAGACAGGGTTTCTCTGTATAGCCCTGGCTGTCCTGGAACTCACTCTGTAGACCAGGCTGGCCTCGAACTCAGAAATCCGTCTGCCTCTGCCTCCCAGAGTGCTGGGATTAAAGGTGTATACCACCACCGCCCAGCTCCATTAAGGTATTCTTAACCTTCAATCTACCAACTCCACTTTCATATCTTTATCCAAGAAATGGTCATAAGTTTTAGGTTTTGCAAAGGAATTATCACAAGAATACAATATAAACACCTAAAAATAGAATATGAGTCAGATTATTTCATGTTGTCCATCTATAATAAAATACCATACGATAATTAAAGTCATGAATGAAGGTATCTATGGTCTACAAAAATGTTCCTAAACAATATGAAAGAAAATCTTTAGGAAGGGGTAAATGCTTATAAAAATTACTTCAGCTATATTAGAGGAAAGGAGAAATAGACATGAAATTTCTGGACAGTAGATTATCATAAGTAGATTCCTTGTGTGGATTTATCATTTGTAAGCTTCCAATCGATTTGTGATAAAAGCTAAAATCATTTCATGTATTCCCTACATTTCTTCACAAAGAAGTAAATAAACAATTAGGGATAGATTTAAAACTATTTCTTTGATAGAAGCTCATTAATCTGTTTCTTTAGGTAGAATACGTAGCTTTGAAATAGCCATTGTATCTAATGTCAACATAAAAGAGCCTTTATACACTAATGTCGATGTGAAATCTACTTTAAGCAACTGCATTATTCCATGATAATGGAATATAATGGATAATGAGAATGATTCATGTTTATTAAATTTAAAATAAAAATACATATTATATGTATACAATCTTGGAGAAAAAAAATTTTTAATTTGTTACTGAGGGTTGTTTCCAAAGCAGTAAAATTCTGACAGGGTCATCACCCTACAATGTCAGCAAAACAGGCTCCAGACTAGTAGAAAAGTGAGAACCCACAAAGCTTTGTAGATATGTACTTTATGCCATATCGCACCAAGATAACTCCGGGTCAGGACTTACATTTGTATTCAGTCTCTCGTTGAGCTCAGTTTATATCAATAAAAGTCAGCTTCTTAGGATCTAGTACTTAAACATTGTCAATAGCACCAACAGATTTGTTATTGTTCAACATGTAAGTTCCAACCATGTATTCGAGGAAGTTTGTGGAACCCAAGGAGATAATCAGTTCATGCAAAGTGTTGCAAAGCGAGTAGCCATTATGAATTTTTATGTCCAACCTTGTTACAAAAAGTGAAGAGAGGAAGAGAATGGAGGGAGAAAGGAAGAAAATAACAGGAAGGAAACCACAAAAAATTACTATGTGTACACAAGCTCAATTTGAAATTAAGATTGAATGATTGTTTAAAAAACCACTTAAATGATTGTTTAAAAATCATTTTAGAGATTTTGTTTTCCATAGTAACAGATAAATAAAGGTTTAAAAGGCCTGTCTGCTGGCTGGGAGTGCACAGCATTCAGGAGGCAGAGGCAAGTGGATCTGAGTTTTGAGTTCACGGGCCAGCCTACTCTACATAGTGAGTTCCAGGAGAGCCGGGGTGACACACTGAGACCTGTCTCAAAATAAGAACCAAAATAAACCAGCCCTACTCTTAATGAATAACAAAAGAAAGCACTTTATATAATAACACAAGAGAATGACTCACTACAAATTTCTCAAATATTGTGGGAAACAGTCTGGATTCTAAATCCTACTCCTCAAACACAAGAGGCGGGTACACCTCATAGTGAACAAGGCTAATTTTCAATAAAGTACTTTAAAAAGCTATCCAACTAAGATTTTTTTCTTTTGATTCCATGCCATTACTAAGAAACAGATACAGCAGAAGAGGAGGGGGAAAGATTGTAGGAGACTGAGGTGACGGGTGACTCCAAGGAAACAGTGTCTTCCCGACACAGCAGGCCTGATGTGCATATGAACTCAGACTGTGCGGGCATGCACACGGCCAACGCGGGCTCAAGCCAGACAGGGTCCCTGTGCTGACAGGGGAAGCAGACATGAGCTTCCCACCCCAACCAAGAAACTTTCTGTAACTTGTACCGATGGCAATGGCCACGCCCAGGACTTGATAAACACAAAACTACCTCTGTGGTGGAGGCTTCTTCAGGTTTTGTTTTTTGTTTTTGGGTGTTTCTTTTTTGGAGGGGGGGGGTTACGGGTTCTGTGCTTTCATAGATTTTGCAAGAGGACAAACGTAAGAACACCCAGTTGCAGGGGTGAAGTGTTGGAAAGGGTCAGGAAGACAGGAGGAGGGGAAATCATCATCAACATACATGGTTTATAGACAGTTCTAATAAAATAAGAAAGAAAGGACAGGGATAGGTATACTCCAAACCTTGATTTCAGTGCTGTTTATCTGATCAGAGATGCAGTTCTACTAGGGCTTTATGCTTTAAGCTACTCAAGGAAACAGCTCTGGAAGGTCTCACCGCCACCAACCACCCCAACCTACCCTATGGCCCTCAAGCATGGGCAGCAATGCCCACTACACAACCAGAGCCGTTTGCTCCTCCTCCAGGGGCTGGAAACTGAAGAGCCATGAGGAGCAGCCACCCACGAGACAGCCCTCAGAGGGAATGGGATGTATCCAAAGGTCTACGGCAGTGGGTCTCAACCTGTGGGTGGAGACCGCTTTCTGGGAGCAGGAGGGGTGGTCAAGTGACCTTTCCACAGAAGTCGCCTGACACCATTGGCAAACACAGATATCTACATTACAATTCATAATCACAGACATTTACATTAGAATTCGTAATCGTAACAGAACTACAGTCATGAAGTGGCAACGAAAACAACTTTATGGCTGGGGTTGCCACTACATGAGGAACTCTACTAAAGGGTCGCAGCATTAATAAGGTTGAAAACCGGTAAGTAAATTAACACTGAAAAACAAATATTTATATTTCAAGCCAAAATGTCCAACCTAGCAAGATACATTTGATACTTTTATATCTGAACACTGAAGCAAAATAATGATTATAAAAATGGTAATAAAATGTAAAAGGTGTATCTACCACCTTACTCACATAGACTGCTCACCTCTGAACGGGTGCATGAGAGCGAAAGGACCTCTAGGTGTGGTTATTAGCATCCTCACTGAGCAGGATCACCCCTATTACCTGCCACCGGAGGGCTCCATGTAGCACCCCCATGTCTGTGCTCACAGGCAGATTACATCCAAAGTCCTACCTGGGAAGAGGCCCAGCAGACTGACAGGAGATTTGTTGGTGTCGATAGTTAGTTTGTGGCTTGCAGTTTTTGAAGGCTGACCAGGTAGGCAAATTAGTTTCAGAGGAAGCCTAAATTTACACTGGATAACCCGAGGAATTCCTGAAATTAAGAAAAAAAAATGTAGATCTGAGTTTGACAAATAATTTGGGAAGAAATAATGTGCAGTTCAAACAGACGTTCTTGCCGCCTGCCTCTCTGGTCAGCCTAAGCCAAGTAACTCGTGTGTATTACCAGGGTTCAGATTCTAGCATGAACAAGATGGGGGAAGGAAACAGGGGAAAGGAGAACGGATGGGGGGAGAGGGAGTAGAGGCAACCAAATAAAGAGAAATGAAAAACACATTATACTGAGTGACGCAACAGAGAGACAATCACCACGTTCTCTCCCTTGTGTGGCCCCGAGCTCTGAACCTTTCCACTTGAGTATGAAACCTAAAGTAACTGCAGATACAAGGAGAGGGGAAAGGCCGTGGGGTATCAAGGGGAGCCGGGCTCTAGAAGACTGAACAGCACAACAGGGTGGTGATAAAGGGACAAATGGGAAACACGGAGGAGGAAGGCTTAGCTGGGCTGGGTGGGGACAGGGAGAGGAAAGGAGGATAAATAACACTAAGGGTGCTTGAAAGGTCATAGAGAATTATATCATGTTTGTGTTCAATTGAATTTGCAAATGATATTTAAATATGTATGTATGCATACAGACTTTTAATTGAAGTTTCATTGGTTGTGGTAACAAATGCTCACTGCAAAACAAACTATCAAAATTCCAAGTGCTTGGCATGGGAAACTTTCTTTCTAGTCAACGGTCACAGTGGCCCAAGAGCTCCACTCTCCTTCCCTAAATGTACAGTCTATTGACATTGCCCTGATCTTCTCCCAGACAGAGGACTTGGGAGAATTGAGCTGGAATTCATAAAAATATTTTTTAAAAGCATTAAAATTAGTGTCTTGAGGTCTGTCTCAGTCAGGGTTTCTATCCCTGCACAAACATCATAACCAAGAAGCAAGATGGAGAGGAAAGGGTTTATTCAGCTTACACTTCCACATTGCTGTCCATCACTAAAGAAAGGACTGAAATTCATGCAGGCCAGGAAGCAGGAGCTGACGCAGAGGCCATGGAGGGATGTTTCTTACTGGCTTGCTTCCCCTGGCTTGCTCAGCTTGCTTTCTTATAGAACCCAAGAACACCAGCCCAGGGATGGCACCACCCACAAGGGGCCCTCCCCCCTTGATCACTAATTGGGAAAATGCCTTACAGCTGGATCTCATGGAGGCACTTCCCCAACTGAAGCTCCTTTCTCTGTGATAACTCCAGCCTGTGTCAAGTTGACACACAAAACGAGCCAGTACAAGGTCTATCTTTAAAAACAAGCCCATTTGGAAAGCATAAGAATCATCCAGTTACTTAGCCTGCCACTGTCACGCATGCAGCTTCTGTGAACTCTGCATCTTCATCTCAAATCCATCTACCTAAGGCACTCTAAGTCATTGGTTGTTTGTACTTATGGAGGATTCAAATATATTACCTACTCTTAATAAAGTAGGACTGTGAAAGTCTAGGAGTACACAGTACATGAGCTCTTTTAAAGTTCATGCCACTTCTTCACATTGATATTGAAAATGTCATTTTTAGTAGAATTAGGTCTCATCAAGAAATTAATTCATGTTATAATTTTTAATTTTTTATTATATTCAGCACAATATATATTTCTAACCAATCAAAAATGATGGACATGTTATTAAATGAGCATGAAAACATAAAGTCTTTTTGTTTGTTTGTTTGTTTTGTTTTTTAGTAGAGCTTAAAATCTTAGCTCTTACAAACCCAAAATAACAATTTTTAGACAATTTTAGGAGTTCATTGTAATGAGGCTGTACTTCAATGTCCCTCACATCTCCAAAGGATTTTACCTCCATAGTAGCTAAGAGTTGACAGTTCTGTTGCACCAAGGAATGAATTGAAGGCACAATTATTTGTATACAGATTTCCTGCTATGGTCAAAGTTATTTGACTTGAGTGATTGTCATCATTCTCAGCCCACAGGGAACAGATTACATTCATTTAAGAAATGGTGTGTGTATTAAGATGGTCTGTCCATGAAGTCACTCATCAACTGTTTCAGTGTGCAATGGTTCTGCTTGGAGGGTGGCACAGACATAAGGTGGGGCTAAGATTCTAGTTCATTGGCTGTGATCATCTTGAAAAGCATTCATCTCAGAAAAAGAGTAACTTATAAGGTCATCTTCAAAATTGATACAATAATTATAAACATCAAGCAAAACATTCAGTCTCACTGTTGTTCTCCTACAAGCCACCTCCCAAATTAATTGTCTACATTTCTTTTGGCTATATAAATAATTTTGAAATATGTAAGCTGTTCTGAAAACCATAGTATAGTGTAAAAACATCAAATAAACAGTCCAACTAGTAGAGAGGCTGAGATAGGAGAAGCATGATTCCAAGACTGTTTTGTGGTACACAGCAAGACACTGTCCCATACAAACAAGCAGAAAGGGAATATGGGTTGTACAATACTGGAACTATTTCTCCAATTACCAAATTAAAGAGACCACTGGGTGAGAGCCAACAAATTTCTAATTCCTCATATTTTTGAATTTCAATTGACTAGGATATGTTGGTAATATTAATTTTCATATTAATCATTCATTAAAGTGATTGTTACTTCCTGTTACTTTCATTGTTAGAGGTGGAATTGTGTTTGTGTGAGTTTGTTGAAAGATTACTTTCTTGCTTTTTCTAGGGTATAGTTTCCCTCCTTGTGTTGGTGTTTTCCATCTATTATCCTTTGAAGGGCTGGATTTGTGGAAAGATATTGTGTAAATTTGGTTTTGTCATGGAATATCTTGTTTTCTCCGTCTATGGTAATTGAGAGTTCTGCTGAGTATAGTAGCCTGGGCTGGCATTTGTGTTCTCTTTGGGTCTCTATGACATCTGCCCAGGATCTTCTAGCTTTCATAGTCTCTGGGGAGAAGCCTGGTATAATTCTGATTGGTCTGCCTTTATATGTTACTTGACCATTTTCCCTTACTGCTTTTAATATTCTTTCTTTGTTTAGGGCATTTGGTGTTTTAACTATCATACAATGGGAGGAATTTCTTTTTCTGGTCAAATCTATTTGGAGTTCTGTAGGCTTCTTGTGTGTTCATGGGCATCTCTTTAGGTTAGGGAAGTTTTCTTCTATAATTTTATTGATAATATTTCCTGGCCTTTTAAGTTAGGAATCTTCACTCTTGTCTTTTCTTTTTTTTTTTATTCAGTATCTTCTTCATTTACATTGCCCATGGTAAAACCTTTCCCAATTTCCCCCTCCCAAAAGCCCCCTCCCCAACGATTCCCTCCCTCTCCTCCCTCCCCCTGCCTCCATGTATATGCCCCTCTACCCAACACAGTCCCACCTTCCCCCCCCCAACTCCCTTCCCCCTGCCATCTGTTTCCCTTTGTTGTGGCCTCTATTGAGCCTTTACCTGACCAAAGACCACTCCTCCCACTGATGCCCAAAAAGGCATTCCTCTGCCACATTTTTGGCTGGAACAATGTATACCCCTTGGTTGATGATTCAGTCCCTGGGAGTCTTGGGGTGTCTGGGTGTCCGAAGTTATTGTTTTTCCCATGGGGTTATATACCCCTTCAGCTCCTCCAGACAACCCTCCAGATCCTCCGTTGGGGACCCCAAGCTCAGTCCAAGCTTGGTTGTTAGTTTCTGCTTCTGAATTCCTAAGACTCTGGCAGGAACCACCATCCCTGACCTAAAGCTCTACTACAGAGCGATAGTGATAAAAACTGTTTGGTATTGGTATGCAGACAGGCAGGAAGATCAATGGAATAGAATTGAAGACCCAGAAAAAAAACCCACACTCTTTTCTATACCTATGATCCTTAGGTTTGGTCTTCTCATTGTGTCCTGGACTTCCAGGATGTTTGGGGTTAGGAGCTTTTTGCTCTTTGCATTTTGTTGGTGATGCTTGCATCTGTGATTCCTGATCTCTTTCCTAGGTTTTCTAGCTCCAGGGTTGTCTCACTTTGTGGTTTCTTTATTGTTTCTAGTTCCATTTTTTGATCCTGGATGGATTTGTTGATTTCCTTTGCCTGTTTGATTGTGTTTTCCTGTACTTCTTTAAGGGGTTTTTGTGTTTCTTCTTTAAGGGCTTCTAGCTATTTACCTGTGTTCTCCTGTATTTCTTTAAGAGTGTTATTTATGTCCTTCTTAAAGTCCTCTATTATCATCATGAGAAGTGATTTTTGATCCGAATCCTGCTTTTCCAGTGTGACAGAGCATCCAGGACTTGCTATGGTGGAAGAATTGGGTTCTGATGATGCCAAGTAGCCTTGGTTTCTGTTGCTTATGTTCTTATGCTTTACTCCCGCCAACTGGTTATCTCTAGTGCTACCTGCGCTCGACTGGAGTCTGTCCTTCCGGTGATCCTGATTATGTCAGAACTCCTCAGAGTCAAGCTGTCTCTGTGATACTGTGATTCTGAGATCCTGGGATCCTGAGATCCTGGTATGACCAAGCTCCTGTGACCCTGTGATCCTATGATCCTATAATCGTAGGTGTGTAAAAGCGCCTGGGAGTGGAGCTTCCTCTGGTTGTCGTGGGACTGGCTGCGGGGTTTGCACCCAAGATCTGCGCAGGGCACAGGCCCAGCCAGACTGGAAGGCTCACATTATAATTCTAAGTTCTAAGTTTGCAAGCCCAGCCACCTAACCATAGATGTCATCAGTACTCACACAGGCACAGGTAAAGCAGCAGGTAACTTTATTAAATAACAAAGTTGAATAACTTAACTCTCAAACTTATTTTAAATCACTTTTCTGTATTTTACAAAGAATGAAACTAAATTTATAAAGTTATTTATAAAAACCTAAGAATCAGTACTTTAACATTAAGGTTGCTCCCTTTTCATTGTATAATTCTGATAGGAACAAAAATATAGACATCTGTATCTTAGTGAAGCACTGCACAGAAACAGAAAACTGAAAATGTCTACTGTGCGTGGTGAGCTCGCATACCAATCTCTTCATTTCTCTGCAGAAGTGTCAGTGAGGGCTCAAAAATAATAATGATAAAAAAATAAGGCTACATGGCCCAAGCATGAGCCTTGAAATTAGAATTATGTTTTGTTAAGATGACTGAGTTGTGTGGCCTAATCCCCGTTGAAGATGGACGTCCATCTCCTTTCCTGCTAGGACAGCGAGGGCATCGCTGATGCTGCGCCTCCTGATGACGTGGTAATTAAAAGCTGTTTCAGATCGTGTGAGCATTACCTGTCATTCTCCTCAATGTAATCTATTAACCATCATCTCTTACCTAGCTTAGATTTTGTTCATAACCAGCAAATGCTAAATTCACTTCTGGAATCCTAGATGCAAATCGAAACTGGTATTTCTTCAGAAAGGTCCCTAGGTATCACTGCCTGATGGTCTATGAGAATTTTAGGGGCATATGTATTTGTACTTAATAATGATGAAATGTTTTGAGTCAAAATATCATGGTAACACGATCTAAGATACTTCCTAAACCACAGCTCTCAATTCTACCACACACGTAAAGAAATTACAAAGAGCTCCTTTGCTAACTTTAAGGAACTTCCCATATATTACATACATCCTCAGATCATGAAAATGAACTCTTAAGTGGGATTATATTCTAATACATAGGCTACAGCCCCGGCTGATAGATACAGTGTGGAAAGGACAAAGCTTCCTCCCATCCCCTTAACTTTAGATGAATAATGCAACAAAAACGTTTTAACTTCTGACTTCTCTATACACAAAGGAAGCAATCATATCCATATTTTCAGCTAAATTCTAAGTTAACTGTTGAAACAAATTTTCTTCAAAACCTGTGTCCTGGCCTCTACACCATTTGTACGGGGTACATGGACTCATGATTTAACAATTAGGGATGAGCAACAGCGTTGCTTTTATATTAAACTAAGGAAACTGACAAGAATATAGGGGTTCAGAAATGGAATAAACTAAAGGGATGGCTTTCTGGATAAGAGCACTGGCTACTTCTTCCAGAGGACCTGGGTTCAATTCCCAGCACCTACACTATAGTCACATTGTTCTGTAACTCTAGTCCCGAGGAGTCTGACACCCTCTTCTGGCCTCCTCAGGTACTGCAGGCATGTAGTGCACAGACATACATTGAGGCAAAACAGTCATACATAAAACAAAAAAAATGATAATACTATTTAAAAAGAAAATAAATGAAGACAAGCAGACAATCAACACTAACTAGCTCAATAAGGAAAATACATTATAATAGAAGACACATGTCACGGGCACATGGTGGTGTGACACTCCAGGGCAAGGTCTGCAGGAGCTAGGGTTTGTAAAACGGTTCCAGAATTTCTGTTTGACTCTGAGAACTATAAGCCTATTCCATAGAACATCTGGAAGACATTATTTAGACCGTCGTGACACTCTTACTTAAGAAATTGTGTATAGCTATTTCTTAAATAATAACAGCTTGAAATATTTTGCCACTAAGAAAAAAAATGAAAAAAATTTTTTTGAGAAACTAGATGTGACGGTTTGTATATGCTCAGCCCAGGGAGTGACACTATTGGAAGGTGGCCCTGTTGGAGTAGGTGTGTCACTGTGGACGTGGGCTTTAAGACCCTCATCCTAGCTGCCTAGAAGCCAGTATTCAGCTAGCAGCCTTCACTTGAAGATGTAGAATTCTCAGCCCCCTCTTACACCAGCCTGCCTGGATGCTGTCATGTTCCCACTCTGATGACAATGGACTGAACCTCTGACCCTGTAAGCCAACAATTAAATGTTGTCCATATAAGAGTTGCTTTAGTAGAGTCCCTGGAGTACCAAGGAGTGGGGTATTGCTGTGATAGGCAGGACCATGCTTTTGTTTGGAAGAATGTGAATTTTGGGACTTTGGATTTGGAAAGCAGTGGACTGCATTAAACGGGGCTTAATGGGCTAACCTAGTAGGAATATGGAAGACTTTGTTACAGAGAGTGGTCTGAATTGTTCAGATCTGGCCCAATAGGTTTCAGTGGAGAATTTCCAGTGTGGCCTACAG
This sequence comes from Apodemus sylvaticus, assembly GCF_947179515.1. Classification (NCBI taxonomy): domain Eukaryota; kingdom Metazoa; phylum Chordata; class Mammalia; order Rodentia; family Muridae; genus Apodemus; species Apodemus sylvaticus. The sequence continues at coordinate 110,492,489 of NC_067478.1, forward strand.
ACTGTTTTTGTGGTATTTTGGTGAAGAAAGTGGCTACGTTTTGCCCTCGTCTGAAGAGTCTGCCTGAGGATAAGGTGAAGAGACTCAGATTAATTGCATTGACAAAGGAAGTCTCAGAAACACCCAGTAGAGACTTTGCTCTCTGGTTAAGTCTCATGAAGAGCATTTTAAACAAGCACAGCAAGCTGAGAAAGGAAAAATATAAAATATATGGTTCTAATATTAAAGGGGCACCAGGAAGTGAAACGGAGCTGAATCGTGTGTTCAAGCATATTAAACTGAAATAAGGGTGCGGCAACACTGGGGCGAGATCCCACCCAGCTAAGTTTAGGTCCAAGGACAGTAGTACAAGCTTTTAATCCCAGGAGGCAAAGACAAGCAGATCTCTGAGTTCAAGGCCAGCCTAGAACACAGCAAGTTCTAGGTGAAGACAACTCAAATCCAGGCTTGGTGGGCCACACCTTAAATCCCAGTGCTTAGGAGACAGGCATGCAGATTTCTGAGTTCAAAGTCAGTCCATAGAGCAAGATCCAAGACTAGGCGGTGAAAGAATTGGAAGACAGAGAGCTGGGAATAATATAACAGAACAAGGGAACATGGTCCAGCCCCAGCAAGGTGCAGAACTCAGCAGCTTTGGCCACGTGGCTCTGGTTTTAGAGTCCAGAATAGAAGGGACTACTGGGACAATTGATGCTGGTTAGCTGGAGCTAAGAAACTAGTGGTGATTAAGAAGAGACCAACAGGAGCAGCTGGAACAGAAGTCTTCCTGCCACCATTTGAACCAGGGAGCAGGGAAACTCCACAGCCTTCTGTGCATAGCCCTCCAGGAAAGAGAGAGAGAGAGAGAGAGAGAGAGAGAAAGAAAGAGAGAGAGAGAGAGAGAGAGAGAGAGATCTCCCAGCAGTGCTTTCACTTTTGAGCTCAGAGGAGTAAGGACACAGGCTTACAAGCCCACAGGAGGAATAAACTCCAGCCAGAGACAATACCAACTAGCACCAAATGGTGAAAGGCAAGCACAAGAATCCTACCAACAGAACCAAGGCCACATGGCAACATCAGAACCCAGTTCTCCCAGTAAATATCACCACAGTAAATATCTTCAACAAAATTATGGAAGAAAACTTTCCCAACTTAAAGAAAGAGATGCCCATGAACATACAAGAAGCCTTCAGAACTCCAAACAGACTAGACCAGAACAGAAAGTCTTCCCGGCACATAATAATCAAAACACCAAATTCACTAAACAAAGAAAGAATATTAAAAGCAGTAAGGGGAAAAGGGCAAGTAACTTATAAAGGCAGACCTATCAGAATTATACCAGACTTCTCACCAGAGATGATGAAAGCTAGAAGATCCTGGGCAGATCTCATACAGACCCTAAGAGAACACAAATGCCAGCCCAAACTCTCAATCATCTTAGATGGAGAAACCAAGATATTCCATGATAAAACCAAATTTATACAATATCTGTCCACAAATCCTGCCATACAAAAAATAATTGATGGAAAATGCCAACACAAGGAGGGAAACTACACCATAGAAAAAGCAAGAAAGTAATCTTCTTCCAACAAACCCAAAAGAGGATACCCACACAAACATAAAAATAACATCAAAAATAACAGGAAGCAACTATCACTATTCCCTAATATCTCTTAACAACAATGGACTCAACTCCCCAATAAAAAGACATAGACTAATGAAATATTTCTCATGTAAATCTTCAATTTTATCAGAAAATGTTTGTAATTCCCCTTTTAATTAATGTAGTAATATTTTTATGTCTACCATTTTATCTGCATTATTTTTATGATAATCTTCAATTTTAATATGTCTTTCTATATACTTCCTCTATTTTATTAGAAATGTTTTCGATGTAAATCTTTGATTTTATCACAAATCTTTCTAATTCCACCTTCAATTAATTTAGAAAGAGTTTTTATATCTATCATTTTATATGTAAATTTTTCCATGAAATAGTCAATTTTAACATATTTGTCTATTTCTTGAATTTTACCAGAAATATTTTCCATGTAAATCTTCAGTGTTATCTGAAAATGTTTATAATTCCACCTTCAATCAACTTAGAATTATGATTATGCCTATCATTTTATCTGTATAATTTCCATGATAATCTTTAATTTTAACATGTTTTTCTATATACTTCTTCAATTTTATCAGAAATATTTTTCATGTAAATCTTCAAATTTATCAGAAAATGTTTATAATTCCACTTTCAATCAACTTAGGAATACTTTTATACCTACCATTATTATATCTATTTAAAATTTTCCATAATAATCTTCAATTCTAACATGTTTTTCTACATTTTTCTACAATTTTATCAGAAATATTTTCCACGTAAATCTTCAATTCTATCATAAAATGTTTTATCCCATATTTCAATTAATTTAGCAATGTTATACATGTCTAGCACTTTAGTCTTTAATTTTCCATGAAAACTGTCAATTTTAACGTACTTATCTGAAATATTTTCCAGGTAAATCTTTAATTTTATCATAAAGTGTTTTTACTTCCCTTTAAAAAAAAAAAAAGAAAGAAAAAAGAAGAGATCAGCATCACTGAGGTGAACTCTTCTGAGAAGTGTTTTCTGAGAGCACAGAGAAGCTGTGTTGCAGAGATGGCCAAGGTTGCACCCCATGCTGCAGCTGGACTTGGTAATGAGTAAGAGTCACCCAGGTGGTACGGGTTTTGAAGGCATGAAGGAATCATGAAGAACAGCTGAGGCTTAGCACTGTTAGAGGCCATGGAAGGCCATTGGCGAAGGTACAGTCTCAGTTGCAGTTGACAGGCTAGGACTGAAGGGGTCATGCAAAAATAGTTGAGTCTTGGTACCATGAAGAGAGCCTATGAGAGGCTATTGGTAAAGCCTAGTTGCAGTGGAAGACCCCAGTGTATTGGAAATTCCAGTACCATGGGATGATCACCAAGAACAGCAGCGGCAGTAGAATGGATCAACCTAAGCTTAGAGTGCTACAGAGGGCAGAGCTGGAGAAGTGACACCAGCCCTTTGGAGGAGCCCAGAAGATCATGTGTGGATCCCAAACATTTAAACAAGCTGTCACAATGAAGTTGCCTTGGAGACCTCATGATGTTCGAGATGCCAGAGCCATGGGCTATCTCTGTTAGCTGTTGATAGGGAGTCTGTCCTGGCTGGTTTTGTGTGCCAACTTGACAGAGACTGGAGTTATCACAGAGAAAGGAGTTTCAGTTGGGGAAGTGCCTCCATGGGATCCAGCTGTGGGGCATTTTCTCAATTAGTGATCAAGGGGGAGGGCCCACTGTGGGTGGTACCATCTTTGGGCTGGTGTTCTTGGGTTCTATAAGAGAGCAGGCTGAGCAAGCCAGGGGAAGCAAGCCAGTAATGAACATCCCTCCATGGCCTCTGCATCAGCTCCTGCTTCCAATCCTGCTTGAGTTCCAGTCCTGACTTCCTTTTGTGATGAACAGCAATGCAGAACTGTAAGCTGAATAAAACCTTTCTTCCCCAACTTGCTTCTTGGTCATGATGTTTGTGCAGGTATAGAAACCCTGACTAAGACAGAGTCGAAATAGCCCAGGAGAAAGAAGTTTGTTACAGTCAACAAAGATGAAAAAGAAGTTGGAGATCTGAAGACTGCTTTGACACCAGACATAGAGATGCAAGAATTTGGAGTTTGCCCAGCTGGTTTCCTGTCTTGCTTTCAGGATTACAGGTAAGTGATTGGATGACTCTCAAAAGAGACTTTGTACTTTGGACTTTTAACATTGTTGAGACTGCTATAGACTATGGGGACTTTTGAAGTTGGACTAAATGTATTTTATATTATGATATGTTTAGGTATGGCCCCATATTTGGACTAGCCTATGGGGGACAGGGAGTGCAATGTGATGGTTTATATATGCTTGGCCATATGTCAGGGAGTGACAGTTAGAAGGTGTGGCCCTGTTGGAGTAGGTGTGTCACTGTGGGCATGGGCTTTAAGACCCTTATCCTAGCTGCCTGGAAGCCAGTATTCTGCTAGCAGCCTTCAGATGAAGGTGTAGAACTCTCAGCTCCTCTTGCACCATGCCTGCCTGGATGCTGCCATACTCCCCCCACCCCCTTGATGATAATAGACTGAACCTCTGAAAAGCCAGCCCCGATTAACTGTTGTCCTTATTAGAGTTGCCTTGATCATGCTGTCTGTTCTCGGCAGTTAAACCCTAAGTAAGACACTAGATTAACAAGATGCTGCTGATGGGAGAAAATTAGACTGCTGCTACTGTGTCGCACCCCAGGCCAATCAAAGCCCACAAACAGCAATAACAATCTCTAGGGCTCAGCCAGACAGGAAGACGATCAGAGGTGCAATTCCCCTGAGACATGCACGGCTGGTGCAAATCTGGCTCCCAATTAATTACTCTTCAGTCTATAACTATCAAAAAATCTGGAGCTAAAGACACATAGAAATATTAAAATGCAGACATTTTCAGTGCTGTTTTTGGAACAGTTTTGAATCTAGTTACATAAGCCTAATTGGCCCTAACTCTTTGTACCATCAGGGAAACCTCCTTCCTCTCTGCTGCTGGGAAAAACTGCCCGTAAAGCTGTCGAATTCAGCTCTGGGACTTAAGCTGGGAGAACAGAACTGTTCTCCAATAGCAATGCAGTCATTCATCAGTCTCCCCGTGCTCTACGGCACTTTGAAACTTTGAGCAAATGTAACCGTCTCTCTTTCATAGGCTTCCCTTCCCGTAGCCCACTCGAGGAAATGGACTACTAAACAACTACTAAAACGTAATTAATCACAAAATCATTTATCAAGCAGAGAGAAATTTTGTATCAAAACCACTCCTGGAAGAACAATTTTTCCAATATAAGAATTGTAATTACACCTGGCACACACACCAGCCCAGGACCACTTTCAAATTAGAAACCAAAAAGTGCTTGAAAAGAAAAAGGGCAGTTTTGTGTGTGTGTGTGTGTGTGTGTGTGTGTACGTTACACTCTATAGAAGACCTACAAAGTCATTCTAAAGGTGCCGGAGCCCTTTCTTACTGCAAACAATAAGCCCTGAAGTAGCCGCCCTGCCTGGTGGCCAGGATGTCCTGAAGCCCTCCAGGAGTGACCGGCGGGGGCGGGGCATGTCATGCTTCATCTGCAGCATGGTTTGCTCTGCCCATGGAACGAACGTAACTTCAATGCAGAAACTCATCGAAATGGAGGCTAACTCTTGTGGGACCACATAAAGCCTCACTTCCTGCTTTTCCAACACGTGAGAACAGAATTCCTTGTCTGCAATACAGACTGAACACAGCAAGACACCGAAATGGATCTGTCTCTGAAGTAGAAGGCCTGTGGGTGGCAAGGTCTGAGTGGCAGGAAATTGGACTTTTTACTACTAGATACAGTTGAAAATTTCAATTCCACATCAAAAAATATTTTAGATCATTGTTACCATTATATCGGAATATGAAAATTTCCATGTTTTCTATTTCCAGCACAGAACTTACGGTTGAACTTAGAATAAAGGGGTTAAATATCTTTCAGCAACAACCTTTACTGATTCTTTTAAACTTAACCTCTTGAATACAAATGTGGCAGTTTACAAAACTTAAATGAAAATTGTACCAGCTACATACACTGTTAAGAATTGGAATTTAAGTAGCATTAGGTTTTCTTAAGTAAATTTCATATTACCAAGCTACATATCTACACTATTATTAACTAAGGCATTTCTCATATATGTCTAGCTTCAGATCTCATGATATTAGGAACTATGTGACCCACACTGCGTCACCATCAAGCCCGCCTGAGTGAGCCACATAGCGTGTGCAAGCCTTCCTGCACTAGGGAGGCAGAGGCTGGCACATCTCTTAAAGTTAGTCTTGTCTACATAGTGAGTTCCACAACAGCCTGGCCTGCACAGTGAGTTCCAGAACAGACAGAGCCATCTAGAGAGACCCTGTGTCAAAATAAAAAAGATTGTGTGAGCAAACACTGCAGGCTTCACAGTGGTTTAGTTACGTCTATGTAATTATTACTAGTTGATCAATATTATTACCTAAAACTTGTCAAAATAAGGTATCTTTAATAAAGATGACCTGCTGGGTTCAATCTATATATCCAAAGGGAAAAGTAAATTAAGAGATATTTAAATATGTGCTCTTTCCCCTATGGGAAACCTAAGAAACAAACTTAAACTGGGCACAGCCAGGTATGTGTATCCTGTGGCAAAATGAGACACAGCACAAACCGGGCAAGTTCCCCTTGGCCAGACCAGTCCTCCAGAACTTCTGGATGAGGCAAGGCACAGCTGTAGAACGGTGCACACGGAACTCTTATGAGACACAAAGTCAGTCTATTTGAGCATGTAGGAGAATATTTAAAATTAACCGGCATGTGCTTTTTTTTTCAATTCTTTACTCATTAATTGGGATAAAATAATACTGAACATATGCTAACAACTTTCAGCAAAAACCTGCCAATGTTTTTTGATGTTTCTCAACAATGGCCCTTTGGGTCTGGAGAGGTAGCCCAGCAGTGAGGAGCACAAGATGCTGAGTTGAGGACTCAGGCTAAGTCCTCAACACCAGGCAGTTCACACCTACCTCACTGCAGCATCAAGGGAGTCGAGCCCTCTTCTGGACTCCAGGTTTCCTGCACTCACACGTGAGCATATATCCACCAACCTCACACACATATATGCACACATGATTAAAAATAAAATGAATCTTTCTAATCTTTCACCTCAATTGTAATGATTACCCTCTGAAAAACAGGCACACCGCCCTTCATAGCAAGACTGAGTAAGACATTGCATCATATTAAAGGAGTCTGCTACAACACAAGTGTATGTAATGGATTCATTTGTGGTATAATGCCCATTGAGTTTAACAATAAATTTTATCCTGAAAATTCATTTTTTCCTTTCTTTTAACTTACCATTGGGATTTCGATCTATCCATTGGAAGCAATGCAAATGAGGGGGCGGGAGAGAAGGAACACAGACTGATTATCTGTGGCAAAGCTGCAACACAAGTTTGATACACATCTGTATGAAATACAATTGAAACCTTCAAGGAGTCCACCACATTCCCTCTGAGAAAACAAACGCCTTATTTGAAGAGCAGCCTGAAATTCAACAGTGTGTTTATTTACACCTCTGTCCTCAAGACGGTGGGAATGTTACTCCAGTGTAAATATGCTCTGAAAAACACTCCGTGTGCGACTGGCAGGAGGAACATAGTGAAAGCCAGTGCAATGGGAAAGTGCAACATTAGATCTCCAGATAGTGCTCGGGGAATAACTGGAGAAGATGTTACCCTAGAACAAGTTCTTAAATCCTCTAACATGGAGGGCGGGGAGTTTTGTTTAGTAGTGTAACAACTATCTAAGATTGAATAGTGATTTAATGTTATGGTAACCTATGTTTTCTCACTAATTCATACTAGATTTTTTTAGTTTAAATAAATGAAGTCTGATATAGAGAACATTTTTCTAGTGCTAATAAAAATACGCCGTGCTTGCTATTGAGTGAAAGGAGAGGGCCGTACACACAGAAACCAGGTGAGCACACTTGCCAGCATCGGAGTTCTGAGAGAAACTGCAGCAGTGACTATCAGTAGAAAAGAACACACTTAAACTCATGGTCACATAACTCACAGCTGCCACAGTTTAAATTTAGTCTATGAAGTTACAAATCATCATGTTTACCTGTTGGTCTGGAGTATGAAACAACAGCATTCCCTTCTAATTCAGATGGTGTGTAACTTCTCTTCAGATACACAGAAAACACTACTATGCTGGTCATATCTGGAACTATAGGAAATATGAAAGTCGCATACACATTACACAAGGAGAACAATTATTAAGAGAAACTAAACTTTGTGCAGCATTTACTCTGTCAGGTATTTCAATAAGCACTTTGAACAGCCTCCCTTAGAATCATCACAGGGATGCTGGAAGGTAGGGAGATAAAATTATCACCACCGTTGTTCAATTTTGAAACAACCAGACTACAGAGGTAAGAACCAAGGTGCTCTGCACACAGCATCCAGTGCTCCTCGACCCTGCATCTCTTTACCTGGGTCCACAGGCAGAGGACTTGGGGGCAACACAAGGGCACCCGAAAGTCTGTGGCAGCTACAGCAAAGTCTGAGTGGGTTGGGACACAGATGGCACGCTACCATGTCATGGAGACGGACTAGTCTGCTGCTCTGGGTTGGAACATGGGCTTCCAGGCTCTACACAGAGCCACCGGAGTTTAATTAGGACAACTCTTCAGAATATTTTAGAAAGATTAACAGGACAAGAAGGCTCAGAGAATAAAGGCACTTGCTGCCAAGTCCAAAACCTGAGTTCTAACTTACATGGTAGAAGGAAAGAACTCACTCTTTCAAGTTGTCCTCTGATCGCCAAACTATGGTGATCAGAGGACATACCCATGTGTATATTTATATGTACACACAAAACAGAAAATAAACATTAAAATTAAAATAATCACATGCAAAAGAAAACTCAAAAATGAAAATTTTAAAAATTGCAAAGAAAGTTAAATTGGAAATATTGTTTAAAATAGAAAAGAAGCCAGACCTAGAGACATACACCTTGAATCCCAGCATTCTGAGAGTTCAAGGCCAGTCTGATCTACATAGTTCTAAGACAGCCAGGGCTATGCAAAGAGAACCTGTCTCAAAACAAAACAAGGAAGGAAGGAAGGAAGGAAGGAAGGAAGGAAGGAAGGAAGGAAGGAAAGCAAAAGGAAAGGGAAGGGAAGGGAAGAGAAGAGAAAAGAAGGGAAGGGAAGAGAAGAGAAGAGAAGAAAAAAGAAAAGAAAAGAAAAAAATTTTAAAAGTCAACCAAGACATCATGTTAACTGGAGTAATAGAAACTAATAAATGTAAGTGTTTCACGTGGGATTCTATACAAAGAACCCTTAATAATTGCTATTTTATAACATGTTTACTATTTTATACCTTACTATAGTCTTTATATAGTTTAATTTTTTAATTAAACTCTTAAAACAATACTGTCATTTACATGTTATTATGCTCTGTTTATCAGTTAAAATAGCTACTAAAATAGTTCACCCAAATTATACATCAAGAAGTGTAGGAGTCAGAATTCAAACTTGGGCCAAATCCCAAACCAGTGTTCTATCTTCAAATGTTACTGGCCACTAGGAAAGTACCATTAAAGAAAGTTTCAGGGCTGTGGACATAACCCAGCTGGTACAGTTCTTACCTAGCATGCAAGAAACTTCAGTCCCTAGCAACTCAAACACACACACACACACACACACAGAGAGAGAGAGGGGGGGGGAGACAGAGACAGAGAGACAGAGACAGAGAAAGAGAGAGAGATGGAGAGAGACAGAGAGAGACTTCCAAATTATGGTATTTGAATACAATAATATATACAGCCAGTTAAAGAATACACTTAGAAATTCATAATGTAAAAATTATTCATCAAATAACCCTACTTAATACATGGAGGAGAAATATCAGTTAAACAGTGACAGTGGAAACTTTCCCAGGAAGATGTCAGGGCTGCTATTTAGAAAAGTAATGAAAGAAAGAAAGAGAGAGAGAGAGAGAGAGAGAGAGAGAGAGAGAGAGAGAGAGAAAGAAAGAAAGAAAGAAAGAAAGAAAGAAAGAAAGAAAGAAAGAAAGAAAAGTAATACAGCCATGAAATAAGTATACAGTTAAAAAAAAAATCTCACACCACACAGACGTCAGGACAAGACAAGAAGCTCACCCGTGAAGTCAAAGGTGAACTGATCACAAGTCAACTGTAGTGGAGGCTGCACGTAGATGGACAGCCTGACCTTTTGCAACACCACTCGGTTCTGCAGGGTAATCTAAAAACACACAAATTATTAGTAATGTACCATTTCACCTTATCCAAATTGACAAACTACAAAAATCAACTAAAAATCACTAACGACTAACTTAGGAAACCCAGTAAAGCACAGCAGTTGTACACCAGTTCACAGCAGAACATTCCTAATAGCCAGAGTACACATAAGACAAATGCTCATCTTGGCGATAAGGGGGGGGGGGGTCTCCACCTCAGAACAGCAGTGAGCAAAAAGAAATGAAGCTGACGTATAAACTATGAAAAAATATTTCACCAAGTTTCAAAAACAAGGCTAATCACAAAGAATCACATCGAGTGTAATTCTATTTACATAAAATGTATAGACCCCTTCCCCTTCCCCTGCAAGGCCCAGGAACCACCTCAGGAGAGGGAGCAGAAAACCTTAAAAAGCCGGTGGCTGGGAGGCTGGGATGAGAACAGGAACTTTGGGCGTGGCCGGATCACTGCAACCATGAACTCACCGTAGCTGTGGCTGTCTAAGACCTGACTAAGATCAAGCCAGTCAACAATCTAATATGGAGGGGAAAGGCTCACAGGCTCCACACTGGGAGACAGAGGGGCACTGACAGTTGATGACTTCTAAGGCAGGGAGAAACTGGGTTTTTTTTTTGGGGGGGGGGGGTGTAGGTTGAAACACTCCAGTGGATGGCCCCATTCCATGAGTATATATATATATATATATATGGTGACCTCAAACTGAACTCCCTGATTTATAAAAAACAAAAACAACAGAAATTGTGGGCAGGCATGGATCAGGAAGGAGTTAGAAAGGACGGGAGGTGAATATGATCAAAATACTGTATAAAATTCTCCATGAGCTAACAAAAATATTATAATGAAAATGTATCAATCTGTTACACAGAGAAATCCTATCTTGAAATCCCCCCAAGAAAAACTCCTTATTTAAATTTTCAATAAAGTAAATAGAACAGGCACCTCTATGAAAATTATATAGCCTAGCAGCTGCTTCAAAGTAAAAGAGATAAAGGAAGACAATTAAATGGCTACTGTCATTTCTTTTATGGGATATAAAGGGTTCTAAAATTAGATGACGGCGTGGTTGCCCAAATCTGCAAAGATGTCACCAATCTTTGTGAGCTGCTTAACTGCATACAGTGACCTGTCAGCATCAGGGGGAAAATGGCTTCCCCTCTGACTGAAACTGCCTGTGGCATGAGCATGTTTGTTCTCTCCTTAAACACACGTGTACTGTTATGGATTGTTTATCTTATCTAGTATCAATATACCTAACTTTACAAAGGGCAATTACTCTCTGATGATTTCCTCACTTGTATGAATTTACAGCGGCGTAGGACACAGCAAAGCTCTGAATAGTCTTCTGTGACTAATCACAGAGATATGACAACATACACAGCTCTAGAGAACATCAGAGAAGGTGGGAACTACGACACTCCTGAGGGAGCAAAACACTTAGTGATGCTAAGAAATCCCCCCCTGTAAGAACCCTTTGCCTGGAAGCTGGGGGTGTGGACACAGGAAGCCAGGCTGTCTCACTCTCTCCTGAAGAGGAGTGTTAGTGAGGGTATCTGGACATCTTGCCTCCGCGGTTGTGATTTCCTAAAGGTTTCAGCGTTTTGGAACTGTCTAGGTCAGAAGACTTCGTCTGACTATTAGCAGACAACCAATGAGCACTCTAGACAGTGTGTCTGCCTAGAGCAGGCTCAAGTGTGGAGGCTCTTACCCCGCCTCAGACCACCCTCATCTCCAACCTGGGAGCAGCAGTTGGTTAAAATGATCCTTCCACGGACTTCCTTTGTATGGAGCAGCTCAGTCTGGTGACCAGACTCCATTACAAGAGGTAGGCACAGAGCACTGTTAACTGACATAACGCAATTATGCCTTTATTATGTTGAAATCTAGTTTTTATCTAAAGTAAAATGCATGCATCGTCTGTCATGCATTTTAAACAGAACTTCCTCAGTAATGTCTGGCCATTTGAGCAAAAACCCCAAGGTGATGGTGGCAAGAGAAAGCCGTGGCAAGGGGACACACAAGCTTCTTTCAGACAGCTAGCTGGGCTAGTAAACTAGTGCAGCACAATTAAGTATTCTTCTATTAAGATAACAATGTTGTACGCATCCATATCATTAAATATAACAATTATAGAGGCTTTCTTTCTATACTCGTAAAGCATGCTCCTGAGTGACGGATGTGTCTCATCTCACGCATCCCCACAACCCTGTGAACTAACCCCACAGCATTCTAAAATCAGGAACCACAGCTCAGAGAGCCAAGCGCTTCCTCCGAAGCCCCTGACTGAAAGGAGCCGTGTAACTGAGCTGCTCTCTGCCCCAGTCCGGGTGCAGGCCTTTGTACGCAGTGATTACGTCACAAGGAACTGTGTAAATAAAGGGCTCCCTGTTCTACCCTTTAGAACAGAGGTACAGAGAAAGTCAACAACATGGCCAACTCTGCTGAGGCAGTGGGCACTGGAGAGCTGAAAACTGCCTCAGGAGCATCTTGCAAGCACGAGAAGGAAAACTCCCCGCAGTCATAACAAACTGCTCGGAAGAGGCAGACAGCCTGGCTCTGCCGGCATCATGATGGCGGCTCAGACAGCCATCACACAATCTCTCATTGTTACAGGACGGGTGTGCGCGTGGGCTTAGATGAACAAACATGATAGCTCCCACAACAGATTTATTGAATCCAACAATGGTCTAGGCACTTTCAAAGCACAAATCAAAGAGATATGACGAAAATAACTACAGTAACAAAGAATAGTTGTTTTTGAGCCAAAAAGTGAATTAAAGACTTGGCTAAATCATAAACCTTGTATTTTTAAAAGGGAAATAATTGTAGAATATTAAGGAGAAAATATAAAATGTTAATACAAGAATTTTCCATGCCATTTTCTGATTCTAAAGAAATAAAATATAATCCTTCGGAAATATAATACCAAATGTTTACCCTAGGTATATAAATACGACTGCCAGGCCAGGTATGAATGAGCGCTCTGCCCGTTGCCTGGAACAGATGGTCATGCATCATGCACACATACTCAAGGTAGCCACATCTTCATTCATTTGGAACGGACGGAAAAGTTCTCTCAATTAACTGGATTTATTATGATGGAAACTTCCATGGCTATGTATCTTGGCTGCTGCTGTTATAGAGGCCATAGGAGAGATTTACAGCACAAATGTGTACAGAGACTGTCAGACAGGACCAGGAACCCACTGGGTCTGCTGTGTAAGTCCAGCCCGCACCATGCGACCCTGAACATCATGGTCTCTCTTCCACTTTTATCATGGAAACGAGAAGAAGAGCTATGACCAAGTCTTGGTCCTTATAGGTGACAGAGGGGAATTTTTCAGAAGTTGTGTCATCTTGTTAGGGTGGCTGGTATAAATAAAAGCCTAGGAAGTATGGGGGGAGGTGTACTCACTAATGCTAACACCTCCTTTTTATGGGGTGCGTGTGGATATGTATATATATACACACATATGTACACACACACACATATACACATACGGTGTTATCTGGCTTAAGTACAAGATTTCCTTTTACAATATACAGTGAGACCCTTGGCCTCTCCATGACTGTGTGTGAGTATACCATTACACAGGTCTAAAACAGCTCCCCTACACAAAGTATAGGTCATTCCTGTGCCTCTGCAGTTACTTTCCTAGGCGTTTGATTTCTTGCCACTAATGCCTTTGCAGAAGGGTCTGTGACTGGGGAGGGATGGGGAAGCTGGCGAAAGACCACCCTTGTTTCCAATGGCAAGAGTCCAAAAACATTAGCTTAGGAAACTGTTCTGAGATTGGGCTCCCTTCGCTGTGAGCACAGATCTCCGCACTCGGGCCACCCGCTGGGCCAGTGTAAGCGAACACAATTGGTAAAGCCGAGGACCTTGTCAAGCTCCTCCAAGGACAGCAACCTATAATCTGAGCAAACAGAAAGTCTGTCCAAGTTTTGACTAAGTGAATCGCCAAGATCCACAATGTCTCCTGACTTCCAAGTCTGGACAGTGATAAATATTTTCAGCTTAATAATGTGCTGACTGATCACCACACTTTAAGTGCCTTGAGAACATTCCAGATTTGCGTTCTAGCTCTCAAACTCTACAGTGACAAGACTGAAACTCTCAACCAAAACTACATCAGTCCGGTTCTGTTTTTCCAGGACTATCAATTCATCGTTACGCTACTTTATAGCGTCTTCATTTCAGATTTCTCCCCATGAATGCATCCATTTAAAGCTAATGCCATAGCAGGTAAATGCCTGGGGATCCTATTGAACGCATACGTAATCATGATGAAAGAATGATTTTCTTAATATGCATGTACTTCTCTGGTATCTCTTCACAATCCAAACGTGAAGCTACAGCCAACCGACTGGCCTGTTACTAGATGGTAATAACACGATTTCTTTATAAGACTTAAAAGTCCCAATTTTATTTCTAGATCATGCTATGCTCTTAAACAAGGGATAAGGAAAGCCTAACACCTTTGTGTGTATACACAATTTTCTATAAGTGCAATTACAAATTTTGTATTTGAAGGTAATAACTATGGCTTTCTACTTACTACCAAGACTGAAGGAAAACTACAGAGTATAGGTACCTAACTTACATGTCTGTAAACTGACCAGAGAACAGCAAGGACAGGGTAAAGCCATACATAGTACTGCAGTCTCACACTGCAGTCTCACAGTGGTACCCTACCTTCACTGTGATGGACGGGACACTGCACACTGCAGTCTCACACTGGTACCCTACCTTCACTGAGATGGACGGGACACTACACACTGCAGTCTCACACTGGTACCCTACCTTCACTGTGATGGACGGGACACTGCACACTGCAGTCTCACACTGGTACCCTACCTTCACTGTGATGGACGGGACATTGCACACTGCAGTCTCACACTGGTACCCTACCTTCACTGTGATGGACGGGACACTGCACGCTGCAGTCTCACACTGGTACCCTACCTTCACTGTGATGGACGGGACACTGCACGCTGCAGTCTCACACTGGTACCCTACCTTCACTGTGATGGACGGGACACTGCACACTGTAGTCTCATACTGGTACCCTACCTTCACTGTGATGGACGGGACACTGCACACTGTAGTCTCATACTGGTACCCTACCTTCACTGTGATGGACAGGACACTGCACACTGCAGTTTCACACTGGTACCCTACCTTCACTGTGATGGACGGGACAGAGTCAGCTCCAGTTTCCACACTGGTGGCTTGCTGCAAACACAGAAGAGAGAAGAGGAAGCTTAGTTACTGATTTCACATTACCCAAAGTAGGTGAAGATATCTGGTGTAACAGACATTCCCCCACCATTGCACAGAGAACTAACTGAGGGATTCATCACAGTAATGACAAACTAGGAGTTTTTAGGACATTTTGGACATTTTTGTGTGGAAAATCAAACAGTATTCAAAACCTGCTCCTCAAAATGAAAAAAAAAGATTAGCAAAACCAAGTTCACATGAACACTAAAAATATTAATGCTATTAACTAGTTCCATTATATAGATGAAGTTCTTCTTAAAATTCCCACAAAAACATTATGTTATACCATTATGTGAAAAAGCGTGTTTATTTGGATTACAAAATTGTTCCTAAGACATGTAACTAGTGATATACTGAGTGGCCTCACTTACACCTGGAAACTGAACAAGGAAGTGCATTTTCTTTAACTGTTACATCACCTAGGTGAGTTCAGCAGGTACCCGCTCAGCCTCAGGTTGGTTTGCCTGGTCCTACTACTTAAAACACTGATAGCATAAAAGAGTAAAGCAAATATTTCCTTATAATGTTGTACAAGGTGAAGAAAAAAGATTCTATAATAGACTAAGACCAAGAGGGAATGTATTTTCCAACAATATACATATGAAATTTTATGGAACAACTAAAACTACAATGACTCTGCACAGTGAATAAATCAAGTCCACACTTTACTTGAATTTTTATGCAAAAGAAATACTATCTGCTCCTGAATAGAGATCATTCTGATGCCATGAGCATCAGCAGAATACAGAGCTGAGAAATTCATATCTACTTTCATCTCTGCAGAAGTCACATTTGAACACTGATTAAGTTGTTCAGTGAAGACATCACAACAGTGATATTTGTCTCCACTACAGAAAACCCCATTCCAAGACAAAAATCCACTTCTGCTTCAGGGAGATGCACTTTCAAAATGATGATTCAAAATAAATATTAATCCAAGATTTCTGCCCTAGTACTTTGTTACCAAAAGCCAGAAAATAACTTTATATTTGCCCACAGATCTTAAAGGAAACCTTTCCTTTTCAAGCCATGTCTAAGCCCCTATATATAATTCAAAAATAGTAGTATTTGGGGAACATAGAACTATAGCCAGGAAAATGACTGTGAGAAAACGTCATGGCTTTACAGCCGCATAAACTGTTGGGCTAAGGTTTTCCAGTGGGGTAAATATGATAGTCTAAAGAAAGTTCTTTAAGGAAAATACAGCAAGACAGGGAAAATGAAGCCAGAAGTACTGTAAGACAGGAAATGGGGCAGGAAGTATAGTAAGACAATCAGTGAAACAAGAACTACAGCAAGACAAGGAAAAGATACCAGTGAAGAAGAAACAGCACTCAGAGTTCACAATCAGGGAGTTTCCTTTACAATATAATACGACCACATAAGGCTTTGTCCTTCAAAGGCCAAAATGTTCCCAAAGGCAAAAGATAGTTCTTCATTTAAAATAAGCAACTCTATGAGCTACCCAACAGAGGGGAAAAGAGTTATTTCCACAGGAAAAAAAGTAATAATAAAGAAGAAAGAAAGAAAAAAATGAAAATGTGTGAACATTTGTCAGCTAAGGTCCCCTCACACTGCAGCCTTCAGCAGGGTAAAAATGGAGTCTGCCGAGGAGCCAGTGTTTCGTGCAGAGCCTCTGCTGTGTGAGCGAGCTGGGTCCATGGTTCTTTCACACATCTTCCTGACTCTTTCTTCTAACTGCGTCTAATGTGCTATGCCATAGCAATATTAACATGACTTTTACTGTAATTTGAGTTGGCTGCTTATACCAAACTTAATCTTTGAAGGTTCTGACAGCTACTTACTACATTCTGCTATGATTCTTAAATAGCAAACACATTTCCGAGGCAAAATTACATGATGATATCAACTCTAAATGCAGAAAATGTTCAAGTTTGGTCACTAAACTGGTCAGGTTTTGACAGAGATGCATATAAACTTAATGAATTCCATACAAACCTCAAGCAACGGAACATGATTATATACAGAGATGTATTCTGGGGAAGAGTAAACAAGGGTATGGATAAAATAACCCAAGCCCATCCCCTTCCTGCCATCCTGCTTCTCCATCACACTCACTCACAGAGCAGACAGACAGTGAGCATCTAACGCATGGCACGGGCTAAGGATCCATCAGTGAGCAGGAAGAGCAGTGGGAAGACATGGCGGTGCTCGTGCTGCAGCGGGCGACACCAACCCACTCAGAAAACACCCAGGCCTGTGGCCATGAGGTCTAGGAGCCTCTCTACCCCCTCACATCTCCTTTTATAAATGAAGCCTGCCAAGGTGCCCCTTGCTAAGACTAAGAAGACAGAGATGATTTTGTCTAGACCAGTGGCTCCCAACCTGTGGGTTGTGACTCCTTTGAAGGGCAAAAGGCCCTTTAATAGGGGTCACATATCAGATATCCACGTTATGAGTCACAACAGAAGCAATATTACATTATGATATCTTGCATATCAGATATCCTGCATATCAGATATCCTGCATATCAGATATCCTGCACATCAGATATCTACATTATGAGTCACAACAAAAGCAACATTACATTTATGAAGTAGCAGCGAAAATGTTGTAATTGGGGTCCTCACAACCTGAGGCTCTGTATTAAAAGGTCACAGCATCAGGAAGGGTGAGAGCTACTGACTGAGAAAGTAACAAAATCTGAAATGTGTTATCATCCTGTAAGTTCCTACCAAGAAGCCTAGAACTTAAATCAATTTGATCACAATTCACGGTACACAGTACATATACCTACAGACACAGAATCCAGGGCAGAAGACACTGCAGCAGATACTTTCAAGTCATCTTCTTGTTCAGTCAAGGGCCAAACACCTGGAAATAAAATACATATAATCATAAGTGAAATGTGCTGTATGCAGTTTACATATATATCAAAAACCAAATTGTAAATACCCATGAGTTAAAAATATAATGGGCACCGGATGACGGTGGCGCATGCCTTTAATCCCAGCACTTGGGAGGCAGAGGCAGGTGGATTTCTGAGTTCAAGGATAGCCTGGTCTACAGAGTGAGTCCCAGGACAGCCAGGGCTACACAGAGAAACCCTGTCTCTAAAAACAAGCAAATAAACAAACAAACAAAAAACAAAAAATGGGTTATAAAATTAATAGTTTTACACTAATTCTTTCCTCAATAACACTTTGAAAAAAGCTGTCTTCCTCTAATACTACCTAAGTACTGGGCCAGTGGGCACCTAGTACTACCTAAGTACTGAGCCAGTAGGCACCTAGTACTACCTAAGTACTGGGCCAGTGGGCATCTAGTACTACCTAAGTACTGAGCCAGTAGGGACCTAGTACTACCTAAGTACTGGGCCAGTGGGCTCCTAGTATTACCTAAGTAATGAGCCAGTAGGCACCTAGTACCACCTAAGTACTGAGCCAGTAGGCACCTAGTACCACCTAAGTACTGAGCCAGTGGGCACCTAGTACCACCTAAGTACTGAGCCAGTGGGCACCTAGTACCACCTAAGAACTGAGCCAGTAGGCACCTAGTACTACCTAAGTACTGAACCAGTGGGCACCTAGTACTACCTAAGTACTGAGCCAGTGGGCACCTAGTACTACCTAAGTACTAAACCAGTGGGCACCTAGTACTACCTAAGTAC
This sequence comes from Apodemus sylvaticus, assembly GCF_947179515.1. Lineage (NCBI taxonomy): Eukaryota > Metazoa > Chordata > Mammalia > Rodentia > Muridae > Apodemus > Apodemus sylvaticus. The sequence continues at coordinate 110,511,260 of NC_067478.1, forward strand.
TGAACCACTTGGTACCTAGTACTACCTAAGTACTGAGCCAGTAGGCACCTAGTACTACCTAAGTACTAAACCAGTAGGCACCTAGTACTACCTAAGTACTGAACCACTTGGTACCTAGTACTACCTAAGTACTGAGCCAGTAGGCATCTAGTACTACCTAAGTACTGAACCACTTGGCACCTAGTACTACCTAAGTAGTGAGCCAGTAGGCATCTAGTACTACCTAAGTACTGAGTCAGTGGGTACCTAGTACTACCTAAGTACTGAGCCACTGAACACCTAGTACTGACAATTGTAATTGCTTCCCTGCGAGTGAAAGCCTGGACTAGTACAAACCACTGGAAAGTAAGCTGGATATAACTATCATCATGCAAAATGTAGAGATCTTCTGACTTAACAGTTCCACACCCAAGAACTTGTCATGAACAGGCGTGCCCTAGGAGGGTCTTCATTATTAGGAACTGATGAAAACTAAAACAGCTTAAGTATCTATGTATCTTCATAAAGAAGTGATCAAACAAAATATGAAATACCAATATTATTCAAGGATTGAAAGCAGTAAGAATTTCATAAATCTAAGGACATGGATATAAAAGGACTCGGATAGTCCTCTTAATGTTTTAAACAGCAAGATGTAGAACAACCTAACATGAACATATCTGTGTAAAGCACACGCATACTGCTGAATAGCTTTTAGAAATACTCAAAGCTCAATAAGGTTTGTAGTCAAAGACTAAAACTAGAGTCTAGGGTCAAAGAGATTTGCTTTGCGTGTTTATCTTCTTAGTACTGTCTAAACTATTTGACTGCACACATATACCAAGTGCACATACCTATACCACATATCACATACAAATATATGTACCACATATAAATGCATATACCACATATAAATAAATATACCACATACATATTCAACTCATAAATGCATATACCATGTATAAATAAATACACCACATACACATATAATATTATATACACATACATATATCACATACATATACAAATACCACATGCACATACATATATTCAGACATGCATATACCACAAGAATGCATACATACATACATACATACAGTTTAGTTAAAGTTTACTGTGTCCCCAAGGTCTATATTTTAAGCCTTGCCTTGGGCTCTATCATGCTAAGGAGAGGTGGGTCATTGAAAGGTGAGGTCCAGTAGGAGGTCCTTCAACCACCGAGGGAGGGGCTCTCAGAAGGAACTGATGTAGCAAACCCACTCTCCTGCTAGTTTCCACGTGAGGATTGGTATGAGAAACCCCTTCTTCTCTGTGTCCCTGGCTCACCATACACATCTGACCTCATTCATACTTCTGCTTCTACAGAACCAATTTCTATAACGTACTACTAGACAGAAGCCAGTCTTGGGTTCATGCCCTTGAATCTCTCACAACTGTTAACTAAATAAATCTTTCCTTCATAAATACTCAGCTTCAAGTCTTTTGTTACAACAGAAGGTAGTATGAATATGCTTGACCCAGGGAGTGGCACTATTAGGCCTTGTTGGAGTAGGTGTGGCCTTGTTGGAGGAAGCGTGTCACTGTGCGGGTGGGCTCTGAGACCTTCCTCCTATTTGCCTGGGAGTTAATCTTCTCCTGTTTGCTTTCAGAACATGATGCAAAACTCTTGGCTCCTTCTCCAGCACCAAGTCTTCCTGGATGTGGCCGTGCTTTCTGCCATGATGACAATGGACTGAAATTTTGAAACTGTAAGCCAGCCTCAATTAAATGTCATCCTTTATAAGAGTTGCCTTGGTCATGGTATCTGTTCACAGCAGCAAAACCCTAACTAGGACAGTAGAGTAACAAACAGTCTATTTCCATAATTTTTAATGTTCATGTTACATAAGGAATTATCATAAAAAGCAAGTTATTCTAAACTTAAAAACACAAATTATATTTATACATATGAATAAAATGTGTATTTTATATATGTGCGTTTATATTCATACATATATGTACATAGGTAACATTTTAAGTAATAAATATATGTGTACACAAGTACATACATATCAGATAGTTGACTGCCTAACCCTTCCTCCTTTCTCTTTGTGGCCAAGCTTATTTTTGTTTAACTATTCAACTTCATTATAGAGAAAGGTTGTTCTCTGAACTCCAGGGTGAAATTTAAGCATGGGTGTTCTATTCCACTAACTGTTGCTTTAGGCGGGAGCACAGCTCTTAGTTTCAGGACTAATGGGCAGGCCAGGAGGTTGGGGCTGGGCAGTGGAGGCGCATGCTTTAGGAAAGCCTTTCTCCCTAGAAGGGAGATCCTGGAGAACAGCCTTCGTGTCTGGAAATCCTATCTGCACCCGATGCCTGGTGCATCCACAGCTACCCAGGATCCCAGAAAGGAGCACTCCCCACACTGAGGATGGAGGACTGAGAACACAGGGGCACACGGATAATGCCACTGACTCGGGGTCTCTCAGCAAGAAGGAGTGCCCTACACCACCACAAGGCAGTCGGTCCCACCACTACAGAACAGGATAAGAATACAGAGGGCCACTGAGGTAAAAGCTGGAGCTGCTCAGGGTGTGGCTTCCAAGGAAGCTCCTCTAAGGGCTGACTCAACTGCAGATGTGAGGCAGGCGTTCCAGAAGCATTCCTGAACCAAGCCACGCCGCTGGATGGAAGTGTCAGACTCCCTGAAGACTGGAACTGTGGATCCAACCCTGAACCGCCTGCTACTCAGCCTCTTTTACAGGAGAAACAAACCAACCTCTCTCCTCCATCCACGCTGCTATATTCTGGCATCCTGTTACCCACGCACAACTGGAATGGACAAACCACGTTCAGCTGTTCCTATGGAGATAGCATCAACTAAGCTAGCCCAAGTGTGTTTCAAATGTGACACAGATATATTTACCTTGCCCATGTCTGTCTGAACTCTCTACGTGGCACACTGTTGGTACCTCTCTTTAATACCACATGCAGGGCTTTGTGAAGTAAAGACTTAAGCTGTGTGGAAATGCCATCTCTTCCAAAGCTCCCGTTGACAAATATTCTTGACTACTAACAAAAACACTTGGCAGCATTCATACTAGCACTCTAAATTTCAAAAGCTGTACCGTATACAAAGAAATTGTTACTATAATTTCATGCTTGTAACAGACATTTCTTATATAACTTATAAACATAAAATTAGCTTCAAATTTTATTACAGTAGACATATACAGCATGTGTCTAACAAAATATCTTCTTTAAATTGGCTGTCAATTTTGCTACAACCCTTTCTTTGAACGTTTTTAAAACCTTTTAAGTATGGAGTATAGCCTACAAAAAAATGAACTTTTTTCTTTTAAGGTTAAAGATGTCTTCATTAAAATCCTCTGCTCAGAGCTCGGGAGGCCATGAACAAGAGGAGGCAGAAAGACTGTGAGAGTCAGAGAGGATGGGGTGTCACCAAGGAAACAGTGACACACACATGGAATTCACAGAGAATGTGGTAGCATGCACTGGGTGCTGTGTAACCTGCACTGGGTATTGTCTTAGCATGTACTGGGTGCTATCCTAGCATGCACAGGGTCCATGTAGGTCCAGGCCATATGGCGTCCCAACACTGAGAGGGGAAGGCAGACACAGCTCACAACCCTAACCAAGAAGATGACAACCACTTGCAAAGAAAACAGTTTTCTCCAATGGAGTCCCACTAGGTTCATAAACCATATATAAAGGCAGGCCCCATGGCTAGCTGTAGACAGCTAATTCAAAGGGAGCTCAGTGGTGTTTCTGCAGATTTGTTTTGTCTCTGATGACTTTGCTTGGACATCTTCTATCTTACTGGTCCTTGACTTGTATACTATGGTTTGCAATTCTGTGTTTCCTGGTCTTGTGTGCGTGTGTCTACAGGATTCTTGTGCTTTTTCTTTGTTTTGCTGTTTTGGTTTTTTCATATGGTTTGTTTGCTTTTTGTATTTGCCTGTTTGTTTTCTAAAGAAAGAAAAAGAAGTCAGGGAGCTGGGTGGGTGGGGATGTGGGGAGGATCTGGGAGGAGATGGGGGAACAGACACTGTGGTCAAAATATACCATATGAAAAAAATTCTAAACAAAGGCCATTGTACTAAAGTATCATTAAAATGAACAAGGTCGTCCAGGAGTTCAGAGTTCTGACTTTTCATAACCTACAGTGAAAAAAATGTTGTTTCCTATAATTACAAGTATTTAGGTGAACAGGAATATCAAACTTTCATAAAGGAACAGAATACTAAACATTCTTTATGTCTATAAATAAAATAGAGTAAAATCTTCTACTTCTTAAAGGTTTCTCTTTGTTTCTATTTTAGGAATAAAACCAAACAATGGTAGTATAAAAGTACAGAGATGGTCAAACATTAACCACACTTTGAGATGATGTAAATAATCAACTTTCACCGAAGTCTGTGGATCCATCACAAACTTAAGTAACATAATCTACACTAACCACAGAAACTAGACAACTAAAGAGGCATCAGGGCGGAGGGTGGGGAGGTCCAGAGAGGAGGAGGTCCTACAGAGGGTGCAGTGGGGAAAACGGGAGGGAGGGTTAAACTCGGAAGTCAGGAAGGCAGGCAATGCAGGGGTCAGGGACGAGTGATACTAAGAATGTTTGAAAAAGTGATTGTTTTATGTTTACATAAAAATAAATGTATAATAAATATGTGTGTGTGCATGTATATAGAGAGTGAATGGGGCCATACAAACTGTGGTGATAATGTTGGCCACAAGAGTCACAGACTATTTAACATAAACCCAAAGCAGGTATGGGAAACCTCTCTCTGTATTGTTGGCCATGCGAGTTCAAGAGACTCTTTAAAAAGAGAGCTGGGGGGTGCGGGACTGTTGCCACAGCCCTGGGCTGCCTCCCAGAACTTGAAAGTAAGACACTATTTCTGAAGACACCACATAATTCAGGTATGAGACTTGGAAGAATTGAGCTGGAACTGATCCAGACGCCTCCTCCCTGAGGAGTAGCTCTTGTATCTTAAGGTGCTATGCAAGCCACCAAAGGAAACACACCATCAATGGTCCTACCAAGATATGACCACAGCAATGACCACAACAGCAGGATGCCCCCTAAGGATGCAATACCAGTACTTATATCCAAGAGTCAAATAACTGGACTTGAGGTCGGCTCAGTAGGAGGCAAGTTGGGCCCGGTGGTGTGAACCCAAACAACTAGTGTAGCTGGTGAAATCACAGACTCTAAGAGACAGTCGACTACTGCCACCTTGCTGACCTAGTATAGTTACTAACTGCACCCCAAATCTTATCCATCAATCCACAAATAAATGTAGCATCACTCATCAAAGAAGACATCACAGAAAGCCACAACTGGAAAAGAAAATGGAGAGAACAACTACTGTGGGGAGCCCGAGCCAACTGCCATGTGGACAACCCAGTCCTTCCCTAAGGTTGGGGAACACTGTGGAAGAGAAGGTTTGAACTGCAAGGGTCAGAGGACCAAGATGTCTGCCACTATGTGGTGTCTTCTACACATCCCAGGGAAGCTGCATCCATAAAGTCTCAACAATATGGTTCCCGAAACACAATTGTAGAATGATACCAGCAGGTAATGTGCCACCATGGAGGGGAAACTCTCTCAGGGCCTACCCTAGCTAAAGAGCATCAGTCAGGCAATGGCTGCTGAGAGAGAAATCAGTCTACTCCAAGGACAAGCAATACTAAATGGGCTGGGTGTGGGTGTGTGGGTGTGTGGTACGTGCGTGTGCATGTGCGTGCATGTGTGTGTGTGTGTGTGTGTGTGTGTGTGTGTGTGTGTGTGTGTATAGTAATAATAACAATTAAAGGAGAAGAGGTCATGGCTTTGAAGAGTAAGAGAACATGGGAGGAACTGGAAGGTGAAAATAAAGAGTGAAACTGATTCTCAAAAAATAAAATAAATGTATTTCTTAGATGAAGCTATTTTAAGATATACAAAAGGGTCAAGAAATGGCAGCAATGCATCAAAATCTTTTCACTTTAGGGCATCACTAGGGCTACCAGGAGGTAATGTTTAGTTGTATGGGATTTTTTATGCCATTTACATAATTTATGTTAATTAAACTACCATTACCCATTGCTTGTGGAAAAGCAAAAATCGCAAGACAAAAACTTTGTATTAAAACCCACATTAATTAATAAGTTTGAGAAACTTCCTTATATATAAAACAATCTTCCCCAATTATGACCTAAAATAACGGAGACTATAATTCCATCCTTCCTCCTCCAAAACACTGTTGTCAAAATGGAAAGTTTAACCTGGCTGTGCAGCCTGACGCGGACAGTTCTCACCACCTTCCATCCGATGAGGTGCTGACAGGAGAGGCAGAGACCTCCCTTCAATGGTTTACTTTAAAAACGTGTGAAGCTGAAGTAGAACATCTTTGCTTTTAATATTCCTATTATATATCATCTCAGTTCCTTAAGACCAGAGGAATAAAATCCTGGTAATACAGATCAAAAATACATAAACCTGGTGCAGCCAGCGCATCAGGATTAGGGTTGGCTCTGTCCGTTTGGCTGGCCTTTGATGCTCCGTTCCTTTTATTTTTCTTGTTTTAACAGTTCTTTTATGTGAAAATGGTCCATATTTTTTCTCATTAAGAAAATACTTTTACCTGACCCTGAAAAGGGAACTTAAAGTAATGATTTTCACATGTTGAACATGAGCTGTAGGATTGGTGTTTTGTTTCTCCTTTTAATTTACAATGAAATTACACCCTTGTGAGTCCCAACATAAAATAACATTGAGTTCCTCAGAACCGGGAACTGAGACTCTCATCAGACTCTGAGTCATTAGAAGTCAGAGTATCACGGCCACACTCCATTTGGATGGCTAATTAACTCCGAGCATAAATTATATCATCTAAGCTGCAAATTACTACATTTTTAGTAACAAAGTAGCAATTCATATACTACTTGGATTTCTCTTCAAAGCAGCAAGGGAAGCCAAGTATATTGTAAGTGAATAATTGACCGCTGCGAGCTTCAACACTCTCCTCACAGCCTGAAACCACTAAGAAGTCCTTCTGCTTCACTGAGAGGGCAAAATATTTAAAGGCTAGATGGAGCTGTCCCTGCAACACAGTAACCAAAATATTATCTCCACTAAGACTGGCTTTAAACAGCCACCTACACAAAGTCAACACAGGGACCCTGGACGCCAAGAGCAATGTTTATCCAACATCTTTAACTAAGCCTGGGAGTGAATTAACTAATGCTTATAAAACAATGTCCATACACAACATAAGGCAAATTTTATAATTAACGTTAGAAGTATCCAATAAAGACTGCAAATGGGATACCTTGCGACTTTACATCTTTGATGATTTTCTGAAGTTCTTTCAGTTCCACATCAAGTTCATCATAGTTGAGTTCTCTTGATTCAACTTTCGGAGCCTGGAACAGAGAAGGGTCTGTCCCCAGATAGGAGCACTGTAGGTGACCGTCATCACTGAGGGTCACTATCACCCCCTTCAAATCACTGTAAGATGCAAGAGAATATGAGGCGTGGTTAAACTTTCAGTCTTACAAATGAATTCTTACTCAAGTCAGCCTAACATACCATTAAAAAGCTAAGTATAACAATAGGTTTATTTCAAAGACTCAGTTACAATGTTTCAAGCATCATCTATATTTATGCATGCACACACACTGTTGAGCATATTACAGGAGGGGAATAAACATTAAGATATATTATACTGGCCACCATAGGACTATAGCTACATAGTGAATTCAGATATTAAATTCATATCGGGCACGTGAGTTCCACCCAAAACAATGGAACAAAACATGAAGGTTTTCTATTGGGAGACAAGGAATGAAGCATGGTCCCAGGGCTGGGACATCCATGTGTACCCCAAGGCCAGGAAAGTCATGGTGTGACCCCAAGGTCTGAACAGCCATACGGTGACCTCAATGCTGGAACAGTCACAGCGAAGAGATTTGGAAACTGATAAAGAATCCGTGAAGACAGCTGTGTGCTCTCCTCTTTCCACCCGTCCTCCTCTGGATCTCTGACTAACTCTTCCGCATGTGACCCGCCAAGGCTTCCTTAAGGCGCTCCTACCCAAGGAGCTCTCTGGTTTGTTCTTGTTTCTCTGCCCATTCCTAGAGAGAAAAGGCCACAGTCCTGTGCACTAGCTCTTCCTCCATCGTGATCTGACTCATATAATTCCTTCTCCTCACTGTGTCCTCCAGTTTAAATAAATCCCCAAGGTGGATCCTTAGAGAAATCATTAGGACAGGAGTACTTCACCCTCATCACAGACTAGTGAAGATGCTTTGTTACTTGGAGAAAAGGAGACTCCATTTCAAGCCCGATCCTTCCCTCCCTCTCCCTCCCTCTCCCTCCCACCCTCCCTTTTTTCTCCCACACCCGGAAATGTCACCCTGGGATGCTTAAGCAAAAAGGTCTCCGCCAGGAATATAGCCTCAGTCTTGGACTCCTGAGCCTCCACAAGCATAAATCAAACAAGTTCCTTCTCTCTCTAACCTGCTCAGTCTCCGGAATTCTGTAATCGTCGCCCAGACTGGATAAGGGCAGTGTTTAGACTCTTCCTTCTTTTAGGCTCCTTTAGCTCCATTCCTCTCTAAAACTTACCTATATGTTGCATAATATACACATCATGGCTAATAGCAATATGCAATGTTTAGAAATTAAGGCAGCTGAAGGAAATACTGTATTTTCTTGTTCCTTCGTATTCAACATAGCCATTAATCATTTGGTGTTAATACATGAGTTCTTTCGGGTTTTATTATATTTTCCACAGTGGCCTAACAAAGTACTAAGCCTTTTGCCGCTGCTGCCGCTGCCACCGCCGCTGCTGTTTGAAATGTCCACACATATATGTGCCGGATATGGGGCATACTCTCCCTGACACCCTCAACCAGCCGCTCGTCCCCTGGCCCTCTCCTATGAGTTCCCATTTGCCTCCCTAGATAGTTTTACTCCCATCTTCCTGTCATATATGCATGCCTGATTTTGTATATCTATATAAAATCTAGAAACAGTAAATAAGAGGAAAACACACATTTGCCTTCCTTTTATACTGTGTGAATCACATTGTATTGAAAAGTATAAACCATTTCACTTAATATGATTTCTCTTTCTCTGGCGTCACTTTTCCTGCAAGTGACATGACTTCATTCTTCCTGGCTGGAAAGAGTTCTACTCAACATGTATAGCATGTAGTCCATATTGTCCTTTATCTCCTCCTGTTGTTGAACATCTGAGTTGGTTCCATAGTGATGTTAAAACAGAGCTGCAGGAAACATGGCTGCAAGTGTCTCTGTGCTGGTCCTCTGGATAAGTCCTCAAGGAATACAGTAAATCTAGCTTTCGTTTCCTGACAACCCTCTACACCAACATCCACGGCAGTGGACTAGCTTGCCTTCCTCCCTGCAGCACGCAGGGTTACTTGTCTATACCCTTAGCAGCATCTGTTCTTGCTTTCTTAATAGCTAGCACTATGACTGGGGTCAGATGAAATCTCAGGGAATTTTGATTTGCTGTTCCGTGATAGCTAACGAAGTTGAAATGTTTATTGAACATTCGTACTTCATCTTCTGAGAACCATCTGGCCATTTCATTAGCCTCTTTATTGCCATGATTGCTTACCTCTGTTCAAGTTCTTTGTATATCTTAGACATTTACCCTCGTCAGACAGGTAGCGAGTAAGGAGTCCCAGCCACCGGGGACGTTACCTCTTCACGCAACTGCGTGCTGTCTTCCACTTAATTTCATACACCTGACTCCTAATTGCTGGCCTGATTCCTGAGTGACTGGACCCTATCAAGAAATGCCTGCCCATTCCTCTATCTTGAAGTGTTTTTGTACTTTTCCCAGTAGTTTGGGAGTTTCAGATCTTCCATTAACACCTTTGATCTGCCAGGAGTTACGTTTTAAACAGGATGAGATATCAGGATCTGTTTTCTTTTCTTTCTTTCTTTCTTTCTTTTTTTTTTTTTTCAAGACAGGGTTTCTCTGTGTAGCCCTGGCTGTCCTAGAACTCACTCTGTAGACCAGGCTGGCCTTGAACTCAGAAACCCGCCTGCCTCTGCCTCCCAGAGTGCTGGGATTATAGGCGTGTGCCACCACTGCCGGGCAGGATCTGTTTTCCTTTACACTTCTACAGTTTTCCCAAAAGCATGCTTGAAGAGGCACTCTTTTCTCCAATGGCTATTTTTAGCATCTCTGTCAGAATGTAAGTGACTAGAGCGGTGTGCGTTTATATCAGGATCTCAATTACATTCTGTTGGTCTGCATGTCTGTTTTGTATTACTACCAAGCATTTTGGAGGAGTGGAAGGAGTAGGAGGGAGAAGAGGAGGATGATTTTATGTGCTTAAGTGTTTTGCTTGCATGTATGTCTGTGCACCATGCATGTGCCTGGTGACTTTGGAGACAGAGGAGAGAGTAGACTCCCCTGGACATGGAGTTTGATGGTTTCAAGCCACCACGTGGGTTCCGGGAATCAAACCGGGTCGTCTGAACAGCCAGTGCTCCCAATCCCTGAGCACCTCTCCAGGCCACCATGCTGCCTTTGGACTATTTACCAGTGCTTTTTTTTTCTTTAGAAATTTCATGCACAATTCCTAAATTTACATCATTTCTACCCCTCCATGTCCCAACAAAACTCCTATCATGACCCCTGCACTTCCTCTCAAATCATCACCTCTTCAATCGTCATTGTCTTACACACATACACACGCACACGCGCACACACACATACATGCATGCACGCGCAGACACACACACACACACACACACCTACTGAATCCTTTTAGTGTTATTTCTCTATACATGGTTTAGGATGAGTCCTGTGGTTGGATAACTTATCAGAGAGCGTGTTCCTTTAGGAGACTGATTCTCCCTCCCTCAGCAACCATTAGTTTCCTACAGCTCTTCACCTAGGGGGTAGCCTTGTGACCCTCCCCCGCATCCCCACGGGTGTATCAACTGGTGTTGACATCATGTACATCTTCTTTAGGCAACTATATTTTACAAGTTCAAGAGTACAACTTCCCTGTCATGTCTACAAGGCACTATCTAGCAGCAGCCATTCAGGTTCCTCTGGTTCTTACAGTTTCCATACCTTATTCCACAACTATTCCTAAGCCTCACATGTAGGGGTTGCATTGTAGAGGAAGGCGGCCATGGGGTATCACTCTTTTTAAGTAATAGCTCTTAGAGAGATATATTAGTCGAAGGGGAAAGAGAAAGAAACAGACCTCTAAACGCACAAGAAATATTTTTCAAGCTTCCCAACTCTGTATTGTTGCCAGCGGTCTTGTTGTTAACATGAAAGCTCAGCTCACTGAGAGAACAATACCAAAGCTGAGTCCTTCCTAAAGTGAACCCTAGCAACCACGTCATTATTCACAATAAACACACCATACCAGATGTGAGGGTGCACACCTATAATTACAGCACTCAAAAAGGTCAGGCAAGACAATTTTGAGTTCCATTATCAACCAGGACTACATAGTAAGACTGTCTCAAAAAAAAAAGCAAAACAACCAATACAATCTAGAACATTCCTGTACATGCTAAGCCTCGTCTGGGGCTCATACAGAGTAAGCGCCACAGACCCTGTGACATGGCGTCAAAGAAACAAGGGCCACACTGGGGCTCCCGGGCAGCAGAGCACGGTGAGGTAGGAGCTCACCGTGAGGTAGGAGCAGTGCGGTGAGCTCTTACACTGTCTGCTGCTAAGCTGAGCTGAGTCAAACTGGAGGCCCTCCCAAATGTCCTCATCTCTAAACCAAGAAGGTGAGAAGCGATAACCCTCAAAACACCAACTGCAGGAATTGCTTCTTTCATCTACCTCACAAAACGAAATCTCCCCAAAATGAAATTAGTCTCCTAAACTGTAATGTTAAAAGCAACCCCTGGTGCCTACTGGGCAGTGCCTGTCAGTCATTGCCGGCAACTGACGCCACCTAGTGGTCGACGAAGTCGGTACAGCCTCAGAAAACCATTTCTAGAGGAGCAGGTTCATTCTGCTCCAAGCTGTGACTTCTGTTCTCCTCCACTCCCAGTCTCTTAAGGTCTAGGAACCTGAGTCCTCAAGAACTTCCTGATTTGAAAGGCCTGTCTTCTGCTGGCTTCTCAAGACAAGGCTGGAATCATTCCCCTCTGAATTCAAACAGACGTCCCAGCTCACCCTTAACTTCCCAGTGGCCTGTGAAGCAGGAGAGCAGGCATGACCCGGTACAAACATTCTTCCTCATCCAAATACGTGAGTCTTCAAACCAGATAGCCTGATGCCTCTCACATTCAGATACTGGCAATTAAATATGTTCTGAAACTCTGCAACATGTGCTGATTTATAGGAAAATAAATCAGTTTGTTCCACTGTTTACATAGCAAGCAGTTGCCAATTTAGATATAGGAGAATTATTTAGAAAAGCATTGAGGTTCTGAGATAGATAATGGGGGATTTGTGTATTTCTTTAGCTTCTCAAAATCCATTCTTTACCTATGGTTGGTGTCCAAACAGAAGAGAGTCTTGTCTCACAGAAACACCTAACCTCAACACTGACAGGGTATCTTGATCCTTCAAGAAAGTCCAGTAATTTCTTGAGTCATTTATCTTTACTTAATCACATTAGAAACTCTGGATATAGTTTAGATCAAATAAGAGAAATTTAAGCTGTAGATAAAACTACTTGTCTTTTTCATTATTATTTAAAAAGATGCTAAGACAAGCTTTAAAACTCTAGTGTTCATCAATAGAATTTCTGTATAAAACACCTATGACCGGCAAAGACTTCAACCCAGGCCTATCAAACTACTAAACTAGTAATATAATCATCTGGCATTTTTATACAATGAAAAAATAAAATATATTCATAGTCACCCATATAGCTAATTCCAATTAACTATAAAGAAAAATATTATCAAACAATGTGTTTTTTAAATATTTCTTCTTAATGGCTATTTTATATAATAATACGGTCCACATAGGTTATATGGGCTGGATCTCTGAAAGAATTTCATGCTGAAAGGGTCAGAAATTAAATGTAACACTGTATACTCAGTTGCTTCCAACTTAAAAACGTAGTTAACATTGATAGAACTTTTTATGCAAATCAACTAACCCAAAATACATAAGTGGACTTTATGAACAGGTCTCCATTAGAGATGCTATATCCCCAGGATATACCCTTATTCTGCCACGTTAGCCATAGAACAGGGAACTAAACAAGAACTCAGCTCAGGAGTCTGAAAATCAGCCATGGATGCACAGGACATCCCCGCCACTGCAACACACTAAAGCCAAACTCCAGATGGATTTGAAATGTTAAACTTAAAAAGATGAAACCATAAAAACATTTATCCTCCTTTGAGAGGGGAGGAACATTTGCTGAGAGGAACAGTAGGCTGGAAACCAAAGAATCTCTAGATGAAGTCACATAAAACTTTACAGTTGTTGCATGCTTACTAGCAGGTATGATGGGACATGCTTGTGACCCCAACACCGCCATGCTCTGGATACAGAGGCAGGAGACTGCTTGAGTAGGAGGACAAAAATCATCTACATAGAAAGATCAAGCCCAAACAAGCTAAATAGTGAGACCCAGTCTCAAAAATAGGAAAAAAAAAAAAAAAGAACTCTTACAAAAGAGTAAGATTATATCCCATACCTGACCAGGAAAAGTTCAAGAATGAGTATAGGCAGCGGAGACACAGAGGTGCTGTTGCTGTTGGGGTCAAGAGGGGCTCAGAGGGAGCAGTTCTCCTTGTGTACGCCTCAAGATCTGAGCTCCATCACTGGAAACAAGTCAACAGCCTAATGCGGTACTGAGGATCTGTAATCCCACGGAGATGCAGGAGATGGAAGGAACCAAAGGAGAAGAGGCTGGACGGTCACTGGGCCAGCAGAGCCTAGAGCACACAGCACAGCAGTAGAAGCAGCAGAGATCCTACACCTCAGCGAGGTAGAAGGGAAGACAGGACTCCTGAAAGCTGACCTCAAATCTCCAAGTAAAGGCCATCGCATATATGCGCGCACACACACACACACAGTAAATAAATACTTTTTAAATTTTTTAATGATGCTGTCAGTAATTAGACGTAAAAATTCAAAATCAAAGAAATTCATTATTTTGGATTGTTCTCTAAATTTGGTCACCTCTGCAAACTTGTATGAGTTTATGTTCAATTAAAAACTCCTGTTGCTAGAAAAGTTATACAAGATAGTCTCTCTCTCTCTCTCTCTCTCTCTCTCTCTCTCTCTCTCTCTCTCTCTCTCTCTCTCTCTCTGAGATTTTGAATTTTTCGATAATTTTGATTTTTTAATTTTGTTAAAAGCCTTTCAAGAACATTTTGGAACTATGTATCCATGCCTGAGAAATGTCACTGCTTTCTTTACAGTAATCTGCTTCCATAATTATTAAGAGAATTTAGAAGCAACCCAGAGAAGGGGAAATGGGTTTTTCCTTTTAAGATATTTATTTATTTAATGTACATGAGTACTATAGCTGTCTTCAGTCTCACCAGAAGAGGGCATCAGATCTCATTACAGATGGTTGTGAGCCACCATGTGGTTGCTGGGAATTGAACTCAGGACCTCTGGAAGAGCAGTTAGTACTCTTAACCACTGAGATGATTTTTCTTTCTTTCTTTCTTTCTTTCTTTCTTTCTTTCTTTCTTAATTCATTCATTTTTTTGCTTTCTTTTTTTAAAAAGATTTATTTATTTATTATATGTAAGTAAGTACACTGTAGCTGTCTTCCGACACCAGAAAAGGGCGTCAGATATCTTTATGGATGGTTGTGAGCCACCATGTGGGTGCTGGGAATTGAACTCAGGACCTCTGGAAGGGCAGTCGGTGCTCTTAACCGCTGAGCCACCTCTCCAGCCCCTGAAAATGGGTTTTCAAACACAGCAAATCTAAGTGAGTGTTGAAGAGCCCCTAAGTTATGTCTCCGAGCTGGGGTGTGGATAAATGGAGCTGGTTCCTAATGTATATGGGTCCTGAAGTCGACCTTCAACACTGCAAACAGCGCCCAGAGAAAGGGAGTGAGGAGATACTACTGAGGATAAAATGCTAGATGTATAATGTGTACAAACACAGGATGACTTTTAAAAGTTTAATTGCTAACAGAATGATAACTTTGTGTAGTCATTTGGATTATGGTCTATTTTTATTGTGTTTTATAGTTACAAAACAGATTTTGAGGAAAATTTATATTTCTTTTCAAGCAAAAAGTAAAAAGGTCTCTTTTCCATTGTCAGAAAGTGAATGTGAATCAGCTCCTTGGAGAATAAACACCAGTGACCTTCAAACTGTTCTCCTTTCTCTGAGCCTGGCAAACGATTCTATAAAGGTCAGACCCAGAAGGACCAAGGCTCCACTCTGACAGAGAGAGAAGAACGTCTTCCTTCAGGTGCTGATACAACAAACAAAGGATCAATCGTGTTCAAAAACAAACAGGAACACGTACTGGCCCTGGCTCCTCTCCAACACCGTTTAATGAAAATGGAAGCACTTTTAGCTATCTGTTTGCCAACAGCTGGGTTTTATTATTATAATGTGAGACATATCAAATCTTTAGACACTAATTTTTCTGCCATGTCAGAAAAGCAGCATATGCATTACGGGCATTCCTGAGAACAGAGAGCCCCTCTGAGTGGCCTTTGGACCCAGAGGACTGGTCTGGGCATACAGATAGTTCTGGATCTGTTATCATTCATTTGAAACACACATATTAAACATCCACTATACAGCAGAAGATGCAAGAAAAATAAGATGTGATTCTTGCCCTATAAAGAAAAAGGCCTAGGTAGAAGGGAAACCATGTATTTATTTTAAATGGCAACTATAGCCCCCTCTGAGAGCTACTATTGGTTCAGTAGACAGTTCTGACCTATATGAAATAGCTGACCATGGCTTCACAGGGCAAACAGCACACACACACACACCAAAAAAAAAAAAAAAAAAAAAAAAAAAAAAAAAAAAAAGCCAGACCCTAATTTACAAACAGATTCTCTTTACAAGCAGACTCTCACAAAGATCAGAAAGGACAGAAGGAAGCCAGGACACTTGCCCCAGGAACCAACTCAGTGCCAGCACTTTAAACAGCTTGTGAACCTCCAAGGAGACCTGTCCCAAAACCCAGACACATGCACACAAATGTTCTAAATATAAACCACAGCATATTCCACCAGCAAATACTGCCAACACCATTTTCAAAGCATGTCCACGATCTATGTTCTCATCAAGTCCACTATTACACCACGACACACAGGGGACGAGCACTATCACCTCCTCCTTAAGTAATCAACTACTATCCAGTTTCCCGCTGCCTGCTGAGCACAAAGGGCAGGGTGCTTAGATCAGTCTGCAGCCCTCCTGTAGTTTCAGGGCCTCCAGGGGCCCTGGTGGCTCTGGTGACACACAGACTATTCAAAGTCCCACAAAGCATGAGTCCACCCACACGTCACTTCAAAAGCTGGTATCACAGCAGACAGATATTATATAGAAGAAAAGTAAATCTCATATTACATGCAAAAACTAGTCTGAGAGTAAGGGGCACTGCATGGATAAGGTTATGTGTTTGATCTCAAGAAAACACATTAAAAAAAAATAAAGGTTTGGTGGGATTCACTTGTAATCCCAGGGTATGGAGACAGAGACTGACAGATCCCTGAAAGTCAAGGGTGAGCTGGCCAAGCATATTAGTAAGCAGAAAGACACAGAGAGACTATGTGTCAGGAAACAAAATAAAATAAAATAAAATAAAATAAAATAAAATAAAATAAAATAAAATAAAATAAAATAGAAAAAATATATGGTATATATGGTACCTTAAGAATACTACCAAATGTTCACCACTGGCCTAAACACAGACACACGGACACACACAGACACACACACACACACATACAGACACACACAAACATGGACACACATACACACATACATATATGCCTGTACACGTAGACTTACCTATATATGCACGAAAATGTTCACACATGCACACATACACACCAAATAAATAAATAATAAACAGGAAGATCTAAAGTCACCCTCCCCATAAACAGCAGCAAAAAAACATAATTCCTACTTCAGATAACTCACAGGAGGACTCAGATAAAATAAAACAAACAAAAGGAGGAGAAATTAAAACCAGAAGATACACAAGTGCTGCCAAACACACAAAACACAGCAAAGAGATGCCAGGAGCCCAAGCCAGCACCCCAACATGTCACTCTACAAGCTCAGTAACGGAACCTGGACACCAAGACAGCAGAAGTGAGTGGGTCCTACTATAAAAGAACCAGTGACCAAGACAGAAGACTCAGTAAGCAGATGAACACAGCTAGAAAATCAGCTCGGGACACAGAGATGAAAATCAAGTGGGCAAGGTGGTCCTTAACTTGGATGAGAAATTCAAAGATATGGACAAAAAAAATCAGAAATGAATTGAGATGCAGGAAAAAGAAGCAGGCAAATTATAAAAATGAAAGAATTAATCAAAATACATAACAAAACGTGATCTCCAGAGGAGGCCAGGTTGAAGGATTATTTGCCAGGCAAGAGGACGGTCCAAGGTTATATAATTTAACAATCGCAACCAGAAGACTCGGCAACACTGGGATTTGTTTTCAGGAGACCAAGCCTAAGAGCCAGGGGCGGAGCAGGCAGAGAACACTCGTTAATAAGATTAAAGCAGAAAATGTAGCAGACTTAAGGAGTGGACATCAAAACACAACAGGCACTGAGAGCCCCAAATAGCCATGATCCAGAGAACAATCTATTTACAATATATGTCACACTACAAAGCAAAGAAATAATACCAAAACATTAAGGAAAACACCAATTCACATATAGAGGCAGAAACAACAAAATGACCTCAGATCTTATCACTACCCTAAAACGCAGGGAAGAAAGGGATGATCTATCCCAAGTGCTGAAAGTCAGTAACTGTCAACCAAGATAGGTAGAGTCAGCAGAGTGATTCGTTAAGAGTGAGTGAGCGTATCATCTATCACCTTGGACAAAACTAACAACAAATAAATCAAGAACCTAAATGTGAAATCCAGAACACTGAAACTGCCAGAAGACTGGGCAGTACCTGCAGCATGTGAGGGGAAGAAGGGACTTTGTGAAGAGGGCTGCATTTACCTAAAAACTAACAACTCCAACTTCATAAAGCTTAACCCTTCTATACAGCTAAAGAAACAAACAACTGAAAATGAGGAAGTCCAAAGGGAATCTTTGCCAGCTATATATCAGAGGACTAACATTCAGAATACATAAAGAACTCAAATAAAAAAGACCCATTCAAAAAACAGGCTTGGGACCTGAGCAGGGAGTTCTCAGATAGATAGATAGATAGATAGATAGATAGATAGATAGATAGATAGATAGATAAATGGTTACAATGTTCATCATCCCCAGCAATTAAAAAAATGGAAATCAAAATAGCTTTGAGATTTCATCTAACCCCAGCCAAAATGGCAAAGATCAAGAAAGCAACCTCAAAGAAAAATTGGAGAGATTGTGTAGAAAAGAGAAGCCCTTATTCACTGTTGATTTACTGCAAACTGGTCTAAGCAATCATGAGATAAGTGTGGAGAATTCTCCTAAAACAAACAAAACAAAACAAAAAACAAGGAGGAGGAAGAGAGAGAGAGAGAGAGCGAGACAGACAGACAGACAGACAGACAGTTCTACAAATACTTGACCAGCCATGGTCACTGCTGCTCTACTCGTAATAGTGATGAAATGTAAACAATCCAAATGCCCTGCAAACCACAGACAGTGAAGATGTGAGATATACATACTATGGAATGCTATTCAACTGTAAGGAAAAGTAAAAGCATGAACGTTGCAGATAAATGGGTGAAAATAGAAAGATCATATTGAGTGAGGTAATGAAGACCTAGAAAATCAAAAGTAAGTGTGTATTAAGCATATCAAAGGCTCCTATCTACAAATCTTCAGATGTGAGTACATATTCTGTAACTGAAGATGCTACTGTAGGAACCAAAAAAAGTAAGACTATTAAAGCCTGGTTGGGAGGGTAAGATATCAATAAAGAGGGGAGCGTGGGGTAATCATGACCTGATGGAAAGTGGGAAAGTGAGCCTCTCATCTGGACGGGGACATCAAGAACAGAAGGGAAGAGATAAATACAGAAACAGGAGGAGGGTGAAATAATAGTAAAGATGCTTGAAAATTCATAAGGAGTCTTACTATTAACTATTGACCTAAAAATACCTATAAAACATTCAAGTCAGTGTTCAGATGTAAAGTTTAAATGAGAATTTCCCATCTGTGCTAACCGTATTGCCTCCAAGAGCCAAAGACGATCTAAAAAAACCCACACCAGGTATGAAAAGCCTTCTTTTGAGTTGTAGCTAAAGGTTGTCCAAGAGACTCCAAAAAAACCATTACAGGCTACTGCTATTGTCCTGGGTTGCCCCACCCCCACCCCCAGACCTAAAGGGTAAGTCCCTATTGCTGAAGACACCATTCACTTCAGGTGCATGGCCCAGGGCCCTTGAGCTAGAACTGACCTAAACGCCTCTTCCCTAAGGACCAGAAGGCACCACACAAGCTTCCAAAGGAGGGAGATAACCAAAAGTCCTGCCCAGCTCTGACGCCCACAAACCCCAACAACCAGAATGGCATGCCTAAGGGTGCAGTGGTGGTGTGCAAACCTTGACGGGGACCACAGCTGTCTAATTGAACTGTAGGCACGCTCAACAATTGAGAAACCACACCTGGTGCTGGAAATCTTTAGTCACAATTTTTCACCATCAGAAATTTTCAAATTAAAACCACTTTGAGATCACTTGCCTTCATTTCCTTTCTTCTTGCTGTAATAAAATTCTGCGGACCAAAGCAATTTAAGGGAATTTAAGGTTTACTTAGCTAACAATTACAGTCCATCAGTGTGGGTAACTCAAGACTGCAGGAAACTGGAACAAGTATTCTTATCGTATCCACAGTCAGGAGCACAAAGCAATGGCTCAATGCAAGCAGGCTAGTGTTTGACAAGGTTTCTCTGTTCTTACACAGTTCAGGATCCCAAAGCCAGGGAATGGTATTGCCCATAGTGAGCAAGTCTTCCAATATCAATTAATGCAATTAAATCATGCCTCACAGGCCGTTGTTCCAGGTGACTCCAGATATGGTTAAGTTGATGATTAAAACTTTCCCACTGCCTCAGCCCTGTCAGAGGCTATCAATAAGAAAACAAAGGACAACTGTAGAGAGCACAAGGTCCTGATGTTCACAGACAACACTAGAGAAACTAGGAATGTTAGACCCTCATGCTGTTGTCTTCAGTGGAAGGGATTTATACCCTAGAAAGCTGGGATTAGATGTAGTTAATAACCTGGTGATCTTCTGCCAGCTGTAAGCCAGGACTCACCCATATCCCCCAACTATCGTGCTCATCCCAGACCCCTGAGCCTTCTTTATTTTTTATTGAATATCATCTTCATTTACATTGCCAATGGGAAAACCTTTCCTGATTTCCCTCCTCCCCAAAGACCCCCAACCCCTCCTCCCACTCCATGCCTCTACATATATGCCTCTCTACCCGACATACTCCCACCTCCCCCTCCCTCAGTTTCCCTTTGTTGGGACCTCTGTTGAGCCTTTACCTGACCAAGGACCATTCCTCCCACTGATGCCCAACAAGGCCTTCCTCTGCCACACTTTTGGCTGGAACCATGAGTGCCCCTTGGTTGATGGTTCAGTCCCTGGGAGTCCTGGGGCGTCTGTGTGGCCGAAATCATTGCTCTTCCCATGGGGCTGTAAACCCCTTCAGCTCCTCTGGACCATCCTCCAGCTCCTCCATTGGGGACCCCACGCCCAGTCCAATAGTTGGTTGCTAGCATCTGCCTCTGTATTTGTAAGGCTCTGGCAGGGCCCCTCCAGAGACAACCATGGCATGCTCCTTTTGGTATAAACTTCTTGTCGTCCATAGTAGTATCGGGGTTTGTTGACTGTTTATAGGATGAATCCCCAGATAGGGTAGTTTCTGGGTGGCCTTTACTTCAGTCTCTGCTCTACACATTGTCTCCCTTATTGCTCCTTTGAGTATTTTGTTCCCTTTCTTAGAGGAACCATAGCTCCCTCACTTAAGTCCTTCTTCTTGAGCTTCCTGTGTTGGGTGAATTGTAACTTGTTTATTTTGAGCTTTTGGGCAAACATCCGCTTATTAGTGAGTGCATACCATGTGTGTTCTTCTGTGATTGGGTTGCCTCACTCAGGATGACACTTTCTAGTTCCATCCATTTGCCTAAGAATTTCATGAATTTATTGTTTTTAATAGCTGAACAGTACTCCATTGTGTATATATACCACAGTTTCTGTATCCAACTCATTGTTATGAAAGAGGCCCCAGGCACTTTAGAGAGTCTACTATTACTCTTGCTCCAGATCCTCCCTCCCTAGTCCCCTATCCAGAGCAGCTTCTCAGCCAATGGAGAGAACTCTCAGGGAAGAGGTCACAGGTGCTCTGCGAAGGAGCGCCCAGCTAGCCATACCTTAAGCTTTGTTTTGATAATTATCACAAAGAAACTTTATTCTAATTTGTAGGGTGATTAAATATGTCAAAAATAAACTATCTGGTATCAGACTGTAGAGATTTGAACCAACACAGTCTAACTAAGTTGTGTTGAAGGGGATCTCCTTTTGGCCTCAGGCGGATGGTTCCTCTGGAGCTGGAACATTCGCAGGGACACCACCCCCCCCCACCGCCCCCCAGACAGCAAATGCTATCAAGGTTGTGGGAAGACAGGAACCTTGACTCATTCATAGGGAGAGTATAAACTGATAGAGCCACGTATAAAAAGCAGTCTGGAGATTCCTCAAGCATTCCATGTGTGTACCATGGTCCAAAGGACTCTATATCCTACCACAGGGGCCCTTGAACAGCCATGCTTACTGCTGGTTTTGTATGACTTATGTATGAGAGAGAGTGCACCACGTATACACCATGATACACACGCGGCGGTCAGAGGACAACTTTGCGGAGTGAGTTCTCTCCTTCACACAGGCTCTGGTGACTGAACAAGGGAAATCAGGCCCAGAAGACAAGTGCTTTATCACTGAGCCATCTTGCCCACCCTGCTTTTTCCAGAAAACTCAGTGCTTTAGGAAAATAAAATCTGACAGTAAGAAAAACCACTGGCATAAGTATGTGTCAAGAAATTATTTTTTTCCATTTTTTTAGAAACAATTGTGCTCTGTCGGTCCTCTGTGGCATGGCCTTCATAGGAGCCTGATGCAGGCGCCCACACTGAATGGAAAGAGCTGTGCCAGGGGAGCAAACCCAGAGCCTACATTTCCTAGTGCGTTTCTCCTCACTCTTCCAGGCTGACTTCCAACGAAGGAAAATTGTAATGATTTTTAAGGTGCAATTTGAGGCTTGGTAAATGGCATTCAGCTATTATCACTAGCCACCATTACTTTTAATAATCAAGAACAGGGGTTATTTAAGGGAGGGATGTGGTAATTAGAATGGCCAGGGGAAACGGAGGAACCAAGGCCAGCTTCCAAAGACATCACAGTAGCATGAACTCTGCAAAAATAAGTAGTCACCAAAAAAAGTTGCTGAAATTACAGGGTTATAAATGGAACTAAACAAAGTTCCTTTGTGGTAAGAACATTTCTTTGCATTGGGACTCAAGACAAACCTGTTCTTTTATTAGACTTACTAGAAAGTCTACATAAGCCTATGAAATCGGAATAATTTGTATTTGCAGACTAAACAAGAAATTACCAACTAGAAAAAGTAAAGTGATGTAACTCTTCGAAGTACCCACTTTGTACTGTGGACACAAAAGGTGTTTAAAGGGACTGGCTCACTACAATTTCCTTCGCTATTGTGAAAATCAACTGGCATCTCATACATCCAGTGTGGGACTTTGAGAGTCCTGAATTCCTACTGGGTTGGTGAAGGTTCCACATATAAACAGTTTGAGGTTATCCTCATTGATCCATTCCATAAAGCTATCAGAAGAAATCCTGACAGCCAGTGGATCACCAACCAGTCCACAAGCACAGAGCGATGCGTGGGCTGACATCTGCTGGGGGAAAGAGCCGAGGCCTCGGGAAGGGCCAAGGGTTCCACCACACTCTTGGTAGCTCTCACCGTGCAGCCTGGAGAAGACGCAATACTCTCCAGTTCCACCGTTACCACTCATATACGTGATGTTTGTATAATTCATAGCCAATAAACACTTTAGGACAGTCAAAAACAAAAACGTCCTTGAGGGTAAAGATGCACAGGTATTCTGCACAAGCAATTCTAACAAAGAATTCAAAGTGCAGTGGGTGGTACAGACATGCTGTGCATGGAGACAACAGGAACACAAGTAAAGAACATCAAAATTCAACAGGGAGGGAGAGAACCCCTCACAGGAGGTGACTCAGGAAGGGAGTGTGGCACCACGGCAGAGCCCTCCAGGAGCACACACACCACAGTGTAGGAAGGTCTTTTGACTAAGAGCCAGAACTAGTCGTTATTCAATGGATAGCTACTGGATAACAAAAACATAGCAGGCACAGTTCGAGTGACCATTATCAGTGAAGAAAAGGCACAAAAAGTCTGAGCTTCCAGGAGCTCAGACTCTAGGAAAGACAGGAAAGCAATAGACAAAAGAAATAGATGCAGAATGTGTTCAACCGTGCCAGGCGGTGGAGAAAATCACACAGGTAAATAACAAGTCAGGCTGGGTCGAGTATGAAGCACATGGACATCACCTTAGCACTGAGGCTGCGGTACACAGAGCCGTGGTGCCAAGACCTATCTGAATGTCACATACTCCATACCAGGAAATAAAAACAAAAATAAGTAAAGCCATCAAATTGGACACAAGAGAACAGATAGGATGCGCACAGGAGGCAGGCTGGGGATACTGCGGAAGAGTGCAGCGGCCCGGGCACAGGCGTCGCTGCTTGCTCGGAATGCCTGGCTCTCTAATGGAAAATGGAAACTGGCTTCTGAGTTTAAAGAAGTCATAAGACGGGAATCCAAGGACTTCGAGTATCCGGAAAGGACTGTGGACTGACTCCCACCGTGGGAAGCTCACTGGGAGGTAAGACTGAGGAGACGCTGTCCACTCGCTCATTCTCCCTCAGTTTCTACATCACACCTGAAAACGAAAATAATTGCTGTTCCTCTGCTCAGTACTGCAGAAGCTGAGGCAGGAGGATTAACCTTGAGGCAGACTGGGGCTGGAGAACAACTGGGTCAACAATGGCTGTAAAGAACAAGATCTTGTTTCAAAAGTAATACTAATACTAATAACATTTCACTTAGTTTTAAAAACACCATATTATAACGGTGGTATTCGGAAGGTCATCCCTGGCGACAAGGGGATTAAAAGGCCTGTATCCTACTCTGCTCTGGTGTGCTCCTTAATGTACTTCTTGAACAATCTCTTAAGTAGCCCAGGCTAGCTCAAACTCAAGATTTCCCCTAGCCTCAGCTTGCAGAGTACTTGGACTACGTGTAGTCTGTTGGGCTCAGTAGTCAAGTGAACATACTGCTTTTGTTGAGGACCAAGGGTTTTGTTGACAAGGGTTCCCGGTACCCTTGTCAAATGCCTAACAACCACGTGTAATTGCGGTTTAGGAGGATCCGATGGCTCTGGCTTCCATGGGCATCTGGATTCACATGCACGCATGGCCACACAAACATATAATATATATGTATATATGTATATACACACACATGCACACACATGCACACATACACACCATATATAACACCATATATGAAGTAACATAGTAAGTGAACAAAATGAAACAATCCTTAAAAGGCTCATAACTGATCTGAAGAATTAAAGGACGTCTTCATAAGGATTTGGAAATCTAATGCGAGTCGAACAGATGCACAAAAGAAAAGCATTTCAGTCAGAGAGGCATCAGAGGGGTAGTTTATGTGACCACAAATGTCACTGTAAGTGCAATCACGTTAAGGCACTGGCAAGAAACTTCTATTTTGCATGAGAGTTAATTCAACAAAAATGCAAATGTCTATGAACTCCATTATTCTTTTTTTCAAAAAGAAAATCATTTTTAATATGTCAATGGAAAAAATGTGTGCCTAATAGCTTTTATTAATTCTATTGGATAAAAGAATATCAGTAGGAAAAAATGACCACTATTTTTAAGCCACCAAGATGTTAATATCAGAACAGCTTTTAAACAGAGAAGGGACCAGTCAGCGGGAGATAAAAGCACAGGCCGACTCCAGCAGATCTTGTGTGCTGGGAGGACCGGAGCATGCGGAAGCAGTAACACAATTAGGTAACAGCTCACAAATGTAATCCTCTTTAAAATGCACATCTGAGTATATCACCCCCCAGAACTGGAGCCAGCAATGATTTCCCATTTGGAAATCAAAATCCTTTGAATAATTATAGGTTTTGCTGCCGGCAGATCTTATCAAGCCCCACTAGCAACCTCCCACGCCCTCCACGCTGCCTCCACCATCTCCTCCCGCGGCCTCCACCACTGGCCCACTCCTAGTTCTGAGGGTGGCCACTCGCTATGTCCCTTTGGTGCCTGGCCTGTTCCCCCTCTCTCTTCTTCAACCATCACATAGTTCAAGGTTACTCAATGAATACATTTCAATTCAAATGTCAAAATCTCTTTCCCCATCTCAGGGTTTGGTCCTCTGGTGCATTTTTCCAGAGCACCTGGAACTATTTTTTCATGATATTTTTACTGTTATGGAAAAGTTGAACAATTTTGTCCTTAATCTCAGTCTCTTCCACTATAGGTTCCATTAATTCAGTGACTATAACTGTTTTGCTCAAAAAAGATAGACCCGGAATCTAGCATGGTACCTAACACAGACGGAACTAAATAAGAACTTGTTAAGTCAATTGAATGAAGAGAAATTAGTCCTTGTTATGGAAGCTTCCCATGCGTTAATTACAACACATTTAACATTTAACAGCCTACCTGGCCTCCATACACCAGATGCCAATAGCAATCCCTCCTACAGTCATGACAACCGAAAACTTTTTCAAACCCTGGGCAATGTCCCTCAGAGATTGGGGATTTGAGACTCATAGAGCGAGTTAGCATAATGGTACATTGAGTGGGATGGCCTGAAGCTACTTGTATTCTAATGCCATATTGAGCCCCCAAGACCTGGTTATCCCAGAGACAAGTGAATCTGCATGTAGACCCAAGTGACAGTGTGACCTTGCCCCCAAGTTATTTCTTATCGACAAATACAGATGCTGACAGCCAATAGCTGGGCACAAGAGACATGGGTGGAGTTTAGAAATCTCAAGCTTGGGGTCAAAAGAGAAAGGGAGGGCGAGAAGACAAACGGAGAAGTGGCCGTGGGTCAGGTGAGTTCAAGAAAACATGGCCCTGAGGGCTGGCCACTTGGAGTTTAGAGCAGCCCAGATAAAACATAGTAACCAATAACTCAGGGTTATGAATAAAAAAGTAGATTCTGTGCAGCTCTTGTACTGTTTAAAGCTTATTGTAAATATAAAGGTTATATGTATCTCTTATCCAAAAAACAAATGGTCAAAGGTGAGGTAGAAACCCCCGGATTGGGATTAAAAGTGTCTACAACAGTACATCACAGTTTCACAAGGCCATCCCTACCAATAACTGTTGTGTGGGAAAGATTATTACCAGAACTACCTTTCCCTCTCAGTCACATCTCAGTAAGGATGAGAGATTATAGCATCATCCTCCCTGTGGCCATCTGGGTGTGTCTTTATAGGTTCTTTTACATAAAATGAATAAGCAATTTGGAAGAAAATGACCAAAGTTTTGCTTCCAAAATACTAGTAACTGCCAAAATTAACTATTGACATAATTTCCAATATATATGGCCTTTTTAAAACCTAATTTACAAGTCTATATATGACTACATGTTTGCTACTGTGTTCATTTAGCAGAAGGGAAGAAGAAGGTTCAGCATGGGGACCTGGGAACTCCCCATGAAAGATCTTGACCATATTTGCAATAGCAGGCATACATTTCCTCCTGTGGAACAGGAAGTGGTCTTAAATCCAATCAAAAAGCAGTTAATTATCCCCATACTATATGTGACACTATTGCATCAATGAGGACATGTTGGTCATTATTGTGAAACACAGGACTCAGCGCTGGGTAAGACAAGTTGATG
The DNA here is from genome assembly GCF_947179515.1 of Apodemus sylvaticus. Lineage (NCBI taxonomy): Eukaryota > Metazoa > Chordata > Mammalia > Rodentia > Muridae > Apodemus > Apodemus sylvaticus. The sequence goes on from NC_067478.1 coordinate 110,538,400, forward strand.
CCTTTTTCCACAGCAGCCAGCACAGCACTTTCCAGTTCTGTGAAAGCTTATTGAAAGGAAGGAGGCTTCTTGGTCATTACCTACTTGATTTCTCCATGTCCTGTGACCAAAGTATATGGTATTATCAGCAACAGGCTCCTACCATTAACTTCTGGTAGAAAACCACGAATAATAGCCTGAACTGTTTGGAAGTCTCTAGAATGCCCCTGACCAACACAAGAGGAGGTATACTACATCTAGAACTTGGATTTTTGTTTGGCAACCCATGGCTTCTAGAAGAAGCCTTGTCTCCTGTGTAGGGTAATTTCGATAGATAGATAGATAGATAGATAGATAGATAGATAGATAGATAGATAGATAGATAGATAGATAGATAGATAGATAGATAGACAGACTGTACTGGCTGGTTTTCTGTGTCAACTTGACACAGGTTGGAGTTATCAAAGAGAAAGGAGCTTCAGTTGGGGAAGTGCCTCCATGAGATCCAGCTGTGGGGCATTTTCTCAATTAGTGATCAAGGGGGGAAGGCCCCTTGTGGGTGGTACCATCCCTGGGCTGGTAGTCTTGGGTTCTATAAGAGAGCAGGTTGAGCAAGCCAGGGGAAGCAAGCCAGTAAGGAACATCCCTCCATGACCTCTGCATCAGCTCCTGCTTCCTGACCTGCTTGAAGTTCACTCCTGATCTCCTTTGGTGATAAACAGCAATTTGGAACTGTAAACTCAATAAACCCTTTCCTCCCCAACTTGCTTCTTTGTCATGATGTTTGTACAGGAATAGAAACCCTGACTAAGACAGACAGGCAGACAGACAGACAGATAGAGATAGATAATCTATGACGTTCGTTTAACAATAGGTTTCCATGCAGTTTTTTCAAATGTAACTAGTATTTATTATTCCTCACCTACCATTCTGCTGCCCTTATCAGAAGTTTCTTTGTGTAATGGACAGTGACTAATGCAGAGACTTGAAAGTGCTCAAATACAGAGAACAAGTATTAGTGGGGTGTTCAGTCAGAGAGTGACTGTCCCTCCCCACCCCTCTCTCACACACACACACAGCCAACACCTCAGCATGTGAGAGGAGGGCTCTGCGCAGCTAATAAGCTTCTGGGTGGGGAATATGGGTTTTCTTTAAGAGTATGGACCCTTGTGATCCTGCACACTGGTCACACACCAGTGATTGGCCCACACCCGTGAGTATTTGGGCAGCAAACACTAGAGTTGATGGGATGGACAGGAAGGAGTAGGTAGAAAGATAGAGGGTAGGTTTAAGGGCTAGAGAGAGGGGCAAGTATGATCAGAATACATTACATTAAATTCTCAAAGAACTGATTAAAATATTAAACTTTTTAAAAAGATCCAAGCCAGGGGTGATGGTGCATACCTTTAATCCAGCACCTGAGAGGCAGTCAGGGAGATGTCTGTAAATTCAAGGCCAGCCTTATCTACATAGTGAATTCCAGGTCAACCAGAGCTACATGGTGAGATGCTGTCTCACAAAAATGAACAAAGAAACCTATGCCACGGCTTTGGTGTTAGCAGAATCAGTGGACAGACAATGGACAGAAGGAAGGCAGTATGCAGAATAAGTGACAGCACATAATTATCACTGGAATCTGGGGAAAGTGATGTGAAATCTTCAGAGGGGACGCCTAGGTTCTACCCTGAGAATGCTGAGCATGAAGCCAGTCACGTGGTGCCGGAGGACATCTGCTTTCCACAGTGAGGTAAGAGGTAAAGACGGTAGCGGGTGATGCTCGCCAGACATGTGGCCGTGGCTTCTGCAGGCGGGACGGACTGTCAGGATGCACTCTGCTTCTCTGGTTCCCATGCCTCTGGCCTTCCGTTCTTCTCCACAGTCTCTGGTTTTCTTCCACAGCTATCCCCGCGGTCTCCTAATGCTCATGTGCACTCTTTGAGATGCCAGTGCCTCATCAGACATTTCTACCTCTTTGCTGAGGACTTACTGCTTACCCTCTCACCTATAACCGTGAACACATGTGGCCAGATCATATCTACATATTTCCACTCAAACACTGTTAATTTACAAATCCTTCTGGTTTAAAATGTGCCTATGAACACATCTGCTTCCCTTTATATACTTCAGTCACCGTAAGTTAGGCTAAAAACAAAACCTTTCTCCTTTTCCTATCTTCTCGACTCTTCCAACATCACTACAGGTAAACCATCATCAACACAATGCTCCAAACAATCACCAAAATAATTTCTGCTTCATGCGTCTACATTATAGATCAGTGTCTTCCTTTGCCCCCTGTTGCTGTGATAAAACACCATGACCCATGAGCAAAGGTAATTTGAGGAGGAAGGGATTAGGATTTTCTGGGTTTCCAGGTCGTACTCCATCATGGACTGAAGCCGAGGCAGGAACCTGGAGGAAAACAGGTTACTTGACAACTTGCTCCTCCTGGTTTTCTCAGTTTGCTTCCTTAGACGACCCAGGAACACCTTTCCGGGGATGCGTGGCCCATGACAGGTGAGGCTCTCCCACATCAGTCACTAATCAAAAGAATGTCACAAAGTGGCCTGCATGCCACTCTGATGGCGGCATTTTCTCGGTTACGGCTCCACCCTCCTAGACAACGCTGGCTTCTTCCCAGACAACTTCTCTTCTGGTATCTGTGTTTTCTCACTTGCAAAATGGAGTATCTAAGCCAATGAACTAATTACCTTCTAGCAGCTAGAATAATCTAGCTCAACAACATTACAATTTTAAGTTTAAGATTAGTGGTTCTTAATTTCAGCAATGTATTAGAATACCTGGGATCAACTGTAATGCACAAAACTGGTGAAGCTGTAGCTCCACTGCACACGACATCTGAGGGCCCCAGACTCCAGGGTCTCTAAAGTCACTGCCACTGAGAACTACGCATTAGACTAATGGCTCCCTAACTTGCTATGCTGTGACCCTTTAATATAGTTCCTCATTCTTTGGTAATTCCCAACCATAAAATTATTTTCAGTGCTACTTCATACTTAATAACTGTAAATTGCTACTGTTAGGAATTGTAACATAAATATCTGTGCTTTCCAATGGTCTTATGAAAGGAATGTTTGATGCTCAAAGGGATTGCAACCCACAGGTTGAAAGCCACTGGTGCACACCATCATGTGTGTCACTTCCACTCGGCAAATGAGGAAATGCAGACTCAGAGGATGACAAACTCAAAGCTTCTTACCTAGCAAACGTGCCACTGCGGCATAAAGCAACTAACTCTTAAATACACATTCCACATAAAAGTCACAGTGATGCTTATATTGTGTCAAAGACTGTAATCATTACCCCCACTACCCTTGATCTACTTCACTATTGCCTGAAAGTAATCACTGAAATCACTCAAAAATAAAACTTGAAATTTGCTTTCCCAGCTAATGTGGACATCAAGCCTATCTTTAATTCTACTTTATTGACTCTCAGAAGAGCAGAGCTGGAATGAGCTACATCGTCCAAATGGAGTCCTTGCTAACTGCGAAGGACACTGCTGTACTTCTAACAAGTACATCTGGGATCTGGGAGGCATGCAGTCCCCTGACGCCCACGGTCCTGAGAGCACAAACCACACCTCGACTCTCTTTCACCAGCAGAAGATGACATGTATAGACTCGTGCATCTTCGGCCCTTCCTGCTTACACAGTCGCTGTCAAGGTCTGTGTAACCATAGTTTGACCTGGCCTTTGACTTGTCACTCATTAAATGAGGTCACTCTGTTGACCTGCTAACAAAATCTTGCAACTGGTTGGTTTTAGAACTTGAATTTGGGGTATTATAAAATAACAATTTTGCAACAGAATCAGACAAATTGAGTGGGATAAATAGTTCTATTATCACACAAGTCTATCATTATTTACAAGGCTTCCATGAAACTGACTAATTTATAATCACACTCAGCAATAATAATCTGAGTTGCTAACATTTTTGTTATAGGATACTTCCAACGTCTGTCTGTCTTTAAATCTGAGAAATTTCTATTAAAAAAAAAATACTTGCTAAAGCAAAAACTATACTAAGAACGATGATTTTAGAGTGTATTTAATTACTAAGGATTATTTTAAGTTCTACATGATTTATGACAAGCTGTGGATATTTATTTTTTAAGAAGCATTAAAGCACATGCCCTTCTAAGCAAGGAGTAAAAAGGGCTTTCTTTATGGTTGCTAATTACATCTGCTACCACTATTACTATAGGCTGTAAACACCCTCTGAGTTCAAAAGACTTTAAAACACTGCATCACTTCCTGTCCAATAAAGATCATTTATACAAAAAATAAAAATCCTAATTCTTCTACTGCATGCGCATGCTGGGAGATACAATAAAGGCACATGTATGCTATGAGCTGAGAGCTACAGTGACACCCACAGCAACCACTGGGGGCTGCCCTTAACCCGACAGCTTCAAGTTCTTTCTCAATTATGAAGTTTGGAACAGCATGGCCCCATTTCCACAGTGTTTTGGCAGCTGCAGACATTGTTCACAGGATTTTACCTGCCAAAGTATCTTACTATATACTACTTCTATAATACCTTATGCTAGAGTCAGTTAAAGATAGAATTTGAGGGGATTTTTAAATGTTTAACATAGACACTGGACCGCCAACCAGGCAGCACACACCAGCTGATATGAGGCCCCCCAGCACATATACAGCAGAGGACTGCCGGGTCTGCATTGAGTCAGAGAAAACGCACCTAACCCTCAAGAGACTGGAGGCCCCAGGAAGTTTGGAGGTCTCATTGGGGGGTGGGAAGGAGGTATGAGATGGAGAACAGTCAGAGAGAGTGGTCCAGGAGGGGAATAAAATCTGGAGTGTAAAAAAAAAAAAAAAAAAAAAAAAAAAGATTAAATAAAATTAAAATAAATAACTAAATAAAAACTATGAAACAAATCGCTCCGGTATGTAAGACAGCAGGACTGTGAAAGCAGCTGCCAGGCACATGTGGGAGCCCTTTGCAAAGCTATCTCTTACTGGAGTCCAGGTAAGAACAGAAACACATGCTTTCTATCTGTCGATGCTTACAAAACAAATTTTTCACAACATAACCTCTCAAGAAACGAAAATGCTTCAGATACTTTCCACCCTGCAATAGCAACCTAATAATTCAAATATCTGGCTGATAGAATTTAATATACAAACCTTTTCAGATTATAATCAAAAGAAAAGCAGTTCCTCATTTTTACTCTAAGATACTTCAATGACTAAGAGGGGGAAAGACATATTTTAAAGTTATAAAACTTTTGCTTTTATTTGCTTCCTTTTCCTCTGTGTTTTTATTTTGAATAATAGGAATATTATGAAGATTGCAATGATAATTATATACAATTAATTCAGTTTTTGGAATGAAAAATACTTCAGCCATACATTGGCCTTAATTGCAAACTCATTAGATAAAATAATTTGTTTTTTTTAATCACAATCTTTTATCATTTTCAAAATTTTTCACTTCAGATAAGCTTCAAAATTGGTGTATGGCGACTAAATCAACATCCAGAAGAGAGAGTTTACTTGAATTTATGGTTCCTGAGGGATAAAAGCCCATCGTGACAAAGATGGAGGACAGCAGCAGACGTGGCCGCAGGAAGGAGAAGTGAGAGCTCATCTCAGCCTAACTTCAAGTGTAAACATGCAGCAGAAACCAGAAGAACTACAAATACCCAAAGTCTGCCCCTAGTGACAACATCCTCTGGCAAGCCCACATCCATAAACCTTTCCCAAGCAGTTCAACCCACGGGGGACCAAGTATTCAAATATCTGCACGGCTGGAGCCCATTCTCATCCAGACAACTATACCCTGTCGACAAAGGAGGAGGAGTGCAGAGGGATGGGGGCGTGGAACACAAAATCATGACATTACAAAGAACAAAGAGGAGGCTAACAAGTCTGTTTAACATTTTCTTCAACTGTAACAGGCAATAATTTCTTTTTATGGTATTGACAATAAGCGAGGACAGAACCGTATAAGGGAAAAGGAGACTTTTATACTTTCCTTGGCCTTTCTGGATGGCTTCCTCCATGATTATTACCCTCCGGTTAAGAACCCCATGTTTGCCTGGCATGGAAGCACTGAGAAGGACAATTCAGGAGAACAGGCATGGACCACAGTCAGCTTGGACAACACATGGAGGGATGGTAATTATAAGTCAATGTTAGTAAAGAACACGCAAAACTACCGAAAAGAGGAACTAAGGAACAGAGAGATGCCTACCTGATAGAAGTGTTTGCCTTGCAAACTGCCTGAGTTCCAGCCCTAGAATCCATAGTAGAAAGAGAGAACCAACTACCCAAAGTGTCTTCTGACTTCCACACTCATGCTGTTGTGTGCATGTGTGCAGATATGTTTAAGTTATAAAGAGTAACAATATGTTCTTAAAATAATAATTTAATGTTCCAGTCTTTTTTACTCTCTTTTTTAAGGGATTATAGAAAGTAGCAAACTGAAAGCAAACATATAACCCTTCAGCCTATTCTAATAAAAATACTGAAAATTAAAGTTAAAAGAATTTAAGAGGCGGGCAAGATGGATCAGCATATAAATGTACTTGCATGAGAAATCTGATAACCTGAGTTAAATCCCCAAAGCCTACATGGTATAAAAAAGAAACATCTCATACAAGTTGTCCTCTGACCTTCACACATTAGCGCAGGCATGCATATGCAAGCACAAATACATACACACAAACACAGACACTCACAAAATTGAATTGATTATTTTTATTTAAAGAACCTACAAAAGGAACTGTATAAATTCAAAAACTATACTTATTAAAAAACAGCCAATTTCTCAAATAGTATCTACAAAAGCCAGAAGACCAATAGAAACTTTTTAAGTGCTAAAATTCTATGACTACTGAACTGGAATTTTATACCCAGCAAAACTATCCTTTCAAAAGCCATAAGATAAATCCAAATTTGCAGGCAAATGGATGGAGAAAGTAGAAAATATTTTCCTGAATGAAGCAACCCAGACACAAAAGGACATGCATGGTATGTATTCACTTATAAGTGGATATTAGCCATAAAGTATAGAATACCCTTGCTACAATCCACACACCCAAAGATGCTAAATAACAAATCTCACTCAGAAAGGGAAATAGTCATCAGAAGTAGATGGAGAGAGGAAACTGAGTGGGAGAAGGAGAGAAAGGGAGTGGGGTGAAAAATCAGGTACAGGGAGAACTGGATAGAGAGGTCTGGGGAAGTGGATGGAAATTGGTGGAGGATGGGAGTGGATGCTGGGGGTGAAGGGGACAGATGGATTAATGAAAATTCTAGAAAGTGCCAGAAACCTGGGATGGGGGAGACTCCAGGGAATCTATGAGGGTGACTCTAGCAGATACTCCTAGCAATGGGGGGATATAAAACCTGAAGTGGCCACCTCCTGTAGCCAGGCAGGACCCCCAATAAAGGGATAAGAAAACCAACCCACCCACAAAACCTTCAACCCAAAATTTGTCCTGACTATAAGAAGTGCAAGGACAAAGATGGAGGAGAGACTGAGTGCCAACCAATAATCTATCCAACTTGACCCATCCTAAGAACCAATTCCTGACACTATTAATAATACTCTGTTATACCTACAGACAGGAACCTAACTTAACTGTCTTCTGAGAGGATCCACCAAGCAGCTGAAAGAAAACATATGAAGAGACCCACAGCCAAAAATTAGATGGCGCTTGGGGAGTCCTTTAAGGTTTTAGCAGAATGACTGAGGGACCAGGAGGAGATAGGAACTCCAAAGGAAGACCAACACAGTCAACTAAACTGAACCCTTGGGGGGCTCCCAGAGACTGAACCATCAACCAAAGAGCATACTTTGGTGGCTGTACCTAGCCACCAACCTCCTTTCCCCACTACCCCCAGCCCCAGCCCCGTACACACATATGTAGCAGATGTATAGTTTGATCTTCACACAGGTCTCCCACATCTGGAATGGGAGAGCTGACTCCATTGCCTGCCTGATCCCCAGCTAGGAGATCCTATTCCCCTAACTGGACTGCCTTGTCTGGCCTCAATGGCAGAGGATGTGTGTGCCCAGTCCTGTAGTAACTTGATGAGCCAGGGTGGGTTGGAACCCAGAGAGGCCTCTCTCTTCTAAGAGGAAAAGGGGAGGGAGGATAGAGGAAGGGGTCATGTGAAGGGGGACTGGGAGTAGAGGGTAGGTTGTAATTTCAATAAAACGTGAATAAAGAAATTAATAAAAGGGAAAAACAAAAAAAAAATCCTCTAAAAGAAAAGCTGAGAGTGTCACTTGCCTGTATATTAAAAAGAAACAATTAAGCTAGAACAACTTAAAGCACAACCTCAAAATAAAAATAACAAGGATATATAGCTCACTTAGTAAGACTCCTGGCTACCATGCACGAGGCCCTGGGTTGGGGTGGGAGGGGCTTAAAAACTTAGGAAGGAACAGAGATAATAAGAATGGTAAAGTGTGGCTATATCTAAATATTATTAAATATTGGAAACATATCACTATGTTATAAATCATTACTAAATCTATCAAAATGTGATAGTATTAATAATGTTATTCATATTTTTTTAAAAAATAAGTGAATGAGAAAAAAGAAAAGTATGTCCAGAGATAATCAGTCCAAAGTCCTAAAGGTAACTCTGGCAACTATTAAAGAAAGAATCTTATGTTCTCACTACCGTAATTAGGTTAAGAGATTTAGAGACATTTTTGTTGATACTGAGAAACTATTTTCTCAATAATACATCTATGAACTGGATATGCTCTGTTTTCCTTGCAAACCTTCCCTCCGTTTCTAATTAGATCCAGGCGAGAAGAAACTGACCACTCTATCCAACGATCCTTCTTCCTCGGGCTTCCAGTTGAGTTTGGCCAAATATTCCAGCTGGCAAGAGCCAGGAGAGAGGAAGGAACAGGGGTTCCAGGTATTCATTTTACCGACTCGCCCACAGCTGGCTCCTGCCAGGCAGCCCTCTGCTGTAGCTGCAGTTACTCTGTTAGGATCAAATATTAAATCCCGTCTCTTGGTCCTTCATGCGCAGAAAGGATGAGATTCACTGGTGTGAGCATCAAGACGCATCTCCTTCTCTAGTTAGCACTTCTTCCACTATACAAACTTATAGTCTTGGCTACCATGTTTAGAAAATGAGCCATCTATTTTCTAACATAATGGTTCATAAAATGAAAGGTTATAAATCAGTTATGGTTTCTTAGCTAGGGTTTCCATTGCTGTAAAGAAACTCCATGAGCAAGACAAGTCTTATAAAGGAGGACAATTAATTGGGGGCGGCTTACAGGTTTAGAGGTTCACTCCATTATCACTAAAATGGAAAACATGGCAGCATCTACACAGACATGACACTGGAGGAGCCATGCCTTGTTCCAAAGGCCAATAGGAGAAGGCTGTCTCCCACCTGGCTACGAGGAGGGTCTCAAAGCCCACCCCCACAGTGACACACTTCCTCCATCTAGGCCATGCCTACTCCAACAAGGCCACACTTCTGAATAGTGCCACTCCCTGATCCAAGCATATTCAAACCACCACAAAAGGTAATAAAAATAAAATAGACACCAATACCCTAGATGCTAACGTCAGGAATAACAAGACTGATTAAGAAATCTTGCTGGTGTATCTCGGATTTTTATGTCACCCATAAAAGTTAGTAACAATGCCTACTTCAAAATGCATTGTTTAGTGCGAGTTGTATTTAATGTCAATTTCATTGACATAAAGTTACAGAAATTTATCAGGCATCACATGTTTTGATCTATATATTCAGTGTGTAGTAAGAACCAGATAACTACCATATCAATCACCTCAATTGTCTGTCATTTGTGTTAGGCTGCCCAATCACCATACTCTTCTATGTAGAATATCAGCAGTTGTTCCTCCTAACCATGGTGTTATTTGATACAATAAGCAGCTCAGGACAGCAACTCACCCAAAGCAAAAATTAAATAATTATTAAATTATCATCATTATTGATTATTCCCACTTACTTCACAGGTACAGTACAAAATTGGCTACATAACTGTTGTCAATACATATAAATATCTTTGTTAGCTAACAGATCAAATTTTATACCAAGGCCAAAATGTGCCTTTTACAAATCTATAGTTCATCTACCACAAGATTAAAATATAAGTAGTATATATAAATTTTCTGTGTAAATAAACATTTTCATGCCTTAGAAGAGACTATTCACACAATAAGTGGTTCTGATCCAGTTCAACATTATTGGGAGATTTTTTTTTTAAAGTGGCATAAACTGTAATCAATCTTATTTTGGCTAGCTTCAAGCTAAAGTAAATTCTAACTGGGTCAAAGCAAATCACGTATAAAATTGCCCTAAGTCCCACCCCTTTGGAAAAAGGATTATCAGATAGAGATCAAACATGCATTTCTGAACAGAAATACTTAAAAATAAGAGCAGCAATTTGAAAACTTAAACCAAGAACACATACAGTATTCATCTTCCAGTTTTAATGCTGTGGTGACCGTCTGGGCATTCGTGCCTCTGGGAGCTAAACGGTCAAATACAGCCAGCCAGGGGAGAGGTGGTGTATGGCTGTGGACCTGGTGTAGGTCCTTCAAAGACCACTGAGGCCACTGCCTACAGGAACCCAATAGTGACAATGTATTCAGCAACTTCAGGCAGCTGTCTTCCAAATCTTTCCTAACAGCATCAGCAACAATGAAAGACTGTGGAAGGAGAAAGGGTTGAGTTGTTCCTTCGCACTGCACTGAGTGAGTGGTTCCCATCTATCCCAACCCCTGTGGACTACAGCTCAAGATCTTGAGCATAGGAGCTGCAACTAGCTGGCTTCCTGGACCAGATCCCTCTCATATAAACTGATCAAACTTGATGCCGCACCGCAAACGAAGGGAGCCAGCAGAGAGCCCTGAGCACGTGGTCACTCACAGATTCTCGATCTGCCTCATTACGTCATTTTGTGAGGGAACACTTGAGTCTGTCTTGCTTTCTCACTTGGGCCCAATTCTCTCAATGAGAGAGGCATCCAGACACAACTGTCTTTCTGAAGGGGATTTAATTCTATTGCTTAGAGTTCTAAGCTCTCAAAGTAAAAACACTCACCAAAAGCAAGTCAAGTGGTATATGCAGCAAAGTAGCAGCCACAACAGCCATGTGTAATACTGGATGCCCGGCACTCTCCTGAGGGCTGTTACCGCTCATCCCCATAACAACACCCTGAGGGACATACTGGGGCTTATGTACAGAGAAAGTTAACCGGCTGCCGCAGGTCTCAGAGGTCATACGTTAGCGAGCCCGTGCCTGACAGCCCTCTGCTTTAAGCATGGTGATAACCCCACACTAAGAACATGTTTTCTTAAATATTCTTGGCCTCAAATATCACTTAACTAAGGGGCTTCCATAACTCTCCTTCACCTCTTCCATTTATTCTCAAGTCAATAATTCAGTCTACAATACAATTATCAACCAAAAAGGTCTATGTAGCCCAGGCTGGCTGGGAGCTTTCTACATAATTGAAACTGAACTTAAACTCCTGATTCTCTTGCCTTAACCTTCCCAGTGCAAGGATTACAAGGTGTGTGCCACAATGCCTGTTTTATACCATGCTGGGAATCACACTTGGAATCTTGGGGGTAGTGGGCAATCACACTGCCAACCAGGGTATGTTACATCCCCAACCATCTGGATTTTTTTTTTCCCAAGATAGGGTTTCTCTGTGTAGCCCTAGCTGTCCTGGAACTCACTCTGTAGAACAGGCTGGCCTCAAACTCAGAAATCTGCCTGCCTCTGCCTCCCAAGTGCTGGGATTAAAGGCGTGATTTTGTTTTCATCTTTTTCTAAACAGAATATAGTCAGCTAACTCCCAGGAGCGATTATATTGGTGAGCCACAGAGTGTAACGTATATGCTATTGTTTATTCTACAAACAGTGAGAAGTGAGTGCCTATAACAGATCCGTTTCTTCCTATCTTTCCTCTGATCCCCTTTTACCTCCAGATTTCCAGCTCTGGTGCCAGCGCCATCCTCCTGTGACTGTCAAATTGCATGCACTGTTACAGATTGAGCATGCTACAGATTGACCATGCTGGAGCACAGGTCAAGCTAGGCACCACTGAACATCACAGCTTCCATTCACAAAGGAAGTTAGGCTGTTCCCTGCAGTGCATCCCTGCTAGTGCTTCCTGTGGCACAATTGCATGGCTTCAGAACAATGGAGTTCACTGGAATGATAAAGCTGCTGTCCCCTGAGTAAGGGAAGGGGGTAGCTACCAAGAGCATGAATCCTGCAGTAATTCACCACAGAGCACCCTACAGCCATAAGGTTCTCATTTCTCCGTGTTTTCCTCTGGCCTGTTCTCCAGGGCTTACATCCCAGAAAAGCAGACTATTTCCCCTCTCTTGTCCAGGGTCACTCCTGTAAAGGCCTCTTCTGTAGCAGACATGGAACAGCATTTCCATTAAAATTTTCTTTTTTCATTCCATGATTCTTGAAGATAACCAGGCTCAGAAAGACAAAAGCTTTCCTTTGAAGAGTAAATGTCACTGGCTCGCAGTCTTTCCTTTCTTCTGTTGTCCTAAGGCCCAAGAGTCAAGATACACTATTGAGTTCCATTTGGTTTCCTAGCCTAAACAAACCACCATTAAAGGTGCCAAATTAATTCAGAGCGAATTTGCTTCAGGGCACCTGCAGGGGTGGTGGCCTTTAATCTTCACATACCAAGAGTGTTTATTCACTTCTGCTGGAAAGAGATGCAGGCCCGGGGTGTCAGAGGTTAGTCAGCGAAAGAGGGAAGAATCTCTCAAGATAACAGAAGAAAGTGCTGACCCCTGAGAGAGTTTTCCCTGGCAAGTTCTAAAACTGCCAGGGTGGGTCACAGGTCCAGCTTCACTAACGGCCCTTTTTGCTCCCTCGGCTTCTCAATGTGCCAACAAAGCAACTTTGAGAATTTCCAAATTAAAAATCAAACAAGAGAACATGACAAGTAATAGAATCTGGGAATAAAAGTGTTTTAAACTAGATTAGGTATCCGGACACACATGCAATCTATACGCATGAAAGCTATTCAAAAAGTATCTTTCAGTGATTTGATCCACACCACACATTGGTATCAGGAGAACCACCCACCCCACAGACTGCTGAGAAAACGGAGAGTCAATGAGGAATCAAACTATCAGTCCCTCGTTCAAAGCTTTAAGACAGGCTCTTACCTGGAGCCCAGTCTGACCAGGACTCAAATAGCAGATATGTTTCAAAACTTTGATCCCCTTGCCTCTGTCTTATGACCTGAGGTTGGCAATGTCCACCACCACACCCAGTTCCAGTTACATTTGCTAAACATTTTTCACAAATACAAAGCTAACAATTCAGTGTAGCAATTGAGTCATACTACGGGGCTTCTCAACAGTGTTTTCACAATCCATTTGCCTACAACACCTATGTTTTACAATCTAATAGCTTTTCTTGAATTCTTGAGTGACAGAATTATCTAAAATTAAAATTGAAAGACATTATACTCTAATATCAAATGGAACAATATTTTCCCACAAACTAAATAGACTTATGAGCATGTGTGGTTTCCATGTAATATATAAGTGTACTTTGATCACATTCTCTGCCTTCTCCATCCCTCCATCTTCCCAGTTCAGGATTTGTTGACTAACCAACCATTTAGCCACAGAAGCTGTAGCCTCCAGGTGTCAACTTCAGAAATGTTTCCCAGAAATGTTTTCTTCTTTCCGATTCAGAATTAAATACTAAAAGTTATATATAAATAGCATAAAGGAATATAAAATCTGAAAAGGCAAAAATCATCTATTATGCTGAAAAACTTTACTGTGTTTTATTTTTGTTTTGTTTGTTTTTGAGGCAGAGTCTCATTGTGAAGGCCGATCTGGCTTCACCTTGCTATCTTCCTGGTTCTAGCTCCCACCTCTGGGATTATGAGCCTGCACCATCACATCTGGCAAGAGCAATTTTACCATAAATATCCTTGGCTATTAGTCACTCTCTCTCTCTCTCTCTCTCTCTCTCTCTCTCTCTCTCTCACACACACACACACACACACACACACACACACCATTAGAAACAGATAAAACCAAGTTCCTCTGAGCTTAAATTTCTTTGAGTCTGATCTGATTTTAGATCTGACATCATTCAAGCATATAACTTCTAAGACAGCCCACATTAATGGTACTAACTAAAAAGTACAAGATCACACTGGCCTCATTCCGACAGTGAACAAGTCACTACTTCTAAAAAGAACAAGTTTTCTTTATGAATACAGAAGGTATCTGCAAAAAAGCATTCAGCAAGATAAACCAACCAGCAAGGAAACCAGCTGCCACCGTGCGCTAGGCAGCACGGCAAAGCTTGCGCTGACGGTCAGCTTGCACGGATGAAAACTAAAGGCAACTATTAGATAGAGTCAGATTTGGCTTCATGAGCATAAGCTCATTGTGTTTATCATGCTTGGGCTTTTCATTATAGCAGCAAAACTGTGAATGCATAAAAGCCTCTAAACGTGATTTACTTAGTAAGGGCATAACTCTAAGCTACCCCATTAGAGATTACCACCTACAGCACTGGTATCTGGCAGCTAAGAACCTGAGTGAAGATTCTGACTGCTGAAACTACCTGCAATCAACAGTTGCCCACGGCCAAGTCTTCTCCCCACCACCACACTTTACCTTTCCCAAAACAAAAATATACATATAAACATAAGTGAGTAGTAGATAAGGAGAGGACAGATGGACAGAGGCACAGACAGACTGATGGCAGAAGTTTGTATGTACCTCTGAAGGCAGGGAAGGAATTTTCTGTGGCTAATGAAAGTGACCATTCTACTTGAAAACCTAAAATAGATGAAGCCTCACTGAAATTAGTTGGTCAGATCAAAGTCAAACATTCTAATATTACATGATAAATTACTTATCTGAAATTACTTCTAAGAAGGTATCCATTAAACTAATGCTTCTCTACTATCAAGTCATAGGTTCTAGGCCACACTCAAAGGCAGAAAGATATCTTAGATACCCTCACATACAGACCGCGTAACTGTGCTGAACAGAGAAACGAAGGAGTATATAAAAATACCTCTATGGAGGCTGGAGAGATGGCTCAGAGGTTAAGAGCACTGGTTGTTCTTCCAGAGCACCCAGGTTCAACTCCTGGCACCAACATGGCAGCTCATAGCTGTCTGTAACTCCAGTCCATGAGGTCCAACACCCTTGCACAGACATACATGCAGGCAAAGCATCAATGTGCATAGAATAAAGCAGCACTCTGCCACACCTCTGCAGTGGGAAAGCCCCCTTGCCCCTTGCCACAGAAGGCAGTCGATCCAGAAAGCTACCCTAGAGTTGTGTGTGCCATCAGATCTGGCTTTTTCTCTGGGTTCTCCGGACTGAACTCGGGGTCTCGGGCTCTCGTGGCTTGTGCTCCGACCCTCTCAATCTTCTGTCTGGCTCCTTTCAGTTACTGCGATGAACTAAGGCATTGCTGTGAGTTTTATGAAACCCATATATAAGTCATTTGAACTATCCAAGTCATACTTAGACAAAACTAGATGATACAAGACCATAGAGGACTTGGCTAACTCATAGAATTCTTATGAGTTGGGTATGATTTGATTGACATCTGATTGATATCATTTGGTGACAAAGGTGTGCTAAAGTTAATGGCAGCATCAGACGGTCTTTGTGCATAAGCACACGTCACAGAACCCAGCATCTATCTTATCTAGGCAGTCCCAGGGACTGAACCCACAATCTTGTACATGCTCGACAAACGCTCTACCACACACACAGTCATATCCCATGACCTGATGTAAGGACTTTCTGCCGCTGAAAGGAGTCCTGTGGTATTAGTGTTTAGGGCCACTCTAGTTTTAAGTCTTTGTGGGAGAACAACCATTTCCCTTGGAGGCTTCCAGGCAGCTGGCTACTAGCATGGGTGTTTCTTGCAGCAAAGGTCTGACTCTTTCTTAGTTTTCATACTTTACAGGGAATCGGTATACATATACAAGAATGTTGGTTGAATGGACAGATAAATTAGGGTAGGTGTGGTCAGTAAATAAGACTCAGGATTGGGGTCAAAGCCATGCTGATGGCACACATCTGTAATCCCAGAATTCCTGCAGCAAAGCAGGAGGGTCAGCCAGGAGCTTCCTGGGCAGGGTATCTCCTGAGGTATGCTCTGCAGCAGAAGCAAGACAGATACTACAGCAAGACAGAAAGCAAGGCTGGCTCTCAGAATACTATCCCCTGACAACACCCAGTCTGTGCACACACACACATGCACACAGCCACATGCACACACGCACACATACACACACACATTCACATATACACTCACACAGACACACATTCAGACACACATACTCACACACACAAGTTTTAAGAGATAAATTAAGATTTTATTTAAATCAGATTTTCTAATTTTAAATGTGATATAATCTTGAATATTCCTACAAATTTTCATGAAATAATTACAAGCTAGGAGAAAGTGATTTATTTGAATAAAATCATGTACAATGTACAATAGTCTCCCTAATAGAAACATACAACTATAGTTTGATCATTCTAAAATTTATTAGCCTGTAAAAGTAACATGGACAAAAATGATTCTGAGTCTAACAAAATTAACTAAGCATTTCTTAAGAGACTAACTTTGAGACAGTAATTACAAAATAGAGAAAAAAGATTTTTAAATGAGTCATGCAAAATTATTTTGTTGGTTAAGAGGAAGGAATTTACTATCAAATTGCTATACTACTAGAGCCAAGGCACAGCCGGGTGGTACACCACCTGCCTAACACTAGGAGGCGCTGTGCTCAGCCTCACCATGGTCACACAAATGAACATGTACATTAAGTTCTATTACAGAAAACACGAAGTTGACTTTATGAAAGCAACTAAAACAGAGATCAATAAAATTTATGAGGTGTGCCATTGGGCAAGTAGATAAGTAATTTATGATTCATATTAGACTACTTTATACCACATTCTTAATATGAAGAAGATATAGGTGGTAAAACAGAGTTGTCACATATAACTAATACCTTCCTCTTTAAGGCAGTTCTTGGTCCAGTGAGCTGGCTCGGTGGGTATATGCGCTTGCTACCAGCTTGACAACCTGAGTTTAAATTCAGGATCCACATGGCGAAAGAGAGAACTGAGTCCCACAAGTTGTCCTCTACACATGCACAATACCAAGCACATGCCCAAAGATGTTCTCTCTAAATAAATAAATAAATGTAATAAAGTAATTCCTGAGTTAAAAAAAAAAACATACATCTCTACTTCTGGCAAAGACATGATAATCTGCTTTCAAATGAGTGAAATGCATAGTCTACCCTTTTCTTTTAAAGCAATTCACATCGGAAAAGTAGTCCACTGCAAGGCACGAGAGAAAATCTTGACACATAACTGTAAGTCATTAAACAACCAAAGCACTGGGCCATGGGAAATGTGGCTTAGTTAGAATGCACATCATTCTGGGCATTACTTGCACTGCAGTCAATGCCACACACAAACCCAAAAGCATTACAATGGGCGGTAACTTTGATTTGTGTAATTTCATTTCCATAAAACTGTTTAAAAAGTTGTAAACGTTGCCATTTTACGTGGTGCTAGATACACTGTGTTCGCAGTAGTGTGGTGATGTCACTCCTACTGAAGAACGGCAGACGGCCTGGAGAGCAGAACAAAGCCTGTCCTACCATCTGGACGCCCGCAGGCCTGACAAGGCCAGGAGATGACTTAACTCCACTCCTGACTCTCAGCACCATTACCCTTTACCTTCTCGTGTGCGTCTGCCCTGTGGGTACCTGGACATTGTTTTCATGGGATTTCTATTGCTAATGCACGCACAGCCCCATGCTGAATTCACCGTCTGGAAACAGGTGGAGCCTGGAAAATACAGCTACTTTTTTGTTCTTTCAACAAACATTTATAAAAACCGAGTACACACTTTTCATATTCCTAAACATTCAAAGTTATTGCAAAATTCTTTTTGAAATATAAATTGGGTGTAGACTGAGTCAGAATAATGTTCATTCCATGAAAATGTTGAGCCAGCCATGGTCATGCACAATCCTAACACATGGGACGTGAAGGCAAGAGGAGCATGGGCTGTAGACCAGGAACCTGTATCCCCAAAACAAAAACACAGGCCAGGTATGACAGATCTTATCTGCAATCCAGCACTTGATACGAGAGGACGGTTGCAAGTTCAGGGCCAGCCTGGGCTACAGGGATTAAAGCAAGTGTAGGTTATATGCCAAGACATCATCTCAAAAAACAAGCACAGAACAAAACAAAAATTTTAAATTAATTACTTTTACTATGGGGGCGGCTAGAGAGATGGCTCAGCTGTTCTTGCAGAGGACTCAGCTCAGTTCCCGGCACCCACATTAGCCAGTTCACACCTGCCCACAGCTCCAGCTCCAGGGCATTCAGTGTCCTGTCTGGCATCCACAGGTACATCCACAAATGTAAACGTAGATACACCCACATTAACATGAATAAAGAATAAGTCTTTTGAAATTTGTCAATGTCTAATTAATATGCTTCATACCTATTCACTTACAAGGTAAGGACAAAGGGGAACAAGAAGAGAGAAATTTGTCATTAGAAATTAGTACAAATAAGAAAGCTAATAATGTATAAAAAAAAAACAGAAACTTTTTTATTGCATTTGAACTACTAAACTATCCAAAAATTGCAAGGACTGGAAATTTTAAAATAATCTTATTTTTTAAAGTTTTTTTTTTTAATTTTTAATCATATGTAGGCATGTGTGCCTCTGTGAGATATGTGCAAATTTATGCAGGGGCCCAGGAAAGTTAGAGGCTCAGGGTCTCCTAGAGCTAGACAGGAACTGTGAGTCACTTGACATGGGACCTCAAACCGAACTCAGGCCTTCTGCCATAACAATGCATACTCTTAACTACTAAATGATCTCGGGACTCTTAAAGTAGCATTATTTTAATGAACGGGATTATTTATATTTTCTCTCTGTGTTGAAGCAGCCATACCACTGAGCACAGGCTGCCATTTTGGAAAGTGTCTGTTTCGTGGCAAAATCCATGGAATATAGATGTCAATTGACCAAGACTTAAATCCCTACTTATCCAGATGAGAAATAATTTCCTTCTAAACACCAAGTACAAATTATAACAAGAACTTAAATAAATAGCACTGTTTTAATATTACTAAAACATTATTCAAAACTGATATACTTTATGTTTGAATATCAATTTCAGTGATTTTAATAAATATCCTATCATTTTGGAAGGTAAAAATGCAGCAACAGTCCTGAGAGAGACAATCAATGAACTGCTACAACACACATACTAAGCATTTTTTTTTCAGCTTCCAATCCAGTGGCAATGAATGCAGGACTCCAGTGGCATAGGCTACCAGGGTACAGTGATGGCAAACACTGCCACATCTCAAGTTCTGCCTGCAGTTAATAAACAACTGATGCTAATTTTAAGATATCCTACAGCCTATAGAGTACAGTATATGTACAATATTTTGTTGTCGATAATCCAAATGTGTACCAAAGTTAGTTCTGAAGTAAAGGCCACATAAGAACCAACAGAGTAAAGAAACTAAACTTGGACTGTGTGACTGCTAAGCAAGTAATGGCCCTGCTGCCAAGTCTGACAGCCTGTGTTCAATCCCTAGGACACATATGGTGGAAGGACAGAAGAGACTTCACATTGCAAACCGTGGCATGGGCGTGTCTACATGCAAGCATACATATACAAAACATATACATACAAAACACGCACAAAGAGAATGAATAAATAAATGTGATTAAAATAATAAAGAAACTGAAACCATCCAAAGTTGTAAGTACTTCTGTAAAGACGTTAGCAATAAATAAAACCAATATCTCCTCTCCCCACAGAAACCCCACTATTTTCCTTTTCATATTAGTCAATAAGCAGTTGGCATCTTCTCCCCTACGAAACAGGGACAAACAGAAAACAGTAAATTCATCTTTCTTCTGGTCTGAACCTACACCTGCAGGACTTTTGGATCACCACAGTGCCCCATCCTAGAGCTCTGCCTGCCTGCTAAGAGGCTGGCTCTAGTCGACCAACACAGCTGAGATACATACCCACACCCCAACTCTCTTACTACAGCAAGCCCTGAGTATACTAACACACTTGAAGAGTAAGACTGTGACCTTAAATCCCATCTCATCAAGATGATAAAGGCCTTCAAAGAGGAAACAAACCCCTTCAACAAATACATGGAAGCACAATCAAACAGGTAGAAACCCTTTAAGAAGAAACAATAAACCCCTTAAAGAAACAAAGAAAACTACAATCAAACAGGCAAAGGAAAAGAATAAAATGGTCCAACGGTCAAATAAAAATTGAAATAGAAACAATAAACACAAACTGAGGCAACCCTGGAGATGTAAAACATATGAAAGAGAACAGGAATTACAAACACAAACATCACCAACAGAATACAAGAGATGGAAGAGAGAACATCGGGCACAGAAGAAATAGATACACTGATCAAAGAAAGTGACAAATGTAAAAAGTTCCTAACTCAAAAAAATCCAGGAAACTTGGGACATTTTAAAAAGATCAAGCCTAAAAATAATAGAAATACAAGAGGGTAAAGATTCCCAGTTCAAAGGGCCAGAAAAGATCTTCAACAAAATCATAGAAAAAACTTTACTAACCTAAAGGAAGAGATGACTAGAAATGTACATGAGGTTTACAGGACACCAAATAGATTGGATCAGAAAAGAAAGTCTTCCTACCACAAAATAATTAAAACACTAAATGTACAGAACAAAGAAAGAATATTAAAAGTTGCAAGGGGAAAAGGCCAAGTAACATATAAAGGCAGACCTATCAGAATTACACTTTATTTCTCAACAGAGATTCTAAAAGCCATAAGATCCTGGACAGATGTCTTATAGACTCTAAAAGACCAGATGCCAGGGCAAACTACTATACCCAGCAAAACTCTCAGTCATCATAGATGAAGAAACCAAGATATTCCATGACAAAAACCAAATTTAAACAATCTTTCCACCAATCAAACCCTACAGAGGATACTAGAGGAAAACTCCAACACAGGGAGGGTAACTAAACCCAAGAAAACACAAGAAATTAATCATCTCACAGCAAAACCAAAAGAAGAAAATCATACACACACAGTAAGATCTTTAACAACAAAATAACAAGGAGTAGCAATCATTGGTCATTAATATTTCTCAACATCAATGGACTCAATTAGCCAATAAAAAGACACAGACAGACTGGATTTGTAAACAAGATACACCATTCTACTGCATACAAGAAAAACACCTCAGCAACAAAGATAGACACTACCTCAGGGTAAAGGACTGGAAAAAGGTTTTCAAAGCAAAGGACCCAAGAAACAAACTGGAGTAGCCATTCTAATATCTAAGAAAATATAACTTCAACCAAAAGTTATCAAAAGAGATGGGGAAGGACACTTCATATTCATCAAAGGGAAAAAAAATCTACCAAGATGATGCCTCAATTCTTAACATCTATACATCAAATGCAAGGGCACCACATTCTTAAAAGAAACTTTACTCAAATCACAAACTGAAACCCACACAATCATAGTGGGAGACATCAAAAACCCACGCTTATCAATAGAGATCATTGAAACAGAAAATAAACAGAGAAACAATAAAACTAACAAATGTTATGAAACAAATGGATTTAACAGATATCTATAAAACCTTTCACCACAAAACAAAAGAATATACCTTCTTCTCAGCACCTCAGTTCTCCAAAATGGACCATATAATCAGGTACAAAGCAAGTATCAACAGATACAAGAAATTTGAAACAACCCCTTGCATTCTATCAGATCACCACATGGATTAAAGGCAGGACATTAGAAACAACAGAAAGCCCACATACTCATGGAAACAGAACAACTTTCTGTTCAAAGATCACTTGGTCAGGAAGGAAGGAAGGAAGGAAGGAAGGGAGGGAGGGACGGAGGGAGGGAGGGACGGAGGGAGGGAGGGACGGAGGGAGGGAGGGAGGGAAAGGAAAGAAGGAAAGAAGGAAAGAAGGAAAGAAGGAAAGGAAGGAGAGGAAGGAGAGGAAGGAGAGGAAGGAAAGGAAGGAAAGGAAGGAAAGGAAGGAAAGGAAGGAAAGGAAGGAAAGGAAGGAAAAGAAGGAAAGGAAGGAAAGGAAGGAAAGGAAGGAAAGGAAGGAAAGGAAGGAAAGGAAGGAAAGGAAGGAAAGGAAGGAAAGGAAGGAAAGGAAGGAAAGGAAGGAAAGGAAGGAAAGGAAGGAAAGAAAGAAAGAAAGAAAGAAAGAAAGAAAGAAAGAAAGAAAGAAAGAAAGAAAGAAAGAAAGAAGTTTCTAGGATTCAATGAAAATGAAGGCACAACATACCCAAACTTATGGGACACAATGAACGCAGTGATAAAAAGAAAATACATGGTACTAAGAACCTTCATTAAAAAATAATAATAATAAATCTTGCACTAGCAACTTAACAGCATATCTGAAAGTTTTAGAACAAAAAGAAGCAAACACACCCAATAGGCAGAAAAGAGTCAAACTCAGGGATGCAATCAATCAATTAGAATCAACAAAATCAAGAACTGGTTCTCTGAGAAAATCAACAAGATAGATAAACTGTTAGTTTAACTAAGAAGCAGAGAGGCAGTATCCAAATTAACAAAATCAAAAATGAAAAGGCAAATAAAATAACAGAAACTGAGGAAATTCAAAAAATCATTAGGTCTTACTTCCAGAGCCTGTAGTCCAAAAAACTGGAAAGTCTAAATGAAATGAATTAATTTCTAGACAGATACCATATAGCAAAGTTAAATCAAGATCAGATAAAATATCTAAACAGTACTATAACCCCTAAGAAGATAGAAGCAGTAATTAAAAGTCTCCCAATCAAAAATAAAATAAAATAAAATAAAATAAAATAAAAGCCAGGGCCAGATGGCATTAGTGCAGAATTCTTCTAGATATTCAAAGAAGATCTAATACAAATACTCCTCAAACTATGCTACAAAATAGTATCAGAAGGAACATTACCTAACTCACTTCATAAAGCCACAGTTACCATGATGCCTAAACCACACAAAGACTCAACAAAGAAAAACAACTTCAGACCAATTTCAGTTATGAACATCGATGAAAAATACTCAAAATACTCACAAACTGAATCCAAGAACACATCAAAAACATCATTCACCATGATCAAGTAGGTTTCATCCCAGGAATAAAGGGATGGTTCAATATATGAAAATCCATCAACATAATCCACAATAAAAACAAACAGAAAAAAATCACATAATCATGTCATTAGATACTAAAAAAGCCTTTGAAAAAAAATCCAACACCTCTTCAGGATAAAGGTCTTGGAGAGATCAGGGATTGAAGGCCCACACCTAAAGATATAAACAGCGGTACACAACAAGCCAATGGCCAGGCAGACTCTTCAGACAAGAGCAAAAGCAGCCACACTCTGCCGAAGTGGCTCCAGTAGACTCCGTAAGACAAAGTTTTACAGACTGAGGCGAGAAATGTCTCCTGGAGCTCTCCAGAACACCTCTATTCAGAAGCCAAAAATCTCACTTGGCAATTTGCTTTGCTCCTAAACTCTCCCCCTTCTTAGTAGCCGGGAGTAAGAAAAACCAAGCAAATTAAGATGTAAAAGAATCCATCTTGAAGTAAGTCACTAGCCAGAAAATTCTGCAATGCTTTGCTCCAGTCATTTACATAATTACATTTACCTCCCAACAGTATATAAATGAAGTATGGCTCTGACACTATGGTATGAAAAGCATTAATTAGCACAGTGATATAAATGTATTTCACGTGTCTTGTCTGTATATTGGCTTATAAGTCATTGGACATAATTTAAAAGATATAATGTTATTAAGAAGAGGTTAGTTTAACCAGCAACAGAAAAAAATACAAGTTTCTTTTGTTTTTTGACCCTCATAGTCACCCTAGCAGGACAGGTGGATTTGAAACAATAGGCCAGGCTAGAAGATATTTACATCTGAAGAACCTTGCTGAACAGGTAGGTGTTGGGCAAATTAGAATTTACATTTGAGTTGGTGCAAAGCTCAGAGCTGCCTCAACAGAAGTTTGTGCGGAACTGCAGAGGTCTTGCAGACCCCACCCTAGGGGGTGTTTGGCCAAAACAACATTCTTAACTTATCCAGGTGTGATTCAGGATGCAGTTCATACTTATTACTCACAGAGACTCTTTTAGACTCAGGGAGTTTGACAAAATATCCTTTAAAGTCTCTTTAAAAGTTTATATCAAGAAGATTGATGTTGTCTGTGTTCGAGCTTCTAAATTTGTTACACAGGAAAACGGTTTACCTGGTTGATTTTATACTTCCTTATGCCAAATGGTTATGCTAATTGTTCCTTGTGCCTGCTTTACTGGATACATCTTTTGATATGTAAATGTAAATCCCTCATGCTTAAAGGCTCACGCCCCAAAACAGAAAAATACATTCAGATTCAAACCGCCTCTGTATGTGGTTGTTTCTGTCTGTCATCTCACCGAACCTGTGCCTTTTCCTGAAATCCAAAAGTTCCCCCTCAGATCTAAATCTTCCCTGCTGGGACTGTCCACGGCAACACTCTTCACCAAAATACAACAAAAACAGTCTCTAGGCCACATACTGAAATACTTCTCCACTGAAACCTCATGAGCCAGGTCTGAGCAATTCAAAACACTCTCATCAACAAAGTCTTCAATATTCCTAGTTCAACAGTCCATTAAGCCCCACTTAAAGAATTCCACTGCTTTTCAAATCTAATGTCCCAAAATCCATACTCTTCCAAACAAAAGCATGGTCAGGCCTATTACAACAATACCCCAATCCCTAGTACCAACTTCTGCCTTAGTTAGGGTTTTACTACTGTGAATAGATACTATGGCCAAGGCAACTCTCATAAAGGGAGACATTTAACTGGGGCTGGCTTACAGGTTCAGAGTCCAGCCCATTATGATCAAGCTGGGAACATGGCAGCATCCAGGCAGGCATGGTGCAGGAGGAGCTGAGAGTTCCACATCTGAAGGCCGCTATGAGAAGACTGGCTCCCATGTGGCTAGGAGGAGGGTCTTAAAGACTAAACCCACAGTGACCTGCTCCCCCTCTATTCCTACAAGGTCACACCTCCTAACAGTGCCATACCCTGGGCCAAGCACATTCAAACCACCAGAAGAGGAGAGATTATCAACTTAGATGTAATTGCCAAGAAAGACAAAAGTAGTTACCAACTGTTAGCAGTGATGATGGGGGTAAGGTGGACATAAAAGTCAAAATACACTCATCTTCCAAAGTAGCAGTAGTCGCTAATCAGTACAAAAGGGCCAATGGCTATACAGGAAGTGAGGTTATGTGCCTGCAGTGTGGGAGTCTTGGGACTCTATAGGACAGAAAGGGGGAGCTCTGGGAGATGGAAGAGGCCATCTGCATATCAGTTCCCCTTTGGTAGATCCAAGTGTGGATCTCCTGCTCAGAAAGCTCCACAGATGTCATTGGTCATGTGACCTTTCCTATTCAGAGCTTCTTAGTCCACCTGAGGCTTGTAGGCTATGTTCCCTTTGAGCCTGGGAGCTGTATTTCTAAAACGCTGACAGGCTGAAGGAGAAGCTGACTAACAAGGCTACCCATGGGCACGCATGTTAATAGGCAGAAGTTTGTGAGTAAAAAGTACTTAGTTTGTCTTCCTGAATAATTATTCTGTATGTTACACAAATGAAGAAAGAATATATTGAATGGCTGGAGAATTATATCACCAACAAAACAATGAGTGCAAAGAAACGTGTAGAGAGAAATCATGGTAGAGACTTATTCTAAGATTAAAGATAAAGGAAATTAGGAAGTCTAGAGAAGAGATGGAAAACACTGTCAACAACATCAGCGGAAGCTCAGGGTAAAACACAGACGCCTCAAGTTAGAGTAAGAGTGTGTTTGGACAGAGCTTCAGAGGGACCCCCAAATTCTAGAAACTGTTTCCAGTTTTAAAAGTGAGCTCTGCTCACTGCTCTCTAAAGCCTGGCCCTGTGGCTCAGCCTGGAGAGGCGCCCAAGCCCAGCTTCACCCCAACTCTTCCGCACCAAGGGATGCTCACAGAGCAAGAGAGCAAGGCTACCAATACAAGATGATCTTTCTCTGCCTGCAGATTAAAGCACACGTGTGTATGCGAGTGTGCGTGTGCCTGCGTGTGCCTGCGTGTGCAGTCACACAGATGCAGACACACATACAGCGAAAGAGAGAGAGACTGGGGTAGGGGGGAGAAAAGCATTAAATTAGAACAACTAGGTATCCCCCCCCCCCAAATTAGTCAGGTACAAAAAGGAAGTGCAGGTTTAGAGCAGGTTTAGAATTAGAGCATAATGAACAAGGTAGAACCGGGGCCGCCAAGTTGGCGGGAGGGGCAGGAAGTGATGCACGTTGGTTTCTGAGCAAAATGCTGCTATTAAAGATAATTGCATCTGCTTGATCTGAATCCAGTGTTTCTTAGTCACCGAAAGAGAGATATTAAAGGAACAGTGAAATCCTTTACAAATAAACACATTCATCCAAGAAAGTTCCTAACAAATAGGTTCAACCCCAAATGTAATAAAAAGCAGAAGTTATTTCAGTGCTTATAATTTAAACAATAACTGCCTCAGTTTTTCATTTTCTGAAATTATAATTACATCATTTCCCCCTTCCCTTCCTCCTCCCACCCTCTCCCAAGCACCCTGCTTGTTCGTGGCGTCTTTTGCTGTAACTGTTCTCCACAGTGAACTGCAGTGTCTGCGCCAGTTTACGATTCCACCACCAGCCCTTCCACCGCTGGTCCTCTATTGTTTTCCTGATCTTTGCTGTTCTGAGTGTGGCAAGAGGAAATCTCAGAGTTGTTTTCTTTTGCATCTCCCTAATTGCTGGGGACAGTGATTGTTTTTCAGAAATATCTTAGCCATATTTATTCTTCCTTTGAGAAGTCTCTGTTTAGATCCTCAAGCCCATTTTTGAAATGGGTCATTTATTTTTTGACTTTTTTTTCCTGAGCTCTTTATATATTCTGGGTATTGATCCTCTGTCAGAAGTATAGCTGGCAACGACTCTGTCCCATTCTTTGGCTTTCTGTTCACTCAATTGATTCTTTAGTTGGGCATAGCTTTTAGTTTTATGAGTCTCATTCATGGGCCTCAATTCCCGGACAAATGAAGTTATAAGCATTCATGTTTAAGTGTGGATTCTGTTCCATTTGTTTACATGACTGTTTTTATGCCAGTACGGTAACTTCTTAACATAAGCATGCTAAGTTACTATAAATTACTTTTAAAATTCTAGTAAACTTACAATGAAATTTTAATAAGGGAAAGCAGAAAAGGAAGATGTTTCAGTGTGGCCACACTGAGAAGAGAAACAAAGGATCCCAAGGGGCCTGAGGTGAGATTTAGTTTTACGTGAAAAGGCCAAGGATTTGACTCTGTAAGGAGTCCCACCAAGGCCTGTTCTGCCCACCACTAGCATACAATTGTCTAGCTTCCTTCTCATGCTAGAAGGAGCTCTGATGAAGAGTTCTCAGAACTGTGGAATCTCTTCCTGGAGCCAGGTCCCCCAGCCCTTCTCCTTCTCCCAGTAGAAGACTCCTGGGGAAATCCCATGTCTGTGGGGGTCCCATGTTTAGACCGTCTAGTTGACAGTCTGAGAGTCAAAATGTCTCTTTAGAATATCTTCATTTCTGCCTGGCCCATTACAATTCCCCACACTGTTTTAAGACCTCAGTCTTGGGGTGATATATGTCTGGAACAAATGTAATAAGCAAAATGGTCATGAGGAGCAGGGTTCAGCAGTTAAGAGTGCTGGCTTCTCATCAGAGGACCTGGATTTGACTCTTAGCACCAACATGGTGGCAAACAACCATCTGAAACTCCAGTTCCCAGGAATCCAACACCCTTTCCTAGACTCCATGGATACCAGACACACACGTGATTGAGACAAACGTGTAGGCAAAACACCCATTCACATAAAATAACTGTTTAAAAAATTCCATTTTGGCAAGTGACTGCTATGGCGTAACCACTCCAGCAACCATAAGTGCCCCTTCCCCTCTGTAGCTCCAGCAGTAAGCATCCGCTCCTCACTGGGGGAGGGACTCACCCTGACCAGACACCACAAGGGTCACGGAAGACGTCCACAATAAATATCCTCATAGCCTTCAGAGAAGCCTCTAGGCTCCTCCCGAGCTCTTCAGTCCTGGCCAGGAGCTGAGCTGCTCGAGAACAGTTCCGGATTTCAGTTCTGACGCTAACAACCTTATAAAACTGCTCACTGGCAAACCGTGTCACGATCCTAATATTGATATGGATTTTATTTCTCTTTCATTGTAAGTGCAAAGTTATCCTACACTCTAGACTGTATTAACACAAACGTTATCAGCAACTCTGCATCACATGATATAACCAAGTCTGAAACAAGTTCCAAGTTGCAAACAAGTGTGGTCTTCCCACACTCTACCCATCAAACAGAGGATACATCCATCTTCACTTTAAAGAAAATAATCTACCAGGAAAAGTGTCTCCCTGTTATCCTCAACAGTAATCACCTTTCATTCTAAAGGGGTAACTTCTCAGAAACATTAAGTGAAAATAATTAATGGTGCTAATTAAGAAATTTTTATATACCTTTTCCCAAAAAAAAAAAAAAATATTTCTACTACTAACAGTCACACTATAGTATCACTTGTAACTCTTTAGTGAAACCATAAAATTTCTACAGAATTCCTTAATAAGATATTTAATAAGAGCCAGGTGCAATGGTTGGTTGAGTTAAAAACATTGTAAGTTCAAAGCCAGCAAGGGCTAAAATAATGAGACAAAACAAAAATCTCTTCATGTTAGATTGAAGCACTTACTGCAAACAGCCCACTCTCACGGCTATGGGGACATGGGGAAGCTGTGTGGCCCACTTCAGTGTCACATCCTGGTAAATATGCAGCATGTGGTTATGGTTTCCAATCAGAGTATTTATTGTACCTTCAGAAACTGCAGGTGGAAGACACAGAAAGAAGACAGTAAGGAAAAGGTCATTCTAAATGGTACACTCTGGTCTCTTGTGGGAGACGTATCATACACTAATAGTAATATCTTGGTTCTAACACATAAAGGCTTTAGGTGATAAGATATGAGCTTTCAACTTCAAGAAACCAAGAGCAAAAGAAGAAACAAATCACTATATAGACAGTGGGTATAGTGAGCAGCCACGGTGTGTGCATCTCATCTACAAGGTGAGAATTTTATTAACATATCGCACACCTAGACTAATGGCTGGCTGCCTGGCATTTACAGTAAGCCTTTCTATTGGACATCACTGCTCTGCTTATAAAAGAGCGATGTTCTCATGGAAGCGTTCTTGAATAGTCACATTATAGACAGCTTTAATGAGCTGGAAGCCAATCTACAAGTGCTCTTACACAAAGTCCAACAACAGGCACAGCCACATGTGT
Organism: Apodemus sylvaticus; assembly: GCF_947179515.1. Taxonomy (NCBI): domain Eukaryota; kingdom Metazoa; phylum Chordata; class Mammalia; order Rodentia; family Muridae; genus Apodemus; species Apodemus sylvaticus. The sequence continues at coordinate 110,567,893 of NC_067478.1, forward strand.
GAATTTATGTCAAATGTCTACTCACACTGTGGAAGTAGTTAGAGGTCCCATTATACCTTCAGTAAGGAGCTGCTTTCCTAGATGTTTAAAATATGTGTCTGGGTGTGGCTTTTTCCAATGTCTGTGTGCAGCATGTATAAAGTGTAGTCTTGCAATACAGAAAGGATAACAGAAAATCTCAGCACCCACCTGAGCAGTAGGGGAGGAAGCAACTGGGACTACAGTCGAGCTTCTTCATGAATCGAATCTGCCCATTATCCTTGAGGCAAAAGAAGTTTCTCTCACCAAGAACAAAAACAGAAGATGCAGACTGGTTTAAAGGGATGATACAGATATCAAGGGCTTGCTCGCCAATATTCAGAGTCCAGTCCACCTGAAAAGTGAAATCCAGGAGTGATGGGGCTGCTAAAAACAGATGTGTCCGTGTGTCCGCCCCTTCCACGCAAGACAGAAGAGGATAGAGCTTAGCATCTTGCCTCAGACAAACACAAAATGCACAGAACACATAAAACAGTGGTTTGTAAGACAAAAAAAAAAAAATAGTGATGCCTTATACTCCAGAGAAAAATGGTGATATGTCATCTCCAGCCCCAGAGGAGCTGAATTTGAGTCCAGAGAAACCAAGGCAGTTAGATGCACTGAGGAGACTAACCCTGGGAGACCTATAGAAAGTTTATCTCAAATGTCCTCAGAATTCATCAGCACAGGGAAGGTCAGAGATCCGCCATCCCACAGAATTCCAGGTCACAGTGCCCAACCTTCACACAGGACCGAATCTACCCTCCAAAGCTCCCAGACCTGGGGCACTGGCAGAGCACGCAGGTGGATTTGGTCTCAGGAGTGGGGAAAGTTAGCCACACAATAAGTAGTTTTGTCCCACCTAATAAGTCTTTTTTAAAAATGCTCAAAAAGATCAAACTGTTTTCAAACAACTGTGTATCAGGACTAAGCTTGGCCTATAATAATTCAAAAATATGTAAAATGTAACAAAATATAATTGACTATATCTGACATCTAATAGTAAATTTAAGTTGCCAATCATGGAAATAAAACAATCAGGAAATAAAATTTACAAGGAAAAGAAATAAATCTATTGAAACTTTCTTAGTCAGGGTTTCTATTCCTGCACAAACATCATGACCAAGAAACAAGTTGGGGAGGAAAGGGTTTATTGAGCTTACACTTCCACATTGCTGTTCATCACTAAAGGAAGTCAGGACTGGAACTCAAGCAACTCAGGAAGCAGGAGCTGATGCAGAGGCCATGGAGGGATGTTTCTTACTGGCTTGCTTCCCCTGGCTTGCTCAGCCTGCTCTCTTATAGAACCCAAGACAACCAGCCCAGGAAGGCACCACCCACAAGGGGCCCTCCCCACCTTGATCACTAATTGAGAAAATGCCCCACAGCTGGATCTCATGGAGGCACTTCCCCACCTGAAGCTCCTTTCTCTGTGGTAACTCCAGCCTGTGTCAAGTTGACACACAAAACCAGCCAGTACAGAAACTAACTCAAAACTGATACAAATGTTGAAAATTAGAAAACCAGTACTATAAGTGACTTTAAAAAAGTTATACAGAGATGTTGAAGATAGAAACACCTCACTGAATTTACAGAAATGAAATCTTAGCAAATGGGCTCCATTCCACTAGGAAAAAATATGAGTGGTCTTCATTACAGCAACAAAATTTATTCCAAGTGAAAAAAGCAAAATTAAAGGATGTTTTGGGGGGAAATGAAACATTTGGATGGTGAAAAGCTGCGTGAGGCCCAGGGCTCAATCGCTGCCTTTGAAAGATGACGTGATACGGTGAACAAAATGAGGAGGAACATCTACAAGCTGTGGGTCAGTCGGTAGGTTCAGTGTAACTGGAATACTCCGCAGAAAGGAGTGACGCAAATGTATCTGTAGAATCGATGGCCAAATTTTATAATTTTGTAATTTGAGAAGTGTAGATTCACAGATGCAAGAGGCTCAACAAGTACTAAACTTGGAGAGGAAGAAAGGAGGAAAGGAAAGAAGAAAGACATCAGAGTAGAAGCCTCGCAGAGTAAGTGTTAAGGAAAATACCTAAAAATTAGCCAAAGGGAAACTCATTACAGACAGAGGACTGAAATGTATGAAACCTCTCACATTAAGGAGGTGCTTTTCTGCTAAGCAATATGGCTCAGGGGACAGAGGGCCTTGATAAAGCACAGACACCAAGCACATACACACACACACCGTTTTGCTAGGGAAACATAGCAATTGACTGTCTCCCAATGACATTTGCTACACTCATAAATCACTGCATCGCTCAGCCTTCATCAGAGGGTTCCTTCTGCCGTGGATGGGAACACACAGAGACACACGGCTGGGCAATGTTCTGCGTGTGAGACCTTGGGACACTCAGTCCTAAATGGGATGTCTCCATCAAGTCCCTCCCCTCAGGGGTCAGGAAACCCCGTGCAAGAGTCTAAAAGCCATAGGGGACGGAGGACAAGGCCTTCTAGACACAGCACAATCTATGTGCACATGGACTCAGAGACTCTGGCAACACACTCAGGGCTGGCACAGGTTCAAGCCAGATGGGTTCCCAGAGCTGAGAGGGGAATGGACACAGCCCCAGGCCTAACCCAGAGGCTATTTCCAACTGACAAACTACCCGAAAGGGAAAATTTCATTTTCTGGCATACAAACCAGTCAAGGGTAGAGTAGGCCCCACTCCCAGCAGTAGATGGGCAACAAATACAAACTCAGTGGCATTTCTGGAGCTGCTCTTGTCTCATAACGCTTCCTCCGGGCTTTGCTTCACCTTACAGGTATTTAATAGTATGGTTTCTAATTTTGTTTTTATGGGTTTTCTTGTATTTTTACATTAGCTTTCTTTTTTCTGTTTACTTGTTGGTCCTATCCTGATTTGTTTTTATTTTATCATACCTTCATTACTATTACTACTACTACTACTATTTTTAGATGTCTGTTTTCTAATGAGAGAGACAAAGGTTTGGATTTGTGGGGTGGAGAAGGAAGGAAGATTGGGAGGAGGAGGATCACGGAGGAGGAGAAAGGGAGCGGTAATCAGAATGCTGTATTAAAAATTGTGCTTTCAATTTAAAAAGTAAAAAAAGAATTATTTGCTTCATCTTGACTTAACTTAGGTTGAGTATATGCACCTAGAAATTCATCTGCTTTTATCGTTATTTCAAACGTGTACCATGTGCACACTTTAACACATCTCACCCACTCTTTCCTCCAACCTCTCCTCCCATGTGCTAGCATGTATGTGCATGTGTGTGTTTGTGTATGTGTGCATGTATGTGTTTACATGTGTATATATGTGGGTATGTATGTATACATACATGTGTATATGTGTATATGTGTATATATGTGTATATGTATATATGTAATGTTGTAGTTTATGTGTATGTGTGTAGATATATGAATATGTATGTGAATGTGTGTATGCATATGTATGTGTATATGTGTCTGTAAGTGTATATGTGTATGTGTACATGTGCATATATGTGTTTACATGTGTATTTGTGGGTATGTATATATACATGTGTATTGTATATGCATGCATATATGTGTATATATATGTATGTAGTATATGTGGTTTATGTGTATATGTATGTATATGTGAATATGTATGTGAATGTGTGTATGTATATGTATGTGTATATGTGTCTATATCTGACTATATATGTGTGTGGTTTATGTGTATGTGTACATATGTGCATATGTATGTGTGTCTGTATGTGTGTGCAAATATACACATACAACCTGTTGTGTGTTTAGTATTTTATAGTTTCTAGATCAGTGAAAAATAAAGATTTTAATGCCTTAGAGGAAACAAAGAATAAAAGAAATAAAGAAAGGAAGAAAGAAAAGAGAGAGAAAGAAAGAAATTTTAGAAAGGAGTTTAAAGTTTTGTGTTAGTTTATAATCTCGTAAATGAAAAGTGGCCATCCAGCCATTCACAGCTGCAGTGCTGCCACGCTATACTCCGATGCATTATGGCATGTGGACAGATGTGTTCTACAGCCCAGGAACAGTCAATTCAATTCCTGTATCAATTCAAGTCACCGATACAACTGATAAAGAAAAATTGTCAGAATACATTTTTAATTTTCTTCTAGGAATTCTCTAACAAATATGATTATGAGTAGAATTTCTGAGTTCTATATATAGCTAAACAAACTTACAACTAGTCGTTTTCCAGAACCAAGTTTTTGCTGTTCCATCTCCTGCTTCTTGTCTGCATCTGTGGCAAAGGCAAGTACTTGGTACCTGTTTGAGGAGACAGAAAAGGATAAAAATCACTTTAAACTTCAGAGGGACACAGTCCATAAATGCTGTGAACAAAAATTTCTTTGGTTCTAAGGACTATATGTTTCTGATTAAATTTTAGTGAGTTTTATTATGATGCAGGATATGAATATTCATCACGATGTCACTACTGTGAAGCCAGCACTACTGTTGGCTCGAGAGAGAATTTCATGCAGCAAACACAGGCAAGAGAGCTGAGCGCCCGAGAGCCGAGCACCACATGCCAAAAGGAGTGCAAGTAACGCAGAACGGCCAATGTCATAGAAATGATTAACACATACTCTACACAAGTATTACACGGAACACGCCCCAGGCAAGCCTCTGACTGTCGGGGAATTGTGTCAAGTTACTCACCCTGCCACAGCTTCCTGTCGATGAAAATAGTTGTTGCTAACTGGCAAGAAGACTTTAAAAAGCTCACTGTCCTGATATGCATAGGACCGCACATAGAGTGCGCATGCTGCTAATCTCGCATCCACAGTGTTCCGGATGAACGTGTTTTAGAGCTCAGAGGAGGCTGGAGAGCATGCTCACACTTTACAGCCTTGAACATAACATAAAGTCCCAAAGTGCTGCAGAGCCCCAGCCTTGCTGAGCGTGTCAGTGCTGCAGAACCCCAGCCTTGCTGAGCGTGTCAGTGCTGCAGAACCCCAGCCTTGCTGAGTGTGTCAGTGCTGCAGAACCCCAGCCTTGCTGAGCGTGTCAGTGTTCAAAACTCCAGCCTTGCTGCACATGTCAGTGCTGCAGAACCCCAGCCTTGCTGAGTGTGTCAGTGCTGCAGAACCCCAGCCTTGCTGAGTGTGTCAGTGCTGCAGAACCCCAGCCTTGCTGAGTGTGTCAGTGCTACAGAACCCCAGCCTTGCTGAGCGTGTCAGTGCTGCAGAACCCCAACCTTGCTGCACGTGTCAGTGCTGCAGAACCCCAGCCTTGCTGAGTGTATCAGTGCTGCAGAACCCCAGCCTTGCTGAGCGTGTCAGTGCTGCAGAACCCCAGCCTTGCTGAGCGTGTCAGTGCTGCAGAACCCCAGCCTTGCTGAGCGTGTCAGTGTTCAAAACTCCAGCCTTGCTGCACGTGTCAGTGCTGCAGGCCCCCAGCCTTGCTGCGTGTGTCAGTGCTCAAGTGTTTGGCTCACGCAGACTTTCAGACTAAGAATGCTCAAGCTAAGTTACATTCCCAAATTTTGATAAAAGGCTTGAAAGACAAGGAGACAGACAAATCGATGACTCATCGGATACTTGATACAGTCTCAGTAGAGGGCATTAGAAATGATCTACACATACTTTACAGTTTCCATTTGAATGATAACATTTAGCGCAAGGCCTTCTCTAAAAACAATTTGTAATGTCACTCAATATATAAAGTTATCCAATAAAGTTGAAGTTCCCTTATTTCCCATTAATTAATGGGATATTTTTTAGAATAATCTACTTTAAGAAAAAAAAAACAGAAAAACTTTAAATTCCTTTTCTTCCTAGTAAATCACAGTTATTTATATTGATCTTCTGGGGCTAAGACAAAACTTGAAAACATATATATTTAGACAACTCATATCAACTAAGATGGCCTAAGATGTGTGAGAGCACAAGGCCAGCAGCCTGACTGAGGAGAGTGTGGAAGATTCAAACACACGTAGGCACACCGATCCAGGGGCTTGGGGGCAGCTCCGCAGGACACTAACCTCGGCAGGAAATGCTCTATTCAAATAGCATACACTGCTATGAATGTGTCCCCCCAAAATCATATGTTACTAACTCAATCTCCAAAGTGTGATGGGCTTGGGAAAGGGAGCCAACTAGATGGCCATCCACACTCGTGAGCGTGGTGGTTTGATAAACTTTTCCATGGGCCCATGAAGCTATACCTGGTCCTCAGCTATCGATGCTATTTAAGAAGGTTGTGCAAATCAAAACGACCTTGAGATTCCACTTCACACCAATCAGAATGGCTAAGATCAAAAACTCAAGCGACAGCAGAAGCTAGCAAGGATGTGGAGAAAGGAACACTCCTCCATTGCTGGTGGGATTACAAGCTGGTGCTACAACCAGTCTGGAAATCAGTCTGCAGGTTCCTCAGAAAATTGGAAATAGTTCTACCTGAAAACCCAGCTAGACTCTAATAGGTTCTTGATTGTGTCAATAAAGACGGTGGAAGCCAATCGTTGGGCAAAAGGAAAAAGGTGGGACTTCCGGGTCCCAGGAGGAAGAGAGGAGTCTAGAGGGAAGAGGCAGAGCAAATGGTAGAGCGGAGCAAGAGGCCAACATGTAGGTCTCAGGGCACCTATGGTTTGTAGCCTCTGCCATGGGGGGAGGCCAAGGAGGACGGGGCAGGATGTTCTTCACACGGCCATTGAGTTATCTGGCTAGTTTTAGAATATTAAGGCTGTATGGTGTTTTCCATCCACAGGGAGTAAGGTGGGCAGGAGGAAGGGCATGGCCAGGGCGGTCCTCGGCAGCTTGGCGGAGGAGCCTCGAGAGGTTGAGAGAGCTCAGGCAGGGCACCGGAGAAAGAGCTACCGTGTTTCTAAACCTCCATGCAACAGGGCAGGGGGAACCCAACATCAGGGAGATAAAACCTGAAGAGACCATATCCAGTAGACAGGCATGGACCCCAGTAGGGGATGGGGCCACCCATACATCTCAAAAATTTTAAGGCAGGATTGTTCCTGTCTAAAGGAAAGACACGGGCAAAAAATGAAGCCGAGACTGAAGGAAAGGCCGTCCAGAGACCTCCCCACAGCACAATCCATTCCATCCAGACGCCAAACCAGGACACTACTGCCGATGCCAAGAAGTGCTTGTAGACGGGAGCCGGGTGTGGCTGTCCTCCCTCTGAGAGGCTCTGCCAGCACCCGACTAAGACAATATAGATACTCATAGCCAACCATTAGACTGAACACGGGAACCCAAATGGAAGACTTAGGGGAAGGACCAAATGAACTGAAGAGTAGTGCAACCCCAGAGAAAGAACAACAACCTGGACCCCTCAGAACTCCAGGGACTAAGCCACCAACCAAAGAGTATACATGGACTGACCCGTGGCCCCGAGCTACACATGTGGCAGGGGACACTTTGTCAGGCCTCAGTGAGGGGCTTAGTCCTGTGGAGGTTTGATGCCCTAGAGCCGGGGGATGTTAGAGGGGTAAGATGGGAGTGGGTGGGTGGATGGGGGCAGGTGGGCGGGTGGATGGGGGAGTCCCCTCCTAGAGGCTGAGGGGAGGGGGCAGGATGGGGGGTCATGGAGGGGAGACTAGGTAAGAGGGAGAGGGTGTGAGTCTCTCAAAGCTAAGTTTTGAAGTGTTCAGCTGCAGAGAATGTCTACACCTCAAACTTGAATTGACCTTCAACACCCCCCCCCAAAAAATCAGATCTCAGACTCGAAGCTCCAGATAGGGGTTGTTTGTTTCAGCGGACAGAAATAGCATTCATATATGACCAGAGATCTCAGAACTGGTCCTACTATAAATCAATCCTCGGGCAAGTAATTACACAGGTAGTTTTCTTCCTGCAGACTCCAACCTACCAGAGGATGACAGGGATGTTAATGAGATTATTACAAAAACCCAAAGCTCATTGAGCCCTTTGAAGCTTTTTATATGGCTATGAAGAGTTACTCATCTGAGGTCAGTGAGTTCTGGGCGTAGCCTCATTAACATTAGATCAGCAAGCATGGGCACAACCAGCCTTGACTCCTCATTTCCAAAGCCGACCCTTTCTCTTCCTGAAGACAGCGGAGAAGGGGATTTTGTTACTTGAACAGCTGACCGTAATTTACATGACGACCAACCCAAGACAGTATGTCTTAACACCTTAACTATGACCAAGAGCTCACATGACACCCAACAATTCCAAGCAGACTTGAAAAATCTGAAACAAAGAAAGCATGTGTCTTTTTCCTACAAGTCAAGTGCTTGGTGGTACTAGCGAAAGGACCCAGGCCCAGAACAGGGAGAGAATACCAAGAGTATCAGAAGTGTACTGAGGACGGAAAGGTGCTGATTGCAGTCACAGCCAGTCTGGTGCACTGGTGGCATTTTGACCCAATAGCCACAAATGCTTAACTGATCTACGTAACACCAATGGCAAATGCAGCCACATGACTTAGTGTCCTGCCATATCACACCACAGAAACTGGGACATGGCTCACATAGGATTGATGTGTGTCAGACTACAGAAGTAGGCTCCCCAAATCACTTCCAAATGAATCCCAGTTGTCATCTCAAAGAGTACCAGGCAATTTGGTCAATATTTGACCAGAGAACTTAACTATAAACCATAACTACAGAGAGTGCTGAGCTGTCCATTTCCACTATCACACATATGCTTATTATGTAGATGAAAATTACTTTCATTAGAAAATACCAGGAACAAAACAGCTTTCCAAATTTACGTTTGTTTCCATTTTTCCATAAAGTAAATGTGACACATCTACCATCAGCAAGGGAGTGAACACAGACCTCAAAGGACACACCATTCCTGCCGTCAAGGGGCAGTGAGCCCCCCCTAGGACAAACCCAATGGAGGTAAAAACATGCAGTGCTTTGAGGCTGATGGGCACCCCAGAGAACTCACAGGAGGATGGGCATCCCAGAGAACTCACAGGAGGATGGGCATCCCAGAGAACTCACAGGAGGATGGGCATCCCTGGAGCACTCACAGGAGGATGGGCATCCCTGGAGCACTCACAGGAGGATGGGCATCCCTGGAGCACTCACAGGAGGATGGACATCCCTGGAGCATTCACAGGAGGATGGGCATCCCAGAGCACTCACAGGAGGATGGGCATCCCGGAGTACTCACAGGAGGATGGGCATCCCTGGAGCACTAACAGGATGATGGACATCCCTGGAGCACTCACAGGAGGATGGGCATCCCTGGAGCACTCACAGGAGGATGGACATCCCTGGAGCACTCACAGGAGGATGGGCATCCCTGGAGCACTAACAGGATGATGGACATCCCTGGAGCACTCACAGGAGGATGGGCATCCCTGGAGCACTCACAGGAGGATGGGCATCCCTGGAGCACTCACAGGATGATGGACATCCTTGGAGCACTAAGAGGATGATAGGTATCCCTGGAGCACTAAGAGGATGGTGAGCATCCAGAGCACTAAGAGGCAGTGCTCACAGCACACTGCAGGAGCTGATGGACTGGAGCCTCTCGTGTCTGCCTGAGTGCTGGTAGACAAGAAGGAGGTTTTATTTGACTTTGCATGTGTGGTGTGCCATTTATAACATGTGGGGCTGGAGAAAGTCCTGGAGACACTCTTTTTCTAGAAAATAAGGAGGTGAACACCTTAAAACTGCTCTCCTAATCTGAAGGTCCACAATCACAGAGGCAAGAGGTCAAACTACAGGGAGCACAGTTCACTAGAGTTGGCCTTGAATCCACAAAGAATTAGGACATGGCACCCCATGGCCACCACACTCTGCTGATGCTCCAGTGCCTCACAAGAACTAGTAAAGTATTGCCAACGTAGATAGACTACGCACGTTCCCATATATAAATGTTTTTCAATACTGAGGATAGAGTACAGGTCTTCTATCAATGAGCTACAACCCTTATCGTAAATAAAATAAAAAACGATGTGTATGTGTATGGGGGGGGAGGGTGCTTGAGCACATGCATGTGGAAGTCGGGGACTCATGCCCAGTGCCTTCCCAGACTGCTCTCTACCTTATTTTTTGAGACGGGGTTTCCCGCTGAACCTGGGGCTCACCAGTTCATAGTCTTTGGCCAGCAAAATACCAGGTTCCTCCCTACCAGGCTCCTCCCGCCTGAGCCTTATACCACTGGGATTCTAAACACACACCACCACTGTCTGCTTCTCACACTGTTGTCTGGAGACAAGACCTCATGCTTGGGCAGCAAGCTCTGCGCCAGCTGAGCCGTTCCCCCCCCCCCCCAGCTGCTGCTTCAGATGTATGTAAATCGTCCCTGGATGACGGGGACAGCTATGGAAATGGACGGTGTGAGACGTGTGCTCACGTGTATGGGAAACAATGGCAAGAGGAAACCATGCCCGTTATCTAAAGTAGATAATTATTTTTTAAACATCTTCAGTATGAGGTTGGCTAAATCTGTGAATGCAGAATCTGTTCATGCGAAGGACTAAATGTATAAGAAAATTCCAATTCTTTTTAGCAGAAAATGGGTTTCATGATGTAATTTAGAAGGACAGCTAAGCGGCAGAGTAGCACACACGGGTAATCACAGCACTCAGTGCTGAGACAGCCACCGGGGTTTAGGACGCAGGGCCAGCCTGGGCAACACCAGGAGCTGCCAGCTTAATAAAGACGGAGATTAGACATAGATGTAACTATAGATGCGAGCCTGCACAGGACATGCCCTTCAGACGCTCGGTGAGAATTCGGGAGGGCGAGAACATAAAGCTCAGGGAATACTCCAGCCCATTCGACAGGAGAGCCAAGCAGGAAAATTAACCACCACCGACTTTCAGTCGCTTCGTTTGTTTTTTTTTTTTTGTAATATTTTTTTATTTTCTATATTCTTTGTTTATATTCCCCTTTCCCAGTTCCCCCCTCCCCATATGTCCCATAAGCCTTCTTCTCTCCACCCGTTCTCTAATCACCTCCCTCCTTTTTCTCTGTCCTTATATTCCCCTCCAATGCTAGATCAAACCTTTCCAGGGTCAGGACCCTCTCTTTACTTCTTCATGGGAGTCATTTGTTATGCTAATTGTGCACTGGGTATTCAGAGCTTCTGGGCTAATTAATATCCACTTATCAGAGATTGCATTCCATGTGTATTCTTTTGTGATTGGGTTACCTCACTTAGGATGATATTTTCCAGTTCCAACCATTTGCCTAAAAATTTCATGAATTCATTGTTTTTAATTGCTGAGTAGTATTCCATTGTGTAAATATACCACATTTTCTGTATCCATTCCTCCTTTGAGGGATATCTGGGTTCTTTCCAGCTTCTGGCTATTATAAATAAGGCTGCTATGAACATAATGGAGCATGTGTCCTTAGTGCATGCCGGGGAATCCTCTGGGTATATGCCCAGAAGAGGTATAGCAGGGTCCTCCAGAAGTGTCATGTCCAGTTTTCTGAGGAACCACCAGACTGATTTCCATAGTGGTTGTACCATCTTGCAATCCCACCATCAGTGGAGGAGTGTTCCTCTTTCTCCACATCCTTGCCAACATTTTTAACCTTAGCCATTCTGACTGGTGTGAGGTGAAATTTCAGGGTTGTTTTGATTTGCATTTCCCTAATGGCTAATGATGTTGAGCATTTCTTAAGGTGCTTCTCGGCCATCCGAAGTTCTTCAGATGAAAATTCTTTGTTTAGATCTGTACCCCATTTTTAATAGGGTTATTTGGTTCCCTGGGGTCTAACTTCTTGAGTTCTTTGGATATATTGGATATTAGCCCTCTATCAGATGTAGGGTTGGTGAAGATCTTTTCCCAATTTGTTGGCTGCCGGTTTGTTCTTTTGACAGTGCTGGGTCTGAAGATTCTTGTTTGTTTTGAAGTTAGCACATAAATCTTTCATCACCACATTTTCATGTGTGCTTTGTTTGCATTGCTCTTTCTCCCCAGGTCCCTTCCCACCCACCCTGACTCCCATGCTCACCCCTAACCCTCACACCCCATCCCCCACCTCCTATATCCCATCTCCCACCCCACACCCCATCCCCCACCTCCTACCCCACACACCCCACACCCCAACCCCCAACTCGCACCCCACACACCCCCATTCCCTATTCCCCATCCCCCTGGAACTACTTTCAAGTCCCATTTATTCTATTACCTTCCACCTCCCTCCTTCCCTAAAACCTCTTCCCCATATCTCATTGGCAACTTCATATCTAAGTAAGTAATTCTGACAGAAAAAGAGGACAAAGGATATTTCAAAGTCTGGACACATGGCCGGGAAGACAGAACCGTCAAAACCCCTAGCCTCAATACAGAACAAACAATTCTCCCACAAAAGTAAAACAGGGACCTGGCAGGACTGCTATACAAAGCCCTTGGGGCAAGTCTGATTCACTCTTCTGGTCTCACTGGTTGGAAATAGCGAGCCAAACGCTACAAGTGTCCACACACACACACACACACACACACACTAAGGCACACACATGCACACAACACCTACACAATAAAAATCAATACAGCAGGCCCCTGACAAGGCTCAGAGCGTGAAGGTATTTGCTACTGGGCCTAACAACCTAAGTTGGATCTTGAACAGAACCAACTCCCCCATCAAATTGTCTCTGAGCTCCGGGTATATACCACGCCACACACGCCTGTCCCCAAACACACGTCAACACACAGACAAAAATACATACATCATAATATAAATAAGCCTGGCTTGATGGTACATGTCTGTAATCCTAAATTAGAGGCTGTGGCAGGAGGATTATAGCTTCACCCAGCCTGAGCTAGAGAATCAAAGGAAAGAAATGAAAAGGAAAAGAAAGGGAAAGGGAAAGGGAAAGGGAAGGAAAGGAAAGGAAAGAAAGGAGGGAGAGGAATGGAGAGGGAAAACACTCAATTCTAAATTTAAATCACTCGTAGTGTATTTTCAGTGATGAGTCCTGTGTCTTGTCCCCGAGTGTGGGGCTGGGAGTGTGTAAAAGGGCATTAAGGAGAAGCTGGCCAGGAGATTCCAACACACGCTGAAGCTTGAGGCAAAAGCCCATACATGCTCCTATCTGAATATAATCAACTTTAAAGAAGTTAACTATCAATATCAAAATGAAGGTGAATTATGTCTAAAAGCCCATTCTATTAGCCAATTACATTGTATAACAGACTACGGGTAGACTTAATGAGGCCGCAGAAAGAGGAGCCAGGGGTTGTATACTTTTCCCCTTCCTAGATTTCCCTGGTGACTATCATTTAATCCAATCTATTAAGCTTGAAAGCATGCATACACACATCACAGAACATAATGCTATAAATCTTACCAATTGCCCCATGTCTTGTGCATTTTTACCATTATAAATTAACCTCATAATGGATAAAGTATGAGGTTTTGTACCTTAGATGGAAATGAGTTAAATAGATCAGTATATCTGAGAACTATTAGAGTTGAATCAAGACTTTTATGGTATTTACCTCACGTGTTAAGGAAATGCACCCATTGTCTCCTAGTAGGATCTTTCCTAGAGTTTCTACATCTAAATTGCATGCATGCACACATGCATACACACCACACATGCACACACACACATGCACACCACACACGTATGCACACACACGCAGAAAGTAAACAACAGCAGATTCAGATCTGTGTGCCGTGCCCTTCCCACTGCCCTGCTTGGCAGGAGGTAATAGTACCGCCTAAGTTTTGGCAGTACTGAGTAAATCACACAGACACTTTTCTTAACTTCTCAAACAAAAGACATTTATTTTGAGAGCCAACACCGCAATTCATTCCCTCTGGGCAAGAGCCAAGGGAGTGACAGAGGAGCGCGGCTGGCGTGGTGACCTGCCATGTCCATCGGCCACTGCCTCCTCACACACAGTTGCTTGTTTTCAGGATGGACAACCACTCATCAGAAGACCACCACTCACGGAGGGGGAAATGCCTGTCTGAATGGACGTAAGGCCCTGAAATGAAGGTGCAAGCTCTATGCACCACTGCACCAGAGACTTGTAATTTCTTCCCAACTTGGGACGCATCAGGTGGCTAAAAACCAATATACTATGGTGTGTAAAGCTCTAAATGTTACCATCACAAAGATGACAGATGTTAGAGTCAGCTCAGCAGGGAAGCACAAACTCAAGCTGGTCCCCAGCACCCAGCTCCAGCCGCCCTCAACATTATGTCCCCTGTAAATCTAGTGACCTCACACCGTCCTCTGGCCTCGATGGCATCTTCACACATGACACAAATATACCCACAAAGGCACACACATGCACACAAATTAACAATAAAGCTTTTTAACAATACAATATGGTAACTAGCTAAAGATATTTTGAACCAACCCTATTTCTGTTCCCAGAACAAATTTATAATTCTTTTCCGATTCTCTCTATACCAACCATAATTTTTGTGGCTATTTACCTGACAGAGTAGAAAATGTTCTCTCGATAACGTAACTCAGGAAGATTGTAGGAATTTCTAGCTGAAGTACACACCATGTTCATGGGGTCACTCCCATGCCGTGTCTACAATGACCTGTTCCTTTGTAAAGACCATGAACAGTCACTGCAACAGTTACAGCTTTTTCCAGAGATTTTTTTTTAAAGATTTATTTATTATTAAACATAAGTATACTGTAGCTGTCTTCAAACACACCAGAAGAGGGCATCAGGTCTCATTACAGATGGCTGTGAGCCACCATGTGGTTGCTGGGATTTGAACTCAGGACCTTTGGAAGAATAGTCAGTGCTCTTACCTGCTGAGCCGTCCCTCCATTCCCCAGATTTTCAAATGCCATGTGTATTCCTTGTTATTTAAAGTCACCCCACCACGCAACCTTAGATATGGTCTTTACAGTCAATGTTGAGTTGATTGATTGTCTACACATTGCTGAGGCAAATAACTTTTGTTTTGTTTTCTTTTCTTTTCTTTTGTTTGCCTTTTTGAAACAAGTTCTCACTTTGTAGTCCTGGCTGTAACTCACTATGTAGATGAGGTTGGCCTCAGACTCATAAATATCCACCTGCCTCTGCCTCTGCCTCCTGAGTGCCAAGACTAAAGTCATGGGCCACCACAGTCAGCCATTTTATTGTCCTTATATCTGTATAATCATATATAGCATTATATATCACATATGTAGCATTATATATCATATATATATCAACACATGTCACATATAGTCATTATGTTAATATTGAGCATTTTCTACTGGTGGTGAGTTGAAAGACATTTAATCTTTATAACAAACTGCTGGACACTGGCAGTGTTATCTGCTAAGGATGCTGCCCATCCAGCAGTGGCGAGAGCTGCCTCCTCTGGGCTTCCTAGAATCAGTGCATGGCGCAGCCTTCCCAATACTTTACATACACCATTGTGATGTGCTAAGCCATCCCAGTTAAATTTTATCAAAGAAGCCAGCAATTTCTTCACCTGTAATATTCAAGGTCTTCCAGAAAAATAATTAATCAGCCACAAACACAATAATCATGATTCCAAAGGTAACAGACAGACTCACTTGTAACTTTCCACTTGTCTGCAAGAAGAGACAGTTATGAAGGAATCCGTGCGGGGACTGTAAGCCAGAGGGCCAGGCAGAAGAGAACCGGGGAGAAATCTGCCGAACGCATAGCTTTCCTGCTCAAACACCATCAGCATCCCATCCATAGACTGGATACAAATTAAATCCCGACCTAAAGAAGAATTGGAAGAAGTTAGATACCTTATTCTTCATAAATTTGATGTTTAATGATCACTATTCTGCATAAATATATCACAGCTTTTACTGTACAAGGCAATCTCAAGGTAGTTTCAATTTTAGTTTACAAGCCAGTGAAAATATCAGGTTAGTAATATAAATACATATAATCACGTCCCAATTTTTATATTCATAAGATGTTTATAACTTCCTTGTATACTAAAATCATATTTACCAGGGGTGTGTTTTTTTTTTACTTTTAATAACATTTCTTTTTATATATTATACACCAAAATCTCCAATTTCAAAATAATCCCTAAGAACAATCATGATTCTCTAAGATACTGCTTTTCCCAAACTCCGACACATAACAAAAATAGCCCTCCCGGGACCTCCTCACTGTCGTAGCTCTCCCGTTTTCATTAACTTACACATCAAACACAGGGCAGAGGGAGCCAGGGACCCGAGTCAGCAGTGCAGCACATGCATAGCATGCGGGAAGTTCTCAATTCCAACCTCAACACACAATACACTACAACACACACATAAATTCATATGCACTCATGCATGTACACACATACACAAATGCACTCATGCATTCTCATACACACAAATGCACACACATAAATGCATGTGCACTCATGCATGGTCTCACATACATAAATGCATATGCAGCTATTCATGCTTGTGTACACAAAAACGCACATATACAAATAAATTGATGTCAGATGACCTCACTGGGAGACGGTGCTGAAATATTTGTGGGTGACAGGGTATACGGGATGCAACTTTAAACACTACAAATGGGTCCATTGCAACTGATTGTCTACAGATGTGATGCTAAAGTTTCAGAACCAATGCCCTAGCACGACAGAATAAGGAAACAGGACCTGAAGAGAACCTGAGCCCCAGAGAAAGGTAGACCCTGCGGCGAGAGCTGAGTCTGTGAACGTAGTGTAAAGGTCTCATTTCCTGAAACTCCAGAAGCATCAAGGAAAATACTAAAACTGTTTAGTCTAAGACAGCTGCTCCTGGAGACGTACAATCTAGGGTTCAATGCAGGTCCACCAGTCAGAACTGTAGCTAGCAGTGCCCCAGTCTGTCGGGCAGCCATCCACCTCAGTATCTTATGACAATTATGTAGGACAACTAGACTGGCAATGGGAACTCCTCACCTCCTTCACCGCCTGCCTGACGCTGCACAGCTTGCAGTTTCCTGCACAGCTCACGATGACGCCCACCGCCCCACTTCTGCTTCCGGTGGCCCCACTTCTGCTTCCGGTGACCCCACTTCCGGTGGCCCCACTTCTGCTTCTGGTGACCCCACTTCCGGTGGCCCCACTTCTGCTTCTGGTGGCCCCTCTCCCTTGCACTATTCTTGCCTACTCCAGTGACACCTTGTGCTTTCTTTTAATGTTTGACGGGAATGACTTCTGAATTTAAAAACAGTCCCTGACTTTATGTAAACTACTTAGCGATGTCCATCACAATTGAGGGATGGGTATAGTTTACAGTGGAGGAGGAAAAAGAATCCCTCAAATGAGCAGGAAGTCAGGACAGGGGTAAGATGGTCACTTTGGCTTTTGAAGGGCCAGGTTAAGATGGAAGACACTATCTGAAGTCTCATCTGGAGGCAAGAAATCCCCATAAATGACGAGGTGAGTCTGACTCTGAATCAGACTGTGTCTTCCCATAACTGCCTTTTCCTTGCAAGTATCCTTTGTCCATGATCTCTCAGAAGCCCATTCGGACTTTCCCCTTAAACTAATTATCTATTAAAATGATCTTCTTTTGTGTCTCTCATCAACTCCAAATTCAAAAGCAGAAACCCTATTCATCTGTATAAATTACAAAATGCCTGGCACGCAGGAGATCCAGTGAGAAACATTGAGATGCAGTAAGTTAAGCAAAGGAATTTATTCATCTGCACTTTGGATTAGCTGGGGTTTTATTCTAAGTATTTCATACACTTCATCTGAAGTATATAAAAAATGGTTTAGTTATTACAACCTTGGTTACTAATATTTAGAAAAATGTAGAGATCAAACCAAAACATAATTCAAAAACAAATAAATAAATCTCTCAAATCACTGCTTTGGAAACGACTTGAGAACACATACCAAAGGCTCTTCTTACAGATGAGACCAGAAGGAAAGGACCATGAAGGCTGTGAGAGTGTCCTAGATCTGAAAGGGCAGAGCCAAGAGGAAGTGACGGGATTCCAGGGTGATTTCAATGACACACTGATGGACCACACTGAAGAGTCCACACCACATGGTTAGCACTTGATCAGAAGCTCCCGTGGGCTTGCTTATAAGGCTTGAAAGAATGTTAGCAGAATAATGACAATATTAAGTAATACTGTCATCTATTACATATTAGACTCCCAGACTTGTGCTATATGACTAACCATCGTGTTAACTTTAATAGTCAACAGCTCTAAAAATTATTCGATGTTCCCACTTGATACATCAAAATACTAAAACTCATAGAGCCTAATTAACTCACTTAACATCAAAGAATTAGAAAGTGACAGAGCAAACTCAGGCTGGGATCCGTCTGTGTCTCCGCACCTGCAGAGGAAAGAATGACATCCACTCTGAAAGCCAGGGCTCATTAGCATGCAGAGTGTAAGCAACGTGGATGGAATTAAGCCCTGCAGAAGATCAGAGCCTCGTCACTGTGAACGCGCTCAGAAAGGCTCCATGGTAAAGGGGGGATGTGCCACCATTGAACGGAGGAGCAGAAACATGGAACTGGGAGGGAATGTCTGGGAGAGCAGATGAATCAATCCCTCAGAAGACACAGAGGCAGGGGCGCTTGGTCACAGGCACGCTTGACGTATAGTACACCAGGCCGAGACTCAACCAAGACAGCACAAATGAAATACATGATAACGTTTTAATGAAGCCTCCAAAAATTATACCTGTAACTTTTAACTAGAAATTATTAAGAAAGTTGAAGGTTTCAGCATAGTTTAGACAATCATACCATTAGTCTCAAACAGAAGAGAGCAATTATGTAAGTTAAATATCTGCAAGACCCAAGAAGGGTTGCAAAAGGGCCTATCAAGTCCATTCAAAAGGATTTTTAAAAAATATATATATATATATATATATATATATATATATAATTTTTAAAAGCAAAAGGAAAATGGTGCCTGTGAGGATGGAGAGGAAACTAGAACGTTCCTCATGAAGTGAATCCGATTAAACAGTGTATCCCATTTCCTGATGTTGAAATACACAGAGCGCTAACACGATACAAAAAAACAGCAAGCAATTACATGTTGAACTGACCACTAGATTAATGGTTTAATAAATTATAGTCTGCTCACTAAAATGGTGTGTAGGAGTGTGTGTATGGCCATTCCCAGAAATTCTTTCTACCAAGCATATCCCAGGGAATTTTCCATCGCTGGCTGCTATGGCAACAAGGCACTCTTGGATGCCATCTCTCTGCTGTCCTCTCTCCCTGTGGAACCCACGTGGCACGGGAAGTGGAGTGGTACACATGCGGGACGACCACCATCATTCAGTGTGCTACGTAATCTCTGAATCTCTCTGTGCTCATATTTCTTCGGCACACTGGCTGAAAATACGAGTGAAGAAATGCGGTCGTGACCCATAGCCAGGCATATATTGTCGTTCGGCGTGCAACTGTCAAAAGTACTTGGTCTTGCTCCAAGTCGGAAAAACACATGAAAAACAGCTGCATAGGTAGTCAGAAAGGCAGACGGGACACATCCAGAGACTGATGCACAGGAACAAAAGAGTCCACAAGTCTGTGAAACTTCCGCTCTTTTTATACAGGGAGAAAGGCTGTGCTGTTGTTACAAAAAAATCTGAAATACTAACTCATTAATCTTTAAGCAAGACTAAGTCAGAAATGATGAAATGTGTCTGCTGTGAGTGAAGATGCAAAATGTTCAGAGTACGATTCCAAGCACACTGCTTAAACACAGCTAGGACATGGAGTCCAAAGGTTCTCCAGGTTGTACATCTGCCACTAAATATCCCTTTATGATTTTCATGCCTGTTACTGTAAGAAAAAAACCACTGCCATCTCTTGGAAATGCATAAACCTCAGGCTTTTCTAAACTGTAAACACTTGGTAACCGGTTGAAGACAAGGAAAGCTAAACTCTTTATCCTTCCTGTGGAGGTTTGAATGAGAATGGCCCCCAATAGACTGCTGTGTCTGAACATCCAGTGCCCAGTTGGAGGGAGTGGGTCACTGGGGCTGAGTTCTGAGGTTTCAACATACTCTGGCCATCTTGAGATCTTGAGATATTTCTCCAACCCCCTCCCTCCCTCCCCCTCCCCCTCCCCCCCCCCACTCTCTCTCTCCTCCTTTTCTTCCTCCCTCTCCCACCCTCCCTAGTGAATCAAGACCTAAGGTCTCAGCTGTTTCCACCACCATGCCTTTGCTCCACCATCTTTGATTTCAACCCTTTACAACAGTAAGTTAACACTGCCTCTTCTAAGTGTCCCTGGTGATGGCATTATATATCATAGCCACAGGAAAGCAGCTAAGATGTTATTCTTTCACTTTTTTCCTTGAACAAATAATTTGTGACTAATAATAGTCCGTTACATACTTAGATTCCAAGCTTAAAACCTTAGTTATAAAGGAATAAATAAATGTTCAGACCCTAAGCAAACGGGAATAAACAAACAGAAAACATGTGTTTGACTAACTAGCTAACATTTATAGGTAATTTTCAGAGAAATAACATGGGCTTTCAATGAGGACTCAAGCGTTGTCTCAAAAATAACTTGGTGAGACTAATCCCAAACTCAAGAAAAAGCACTGGGTCTACACACCAACTCTTCGTATGAACTTGACTTTTAACATTTTAATGTGTCTCTTCTTAAATGTTAATAGCTTCAAAAGAGCATGACTGTGTTTTACCAAGTTATTTAACAGAGTCTTTTTTCCCCTTAATTTTTTTTTTTCTTTTTTTTGGCTCTCCTCACCAAGCACTGAACCTTTCCCCTTAATTGTAAACAAAAATAGTAGATAATAAAAAAAAAAAAATCGCAGGCATTCATTAAGTTAGCATTCTATGTGATGATTCATTAAGTTCAGGGTTAGATGTTCTATCATCACTTGTACCCACAGAAGAACAGGAGAACTGTTTCCTCAGGTGCAATGAGCATTGATGTTTTTATAACATTCTCCATTAAACAAATGTCACAGACATCCACTGTCTGACTGGTGTATGCTGGGAGACACAGTGCATTTTATATGAAACCTAATTAAATACTTCAACAATATAAGAACAAGGACATTGTAATGGCTTGTATATGCTCGTCCTAGGGAGTGGCACTATTAGAAGGTGTGGCCTTGTTGGAGGAGGTGTGTCACTGTGGGGACGGGCTCGGAGATCTTCCTCCTAGATGCCTGAGGACACCCAGTCTGTTCCTGGCTTCCTTTGGATAAAGATATAGAACCCTCAGCTCCTCCTGCACCATGCCTGCCTTCATGCTTCTGCCTTGATGACAATGGACTGAATCTCTGAACCTGTAAGCCAGCCCAAATTAAATGTCATTTATAAGACTTGCCTTGGCCATGGTGCCTGTTCGCAGCAGTAAAACCCTAACTAAGACGGATGTATTCGAATAATTTAAAAGGCTAATAGAGCATGGCGAGTGGCTGCAAGTGTCAGGAAAAGCTTCAGAACAAAGATCACAGTTGGGTCTTGAGAGTTTAGTCTGCCAGGCAATCAGAGAAGTAAAAGCAAAAGGAATGTCGCGTGCACAGCCTCAGGTTGTGAATGAGAAGTGTTGGAGGATGACAGGAGGGAGAGGGTGGGTGGAGGAAGATACTGCTAATGAAGGAGGTCAAGGTCAAGGTCATCAGAGCTAAGGTTAAAGCAGAGGCATCTCCAGCACAGCGGCGTCCACGCTTCAGCTTCATCCGGGTGCTATCAGTCTCCTCATCCGGAAAGGAGTAGCAGACCTTTCACGAGGCTGCTATGGGGACTAGACATAATAAAAATGCACGCTTCCTCACACCTGATAAACATCTGGTAAACAGCGATCACTACCACCATTACCACACAGGCACAACTGTGTGACACTCTGTGAAAATCAAACTGTGAAAAAATAAATTTGAAGAGAATTTTTTGCTTTGGGGAAAATGTATTAGGAGAAAACTCACATACATATACACACACACACACACACATACACACATTCACGATTACATACACACAAATACAGGAACAGACACACACACTTAGAAACTCATCATCTTTGTCAAAGGAAAGGGTTCTTTTTAAGATTTTTTTAAAAGATTTATCTATTTACTTACTTATTAAATGTGTATGAGTACACTGTAACATCTCTTGACACACCAGAAGAGGGCTTCAGTTCCCATTGCAGATGGTTGTGAGCCACCATGTGGTTGCTGGGAATTGAACTCAGGACCTCTGGAAGCGTGGTCAGTGTTCTTAACTGCAGAGCTATCTCTCCAGCTCTTTTTAAGATTTTTAACTTTGAAAAAACCTCCCAGAACTTGGGTGTATGTGAACCACTGACTGTTCAAGATAATTTTCTGCCTAAGTTAGGTTTATTTTCCCTAAGGCAGCAATCTCCCTAAATTGATAACTAACAAAATCTCATAAAAAGTATTCTGTAGGGCTGGAGAGATGTCTCTGAAGTGAGAGTGCTTACTGTGCAGTCGCAAGGGCCAGACAATGGGTCCCAGCATCACGTAAGAAGCTGGACACCCAGCACACACCTGGAGCCAGCTCTGGGGGAGGGGCAGAGGCAGGAAGAGCTCCAGGATTTACCCACTTACAGCATCAAAGACAACTCAAGTGCCAAATTCACGGAGAGACCCTGTCTCAAAGAACTAGGTGGGGAATGACAGGAGAAGGACCGTAACGTCTGCTTCCAGCTTCCTAAACATATACAGGTGCATTTACACGTGTAAACACGCACGCACACACAAATGAATAAGTAAACAAGCCTCGTTTAAGTGTTCTTTGTCCCAAAATCCTCTCTGGGAACGGAGAATGAGCTGCTGCTAACTGTGACTTCATTACCCAAACGTTCACACATCCATATTCTCATTCATTAGGTTCTCAGTTATATTCTCTCTCCCCCTGCCCTCTCAGTCACTCACTCACAAACACACATGCACACGCTCTCAAAAATTCTAAATAATATATAAGAAACAAGACGATGTCATCACACAATAAAATCCATGTGTTCAAAATTCCTCATCTGAAAGATAAACTCTCAGAGAGGGAATAGAGTACTGCTGCATATGCCCCTTTACGAAGCCAGCTGGTTTCAAAGTCAGATAAATTACTCAGGATAATAGCTGTAAGAGCTCTTATTCCCCCTGACTCTCTCCCCTCCCTGACCCCCGACCCCCCATGTGCTCCTGGCCAGCCTCTCCTCTGCCTCCTCCTCTTCTCTGTCTCCCTCCCTCTCTGTCTCTCTCTCTCTTTCTCTCTCCTCTCTGCTCCCTTCTCAACTCCCCCCCCCCCAGGTCCTAAATAAACTCTATTCTATACTAAAACTAAAATGGGATTAGGTCCCATTTTGTGAACCTATTCTGCACACACAATATTAGCCCCTTAAAAATTAAATCTAAAAGCAATTATTTGCTTTTTAGGTCCCACTTGGTCTCATTAGCATATCAAAAGGAATAGGAAAAACTCACAGTCTAAACTCACTATGTTCTAACTATGATCAATCAGCTAAAGTGGGGGGCTGGGGGCAGAAGTGTGGAAATTCTGAGCAGGGGTTCAATTTGATATAAACACCTATGATTTGAAATGACAAGCCAAGCTGAATTAGAAGACACTTCATGAACTGTCACCTTCTATCACAGGGCTCAGGGTACCGATTAAGTGATATATTAACTGGCTAACATATCACATCTTGCTTTTTCTTGAAGAAAGCAGTTAAAATGCTCTATAGTTAACAAAGGCCACAAGCACCTAGTCCTATTAGCAGTTTCCTACCACCCCCAGAAGAAAGGGCAGATTGGTCCAAAGAGCCTCTCTGGGTGTTGGTGACCATCAGGGCAGCCATGACGGCTCATCACACTCAGAGGAAACCCTAAAGGGAGGGCCTTTTATTCACTATGCCAAGAACAAAGGAAAAACTGGTTTCAAATCCTGCTCAGGTCTAGGTGAAGCTACTTCTCAAATTCCGCTGTAGGACTCAGGGAATCAAAGGGTGAGGCGAGGGCGCCCTCTGCTGTCCAGCAAAGACCCGCATGTCACCAGGCAACACGTGACTTGGGCTTTTCTGAAACAGTGTCTACTCAATCAGGCCGCCCTTGAACTTCAGTCTTCTGTCCACTATATCCAGCCAGAAATTTACTTCTTAAGAATGTTCCATAGCCATTCCCATATCTCCTGGGATTTTACTAGTCTCTATCAGGGACTCCCCTCACTTTGATGCCTTAAATCACCAGAATGTGGGCTGTGGTGATAAATTAGGACGGAACGCTTGCCGAGGAAGCACAGCAATCTGAGCTCAGTCCCCAGAACCCATACAGAACCTGCCTGGCGCGGTCATGTGTGCCCGTAGCCCCGGCGCTGGGTGGCGGCCACAGGGATTCCTGGGGCTCACTGGTTGGCCAGCCTCACCTACTTGGAGATTCCAGGCAAGTGAAAGGCTCTGACAAACATAAAGATGGACAGTAACTGAGAAATGATGGCCAAGGTTGCTCCACGGGCGCATACATAACTCTGCACATGAGATCTGGAACTGTTCTGTGCTCTCGATTTAAATGAGATCACACAAAGAGGCAAGGAAGCAAAGAAAGCAGTGGATTTGAGGAGAACAAGCGCGCAGTCAAAGGCTTTACCACAACCGCCGCGTCAGGAGTGCCGGACACTCATCGGCTAGGCTCTGCAATTCTTCTGCAAGGGAGGACAGTCAAGAAACCATTGTCCTCCTGTGGCGGGAACCGAGGCTCCGGGAAGCTCTGTGGTCTGCTCAGGGACACAGGGCAGCTGAACAGCAGGGTCAAGGCTCACAGCTGTCCTCCAGTCTCCACGCTGTCTCACCAGCTGTACAGAGCCACACAGCAGGCACCTAATGAGAGCTCTTCGATTCCATATTTAAGGTAGTCCACCACCACAGCTGAACTTACGACATCAGATTTAAGTATAAAATATTAAGTGTTTTATTGGACAGATAAAGCTTGATATAATTGCTCATCAACAATAAAATTGATTTATAAAAAAAGAAAAAAGTCAAGAAATACCCATTCTCTGTGTTGAATAAAATATTTGTTAAAAGCAGAATTTAAAGTGTATCAATATGCTGCCAAAAAACAAAGGAAATAAAATTCAGAGGCCAAAACCGAAGTGAAAGTGGAATCCACAAAGGTACACAGAGCCCTCAGGACATTTTCCTAAGCCAGATAGATAATCTAAACATGAGCTTTAGTTTTCATGGTCTCAAATGACATACAGAAAAGGAGAGGATGGGAGGAACCGCCCAGGACGGCGGCCCTCAAGCGTCTTCATCCCCACCATGCTCCAGAAAAAAAAAAAAACCTAAGACCACAAAGAACTTGACCCCTAACATGAACAGAATTCAGAAATAGCATTACCTCAACCAAAGGGGAAAGAAAATTCACATATCAGAACTTGGAACCAGATAAAGGGGGAAAAAAATCTCTCCTAAAACTTTATAAAAATTCATTAATGTAACTTTACTGACTAAGCCATTCTATTGGATAGCCCAAAAAACAAAAACAAAAAAACAAAGCAAAACAAAATCTGTGAATTTAGAATAAAATGGTCCCGGGCTAGAATCACAACCAAGCATGTAACCAAAGAAAGCTCAAATATTTAAAGGAACACACCAATCACTCGCACGGATAAAGTTCTGAAAGTGCGACCTCAGTCAAAACCACAGTATGCAAGGACCTGAGAAACACGAGCAGGAGACTGCAACTTAACACAGGAATTAGAGTCGCAAAGACTTCACATACGGAAAATGACAGAAGCTAAAATACGACATTCTTAAGCTTAAGGAAATTAAGGCAGGCATTAAAAACATGGTCAAGGGCAACTGGGCGTGCCCACCATGTGTCCACCATGCTTCCTTCTCCGATTAGGACCTCAAACTGGGCAAGCTGAGGAGCACAGCTTCCAACTGAGCATGCTCAGTGTGGTGCCCAATCTAAAGCCCTCTCAGGAATACGGATAAACTCCCAAAGAAAATCTCGGAATTTCCTTTGCTCAGGAGAGTCGCTGCTTCCAGAATAAATCCCATCTCTCCTCTCCTACTGGCTCTTTAAAATATATATACAAATGTATTACGTATGGCTAGCATACGGAAGGATACATACAGTAAGAGATTCGTATAAATGGTTAGGGAGATTTTTATCAGCACTTATGGGAACAAATGCTGGGATAGAGTGAACCAACAGAACACAAGTTCAAGAGCGGTTAGAGGGAACCCATGGCTAGCCGGGCGTAGTGCCACCTGAGTGTGATCAGCCCTCCCTCGGGAAGCTGAGGAAAGAGAGCATCCAGGTCAAGGCTAGCCTGGGCTACAGAGAGAAACAATGTGTCACACAGGATTTGTCATTCTAAACGTCCGTCAATGATGCAGGAAAAAGAAAAGTAAATCTAAATAAACTGTGCAAAATGCATCATCTCAGATATATGTAGCTTCAATGAAAGTCAGTACGCAAATACAAAAGGGACAGATAATCACTGAGCACTGTTTAGAATTATTGGACATCAGAACCGTAAAATCCATTTTTAAGTCCAATAAGCTCTGATTAGACAAGTAGAAATAAATCTCTTAGATGCCCCTTAAGAAATTACAGAACACCAAACATGTACACAGAATCTCTTAACAGCAGTAGGAAAGGCAGATCATCTAACAGGAAAAAAAGAACAGCTCAAACTAAACACTTGATTGCTTCAATGAACTGAAAAATAACTGTCAACATAGCACTGCATGCCCAGCCTCGCACACGCTTATTACAGATAAATATACACAGTCCCTAAGCCCAGCCTTGCACACACTTACACATGGATACAGACACTCCCTAAGCCCAGCCTCACACTCGCTTACACACGGATACACACACTCCCTAAGAGGTAAGACAAAGATGGACATTTAACTTTGAGTAGAGCCAGGCTTGTGCTCACAATGGCTACCTAAGCCAGCATGTTCCGAAGCCCAGAACCTGCTGCGGCCCCAGCTCTGCAGATGTGGACTACCTAGGGTGTGCATCACGAGTGGACACTGGACTTGGCTAATTGCTATTCCTGCATCGTGTGGTTTCTCTACATTAGGTGCAGACTGGGTTTTAAGCAAATGCCTGGATGGATATGGAGAACTGGGAACACTCAGTACTGTCAGGAGTACAAAGTGGTACAACCACTATGGAAGTCAGTGATTCAGCTGTGCCCAAAGGACTCCGTAGCCTACTGCAGACACATGTTTACACATATTTGTTGCTGCTCTATTCACAATAGCTAGGAAGTGGAAACAGAGTACATTTCCACCAACTGATGAATGGGTCATAAAAACGAAGCACATTTATACAATGAAACATCATTAGGTGTTAGAACATAGTCCAAGACTGAAGTCATGTGAAAAGAATTCAGAGAGCTTGTGAGAAAAACTCCAAAAGAACAAGACAAGAGTCTTGTGGTCTCTGTTTCTTCAAAAACACAAACTCAGTCCTGGGATGTGTTTCCAGGCTCCTCCCAAGTGTGGTGGATAGGAGTGTGTTCACCTCCGCTGTTGCTGTTCATGCACCTCTGTGAAAAATCGTGGTTTTGCCATGTTTGGCTTGTCCTTGTGGTTGTCCACTTTACTCGGATGACTTTTCTTAACCCTGAGTATAAACTGCCTGAGGCTCCGATTAAAGTTGGCTACCGCATGAGACTTTAGTCTGCCCCATTTATCCGCTCCATTCTCCCAGGTTCCAACCACCTTCAGTAAACAGTTCAGCCTTTAAGAAAATTAAATTCAGAGATGAATTGATGGAGCTGGAAATAATAATTCTGGGTGAGGTAAGCCAAGTCCAGAAGGACAAACAGCGAATGTTCTCTCATGTGGATGCTAGCTTGGAATCTTCAGATGCTTGTCTTTACATTGGAGTACCCAGAGAAGTCAGGAAAATGGTGATGGGCATTAGGGGTGACTTCTTAAAGAAAGACTGTAAAACAATGGTAACAGGGCAAAGGTGAATGGGGAAACGGAGCAAGGAGGGTTTAGTGGGGTGGGGAGAGCAGGGGAGGGTGCAGAAGTGACTGTGGGAGGGATAGAAAGATCTTTGAAAAAAACCATATGAACACCTACTACTGTAAAAGCCTTGACAATAAATATGTGTATATATAATGTTAAAACTCTGTACCGGGGAACGCCTCTCCCAGACACCATAGGCTATCAGATAGAAAGCTCGGTGTCAGGTCTGGGTAACGTCTCCTTGACTTCGTCAGTGGGGTGGTGTACACTCACAAACATCACGACTCTTCCCGTGGCTCTCAGTCTCTGGCCCCGCCACCACTGTGATGGTAAAACCGTGGTGCCAAGGGTAGCGCTTGAGTCAGAGGATGACGTAATGAACCAAGCTGCTGCCGACCTGGAAACCTCACCCCTATGCTAGCTTTCACGGTGGAAGGGAAAAGCAATCATCACGCTCACCAACTGTGACTTCTGCGAGCCGTAAGAATGACCAGGGCAACAAGACATACCCCATGGTGCAACAGCAGAGCAAATGAGATGGGAGTAACCAACCAGCTTCTGTTCAGATTTAAGGCCTGCTCAGCAAGATGGAGCTCAGACTTGGTACCATTGACGTAGCCATGAACCCATGGCTAGGTGGACCCTACGTCCTGGGGGAGAATCTACTACTATTAGTCTATTAAATGGACATATTATAAAACTGAATCCATGAGGCCTGGCTGGGCACACCATTACTCACAGCACTCAAGAGGCAGAGGGAGGTGGATCTCTGAGTTCAAGGCCAGCCTGGTCTACAGAGTGACTTCCAGGGCAGCCAGAGCTATCTAGAGAGACTTTGAGTCAAAAAATTAAATAACTTAATTTAGTTTAAAAAGTGACTTATCATATACACGTAGATCGTTGCATCTCTAAATGCTCCACCATGATGGTCACGGACTCTGAAACTGGAAGCCCTGATAAACCTCCTTCCACACGCTGCCTTGGTCATGGAGGTCATCACAGCAGTAGGAAGCAAAGTGGGGCACATGGTAGCTGTAACACCAGCCGTCAGAAAGCTGATGCAGGAGACTGCCACTAGTGTGAGGTCAGCTTGGGCTACATAGCGAGACAGTAAATCAGAAAACAAAAACCTAAAACAACTAGAAAAGTATTAAAGATATTAATATAAAACTGATCACCTTGTGAAGACATCCTGTGTGGTCAAATGACATGAAGGGCTGTACAGTTTAGACTGTACACGTGAATGCTAGCACTGCACAAAACCCACCGCTGACAATAAAATGCTGGTATCCCAAAACTGCTACAAGAATCGAGTCTAGCTGGGCAAGTTATCACATACCAATCACCCTAGTTCTTAATAATCTAAGAAGGAGCTGGGCAGCGGTGGTGTACACCTTTAATCCAAGCCCTTGGGAGGCAGGTGGATTTCTGAGTTCCAGGCCAGCCTGGTCTACAGAGTGAGTTCCAGGACAGCCAGGGCTATACAGAGAAACCCTGTCTCAAAAACACCAAATCCAAAAAACAAACAAACAAAAAAAACAAAAAACAAAAAACAAACAAAATCTAAGGAGAGTCACACGTTAGAAGCTAAACAGAATTAGATCCTGGCTCAGTTAGGCTTTCCACTGCTATGAAGAGACAGCATGACCAAGACAATGTTTATAAAAGACAACATTTAATTGGCTGGCTTACAGCTTCAGAGGTTCCATCCATTATCACCATGGCAGCTTACAGGTAGATATGGTGCTGGAAATGCCAAGCGTTCTGCATCTAGATCTAACAGCAACAGCCAGGAGACTATCATCTGGGCAGAGCTGGGCATAGGAGATCTCAAAGCCCCACCTACACAGTGACACACTTCCTCCAACAGGCCACACCCCCTAATAGAGTCACTCACATGGCCAAGCATTGAAACACCTGAATCTATGGGACCATACCTATTCAGATACTATCTCAAAACAACAACAACAAAATAGCAATGAACAAATAATACTGTGCATGCAATAAATAGAACATTTTTAGAGACAAAGTAGATTTACATTTAATGGTATGGAATTACAGTCATAATATATTTTAACATTAAAAAATCCAGTAATGGATAATTGTAGCTCATTGATTTTTTTTAAAAGTGTATTTAGATAAAGGAGCCTACAAAATTCTGAAATAAAAATCACAATTTTTAGCTGGCCGTTGGTGGTACATGCCTTTAATCCCAGCACTTGGGAGACAAAGGCAGGCGGATTTCTGAGTTCAAGGCCAGCCTGGTCTACAGAGTGAGTTCCAGGACAGCCAGGGCTACACAGAGAAACCCTGTCTCAAAAAAACCAAAAAAAAAAAAAAAAAAAAAAAAAAAAGCACAATTTTTAAATGTCCACTGTTATTACTTTTTATTCATTTAACTGTATTTGAGAATTTTGAAATAACACATAGTACTATAGTGATGGAAAAAGTTCATAAAGCAGTTTCTTTATATGGGGGTTATATATCTATATTTCATGAATAAATTATTTCAAGCTAGTTCCTAATCACAATAAAGTAAAAACAGACATTATTTACATAATTCCATATCTATGTGAATATGTGCTGGCAGCAAACATTTCAGGTAGTAGTCACACATGGAACCAGCCTGGGTGTCAGCCCCCTTCCCCCCAGTGCCTGGTGCGTCCACATACGACCCGGTGCGTCCACGTACGACCCGGTGCGTCCACGTACGACCCGGTGCGTCCACGTACGACCCGGTGCGTCCACATACGACCTGGTGCTTTCCATACTACGAGAAGCCAGCAGGGGCTAAACAGTCAAGGAGGGGGCCGGGAGGGAAGGGGCAGCGTCCCTCCACCCAGATGGGCTGTAAAGAGCGCTGCTGCCCCTGGCCCTGCGGCTGGGATGACCTCTCTGACCTTTGCATCTGTCCCAGCCAAGGAGATGAAGTCATGGGAGACAGGAAAAGCCCCACAAAAGAGCCAACCCAGACAGCACTCAGTGGTCGGCCAGCTCTGGAGACCCCGCCTGTCATGAAGACTCTCTGCGACCGCACTCCTTCCTCTGCTCTAAAGCATCACCTATGGGAAGGATCCAAGCCACTGCACAGCTGGCCCTAGGCTACAGGTTCCCAGAACAGTATCTCAGTAGTCTGTAGCTTAAACAGTTTCCTCTTTCTTATATGAATGTTCCTAATAATTTTATTTGTAGTAGCCTAAAATAGGAACTATCCAAAGATGCCTAGCAACAGTAAAGTGAATAAAAATCTTGTGATACGCTCATGTGATATAGAATTTTATAAGATAAATAAAATAATTACACATGAAAGCAACATGTAAAAATCATTTTAAAATTATGAGTGCAATAAGTCAGACATCTAATAACCTATGCTATATACAACATTTACCCAAAGGGCAAGTAAAACCAATTGACGAATGGCTATAAATGAGACGGGGGGCTTGACAAGGCTTTTAGGGTTAGGGTGTGAATTGGGTGCACATGTGTGTTCAGTTAATAAAGATACAAATAGAACTCATGAAAATTATTTAATGATAAAAAATATCATCAACATACTTTAAGCAATCATTTATGAATATTTACATTCATCTTGTCATGGAAATGATGCTATTTGAATGCCATCAGGAACTGTGTTAGACAGCTCATCTTTGGGAGCAGCATAAGTCATCTAATTGCTCTCACATGGACGTTCTGGACCTGAAAGGAAGCTGTCCCCGTCCCTGGCTTTATTAGAGCATTACAACAATAATCAACAGGAACTAAGCATGTGGAAATACTTGAAAACTGTGAGCCTAGTTTGCTTTCGGTTGCTTTCAGGGCTGCTGACAGGGCTGGTAAACAATGTGTGTGTTTCCTCTTGGGGTGTGAGTGGAGCATGGTTAAGTCAGATCTCCTGACTGACTGTGTTCATGAGACCATCCTCAAACTAGTCCCTGTGGACTTTGGTGGGGGTTTTGGCTTAAAAATACATTAACAGAAGCAATCTTCAAATGTCTCAAGATCTGGTTTGAGATTGCAAGAATTTATTTCTACCCAGAACAAAAATAAAATAAAATAAAATAAAATAAAAGCAGAGCAGGATTCCAGAAAGACAGCTCAGCAGGCAAAGGTGTTTGTCACCCAGGCTGGCAACTCTTAAAAACCCCCGAAAGGTGGGGCAGACAACCGAGTCCTCAGAGACATGTCCTTTGGCCTTCACACATGCAGCGTGCCACATCTGCCCACACACATACCATGCAATAGTATTGTATGCACATGCACAATAATCAATTGTAAATTATTCTTATCAAACAAAAACACAAAAGCTTTCTGGCTCAGCCTCAGATGCAGAAGTTGCCATTTTAAAAAATAGTTTCCTTAGAAATAGAAACTTCAAAGTTAATAGTCTTTACTAAAAGACAACTTAAACCTAAGAAAAAGAAATAGTAGAAAAAGAAGAAGTTGACTTCACCAGTGGGAATGCAGTTACATGCCAGTAGATTTTCCCTCCAAAGGAAATGACAAAAGGTCTCTGGGTTACACTTACGAGATCTGGTACCTCTTGGCATTACTATACCATCTCCAGAACCACTAAAGATCCATCTAACAAAAACACAAATGAATGCACGGAACTTAACACTCTTCTGCCCTGTGAAAAGTCCTCAGCCTTTGATAAATACTATTTAAAACAAGTTTTATTTTTTTTTTTGAGATTGTAATATAATGACATCCTCTCCCCCTTCCCTTTCTTCCTTTTAAAGTCTTCTATGCAGAAAGAGCAAATGGTTTGTGCTGGAAAGGTCCCCTACTACATAAAATAAGATTATGAATATTTTATTTGTAATTTATAAAATGTATTGGGCCCAGCAGTGGTGGCGCACGCCTTTAATCCCAGAACTTGGGAGGCAGAGGCAGAGGCAGGCGGATTTCTGAGTTCGAGGCCAGCCTGGTCTACAGAGTGAGTTTCAGGACAGCCAGGGCTACGCAGAGAAACCCTGTCAGAAAAAAAAAGAAAGAAAGAAAGAAAGAAAGAAAGAAAGAAAGAAAGAAAGAAAGAAAGAAAGAAAGAAAGAAAGAAAGAAAGAAAGAAAGAAAGAAAGAAGGAAGGAAGGAAGGAAGGAAGGAAGGAAGGAAGGAAGGAAGGAAGGAAGGAAGGAAGGAAGGAAGGAAGGAAGGAAGGAAGGAAGGAAGGAAGGAAGGAAGGAAGGAAGGAAGGAAGGAAGGAAGGAAGAAAAAAAAATTGGCCACTGGGCTGTAGAGTAGCTGCCATGTCTAAGAGTACTGACTGCTCCTGCAGAGAGGCCCTGAGCTCAGTTCCCAGCGACCACAAGGTGGCTCACAACCATACCTAACTCCTATTCCAGGAAATCCAGCATGCTCTTCTGGCCTCTGTATACCAGGGATGCACGTGGTACACATACATACATGCAGACAAACATTCTACATGAAAAATAAAAGCAAGTAAGTCTTTAAAAGCTGTAATATTTGTAACAGTATTCACTGGAAGGCATGGTGCTCCAGTCCTGCGATTCCAGTGCGTCAGTGCAGGAGGCAGAAGAACTGAGTTGAAGACAAACCTTGGTTTCATGGTAAACTGTAAGCTACGTTGACGATCCATTTTAAGACATAGATCCTTGGGCTGGAGAGCTGCTCAGCGGTTAGGAGCAGTCACTGCTATTACAGAGGACACGGGTCTAATCTGTGCCACACAGTAGCTCAGAACTTTATGGGGTCTCCTCCTCTGACTTCCCTGGACACCAGGCACACATGAGATACACATAAACACACATTTAAAAATTCAGTAAATAAATCTAGAGTATATCTTTAAAAAAAAAAAAAGTCTATTTGTTACCTGGTAATATTTTGCTAAGTCCCTGACCTCAGTCAAAATTACAAAAAAAAGATTATAAGAGAAAATAAATAAACAAGAATACTCTACTACTTTTGACCCCTAAACCATCAGTACCCAGATCCCCACCGGGTCTGTAGGATTGCTGTGGCTTTCTGTGGGGATTGCTTCTCTGCCCTTTGTTTCTGTAGTGCAGTGTGCATCATTTGGGAGATATTGCTAATTGTTCATTTCTGCTTGAGTTTAGGTCAATGTGCAACTGCTTCTCGTTATAAAAACTCAATAATTATAATGGAATTATGGGTTTAACAAATAAAGTCCTGAACTAAACAGATGAATTGTCTCTGAGTTAGAACTCTCCCTAGTCTGCCCACACCAGAACACATGCTTTTTCAATTATACAGCAAAGACTAGGGCTTCTGTTCAAACCTAGGTTTTATTGTTTATAAAATTAAAAACAGATACACATATCTAGATGTGTGTACACACACATATAAATGTATACACCTGGGTCACATATCTTATAAGAACAGTTGAAAGGTTTAATGTGTTATACACGAAATTACTTTGCACACATGAGGAAATTGATATTAATCGATAACATAGATAATTCATTCAGAAAAGCTTCTCAGGCTGCACAGATGTCCTTGTGTATGCCGCCATAGTCACTTACACAATTCAACAAAAGGAAATAAAGATATTAGTAAGTTCTGGCACCCTGACATTTTGTCTTTAGTCTTTACTTTTTGGCTCCGAGAGTTGAACCCAGATCTTGGGGTGCTGGGTACATCCAGCCCTAACAATCACTGGTTTTTAATCACAAATTGTTTACAAGCACTTTTTGCCATTTTTAACCCAAGATGGGAAAGTTGCATTTTAGTCTACAGTATGTCTAACCATTCGCCAAGGTTGCTGCAGGGCTGGAGAGCTGGCTCAGAGGTTAAGGTTTTGCTGCTCTTGCAGAGGACCCAGGTTCACTTCCCAGCACCCACACGACAGCTCACAACTGTCTGTAACTCCAGGTCCTGGGTTCCAAAAGCCCTCTTCTGACCTGCTAGCAAAACAATGATATATAAACACACACAAAAAATAAAATAAACAAATCTAAATTTGTATTTAGCCAACTACTTTTTTCATCAATAATTGACTTGAAAATATATGAGTTTCTATTTATATCTACATTTTAAAAATTAATACTTTCTCCTTGATAATTTTATTTTCCTTTTTTTACAAATTATAAGAAAGTAAAGCAAGAATCAAAACATAAATATGAAATATGTATCAGAAAGTTTAGTGCTGCTATATACCTTATAAATTATAGCTTCTTTGATGGGAGTGTGTGATAAATTCTAACTTGAATTCAACAGTAATGGCAGAAGGAGAGAGTATGGCCAACCAATATCTATTTAGCTTGAGGCCCACTCCACCAGGGAGAGCCCATGCTTGACCCTGCTTATAGGACCTGGAGCAGAAAGTGGATGGCCCAGAGACCTAGGTAGAACCAAATACAACTGGTCTTTAAAAAAAAATCAATAGACTGATTCCTAGTGATATTCTGCTATACTCATACATGGGCGCCTTATCCAGTCACCCTTACTTAGGGAGGCCGCCTCTCAGACAATTCTGGCTTGCGTCAAATTGACATTTGAGACTGAAAGGCACATATGTATTAACAGATCAGGACAAACACCACATTATCAACTGCAAAGGTTTGGGGGGGGGATCAAATTAATAATGGTTACTACACTGTAACAATTTCTGAGTTGATTGGTTTGGTTTTAGACACAGTTTCTCTGTATCCTAGCCTTGAGCACACTTAGTAGCCCAGGTTGTGTCAAAGTCATAGGATTCCTTGTCTACATGTCCTAAGTGCTGGCCTGAAGGCATTCGGTCACACCTGCCTGTTTTACTGCTTTACTCCCACATGTTCTAACTTAGACCAACAGCTATCTGTCAAATGAAACCAAACAGAAGTTATGTCAGACAGGGAGGAAAATGCAAAAACGTTCCTTGTCCCAAGTTACTGATAGTCTAAAGCATGATCCAGGGAAAGAAAAACCATAAAGACAAGAGATAAAGCTATGGCAGATGCACAGGAAGACTTTATTGCTATTTTGTTGTTGCTGCTTTGTTTTGTGTTATTTTGTTGTTGTCTTGTTTTGCTTTCACCAGCTATGACCGTGACTGTGAATGTAGCCCAGGGACTGAAGGTGGTCCTGTGTCTAACACAGAGCACTAGCCTTGCTGTGGTATGGCTCCAGTCACAGTACAACATGCATACAAAGTCACAGTATAGACACCGAAAAGCACAGAGGTGAAGGAGAGGTAGATGTGACTTATTTCAAAACCCTCTTTTCCGCAAACTGAAATAAAAAATCAAAAAAAACAAATTAAATTCTAAAAGAGAAGCTAGCCACATGAAAACCTAGACACAGACATAAGCACTATGAAGACTTGTTTTGCAATCTACTCAGAAGAAGGAATAAGTGTGAGAGAGCTATAGCTCACAGCGCCTGGTTACAGTTAGTAACAATGTATCATAGACTAGAAATGTGCTCTGAGGTTTATAATGAATGCTTTAAAAAAAGAACTAGCATGCTAAAATGATAGAAGTGTTTAGTATGAGTTTATTTAAAATGCATCCTTAATCAGCATTTTGTGTTGTATCCACAATATATGCAGTTTTTAATTTGCCAATTTAAAACCGTGATTTTTTTAGAGCTCAGGCCTGACATACAGTCAGAGCCGGGCCTCAGGAAGGCCGGAGCTGTAATGAACCCTGTTGGTCCTATCATGAGTGATGAGAATCACCACAAAATTTCAAGGAAAATAAAAAGACGTGAGCAGAGATGTCCTCTGAAAACCCTTCTTCTAAAGCAGCAGAGTGGTGATCGCAAGAAGGAGGAGCCGGAAATGGCATGGGTGCTACAGCAGGCAGGGCTTGCATGGGCACACGGGACACAGGGTCAGGGACCCGCAGCATCCCTTCCTTACACTCAGTGTTATTAGAGCCCCACTGGTCTGGACATGCCCAGGACGCTGAGGCTGAAGATCATGAGATGAAGGGTAGCCTGGGCTCCATCATATGACCCTGTGTCAAAGTGTAGAAAGAGGGCTGCTAAGATGGCTCCGTGGACAAAGGCACCGGGCCACACAAGCCCGGTGGCCTGATGGACCCCTGGAGCTCACCCAGACGAAGGCAGGCACAAAGAACTGACTCTCGAAGTTGTCGTCCCCACTCCGTGTACATCATGGCGTGCACGTGAGTGCACACCCAAATAATCTTTTTTTTTTAATTGTAATTTGGAAACCCTAAAGAACAGCACGGAAATCAGAACATTTTGTGATTAATATGGACTGGTCTGATTCTTAAACCTGTTAAGTTAAAAAAAAAAATCGTCACATAATCTCATGTACTACGCTTGCCTGAAAGCTATCCCCAAAGTATGCGTGGTGGGCCTCATGATGCCTGTAATCCACCAAACTGGAAGGTCACATGAGTTTGTGGCCAACCTGGGCTACATAGTAAGAACCTGTCAAGAAAGAAAAGAAGGGAAGGAAGGAGGGAGGGAGGGAGGAAGAGAGAGAGAGGTAAGCCAATTTCTCTCCTAAATTTCTCTCCTACATGGACTGAAAAGTCAATGCCTTGGTTATTTAAAAATATGAAATATTTATGAAGTACCCACAATATAATAACCATAATTTCTACTAAGGTGCATGCTTTAGTTTTGCACTTCAAAGATATGATACCAATTAAGAAAAAATGTTAAATTTTTGAAAGAGCTTGTGCTGTATAATCAAGACATCAAAACTGTCTTGAAATGCGTCTCACCACCTGGTCCCCTTCATGGTACAGTCCACACATGCTCTACTGTACATATCACAGCATTGTCCTCTTAGGATTGAAATCTCCATGCTAGGTTTGGTTTTTAACCAAGATTTTTCTTCTACGAGAACCATTTGTAAGCATACCAGTTTCATGCTCCTCAAAGATAACCATGATTCTTTCTTTTTAGTCTCGTTTTTAAAATTCAAGCCTGGCATGCTGCCAAATTTAAGCCAAATATCTCAATGAAAACTACCAAGCCTACCAAGGCTTCTGGGGTTGCCAGAAGTTTTTAAAGATGTTGAACCAATTAACAATGCATTCTAGTGGAGGAGCTGTCCCCTGCTTAGCTTCCGGTCCCCGAGCTCCCTGGAGCACTGCAGACGTCAAGCCACAGACTAGCTGAGGCAAGGAAGGGCAAGAAAAGGATTCTAAATGAAGATGGAATTTGCTGAGACTCGGAAGCACTTTAATTTTCTCCTCATTTTCTCCTGTTAGAATTAAATGTAAAGGAAAAAACAAAAGACATATTAATCACAAACTGAGATGTCTTAAATAATTTTTCATAGTGTATGGTGGTTCTGTTCTTATGCATTTGTTTAATCTGCCTTAGTTCTATTTTATTTATTAATAACATAATGATTGCTGGGTTGTTATTGATAAGTGGTACTGAATTAGGCATGCAATGGCACATAAAAGGCAGTAGCTTCATTTGTTTTAACCACTTTTTTACCAACATCATATCTGGTATAACAAAATTTCTCATATTGGAACTCTAAAATAACAGGAAGAAACTTAAAGAAGGAAGACAAATTAGGCTGGCTGGGGAGATAGTTTGGTGGCTAAGATTTCTTGCAGAGGACCTGAGTTAATCGCAGCTTGGATGACTTAAGCCATTTCTAACCTCAGATCCGAGGCATGGGAGGCCTCTGGCCTCTCACATGCACATAGCTACACACATAGAGATTTGAAGGGGGAAACAGGCCAGGAGTGGGGTCTTTAGAGAGGGAAGAGGACGGTCAATATGGGAAGGGGAGAGGGGAGAGGTAAAATAACAAGAACGTCTACAAAAGCCACAAGGAGTCACACTATGTTTTACTTACCTAAAATTATATACAGCACACAGAGAGAGAGAGACAGAAACAGAGACAGAGGCACGGGGCTGGGGCTTAAAGGAAGTTTTCCCACTTGGTCTGACAGTGCTATCCCCAAGACTATCCAGGAGCACGCTTGACAAATCCCCTTTTAAGTTGTTGGTCAGGGCTGTGCAAAAGAATCCCAAATCAACAGAGGCCGCTGCTGTTTCCCTCGGTTACCTCCCAGAGGTTGAAGGTAACTCCGCATTGCTAAATTAAATTTTAGCAATGTCCAAAGAATCCCAAAACAATATAGGCACTTTGTACATGAGAGCCCCAAATCTGACTTGAAGTCCTCCTCTCTGAAGACTCACTTTCATAACTCCCAAAGGTGCCGCACAGCCAAAAGTCCTACTGAGCTATGATACTTTTGACCCACAACAACCACTATGGCCTAATGGTGCAACAGGACCATTCATTTCTTGATGGCCAGCCACTGTCTAATTGGACTTAAGGTCCACTCAACTAGAGGGAAAGCAGGCCCGATACTAAGAACCCAGGGCTAGTGAGTTCCAGGACCTTAAAGGAGAACTTACTACTGCCACCTCCCTAAACCAGTATAATTCCTAACTGCATTACAAATACTCATCCTTATATACAAAGATAAGTATCGCTCACAACCCACATCAAAAAGCTTCTATTTATGGCAAATGAAGACCATACAGAAAACCACAACCAGTCAAAATGTAGAGAAGAAGTGATCATGGGGTGCCCAGCCTCAATCAATACATCAGTCCAAGCCCTGGGCCTAAGCTCAGGAAACACTGGGAAGAGAGACAAGGATCTTAAGGTCAGAGGGCCAGCAATCTGCTGCGGAATTGTATTGCCTAGAAATGACAGGGAAGCTACCACACCCGTTAAATCTCAATGGTAAGGCTGCTTAAACAAGCCCTAAAGAACTACAATAGCTGCAGAAATGTTAACACAGAATAGGGAACTCTCAGGGGCTTGTCCCATAGACAAAGAACTACAGGCAACTGAGGAATGCTGAAGAGGGAGAAACCCCTAAGGATGAGAGCCCACAGTTGGTTATTCATACCAAGTAGTCAGTTCTGATGTCATAGTCACATACATATGTGTACATCATATATAATAAAGAAAAAGAGGCCACGACTTCAAGAGGGAGCATGGGTGGGCCTGGAGGGAAGAAGAGGAAAAAAAAAAGGAAAGGATATGATTATATTCTAATTTTTAAAAATAAAATGTACTTTTTTAAAAAATGGATGAAATATGCCCCCTAATCTCAAGAGAGAATACTGGGCCCCAGAACTACTAAAGCAAGTCATTACATCATAGCTTAATTCAAGCAATAATTAAAAGCACGGCATAAACAAATCCCATAGGTACAGGCAAACAGAAGCCACTAACTCAGGCTCCTCAGACAGTGACAGGAGCACCTGGGGAGACATCAGCTGCCAGGCACTCTAAGCCAAGGACCCGCATGTACACAATGACAGTGCTCAGCTTCTAAGAAACACTTTCGATTCTTTATCCCTCAGCCTTACTCAAGGGAGCTCTCAGAACTCACGGAGCTGTGTTTGTTACATTGTTACTATCACTTCAATAGTAGAGCCTTGTTTGTTACATTGTTACTATCACTGCAATCGCAGAGCTGTGTTCCTTACATTTTTACTATCACTGCATGGAAACTGCAAAAGTAAACAGGACACCAGCCTTCATGCTTACTACAGTTAGTCTAAGATTAAATGTAAATGAGAATGCACGAATCCAGGAAGTAGCTAATGCTTGCTAGGTAAATAGCACATCCCAAACGAATATATCACTTTCTTCCATACTACAACAAACAACACAGTAAAATCACCAGAGAGCATGCCTTTAATCAAACACAGAGGCAGGTGATCCCTGTGAGTTCAAGGCCATCCTGATCTACATAGCAAGGTCCTGCCAGGACTGTAAAGGGACCCTGTCTCAAAAAAGAAGACAACTCACAGTGAATTATCTTCATGTTTAATA
Source organism: Apodemus sylvaticus (assembly GCF_947179515.1). Taxonomy (NCBI): domain Eukaryota; kingdom Metazoa; phylum Chordata; class Mammalia; order Rodentia; family Muridae; genus Apodemus; species Apodemus sylvaticus. The sequence continues at coordinate 110,608,473 of NC_067478.1, forward strand.
AATATGAATATGCTATGAGCTGAAAGAGTACATTTAAGGACACAATGTGTATCACACAGTCTACACACATATACAGCATCAGCATAGATATAGAGATAGAGATAGAGATAGAGATAGAGATAGAGATAGAGATAGAGATAGAGATAGAGATAGATATATAAAGGGGGGAGCACTCCATCGGATCACCATAAAACCCCAACAGGCATGTAAACCCCTGCAATGGGTCCACTGGGAAACCTCAGTCCTGGAGATTTCTGTACATCTGGCAGCCTATAGTCACAGCGACAGATCACTGGTCTCCCTTCTGAGCGTCCCTCAAGAGAAATGTCCTTTTCTTTTAACCATGCCATGAAACCTAACTTTCAAACACTGTTTCTGATGGCTTGTTCCCAACTGTAAAGAAAACAGAGGTACGACGTGTGTTCTCGGTCACTCACCAGCATGTGTACACAAGGAAACACTTTACATCTTCATTTCCTCATCTATAAAATACGGTGCAGTTATCAGGCGCTCAGTAAGTCCCTGGCACAGAGGACACACTTGAAGAACTCTCTGTGCTGAGGCACTCGACTAGCCAAGGCAGCGGATCGCATGAGGCCTACTGAAGGGCCGCACAGGGCACAGCCTCAGTCAACACTCAGCCAGCGGGCCTTTCTGCCCCAGCACTCCAGGAACTCCGTTACTGAATCATCACAATATCACAAATTTGTCCTCTAGTTCAGAACTTTATTTCTGGGGCATGGCAGCTCAGACCGCATTATTCAGCCTGAGAAACTGTTCCTGTTAAGAGTTGCAGACACTTACCCAAACTTCTCAATATCCTTATTAATCACTATGGCTTGCTGAATCAAAGAAGCTGGATTTGAAACAAGTTCAATTTCATTTCCTTCAAAGATCAGCTCTTCTTCCTGCACCTGAATTACTGACCAATGCAGATGTCCAACGGTCCCACAGAGAGCCGCTTTCCCCACAGGAAGACATGGGGTGTGCACACCCACTGACCTCATGCTGACCTAGGTCTGTGTGAGTGGCAAACAGCTCCTTTGGACTTCTGGTCAACCCGATTCTTTTCCTGTCGGAGATTGAATTCTGCAGTGGTGTGACTAATGCTCCCCCTGGCTTTTCTGCTGGATCCCTTCACGATGCAAGTTCACCTCATTCAAGTGACATCAGCATTTGCAGGGATGCTCACAACTAAATGCTAAGAGCAGAGGCCACAAAGAACTCATGTTCGTTTCTTTCGATGGCTTCTTTCCAGGACACTAGCATGCCTTTACCTTGTACCATTAACAGGATTGAGCGGACTTCCATAAGCGAAGCCATGGAAAGTCCTCCTCCAAAGGCTTGTGCGACCACTGCGGAGCACTGCAGCACCGACCAGGGCCACATGTGGCCCCGTCACTCCAGCGTGAGCTGCTCAATTACTACACACTATAAACGTAATATCCTGCAGTTACAAAGACGACTTTCTTCCCAGGAGCGTAAGCCAGTCCTAAATAGCAGTTCATCATGACAGTGGCAACATCCGCACATAATCATATTTTGGGGAAGCCTGCAGCTCAGAGCGAAGGTTTCACATAGAGTTAGTCATCTGCAAAGCAAGGGCTCATAGTCAACATCTGTACGAGGAACATCAAATCCTTTCTCAAGCTATAACAGTGTATTCTCCCCTGTGACATTTGAGTTCAATTCTAGATCTTTCTCCATTTTTTTGTTTTTGTTTTTGTTTTTGTGAGGCTGGCTTACTATACTCTATATTACACTAATGATTTCTAAATCTACTACAAACATAATTGTAATTGTACACAAAATTTAATGTGCATCCTCCATTTTGACATGTGCTTTTAATGGACAAACAGCGAACACTGGGTATTTTATGCTTTGCGTTTTAAAATGCAATCTTCAAAGCTCAGCCAGAAATGTCCATTTTTAAAGGCCAACGACAGCCAGCTGGCTCTGGAGGACATGTGCAAAGTGAAAATGTAACCAACCGTGATTCTCCACAGGTCAGATGGAACCACTTAGTGTATTCAACATGGTCTCTAGCACAAGCTGTAGAAAGTGTCTTCAAGCTAGCAAGTGTTCCTTTTAAACACCAAATGGGTTACTGCTGCTTAAATACTAGTGTTACTGTATACATGCTAAAATTATACACATTTTTCTGTATGAAAATTCAATCCAAATGTGTTCATTATGAGCACAGTATGGAGTCCATATACAATTTAAATTAATAATAATGCTAAAGAAGCTGCAAGTCTTTAATGATCCCTTCTGTTCTCAAAGGTTCGGTCCACAGTGGTTCACAAATGGCTCTCGTATAGGTAGAAATGGCAGCTGTCCAACACCAAAATCACTGAAAATGATGGCAATCTGTTGCTGTTCTCTTTCTGACAGGCAGAAAATGAGCCTTTTTAGGAAAATGCTATGAAACATCAGTATGCAAGGGATTTCTACAGTGAGGCACGTACTTCTACACCAGTACACATATCTGCAATCCCAGGAGAGGCAGAGCAGGAGGACCATCCATCCCAGACTACAGAACAAGACCTCAAAAATGAACAAATAAAAAAATGAAAGTTTAAAAATCAGTTCTTAGAAACAAATTGTCAAATTTCACCAATATATTTGCTGTTTTCCAAAGATTCCATTTTTTTAACAAGTTCACTGTTTCAAAAAGAGGAGCAAGTGCAGTTGTACAAAGGCGTGAAAGTGGGTGTGGCGTGGTTCATCCACTGCCCCTCCCCTCACGCTGCACCCGCCGGCTCGCCATGAGCACGTGTGTCTAGTGCACGCAATCAGGTTTACAGTTCTCTCAAACGGAGCACGGGACAGAGCAAAGCCCAGTGAGCTCCTTACTGATACTGTAACTGATTTTTCAATACATTCTCATGTGACTGACTTTATAATCCCTACAAAGATAAAAATTTTCCATTGATTTATTTATTGAAAGAGAGCTCAAGCTCACATCAGCATGTGTGTACGCGTGTACATATGAACACAACACACATATGAAGGTCAAGGACAATGGCCAGAGCACACACGCGAAGGTCAAAGGACAGCATGCAAGAGTCGATCATCTCCTTCGACCATGTAAGATCCAGGATCGAGCTGAGGTTTCCAAACATGAGTAGCAAGTACCATTTTCTGATAACCACCTCGAGGGCCCATATATATTTCTTTTTCAGAAGGAAGTAGGTTTTGCTGATAAAAAAGCAACTCGTACACCAGGTGTGATAGATCCCAGGGCTATGATCCTAGTTAGGTTGACTTGAAAAGCTACATGTTCAAGAGCAGACTGGACTACACAGCTGCTTCAACAACAACAAAAGGAAACACAAATTTTAAAATCTGGTGATGGGATGACATACTTTTCCTGCACTGGTTTGTTACCTTCTAAAGAACTGTTTTCCTTTGTATAGACAGACAATAATGTTTTCCATGGAAAACCAAAAACAAAGTTCTACTCGATCTTCTGCAAGGACAGACTGTGGTCTAGATTTCAGAATCAGTGAACTGCATGTTACTAATGAGAGGGAATCCTACAAGTGGAAGAACCGCTCTATTTTTAGTGCTATCTTTAGAATTGTTCAGAAGTGTTAGTCAAACACTTCTATCCTCAAACAGAGAAGGCTGAGGAAACCAGGAACAATGAACTACAGATGGTAATTCCCCTGTGAATGCAGGGGTCAGCACTCAACAACTTCACTGAAAAATGTCCCCCTTTATGTTAATTTCCTAAATCAGGAAGTCTGTAAGAGAAAAAACTTGTCAGTAGAAAACCAAAGTGAAAACCGCATAATCGGCATTTATATATTACCTCAGAGTAGTTCTGGCTGGGGTTGCTGAGAGGAACCACTCCGATGAAGGCCTCAGAGAGGTGGAGCATCTGGTCACATCACTGAGCAGAGAGAAACAAGCTCCTGCCCAGCTCCCTCCCTCCGTTATATAGCCCGCCACACAAACCCAGGAAACGGTGCTGTCGGATGTTCAGTTGGATCTTCCCATATCAGTGAATGCAATAGACACACATGTGCGAGAGACATGCAAACAAGCCAGCCTAAGCAACAAGGCGATTGATTCTACACTGTGTCCAGCTGGCAATCAGAACCATATATACAAATGTGTATGTGACAAACTATTCTAGTGCTGAGGGGGCAGCGCTGAGGATCCGACTGAGGACCTTAAGACCTGGGGAAGTGTTCCATCCCTGACCACACCCCAGCCTGGACCTGTCTACTCACCTAGCTTCTATAATTTCTGTTGGTGTCTCATGTTGACACCAGCAAGTGTGAGGGGGAAATTCACATGTAATTCATTTTAGCAAGTAGGTGAGTAGAAGGGGAAAGTAATCGGGGCTGTTTAGAATACTTAAGACATAAGAATCCTATACTATGCAAAACTATGGACTAATAGGTACTTAATGCACTCTGAAGCCTCTTGCAACCTTGAGGATAAATTTCTGTGACACCAACCACAACTTTCACTTCATCTTCAAATGACAAGAACTGATGCAGAGGTTGTTCATTAGCCAGTGATGGGTTCAAATACATGTGTTCCCTTGTGTGATGTTTAATACAGATTATCAAGATGACAGGATCCTGAATCACCAAGGACACCACACATACTCACACAATGTAAAAATCAATACCTATGTGTCGAAATGCCTAGCATTAATTCAACTTTTAAAAATAAACTTTCTAAATATCTGTAAGTGGTACAGCTCGGATAGAAAGATATCCTGGCAGTCAGGAGCCAAGGAATACCACAAAGTCACAGTTGTCACCCCCACAACAAACCACACAGAAGACAATTATGGGGGGAGGCCCAAGACAGGGGCCTGCCTCTGCTCAGGTGAGAGGCAGGAGGGGACTGAGCGGAAGGCAGAATTTAGATAGAATTTCTGAGGAGGCAAAGCTTTCCAGAGTGGCCTGATCTTCAACCTGGTGTGATCCTGCTGCAAACTCTGGTCTTGAGTTTGAGGTAAAGTCAGGTCAGTGTATTCTTTCCTTTAGCCCTGGTCTCCAGGTCAAGTTGGGGTCGGGTTTTTTCCTTTGTCCTCTTACCCTACACTGGCTGTCCTGGATCTCACTCTGTAGACCAGGCTAGCCTCAGAGATCCACCTGCCTCTGCCTCTTGAATGCTGGGAATTCACTGATCTTTATTGGATATATTTACATATATATACATATATTTATATTTATATATAATTATACATATATAATATTGGAGATATATAAAATAAATTCTACAATATTTAGTCTTTCCTTTGAGGACCACAATTTCTCTCCACTTTTAATGTGCTTGAATGATGTTTTCTCAATAGTGTTTTTTACTAAAAATTTTGTTATTGGGGTTTTTTTCTCAATCAAATACTTGGGTGCTCTTAAAACAATGAAACCACCTATTGTTGGCTTTCACACCAGCTCAGAGGCAGGGAAGATACTCCCTTTGTAAACTGTGAATCCCCAACCGGTTGCAAGTGGCCAGGCCCCTGCCTGAGGAACTCCAGTGGCCAGGCCCTGCCCCAGACATCCCAAACGGTCTAACGGCTAAAGGCACAATACTGAGAGGAATAATAGCAACAGAGAAAACAGAGTCTTAGGACTTGCATGACACTGAAGCCTTCTTGCAGAAATGGGAGGGCAACAATATACAACTGACAACATCAAACTAAAACTAAAATCCTTTTTTGTTTTTTTGTTTTGTTTTGTTTTGTTTTGGGTTTTTTTGTTTGTTTTTTTCGAGATGGGGTTTCTCTGTATAGCCCTGGCTGTCCTGGAACTCACTCTGTAGACCAGCCTGGCCTCGAACTCAGAAATCCGCCTGCTTCTGCCTCCCAGAGTGCTGGGATTACAGGCGTGGGCCACCACTGCCAGGATGACTAAAAACCTAATTCTGTGTGTTTCTGTGCTGGGCTAAGCAAGGGTCGACAGTGTGAAGAGCTACGATACAACAAACGGGCTGTGTCCCGATAGTAACAAGGAAGGCATCTGTCATTGGATCATCCTGCAATTGCTTGAAGGGAGGTCCAGAACCTTTGAGGGTTCAGATTAAAGGCTACAAGAGAGTGCCAAGGACCTTCCTTGTTTCTGCTGTTTTCTCAAATTCCTTGAGCTTAAAATACTCTAGGGTAGCATTTCCTGAACACCATCAGAGGTGGTGGGACTTGACTCTCTGGATACCTACTTCAGGTTCTCCACGATCACATACAGAAATACTCACCCAGCTGTGCATTCAGATCCCTGTCCAGATTTAGCAGTGAGGCTCTAAACAACAGATAGCTGAGGAGTATACCCCACATTCTCCCAAGGGTAAGTACCAGGAGATCCTAAAATCTGAAGGTCATCCTCAGCTACATAATGAGCCTGAGGCCAGCCTGAACTACATGAGACCTGTCTGAAAAGAAAGAGAGGAAGGAAAGGAAGAGAGGGAGGGAAGAAGGAAAGAGAGGGAAGAAGAGAGGGAGAAAGGAAAGAGAGGGAAGAAGAGAGGGAGAGAGGGAAGAAAGGAGGGAGAGAGGGACTGACGGACAGATGGAAGGACAGATGGATGGAAGGAAGGAGGGTGGAACTTAATACATGTTAATGTGTTTCCAACCACGAGGAAGGAGAGCCACATCACTTCCAAACAATTAACACAAAGTGTGGACCTACAAAAATTAACAAGTAACCAACTCATACGGGAGACACTGGGTGGTTCTTCGAACAGAGACAGCAAATTTCATCAACCCAACATGTTTCTTGAAAGGAGAGCATCAGGAATCTTCTCATCGCCTCATAGATAACATTCTCACAGCAAAGGCCTTTTCAAAAGCAAGGTTTGCAAGTATATCTGATGAAAACAAGTATTGAAGCAACCCTGTATATTCTAAAGCTCCTTAATATAAAAAAAATTTTTTTTCAATTCTAATGCCTGCCCACGTTCCAGAAGCTAAAGCAGGAGGACCACAAATCCCAGGCAAGCCTGGGTCGTGCTGCAAGACTGATGTGATGCAGGCCACACTGTGAGGATCTGCGTCAACAACAGCGGGGCTGGAGAGATGATTCCGTTAGCAGCACTTACTGCTCTTACCGAGGTCAAGGGCTCGGTTTCCCGCAGCCACGGCAGACAAGTCACAACCACCTGTAACTCTTGTTCCAAGGAAAACAATGTCTTCTTCCAGCCTCCACAGCACTGTACAAAGGTGGCACACACACACTCAGACAGGCACACACACTTTAAAAAATAATAAGCCTTTTTAAAAATGCAACATAAGTTTAGTCACTGACAGGCAGTGGTGGTGATGACAGGCTCGGGTCCCAGCACTCAGGACGGAGAATCAGGCAGCTCTGTGTGAGTTCCTGGCCAGCCTGTTCTACAGAGCAAGTTCCAGGACAACCGGGGCTACACACGGAAATTCCATCTCAAACAAACAAAGATTAGGAATAAATTCGTAGGTGTGCTTCTACCTGTAAACCCATATTACATGAATAAAAGGTCTAAGTGAGCGCAGACTCTAATCCACCCCAACGAAACCAAGAATCCTCCATGACTCTATACGTGAGGATAAACTAAACCATGCCCATGTGGTTCACTACTTTCTTTTTTTGTTTGTTTGTTTGTTTGATATATTTTTTATTTACATTTCAAATGATTTCCCCTTTCCTGGCTCCCCACTCCCCGAAAGTCCCATAAGCCCTCTTCCCTCCCCCTGTTCCCCCATTCCCCCTTCCCACTTCCCTGTTCTGGTATTGCCCTATACTGCTGCACTGAGCCTTTCCAGAACCAGGGGCCACTCCTCCATTCTTCTTGGACATCATTTGATATGTGAATTATGACTTAGGTAATCCAAGTTTCTAGGCTAGTATCTGCTTATCAATGAGTATACCATGATTGATCTTTTGAGACTGGGTTACCTCACTTAGTATGATGTTCTCCAGCTCCATCCATATGTAAAATCTCTGAGAGTTCTCCCCAAGGCTCCAGAACATAATCAAACCTGCACTCTGGTGCTCAATAGCTCGGTGCTGCCATCTATGTGTGCTTTAAGGGAAGTGCTCCTAACCTGCCTCTTCCTTACAGAGGCTGAGGATGCTCTGGGGAGCCACAGGAGCTGAGCTACATGGGCATCAGGCTGAGCACATGGTCACCATGCTGAGAACGGATATGTCAGCTCACACAGCGCTGGACAACAGGAGAAGAGAGGCAGCACCCATAAGGCAGAGATCCTGCCTAGAATATCTCCGGCCCTATGGCCACCTTACAAAGCATTACTGAGTCAGAGAGGTTTGTGAAATACCCCCCGGCTTACCACATGGGGATGCAATACGAAGCCATCACAGCCATCACAGCTTCCCGGTCAGCTAGGTACTGAGCGAGGTACTTCCCTCTCCTTCCTTAGCTTTCTGCCAGGTAGACAGAACTATCTGAGACAGCTTTCAATTTAATTTCCCTGAAGTAGGACAGGGCTAAGCATCTTCCCATGTCTCTAGCAGACCACACCTTCAAAGGAGGGTATCGAATATTTGTCCATGTGTCTTGGATAGTTTTTAATGTCAACATGACACAATCTGGAGTCACTGCAGAGTAAGTGATCTCCATTGAGTAAATGCCTCCATAAGACTCAGCTCTGGGCAAACCTATAGGACATTTTCTTAATTAGTAATTAATGTGGGAAGTCTCTGCTGGTGGTCCTGGGTTCTACAAGAAAGCAGCCTGTGCAAGCCACTAAGCAAGGTGCCTTACAGCCTCTGCACCAGTGCCTCCTGCCTGGGCTGCCTGCAGTGGACTGGGACTCAGTATAGTAAGCCTACTTAACTCTTTCCTCCCCAAGTTGATTTTAGTCATGACGTTTCTTCACTAACTCTAAGAGACCACCCATCTGTAAGATTTGAGCTGTTTGTTTTACTGTTATTGGGCTATAAGAACTCATTACAGATGCTGGAGAGAGGGCCCAAAGGTTGAGACCATGTACTGCTTTTGAAGAGGACTCAAGTTAGACTGCGAGCTCCCACACCTAGCACCTTACAGTCACCTGTAGCTCCAGCTCCAGCAGACCCAGCGCCCTCTTCTGGACTCCTCAAGCACTACACTCACATCCATGTGTGCACACCCATGTGGGACATACTCAGCTATCTGCAGCATGAATACTGACTGTCTCCTTGCCTGAGACTTGTTTTTTAGACCTTTGCAGTCATCTCGTGAAAATCAGAAAGTTTCAGTTTTGCCAACTTATTACTTCCTTTTCTACTTAGTGCTTTTATTATGTCCTAAAAAAAAAAAATAAGCCATAAAGATTTTCTTTTTTATTCTGTAAGTTTTACAATGTTAGCTTTTACATCAAGGTCTGATTTATTTCATGTCAGTTTTTATATACATATATATTCAAGGTAGGGATATGGATTAATTTATTTCCCAATGAGCATAATTACTTCGCATTTACTGATAAAGTAATCAGTCACATATTTAATTAATCATTTTGTCAAAAATTGTTTATATATATATATACACTTACACACATACACACACACACACATATAAGTGCGTGTGTGTGTGTGTGTGTGTGTGTGTGTATGTGTATGTGTAACATACACAGAAAGAGAGGGGGAAGAGGCGGGGGGAGAGGGGGGGAGATCTCTTTCCAAACACGATATTCTGGTTCATTAACTATGTGTCAGTCATTCAGAAAACACCACACGATGCCACCATCTATAAATTTTAGTCAGCATCAGAATTAAACAATATAGTAGTTCAATTTTTTCTTCAAAGCCAGCTTGGGGACAAAGAAGTTTCCAGACTGGCATGTGTCACACGATGAGACCCTGCATTATTCAGTCAAAAGGTGAAAACACTAACTGTTCATTAGGTGACGATCAGCTAAATGCCATGTGAGTATCCACATAAGTGAAAACTATCAGGAAACAATAAAGTTCGGAAATATGCTATATGGTGTCATTACCTATTTGTGTCAACTGTTGAAAGACGGAAAGGGGAGTAGCGGCCACCGAGGACTGGACACCTTAGAGGGGCTGCCGTCATGGCTGCCGTCACTGCTGCCGAGCACCGGTTGTGCTGGAGAGTGAAATGTTCTAAAACTGACACAATGACGCAGCACAACCTAAACTAAGCATATTAAGGAACAAATGATGGATATTTTAACAGGTACAGTCACACTTGTAGCACTGACAGACTCCTGAGGAAGCAATGTGAAGGCAGAAGGGAACGGTTCGCACCCAGGGTTCCAGAGCCTACAGTGTGGGGCTTCCGCCTCCTTCCCCTTTGACCCCAGCCTGGCGTCCAACACAATGATCGGTCCACCTGCATTCAGGGTGTGGCTTCCTTCCTAACCTAATCATCTCTGGAGAGACGTCACAGACACCAGAGTGGAAGTCATTCAGCTGCTAGATGTTTCCCAGTCTAACAAGGAATCAATCAATCAAGATTATCAGGGGGGTGGGGGTGGAGGGTGATGAGATGTCTCAGGAGGCTGAGGCACTTACTGTAACCTGACAACCTGAGTTCAATTCCCAGAACTCACAGGAAAAAACTGACTCCCAAAAGTTGTCCTCTTACCTCTATGGAACGTTATGGTACATGTACACACACACACACACTCACACACACTCACACACGCACAGTCACACACTCACATACACATACTCATACACACATACACACACACACACACACACACTTCATCATTGTGTTAAATCAAGAGACAAAATCTACACATCATGATATTATTTAGAGCTAAGGAGTTAACCATCAGAAAAGCAGAAATAAAGTTAATATTAGATGTGGCCAAGCATAGCTATAATCCCAGCACTGATTAGGCTGAGGCAGGAACATCATGAGTTCAAGACAAGCCTGGGCTACATAAGGCCATGTGGCCCAAAGTGGGGAAAGGTAGAGAGAAGAAGGAAGTGAAGGAAAGAGAGAGGCGACAGTGTGTCTTGCAGATATCAGTTATTGATATTATGTCTCTCCATCTAATCTCTCACCTGCTACAAGTTTTAGCCCTACAGTAGGAAAAAAACATGTTAGTGTCCTTAAACTCCCCATCATCACTGAAATCATACATGAATATGTGTGATACACAGCAACTTTTAAGTAGGAAAAGAAGAGATTGAATAGGTAAAATGAAAAATAAAATAATAAAAACCTGCTGACAAGCCATAGAGTAGGGGACTGACTTCCACACATCTAATTTGCTTTAGAAGCTATGAAATACAACAGGCCCAACTGTCCAATACTTTATATATCCTGAGTCTGCCACGACATATTGGCCTTTAAAATCCAGACAAACAGGGCTATTGCCAAGCAATCTTGAAACCAGGGGAAATGTATAAGAAACACATCTCAGGTATATTAAGGAACCTTAATTTCAGAATCTTCATTGACCACGCAAACCATTACCCAAGCACATACCAACTGCTCTCGTCCGTCAGGCTTACACTTACTCCAAGATAATTAAAAGCACGGCCTTCCCACAGATGATCTATTCTGCACACCACCAAGAAGACAATGTGGTTCTCAGGAGTCGAGGTGGGAAAAGCAAAGAAAGAAACAGAGGTGAATGATGGAGCCAATTTCCTAAGTTTCAAAAGAATTTGTCACCATCATTCAGAAAGAAAAGAGCCATTGACTGAGTCTCAAACTATATTACGTGTTGATCAATCAGGAACTGCCTAATACTGCTGAGAAAACCACAGAATAACGGAATTTGGAATAACTTTTCATGGAAAGGCAAAAGTTAAACATCATACCCTTTTGAACACTAGCGACAGTAGACATATTAATAATGTGAGGCCCTGTTCCTAATATACCTGGGCCACAGAAAGCCACTGCCAAGGCCTGAAACAGTCACAACAAATCTCTCAGCCTTGCAGCATAAAGCTCAGTTGATAATTTCTTTGTCTAACACCTAATAAAATTCATTCTTCCAAAATTGTGGAAAAGCTCAGCACAGTCCTCCCTTATTATAAAGTTTCCTGTTACAAGGTTGCAAGATTTACACATATGTTAGGCTTCATTGTGGAAAAGAGACCTCCTCATAACACCCTCTTTGTTGTAAGACTCCGTGCTTTGCCTCTGGCTAGATATATAATGAGAGTGAAACGAATTTGGACAGATTGTGGAGAAAAAAGAAAAAAGTGCAGTTCTTTTTAGTCATCCCCCAGACTCCTTCTGCCCACATGGCTTTTCATCTTAACTGTTTTATTCCTTTTTTTCCTCCTATTTTTATATATTCCCTTCAGTAAATGAAACATGATAGATTATTAAGACCAGTTTGTACTACTTTAGAAACTGTTGATTTTCATATATTTCTGCCTTCCAAAGCTTTCAACAAATGCCATCTTTAGAATAATGAACTATACTAGGACTTGATCACACAGTTGCAAACAGCCATACAAAATCTTAATTTTCCACTCAGACTATGCTCACAGTCCCCTTACAACATGAACGTAACTTTCCAAATCAGATTTAGGAATACCTCTGTTATCGTTTCCACTTTAAACAACACTGCCACATTTCAGCCAAAATCTGGAAACACTGACTTAAAAAATGTGTGTGTGTGTGTGTGTGTGTGTGTGTGTGTGTGTGTGAGAGAGAGAGAGAGAGAGAGAGAGAGAGAGAGAGAGAGAGAGACTGAGAGTGTGGAGGTCAAGGGAAACCTCAAGCATCAATCCTTGCCTTCCATCTTGCTTAAGATAGGGTGAGACATGGGGGCTGGAGAGATGGCTCAGCGGTTAAGAGCACTGACTGCTCTTCCAGAGGCCCTGAGTTCAAATCCCAGCAACCACATGGTGGCTCACAACCATCTGTAATGAGATCTGACGCCCTCTTCCGGGTTCTGAAGACAGCTACAGTGTCCTTACATATAATAAATAAGTAAATCTTTAAAAAAAAAAAAAAAGATAGAGTAAGACAGGGTCTCTCTTGACTGCCCACTACCATGGAGACCAGGCTAGCCCACCTAGCAGCTCAAAGGATTCCCCCTCTCGGGAGCACTAGGATCCACGCCACCATGCCTTGCTTTACCGCTCGCTGGGGATATGGACTCAGGTCCTGATACTTGCACAGCACTTTACCCACAGGGTCACCGCTCCATTGTGAACTCATTTTTAACTTAGATTTAAAAAAAAAATCAAATATTAAGACAATGTGTAAGACATTTAATATACCCAACTTAACCATTTCTGATATTTCAAATTTGCCAGAACTGATAAAGTAAGCAAACATTTGTGTTTTAAAAGTATAAAAACTAAACATGTATAATATGATTATTCCACATAAAGTATGCCTTATACTAGAATTCTACTCTTAATACTTTGGATAATATTTTATAATGGTAATAAGAATCAGGATTGGGATATCTGATTTGTTCATATTTGTCCCCAAATTAGAAATATTCTAAATCTGAAGATTATCTCCCTAATTTTTATACATGCATCTCCTTTCTTCGGGGGACTAAGAAACTGACAGGGTGAGAACTGAGCCAGAGCCTGCTCAGGAATTCTAGGCACGGGCTGTTCCATTGAGCCACACCTAAGAGGGACGAGTTTGCAATTTGGGTTTCTTTAAAACCCACGGAAAGAGAGAGATTATAAAAATGGGGGGTTTTATTGTTTTTTTGTTTGTTTGTTGTTTATCCCTGTTGTGGGCTATGGCGCTGCTTCAGATTGCCCACAGCAGCTGACTATGATTTGCCTCGTGCTCTGGTTAGGTGTGATTCTGCCAACAGCAGATAGCCTCTGCAATTGTGTGACATTTGGAATTTGGGGACTTTTAAGAGGGTAAATAAATGCTAGGGCTACAAGAGGTGACGTTGATTGTTGTAGGTGGGAAGGTGAGTTGTTGGTTGCTGTTGTTCTAGGTTTGTTAAGTGGTCATGCACAAAAAAGAAACAAGAAGAAAAAATTAGATATCCTGACTGCAAAGATCAAACTTGCCCCAAGGAACTCAACGCCCCTAATCAGCAGGACACTGTCCAACAATATCGCCTTCCCCTTTCCAACCCCTGACTTTATTCAGGGATCTCTTTCCTTTCTCCTCTATCCTTTTTCTCTCCTATCTGGTATTAGGGGTTGAAAGGATGGAAGAAGGGGGGTGGGGAAGGATGGGAGAAGGGGGTGGGGAAGGATGGGAGAAGGGGGTGGGGAAGGATGGGAGAAGGGGGTGGGGAAGGATGGGAGAAGGGGGTGGGGAAGGATGGGAGAATGGGGGTGGGGAAGGATGGGAGAATGGGGGTGGGGAAGGGTGGAAGAGAGAAGAACCCACAAAGTAGCCAAGACAGCTACACACACTCCCAGACCACTAATGAATATTTTCTTTCTCTTCTCTTTTCCTTTCCCTTCCTTTGTCTTCTCTCTTCCTTCCTGACATCTTCCTTCTTCCTCCCCTCTTCCTTCTTCCCTCTTTCCATCCTGGCAGAGTCTCACTGTGTAGTACATGCTCACTTCACTGGAACTCTGTAAGTCACAACGTCACTTGAGTCATTTAGCCTTCCCAATTCAATAACACAACACCAAAATGAATGTGCAGATTTTAAATGGTCAAATCCTACCAAAACCACGACTTTGACTTGACTTGGTGGCACACATCTGTAATCCTGGCACTGGGAAGATTGGGAGTATGCCCCACACTCCCCACCGTGAGGATAATGGTCTAAATCTCTAAAACTGTAAGCAAGCCCCCAATTAAATGCTCTCTCTTATAAGAGTGGTTACCTTAGTCCTGGTGTCTCTTCACAGCAACAGAACAGTGACTAAGACACAGCAAAACCCTATCTCAAAGGGGCTGAGGGGGCAAAGAAGAAAGGAAACTACCACTTTTTTAAAGACAAGGTTTCTATAAATTGGCAACATTTTCTGGCTCCCAAATATCTAGGCTACAGACCCTGTATTCTACCACACCATTAGGCTTAATAACTGCAATGGCACAAACACCCCACATCCACTCCGGGCCACTACATTAAACCAGCCCCTGTCAAAGGCAGTGCTGACAAAGACTTCACTGTCATCACATTCAGCCACCAGAAACAAATTGGGATTTATGTTCTTATTCTTCAAACACCACCAAGAAATTTCAGATCATCGTTTGACCCACCGTCATGCTTAGGAATAGAATGTAAGAGGGAATAGAGAAATACCCAGTATTCACACTTTACAAAATGTAACAAATGCACATGATCACATCACTTAATTTGAAGACTACATGGGTCTGTCTTTAGAGCCCTTGGGAACTAAAGATTTTATACGGCATAATACACAGGACAATGTTATTTGAAAGTTAAAGTATTTATGCTGTTTAAAAGTGATATTGTTTTAGAGGCCTTGGATCACAGATTTTATAAATATTGTATACATAATAAAAAAAAAAAAAAGCACAGGATGAGAGTCAGCCCTACACCCCTTGACCTGACTCCTCACCATGGACTCCTGAAGGATCTTAAAGACAAATGAGGGAATTCTCCAGTGTTACACAACATCTACACATCCATGCATAGGAGACAGAACACATCCATTAGGCGGGGACAGAAGCCACCGGCCACCAGGGTCTAACACTAGTCTCTGAGATTTCAACCACAGACATTAGAAAAGGGGGCTGCATGGCTCACTAGTGAACCGAGGGCTCTCAAAACACCCATCAAGTTCTCTGGGAGGAAAACAGCATTCATCTTTCCTCAGCAGTGACACCCCCATGGGGGGAACAAGGCTGGGTTCTGGCTGGTCCTTCCCCATCACAGCACATCAGCTCTCTCTGGACAGTAATCAAAGACTCCATAACCACACATGGCTACTAATATGTGCCCTCGGCAGACAAGAGACGGTTCCACTTTAGACGATGAGACGTTATTTGGAGTTTGCCTCACATGAGGCAAATGGCAACTTCTGCCTTGTCCTTCAATTCACTATTTTCTTTGGCGGGCCTTTTATTCCAAAGTATTCATGAATTTTTTATTTATGTGACAATATAATCCTATACAAGTTTATAGAAGTCATTTTATTCTTTGAAAAATATTCCACCATGCTCATATATATCACTGGTAAGATTCTGTTCACTTCCCTTACTGACAATTATACTTTGGACATACTGGAGCTCTATACAGTTTCTTCTTTCCACCTTGGTGACAACAGAAGACTAGTATGCAGCCAGACCTCTCAATCCACACTGTGCACATTAAGTCTGCACGGTGACCTTAGACTTCCTAGATGAGTTCCATCATTCTAAGGTTCTATTTGACTTTTTTTTTTTTAAAAAAAATCAATGTAGAATACTTCAAAACGTTAAAGAAAAATAAACCTTCATACACCAGTGTAGCAGCTATTCCTGGTTGTCAACTTGACTATATCTGGAATTAACTACAATCAAGAATTGGAAGGCTCACCTATGACCCTAATCTGGAGGCTCAGAAATAAAAGTTTCTGACATGGATCTTGGCATGGAGTTCTTGAAGCATAGTGGCTATGAATTCCAGAAGATTAAGACTAGGAGAGCTCTGAGTTCAAGATCATCTGGGATTAAAGGCATAGTGGCACATGCCTTCAATCTGGGCCATACCCTCTGCTGGAGACCTATATAAGGGCTCCAGCCTTATTGGAAGAAGGAAGACTCACTCACTCTTCCTTGCCTGCTTGCCTCATGGGACTGAGCAACTGCTAGATCCTTGGACTTCAACCCACAGCTGCTGATGATCATTGTTGGGGAGTTGGACTACAGGCTGTAAGTCATCTATGAATCCCCTAACTATATAGAGACTGCCCATATGTTCTGTGACTCTAGAGAATCTGGACTAATACAAACGGCAAAGCTGGGGCACACCTGTAATCCCAGCACTCTGTCTTCAAGCAAAAGGTTCACAGGTTTGAGGGTAGCTGAAAATATATAGCAAGATTCTGTCTCAGAAAAGGAGGTCAGGGTTAGTGACTCTGGGTTCTGTCTCCAGCACTGCATGGTAGTTAGTGAATGCCTGTAATCCCAGCACTTGGGAGATAACAGGAAGACTGAAATGACATGGTCACCCTTGTATAAAGGAATTTTAATCTATCAACGTGGTTGCTCTGGAAAGAGATCACATCGAAAGACCCTGTAAGTCTGAATGATCTGGCTAGAATCCAGACACGCCTCACACCTTTAATCCCTCTGGCTGGAATAGAGACAACATGCTCTTATTACACACCTTTAACACTGAAGATAAATTCAGTTTGTAGAAGGAAGCAGCCATGTCTGAAACTGACCATCTAAATGAGAGGCAGACAAAATGATAAAGCAGAGAAATATTTAACAAAATAAGTCAGAAATAGGATACGCCCAACTCACACAAGAGCAGCACAGGAAAGAGAGGACAAGAGAGAGGGGGGGAGGGAGAGAGGGAGGGGGAAGAAGGGAGGAAGAGAGGGAAGGAGGGAGGGAGGGAGGGAAGGAGGGAGGGAGGGAGGGAGGGAGGTACAGAGGGGGGGAATAAGGGAGGGAGGAGAGGGAAGGAAGGAGGGAGGGAGGGAAGGAAGTGGGGAGGGAGGGAGGGAAGGAGGGAGGGAGGGAAGGAAGGGGGGAGGGAGGGAAGGAGGGAAGGGAGTTTTTATCAGGGGCAGTTTTACAGAGATAAGTTGAAGAAGCTAGAAGTTAGGAACAGACTACCAGAGTTAGAGGCCAAGTAAAGCAATTCAGTCAGAAGCCTAGAGAAGCCACTCTGAATCAGTCAGCTTGGAGAGTTGTTTGGGCCAGAACAACTGAATTGAATTAGCCAACCAGAGTTCAGAAAGAACTAGAAAGGGTGGGCTTATTCAAGAGTAAGTTTCTGAGATGACAGTTCCATCTGGCAAATAAAGTTACTTTTATACCCTTGGGCTCATAGAGAATGTGAGATCAATCTGTGCTATAAGATCTTGTCTCCAGGAAAGTGTTAAGAGGTAAAGTGCCTCATATTAAATATTATAGAATTTAAATAATTGTTTAAAACCAAAGACCATTTTGAGATATGAGGATTATAACAAATATTGAGAAGTTTGAATGTCATGTTACACACTTAAAATTAGTGACAAAAGGATACATAATCTACAGAAGTAACCATACAAACTTGTCTCTACTGCCAAACTTGATCTGTATGAATACTGCAGCTGGCAAAATGGAAAATGATTGTAACAAAAGGTAAACACATGAGGTCTGGTAACCTCTGCTATTTCATCCGTTTAGAAGATGTGACTACCCTAGCGTCTACACTGCGGGGGCAGTTCTCTTGTGTCTTAGTTAAGGTCTCTATTGCTGTGATAAAACACCATGACCAAAAGCAACTGGAGGAAATTATGGGCAGGAACTCAAATCGGGCAGGAATGTGAAAGCAGGAACTGATCCGAAAGCCATGGAGAATGCTACTTCCTGGCTTGTTCATCCTACTTTCTCATAGCACCCCAGCACCCACCATGCACCACGGGCTGGGCCTTTCCACATCAATCAGCAATTAAGTAAATGTACTACAGGCCAATCTGCTCGGGACATTTCCTCAGCTGAGAGTCCCTCTTCACAAAGGACTCGAGTGTGTGTCAAGTTGACAAAAAACTGGCTAAGATGACATGTCTATTGAAAAAGAAAAAAAAAGAAAAAGAAAAGCCTCAGAAGTCACCTAGATTGGTAGCACAATGATATGTGTTCTTAAAACTACTCCCCAAAGCCTGCTGAGGACATCTGCCAATACTCTGTGACTATGGAATGTGCCCCACAGGTTTGTGTGTTGACGGCTTGGTCCCCAGGTGCTCACACTATTGAGGGAGATGTTTGAAGCTGCAAGAGATGGGATCCAGTTATAGGAAGCACATCGCCTGGAGCATGAGCCTTTGGGAAACTCTGCCTCAAAGAAGTTTTTAGAAAGATTCCTTTCAATTTACATATTGTCATACTCCCCTTGTATTTCATATTTAAAAGTATCAAGCTTTACATGTTGAACATAATGTGTTTAATGACTGCTCCCTTTTGGTGGATAAAAAGCTAAATTCCAAAAATATGAAATTACTCTGGGTTAGCAGAAGATGGACCATCTCAGGGACATGCTGCTCCATGCTGTCATCAAAGGCATGTCTGCAGCTGGCACCAAGGCATTCCCCTTCTCCTCTCTGGGTCCACATGTCTCAGATGTGACTACACTGAGAATATGACTACATTTGCAGAAAAAAATATCTACAAATTTTGGTGTAAGGAATGTTGGAAATGAGGAATAAATGAAATAAAATCATGCTGTGCAGAACACCAAATTTCAATCTTTCTCTGAAAAGGCAGCAGGCAGGGCATGGTGGGCAGGGCACAGTGGGCAGGGCACGGTGGGCAGGGTACAGTGGGCAGGGTACAGTGGGCAGGCAGGGCATAGTGGGCAGGCAGGGCATGGTGGGTAGGACATGGTGGGCAGGCAGGGCACGGTGGACAGGCAGGGCACGGTGGGCAGGCAGGGCATGGTTGGCAGGCAGGGCATGGTTGGCAGGGCATGGTGGGCAGGCAGGGCACAGTGGGCAGGCAGGGCATGGTGGGCGGGGCATGGTGGGCAGGCAGGGCACAGTGGGCAGGCAGGGCACGGTGGGCAGGCAGGGCACGGCAGGCGGGGTATGGTGGGCAGGCAGGGCACGGTGGGCAGGCAGAGCACAGTGGGCAGCAGGGACCCAGGGTTACGCAGTGTCACCTCAACCTTCGTCAGAAGCGTCTCCCTTCATGAAAAGCCCTTAGTGCGGAGCTGCGCGGTGCCCGAGGTGCGGAGGACAAGCCACTGTTGAGCGCTCAGCCTTAAGTAAGTCACTGCTCCACAGCGCAGGCCGATAGCTAAGAACACATTCGAGGGCCTAAAGGGCAGCTTGGCTTGTATGTAGGGGTACATAATGCAGGGTACAGGAGGAATTAAAAGGGAGGGAGGGGTGTGGGGTGAATCATTATATCAACATATGAGATTCTCAAATAATACATTTTAAGTTAAAAATAGAGAATTAAAAACAATTTTTTTAAAGCAACTTTGATTTTAGACTTTTTAAAAAGTCTTTTCTTAAGCTGAACACACATCTAATTCCCAGAACCAGGGAGGATGAGACAGGGAGGCTGTAGCAGGTCTGGGACAGCCATGACGGGTGAGAACAGCCCAGCAGGAGGGCACGACAGGCTCCGACTCAAAAAGGTTCTGACCTGAAACACATTCCCTGCTGAAGAAAAGGTGTGTGTATGTGTGTGTGCGCATGTGAGTGTGTGTGTCTGTGTATCTGTGTCTGAATGGGTCTGTGTGTATGCATGTGCGTGTGTCTGTGTATCTGTATGTGTGTGTCTGTGTGTGTGCATTTAAGTGTGTGTGTGTATTATCTATGTCTGTGTGTGCCTGTGTGCACGTGAGTATGTGTGTCTGTGAGTGTGTCTATGTGTGAATGTATATTTGTGAGAGTATGGGGGAGTTGAGGGGATGTGCGTTTGAGTGTGTGTGTGTGTGTGTGTGTATGTGCTTGTGTGTGTGCATGTGAGTGTATCTGTGTGTGAGTGTATAGGTGTGAATGTGGGGGTGTGGCAGTATGTGTTTTTGAGTATATGTGTCTGGGAGTATGCATGTGAATGTGTATAAGACTGTGTATGTGTATCTGTGTGTGTGTGTGTGTCACTAACATTTCATTTTGGAGACATTCTTGAGCCTCCTTATATCAAAACACCAAGCAAAACAAAACTGAACATAAACATCGAACCTAGAAGCGAGCCAGTGCTCCGACCTAGTCTATGAGTAATAAAGTTAATCTCTTGGGGAGGCAGTGGGCAAAGGCATGAGCTCTCAGGCCTGAGGCCCTGAGTTCCATCCCCGGGCCCTCGAGCTGCCTTCAGGCCTTCGTGCGCACACAATGGCTCCTTTCTCTTCGTTCCTGCTCTCAGTCTCTCGCCCTCACTCTTTCAGACACACACATAAATAAATGTAACAACAATTTTTAAATTGCATACTTAAGTTTGGCCAAAGCAAACTATAGTCCTTTCTGATAGGGGAGTCACTGTAGGTTCAAAGGCAGCGGGTTAGGGAGGGCTTGGTGTTCTAACTGCACAGGATTCTTGGTGCTGGGGCCTGAGTTCAACTCCCTCCTCCCTCATTAACGACAGCTTGAGCAATCAAACGTTCAACTGAAGAGCTGAGCAAGGATGGCAGAGGGAGTGGCACAGTGGGCCTCAGGGCTGAGGCTTGGCATCACCAAAACACAGGCAGAAACTCAGACGGGGTCCACTTCAGCACACTGAGACAGCAGGATACAACGGTCCTGTGATCCAAATGCAAATTAAAGTCTCAGGTGCACAGCTGGGAAGAATTCACACCTTACATCCTATCAGATATTAACTAATAATTTCCCTTTTAAAAAACACTTTGCAACTTAAAGAAGTCTCAATTTGTTTTTAGTCGAAGGAAGAAAATTTCAGTATACAATTTTCTCATTCATAACTTGTGTTATTTTTGTTTTGTTTTTCTGAGGCACACTCCATGTCAAGGCCTCATCCCAGGCCAGCCACTCCACAGTCCCTTCCCCTGAAGGTCGTCCCAGACAACGCACAGTAGTGGAGGCCTGCCCTCTAGTGGCCGCTCTTCCAGTGCACGGCCATGTCTCCTGGCCTCATCTAATGTAGTGCCAGGTTTTACTTTTTACTAGATTCCTTTTCTCAAACACTGAGGTTTTTTTTGCATTGTAAATTCTAAGTTAACTTTCAAATGACACCAGGAGGATCCGTAGCCAGCTCCAGCTACACAGCCAGTTCCAGCCAGTTCTAGCCTGTCCCAGCCAGTTCCAGCATGGTCTACAAGAGAACTCACAAGAGTGAGCAACACACTCCCTACACAACGCTGCACAATACACAACAAAAGAAACCGGGGTGACTGTCTTCTGCCCGGGTGCTACACTGCTTGTTTTGTGTACCAAGGAGGAAAAATGGGGATGGAGTGGGAGGGGGGCCCTCGGGGAGCACAGCACCCACATTCCCTAAGGCAGTTTCCTTTACTCTTGTCCAGTCAGACAGCTAGCCTTTGACTCACAAAGCTGACCTGAAAACCTCATCTTCCTGACTCCACCTCCTTCTGTTTCAAGTTGTAAAATGGTTTGTTCTCACCAAAAGAAAAATAAAGCTGTCAGGATGGCCTCTTTTGCTTTGTTGAGAGTTTCTGAAACACAATTCAAGAGCTCAGGGAAGACCGAGTAGGCCTCATTCTCAGCTGGTCCTAGTTCTGACAGGGCAAGCCCACCTTCCACTCAAAGCTGAGCTTCTTCAGCTAAAGACCAAGTTCCCAAAGAAAAGCAGACATGAAATCAGAGCCTTCGTGAGCAAATGAAGGCCGGGAGGAACAATTTCACTTCTGAGTTTCTAGCCCCCATGGGATGAGATGTGGGTTGTCACAGAGACGCTTCACCAGACCTGGGGGAGGGAGGAGAATGGGGGGGGGTGCTCAGCATGGGCTACTAGTCAGTCCCTCCCAGGAACCTTTATCTAAAGAGAAGAATGTTCCTCATCTTGGCATAGGAAGCCCAGCTCTCACACAGGACAGTCACAGGACCTGCAGGAGTAGGGGGGTCAGGGTGCTCCACCTGAGCAGTGGCCATCAGTGGGGGGGGGGGGGGGCTTTGTTTGTTTGGTTTGCTGCTGAGGAGACCGCTGGGCCTCATGAATGCTGAGCACAACTGCCAGTGTGCCCCAGGCCCTGCACAGAGCCCCATGTTTTACAAGAGTAAGCCCTGAACCCTTCACATTACTCTGACAATCCATTAGGGGATCCATCAACAGTGCTGCACCGAAGCAAAGAATGGTCTGGTGAAAACTAAAACGTCCAATTCAGTCTACACAGCGTTCAGTACATAACCTGAACCACAACAAGGTTACAAAAGCAACCACTTGAAAGAGCCAACTGCTTTCCTCACAGCTCAGTGTTCACACTCCAGATATATAGTAATTTTGTTTCATTGTCTTCCTGTTTGAACAGGGCCATACTCTCATCCAAAGCTAAGGAGAAACTATCTACCCTAGGCTACTCTTGAATTCATGGCAATCCTCCTGAATTGAATCCTCAGCTTCCTGAATACCAGCAGTAAAGGCACGAGCCACCACACCTAGCTAGATCCATAGAATTCAGCAATTTGCTTTGGTGATTTGGTGAGAACAAACAAACTGAAAACAGTTAAGTAGGCAATTTGGAGATCAGGTGCCCCAAAGATGTCGGACATTTTAAAAGAAGAGTGATTATCAACCTGAAAGGCAAGGGGTGTGAGGAGATACTGCGTGGTCAACATTACTTCCCATATAAACCCCAGCTCTCTCTCCTCTCTCCACTCAACCCCACACTCCTGTGACTCAGACAATAACCTAATCGAGTGTTTTGTTTCATTACTCAAAATTTTACTGCACATCACTAACAAAAATATTCTAAATTGGGGGCTAGAGAGATAGCTCAGTGGTAATGAACATCTGTTGCTTCGGTTGGGGTGTGTTTAGAGATTTATTTTGTGTGTAAGTGCCTTGCCTGCGTGTATGGGTAACCTTTTAAGCCTGGTGCTAGCCGGGGACCAGATTCCCTGGTGCTGTAGTTATCGCCCACCATGTTGGGCCCTGTGCAAGAGCAGCCAGTGCTCTTAACCACTGAGCCATGGCTGCAGCTCTATTTCTTGCTCTTAAGGAGGACTCAGATTCAGTTTCCAACCCCATATGACAGCTCACAACCATCCATTCTAGGCAACCTGACATCCTCTGACATCCTCAAGCACCAACAGGCACATGGTGCACATAAATACACATACACACACACACACATACACACACATATACAGACACATACACACACATACAGAGAGTGAAAGAGAGGCATGCACACAAATTGATTTTTAAAAAATGATCTCCCCCCCTCCAAGCCGGGCAGTGGTGGCGCACACCTGTAATCCTAGCACTTGGGAGGCAGAGGCAGGCAGATTTCTGAGTTCGAGGCCAGCATGGTCTACAGAGTGTGTTCCAGGACAGCCAGGGCTACACAGAGAAACCCTGTCTCGAAAAAAACCAAAAAAAAAAAAAAGGAAGAAAGAAAGAAAAAGAAATGATCCCCCCAAAAGCTAAAATATCACAAAACTCCTAATCACAGTTCTGCAAATGATACATGCACATACATGCAAGAACAACCAAAAAACCATGCGTTACCACCACAAGACAGCACCCCAGCTCCTCTTTAACCATGAGCTACATCTGGATGGACATTCTGTAGGGAGTCCATCCCTGCTTGGAAAAAGAAACATACCATGGAGGAGGCACTAGTCTAAGTCAGAAGTGCCGGCCTTCTCCTTTTCGGGATTCAACCAAGATACTCAGGAAAGAACTGCTTCTGCCCTGAACATATACATACTCGCTCTCTGGTAATTATCTGCACAATAGCACAACTATTTTCATGGCATTCAGATGCTGTTAGGTAGTATAAGGTATCTTTCATACAAGGCACACAGAGGAGGACACAGGATGGAACACACCTGTGATTCTAACGCCAGGAAATTTGTGTAGAAGAGGCTCACTCTGAGTTCAAGGCAAGCTCCGCCTACAGAGTGAGATCCAGGTCAGCCTGGACTACAGTGTAGATCAGAGCTCAAAAAATACATACATATAGCCAGACAGACAGACAGATAGATGTCAAAAAGCAGCCATGCATACAGAGGATATGATACATGTAGACTAAACACAACCATTACCCACTTACTCAAGGAACTTGAGAATCTGCCAATGTTACATGTAGTGAGGAGACAGCAGATTTCCTGGAATTTATCCTAAACCCCCAAGATACCGAGCGTGCATCTATTTGATAAAGGTGATGCCCTGGTAGTATCTGGGAGAGGTTCCTCTCCTCTCAGGTCGCTGCTGTTTGTGCCAGAGATCGTGACGTGAAGAGCAACATCACGTCTACATTTAAGTACCTATCTGTCTCCATCCCCAGGCTTTCCTGTCTAGAAAGAATCCATGGCACTCTCAGCACGAGAGGCAGGGGAGCAGGTTTGTGGGCCACCTTCCTTTAGCAGCTACAGCTGGGACTGTCGTTAAGATCAAGACTTCCTGCCAGCTCCAGCTCCAAGGTGCTGGTGCTCACCTTCACTTCCGGTAGTCGGGAGGCAGGGGCAGGCCATTCTCTGAGTTCAAGGCCAGCCTGGTCTTCAGGGCAAGTTCTGAGACAACCAAGGATACACAGAGACCTCGTCTCAGAAAGCAAACACTTCATGCCACAGAAAGTGGCAGGCACCCAACTCAACCACAAAAGAACTCACCTTTAACTAGCTTATCAAGACAAACTCTGTAGAAAACATATTGTCTTAATTACTTTGCTATTGCCATGAAAAAACACCATGACCAAGGCAACTTATAAAGTAAAGCATTGAACGTGGACTCACGGTTTCAGAAGGTAAGTCAATGACTGTCATGACGGGGAACCTGGCAGCAGACAGGCAGGCATGGCACAGGAGCTGAGAACTTACATCTGATCCACAGGCAATTGACAGAGTAATGGCTAACTAGGAATGGCATGGGATTTTGAAGCCTCAAAGCCTACCCCAGTACCATGGCTCTTCCAACAAGGCCACACCTCCTCATCCTTCCCAAACAGTTCAACTGTGGACCAATATTCAAACTTACACGGCTGTGGAGCCATTCTCATTCAAACAACCACAGATATTTAGAAAGAGCACTGATGACCATATAAGAACACAAGGCATGTGACTATCAAGCATTATCATTTTTAAAGTATACATTTTAATTATTTTAAGTATCTAAATATAAAATTTTTACTAAAATACTTATTTAATTCTTTACGATTCAAACTACATGATAATCCATTGTAATATAACCAAAGGGTGTAAATCTGCCCCTTGAAATATCATGTGTATAACTCAAAGCAAATTACCTTTTATACCACCAAAGGGTCCGTAAGTCATATTGCAGGCTGTCCTCTGAAGATGGTGCTCATACATTAACTTTATCTGGTATTGGTTTCCATGTTCCACATTACCCAGTGTCCCTATGGAGAAAAAACAAAGGGACCACTTCAAATCTGTTTACGCTGGTTTATATTAATATCTTCTCATCCTCTGTATCAGCCTTAATGCAATTTTAGTAAAATTAAAAATGACAAAGCAATAAAAGATAAGAACAATTAATACACTGGTCATAGAAAAAGCCAGCACAATTTAAAAAAAAATTGAATCTCAGTTAGATTACACCATTAGAAAAATAATATCGTAGAGAGCATTTTATTATGTATTTCTATTAGACATTCCTGAATGAGGCATAATTATTTAAATGACAACAAAGTCATTTAATTTCAATTCTAAAATAAACACCATTACATTTTCCATTATAAGCATTATAATAGTACAGCAAACAAATGACAACTTTAAACCAACTCATTTTCTCATCCACCTTATACCCAACCCCTTCAAATACTATGTCCTATAACTAGGGATTGAACCCCACCACAGAGATACACTGCCAGGCCTTGTGTATGCCAGCCCCACAATGGCAGTCCTAATTCAATGGAAAAATCTTCCTTCAACAAGTGAACAGAACAATGTACTCTAGTTAAAGCCTTGTAAGAAAAATGTCTTTCAAAACAAAGGGTTCTCTCTCCCTCTCTACCATACAGGCTGCATATCTTACAATCATGTTCTAGTTCTTTCTAAAAGACTCTACCTCTATTTTCTGCTGCTGGGATGTCAAGGCTGTAGACAGAACTCCAGCGCCATGTCAGACAAGCAAGGGAGCAGTAGAGGAGGTGTAGGGAAGAGGAGGGACTTAGAAAACAGCTTTCCCGGAAAGAAGTTTCTCTCAGAACACAAACACTGAAGGTGATGTTAAAGTCTCCCCGTGCTTTGATCTATCTATAACCCAGCACTTAGGGCAGTGAGACAGGAAACTCACAAAATCTTGTCAGCCTGAGCTGCTTAAAGACCTCACTCAAAAAGAAAAAAACTGAGTGAGCCCATTATAAATCAGCATCTATTGCTTTGTGGGCTTTTTGTTTTTAGGGAGTTGGCTTCTGTATTCAAAAAAAATTTGCCAATGAACCCTAAAACTATAAGAATATATTTTTCTGCATATTAGAATAGAAATGCCATCGTTGTTCAAATAAATAAACTACAGAAATTTATCCTCTCCCTAAAAAAAAAAATCACAGTATTGAATCCAGGGCCTCAGCGCCAGAGACTATATACATATGTACATATATGTGCCCTGATCCTGGCCACCTACTATGTCTCTTTAAAACTTCAAAGGCTCTCTAAAACTGCTGAGTTTCTCACAGATGGAGGCTCCCACCAAATCAAAATAAGTTATATACGTTCTTACTGGAAGGAGAAGAACCAGAGCACAGCCATAGTCAAATCAGAACCAAAGACAGAAGTGTCAGACGTCTGGAACTCGTGATCTTCATAGCTCCCACGGGCTTACCACAGTCCACTCTGGCATCAGCCCACACAGCTAAGACGGTCAGTCAGATTCCACTCCAGGGCTCCTGCCTTCCTTGGTGACTGTCCCATGGTACTGGCATCGCTAAAATGCGGGAGTCTCTGCAGCAGGGCTGTACCTTCACCAATAACCTTTCTAGGGAACTTTTTGGGAACCCTGACTCTATCACATGGTCCCAAGTCTTAACTTATCTCCATGACCCCCTCAACCCTGGATTTTCACATTCACTAATAGCCTTTGCCAGTTTCTCTTCAGGGACTCCAGTCATGCAACAGGTGCCAAGCCTCAATGCTCCCCATGACCCTTCAATGCTCCTCATGACCCTTCAGTGCTCCCCTTGACTCTTCAGTGCTCCCCATGACCCTTCAGTGCTCTCCATGACCCTTCAGTGCTCCCCATGACCCTTCAGTGCTCCCCATGACCCTTCAATGTTCTCCATGACCCTTCAGTGCTCCCCATGACCTTTCAGTGCTCCCCATGACCCTTCAGTGCTCCCCATGACCCTTCAGTGCTCTCCATGACCCTTCAATGCTCCTCATGACCCTTCAATGTTTTCCATGACCCTTCAGTGCTCCCCATGACCCTTCAGTGCTCCCCATGACCCTTCAGTGCTCCCCATGACCTTTCAATGCTCTCCATGACTCTACCAACATGAGGTAGCCTTGGACCTCTATAGACTACAGCTTCTGTGTGCTGAGCTCAAAGAAACATTTCCTCAGAAAATTCATTTCAGTGATGCTCAGGTCTCTTCTCAATCACAGATGATTCTCCATCCACAGCTGATCAGCTCCAATTGTCCCAGTAAAGCAGAGGTTTCACTTAAGCACTTCTTAATTCAAAATATCAATGGCCCCCATACAGTCTTTAAAGGCACTCTCAAAGTTCCTGCTGAGACTGTACAAGCCAGGTCTCCATTGTCTGCATCATTCTGAAAATTCTTCTCAACTTCTCTAGCACAAAGTCCAAAAGTCTCCCACAATTGTCTTAAGTCACGGCTCAACTGCTATGAACAGACAACATGACTAGAGCAACTCTATCAAAGAAAGCATTTAACTGGGGGGCTGGCTTACAGCTTCAGACGTTCAGTCCAACATCGTCATGGCAGAGAAAGTATGGTAGCCAGTACAGCAGGCAGTAGCTACATCCTGATCTATAGTCTATAAACAGAGAGAGGGAGGGGGAGGGGGAGGGGGAGGGGAGGGGGGAGAAGGGGAGAGGAGAGAGGGAGAGGGAGGGGAGAGGGAGGGGGAGATGGATGGAGGGGGAAAGGGAGGGGGAGGGGGAGGGGAGAGAGAGGAGGAGAGGAGAGGGAGGGGAGAGGAGAGGGAGGGGAGAGGGAGGGAAGAGGGAGGGGGAGACAGATGGAGGGGGAGAGGGAGGGAAGAAGGAGGGGGGAAAGGGAAGGGAGGGGAGAGTGAGGGGAGAGGGAGGGGGAGGTGGAGAGGAAGGGGAGAGAGAGGTGAAGAGGAAGGGGGGAGAGAGGAAGGGGAGAGGGAGGGGAAGGGGAAGGGAGGTGAAGAGGGAGGGGGCGGGGAAGAGGGAGGGGGAGGGGGAGGGGGAGAGGGAGAAGCTGGGCCTAGCTTGGGCTTTTGAAACCTCAAAGTTTCACTCACAGTAACACACTTCCTCCAACAAGGCCTCACCTCCTAATCCTTCTCAAACAGTGCCACTCCCTGATGACTAAGCACTCAAGTTTAAGAGCCAATAAGAACCATTCGTATTCAAGCCACCACAACAGTTCTTCCCTGAAACAGAATCAGGTCTGCCACAGCAATACCCCATGACCTGGTTCCAATTTCTGCCCTAGGGTTTTCACTTCTGTGATTAAATACCAAGGCCATCAACAACCTGGGGGGGAAATGGCTTATTTCAGCTTACAACTTTCTGGTCATTCTACATTGCTGAGAATCACAAACGTAAGGCAAGAACTTGGAAGCAGTGGTTAATGCAGACACCAGGGAAGAGTTCTGATTACTGGCTTTCTCTCCACTGTTTACACAGCCTGCTTCCTTAAAACACCCAGGACCACCAGCCCAAAGGTCACATCTCACAAAACAATCTGAGCCCTCCCACATCGATCATCAATTAGGAAAATGTATCCCAGGCTTTCCCACAGGCCGGTCTGCTGGGAATGTTTTCTCAGTTGAGGTTTACTCTTGCCTAATGACTCTAGTTTTATCTATGTGACATAAAACCAGGCAGCACACTGTGTCTTTATTAAAGATGCTACAAACTTTGACCTTGTCTAAGAAAAGCACCATGACTGTGGAGAAGTACCTGATTGAGCACTTTGTGCTCCCTCTAGTCACAATCCTAAGAAGTGGAATCAGCCTAGATGGCTACCGACAGATGAATAGGTAATAAAAGGTGTGCACATAACAATGAAAATTCCTTCAGCTATAAAGAAAAATGAAAATGCACAATGAAAAACTACTGATTGTACAGAAAATAAGTAAGTGTTGAGTGATCAACCCTTAAGAGGGCATTTACTTATACCACTCCCTCTAAGACTCAAGGAACATCAAGGAAAAGAGAGCAGAAAGAATTTAAGGCCCAGATGATACGGAGGACTATAAAATGCTATCTTCAGGAAAAGGCACTGCCATTGTGATTATGATCTCACAGTGGTTGTGGTTGCCTGCACTGGTACTGGTACCACATAGGACTGGACCTGTCAACCATCAATCATGGGTTAGGGAGGGACTCATTAGTCCTATACCTACCTGATAGCAAATGGCTACTTCTGGTCAGTTCTAGAAGAGGTGTAGTCATTGTCTTTCATTGTATAGACACTGGTGAGCATCTAATGATAGTTCTAAACCAGCTAGTTTTTATGTCAACCTGACACAAGCTAGAGTCATCTGAGAGGAGGAAGACTCAACTGAGAAACACCTCCATAAGATCTAGCTGTGGGAAAGCATGCCTTGAAGGGCACTTTCTCAACTAGTGATTGATCACAGAGGGACACTACAGGTAGGAACAGTACTGGAAGTCCTGAGTGCTATAAGAAATCAGGTTGAGCCAGGCAGTGGTGGCTCATGCCTGTAATCCCAGCACTTAAGAGGCAGAGGCAGGTGGATTTCTGAGTTCAAGACCAGCCTGGTCTACAGAGTGAGTTCCAGGACAGCCAAGGCCACACAAAGAAACCCTGTCTCGAGAAAAGAAAGAAAGAAGGAAAGAAAGAAAGAAAGAAAGAAAGAAAGAAAGAAAGAAAGAAAGAAGAGAAGAGAAGAGAAGAGAAGAGAAGAGAAGAGAAGAGAAGAGAAAAGAAAAGAAAAGAAAAGAAAAGAAAAGAAAAGAAAAGAAAAGAAAAGAAAAGAAAAAGAAAAAGAAATCAGGTTGAACAAGCCATGAGGAGCAATCCAGTAAGCAACACTCTTTCATGACCTAGGCATCAGCTCCTGCCTCCAAGTTTCTGCCTTCATTGCATCTGACAATGATCTGTGATATTGAAGAGTAATATAAATAAACTCTATCCTCCCCAACATGCTTTGACTATGGTGTTTCGTCATAGCACTAGAAACTCTGACTAAACACTTACACAGAGGACACTGTTTAAAGTCAGTGGGTCACAAAAGAAAAGACATGCATGTGAGAAGAGGAGGTTGAAAGGGGCCAAAGGGAGGTTAGAGAAGGCAGGAGAATGTAGCCAGGATGTGTTATATACAAGCATGAAATTGTCTAAAAAAATTATTACTAATGATAATAATTATATAATAAATAATATGTTATAATTACATATAAGATATATGATATTGTGTATTAAACTATGTTATATTATATTGTATTATATTATATTATAGTCTCAATAGAGACTCTAAAAGTCAGAAGGGCCTAGGCAGTCTCTAAGAAACCACAAAGGTCAGCCCAAACTATTATATCCAGCAAAACTTTCAATCACCATAGATGGAGAAAACAAAGTATTCCTTGACAAAACCAAATTTAAATAACATCCACCCACAAATCCAGCTCTACAGAAGATACTAGACGAAAACTCCTACAAGGTGGCTAACTACACCAAAGAAAACACAGGAAATAAATAAATTAGACCTTCAACAGCTCTCACCTTGAGAGTTCACTGACCTTGCAGTTTACAGCTGAACCACCCCCTTCTTCACACAAGGCTGATCAACTGGTTCTCATCCTGGCCGAACATCTGGGGTTGTCTAGGCGGAACCAGCATTCCAGAAAAGCTGCTGGAAGCCATAGCCAGCATCCACCCCAGATGACCTTTCCCCCTACTGTGCTTTTAGCATCCCCCTCAGCCCCTCCCGACTTCCTCTTACGGAGTGTTCAAAACCAGGCGTTTTGCTTTTCATTAAAGAGGCTCTGACAAGACACCCCTTTTTGCTTGGCCTCACTCTGTCTTTCCTGCCCGTTTCTCTCTTTCAGGCTTGGGTTCCCCTCGGCTCCCCAAATAACTAGGTCCCGCGGGTCAGGACAATGAATGAGTTCAAGACTGGCTCCAGCTACAGAAAGAGACCCTGTCCTAAGACAGAGAAAAAAACAAACAAAACCAAACAAACAACCCAGGAGGGGTTAACTTATTTTCCAGAAGGGAAAGTTTTAAGCTCTATTTTTAGACATTCAAGACCAGATGCAAAAGCATGGAAAGTTCTGGTAAGCTGCAGTGGGATGGCTTCTTCGCACCGCTTTCTTACCCTTGTCTCTTGCCTCCTGTCGCTGCCCCATTCTTCCTTTTCTCTCCCTCTCGTTGCTCTCCCTCCTCCTCCTCCTCTTGCTCCCCCCTCCTCCTCTCCCTCTTCCTCCTTCTCTTCTTCCTCTTCTTTGTTGTGTTGATCATAGTCATTTAAACCTCTGGACTCAAGGCCTCTTCCTGCCTCAGTGTGTGAGGACGTCGTCCCCAGAGGCAGCTGCCTAGCGATACAAGCTGCAATGCCCTTCTGCACTCATATCACACACACACACACACACACACACACACACACACACTGAATGGGGAGAGTGCTTATGCACACCTTCCAGTCTGCAAGAAATGAGCATTTACATAGCCGGTGACATAACCATGCTATGGGGTCAGACATATTGGATGTTCCTATGTATACATGTTCAATACACATGCTATAGGTTTTTCTATTGGTAACCCATCTTTGGCCAATATAATACATAACACCTCCCCTAGAGAACCTTCATTATATAGAGGAAATACTTGTGTTTTTTTTTTCTATATATCTTTCACATCTTCAATATGGTATTGAAAAGTGGGGGGAGCTGGTATGCAAATGAGGCCCTTCTGACTCCAATTCCAACACGATTTCTTCAGCTCCAAGCTACTACTGTCACAGTGGTAGCACATGGCCTTACTCTGCCTGCTTACTGTGTCCAACTCTGCTTCCCACAGCACTGCCTACCCCAAAGAAATAACCTGCTGGCAATGAACTTGGGGTTAGGCTGTGTTAAATTAATATTAAAGCTGGCCTGAGGATAGCTCCTTGAGTCCCTATGGAAAAAGAACAATATAGTAGTATATCAACAAACTCCAATTTAGGAGTAGCCTCCACTAATCACAACAGCCAAAAATGACCCAAAGGTAGGATAGACTTAAGAATACATATTAGGAAACACATGACTCTGGGTAAATAATTAATCACAATTATGCCTAAAGTTGAAGCAGGAGAAAGAAACTGTCTAGGCATTCTGGTCACAAGCAGAAGCTGGAAACAGCCTTGGTTCTGTCCCAAGATCCGTCCTGGTCAGAGGCCAGACACAGCGGCACTGAGGGTACTGGTTCATGCTCTCCCTGGTCTCTTGTTTTTATCTTTTTTTTTCCCTCTTACATAGCAACCTAAATAAGCCGGACTACCTATGTGACACCATCCAAAGCCATAGGCCAAGACACTAGGATGGAGACACATGACCATCGACCACATGGATGGGACAACTGAGCTGACCTGCTCATCCTCCCGTCCAGCCCCCGGGCTACAGACACAGCTACTTCCTTTCTTTTATGGCACAGCTTCCTTCTAAAACTCACGCCCACTGTCTGAAATTCATCCTCCAAGTCCTACAGTGGGGGCTGATGACTGACGAGGAACCTAGACCCTCTGAACCCCAAACACACACGCCATTTACGCTCAGCTGAGGTAAGAGGGCCGCCATCACTCAAGGATACACTACCACATCCTCCTGCCCCCACTTTCTCCTCCCAAACATCAAAATGTCACTAGATCTTGGGTTCAATCAGAATTCCAAATACATTGATAAACTTCCAAACTTAAGGCAACACCGCCCAAAATTCAGTGTAGCTGGAAACAGTGGGCATACCTTTAACCCCAACACTAGGGAGGCCAAAGCAAGAGGATCTCTGAGTTCAAGGCCAGCCTGGTCCAAATAGCAAAAGTCAGGCCAGCCAGAGTGACTAGTGATGTTCTGTCTCAATAAATAGAAATCTTTAAATAAAAATATTTAAAAATAAATATTTTTAAAATAGAAACAAATTTTATAAAAATGGTGAGATTGCAGAGAATAAAGACAACTTATTTGCCTTTGATAACTCTTTTGGAATGAAGGCAACATTTAAGAATCTAAATTTTCTGAGCATTTTTTCCTTTTAGAAAAGTATCAGTGGCATAAATATTAAAATTAGTTGCATTACCAAAAATAAATCATATAATATATATATAGGATAAATCTACTAGTTATATATGATTATGGTCTATGTAAGACAATCTCTATTTTAAGACATCTCCAAAAAGTCTCCAAGAATATCAAAGGTAAAAGAAACAAATTATAGGTCATCTAATAAGTTTTCAATGTGATTTTAGATAAGCAATGTAGAAATGCTTAAGTAACCCGGTGCCATCACGCAATAAGTATATATTTCCTAATCAGATCACATGAACACAGGGAAAATAAAGGAGGACATCTTCTCCCACTCCAGTGGCCATTGTCAAGATTATATCAACAAGTCAGACACCTGTAAACGCTCATTGTGACATACATAATTTTTGGAAAAGAATATTTAAAATAATATAATCACTGTAAATTCAAGCATCTGAGGCTAGAAAGGGGGCTCAGTAGTTACAAGTGAAGCATTTGCTGCTCCTACAGAGGAGCCACATGTAACTCCAGCACCAGGGGGTCTGATGCCCTCACTCTGGCCAAGGTGAGGAAAGGGTTAGCCAAGCAGAAAAGAGAGGGAACAGAGTCAGGGCTGGTTCAAGTCTTGGCTTAAACCCCACCCCCCACCCCCCACCCCCCCCACCCCACCCCCCCACCCCCCACCCCCGCCTTTGTTTAACCACCTACACATCCACCCTGTTAGGACCCTTAATTGTTCTCCTGCTATTGTTGACCTTTGGCCCTTACATTTTGAACTGCTTGGTCACTATTCTTAAGAAACTCATAGGCACAATACAGCTAATAATCTTAAAGCAGAGATGCAAAGAACTAGAAACAAAAGATCAGGAGTATGAGCTATCAGAATACCAGCAATTGCTTCGGGATTGAAGCATGCACAAAGGAAGGTGGGGGGGGATGAAAGGGTCAGCTCAGAAACTTTGGAAAGGTCATGGAACACTTGCCCCTACCAGAAGGGAGAGGCTAAATTACATTCCTCAGATCACAGGGAGGTCCCTGAGGCTAGGGAAGGCCCAGAGTTATTCTGAGACCATTGGCCACCTACCTCCTTCCCTAACAACCAACTAGTTTAAAGGTAACACTGTTCTGCAAATCACACTGTGCCTAACATGGGCTGCCCGAGGACTGTGTAAAGGCCCACACAGCCTGCGGTGTGTGGTTGTTCTCTCCCCATGTGCAGGGCGACCCCAGAACACTGGGTTAAATAAAATTTCTCTTGCTTTTTTACATCGATTCCCGTCTCCATGTTGTTCACTCAGGGGGTCTCCAGAAAGTTAAGGCTCCCCGAGTCTTACATTGTGACTGTCACCTGCTTCAATGTCACCCATCAATTTCTAGTTGTTTTCTACCATCTACCACGACCCTGGGTACCAAGGCTGCCTTTACAAGTTAACAGACATTTGCCCCTGAAACATCATGAATTTTAATAAGGGCCAAAATGCTAAAAAACCATGACACTACCGACTGCACACTAAACTGGTACCCACAGGACCACATCAGGGAACAAAACCCAACTTTGCCTCAAATTCAAGTGTCCTGAGGTCTGACTGAGGACAAGAAGCTGGGAAATGGGAACTAAAACAGAAACACCTGAGGCTGACCAAGAAGGAACAGACATTTCAAACCTTCAACAGCGAATCACCTGTCTGCCAAGGCTGAGGAGCTCTTAAGCTTCAGGGGTCCTGAGAAACCAGAGCCTCCTGCAGTTAGTGACAGGCAATTGTGCACGCGCAATTCCTGACAACAGGGAGATTATAGGAAACTCTCTGATAAAAGAAAAAAAAAAAAAAAGAATGCATAAGAATAGTGGACCAAAGCCAGGCGGTGGTGGCGCACACCTCTAGTCCCAGCACTGTGGGAGGCAGAGGCAGGTGGATTTCTGAGTTCAAGGCCAGCCTGGTCTACAGAGTGAGTTCCAGGACATCCAGGGCTATACAGAGAAACCCTGTCTCGAAAAAACCAAATGCAAAAAAAGCAAAGGAAAAAAAAAAACAAACAAAGAATGGTGGACCAAGACCATCTACTCTTCCACCAAGCTCCCAGCCTGCAACACACACCCACAGGAGAAGGTGTCCTCTTACCTGAGACGGAGTAGACGCAGAGCTTCCGGGAGTGCAGCACGGCCAGATGAAGCATCTCGGTGCCTCTGTGAACAGGACAGTGTCAGAGCTTTTAAGTGATAGTTTCAGATAGAACCTCAAAGTTACAAATTATTTTCAAGAATGTCTCATAGCAGCAGCTACTAAGAGTTAATAGAACAATTCGTAGCCGTAAGGCTAAGCTAAGAAATAATCAGCCAGTGGGCACCTGCCTCTGATTCAAGCTGCACGAGGCTGAGTTAGGGCAGCCAACGTCTCCCTGGAGCCAGCCAGATCTACAGAGGGAGCTAAATGAGAGAGGAGGGTGGACGCCAGGCATGGCTGACGCGACATTAACCACAGCACTGAGGGCAGAGGCAGGCAGATCCCATGAGTTCCAGACCAGCCCGTCTACATGCTGGTGATATATAATAAGACCTGTCTCCAAAAGAAAGGTAAGAAGGACAGGGCGTGAGAGAGGAGAGGGCTGAGGGAAGAGGAGACCAAACTCAGGGCCCTAAAGAATCAGGCCCGAGCCTCTGTGAGTCCGCTCCACTGCAAGCTCCAAGCTCTGCCTCTGCCTTCTGACCAACTCACCTACGACTTCCGACAAGTCACCTAATCTCCCTGAGCCTGTTCCTCAATTAAATCAAACACAAGCCACAGAAGTGCCTGGTGAGCATTGTGCTGTCAGTGTCAGCAATGGCACAGACAACTGCCAGACCCCAGCTCTCTTCACAAGTGCTGAAAACTCTCAGCTTTCGCTGAGTCTCCAATGGAAATCAAATACCACCGGCTACACTGCCCCTCCTGCCATGTGACGTGGTTACCAGAGGCAGACGCAGGGCACAAAACAAAAACCCTTGTTTCACAGTCTTCAAGGGATCACAATGGGCACTAATGAGGAAAGGCTGTGGAAGGCTCTGACTGACTGAGGACTGCAGGCATAACTGAGGACTACAGCCATAACTGAAGACTGTAGCCAGACTTGGGAGGTGGCTGCTGTCTGGTTCTGGACTTCTGGCCAGCTCTGTACAAATTTTCAAGAAAAACCAGAAAGCAAAGATTTTTACATGAAACATCCTGGTTCTTTTAAATTAGCAGCTCTTTTAAAACTAGTAGCTCATTTAAAACACTGCAGGCCACATGTTGGCATCTCTGTAGCAGACTCAATGGGAAGTACAAGGAGCATGATTAAAGTCTGAAGACGATCTGCTGATGCACCCCCCTCCACGTGTGACCACCCAACGGGGCCCTGGTATTCTCCTTACAAAGTGTGAACCACGAGAGGTCACACGCACACCACTAGCCAGCGGCTCTGCCCTTGAGTCCCTCCTCCTTTGCTTCCTTTGCTTCACAAAAATGTGACCTGCACCACTCACACAGCTACCACAGACTCAATAGTGCTTCCAGAACTTTGTGGACCTGGGCGCTCAGCACAATACTTTCTCCTTGTTCCAAAAGAGAACAAGATGGCATGAAAAGAAAGCACGGCCCAGAGGGAGACACACAGATGTGAGCCTCGGCTGCGTGCTTCCACACTCCAACATACGCCTTCATCCCAAGTGCAGGTCATTACAGAGACAGAGGCTGGAAAAGAGGCTGAGAGCCTGAACTCCAGTTCTGAGGCCCCTTCTGTACTCTGCATATATGTTACACATATGTACACTCAGGCACACACACATATACACATAAATGAAAAAATAAATAAATCTCTTTAAAAAATAATAGTAACTGGCAAAAGTGGAGAGCAGCCATTGGTTGTCACCCTCCTTCCTTCCCGCCAAGTGATCACAGAAGAGAGAGCAGAACGTAGGTCCACCATACAGACCAGGGCTGGCCACAGCCCAAGCCACAGGCCGGGCGAACAGTAAATCATCTCTATGATTGCCTAGAGAAGCAGCAACAGAACAGAGCATCATGGTAACAACTGCGGTGAGGGCAGCAATTCCAAGGGCAAAAAGGACTGTCTCCTTAAAGGAGTGAGCATTCCTCCTGGTGTCCCAGCGTGACGCAGGGTGGATCTGTCCTTTAGTGACTGGTCCCTCACACGTGAGCAGTAGCAAACAAATGACTCAAAGTGAAATCATGGGTCCGAGAGAGCGACCTATGTCCTGCTCATAACAGCTCTCCAGACGGCTCTCCGCTCTGCTTGAGACAGTCCTTCAAGTAATCTCTCTTGCTATTCTAAAAATTCTCTGGATAGCTCATCTCTTGCAGACCAAAAGGCCAGTTTTGCATTTTATACATCAACTCAGTCATTACTGCAGTTCCCTTTTGACTATCCCATGAATCAACACCCCACAATCCCATCTCCCTTGATTCTTAGGAAGAGGCAGCAAGCACAAGCCCTACAATAAGAGAGCTAGGTGTGACCCCACCCTGGAATTATCGTTCTGACAAGCCTGGATTTAAATTTGCTCTGTCCCAGGCTGACCTTGAACTCAGGAATCTGCCTGCATTTGTATCTGCCTGTCTTTGTATCTTTCTGTCTAGCTGGCCCAATGCATTCATGATGCACATCTCCAACAAACGCAGGACACTAGAAGAGAGTTCACACTGTGCTGGCTGGTGTTAAGTCCACATGACACAAACTAGAGTCATCAGAAAGGACAGAGCCTCAATTGATAAAATGCCCTCACAAGACTGGGCTGCAGGCAAGGCTGTAAGGAATTTTCTTAATTAGCGATTGATGGGGTGTGGTCGGGGCCACCGTGGATGGTGCCATCCCTGTGCACCTGAGTCCGGGTTCTATTGAAAAAAATGAGCAAAACCGTGGGGCGCAAGCCAGTAAGCAGCACCCCTCCATGATTCTTCTTTTTTAAGATTTATTTATTGATTTTATGTGTATGAGTACACCACCATTGCTCTCTTCAGACACACCAGAAGAGGGAATCAGATCTCATTATGGATGGTTGTGAGCCACCATGTGGTTGCTGGGATTTGAACTCAGGACCTCTGGAAATGCAGTCAGTGCTCTTAACCACTGAGCCATCTCTCCAGCCCCCTCCATGGCCTCTGCATCAGCTCCGGCCTCCAGGTTCCTGCCCTGCTTGAGCTCCTGTCCTGACTTTCTTCAGTGATAAACACTGATGTTGGCATAAAATCCCTCTCCTCCCCGACTTACTTTTGGTCGTGGTGTTTCCTCACAGCAATGGAAACCCTGGCTGAGACAATACCTAAAAGGACTGCTTGGTTTTCAAGTGGACGTCAGAACTCTGAATGCATGCCACCTGCTGCCACCAGCAGTGAACCAGGGGACTGAGCAATGGCCCAGACTCGTCAGAGTCAGGATGGCAAAGGAGCTCCCAGAGAAGAGGCAGACCCAATTAAATGCTGTCCTTTATAAGACTTGTATTGGTCATGGTGCCTACTCACTGAAGGAAAAAAAAAACCCTAAGACCGACAGACAGGCTGACTGACTAAGAAAGAGGGAGGGAGAAAAAGAAAAGAAAAAAGAGAAGATGAAATGAAAGAGGGAAGGGGAAGGGAAGGGAAGGTGAAGGCGAGGGGGAGGGAAGGGGAGAGGGAAGGAGAGGGGAAGGGAGGGGGGAGGAGAGGGGAGGGGAGAAGGGAAAGGGAGAGGGAGGAGAGGGGAATGGGGGGGAAGGCAGGGGGAAGAGGAGGGGAGGGGAGGGGAGAGGGGAAGGGAGAGAGAGGAGAGGGGAAGGGAGGGGGAAGGGGAGGGGAGGGGAAAGGGGAAGGGAGAGGGAGGAGAGGGGAAGGGAGGGGGAAGGGGAGGGGAGGAGAGGAGAGGGGAGGAGAGGAGAGGGGAGGAGAGGGGAGGGGAGGGAAGGGGAAGAAAGGGGAGGGGAGGGGAGGGGAGGGAAGGGGAAGAAAGGGGAGGGGAGGGGAGGGAAAGGGAGGGGAGGGGAGGAGAGGGGAGGGAAGGGAAGGGAAGGGAAGGGAAGGGAAGGGAAGGGATGGGAAGGGAAATCCAGAAATAGCCAGGATACAAGGAAGTTCTTAAAGAAAGGGAGGGGGAAGTAAAGACTGGGTGGAGAGATACAGAGATAATGAAGAAAAAGAAGAAGGGGGAAGGGGAAGAAGAAAAACAGGAAGAAGAAAGAACTTTGAAACAGATTTCTTTTAGTACAGGACCTTTCTATTTGAACCTTTGTGTACTTATAAACAGATATTTAGCTGTCTCAAGCCCCATTACTACAGAAGTGCTCTCAGTATTGAGTGCGCTTGCTGGGCCACAATAAGGACCACTCTTCAGACCCCAGCACCCTTACCACACAGGGCACCCCTTTCACTCCTGCAACCCCAGCTCCAGAGGGCAGAACTGGAGGGTACTGGGGCTTTCTGGACACCCTAGACTAGAAATTGTGTGCCCCAGGCTCAGGTTCACTCTCTCAAAGGAAAAGGAGGCAGAGAGTGCGCACCTGTGCTACCCGAATGTGCGTGCACTCACACAGATACAAACACACAAAGGAATAAACCCTAAATTAGCGCATCACTAATGTACATGTTTCTACAGCAAGTGTTTAAGGTTTGCCTGCATGACATATATCTATTACATACATAGTTCATGAAATATTTTTTTAAATCCATGAAAGTGTCACTTCTAGGGACAGATCTAATCCCCAAGAGGGAGACCCCCAGAATCCGTGATCCCTACTCACGAGACAAACTTCCCGACTTCCACTTGCAGCACTGGGTCCCGCAGATGCACTTCTAGAAGTAAATCCTCAGCCTGAGGCCCACCTCCAGCTTTTACAGAATGGGGATTGAAGATTCTCAGGTAGCCCATGAAGCTGCCCACAATGATCTTATCTGTAAACAGAGTTTGAAAACACAGAGTAAGAAACGGGCATTGGCAAATATCGAGAATCAACTTTCTGAAGACTAAAGGAGTCAGGATATTCAAAGATTCTAACACAAAAGTCACTTTTTCAACAGATGATG
This sequence comes from Apodemus sylvaticus, assembly GCF_947179515.1. Classification (NCBI taxonomy): domain Eukaryota; kingdom Metazoa; phylum Chordata; class Mammalia; order Rodentia; family Muridae; genus Apodemus; species Apodemus sylvaticus. The sequence continues at coordinate 110,649,497 of NC_067478.1, forward strand.
GGATTAAAGTGATCCTATTGAATCACACACACCCTCTCAAAGAGCAGCTCTACACCATTAAAAGTCAAGGAAACTAGTAAATTAGAGCACATTTTTCTTAAGCATCAACTGGTGTCCATCTCAAAAGACTGGTAAAGATTACAAACCGGTTTCATCATGGAATGCTAACTCCATATTTGATTATGATTGCTGAAGGCACTCTAAGTGGGTACTGGGGTCTCTCTAGAATGCCCCCATAACAGCGAATGGTCTTGGGTACAAGAGGGTGAAAGAAAGGATGTGTGTAGCAATTTAAACTGTCTCCCAAAATGATGTGTTCAAATCCTTGCTCCAGGTCTGTGCTCTAGTTTGAAAACAGTCTTTGCAGATAGAACCAGGTTCAAATGAGGGTGTGACTGTCCTTTAAGGGGAAAGGGCAGGGGGAGCTATGATGCAAGCAGTCAGGGTGAGACGGCACAGGCATGGGATCCTAGCGCTTGGGAAACTGCCTTAGGTGCTTCTCTTCTGCGTCTGACCAAGGAAGCTTACAAAAGAAAATGTTTGTCTTGGGACTTATGGGTACAAAGTCATGACCCCCCCAAGGCAGGGTGCAAGGCAGGCGGCATGGCAGGCATGGCGCTGGAGTGCTAAGTAACTAAGTGCTTTCTTACATACTCTCCCAAAAGTAGGAGGGAGGGAGGGAGGAAGGGAGGGACAGAGAGAGAGAGACAGAGACAGAGACAGAGACAGAGGGACAGACAGAGACAGAGAGAACTGCAATGACATGGGTTTTGAAGCCTCAAAGCCCACCCACAGAGACACACTTCCTCCAACAGGGCCACTTGCTAATCATTCTCAAATAATTCCAACTAACTGGGGACCAAGAATTCAAATACTCCCATTTAAACTACCACAGAAGCTGAGGGAAGACAAAGAACTAGAGGCCATCTTGAGCTATACTGTGAGCATAAGGCCAGCCTAGGCTAGTGAAGGTAAGCCAAGGCTGGGAGACTTCCATCTCACAATACAGCAGAAACTGGAAGGACACATCTACAAACCAGACTGTCTAGAGTGACTGGAAATTAGAAGAAACAGAGAAGGATCCTAGAAGCGTCAGAAAAGCTAGAACAGGGTGTTGAAGAGATGGCCCACAAGTTAACAGCACTTACAACTCTTGCATAGGTGAGTGCTGGGTCCCATGCCCAGCACTCACAGGATGGCTCAAGACCACCTGCAACTCCAGTTCCTGGTTATCTGATGCCCTCTTCTGGTCACCATGGAGTACTGCAACATATGGTACACATAACTCACACCAACACATGTACTGTACACATTAAATAAATCAAATGAGTTAAATAATAAAAAATTAACTCTTTAAAAATAATACTAGAAGAGACAAAGAAATGCTGAAGACCTGAGAAGTAACATGGCCTTGGCAACACCTTCATTTCCAAAGCTTAGCATCTATAACTGTCACAGCACATGCTGCTGCCTTTTAAGACATTGAAGTAACACTCGTCAAAGTGATACCAAGAAACAAATTTCAGCTTACTTAGGAGGAGGTCCACCTTTGCTTTACTCATGGCTTACTGTGCTCCCACAGACTAACCCTTTAAGTCCTCAGCATTCCCCTCCAGGAAAGGCATTCCCATTGGGATTTCAGTCCTAAGGAGGCATAAAGCCATCCGGACTCCAGAAGACCCCATGGTGGCATCCTGGGGGGTCTGAAAGATCAGGGGAACCATGATTAGTTAGTTCTGTTGCTGCCAAGGCCCAGCCAGACAAACTCTGCTCTGCAGCTGGGGAGTGTTGGCTCTCTCATTCCTACATCCTTTTTACTTAAATTTATCATGATGTCATATTATTTGTGGCCAAAAAGTTAATTAATGTAGAAAATAACACAGACTGAAAATTGCAAGCACGAATATCCCCACAAGAAGGACATTCGAGTCCTTGTGTTCTGCTGGAGCAACCCGTTGTAAGGCTCCTGTCCCTGCTCTGGGTGGGGCTCTGCAGCACTGCTCCAAGAAAAAGGACCCGTCATCCCGAACCTGGTGCTCTGTCCTAGACTGCTGCCGTTGGTGCAGTAAAACACTGTCCAAAGCCATGTGCAGAAGGAAAGGGTTTGCTGGGCTTAGCGGTGAGTCTATCACTGGCAGGAGTCAGGGCAGGCGCCGGGAATGAGGAAGCAGAAGCAGGGACCACAGAGGAGCACAGTCCTCCATGGCTGGTCAGCCTGCTTCCTTATACAGCCCAGGACCACCTGCTCCGGGATTGTACCACCCACAGTACGCTGGGGCCTCTGACTCCAACCATTAATCAAGAAAATGCCCCAGATACACATCCCAGGCCACCCTGATAGAGCTCACTCCTGAACTGAGATTCTCTCACTAGAGGTGTCTGTGGTTTGTATCAAGTTGACAGAAACAATCCAGTCCACACCCATTGCCCATAACGTTCTGGTGACTAATCATCTGCTGCCATTGGCCACGCAGACAGAAAGGAGAAATGACAACATATGTAAGTCAGCTTTTTCTACAGACACTGGATAATTTAAAGTACAGCTACGGTGCATTTAAAGATCAAAAAGGTCAGACTCTGCAGAAAGAATTCACATTTACATCAGTGGAACTTACCACTAAGAATCAAATTCAAAGACAGTTTCTTTGGCTTTTAAACTGCAGTAACACATAAGTTGACAAATCTTAGATCTCCTGGATAAAATTAATGATATTGATCAGGAAGAATGGGGCTATAAGCTCATAACAAAGTTACTAGAGTCTGGAAAGCTCGTTCCTTACTGAGTTCCTGTGCTGCCAGGCCTTAGACACCATCACACCCCATCATACCTGTACTGGCTGGTTTTGTGTGTCAACTCGACACAGGTTGGAGTTATCACAGAGAAAAAAAGCTTCAGTTGAGGAAGTGCCTCCATGAGATCCAGCTGTAAGGCATTTTCTCTGTTGGTGATCAAGGTGGGAGGCCCCCTTGTGGGTGGTACCATCCCTGGGCTGGTGTTCTTGGGTTCTATAAGAGAGCAGGCTGAGCAAGCCAGGGGAAGCAAGCCAATAAGTAACATACCTCCATGGCCTCTGCATCAGCTCCTGCTTCCTGACCTGCTTGAGTTCCAGTCCCTACTTCCTTTGGTGATCAACAGCAATGTGGAAATATAAGCTGAATAAACCCTTTTCTCCCCAACTTGCTTCTTGGCCATGATGTTTGTGCAGGAATAGAAACCCTGACTAAGACAATACCTCACTAAATAGCCAACATTTGATTTTAATAGAGCCCTTCAAAATTCAGGGGTATAGGCCTAGGGAGATAGCTCAGCAGTTAGAATGTTTGTCACTTTTCTGGAGGACCTGGGCTCTATTCCCAGCACCCACACAATGGCTCTAAACCTTCTGTAACTCCAGTTCCAGGGATCTAAATCCTGTGCTCTTCTCTGGCCTCTAGGGCACCAGGCTCACATGTGGTACACAGATATACGTGAAGGCAAAATAAAATAAAATAAAATAATAATAATAATTTTTTAAAATCAGAGGCAATGACAATGGTCAAGTCCACAGTTAATAACCCAAGCTCAAAAGAATATTGTAAACATATGATTTTTTAAAAGGCCTGGCTATTACAATAACCAGATTTCAGATAAAAGTTTTACTCACAGATTTCAAGCTATGATAAATTCAGTCATTCAAATGAGAGTGCCTGGGACACTGACTGGAAAGCCATAAGACCACGTCTGCCTTCTTCCCTCACCCCCTTGAGTAGTAGTTTAAAGAAAGCACATTTATTACATTACTTAAGGCCTTTTCCCTCACTTATAAACATACACATTTCAGGTCATGGAAAACCGGCCACCACAAGCTTCTAGAAAGTCACAACTTCTTGCCCATTGTCACACATAAGTCAGAATCAGAGTCACATAACCAGTGACAGTCTGTCTATTACCATGGCTGTTACACCCCATGGACCTAATGTGAACTTTTTTTAAGTGTATGGATGTTTTGCCTTCATGTATGTCTACGTACCATATGTGTGCCTGGTTCCCACAGAGGCCAGAACACGGCATCAAATTTCCTGGAACTGAAGTTACAGTCAATTGTGAGCTGCCAGATGGGTGCTGGGAACTGAATCCTTCCCTCTGGAAAAGCACTGTGTAAATGTGACTTTTATTCACCTGATCTAACTGTCATCTCCGAAGCTCACTGCCTCCATCTGCTAACCTAGGCCTAGTCCTGGCAGCTTCCAGCCTCCGTACAATCAAATCTAGGCCTAGAATGCTTTCAGCCTCTGAGGCTTGCTACTGAATAAGTTCACATTCTTCCTAGTTCTTTCTGATCCCTGGCTGGCTGGTTCAACTCAGCTCTTTTGGCTCCAACTCCACTCCAAGCTGACTGATTCAATCTGGCTTCTCTCAGTTTCTCACTGAATTGCTCTGCTTGGCCTCGTGCGAACTTTGACAATATGTTATAATCTTCTAGCTCCTTCTGCTTGTTTCTGCAAAACTCTCCTGGTATAACTACTCTCTGTCTCTCTCTCTCTCTCTCTCTCTCTATCTATCTATCTATCTATCTCCCCCTTCCTCCCTCTCCCTCTCCCTCCCTTTCCGTCTTCCTCTCTCTCTCTCCCTCCCCCTCTTCCCCCCTAACCCCACTGTTCCCGCCCTGCCCCCTGCCTCAACCCTGATGCTCTTTCTCTTAAGTAACTTCCCTTTCTTCTCTCTTCTCATGAAAGTTGGGCAGATCCTATTCTGTCAAATCTTTCTCTGATTCGTCACTTTTTCTGCCACTCTTTTAGACGTCACTCTTAAACATGAGTGCTTCCATCTACAAACTAACTTTACCTTCATTGTTTGGGATTAGAAGTGTATACTAAGAGTGTGTCTATATTCCAGACAGAGGAATCAAAGGTGTGTACTGCACTAAGGGATGAGTCACACACCACAACTAGAAACAGGGTTTTTCCCAGTAAATAACACAATCTCCGGGTTGACAATGTGATCAAATATCCTGCAACAGTACTATATGCTCTTAAACACTGAGTTGTCTCTCCTTCCCATAATATGAATTGTCCTAGGAATCTTCCCTACCAGACTGTGATGGTTTGAATGAGAACAGTGCCCATAGGCTCACAGATTTAAAACTCTTTTTTTTTTCTTTTCTTTTTTTTTTTTTGGTTTTTTTCAAGACAGGGTTTCTCTGTGTAGCCCTGGCTGTCCTGGAACTCACTCTGTAGACCAGGCTGGCCTCGAAATCCGCCTGCCTCTGCCTCCCAGAGTGCTGGGATTACAGGCGTGCGCCACCACCACCTGGCTTGGCTCACAGATTTGAAAGATTGGTAACAAAGGTGTGGCACTATTTGAAAGAATTAGGAGGGACGGCCGTTTGGAGAAAGTGTGACATTGGAGATGGTCTGAGATTTCAGAAGCCTAGCCCGGGCCGGGGGCTTTCCCTTCCCACTGCCTGAAGTAGAGCTCTCAGCCTGCATGCAACCATACTTCCGGCCATGGCGACAATGGTCTACTCCTCTGAAACTGTAAACAAGCCCAGCTAAATGCTTTCTTCTGTAAGAGTTGCCATGGTCATGGTGTCCCTTCACAGCAATATAACAGTAAGACAGGGACTTACATAGATGCACTTGGAAAAAGCAAATACCCGAGCTCTGCAAGTATCCTGAATACTTGCTTTGAATTATACTAAGTCCAGAGGGTCATAAAGACAGTAGCCCAGAGCATGAACTGATAAAGCAGCCGCCTTTAAAGAGGTCAGATAAAGAGGACTGGTGGTGTGGATAGAGTTCTGGGATGCAAAGGCTCGCTAGCTTTAAAGACGCATGGGAACTTCTAGCTTATCTTCTTGTCTTTGTCACAGTGGGGAAAATCTCTAGGGTATGTACTGTCCTCAGTCTTTCTTTCTTTTGCTTTTTATAGCAGGTTTCCTTAAAGAGCCATAGTCTCTCTACCACCCACTCTGTCATCACCTCACTCCCTGCATACCTAGGAGTGAACGCTCACCAGCCCTCCAAAAACACCACCTGCAGCTGGAGACTTCTCTCCAGCTGTTACTGTTCTTACAAAGGAGCCCAGCCTGGCTCTCAGCATCCAGCTCAGGTGGCTCACAGCTAAGCACCTGAAAACCTCGCTGCAGAAGATCCAACACCCGGACTCCACAGTCGCCTGCACGCACACACACACACAGATGGACACATGAAATTTTTTTTAAGTAATTTTAAAAATCTATTTTTTTTTGCAAAGAATACTAATGAGCCACTTGCTTTTAAGTGACTGTGAACCTTTCATCCCTCTTGTCATTAAAAACTGCCGCCAAGCCAGGGCGGAGCTTAGTTAGCACAGTGCTTGCCTAGGCGGATTTACACGGGCAGGCTCCATCCCCAGCATCGTGTAAAGTAGGCACAGCGGCATGTAGTGGTAAGCCTGGCCTTTGGGAGCTGGTGGCAGAAAGATCAGAGCTTCAGGCCCCTGCTCAGCTACACAGTCAGGTGGAGAGGAGTCTGGGCTACATGGAAGACTTTATAAACAAACAAGCAAGCCCACCTTGCTTCCTGGGGGAAAAGGCCAGCCGTTTCCTTTGACTGTCTGGAAGGCCTCTCAAAACCTATTTCTGACTACTTCCCAAACTACCCCGTTTACTACTCGCAAATCTCCAAGTTACGGTCTGCCACCTCCATCCCCCTCACTCCATTGTCTCTCCGTGTGTCTACACACTCTGAGTACTTACTTCCAAACCTCTACCTATATTCTGACTACAAGATACTGTTATCCTGGGGCTAAAGAGATGGCTCAGTGACTGCTCTTCCAGACGTCCTGAGTTCAATTCCCAGCAACCACATTATGGCTCACAGCCATCTGCAATGGAGTCTGATGTCCTCTTCTGGTGTGTTTGAAGAGAGCAATACACAAAATAAGTAAACAAATTTTAGAAGAAGAAGAAGAAGAAGAAGAAGAAGAAGAAGAAGAAGAAGAAGAAGAAGAAGAAGAAGAAGAAGAAGAAGAAGAAGAAGAAGAAGGAGGAGGAGGTTACTATTATCCTAAAAAGACCAGATCTCAAACCATTTACATCAACCCCTTCCTCCCTCAGATCAACAGTAATTGTTGAGCTTTAGAGTAGGCCTTGCAAGTTCTGAGCAGTCACAGTGCAGACACCTGAGCCAGCGCCCCATGCACACCCAGGGACTAGCACCACACAGGCTCTCATGTCTAGAACAGACAACTTCATATGTGATAATCATTCCAGAATACTGCAGGACAGCTATCCGGCTCTGGGAGGAGACAATCACTGGTTTTGTCTGTTTGGCAGACATACATGTAATGGTGCTTATACAGCACCGATTAGGAAAACAGAAGACAGTGCTCACAACTAGCTCCACAGGACAGAACCCTAACAGAAATAAACGAAAGCAGCCTATTCCAGAGGTATAGTTTTCAACCAGGCTGAGCTTGACCGCTTTAGACAGGAGTGAGCTTCGGCATGTCCCCTGGGTAGTAGATGTCTTTGTGACTCTCATGTGAACGAATGCAAGGGAAGCTACAAGCTTCCAATCGTCGTGCTGGATAATCACGGAGCCCCCAGGCGGCCTCTGAACAGACTTCACTGTAAAGTCTCTGCCCCATTTACAGTAGGGGGAGGGCCTGGATTCTTCTCAAAAACAAATCAGAGGACACTTCTGCACTTTAAGACCTTGTGCTATGACTCCTCTTCCTCCTCCTCTTCCCTTCCTCTTTCTCCTCCTCCTCTTCTTCCTCCTCCTCCCCTTTCTCTTCTTCCTCCTCTTCTCCCTCCTCTTCCTCCTCCTCCTCTCTTCCTCTTCCCAGTCCTCTCCTTCACTTCCTTTGCAAATGTACCTTTCTTTTTCCACCCTGCCCCTTGTTCCATTGCAGGAAATAGAAATAAAATAAAAGGAAAGAAGTAATATTCATATGAGCAGATTAAATGTTCTTTCTTGGAGGCCAATGATTATCTGAATTACAAAATAAAAGCTCGTGATATACGAGTCATTCAAATGTAGTACTAATTTCATACTCTAACTATATAGAACTATATGTAATTATATAGAACTATATAGGCCCTTCTTAAAGACTTGAAGTGCATGACTATGCAAAGAAGCCAGCAGTGTAAAGCTAAGACAGTAGCTGGTTTCTCTAAAACAAAATGAAAGCAATGGTATAGCGACTGTTTCCCCTCAGTAGCAGAATCTGTGTGGCTTTATCATGACATTGATGCTGTCAGATTCAAGTAGAAGAGCACATCATTTTTGTTGTAAATGATTTCTAAAAGAAATTTTTCAAATTATTAAGTATCTTACTACCTCGACCCAAGAAGACCCCATCTGGGAGCAAACCAAATGGTGCCACGTGATCTGTCTATTAATTCCACCAAGTAATATGACGGCATGAACAAAGCCCAGATGATATAAATAAAACAGAGGTAAGAACACTTCTGCCAGCCCGCTGCCTACATGTTACTTTTAAGAGAAACACCAGGTACAGTGGCACGCGCTTGTAATCCTAAACCCAGGAGGACCAGAGTGAGATCAGGCCAGCCTGGACTACACAGTGAAAGTTTATCTCAAAATAAACAAATAAATAAATAAAGGATGGTGAGGGGGAGGCAGGTACATTCAAACCTGGGCTATACTTACCACACTCCGGTCATATTCTCCTAAATTCATGTTTTTAAACCAAGTCATTTTTATTTGCTGTCTGTAGTGCTCTGCTCCAGTGGGGAGGTGCAGACTAAAGCAGAGCACCGTGTCGTCATGTGTGAGATGAGAGTTCAGTCCCCACACCGGGAAAACAAAAGCACTCCCTCAGGTTCCTCACCTTGTCCGTTCCCACTGTTGTCGACATCAGCCAAGCACAGGCAGCCCTGGTCAAATTCTTCTTTTTCTCCCAGTACAGTAGACCACCAGTCACGGGCTTTAAATAAGGACATTTCCTTCCAACCTAAAAGTCAAACATTGGTTTATAATTAAAAATTAACTTTATGAAAAGAAGTCAAATTATCCCATTCTCAGATGACATGATTCTATTTTTAAAAGACTCTATGTAGGCTGTGAAAGGATAGAAAATACAGCCTAACTCTCTAATGATCCCAAGAAGTCAGAAGTTTAAATTGTTATCTCGCTCCAAAGAAGCTCTAACTCCAACCTTCTAAGGAGCCCCAAATACTTCATATTCCTTGAACCCACTTTGTTAGAAACTAAGTGAAAGGTCGCATTCCAGAGCCCATCCTTTGTTAAGAGCTAGGCAAAAAGGCCTGGAGTAGGTATCCTAGCCCTGTAAGGTAACTGGAAATGAGCTAATTATCTGCTTATCTTGCTTCTGTAAACTGCTAACGCCATTACCCCCACCCAGGAGTTCACGCAGCTATAGACCTCCAAAAAAATAGGAAACTAACTAGTCCACAGAGCGCGGGCTCCGATAATTTAAACTGTTTGGTCTAAAAAACTATGGAGTGATACAACTCGATTGGCTCGCACTACGTGGGCTCTCGATGCTAAGGAATGATGGGTTTGTGACTCGCAGGCTTTGTTGTAAACTTATAAAATCTGTCCCAATTCTGCACTCAGGGTCCCACAGACTTCTACCCCTGTGCAGTGTACGACTGTGGACCCCAGAGCCTCTGGAATAAAAATCCTCTTGCTAATTGTATCAAGACCGTTTCTCACGAGTGATATGAGTGCTGCCTCGGAAGGCGTGGGGCGCTGGGGCATCCTCTGTTTTTTTGGGTCTTACAGCTGGAGAGATGGCTCAGAGGCTAAGAGCATTGACTGTTCTTCCAGAGGTCCTGAGTTCAATTCCCAGCCACCTCATGGTGACTCACAACCATCTGTAATGGGAGCTGATATCCTCTTCTAGTAGAGTCTAAAGACAGCTGACAGTGCACTGATAAAAATTACATCAAACTTTAACAAAAAAAGACTCTGTAATCTACTAGAGAATTCTCAGATATAAAAACACTCACAGTAAAGCTATAAGATACAAATCAATATAGCCTTCATATATACTAGAAAGATATTAAGAAAACTAACCTATTCATAATAACTCCCCAAAATGTCAAGTACCCATGGGCCACAGAGATGGTGTGGCAGTGGGATTAGGACTGAGCTCCAGCACTCACAATAAGTGGCTGTGACCCCCCCTCTGACTCCGGGTCCTGGGGAGTCGGTACCCTCTTCTGGCCTTCAATGGCACTGGAGTCAAGGGAATAAACCCACACACAGACATACACACATGCCAGGAGCCATCCCCACCTGGCTCTCAATGCCAGGAGACCTCGATACCAGGAGTCATTCTCACTTAGATCTCCATGCCAGGAACTATTCCTATGTAAATCTCAAAACCCCCTCCTTTTGAAGTTCATCTGTAGATAGGTTACTATAGCAACCCCTTTCCACTTCACCGCCTTATGACCCCCCTTTTATCATGCCAGAATTCCAGCAGCAATAACTAGCTTTACCAGAAATTATAAGAAACTGTTTCTTAGAAATGATGCCAACCCCCTGAGATTGTTCCCCCTTTACCCCTCCTGAATCTTGTATGCTTCCCTTTATATTGACTTGTATGAAAATTAAAGTTTGACAGCTTGATCTGGATTCGACTTGCTGTCCAGCCTCTCTCTATTGTCTTGTCGCCCCATCGCCTTTCTTCTAGGTGGCTTAAGGAACCCTGTTGACTGTCCTGCGGGTCAGGACACACACACAATTTTAAAATAATAGTAATAAGATAAACTACTTTAAATAGTAAGTACCTACAAAGACACCTAAGCAACAAATTGAAACATCAAGACTAAAAAAGGAAACCAAAGATGCTAGATGACAGAAAGATCTCTGCTCTTGAGTTAACAGAATTAATATTACAAAATGGATATACCATCAAAAGTAATCTACAAGTTTAAACAAGTGATGTTTATCAAAATTCCAATGTATACTGTACAGATCAAGGAAAAAACAATCCAAGTATTCATATAAGACCACAAATATCCAAAGTAATCCTCAGCAAGAAGAACACACTGGAGGTACGCGAAACCCAACCTCAAATTACAGTGATGACCGCAGCCTTGTGCTGTCGTAAGAAGACAGGCAGATGGACAACTGGAACAGCATAGAGGACCCATATACAGGCCAACAAAACTGTGACCACCTTAGCTTTCCACAAAGGAGGCAAAACATGCAGTAGAAAAAAAAAAAAAAAGAGAGAGAGAGATCACGTTCAACAAATAGTGACGGCAAAAGTGGATATCCTGTGAAGGATTAAATTAAGTCTGTATCTTTCACCTTCACAAAAATCAATTCAAAAATATATCAAAGATCTTAGCTTAGAGCCTGAAACGCTGACACTGCTAGAGGACTGCTAGAGTAGAAGGGAAGAAAGTTCTACCAGACACTGGGGTACCTCAGGCCTCAACCCAGAAGCTGCTTCTTGCAGCTGATGGGAATCAACCCAGAGACCCGCGGCTGGACAATGGCAGGGAGGGAGAGGCTTTGGGGCACTCAGTCCTAAGTGGGATGTCTCCATCAAATCCCCCACTCAGTGCCCAGGGCTCTGTGGGAAAGAAGAGGCAGAAAGATAACAAGAGCCTGAGGAGATGGGTGACTCCGGGGAAACAGTGTCTTCCCGACACATCAGAGCTGATAAACACAAGAACTCACTGAGACTGTGGCAGCTCCTACGAGACCTTCACAGGTTCACATGGGGTCCCAGCACTGAGAGGAAGATGTAAACACAGGCCCTCCCCCCAACCAAGAAGAAGCCATTTAAAAGTCACACCCAGCTGCAAAGGAATGAAGGCTCCTTATATGGGTGGGGCCGCCCTTGCGGGTGGGCCTCATGCCCAGGAGAAGTTGCCCAAAACAAAGTTAACTTGATGGTACTTTTGCAGATTTTTTTAAATCTCACTTTGCTTTGCTTGAGCATTTTTTTTTTTTTTGGCTTACTGATCTTTTGCTTGCTTGTTTTGATTTCTATATTTGTGGGTTTTGTGAGGATTTCTGAGTGTGTGTTTCTTGGTTCTTTGTCTTTTGAGAGGGAGAAAGAATATAAAGTAAGGTGGGTGGGAAGGTACACAGACCTGAGAGAAGGGGGATGGAAAACATGGCCAAAACATACGGCGGAAAAGGTTGTCAAGGAAAAAACTAAACTATATACACATACACTTGCACGAACACGTGCACACACAAGCACACACAATAAAACAAAATACAATTCACAAAGTCCCTGGGAAGACGACCCTGTGGTAGGCAAGAACGTTCTGAATGGAACACCAATAGTGCAGGAAGTAGCCCCCTCTCAGCAGATGGAAGACTGTGAAATATAAAGTTTCTGCACAGCAAAGACAACAAACAACAGAGCCCACGGCCCACGGAAGGGGAGGACATCTTCACACTCCTGCTTCAGACAGGGGCTAACATACAGGATTTACAAAGAACTATAAAAATTAAATACCAAGGAAATAAAACTGATAGCCAACAAATCCGCTAATGAACAGCATACCAAAAAGGGAGGCACAGAAGGCTGATAACTATTAACTTCCAAATGTACACGGTATGCTGCAGTCTCCATGCCCTAAAGCTCAACAAGGCCTCACTTTGACTGTACATGGGCTTGCAACATCTTAGCTGTCAGGAGGAGACACAATAAAAAATCAAAAGTGGAGCAGCGGGGTAAATAACAATGTCTGTAAAAAGTGCTAAGAGCTCAGGACTGAGATGACTGAAACTGGCCAACCGCGAGCTTCTGAACCTCTACTGATAAATTATGCTGCTGCTGCTGCTGCTGCTGCTGCTGCTGCTGCTGTTACTATGCATAAGGAACTTTGTTTATAGCAAGAGGAATTGACAACCTATGCATGGACCTTTTCAAAATCTAAGCAGGGCAGAAAACCAGATACTAAAATGTATCTTTCTCTGTGGTGAATCCACAGCTTCTTTTATGAACTATTTGTTAAAGCCTGAAATGTTAAGACTAGAAGACCCGTCCACACTGCACTGGGTCAAAGCTGGAGATTTCTTTAGGGAAGGAATAGGATTCAGAGTAACCACTTTCCCCGGAATGTGTGTCACTCAGCTCTGCCACCTATGACTGTTCTTGTCACTGGTACTGACACACGTGTACACTAATTCCTCTGTGTGTGCACGCGTGTGATGTGACACCAGTCAGGCCAGAGGGCTTGTTATTATGCCACTAGTATCACCTGGACTCTTACTTCCTACACACAGGGAGAAGCCTGTGTTCAGGCTGTACACAGAGGGCAGGGCGGGGGGGGGGACAGCTCTGTGAGGACTGCAATGTACAATGTCAATCAAGGCCACACAAACTCAGAAACAAAGAAAAGAAATACACCATTCTCCCTCTGTGCCAATTCGGATCTACAATGTATAAACACACACACACACACACACACACACACACACACTCCAGTTTTAACTGAGGATGGTAACTGTGGGTATCTCACAACATTTAGAAAGGAGGTTAAGATGGGGTAATATTAGGTGACAGTAAAGAGAGAATGTAGGCAAGGTCCTGGGTATCATTAAGGAAGACATAAATCCGATCGTCTTTCTAGTTCCCACCACCACCGTAGTCTTTCTCTCCTTATGGTAGGTAAGTGATTTAAAATCTAATTGACAGAGTAATACCTCAGTGAGGACCCAGGCTTCAGCACGGCCGTCCTAACTGGTATTCACTGAGACACAGGGTTCCAGCTATTTGAGCGTCTACCTTAATCACACTGCATAATGTTTTTATTTGTGAATTAATTCTAATCAAATGGCTTTTTAAAATAAAGACCTCTAAAATAAAGGGTTTTTTGGTTGCTATTGTTGTTGTCTCTAAAGACGGAATCTGGTGTGTTGCACGATGACCCTGAACTCCTGATCTTGTACCTCCACATTCCAAGTTCTGGGATTATAGTCCTTTGCTGCCACACCCTGCTGAAGTTAATTCTCTCCTAACACATAGAAAATCAAACTTGCATAGCTTTGAGATTCGTGTTCGAAGTTAACTTTCACTCTTTGTATTATATACACGAGCATGAAACCACAATTCCAAATGCTTACGAGCATTAATCAGATACTCTGAACACCATTATGAATTCGGCTAAGAACCTATATATTCATTTTGAAATAATCCTATTTCCTGAGAACTTTAGGAAGGAATCACACAAAAATGGGAGGAAAACTTTTCTAAAGGATCACTATTAAAAATTGAAATGTCGTACTTAGCACAGAAATCTTTTAACAAAATACCTAACTTCCTCTCATGCCCAACTGCAACATCCTCTGCTCTAGAACTACAGGAACTCAGAGAGCTTCCACTTCCTCTAGAAAAGGCAAAGCGGAAGAGAGAATTTATCACAGGCACGAAGATACGCGCACGCATGTGTACACACGCACACGGAGACAGACAGACAGAGACAGACACCAGGAAGACTGGTTTGCGGGTCCATGCATGCATCTAACCATGTGCTCTCAGGCAACCGCAAGCCTCTGTACCTTAATTTCCTTCACAGAATGAGCACCCCAACCCTTCCTTCTAAGTTACTCCTGGGAAGGCATACTGCACTTTTCAATAAAAATGCTGCAGCACCTACCCTAGGATTACACATTTCTCTTCTTATTTGTTTAGACAAAGTCTCACGCCGTAGCTCAAAGGTAACCTAGCAACTCTCCTGCATCAGCCACTGAGAACTGGGATTTGAGAACCACGCCCAGCTTCTGCATTAATTCCTAGTGTACATGAGACTCCACAGTCTGGGCTCCAGTGGCTCTCCGGGAACACATTTCCTCCATAACCAGCTACTTAGGGAAGGTCTCCTAACATTCAACTCAAACGAGTTGGTTACAGAGCCAGGCTCACAGGAGTGCAGGCTTAGCTCTGGGCACCACATTTCTATCACTCCGTATATATAGGGCCACTGTGTATTCCTGTATAAAGACACCTTATTTTATATTGTTGACTCATAACCACTGAAATCATGGTCAAGAGCCTTGTAACTCTAGCAGCCAGACCAAAATGTTTCTTTTTTTTTCTTAAGATTTATTTATTATTATATATAAGCGCACTGGGACTGTCTTTAGACACATGAGAAGAGGGCGTCAGGTCTCATTACATATTGCTGTGAGCCACCATGTGGTTGCTGGGATTTGAACTCAGGACCTTCGGAAATGTTTCTTATCACATGGATTTTCTCACAACTTCCCTGCTCTTAGGAACCTTACTCGGCACTTCAGCAGTTACTGCTTTTGTTGTTTCGTCTTGTCTTGTCTTTCTTTGCTTTTTTTTGAAACACAGTCTCATCGCGTAGCCCAGGCTGGCTTTGAACGTTCGATCCCCTGCCTCAGACTCCTGAGTCCTGGAATTGAAAGCATGTGCTAACTGCTGCTGACACACAAAACGGGAAGCAGAGCTGGTGAGAAGGCTGGGCAGGGCTGGCCACCAGCCTGCTGACCTAAGCTTGATCCCAGGGATCAAGGATCCCAGGAAGGAGAGAACAGACTCTGACAGCTGCTCTGGTTTATAGCATAAGAATTGAAAGAAGACAAAGCGGCCTTGGCATCTGTGGGATCCTGTAGGTTACTGTTCTCGCGGCTGAAGCAGCGGCCACAAGTGACTACAGCGCACCGACAGCATTGGTTTTGCGATTACAACCAACTTAGCAAACGGCAGGTTCACAAACACAGAATCTGAAAATAACAAAGACCACCGTACTCCTTAAACACACAGAACAACCTGTTCCTTGAAGTAGGCCTTCTACACACAGGAATCATAGAAACCAAGGCCATGTTCTTCCATCTAAAATGAACCAAGAAACTGTCTTAGAATGCTGACAGTCTCGAACACTGGAGACAGGCTGTGTGAGCCTGGATTCCCGTGACAGCACATACCAACCACGCAGCCACGCAGCCACGCAGCCACGCAGCCACGCAGCCACGCAACCACGCAACCACGCAGCCACGCAACCACGAAGTGTGACTACCACCTTTGTCAACTCGTCTGGATTTGGAACTACCTAGGAGATCATTATAGGCATGCCTTTGAGGGTGTTTCCAGAAATTTTTAGCTGAGAGGGAGAACACCCTCAGCCTACAGAGAAAAGGATTCTTTGACTTGCCCGGCATACTTGATCATGACAGGAGGCCAAGGCGAGAACTCAAGGTAAGGACCTGGAGGCGGGAACTGAGGCAGAGTCTGCCTCAGAATGCTGCTAACTGGCTGGCTTCCCCAGCTCACTCAGCTACCTTTCTCATGCAAGCCAGACCCATCTACCTAGGGATGGCTCCGCCTACAGTGGGGTGAGCCTTCCGACAACCATCACGCCCGCCCACCATCACATCAAGCCCAATGGAGGCAGTTCCTCAGTTTAGGTTCCCCCTTCCCAGACTCGAGTTTGTGTCAAGTTGACAATAAACTACACAGCACGGTGGGTAAGACCACTCCCCAGGCTTTAGTCAGACTGGGTAAAAACGGAACAGCGGAGATGGCAGCTGAACCCCAACACTCATCCCTCTGTTTCCTAACTGCAGGTACCATGTGACCAGCCACCTGCTCCTGCCACACCTCCCCGCCATGGTGACTCCAATGAGCCCAGTTATTGTGGAAGCTGCAGGAAGACAGCCTAGGCTACCGACTAAATGAATTCAAGGGTAGCCTGGGCAACTTAGTGAAACTCTGCCCCCAAATTAAAATCATTTAAAGGGCTGGAGAGATAGTTGGTGGTAGAGCTCTTAGTGCCTAGTGTGTCCAAAGTCCTAGGCTCATCCCCAGGACTACCATAAATAAATAAATAAATAAATAAATAAACAAACAAACAAACAAACAGAAAACCAGTCTGATGGTTAATCTTGTCAACCTGATGGGATTTAAACTCACCATGGGAACCTCTGAGCATGTCTGTGAAGAGGGCTCTAGGGTAGGTTAGGGTGAAAAGATCTACCTTAAATGCGGGCTACCTTAAGGGAGCCTACGGGCTTGGGTCCTAAACTCATGAAAGGAGAAAGCCAGCTGAGTGGCAGCCCTGCCTCTCAGCTCCGGGCTGCAGGCACATCGTGACCAGCTTCCTCGAGCACCATGACTTCCTGACAAAATATAAAATACGCAGTCACTTCCTTGGGTCGTTTTGGGGGGGGGGGGGTCTTGGGGACAAGGTATGAGGGTTCTGTTGTTGTTTCTTCTGTTTTGTTGTTTCCTTTTGTTTTCATGTACCTCAGGCTGGCCTAAACTCGCAATCCTCCCACGGCTGGCCCTAAATATCTTTTAATGTGTCATTTGATGAACTCCTATGGCAGAGGAGTGAGACCTGCCTTTCCCCAGTGCTGGGCAGATGTTCAGCATTTTAAAAACACTGTGAAAAAAACACCACTAGCAAGAGCTAAAGTGAGAGCTCAGCAGTTAAAAGCACATACCACCCTTTTAAAGGACTCAAATTCAGTTCATAACACACGCACGCGCGCGCGCGCACACACACACACACACACACACACACACACGGTTTTGTTTTGTTTTTTAGGGTTTTGTGTTGTTATTGGTTTTTTTATTGTTTTGTTTTTTGTTTTTTGTTTGGTTTTTCATGACAGAGCTTCTCTGTGTAGCTCCAGCTGTCCTGGAACTCACTCTGTAGACCAGGCTGGCCTCAGAAATCCGCCTGCCTCTGCCTCCCAAGTACTGGGATTAAAGGCGTGCGTCACCACCGCCCGGCTGCTTTTTTGTTTTTCAAGACAGGGTTTCTCTGTGTAGCCCTGGCTGTCCTGGAACTCACTCTGTAGACCAGTCTGGCCTCGAACTCAGACAAATCCTTCTGTCCCTATCTCCCATGTGCTAGCATCAAAGGTATGTGCCACCACCACCCAGCAATAATTTTAAAATAATAAAATATGTCCTGTGGGCTAGAAAGATGGCTAAGGGAACATATTGTCCTTTCAGAGGACACAGGTTTGGATCCCAGCACCCACATCAGGATGCTCAGAACAGCCAGCCTCTAACCCAACGTCGGGGATCTTACGCCCTCTTCCGACCTCTGTGGGTAACTGCAGTCACATGCACCAACCCACACACAGTTACACATATACACAGACGATTAAAGCTTTTCTAAAATGAAATGTTATACACTGCTGTTACTGCTGAACTCTGCTGGCCTATAGGGTGAGCACTCCTGCTGTTCATTCCCTCTGGATAAACAAAGGTGGCCAGGCGGGGGTAGCCGGGCTGGCTACTCAGTGCACTCTTACAGCCCAGACTAACCGCCAGCCCTACCAGCAGCCTTGAGCACACCTTAGACACCTTAAGATACTATGCGATGCGAAGACGGCCTATAGTTGCCTTGGCTCCTAAAAGCACTGTCCCTGATTTTAGGCCCCGTTACATGCCTTTGTGAACCATTTCTGCCTTGACCAGCGGTGGAGCACATACCCTGGCAGTCGAACTACCTTGATTGGAGCTAAGAAAGCCATGATTGGTCCAAACCACAAGCCTTTGACTGTGATTGGTGCTAAGAGGCAAAGCTGTGATTGGGTGGGAGGTAGGGGTGGAGCCACTCACTTGACAGCTGAAGAGGTCCCAGGGATCTTGGAGGCAGTCTCAGCAGCTCACACCCATTGTGTCTGGCACCAGTTTCAAGGCTCTGGCTACCAGTTTGTGCCCAGATGCAGTGCCGGAAGCTGAACTCGCTTCTAACGCCAGGTTCTGCATCTGCAACTTGACAGCTCGGGGTCTGGTGGTCGCTGCTCAAGTCCCCTCCCTACTCTCACACAGGAGACAGCTGAGCCCGAATGAAGTCGGCGGCACCGTGACAGGCGTCCTGGCTCAGCCCACATCCCACCCGCAGACCGTCTTGGCGGCAGGTACTACAGTCATCCCAGCTGCGGCCTCTGAGTTATGGCGAAGGTCAGGCTATCCCACGCCTGAAGAAGCAGCTGAGCAGTTGAGAGCAATCAGGACCCCAGCGCAGCGAAGGCAAGGAGAGCCTAGCCAGCTAAGCCCGCATGGCGAGTCCCGGGGCGGTCTGGAAAACAGGATGGACCGAGCCTCACGCCAGGGCGGAGAGAAAGGAATGAGCACAGAAGACAGGAGAGCAGAGAGCAGACAAACGGCTGTAAGGAACCAGAGACGAGAACTTGCAGGCCTGGGTCCCCAGAAGAGTCGATAGAGCTACCAAGCCTGCAGCCAAGGGTCTCGGGCTCTACCCATGCTGAGAACTCTAACACTAACCACCGCCAAGGACCAAGGGTCCCACTGCCAAGGACCAAGGGTCCCACCACATGAGACGTAAGCAGGGACTGAAACACTAGAGGGCGCCACTTGCCACTGCGTCCACCTGCCCACTGCCTCCACACAGGCAGTGAATCTGAGGAAGACCAAAGCTGCAGGAGACCAGTTCTTGAAGAGTGTTCGGCCACCCATGATCTCTGTCCGGGTAAAGCAAAAGACCCATCAGCCTCTAACGGCTGCCCCAGTGGAGCATATGGAGTGTCCCAGTATACTTCAGCAACTTTAAAACGTGATGCTTGGGAAACTGTGGTATGAGTGCTTGCTGTGTGAGTGCGATGCCCTGAGTTCAAATCCCCAGGACCCATGTAAAAAGCCATGCACACACGTGTCCCAGAGCAAGGCGGGGGGGGGGGGGGGAGGGGCAGAGGATCTCTAGTGTTTTCTATGGCACACTGGCCAGTCAGCCTATCTGAAAAAACGCTGCGCTCCAACATGCACACATGCATAAAGCAGGCATGTGCCCACCACGGCGCAGCCAGGCAGAATGCCTTACGGAATTCAGCATTTGGGAGCCAGAGGCAAGAGGATCACGAATTTGAGACCAACTTGAGTTAGACAGCTAGTTTGAGGCTATATATAAGACTCAATCACACACACACACACATACACACACATGCACACGCACATGCACACGCACACGCGCACGCGCACGCGCACATACACAGGCACACACACATAGAGACACACACAAAGTAATATGATATACAATTTGAAAAAAATCTATAGGGCATCATTCTGAATGTAAAAAATAAAACCCAAGAGATCGCATAGAAGTGAACATATTGCTAGAATATTCTCAAAATGACTAATTTTACCTATATAAAATGGATCAGTGGTTGGCTGGAACCACAAATGGCTAGTACAGGGAAATGTCTATGGGATTCATTTCTAAGAATTATAAAGTTAGAATCAAGATATGGTGACTCATGCCTGTAATGCCAGCACTGGGAGGTGGAGGTAAGAGGCCAGGGTGGATGCGCAGCCTAGCTACATAGTGAGGCTGCAGAAACCCCGTCTAAAGCACAAAGCCTCACACTGAAACCTATTTCTTTATATGCCACCCAAAAGATTAATTAAAAAATATTGTAGTTTAGTTTAAAATTATCAGTGTATGGGTTTAGACTATTTATACTGTTATGGGAAAGCATTACTGAGACTGTGATGTGTTAATTTTCAAAATATAATGAAATGATTACAAAATGACCTCAGTCCCCTGCACTGCCCAGTACTGGGCGTGGCATGCAGGCCTGTAATCCCAACAGTGGAAAGGCAGCCATGGAAAGACTAGGAGAACAAGGCCATAGGAAGACCAGCCTGGCCTACAGGAGACGCTGCCTCGAAAATGGGAAGGGGGGATATAAATAAATACATGAGTTCCAATATATATGAGGGCTTCTGAAAAGTATTTATATCACCCGTGACTAATGGTTTTACATAATCACTCTAACTGCCAGATGACCCAACTTAAATCTGGCAGTGAATACCCAAAAAATGCATTAAATACTTTTATTATCAATTTATTGGATTTTTACTTGAATGAACCAATGGTATTTAATAGACTACAATTTTTTTCATTACATACTCCAGATACACAGGAAAATAGTAACATATACTTTGGTCTCATCACCTCCCCATGCACCAGCTCTCTGGTTTGTTTGACAGGGTCTCATGTAGCCCAGGCTGGCCTCAAACTTGCTATAAGGTCCATGCCAGCCTTGAACTCCTGACCTTCCACCTCCTGAGTGCTAGACTCTCAGGTGTGCACCACCATGCCCAGCTAAGGTGCATCTTTTCTCATAGCCCAGAGCAGCAAATTAAGTAAATCCTTTCCTGGGACATGTGGTAGAGAGAATGAATTCAACAGACACGGGATACGGTCATGGACTTCAGAAGAGGGGTGTGTATGGAGAAAGCTGTGACCAGCTTTCCTCAGTCAAGGGCTTGGTCCACAGGCTGCTTTGTGGGAAGTGGCAGGCTCCGTCGAGGGACCCAGTTGCAGGGCTGGAGAGCTGGCCTCAGAGGTGTGGGTGTGGAAGAGCCAGGGGGCTGACCAGCTCAGCTCCACCCAGGCCCAGACCCAACAAGGCTTTGCATTGGTCCAACCCAACATCTATCCCATCTATGAACTGCTGGAGAGTTCTGAAGATCCAAGGCTGCAGGGTCTCCATGACCGGGGCAAGAGCAGGATCTCTTGAGAGGATTCCCGTGAGGACTTTCAAAGCAGAGTTGGAATTTAGTAAGAGATTTGAATACAGGTTTGATGCATTAGAGTTGAGAAAGAAAAGCATTCAGGGAAAAGGCAAACCACCCAAAACTGTGGTGCGGTGCCTAGTCCAACCACGCTGCAGGAGAGTTCCAGTTAAATCCCACATCCAATGACAAACCTTGCTTCTGCACATGCACTGCCACGGGCGGTTTCAGACCCTTGTTTCAATATGCACTAATAATGTACAATTTAAGGTCTGGGGAAATGAAAAAAAAGGCATGTATCAGTACAGGGCTTCCATTTCTTTTGGTATTTTGTCTGGTTTTTGAGACAAGGTCTCCTATGTTGCCTGAGTTGGCCCCGAACTTGCTCTGTCAGAAGGCGGGCTGTGAACTCAGAATGTTCTTGCCTCGGTTTTCTCAAGGCTGGGTTTACAAAAACCCTCCACCCCACCTACATCACTGGTTTTTCTTTTAAAGGACATTTTACCACATTTGAGAGCGGCTTGTGCCATGGCACACCTGTGGCAATCAGACAACTTGTAAAAGTTGGTTCTCTCTTTCTATATGTGGGTCCCCGGGGATTCCATGTTATCACACTTAGCAGCAAGGACCTTTACCTGCTCAGCCATCTCGACAGCCACCACTGACATTTCTTTAAGCAAAAAGGTGAAAAACCAAAAATAAAGTTTCCAGTGACTATTCTGTCCTTCCGTTATGAAAGGGGGTAAGAGCTAGCGTCTAGTCGTCTTTACGGACTTTCAGACTAGGCATCAACATTTTGCAAGAACTCTATTTGAATCAGACCGTAGGGCTGGATAGCTCTGTGGGGAGAGACACTTGCCACCAAGACTGGAAAACTGAGTTCAGTCCCTGGAACCGCAATGGTAGAAGGAGAACCAACTCCAAAGGTGTACTCTGGCCTCTACACACATGCTGTGGCGCAAGCGTGCGTGCACAAACACACATACACACACACACACACACAGAGCATAAATCAATAAATGTAATTTTAAATACTCTACAGAACAACACAAAGATATGATTGTTTGGGTATCCCTGAACACAGAGAAGGTAAGGAATCTTCCCAAGTGGTCGCTTGCTTATATTTAAGCTTTATGTATGGGACAGGCAGTGCTAACGCCTCACTGAACTAGACTCACACATGTAGAACTGACTCATATCAATGGCCGTACAAACCCAAAGGATGCAGTGGGAACAACCTACACGTCTGAGGTGGGCTCTGAAATCAGGAAGCTGTCCTAAGGCCGCTATTGTTAACATTGGATGTTAACAATAATGTTTCTGTCATTGAATTTCAGGAAATAGCTACTGGGTTGTCTGGTCCAGTCATGTAAAATTAAACAAATATTTCTTTGAAAGCAATATGGCAGCCGAGCAGTAGAGGACTTAATATGTTCAATCTCAACACTGTGGAGGCAGAAGCAGGCAGATCTTTGAGTTCAAGGCCAGCCTGGTTTACAGAGTGAGTTCCAGGAGAGCTGGAGCTATACAGAGAAACCCTGTCTTGAACGACCACTCTAAAAACAAAACAAATCACTATTATGATGAGGGCTTGTATTGGAGTTTTCAGTTGACGTAAAAGGCACAGTGGTGGTTAGATAAACCTGTGTTCACTTTCTGATGTGATATTTCAACCATACAACCTCCGAGAAGGTCCTTATACTCTAGCATCAACTGATCTTGGTGGTAGGAAAATACAGTTGTCTAAGATATGCACTTCCTTAGCCAATATTCAACCCACTACAACCATTTAATAAAAGTCAGTAGTAGCCGGGCGGTGGTAGCACACACCTTTAATCCCAGCACTTGGGAGGCAGAGGCAGGTGGATTTCTGAGTTCAAGGCCAGCCTGGTCTACAGAGTGAGTTCCAGGACAGTCA
This sequence comes from Apodemus sylvaticus, assembly GCF_947179515.1. Taxonomy (NCBI): domain Eukaryota; kingdom Metazoa; phylum Chordata; class Mammalia; order Rodentia; family Muridae; genus Apodemus; species Apodemus sylvaticus. Next base: position 110,672,869 of record NC_067478.1, read on the forward strand.
GGGCTATACAGAGAAACCCTGTCTTGAAAAAATCAAAAAAAAAAAAAAAAGAAAGAAAGAAAGAAAGAAAGAAAGTCAGTAGTAATCCAGTAAAAGTAATAAGGAAATAGTTGTGGTGGTCATCCAGGTGTGACAGCAAGGTCTTCTAGGCTCAGAAGAATTTCAACTGGGACATCCAAAGGGTAGATCAGAAAGTGTGTGTACATGCTAGTGAGCACTTGTACATGCGTGTACATGTGCTTGTGCACGAATGCATTCATGCATGCATACATGTGTGTGTACATGTGTGTGTTTGTGCAAGTACCTGTGTATATGGGTGAATGAATGTCTTAGCAGGTATTGAAAGAGCTACACTCCCAGTCCTTATAAATATTATAATCAGAAAACATGTTTTATAATAATATATTTTAATACTTTTCAAAACTCAGGGGATTGGAGTGTTCAGTGGCACACATACATGCACATGTACAAACATACATTCTGACAAGTAGGGCTTCCTATATATCTGAAGAGGCGTGAAACCTTACAGTACTGCTAGGAGATTGTTTTTCCTGCAAAGAGCACTTCCATCAAGAAGTGATACCCTAGGGCCGGTGAGCTGGCTCAGCAAACAAAGATGTTGGCTGCCAAGCCTGACAGGACCCACAAGGCAGGAGAGAATTAGCTCTTGCAAGTTGTCCTCTCACCTCCACACCCTCACTGTGGTACCCCTGCCCACGCACATTCATGCACTGAAATATAAAATATTAAAATCTAATCAATGTTTAAAACTATAGCATAAACATAAGTGGGAGGTACAACCACAACCATTATATATAATTTAAAAAAAAATCCCTAAACTCTTACAAATAACTTGTAAGTGGTTTTCAAAATAAAGAAGTCTCTTGTTTTTAATTTCTATAATGGTCCAATCCATCACAAAAAAAAAAAATCTCAAGCATTATCTTCTTCAATTATTGCTATTAAGTTACTCCTAGTCTCTTGGAATGCTAGCAAACAGTAATGCATTACATGGTGGTACACACCTGTAATGACAACACTTGTGTGCCTAAGGCAAAGTATGTTCAAAGATGGCCTAGGGTACACAGACCAGCTTGGACTAAATTATTAAACATATTTTAAAAAATAAGAGGAGGGAAGAAAATATTTAAAAAACTCCACTTTCCCTCCAGTATCTTTCAATATGTGTGTATGAAATAAGATGTACATGTGTGTATACATTAGACACAATTTGATATTTAAAGACAATGTGAGATGCCAAAAAATAACCTATACGTTTATCCAGAATATGGAAGCCAAATGCAGACCTTGCTTGGGAGGAGCTGCTGATAAAATCAGCTTAGTCCATCTAAACTGCTGTGGTCTGCAAAGGAAAGAGAAAGGATAACCATTAATCCTATTGCAGGCAGCACTGAAGAGTGTCAACGTGCTCCCGCTTCAGCCGCAGACCGAGAACTGCTTTGACACTGCTCACAAGACCTGTTGAAATGTCACAGGCGAAAGATGCTCTTACTCCACGTGACTGCTACATGGGCTCCTTAAAAATCACTCCTCCTGCGAAGCTGTTTATAGGATCTACCCACGTCGTGTTAGCGGTTTGTTTGAATACAAGCCTCCTTTCTAGGAAACAGATCATCCTACATCTCCCAAACCACTACATGGCATCTGAGGGTTAATCCTGTTGACCAAGCATAGCCAATGCATTTATACATCCGATGATTAATTTCTGGAATATTTCTTACCTGATGCCAACAAGTGGGCTTTGCCTCACCTTGCTACGAACCCAGTATCCACAGACTTCCCTCCTGACGAGGATCCAGTGCTGGAACAGAAGTAACAGCCGTGCAAGCAACACTTAACTCCACTAGTGCCTCTTGGTCTTGTGTTCGAAGTTTTCCACGTCCTTAAGCTGAGAGAATCCTGCCAAGCAGCAACACAAGCTCCACGGAGGTGAAGTGAGTCCCAAGATCCCCTGCACCCTCTAGTCATCCCCCAGAGACAGGCAGGGGAAACGACATGGATCCCTCGGAAGCCACAAAACAAGAGAGAAAAACTCCAAGTCCGGATGCTCACGGAGAGGATGAAACCACCAGGGAGACTGTAAGAGGGGTGAGGCTGCGAGACAACAGCCTGCGGAAGACACCTCCCCACTCCAGCCTAAATCCAAGCTGCCTTCGCTCTGTTGTCATAGCATTTTACAACGGAGGCTACTGCGCAAGTCAGACGGGGGCCGCAGGGATTGCTGGGTGTTGTAGTCCGGGCGGCCGAGCACGCGCTGTTGGGGTAGTTTCCTGGGCGGCCCTTGTAGAATGGCTACCGGGCAGAGTGGGGCTGGGCGCCTCTGATCAGGCCTGTCCCCCAAGGCAGCATCGACGGAAGTCCCGCCCCTGCGGGGGTGCTCCTGCCACAGGCCACGCCCTCCTGTGCTTAGGTATTATCTTAGTGTCTAGGCCTGAACATGCAATGGTTTTCCTGTTTGAATCCGTCTTATTTCTTTCCCTGGCCTAACTGCTGTAGCTAAGAGTTCAAGCACTGTATTGAATAACAGTGAAGAGTAGACCCCCTTGTGTCATTACTTGTTTAGGAAAAATATCTACAGTTTCTCCCGTGTAGTATAGTATAGTATAGTATAGATGGCTAGTCTTAGTTGTCAACCTGACACACCTAGGAAGCGGTGCCCTCAACTGAAAATCCCCTACCTTCAGTGAGCGCTTTTCTTGATTGCTTGGTGATGTGGGAGAGCCTAGACCACTAAGGACTAGGCCGGTGGGTCTGCGTATATAAGAAAGACAGCCAGAGAGCAGCTGTTCTCCACAGTATCTGCTTGGGTTCCTGAACTGACTTCCTAACCAGTGGACTGGAACCTGTAAGATGAATCAGGCACAGCATACTCTCCATGCCATTTTTTGGTCATGGTACTTATCAAAGCAACAGAAAAGCTAACTAGTGCAGCTCTCTCGGGTTGAGGTATGGCCACTACTTTCTTCAGGCCTTTTGTCATAAAAGAATATTAAACTTCTGTCAAAGACCTTTTCTGTGTGTATTGAGGCGACCATGCGGTTTCTCTCCGTGAATCTTTCTGTGTTGTATTACATTTATTGATTTGCATATGTTGGACTGTCCTGGAACGCCTCTAATCAAGCCGTTTGTTCATCCTATATGCTTTAAAAAAAAAATATGGTATTAAATTATGTGCATTTCTGGGACATTTCTGCATGACATTTTTTTAGTTTGGTTTTGGTTTTGTTTGGTAGATTGCTGTGTTCTTACCAAGTTTTGGTGTCAGAATGAAGTTAGCTTTAGAAGATGAATTTGAAAGTGTCCTTTCCAGTTCTATTTCATGAGGAAACTTTTTTCTTGGATTTATTCTATCTACGCATATGAGTGTTTGGCCTGCATGAATGTAAGTGTACCACGTGCATGCCTGGTGCTTGCAGAGGGCAGCCTGGTGCTTCTGGGGAGCAGAAGAGAGCATGCCATCTTCTTGAACTGGAGTTACAGTCCATCGTGCACCTACACGTGCATGCTTAGAATGGTACCCAGGTCTTATGGAAGAGCTTTATTTACTATTGACCATGAAGACATCTTTCCAGCCACCTAGTTTATGGAAATTTTTGAGATGGATTGATGTCCATGTTTAACATCTGATAGAATGACAGAGTGAGCTCCTCTAGTTTGGAGGTTTGTTTATTCAAGAGACTGTCCCTGCTCCCATGCCATTGCCTGATATAGGGCTGTGTGCACCCTGTTGTTACAGGGCTGTGTACGCCTTGTTGTTATAGAGCTATGTACACCCTCCTGATGTAACTTGGGTCACGTGCTTCTGGAGAAGTATCCTCATCTCCATTTCCTAATTTGGGGTCCACGTTTTAAACAAGCTCCCTGATGGTCCTCTGAACTTCACTAGTGTCTGTGTGGCACCCTGTTTTTATCCCCACTCTCAAATGATTTAGGTCTCCTTGTTCTTTGGTTGAGTTTGGCTGAAAGTGTCTAGTTTTGTCTTTGCTAAGACTCAGCTCTTTCATGGCCATTTATTTTTTTTCTAATACAATTTTATTAATTATTTGAGAATTTCATACAATGTCTTTTTTAATTATTTTTATTTTAAGCACATGTGGATTTTGAACAAGAATCAACCAAGCTTGATGACTGTCTTAGTCAGGGTTTTACTGCTGTGAGCAGACACTGTGACCCAGGCAACTCTTATAAGGACAGCATTTAATTGGGGCTGGCTTACAGGTTCAAAGGTTCAGTCCATTATCATCAAGGCAGGAACATGGCAGCATCCAGCCAGGCATGGTGCAGGAGCTGCTGAGAGTTCTACATCTTCATCTGAAGGCTGCTAGCAGAAAACTGGCTTGCAGGCGGCTAGGATGAGGGTGCTAAAACCCACACCCACAGTGACACACCTACTCCAACAAGATCTCTTCTGCTATTCATTCAATCATTTAACTGTAATCCCCAAAGCAAGACAGGAAACCAACTGGGCAAACTCCAAACTCTGCATCTCCATGGCTAATGTCCTCAGATCTCCAATTCCCTTTTCATCTTTGTTGATTGCAACAAAGTTCTTTTCCTGGACTGGTTCCACTCCCTGTCAGCGTCATGAGAAAAGCAGGTATCCTATGGCTCTGCATCTCAAACATCTTTGGGTCTCCAAGGAACTTCAGGGTTACAGCTTGTTTCAGTGTCTGGGATCCACACATGATCTTCTGGTCTCCTCCCAAGGGCTGGTGTCACTTCTCCAGCTCTGCTCTCTGTAACACTCTAAGCTCAGATTGACCCACTCCATTGTCACTGCTGTTCTTGGTGGTCATCCCATGGTACTGGCATCTCTAACACACTGGGGTCTTCTTCTGCAACTAGGCTTTACCAATAGCCTCTCATAGGCTCTCTTCATGGTACCAAGCCTCAAATCCTTCAGTCCTGGGCCATCAACTACAACTGAGACTGCACCTTCACCAGTGGCCTTCCATGGCCTCTTACAATGCCGAGCCTCACCTGTTCTTCGTGACCCCTTTAATACCATATTTTTTTTCCTTTCTAAGCTTGCTATGCTTGTTCAAAACACAGTGGTTCATACCCACAATGCACTTGGGAGGCTGATGTAAGAGGCGTGTGAGTTTGAGAGCAGCCTGGGCTGTATAATAGGATGGAGAGCCAGGGGAAAGAGACAGAGGTAGCTCAGAGGGTGACACGCTTGCCACTGTGTTGTGTAAATATAAATAAAAGCACCAACCCATACTAACGCCGGCTACTCTCTGGCCCCAGAGGTCTCCCCGCCTCCGTGGCTAGTGCCATGTATCTACTGCCCATCTAGCTCTCACAAATCCCACTAACCAGGTAAAATCAAAACTCTAAAGGCAGTGGCGGCGCACATGCCTTTAATCCTAGCACTTGGGAGGCAGAGGCAGGTGGATTTCTGAGTTCGAGACCAACCTGGTCTACAGAGTGAGTTCCAGGACAGCCAGGGCTACACAGAGAAACCCTGTCTCAAAATGGACAAAACAAAACAAAACAAAAACTCTAGAGGCTTGTGATTTGTCAGTCAGATTTATATTAGTAAATTGTCAACCCACAAAACACTCACACAATGAACTCAAAACTTAATTGATATAAACACAAGCTACACACCTAGATGGGGCAGACATACCCTACTTATTATTTATTTCATCTATGGAGAAATCCCCAATACTTTTGGCTCCTAGGACTGCGAGGTTCTGGCCCCTCGTCCTCTCCTATAGGCCCCACCTTGTCTCTGCCTCCCCTTCCCTTCTTCTCCCTCTCTGTACTCTTTGTCTCTAAAGTTCTCAGCCTGCCTTCTTTGTCCACTGCCCAATCATAGGCTCTCACCTTATCTTATGCCTGCCCTCACCTGCATAGAGAGGGCAATCGTGTATCGTTCTTGAAAGGACAGAAGTTACAGGTTAGGACAGCTTAGCTCTGCCAAGACAGAATAAGCTAGTCCTAATAATTGCTGTTTTACAAGGTCTGTCAGATGATCCTGGGCCTGAGGACTGATGCTCCAACTTCTGGACATGTTGGGGCTGTAGAGGTAGGCAGCTGTCTCTACAATGTGTCTCAGTTCTGGAAGCTGTCTTAGGCTTCCTATATTTTCAGATAACATTGCTTGTTCTCGAATTTCTGGATTGAAGACTAGTTCTAGTCTCGGAGCCAACCCAGGCTATTTAGCATTGCGAAAATATACTTAAAAGGATAGTTTTCAGATAGTACACAAGCTAAACCAGGACATACAGATATGAAATTATAAGCCTTTTTAAAGTTAGGATAGATGGCAGGGTGCTTTATTTAATTAAAAAATTGATGGAGTGTCAAGTATATCTTATACTTTATAAATTACAGAGTGGTAATAGCTGTGCTCAATTTATATCTGATATAAAAGAGCCTTTTAATTGGATGAAAATGGTGAAGTGTGATGGGTTGCCCTGGTGCTGTTTGTATTTTGATGCTAATTCCACTTCCACTAGTGGGGCTGCCTGGGAAGAGATGGTACCGCTGACTTCAAGTGTACCTTCCCCTAATGAATAAAGATTTCAAGGAACCAATCACTGGACGAGTAGGCAGGACTACCGGGTTGGACAATGGGACAGTAGGAAAGGAGAGGAGATTTGGCTGGTGAACAGGAATGATGGAGACAAAAATGTAGGGAGCGGAGGCCCCTGGTTGAGGTGGCAGATCAGCTACCGTGGAGGATTTAACTTAGAATGGTTTACAAATTAGGATTCTGGTTGCTGCACCCAGGGAGATGCCCGAGCCAGCCATGGGAATTTGGAAGCTTGGGGCAGGTTTGGCAGCGTGGCAGCATCCTACCGTGGGAACTTAGCAAGCTGGGTGTAGAGGTCAGAGCTCGGGGTCAGAGAGTCTGCAGAGATGAGAACTGACCGGCCTGCCCACCGGTGCCTTGCCGGTGGTACCGTGGGAGCGTTTTAATATTTCACGCTACACCACAGGAGCATAAGGACCAGAGTCTGTTACCCAGGACCCATGTAAAAAGCCAAGTATGGTGATGTCCACCTGCATTGCTGTGGAGACAGTGACAGACAGATCCCTGGGGCTCACTGGCCAGCCAGCCCAGTGGAACTGCAGACCTGCAGACGGGATGCTAGTGAGAGACCTTGTCTCAGAAAATAAGGTGGGTGCTTGAGGAAGTGCGCTTAGCTGTACAGGAACAGACACATGTACCTACCTGTGTGTGTGCAAATGCACACCCCACCACACACAGAGAAAAGAAAGAATAACAATACGGGGTGTGTGTGTGTGTGTGTGTGTGTGTGTGTGTGTGTATGCACCCATGCACACACAGGTGGGTAGGTGGGCGGATGTCTACGTGTATGCGTGTTTAGGTGCTCTCGCTGGTGCATGCCTGTGTGAAGCCCAGAGGTCAGTGCTAAGTGTCTTCTTGTATTATTCTCCACCTTTTATTTTTGAGGCAGGATCTCTCTTTGAACCTGAAGCTCCCACAGTCCTCAGACCCCACTGTTGGGGTCATAGGTGCACACGGTTCACCTCTGCCCCCAGCGTTTCCATTGTGCTGGGGATCTGAGGTCAGGTCAGGTCACTTCACCCTCTCCGCCCTCTGAGTCTACATGAATGTAGCACAGTCAGCACTTGTTTTAAAGAGTGTGGCAGGAAGTGGACAGCAGGGACTTTTTTTAAGTTAAGGTTTTAAAGGCTGGCTGGAAACTCATTATGTAGCCAAGGATGGCCTTGAACCCTTGATCCTCCCCTTCCACCTTTCAGGTGCCAAGACATAGGCTTTCGCCACCACAGCACCCTGGTGGCGCCAGGGTGGGAACAAGTCTGCTGTGCGCGGTTAGAGGACACACTTAACTCATCTCCAGGACAGTTTCAGGAGTTCAGATGCTGAGGAGCTGCAGAGTCAGGACTTTGTGGTAGAGAGACAGCTGATTTGATATCACCTCACAAACACACTCATCCCTCACTTACTCCTGTATTTGTTAAAGTTCAGTAAGATCTGCTGTGTGAAGGACAGGTTTCTATGGTGATAGGACAGACAGCACTTTGTCTGCATGGAGCTTATGTTTAAAAAAAATACATTGCTATTGTTGTGATAAAAGCTTATACATTGATCTTAAAGTTGGGAGTGGGGAGAGAGATGGAGAAGGGGAAGAGAGGTGGCCCAAATCTCTTGAAACTTCAAGGTCCAACCCCAGCTACAAACCTTCTCCAATCCTCCAATAAGATTACACCTCCTAATCCTTCCCAAACAGGTGTACTAACTATGGACCAAGTATTCAAATATATGAGTTTATGGGGGTGGGAGATTATTCTTATTCAAACCGGTTACACAGAGAGTTAGTAGCCAGCCTGGGTGCATAGAAAGAGCCCATCTCAAAACAGCAACAGAATGGGTGAAACCCAAATGGCCCAGATATGGACGCTTCCGTTATGAGCTGATGAAGAGATATTCTAGCAAGCCTTCCCGAGGAAGGGGCGCAGTCACAGAGCAGCAAGGCCAGCCAGGGTGATGGGCACAGAGGCCAAGGGAGGCCTCTCCAGGAGGGGGACGAGGCTTCACAAAGTCTGTGAGAGACAAGAAGAGCCAGGGAGGCCAGAGCCAAAGGAAACAAGGCCTGAGGATGAGGCTGGAGCAGAAGGGACGGGGTTGTCTGGGGTCTGGCAGGCGTAGGAAGGACCTGAAACTCAAAGGGAGACACGCGCAGGAGACAGACCAGTGAGCAGAGTCAGGACCAGGTCTGGGTTTTAACCCAGTCTCTGCTAACCGAGTGTTAGCACACTGTGTGGATGTCACTCGGTCTGTAGCTACTGGAATGCTGTCTTCCTATGTGACATTCCACCCACAGATAACTTACTGGGACTGGTAAACGCTACCTTTGTGTTTCCCAGAGTGTGGGTTGAGAGTCTCTTAAGGACTGAAATCCAATTGGGGAATTTCCAGAAATGATTTTGTCTATTTTATTTTTATTTATTTTATTAGTTTACTTATTGGGGCCTGGTGTCCCATGATGGAGGTCACATGGGCGGTGGTCAGAAGACCACTTATGACAGTCGATTCTTGCGGCCTTCCACAGGTCTCATTCGAGGTCGAACTGAGGTCCCTGTGATGGTTCGTATCTGCTTTGTTGTTCAATTCTACACAAAACATATTTTCCTCATTGTCAGGACCAAGTATGAAATATCCCCCCAACTTTTGCTGGATGACAACGAACTTAGTCTGAAAACATACTTCCTGGGCTAGAGATATGGATGAATTGGTCAAGTCTTTACACAGCACGCTGGAGGCCACGGGTTCAATCCCCAGCACTGCATAAACCAAAGGTGATGCCTTAAGTCTACAGTATCAGCACATGGGAGAGAAATGGGAGGATCAGAAGTTCAGTCATCCTTGGCTACATAGTAAGAGGCCAGCCTGGGCTATGTCTCAATATAACAACATAACCGAGAGCTAGAGCGACAGCTCAGGGGATAAAAGTGTGTATTGCTATTACAAAGGCCCCAGCTACAGTTCTCAGTACCACCATGGGCAGCTCACACTAAAACTTCAGCCTCCTGGGACCTGATACCTCTTTTGGCCTCTCAGGCACCCATACACAGAGGTGCACCACACATACCCACACTTCACAAAAGTAAACAGATTTAAAAAGAAAAACTACCATACATATGCAAGCAAATCCATCCAAGTTTAATCCCTTCTCCAAAGAGTGCACACGCGCCTTCTCAGGTCTGTGGAAAGCTGTCTGGTTTTCCTTTCCTCTTTTTCCAGATTTATTTATAAACCACTGTCCCTGTCTTCTTCAATCTACACCCATAATAGATCCGTAACACTTCCCTGTCTTTGTGGAATTTCTGGAATAAACTGCATTTTCCTTTCCTCTGCATTACTGACATTCAGGGAGATGCATTAAAAACATGCAAACTGCACGGCAGCTCAGAAAGTGCATCTCAGAGCGGTTTTGTATCCAGAACTAGCCGGGATCTCTATAGCCAGCCAGTGTTAACTGTGAATTGCCTTTGCTTTATAATGATGTCTCTGTATCATTAGCTCTGCTCTGTCCCTGCCCTTCTCCTCTCCAGTGCTAAGACATGGCACCCCGTGTGAGGACACAGAAAGGAAATGAACAATTCCGGGCAAATTCACCTTTTTTTCTGTAGCTTCCTCCTTCCCGCCTTTACTTAGGAAGAACCTCATTGAAATTTACCAATAATCCTCCTGCATCCAAATCCCCATAACGGGGCTTCTCGGTGCGTCGCGCTCACCCAGTGAGTGATTCGCCCTGTAACTGACTTCCAATGCTTCTGTCTCTTTCCGAATTCTCTTTGATGGATGATTGTTGGTACACATCCGCCATCCATCCTGTGGGGAGTAGACACAGCAGGAGGAGCTTGAGGTCACCCTCTGGTATACGAAGGGTTTGGGCCAGCCTAGGCTACGTGGGAACTTGTCTTGAAAACACAAAAATGAAATAAAATACAAAGAAGAGAGACTTCCCCGCTAGTGAGAATATCTTCTAGACACTATGTTTGCTGACTAAACTTGAGTAGTGTCTCACAAAGCGCTGGACGTGGCTGGCCTAGGCAGTTTCTGCCCGTGGCTAGATCGACTTCCAGAAAGCAGTTCTTCCTTGATTAGTGCTTTCTTTTTAATGATTTATTTTTTAAACACGTATTTATTAAGCGTGTGTATGTGTCACAGGTATGGGTGGGAACACACGAGGAAAGGTCAGAGAACGTTTGTGGCAGTCGGTTCTCTCTTCTGCCATGTTGATCTGTGGGCCCTGGGGATCAAATTTTGGTCAGGCGTGGCAGCAAATGCCTTCAGTCCTTGTGCCCAGCCACCACACCCTTAGTGTTTAAGAGTGAAAGTGATTTTCTAGTTCTAAGCAAATCACTCTAACTGTTGTCTGCTCGTAACCTCAGTGTGTGACCCACTACTTGGCTTCATGCTTGGTTGGTTGCTTTTTTTTTTGAGACCAGTTCTCTCAATATGTAGCCCAGGCTATCCTGTGTAGACAGACCAAGCTGGTCCTGAACTTTCACTGATCTTCTCTTCTCTGCATCCCTAGTTCTATGGTTACCAGCATGCATCACCATGCCTGACCAAGATAACATAATTTTTATTATTTTTATGCTGCTGAGAATTTAACACAGGGCCTATGCATTGTTTCTAACTCTACCATTGAGCTGTATATCCAGGCCTATCTATATTTAAGGAATAAACTTTTTTTTTCTGGTTTTTCGAGACAGGGTTTCTCTGTGTAGCCCTTACTGTCTTGGAACTCACTCTGTAGACCAGGCTGGCCTCGAACTCAGAAATCCGCCTGCCTCTGCCTCCCAAGTGCAGAGATTAAAGGCGTGTGCCACCACTGCAGTTCCAATTCTAGAGAGTCATAGTCCTCCACTGGACTCTGGGAGATTACTGAACTCCACCCCTGCACCACCACCCCAAATACATACATAGAATTAAAATCTTTTCTCTTTTTCCTGTGTATCTCTGACTGGACTAGATTGGCCTCATACGCAGAGGTCCGTCTGTTTCTTCTGAGGTTAAAGATCTTTGACACCCCGCCCATCCACTAATACTTAAAACTTTAACATATTCAAAAAATAAATACTTTGAAAAGCAACTGAGGGGCAGAAGTGGGTGTGGCCTGAAGGAGACTTGGAGCACCCGGAAGCCCTCAGGCCCCGCCCCGCCCTTGCCTGCCCCGCCCTCGCCCCGCCCCCCTCAGCTTAGGTTCCCGCAGGCCTCGGGGGCCGCGGGCCCGGCTGCACGTTCCCTGCGTGAGCTCTGCGACACGGGCCGGTGGGACGTTAGTGGGGTTGCGCTGCGGGGCGGAAGAGGTGTCTTTCCACCTCCTCAGCCCGCCTCGGGTCGCGATGTCGTCCGGGGCCGGGTCTCGGAGGCCGCGGGAGCCGCCGGAGCACGAGCAGCAGCGGCGGCGGGAGCAGAAGCGGCGGCGGCACGACGCGCAGCAGCTGCAGCAGCTCAAGCACCTGGAGTCCTTGTGAGTCGGCGGGGGCGGGCGGGGCGGGCCGCAGCCGACGGGTGGGCGTCGCGGCCTCTGCGCGAGGCGAGGGGAGGGAGGCCGGCCACTGTCCCCGCCACGGCGACGGCGGCAATGGCAGTCGCGCGGTCCGGAAGCCGAGCTCGGAGCCCCTGGGCGTCGTGCGACGCCAGCCTCCCGTCCTCTACCACCGACGGTACTGGTACCAGCGGGAAGCTCAGGGTGGAAACTGCGGGAGACGCGCGGGAAGGCAGCGGACCCCGCAGCCGGGCCTGAGGGTGGAGCCAGATGACCTGCGACACTTGTAGTGTAGAGTCGCCTGTAGGTGAGGGAAGGTGGCGGGCCTCCGGTCCACAAACTAAACCGGGATGAAAGTCAGACCAAGCAGGAGAGGTTTGGGGACGCCGAGCGTGGTGAGGATGAGACATTGTAGGAGATTGTAGAAGATTGTAGAAGAGGTTTATTATGCAGACAAGTTTCCGTGTGTGTGTGTGTGTGTGTGTGTGTGTGTGTGTGTTATGCAGACAAGTCTCTCTGTGTGTGCTATGCAGACAAGTCTGTGTGTGTGTGTGTGTATTACCTCACATGCCCGCCACCTTGTTTTCAGACATTTTATTTATGCCTGACACATCACTGGCACATTGTATGTTATTTTCTTCTTTCAGTGATGGTGCGTCACTGTGGAGCGTTCCCTCTTAAATTTCCCACAGCCATGTGTATCTTGTTCATTTCTAAGACAAGGTGTCATGAGCCTCCCTCCTTAGACTAGAGCAGGGCCTCTTATGCTAAATTGTGACCCCCCTCACCTAAGAAGTTTTCACACTACTGCAGATGTGTGGGTATATGAAATAGGGGATACAAGTCAAACATTTACTGATAGTAAGACAAGGAAATGTATTTTAAAACAGTTCTTTCTTATACATGTAATTTTACTGTTAATTAAAAACAAAAGCAAATTTGAATACTAATGAGATAGAGTACTTGTTTAGTTTTACACAATTTAATCTTGGCTGCATATCTGAATGGTGAAGGATGTAGAACATCTCCAACATATTTCAGAGTCACCTTATATTTTAATTTTATAATTGTTGAAGCTCTGACACCACTGTCACTGTGCATAAGTACATAGAATTACTATAATAGTAGGAATATTTTTAGGGCCATTTCAGAAATTGTTGCGAATTTGATCCTAACAAAAAACTAATTGAACATATTTTTTTAAAAATTTCTTTATTTTATATATATGAACACACCGTAGCTGTCTTCAGACACTCCAGAAGAGGCCATCAGATCCTATTACAGATGGTTGCGAGCCACCATGTGGTTGCTGGGCATTGAAAAGGTCTATTTATTATGAATACTTTGCCTGTATATATGTGCTCGCACCGCCTGCGTGCCTGGTGCCAGGTGAAGCGGGAATTGAGCCTTGATTCCCTTGGAAGTGGACTCAGCAGTTGTGAGCAGCCATGTGGGTGCTAGGAACCACGCCTGAGCCCCGTGCAAGAGCAGCCAGTGCTCTTAACCCCTGAGACATCTCTCCAGCACCATGGAGCACTTCTTTATGAAACCCAAGGCAGCACCATCAGCGGCAGTTTTTAAAAATCAAATATTGTGGGCCAGCAAGAGGACTCAGCAAAATGGAGACGCCCTGTTGCTGAGCCTGGTAACCAGGGTTCAGTACCCAGGACCCACATGGTAGAAGGCAAGAACAGACTCCTGACCTCTGACTTCTACACACATGCCTTGGCACATATGTGCTCACACCTACGTGCACACTAAGTAAATTAATAAGTAAGTACATAAAAATGTAATAAGATACTCTAACACAGAACTACTTGAAAGGAATACTAACTAAATGCTTACAACCCAGCAATGATGATAGGCATACACCGGAAGCCTATGTCTTTCATGATTAAACCATCACCAGCATTAAAACCTGCGTCTTCAGAATTCCAACATACAGCACACATCAGCTTAGACATCCAGCCTTGTACACTGAACTACTACCGGATTCTTGGAATAGCCTTTCCAGTTTGCTGACACCTGCAGTTACTGAAGCCTCTCCTAGAAGCACAGAGAGCCCTAAAAGACCACGTTGCGAACTGTCGAGATGATTTGAGGATCCTGAGGAAGGATCACTGTGAGGAAGAAGGAATTGAGTGACTCAGGCTGGGGCGGGGTTTACACTGTACATAAAACTTTCAGCAATTGGTGGAAAAATAAGGAGGATAACAACGCTGGCTGTACCAGTAAAGAACTTAGTGAGTTTGCTAATCCAGTCAAGCAGAAGATTGGGGATTATGTGTGGGAATGGATTGTAAGGGGATGGATGATGTTGGGAAGAACATAAAACTATCAGAATAAGTTTATTGATACAGGCTCATTAGGTGGCGAGTCTAGGGTTAATATGGAAGATTACAATAAAAAGGTGTTAGACGTTTGATCAGTTGGCTGAAGCACTTGTCAAAAGATAGCCAACTGAAAAAGAGTTGGAGCGTCTGATGTCCCTTGGCTTAATGGGCACACCATGTAAAACCTAGTTCTCCACAATAGGAAGGCCAGAAGACACGCCCTTCATGAATGTCTTGAGACAAAATGGTAAGGGACACCAGCACATTTGAAGACATTTGTTGTCACCCTTTTCCTTGTGCAGAGCGTCCGGGTTGAAGATACTGCTGCTCAATTAGATTAATTCAATGTGATTGGCTTAACAGGCCCATGAGTAGGAAGAGACCAGGTGGCAGCGCTAAGTCACCAAAGGCAAGGTGACTGGGCAGCGTAGACAAAGCAGTTCCCTCAGTGGCATGACCTGTCAAGGAATCACATGGAAAGTAAATTTTACAGTGGCATGACTCTTGTGGTCTTCGGTACTGACTTATCAGTCATGGTGTTTCCAGGAATGAAATAGATAAGAAACCTACTATGTTTTTGTTTGATCAGTATAAGTAGAATTCTCAAATGAAAGAGACTACATTGGATTGTGGCAAGAGGGAGTCTCAGCCCATGAACTGATTTCCAGACTCAAGGCAGTTTGCAGACCTGGAATAACTTGAGTGAAAGGAATGGCAAGGTTCCCCTAAGGAAGGACCTTGCTAAACTTATACGAGTTTTAGTTAGCATTTCTCCCATCCTTTCCCAGAAGGAGCCTTTTACAAGGGTTAAGTATATACTAGGGAAAGGAAACAGACTTTCCATTCTAAATTGAGTGATTCCTGGAGACCCCAAAAAAGCACTGTGACCTGCCAGTTAAATGGAACCAGGTAATTAATGCAGTTTGGGCTGAAGTCCAACTCATAATGGGTCTCTAAACTCATCTTATATTTTTCTTGTTTCAGAATGTATAATTAGGATAGATATACTTGGAAGTTGGCACAATTCCTATATAGGTAGGTGCCCTGACTATGGAGTAAGGGTTATTATGATTGGAAAGGCCTAGTATAAATCGTTGGATTGCCTCTGCCAGAGAAAATAGTGAACAAAGACAATATTGCAACCCAAGAGGAATTTCAGAAATTAATGCCAACCAGTAAGGGCCTGAAAGATGGCAGGGGTGGTATTCTACCACAGATCCTATCTGGTACAGAAGACAGGTGGATTGTAGTAAACTGACAGATGGCTATCAAATACTTAATCAAGAAATAACTCGTATTGCAGCTTCTGTACCAGATGTGGTATCCTTACTTGAGCAGATTAACTTATCTCCTGGTACATGGTATGCAGCTATTGATCTGGCGAATGCCTTCCTCTCAGGACCTGTCCATAAGGACCACTAAAAACAATTTGCTTTCCGTTGGCCAGGCCAGCAGTATACCTTTACAGTTTCATTTATTTATTTATTGTTTTTGTTTTTGTTTTTTTGGATTTGGTTTTTCCGAGACAGGGTTTCTCTGTGTAGCCCTGGCTGTCCTGGAGCTCACGCTGTAGACCAGGCTGGCCTCTAGGCCCGTGTCGTAACTTAGTCAAAGAGATCTTGATCATCTGTCTCTTTCACAAAATGTCACACTGGTTCCCCATGTCGATGGCACTGTGCTGATTGGACCAGGTGAGCAGGGGATAGCAGCCACTTTGGAATTGTTGCGTCAGAGAATAGGGAATCGATACAACTGAAATTCAAGGGCCTTCTGCCTCAGTGAAATTTTTAGGAGTCCAGCAGTGTAGAGTAAACAGATATTCCTTCTAAAGTAAACAATAAGTTATTGTACTTGGCCCCTCCCACCACCAACGGGAAAGTAGCACAACCTTTTGTGGCCCTTTTGGATTCTGGAGACAACACACTCCGGACTTGGGTATATTACTCTGGCCTGTATACCAAGCGACTTAGAAACCTGCTAGCTTTGTGTGGGGCCTAGAACAGGAGAAGGCTCTTGAACAGGTCCAGGCTGCTGTGCAGGCTGCTCTACCACTTGGACCATATGATCCAACAGATCTTAGAGTACTTGAGATGTCAGTGGCAGGTGGGGTGCTGTTTGGAGCCTGTGGCAGGCCCCATAGGTGAATCAGAGTGGAGACTTGGGATTTGAGAGCAAGGCTTTACCTTCATCTGCAAACAGCTGTTCTCCCTTTGAGAGACAGCCCTTGGCCTACTACTGGGAATTATTAGTAACTGAACATTTGACAATGGATCACCAAGTTTAGATGTAACGAGCTGCCCATCACATGTTGAGTATTATCCACCAACCACAAAGTAGGACTTACACAGCAACGATCTATTATGGAATGGAAGTGCTATATACATGCTCAGGCCCAAGCAGGTCCTAAGGGCACAAGCAGTTTACATGAAGTTGCCCAAATGCCTATGGTTTCTAGTTCTGTTAGAGTGCCTTCTGCTACCAAGCATGAACCTATAGGCTTATAGGGTGTGCCCTATGATTGATTGAGGGAGAGAAAACTGGGGAGTGGTCCTGCACTCATAACCTGTCCTGGGCCCGTGGGCGCATGAATCAAGTGCCATAGTGACAGTCAAAGGTTATGAATGGGCGAGACGACATGGACACCCACTCACCAAGGCTGAGCTGCTCTGAGTGCCAGATCTGCCAGGAGCAGAAGCCAAGAGTGAGTCCCAGATACGGCACCATCGCCTGGGATGGCAAGCCAGTAACCTGGCGGCACGTCAGCTGCTTGGACCACTTCCTTCATGGAAAGGCCAACATTTTTTTCTTACTAGGACAGATATTTATTCTTGAACATAATGCTTCTGCCAAAACTACCATCTGTGGGCTTACAGAGTGCTTTATCCGCCATCACGGTGTTCAGCACAGCATTGCTTCTGACCAAGAACCCAATTTTCTGGCCAGAGAACAGTGACAGTGAGCTCATCCTGCCATATTCCCCACCGTCCCGAAGCAGCTGGCCTGAGAAGAGTGATGAAATGGCCCTTTGAAGGCACAGTTCAAACACTGACTACTTAGGTGTCAGCAGCCTGCAGGGCTGGGGCGGGTTCCCCAGAGGGTGCGCTATGCATTGAGTCAGAGTCCAGTATGTGGTAGGGTCTCCCATAGCCAGGATCCCCAGGTCGAAATGGGAATGATTCCACTCACTGCCACCCTACTGACCTCCTAGGGAGATTTTGCTTCCTGTTTTGACATCTTAAGTTCTTCTGGCCTAGTAGTTTGGGGGTTGGGGTGCTCCTGCCTGGAGCCACAACAAACATTCCATTGAACTGGAAGCTCAAACTTTCCCCCTGGTCATTTTGTCTTCTGATGCCCTTAAACCAACAGGCTAAGAAGGGAATAACAGTGTTAGGAAGGGCGATAGATCCAGATCACCATGGGGAAATTGAATTGCCTCTCCACAATGGAGGTAAGAGGATTATGTCTGGAGTTCTGGAGATCCTTGGGGGCATCTCTTAGTACTACCATGCCCTGTGATTAAAGTCAATGAGATCAGCAAAACCAGAACGGGGAAGTGGGAAGGGGTGGGTGGGAGGACAGGGGGAGAGAAGGGGGCTTGCGGGACTTTCGGGGAGTGGGGGGGTTAGAAAAGGGGAAATCATTTGAAATGTAAATAAAAAATATATCGAATAAAAAAATGTAAAAAAAAAAATACTTAAAAAAAAAAAAGTCAATGAGAAACTAATCCAGGCAGATGACAAAGGGCACAGACCCTTCAGGAATGAAAGTTGCTAAGGGTGGAGGAAATACGGAATGGGCAGCAGAGGAAAGGAGTTATAAATATCACTCAGGGCCCTGTGGCCAGCTCCAGAAATTACGTTTATGACTAACTAGAGTATTTCAGCCCTATTTTGTTAAGAACATATTTGTACATATATAAAGCTATATTTTTGTTTTGTTTTCTTCACCATGTAGTACATTGACAGAATACCAGTGGTTCTTTTTTTTTTTTTTTTTTTTTTTTGGATTTGGTTTTTTTCAAGACAGGGTTTCTCTGTGTAGCCCTAGCTATCCTGGAACTCACTCTGTAGACTAGGCTGGCCTCGAAATCCGCCTGCCTCTGCCTCCCAGAGTGCTGGGATTACAGGCGTGCGCCACCACCTCCAGGCCTACCAGTGGTTCTTATCACATTTCAGTTATGAGACAGGGTAAGACTAACCGTTCCTCAAGGGATGTTGCCACCTATTCTAATGTACACAATGTATTTGTGGTTGTACTTGGCATAGTTAAATCAAGTCGGGGGTGAGGGGGGGGCGGAATCCTGACCCGGTTATTGTTTTCTAGGCACTGAGCAGGCTGAAATGAAATGTGGTTAATGTCAAGTTGACAAGGGGTAGTATTGTGATGCTAACCTTGGTTGTCATCTCCACTGCATCCGGAATCAACTGGACACCAAGCAGCTGGGCACAGCTGTGAAAGATTTTCTTAATCAGGTCATTTGAAGTGGGAGTGCCCACCCTAAGTCTAGACCACATCTTCTGGTGGCAGTCCACATGAAAAGGACATAAAAGAGGACAGCTTTTTGCCTGCTTGCCCTCACTCTCTCTCTCTGTCAAGCTCATCTGTCCGGCTATTGAAGCATTCCTTTGCTGTTGTTAGAATTTATGTCTGGGATCACAGCATAGCCCAAACAACTACTTAGTGGCCATTGTTGTAGAAGTCAGACCACAACATTTAAGCCTCTTTAATAAATCCATATATATAAATCCACAGTGTGTGTGTGTGTGTGTGTGTGTACCTACCTGCATGAGGAGGAGGAGGACTTTGAAATCATTCCTCAGGGGTGATGCAATGGGAGGGTCCCTCATGGGCCTACAGCTCACTAAGCAGGCCAGACTAACCAGTGAGTCAGCCCAAGGGCCCTGCTTGTGAGTGCACCCTAGCTCTGGGCTTTTAGTGCATACCAGCATGCCCAGCTTTTATTTTCTTTATATCAGTTTTGGGGATTTAACTCAGGCCCTCTTGCCCACAAAACATGCCCTGTACTGACAGAGCTATAACCCCAACCTATGTTTTGCCTTTTCATTCTGTCTTTGTTGTCTGAATACTCTTGATTCTCACTTACATTTGCTAGTGAAACACTACAATGTTAGCCATGGTACTGTGCTATAGGAAGGCTGAACGTGAAGCTTGTGTTGAGTTC
Organism: Apodemus sylvaticus; assembly: GCF_947179515.1. Classification (NCBI taxonomy): domain Eukaryota; kingdom Metazoa; phylum Chordata; class Mammalia; order Rodentia; family Muridae; genus Apodemus; species Apodemus sylvaticus. The sequence goes on from NC_067478.1 coordinate 110,692,410, forward strand.
AGTGCTAGCCTATGCCACACAGTGAGCTCTAGGCTGCCTTTGAAAATACAGTGAGAACTTGTCTTTAAAATGAAATAAAATAAAACTTTTAAAGTGAGAGGGGAGGGAAGATGCCCTTGTGACTTGTTGTTGTTGTTGCTTTGAGACCTGGTCTCTGTAGCTCTGACTGGCCTCAAACTCACAGAGATCCACCTGGCTCCCGAGTACTGGAGGTGTGGTCATGTGTCCCTGTGCACAGCTTCCATTTGGTTTGTTTTGGTTTGGTTTTTTGGGGTTTTGGGGTTTTTTGTTTGTTTGGTTTTGGTTTTTTGTTTGTTTGTTTGGTTGGTTTGGTTTGGTTTTTCGAGACAGGTTTTCTCTGTGTAGCCCTGGCTGTTCTGGAACTCACGCTGTAGACCAGGCTCGCCCCGTACTCAGAAATCCGCCTGCCTCTGCCTCCCAAGTGCTGGGATTAAAGGTGTGCGCCACCACGCCCGGCTACAGCTTGCATTTGTTGACTGGCAGCTTTGACATAGGAGGGCCAGGCTGCTTGTGTTGTTTTTATCAAGAAACTGCCCAGTGTCAGCAAGGAGAGGCCTTCCTAGGATTTCAACGTTCTCTGCCAGCACCTGTCCTCTGCCTGAAGTTGACGGCGTGGTTGACTGCCAGTAGGGAAGAATGACCCAGACTTAGGAACAAGCTGAGGGGTAGGACAGGCAATTTCCTGGCTGTAAGGAAATAAAGCTGCAGCCTCTGGTGTCCAGACTACCTCTGAAGACCTCGGCATCTTCTACCTAAAGAAGTCTCTTAACTTCCTTCCATTCCCCACATCTGTTGAAATCAGGGTTGTTGTTTGGACTCAGGATACCTTGGCGGTATTATTTTCTTACTGTCATTTTAAATGCTCTGGGAGGAAGACAGATGTGTGTGTGGGAAGTCAGTCAGCCATGCTGAGTGGGAAGCTTCTGCTCCTCCTGGCTGGCCCCTCAGACCTCGGCCGCCCCCATACCTCCTTCACTTAGCTCTTGAGTAAGACTTGAGGTGTAGTATCTTTTTGAATGTATGAATTTATTTGTCCTAGTAATAAATACCAAGCACCTTACTTTAAACTTACAAAAACATCTATACAGTACACTTTTATGGAACACTTTTTGCTAATAACAAATTTCAAAATCTGTAATTGTATCACATTCCTTTACAGTGTTAAGATACATCTTTTTCATGCATTTGGACCCTGTTATAATTGGCCATATGTTGTTTGTTCAACGCTTGAGCTCAGTGATGGATTTGGGGATTCATGTACTTTACTAGCAAGTTCCTTTCAGTGCTGATGCTTGAGACGTTGTTGATATTGGTAACTATTGGCTGCTGATGGACTATGGTGTCTAGCCAAGTGACCCAGGATTCTACTGGCTTTGCTGAGTTAGTCTTGTGTCACCGGGTACCTTCCCCTTCGAAAATGCCTTGAATATCTGCTTTGGAAGAGGTACTATACCAAGTCTAAGAAGCTGGTTTTGATCCCACCCAGTCATTTCCTCTGCAACCTTCAGGGAATGCACCTTGCCTGACCTTCCAAGGCTCTGGATTCATGGCATTTCTAATCCATCCTTATAATGGTGAGTTTTTGTCAACTTGACCCAAACTAGAGTCTCCAGGGAAGACAGAAGCTCAACTGAGGAATCCCCACCATGCCTGTGGGAAGTCTGGGGACTTTTTTTTTTTTTTTTTGATTAATGATGAATGTGGGAAGGCCCAACCCACTGTGGGCAATGCCACTGTCAGACACTGGTCATATAAGAAAGAAGTCTTATATGAGCAGCCATAGAGAACAAGCCATGGTTTCTGCTTCAGTTACTGCCGTAGCTTCAGTCAGTGATAACCTAAATAACCTGTAAGCTGACATAAACCCTTTCCTCTCTAACTGCACTGTGTTGTGGTATTGGTGACAGCAGCAGAAAGCAGCCTATACTGTTCCCCTACCAAGTTATTTCTCCTACATTTCTGAGCAGGAAAGGGAAAATTGGAAGACTCCTTAGGCCCTGCATACAGAGTCGGAACCCAGAAAACAGGCATCCTTGGGCTTTTCTGTCCCTTCCGGCCTTCCCGCGATGAGCACGTCCCCTCCCGGGGTTTAGAGAGGAGAGGCAGAGACTGAAGGGTTCTGTGTCACTCTGGAGGCACCTGAGAGTTGGGCTTTGAGCATCACTCCTCCTCCTGGGCTGCCACTTGCTCCAAAGACAGACCTCGTGAGTCTGCAGTGCACTCTGGATACCGTGGGGCTGTGGCACAGCCGGTGTGGCAGGGGAAGCCTCTGAGGAGGGCGGTTCTAATCTGCAGCAGGCCTCGGCCTTGCCCCATGAAGATGTACATTGTCTTCTGTTGACCTGTTTGATGAAGTCAGCTTCTTGTGTTTCATTTTCTAGTTACGAGAAACCTCCTCCTGGGTTTATAAAGGTAAGTGGCTGTATGTTTGGCTACTCTATTAAATATACACAGAAAAATTGTGTCATTTTTTTTCAGTCTCCTTGTATCAGTGGTTCTCAACCTTCCTAATGCTGTGACCCTTTAATAAAGTTCCTCGTGTTGTGACTTCTAACCATAAAATTATTTTTATTGCTGCTTCATAACTGTAATCTTGTTACTATTGTGAATTGTAAAGTCTCCGTTTACCAGTGGTCTTAGTTGACCCCTGTGTAAGGGTCATTCAAACCCAAGGGTCATTTACTACCCCACAACTTGAGAACTACTGCCTTATATGAAAACATATACCAGGTGAACCCTAATTTTGAACTTTGTCACAAAGGCTATTGCTTTCCTAGAAATTTAATCTGCTATCATCCCATGTCCCAAGGAACTAGTGTAAACTCTTAGGAGCCCTGGAGCAAAGCTTCCCTGTCTCTGGCAGGATCTTCTAGAAGCTCTGCTGTCTTCTGGTCTTCCTCACTCAGCCGTCTCCTGAGTCTGCCTTTCCACTCCACCCACATCCCCAAGAGTTTGCTTCTCCCTTGGTGTCAGTTTGTAGAGCTGTTTCCATGTGCCAGTCTCTCTCTAATGTTCTAGACTGCCTTTCCTCCATCCACTGACTGAGAAAGCAGGGAAACCTTTTTGGTGTACTTTATGTTAGCACGTGAGGTCACAAGTCACTGGCTTCATAGTGACTGACTTTCCTGAAGAGAGGCCGAGCTGGTTCTCTGAGTGGCTGTCTCACTGATTCTTTGCCTCTGCAGGCCCTGGGGGTGCTGTTAGGGTGGGCCTTGTGCAGGCCCTGGGGGTGCTGTTAGGGTGGGCCTTGTGCAGGCCCTGGGGGTGCTGTTAGGGTGGGCCTTGTGCAGGCCCTGGGGGTGCTGTTAGGGTGGGCCTTGTGCAGGCCCTGGGGGTGCTGTTAGGGTGGGCCTTGTCATAGAATGAGAGGACCCAGGCAACAGTAGCAAGGAAGACAGTCCTGGTTTCAATTTGATTTGTTGAGTTTTTTTGGTTCTGTTTTTTTCCTGCTGTTTATACACTGCTCTCTTCCTGCAGGAGGATGAGACGAAGCCAGAAGACTGTATACCGGATGTGCCTGGCAATGAGCATGCCAGGGAGTTTCTGGCTCATGCTCCGACTAAAGGACTGTGGATGCCACTGGGGCGAGAGGTCAAGGTTATGCAGTGTGAGTGTGCAGGGCTGGAGTGATCTCTGCAGTCTGTCATCTACTAACCAAGATGCGGGGCGTGGGGGAGGTGGGGGGATGGGGGGATGGGTAACTCATGAACGGCTTGATTTGGCCCATAGTCTGATGACTGGGTCTACACAGCACAGCATGAGCATCCTGGCCTGTGTTCCCTGCTAGCGTCATACATGATGGAGAAGCCAACGGGAGCACAGGTAGGGGGTGATGGAGGAAGGCATCCCGCACTCCAGACCTGGCCCCATTTTCTCCCATTCATGAGGATTTAGTCCCGAGACTGAAGCCTGCCTCTGAGCGCTGGCATCACATCTTAAAGGGTCCTCTACCCTACACTGCCACACTGTGCACAAGGCTTTCAACACAGGAAGGAACCTCTGTGAGACAGATGAGATCCAAACTACAGCATTCCTCTGTACATTCAGGTTATATGATGTGCTTCACGGTACCATACCTCTTCTACTTAGCTTGTTCCCTTCACACAGTGTCTGTCTGTCTGTTGCTCTAGGGGCCAATTGATCAACTCTAGGACATTGCCCATGCCAGATGAATGCTTTACAAGTCTCTAAATTTTTTATTTATTATTATTAATTACTGTGTGCATGTACTATTGTATATGTAGTTTCCATGGTATACATGTGGAGGTCAGAGGAGAACCTGTGGGAGTTGGTTCTCTTCCTCCTACCATGGCAAATGCTGTTATAGACTGAGCTGTGTGGCTGACCAGGCCCAGGGCTTTGACTTCAAATCCAGTCATCTTCCCTTAGCCGTTCCTTAGCCATAGGGCAGGGAGTGGTACTACATCAACTGGAGCATCCCCTGAGACACACCACAGGGCAGGGAGTGGGACTACATCAACCAGAGCATCCCCTGAGACACACCACAGGGCAGGGAGTGGGACTACATCAACCAGAGCATCCCCTGAGACACACCATAGGGCAGGGAGTGGGACTACATCAACCAGAGCATCCCCTGAGACACACCACAGGGCAGGGAGTGGGACTACATCCACCCGAGCATCCCCTGAGACACACCATGGGAGTAGGGACGCATCAGAGCTCTGCTCATAGGCTGCCATTGTTGACTGATTTTTATCCATTAACCCAGCAAGAGTAACCACAGGCCACTGGCTCTGAACAGGCAGAGTTCTCCTTGCATATTATGTCCCACCTACCTCCAGGGTTGTCACACACACATTACAGCATTTTATAGGGTGTGTCTTTCAGGCTCCTGTCACATTTTGTTCTGTTTCCAAACCAGGCATCTTCACTACCCAGGCTGGGTGTCTTGTATTTGGTTTTTGTTCCCTTGGATTTGTTTTTGTTTTGGTTTTGTTTGTTTGTTTGTTTGTTTGTTTTGTTTTGTTTTGGTTTTGGTTTTTTTTTTTTGTCCTCTGTGTGTGTGGGTGTGGGTGTGTGTGTGTGGTGGTGGTGGTGGTGGTGGTGGTGTTTCTGTTTGTTTTTTGAGACAGGGTTTCTTTGTGTAGCCCTGGTTGTCCTGGAACTCACTCTGTAGACTAGGCTGGCCTGGAACTCAGAAACCTGCCTGCCTCTGCCTCCCAAGTGCTGGGATTACAGGTGTGCGCCACCACTGCCTGGTGGGGTTTTTAGTTTTTAAGACCAGGTCTTGTTATATAGCCATGACTGCCCTTGAATTCATATTTAGAAATCTGCCTCTTGGTGCTGAGATCAAAGGTGTGTGCCTCCTTGCCAGGCAGTGATGGTGCATACCTTTAATCCTAGCCCTCAGGAAGCAGAGGCAGGCAGATCTCTGAGTTCAAGGCTAGCCTTGTCTACAGATCAAGTTCCCAGACAGTCAGGGCTATAAAGTGAAACCCTGTCTTCAAAATCAAAACAAACAAAAAAGTCTCTCTATCTGGCCCCAGGCTGACTTTGAATTTTCCATCCTCCTGCCTTGGTCTCGCCATAGAATGTTGGTATGTTAAACCTGTACCACTATCTAGTTTTCAAAGCTTTAGTCTTGGTTTTTTGTTTGTTTATTTGCTTTGTTTGCTTTGTTTCTGCCTGCATGAATGCATGCTTGGCATGCTCAGAAGTCAGAAGGTCCCCGGGGCCTGGACTTAGGGATGGCTGTGAACCACTCTATAGAAACTGAGAAACAAACCCACTTTCTTCTTATTTTCAAATGATTTCATGACAAAGAACTCTGACTCTTCTTTGGAGGGTCTGACCAGTTGGTGTGACATCTTTATTACCTGTACTGTATGTGATTTACACAATTTTTTTCTTAGACATTGGTTGTATCATTAGTAACTTTCCCAGGACAATTCTGAAAGTCTATATTCTCTGAAGTGTATAGCTCAGTTAGTATGGTCAGCTAATAATTTGCCAGGCATTTCTTCAACCGCACTAATTCAAGAGACCTTCCTTTATTGTTGAGGGAGAGAGAGAGAGAAAGAGAGAGAGAGGAGAGAGAGAGAGAGGGAGAGAGAGAGGGAGAGAGGGAGAGAGGGAGAGAGAGAGGGAGACTCTGTCTGTCTGTCTACAGATGTGGATCACCACACATGACTCTGTCGTCCTAGGCCTTAGGTCACAGAGGAGTAAGAGAATGGGGTTCTAGAGTCTTCCTGGCACATGCACAGTCCCAGGCACTGGCAGGACTCTCCCTAACTAGGGCCATGTCCAGACTTCTGAGAGCCTCATTCCCGGCTTTTTAAGTGTTTGACTGGGTTCTTATTTGCCCAGTTGATAACCAGGCTGAGGATGTATCTTAGTTTGCTTGGGGAGGAAAGTGTTCATTATTTGTCTTATATGTTATAAGTCACAGTTCATTGAGAGAAATCAAGGCAGGAACTCAAACAAGGTAGGAACCTAGAAGTTGGAGATGATGACAAGGCTATGGAGAAATGCTGTTTACTGGCCTACTAACCTTGACTTGCTGGGCAAGGTTGGGTAGATTTCCTGAGGTATTGGAAGCAGGTACTCAGTGTTACACAAAGAAACAGGGAGAAAGGGCAAGTGACTCAGTAAGGCTGTTCCTGCATGTAAAAAGGGTATCCCCCATAGCCAGGCATGGTGGTGCACACCTTTAATCCCAGCACTTGGGAGGCAAAGGTAGGTGGATTTCTGAGTTCGAGGCCAGCCTGGATTATAGAGTGGACAGCGGTGGCTGCCTGCCCAGTGCTCAGAACCAAAGCCCGCCTCTTTTGCTCCTAACTGATGAGTCATTTCTCAAGGGCTCCCAAATTTTAATTTTAAATTTATGTATCTATTTTATGTATACGAGTATGCTATAACTGTCTTCAGACACACCAGAAGAGGGCATCAGATCTCATTATAGATGGTTTTGAGCCACCGTGTGGTTGCTGGGATTTGAACTCAGGACCTCTGGAAGAGCAGTCAGTACTCTTAACCTCTGATCCATCTCTCCAGCCCCCCCCACCCCCCAGTTTTTTGTTGCTGTTGTTGTTATTTTTAATTATGTGCATGTGTTCCCTTAAGCTAGAGTTGCAAGCTGCCCAACCTGGGTGCTAGGACCTGAGTTTAGAGCCTTTGCTGGCAAATTAAGAGCTCTTAACTGCTGAGCCAACTTTCTAGCCCCTAAGGTAGTTGTTTGCTTGCTTGCTTGCTTGCTTGCTTTGGAGACAGACTTCCATTCTGTAGCCTCGCCTGGCCTAGAACTTCTCATTACTTTTAAAGAAAAAACAAATTGGAGCTGCAGAGATGGCTCAGTGGTTAAAAGCACCTTGTTGCCCTTGCAGAGGAGCTGGGATTAATGGTGAGGGTAGCTCACAACAGTCTGCAATTCAGTGCTTTCTTCTCACGCTGAGGGCACCAGGCTTACATGCAGGCAAAGTACCATAGAAATAGAGAAACAAGATAAGAAAGGATAGAGTTCTGAAGTTTATGAAGTCCTGGCTCATCGTGGGGTGCCTCTGCATAGTCCTCTTTAAATGGATCCCCACTGGCACCAGGTCTTTGGCTTGTCGAGTCCTGTGGTGCTCCAGGAATGTATTCTTGTTCATATTTGCACATGATGATGTATAGTTTCTGAAGGCAAGATATTTTTGTATTTTTTTCTCACAATTATTTCTACCCACTTTGTAGGACATTTAAGGTCCTACAAAGCAGGCCAGAAAAAGAAAGAGACAGAAATACACACACCTGCGTACTCTCCTTGGCTCTGGTGTTAAGAAAAGAGGTCTGGGCCTAGAGAGATGGCTCAGATGCTAAGAGACTGGCTGTTTGTCTTGCTCACCTTCTGTTGCTGTGACAGAACACCATGAATGGGGCAACACAGAACAGAAAGTGTTTAGTCTGAGGCTGCCTTGAGAGAGAGTGCTGTGACACCTGACGGGGTGCATGGTGGCAGGCGTGGCGGTGGCTCCTGTCTCATCCACAAGCAGGAGGCTGGGAGCCAGCTGGGAGGAGCATGGGCTTTGGAAACCTTAGCCCCACCCCAGAGACACAGCTCTGAGGAGGCCACACCTCATCCTTCCCAAATAGTTCCACCAAGGGGGAAAGGGAAGGTGGGGACAGACACGGGACCAAGTATTCAAAGGTCCCATTCAAACCAGCACATTACTCCTCAGAGGACTGGGATTCCAGCCTCTGCATCTACAGGGCAGCTTCACAGCCCTCTGCAGCTCCAGTGCCAGGAACCCAGGGATCTCTTCTGGCCTCCCTAGGCACCAGGCATGAATGTGGAGTATAGACAGACAGACAGCTGGCAAAACACCTCTACCAACAAAATAATAACAAAAAATATTGGAACATATGTAGAAAAGTTTTTCTCTAACTGCCAAGTGTACAGAACCCAAGCCCTCGTTCCTGCCCCACCTCTGACTCTGTGCTCTCTGCTCCAGTGCTCCCTGTACGTCCACCACTGAGCTGCCACGGCCCCTCCCCTGCTAACATGCCCACATTCAGGTTACTCGTCTGTAGTGCTGAGGGTTCCTCAGAGTCTGCATACTAGTCGTACTTCTGTGGCCTCACTTCTGCTGCGGACCGCACTGGGAATGACGAGGGTCACCTTTGGGTTTTGGAGCTGGTGGTGCTGTTGTTGTTCGCTGTGCCATCTCCTTACCCAGCCCTGAGTGGCCTTGAGTAGCACCCTGCTTCTCAGCCTCCTGAGTGCCAGCGGGGGCACACCGAGCTCTGTGCTGCTGTGTTACCTTCACTTTAAAATGACTTTCAATTTTTAAAGTTTTATTTTTTATTAGATATTTTATTTATTTACACTTCAAATGTTTTCCTCTTTCCTGGTTTCCCCTCCGCAAACCCCCTGTCCCATCCCTCCTCCCCCTGCTTCTATGAGGGTGCTCACCCACCCATCCACCCACTCCCGCCTCACCGCCCTAACATTCTCCTACACTGTGGCATCAAGCCTTCACGGGACCAGGGGCGTCCCCTCCCATTGCTGTGCGACAAGGCCGTGTTCTGTTATATTTGTGGCTGGAGCCATGGGTCCCTCCATGTACCTAGAAATCATTTTGAGCAAAATAATCTGCACTTGGATGTGTGCGTGTCCAGCCTTGCCCCTCGGCATTTCACACCTCTGAGCGCTGCTGGTGTAGCACCGGTTCAGAATGTGGTCCCCTAGAATAAGGCAGAAGGAGGGTTAGCCTTGGCATGAATCTTACATCCCACACGCCAGTGCAGGCGCCCGGAGGCCTCCGAACCCCTTACCGCATGCTTTCTCCAGCTGCTGGCGTGGACCAAATCAGGTTCTCTCTCCAGCCTCCTGTTTCCAGACCTCCTTGGTCATCACCTGAATACAGCTGTCACTTGGCTCACTGTCCCCGGGCAGCCTAACTTGCCTCCATCTGGATGAAGTGAAAAGATGTGGGAGCAAGGACCCCACCCTCGCCAGGTCACACGGCTCGGCTGTCATACCACATGACAGCCATACTCACTGATGTCTGCTTGACTCTGTGACTTGAAACATGTCTGTGTGTTCATCAGGTCCTTGGACCTTCTGCTGCTTCTCAGTATAAATTTCTTTAGCCAGGTATAGTGATGCACACCTTTATCCCAGGCAGAGGCATGCAGCCCTCTGTGAGCTCTAGAGGTCTGAATAGTTCCAGGACAGGCAGAGCTACAAAAAAACAAAATAAGCAACAATTAAAAGATCTTTAAACACAGTCCCTCTGTTTCTCAGGTTATGGTGCAGTTGTAGTGGCACTAACATTTTTAGAGAATGTTTTGCTTAAACCTGAGGCTGAAGCTGGAGTGAGCGTGTACAGAGCTCTGCAGAGGAACTCGGGTCAGTGGCTCACACCCCTGTGTGTGGCTCCAGGGCGGGGCCCACGCCATCATCTGGCCTCTGGACAGTGCACTCACGAAGACAAACACATCCTCAGATACATATACGTATGTTTTTAAGACAAGGTCAGGTTGGTTATGGTGCAGGCCTTTAATCCAGGCACTCTAGGTGAGCCAGCCCTTAAATGCAAGAGGAGTGCGCCTTTGAAGTCCTAGGGCTGCGGGTCTGGGAGAAGTCCGAGCTGTGCCTGGGGCGGGTGTGTATGCCACGTGTACCTGGTTTACTCAGCCCAGGAAGATTCTGTTAAAGTGTCTCCAGAGCAGCTGGAGATTTTAATGGCAGCCTTGAGCAGCACACTGAGCTGTTCTCTCTCAGTAACTAAACTCCTAGCCCTCAGAATCAGCCATTTCACAAATAAAAAGAGTATTCTACTGTGTATGTGTGCATGCATGAGTTCATGCTAACCACATGCATACAGCAGCCCATGGAGGTCAAAAGAGAGCATTGGATGCCTTGGAACTGGAGTTGCAGGTGGTTGTGGGCCACCGTGTCAGTGCTAGGAACCACCATCGGCCCTAGTTCTGTAAAATGTAGTGAAGTACACTGAGTAAATTTGCATTTTATGATATTTTGCATTCCTTCATGACATTTGCTCCAGACCTGACAAGATTCAGAGGTGTGTCGGGAACCGCTAGTTGACCCTCGCTGCTCTCTGGGACCGTAGTGGTAATCCTGTGGATTTTAGAATTGGAGTCTAAAGAAAAACTTTAATCTACTGAAACATTATCTCAATGAGGAAAAAACATATAATCTTACCGAATTGTTTTTCTGTGGTTTTAGGTTGGCGTTGCAAACGGTATGGCCATCGAACAGGCGACAAAGAATGCCCTTTCTTTATCAAAGGCAACCAAAAGTTAGAACAGTTCCGAGTTGTAAGTAAACCCCCACTCTGTCACTGTTTACAGTTGGCACAGATGGTAATGTTAGCTGGGTGGTCTGTAGTGAACTGCTCTGTAAATGCTTTTCCCCAGAAGCCTCCCAGCCAAGCTGCCAGATGCTAATGCACCTGTTACGCACTGTGTGACAGATGACAGACAGCTAACTGGAGGCTGGAGGTGTGGCTCCATTGATCCGAGTGCTTGTCTAGCGTGCACACTGCCCCTGGTTCCAGCCCCAGCACCACAGTAAGCAAGCATGACTCTGCATGTCTGGAATGCCATCGCTTGGGAGGTACAGGACGAGGATCGTGGGCTCAAAATCAGCTTTGGCTACAGAGTGAGTTTGAGGCCAGCCTGGCCTATATGAGGCCCTGTCTCAGAAGAGAAAAAAGACAAAGGAGAAAAAGACTACAATTAAAAATGTCCTCTATTTAGTAGGTCAGCAGTGTGAGATGTGAGAACCGAAAGTCCAACCTGAGCAACTTAGGGAGCCCTTGTCTCAGGTTGAGAAGAGGCTGCAACGCGCTGGAGGTGGGGATGTGCAGCTCAGGGGCGGGCCTTGCCGGGCACCCACAGACCCTGCGAGAGCTCAAGCCACAGCACTGCAGGAACGAAACGCAAAGGCAGATACCCTCAGCCATAGGAACAGCGTCCATTTCTTTATCCAGAACCAGCAGCGTGGCTCAGCCCCTTCTTTGTAATTTACTATATATAACTTCACATGGTAGGACTCAGGTGAGGGTTTGTCCCAGGTCCGTATAAACTTAGATGTGTTCTTTGAGCTGGAAGTGTGTATTTGCTAAGATGACACAGGACAGTTCTGCTGTCTCCTCACTGTGCTCACGTCACTTCTCAGAGGTGTGCCTTCGCATCCAGTGACTAATTCTCCCAAGTAAGGCAGGATCTGTGGGAGTGAACCAAGCTTATCAGTGTATCTAAAATGAGGCCAAGCAGGCCAGTGTGGTGACTCGTGCCTGCAGAAGTGTTAGGAAGTCCCTGCATGAGGGGAGCCTGGAGCCCACAGCAACAGCCTATCTCACAAAATCCACATCAAACAGCTTCTCCCGGGGCGAGGCAGAGGACTTGGTGGGTCATAGCCGTTGCCAAGCAAGCACAGCACAAGAGTGTGAATGAGTCCCTGTCATCCATGTAAATACCAGTGGGATAGCAGCCTGCTAGTGCACAGAGCATAGCAGCGGGTCCCTGTGGAAACTAGCCGCTGGAACAGCTGCCTTGGGGATCTGGGTTCAGTTGAGATGCTTTGCCTCAACGAATAGGATGGAAAGCTCTGGAAAAAGGATCCTCAAGCCTGTCAGCCTGGGGCTGAGGAACGTGAGTGCCACGGGCTGTTTGCAGCACCACACGCCTTAGTCCTGTCCCTCAGCACAAGGCCTCATGTCTGAGCAGGACCAGCTCCGTGTCCATAGCATGGTCCAGGCCAGCCAGGGCTACACGGCGACACGTGTCTTATGGCTCAAACTCTATAAGAACACCAAAGGCTAACAGCAATTATTTATGTTTACATATTTATTTCCAGCACTGTGGTAGAGCCAAGGGCTTATTTGTCTCTGTGATGATCCCTGAGGAAACAGCTTCTAAGAAGAGACTTACTCTGCGTCAGTTCCGTTTTCAGACAGGACTTCCCTGTGTATTCCAGGCTGACCTCAGACTCGGGTCCTTCTTTCATAGCCTCCCAAGTGCTGAGGTTACAAATTCCATCACAGCCACCTGATCTGAAGACTTTGGCCTGGGGCGAGGCGGACCACCACATGGAGAGGCCGCAGTGGAGCCTGGCTCCTCTAGTGCCCTGACCACTCGTTAGTGTCGGGTCCAAACTTACCTCCCTCAGCACAGCCCATAGGTTCAGGAGACTTGCACTCCTCAGGGTGACAAGGATTGTCTGCTGTCCCTTTTCACCTAAGACAGTCTTGAGTGACTACAGCCTGCGGTCCTTAGGAGGCTGGGGCTGGGCTTGAGCTGGCTCTGCGGCCAAGGCTGACCTCAGGCTGCTCATGACCCTTTGGCTCCACCCCTGCTCTGCAACTTGCTTTGTTTTGAATACCAGGTCAGGCGGAGTAGCTGAAGATGACCATGAAGTTATGAAGTTTTGATCCTCCTGCCTCACCTCCAACCTGCTGAGATGACAGATGTGTGCCACTGTGCCGAGTTCCTACACTGAGGGGGGGGGGGGGGCAAATTCAGGGCTTTGTGCAGCCTGGACAAGCCCTGTTCACACGACATCACACCGCAGCCTGTGTTTCTACACACTTGGCACTTTCCATAGTAGTGTCACCGCCTGTGGTCTGTTCTGAGATGGGTGTTTCCTGGGATCTTCTCTTTTTTCCCCAATTTTTCTTACTATTGGTGTGCATGTGAGTGTGGCTTTGTGTCAGCGCTCACTTGTAACGGCGGAGCAAGCTGAGAGAGTCAGCTCCTGCCTACCACATGGTCTTAGGGATCAAAGTCAGGTCATCAGTCTTGTTACCAAGTGTCTAACCACTGAACCATCTTGCTGGCCCCTATTTCTGTATTCTTGGCATCTTGTTCAAGAATGAATATCTGGCTCGGTGAGCAGAGGCATTTGCTGCCAAGCCTGCTGGCCCGGGTTTGAGCCCCAGAACCCAAATGGTGGAAGGAAGAAGAGACTTTTGTCCTCTGACCCCATAGACACACAGTGCACGCAGCATGCACACACTTATATAATGTGGACGGCAGAAGAGCGGTGGGACTGCGGAGATTGCTCGGTGGTAAGGCTCTTGCCCTTCTTCCAGAGGACCTGAGTTCCGTTCCCGGAACCCATATCAGGCAGCTCACATTTTCTGTAACTCCACTGGCCTCCAGGGCCCCACATATGTGACACACATGTGCACATGTACCTAAATAAAAACTACAATGCTGTTTAAAAACCATAAAAGCACACACACATTTTCAAAGAACAAGAATCTCATTCAAGCCAAAGCAACAGTACAGATTAGGAAAGAACGTGCCGCCAGGACGGACGGCAGCACACCTTTGATCTCGGCAGTCGAGAGGCTCAGGCAGGAAGGGCTCTTGAGTTCTGGCCCATCCTGGTCTACATGGAGACCACCATGCCAGCTAGGGCTACATGTGAGACCCTGCCTCAAACAAAAAGCAACAAGCAGCAGATTCATACGGCCGCATGAGCCGAGGGGCAGAGGCCTGGCCTTGCCTGTTGCTTCTGTTTATGGGGCCTGAAGGACAGAGGGCTTTGGTCACTACGGGTAGAGTGGGTCTCATTTAACTACTGTGTTCTGCCGCAGCTTGTCCCTTCCCATAGTCCCATGATGCCATGCACACACATCGTGCACAGGCGTAAGGTGGTAACTGAGGATTCTCCCTGAAAGATCATTAAGGGCCAGGCATGGCGGCACTCAGCAGACAGAGGCAGGTGTGTTCAAGACCAGGCTGGTCTACAAAATAGGTTCCGACACAGCTAGGGCTACATAAAAAAATCCCTGTCTCAACAAAACAAAAAAGTTATCACATATGAACCCAAAACCTGTCTAGGCCCAACTGGCTTTCTGTATTTGAGCCTGGACGTTAGACAGAATCTAGTGTGCTGGGAGGTCATGAGGGGGAAGAGGAACTTGCTTCATTTTTTTTAGAGCAGGGCATATGTATAGACTGGCAAATGCATAGCCCAAAACATGGAGCCCCATGTTTCTACACTAACCTGTGTGCTTACCTGCCTCAAGGGCGGTATCTCCTGCCTGGAGAAGCAGAATTGCCGTAACTAGATGTCATTTTTTAAAGGTTTTGGATTTTTTTAAATTTATTTTTATTTTATGTATGTGTGCATGTCTGCACCACATGCTTGCCATTCCCAAGGAGGCCAGAGAGAGCAGCCGGTGCCCTGGGACTGCAGTTGCAGAAGGTTGTGAGCGGTCATGTAGATGCTAATAGAGACTGTCCTGGAAGAGCAGCCGGTGCCCTTACCCACTGACCATCTTTCCAGCCCTTCCTATAAAATTGAGTATGGAATATTCAGTTATTTCCTGTATATTATCATTGGAGAATGTTTTGTGCCCTTAACGTACTTACAGTAATAGAGTGATTGTGGTGGCACACAGCTGTGATCTCAGTATTCAGAAGGCTGAAGCAGGGTTGACATGAGTTAGGGGCGGCTTGGTCTGCATAGTGAATTGGAGGGTCACCTAATAACTGTTTCAAAGCATAGTGGGACTCTTATCTCCAAAAGCCCTAATAATTACAGACCTTTAAAGGATTAAAATTCCGTGTAAGACAGGTGCGGTGTTTCTGTCTGAGCTCCCAGCACTTGGGAGACTGAAGCAGGATCAGCGTGGTATGAGGTTATCATGGACAGCAGAGTGAGCAGGAGGCCGTGGTGAACCAGCACTGAGATGGAAGCAGGGGGCCAAGACTTCAAGGTCATCTGCAGCGCCTTGGCAAGTTCAAAGCTAGCCTGAGCTGTATAGTAAGATCCACATGGTTGAGAAAAGACATAGATGCTGATTTATCTATCATCAAGCTACAGGAAGCTGACTGTAATCTAGGCACTCAGGAGGCTAAGAAGGAAGATTCAAAATCCAAGGCCAGTCTGAGCTCCATAGCCTGTTCAAAGGCAGTCCAGGCTAAATAAAGTCTCAAATTTAACAACAACAACACAATATCTATCAAATACTGGTTTCCATCCATAGATGTTAATTTTTACATAATAGGCAGTACATGGTAACTAACCAAACTGTACCTCTCTGTCACCCTTAAGGCACATGAAGATCCCATGTATGACATCATTCGAGAGAATAAAAGACATGAAAAGGATGTAAGGTAAGGCTGCCGTTGCTGCCACTGTCCTCTCGGCTTCTGAAATGATACAGCGTATAAACAATGCTGGGAGAGCAGAGTCGTCACTGAACAGAGGTGCCAGGCGGCGAGCAGGCCAGCCTCTCCTACAGTTCCCAAATATGTGTGTGTCTGTGTGTGTGTGTGTGTGTCTGTGTGGTTGTGTGTGGTACAGTATCTCAGCATGCAGGCTAAGTTGGCCTCAGTCTCTGGAGTGCTGAGGTGACCCATATGCCAGCACTCTCTGCATGACTGACTCTGGGACTCAGACTACCTTCAGTGTCACTGAAAGTCTGAGTTTTTGTCATTTCCATTTTTAGACAAGATTAAGGAAGGGTGTGGTTCAGTTGGTAGCATGTAGGAAGCCCTGGGTTGGGTCTGATCTGCAGCATGGCATATATCAGATAGTATGATGCACACCTATATCACCTTCACTTAGGAGGCGAGGGCCGCAGGATTAGAAGTCAAGGTCATTATTGACTGGGTACGAGTTGAGGCTAGCCTGCAATAACGGAAACTAGAAAGGTTTGTTTTCTAATTGGCTGTATTGTAGTTCTTGAGAAGCTGCATTCCCTTGAGCAGCGGGGATGACTCAGAAGGTGTGAGTGTGCTAGGAGCCATGCCGGCCTGCAGAGCAAGCACAGATACCTGGGACCACGAAAAGGGAAAGGGGTGTCTTAGCGAGGCAGCCACCCAGGATCCACTCGCACTGCTGCCTGAGTGAAATGCTGTTCTGTGGATCTGTTTAGGATCCAGCAGTTGAAACAACTACTGGAGGACTCTACCTCAGACGAGAGCAGCTCCAGCTCCTCAGGAGACAAAGAGAAGCGCAAGAAAAAGAAGAAGAAAGAAAAGCACAAGAAACGGAAAAAGGAGAAGAAAAAGAAGAAGAAACGGAAGCACAAGGCTTCCAAGTCTAGTGAGAGCTCAGACTCGGAGTGACCGCTGATGGTAGCACCTCAGCACCACCCACAGGCCAGAGGACAGAGCCAGCGAGAGACGGGCACCTGGCACAACCGTGAGCTCTCCGCCTCCTGGTGCCAAGTGACCACTGTGGAGCTCTGAGGCACAGCTGCTGGAGGCGTCTGTCCTCTCACTTTGATGGTCACTTGTGTCTGATTGCTTTAGTAGGCCGCTGCTGCCGTGGGAGGTGGTGACGACTCTGAAGAAGCGCGCTCTAGGGCACCCCCAGGGCATTTGCCTCCATGGTGTGGGAACTCATTTCCCAGGAACTTAAGGATTCACCCTTCTCTGTGGTTTGGGAAAATAAAAGTTGTTTTATTTTTTAAACATAGTCATTATTAATACAGACAAGTCTAAATGCTACATACTCCTTTTTGTCACCCTAACTCCACAACAGGCCACCTGTTTGCATTGAAGTTTTTCAGAAATATCTCGTGGACCTAAGTGTACGCACATGGCTCCAATCCCAGCGCTGGGAGAGATTGATACAGAAAGATTGTGGGGTTCACACTCCCAGGCCCAGGCTAAGTAAAGATCTCATATGCCACCTGTAGGGAAAACGGGCAGGGCTGCGTACCCGTGTAGGGATGGCGGGCGCCCATGTACCTGTGGAAGGGAGGCTGCCCGGCTAGTGGGGAAAGGGCCTTACCCAGAATGGTGCGGGCCCTGTGTACTTGTAGAGGAAGCCTGGCCGGGTGGGGAAGTCCTGGGTCCTTCCTGGAAGCTGGGGACGCTAAGGCCTGTTCCACTGCTCCTACATGGCGGGTTTTGATAAAAAGAGGCAGCCCATGGTTTCAAAGCTATTATAGGGAAGCAGGAAAAGAAAAAGAAGAGAGAAAAGGTAGAGGGGTGAGAGCTGGCATGACCACATGGAAAGAGGGGAAAAGAATAGGGAGAAGGTACGGGGTTGGGGGAGAGAGAAGAGAAAGGGGCAAGAGAGCTAGGAGGGGCCTGGCATCCCCTTTTATAGTGGGCTGGGTTGCCTGGCTGTTGCCAGGTAACTGGGCAGGGAAAACCTGGCTGTAGCCAGGTGACTGTGGGGTGGAGTCCAGGCAGAACACTGGCCTGGCCCTACTGATGGCCACAGGATTATGGAGTTGAATATGGAGTTGGCGTCAGGAGCCTAAGTATCTGGGAGCATGGCTCACTGGTTCTGTCCCTTGTAGAATATTCTACTGGGTCTCTGAAATAAATCTCGTTCAACCAGGCCACAGACTGCCTTTCACAGTTCCACAGCCACCAACATGATATATAGGATGGTTTGTTTCATTTTGAGACAGGGTCTGACTATATAGCTCTGTCTGGCCCAGAGCTGGCTGTGTAAACAGGCTGGCCTTAAAGCCATAGACATCTGCCTGCCTCTGCTCTCTAAGTGCTAAGGTTAAAAGTATTTGCCACTCTGCCAGTGCATATAGGGTGTGTGTGTGTGTGTGTGTGTGGCCAGTGAGGCTCGGGATTTACCTGTGTCCATTTGTGTAGCACTGAATTACAAGCACACACAATTAAAAGCTTGGCCTTTTCACATGAATCCTGACACTTGCGGGACAACCACTTACAGACTGGACTGTATCTCTAGTCCTAGGGCTTTCTCTACATGGCTTGTCATGCTAACTGCCGTGTTCTTGGCTTTTTAAAATTAACAGTCTGGAAAGGACCCTCGTGGTATCAAGTACTTGCTACCTGGTAAATGTGCGCTTGGCTGGCACTACTGTTACTGCCCAGCCTGCCACCCTTGTTTTAAGTACATTCTGTTCTATAAAACAAAAAAGCCAACCATGGTGGTACACACTTTTAGTCCCAGCACCTAAAGGGAAGAGGTGTAAACAGAAATCTAAGTTGGAAACTAGCCTGGCTGCCAAATGAGATCTTGTCTCAAAAAGTAAAACAAACTGGTCTACAGAGTGAGTTCCAGGACAGCTAAGGTTACCCAGAGAAACCCCATCTTGAAAAACCATAAAAAGAGGAAAAAAAAGAAAAGAACAATTCTCAGCAACCGCATGGTGGCTCACAACCATCTGTAATTGGTTCTGATTGAAGAGAATGACAGTGTACTCCCATATAGAAAATTAATATGAATGAATGAATGAATGAATGAATGAATCTTTTTAAAAAAAGGGGGGGGGGGCAGTGGTGGCGCACGCCTTTAATCCCAGCACTTGGGAGGCAGAGGCAGGTGGATTTCTGAGTTTGAGGCCTACAGAGTGAGTTCTAGAACAGCCAGGGCTACACGGAGAAACCCTGTCTCAACTCCCCCCCCCAAAAAAAGTGGATTTCTATCCCATCATTTACTGACTTGAGGGTGGAGTTCCTGTAACAATGAAGACACTTGTGTGTTCCTGTCGCACTTACTGTATCCGATGGCCAGGAGTCCTAACATCTTCACAGAGGTACTAACTCCAAAAACGGCAGGAAATAAATCCAAGGGAGGCATTAGACTGTAGTAAGCTGTATCACAGGACACACCCATAAACTCCCGCCCACCCAAGTGCCTGCAGTGAAGGCTGCATGTGGCAGGGGTCAGGGTCGGAGCCACAGAGAGAAGCTGTCTACACTCGATTAGTTTTGGCTTCTGAAGATGGTTTCTGTGTGTAGCTCTGGGTGTCCTGAAGCTTACTCTGTATGTAGGCCAGGCTGGCCTCGAACTTACAGAGATTGAAGGTGTGATCGCTGGGCGTGGCTTATACTTGTACACACCCTTGGACAAATGAGCCAGTTCTCCAGTCGAGCACAGCAAGTCTTAAAAAGAAATACAGGCCTGGGGCAGGAAGCGCAAGGGGTTCTTTGCTCACAGAGCAGCAGGGGAGGCTGGAATTAGAGCACAGGTTCCTTCAAGGGAAGGGATGCAGCGCCCAGCATCAGCCCTCCCCTGGTCCCTCCTAGTATATTTGATTTTCTCAGCCAATCGGTAGAATCCATCTTCATGGACTTCACAAATAGTTTTGATACAATCACATCTGATCTGTCCTTGGGGAGACTTAGGTACACTTTGTTGTACACGGGACTAAGTTATCACCAACTACACTGCACTTAAATACACTTGAGATAAACCACTCGGGTCAGACTCCTGACGTTTGAAGAAACCCCGGCTACGGGGTTGGGTTGAACCAAGCCACCTTGCCTCCCTCAGATCACTGTCCTGCGGCCCATAAAGGTTAGAGATGATGGCCCTACCACAGTGGGTGGGCTGGAGAGTTACCTCAGTGTGGTTAAGAATACCTGTTGTTTTTGCAGAAACAGGGTTTGATTCCCAGCATGTATACAGTGGCTCATAGCCCCTGTACTGAGCCCCAAGTGCATCAGGCACACCACACATGTATGGTATATATACATACATAAAGATATATTCATACACATAGAATAAGTAAAATACAATTTTAGTCAGGTGTTGTGGCATATGCCTTAATCCCAGCACTCAGGAGGCAGAAACAGTTCAGCTCTCCAAGTTCAAGGCCAGCCTGGTCTAGATAAAGCAAGTTCCAGGCCACCAGGGCTACATAGAGAGATCCTGTCTCAAAAGAAATTAAATGTAACTTGATGTGAGGGCAGGAGAAATGGCAGAGTGGTTAAGGAGCAGTTGCCATTTTTCCAGAGGACTCGGTTCAGTTCTGAACATCGACATTGGGCAGCTCACGACTGTCCATGATCCCGACGCTGGAGAGATCCAGATCTCTGATCTCTGAGGACACCTGCACTCATGTGCACACAGCCACATACAGATAGATACACACAATTTGTATTTTTATGTTAAAGTGAGATTGGGGCTGGAGAGATAGCTGGCTCCTTCTGAAGGCCCAGGTTCCATTCCCAGCACACACGGAGGCTCACAACTGCCTATAACTCTAATTCTGGGGTGTCCTACACCCCTCTTCTACCTTCATGGGCAACAGCCACACAGAGGGTCCACAGAACCCACGTGGACATACATAAAATTTAAGGGCTGGAGAGGTGAGCATGTGCTGCTTTTAGGGAGGAACTGAGTTGGTTCCCAGCACCCACATCAGGCAACTCACACAATCCCAGCACTTGGGACACAAAGTTGGGCTGTGAGCTTTGAGTACCAGGCCAGCCTGGTCTCCACAGCAAGTTCCAGGCCTACATAGTAAGATACCCAATGATGACCTCTAGACTACACATGGCATAGACAGAAATACCAACATAGCAGCACACACATGTGCAGACATGCATCACACTGAGACACATAGCATGCGCATGCAAACATGCATACACCACACACAAATCAGTACCACCTACACAGAGGCATTGGGTAGGAATCGCTTCAGCTATCCTGAGTACCTAACCGAAGCTTCCTTCCTGGGTGTTCGGCTGTAGGAAGAGCCATTACTGGCCTCGTGTACATGCTGCAAGCAGGGAACTGGCACACACGGAATTCTCATCAATCCAAGCTGTGTCAGAAGAAGACGACCAGAAATGTCACTGTTCAGACTATGGCCAGGTTTATTCTAGGTCAGCTTGTCTGTCCTCTCCTCATGACATATAGCAAACAAGGGGAGAGGCCTCGGTTTCCCCAGATGTTTTATTTGAGTAGGTTAAATCCTCCAGCAACTCATACTCAGACCCTGCACCCCCACACACATACTGCTGCAGGGAACACATGAACACACACAGACACACACATGCACTGCTGCAGGGAACACACACATTGCTGCAGGGAACACACACACACTGCTGTAGGGAACACACACACATACCACTGCAAGGAAGACACACACCACAGCAGGGAACACATACACACACACACACACACACTGCTGCAGGGAACACACACCACTGCAGGGAACACATACCACAGCAGGGAACACACACACACACACACACCCCTGCAGGGAACTACCACTCTACTTCAGGCCAAGGGAAGGATCTTAAAACTTGACTAAAAATTAAAAGGGGCAACCATGTTTCCGCAATGTTAACAGTTTGGCTCAGAGATAACAGAGGAGCCCTGTGAGGGGTGGTGCTGTGTATCGCCAGCCTGCAGGCCTCTGCACCGGGCTCGATACACAGGGAGATGAACGGAGACAAGCACTGAGGCTTGGGGTATAGATCAGTGGCGGAGTACCCATGTCTCATCGTCAGTACCACACTCATAGGCACACACTGACACACTCACAGACATGCACATGCACAGACACACCACACACAGGCACACACACAGACATATACACAGACATATATACACATAGACACATACCTACAGACACACACACAGACACATACTGACACATACACAGACACCAAGACACACACTGACACACACACACACACACACACACACACACACACACAGAGGCACACACACACAGAGTAAGACACACACTTTTCCATAAACTGAGAGGGTAATGAAAATGTATAAAATAAGAACTGAACAAAAAGCTTTCAATCTCCTTTTAATATTACTTAACATAAGAAAAATAAGAACTCTTAGCTATTGCTAGCCTTCTGGGGTGTTACAAAGAACTCCCACTGTTTAGCAGAGGAAATAGAACCATGGAGTTTACAGAGCAGAGCGTAAGACCGGCCACCTCCAATCCAGAGCTGGCCTGGTGCTCACGTTCACAGCTCGCCCGGGAGTCACCAGCAGCGGAATCTTCATCTGTCTCTGGAGAGATCTGAATGAAAAGAGAAGCGACTTCCACCCGCAGTCTATAGAAATGTTTTAGGAAAATAGTTTGAGGTCTACATATAACTTAGAGTTTCGGCTGGCTCCTGAGAGCCGCTCTCCTCCAGTTCTGCAGGTGCGGAGTGCCCTGGCCGCTAACAGCCGCCAAGCGCCGGCTCTCTGCTTAGATGAGGTCCTTCAGCTCGGCGTCTGTCAGCTCGTTCACCTCCATGATCTTCTCTAAGTGCTCCATGTAGCGGCTGTGGTCATGAAGGAAATGCGGGACTCGCATGTTTTCAGTGACTGCCAATTCTTTTAAGCGATCCACGTCTTCATAAGATACCTGAAGAAAAACAAAAAGGAACTATTTTTGCAACTACAAGTGACATCTGGAGGGGATCAAGGACATTAAACAAAAATGTGTGGATGTGAGGCCAGGCGTGGCGGCTCACATCTTTAATCCCAGCACGTGGGAACTTGGAGGCAGAGACAGGTGGGGTTATCTGTGAGTTTGGGGCCAACCTCTACTACATAGTGAGATTCTATTATCAAAACCAAAATATAAAAAAAAGTAGTTGCTTACTTTCCTTTGCTGCATTAAATGAAATATTATTTTATGGCCTCTCATAACTAAGCATAAAAAAGAAAGTCAGTATCTGACTGCATGCCCTGTCTTAAAACTAAGTCAGTCTGTGTGAACGTTAGACAGTGAGCCTCCTGTGTGTTCACAGGAGACTTTGACCTCTTCGGTGCTACTGAGCTTCCAAGTTTGGCCTGAGCATGCAAGGAAAGTACTCTCCCACTAAGCCACATACTCAGGTAGGAGAGACTTCAGACTCAAACAAATCCCCATTAAATCTAAATAAAGACAGCGAGATCAAATCTGAAGAAGAGACACTCTTCCATGCTGGCTTCCTGATTCTGTTTATTAAGCTGGAAGACATAATTTGTTAGATTCTCTTGCTTTAACTTTGAATTTTTCTAGGCACTTAAAAAACATGGTAAACTCTCCCCGCTGGCCAGACACACTCTACTGGGGAGGGACTGTCCCCACACCCCATTCCTTGTAGGCTCAGAGATTCGTCCACTGTGGCAGCACAGGCTAGCCTTACGTGGATGGCCAATAGTCAGGATCGAGGCTCTCTCCACAGGAGAGAATTTTGTAAAGGAGCTGTAAGCCTGGCCCGAAGCCTGTGGCTGAGGCGGTCAGAGCCCTGGCTGGGAGCTGCTGGTACTGCTGGGAATGGAGCTCCTACCAGATCACCCTCTAAATAACTATGTTCCCGCTCACAGGTGATCGCTGCTCTCGGCGGAGGCCGGAGCAGGTGCCTTCTGCAGTGGGCAGTAGTTAGTACAGACATACACAGCCAGTCAACGTGTCAAGAAGTAAGTGACATTTGAATAAGCAGCCATGCCGGTGCTTAACCCCAGCACTTGGGAGGCAGAGGCTGGCAGATTTCTGAGTTCGAGGCCAGCCTGGTCTACAAAGTGAGTTCCAGGACAGCCAAGGCTACACAGAGAAACCCTGTCTCAAAAAAAACCAAAAGAAAAAAAAAAAGAATCAGCAGCCATAAATGGGCCATCTGTGCCACTCTCCCAGTCAGGGGAGATGGAAGGAGGGTCAGGAAGAATGCAATAGCTGGTGGTGTGGATGCTGAGTTCTGACTGAATTCACAGCAGCTATGATGACCCACCCTTGACCCGAAGCTGAAGGTGAGGGCTCAGGAGCCCCACCTCCACCCTCCAAGTTGTAAGTAGTTAATGGTTGAAGGCAAAGGAGACACTGTTTGGCAGTGTTGCCACTGGTGGGCTGCCCGTGTGTCTATAATCAGCACCCACCCCCAAACACACACACACACACACACACACATTCCCATAAGCAACTGTAAAGAAACTTGAGTCATTAAAAAACAGGCATGAAGTCATGAATGCTAGCAGACATTTTAATCCCAGTACTTGGAAGGCAGATACAGACAGCTAGATCTCTGTGAGTTCAAGGTCAGCCTGCTCTACATAGGGCTGCATAGTGAGAAACCCTGTGTCAAAACAAGCCCATGAAAAGAGGAACTAGTTGAGAAGAGAAAAATGTTTACAATTTTATAAGTTATTTTTACTTTTAAATTCCAAATCAAGGCTGATCTTATTTTATTTTATTTATTTTTTGAGACAGGGTCTCACTGTGTAGCCCTGGCTATCCTAGAACTCAGTATGTAGATCATGTTGGCCTTAAATTGACAAGAGATCTCCCTGACTCTGCCTCCTGAGTGCTGGATAACGGAGTGCACTACTAAGCCTGGCTTGGCATGGCTGATGTTAAACAGCCCATCTTCTGATCACCACTCTTCCAAGGTTGGCAGGAAGTCTTTTTGAGAAGAAACCACAGTCATATTGCACTTCCATCTTATTGATTTTTAATGTCTGTATTATCAAAGTTACTTATTTGTCCCCCTAATAATGTACTAGAAGTAGATCTCAGCTTGTGAAATATATATGTATTTTTAACATGTTCAAGAATGTAGTCAAGTGTGTGCCTGTATATATGTGCCTGCTGCCTTCAGAGATCAGAAGAGGGTTTGGGATCCCCTGAAACTGAAGTCACAAGTGTTTATGAGCAGCCATGTGGGTGCTGGAAACCCAGCCCTGGTCCTCTGCTAGAGCTGCAGATACTTTTAATTGCTGACCCATCCCTCCAGGCCCCCAAATGCATTTTTAAAAACATTTTTTAAAACATTTTGTGTGTGTGTGTGTCTGTGTGTCTGTGTGTCCATGCCTGCCTGCCTGGGGCCAGAAGAAAGCATGGACCCTCTGGAGTAGGAGTTCCGTGTGGCTATGAGCCACACACCATGTGGGGTGCTGAGACCCAAGCCTGGTCCTTTGCAAGAACAGCAAATGCTCTTACACCACTGAGTCATCGCCCCAAGGCCCCAGGGCCTGGAACCTTCCAAGTCCACTGCTAGGACTTGTTGTTTAGAAAGGATTCCTTCTAAACATCAGTGTTAACTGACAAAGGATCTGGTCACCTTGATGGCCACACACAATGAGATCTGTGCTATATTTTAATTTTATACTGAATTAATGACAACTCTTTTTGGAAATGGTGTGGTCATGTTAGAGCATGCCGTTGTCCACAGGAGAGCTCAAAAAGGCCATGCGTCATATTTATAGCTTCCTTTCAAACACTCTTAGAAAAACATTTTAAAGAAAGGTATTGTGGTGCATGCCCACAATCTTAGCACCTGGAAACACTGTCTCAAAAAAAAAAAAAATTTAAGGTCTGTAGTGGTAAACAATTATATAATTATAAAATCAGTACCGCCCCACCAGGCCTCTGCGCCAAGTCCTGGGGGATCTCGCTCAGGGCAGCTCTCACTGTCGCCGCAGCCAATCTTTCCCAGGAAGCTCTCACTGCATCCCAGCTGTGTTTCCTCCTCTCTTGTCATAGACTCTGTAAATGGTGGGAATTCCATGCTTCTGCCCGGCACCCACTCCTTCCAAGTATCCAGTAAAGCTTGACTCTTAAACTTGAATAGTTAACCAAATATACTGATGTATAAGAAACTCCCAGCCGGTGGTGGCGCACGCCTTTAAACCCAGCACTTGGGAGGCAGAGGCAGGCTGGTTTCTGAGTTCGAGGCCAGCCTGGTCTACAGAGTGAGTTCCAGGACAGCCAGGGCTACATAGAAAAACCCTGTCTCAAAAACAAACAAACAAACAAACAAACAAACAACAACAACAACAACAAAAAACAATTCCCAATTTTATAAAGCCATTTACAATGATAAAGTCGTATCCCAATATTTCTTTTTTTTTCTTTTTCCTTTTTTTGGTTTTGGATTGGTTTTTCCGAGACAGGGTTTCTCCCTTTCTGCTCTGCTTGTTTGGACCTCACTCGCCCTCTCTCTGCCCCTCACTTCCCTCACAGGGATCCACCTGCCCTAGACTTTTGAGCCCTGGGATTAAAGGTGTGTGCCACCAAGCTGAAACTAGTAAGGTGGTTGTTTATTGGTGAATATTCTATATTATAAATAATTATTTATGCTTTTAGATCATTGGCCAAGGAATAAGGTTGTTTCCTCCTCCTCCTCCTCTTCTTCCTCCTCTCTCCCCTCCAATCACTGGCCTCTCACTGCCTCAATGTAAATGAATAGAAATATCTTGCTGCAACAAAGGTCACCATCAGCAGCTAGTTGGGGGCCATCCTGGGCTCCATGAGATCCTGGTTCAAAAACAAGCAAACCCAAAAGCAAGCCCAAAACTGATGTTTTTTCAGAAAAAGATGCACATATAAATAAAGAACATTTTCCCAAACCCTCTATTCCTGTGTCTTACTTATCACAGAGAACTTTCCTTCAGTTATCACAAAAAGAAACCTGTTCCAGCAGCCACAAAATAGCAGGCTTGGCCTTGAGTTGCCTTGTCATACCCTCAGCCTGCAGTCTGGTCTGGCCCGCCATGCACGCACCTTGCCCAGGGCAGTCAGCAGATGAAAGTCTATGGACTCTCTGAACCGCAGGATTTGAAGGATTCCGTCCAAGTACACCTGGTCTTTACTGAAACACCCTGGAAGAACAGAACAGTGCTTACTTCCTTTCTCTTTAGATGAATATTTATAATATCCTTTCCAGCCCCGGTGTTTACCTTCTCATGTTTATAGAAATACAAATCTGTATTTAAAACATTCTATTTATTATTTGAGACAGGACCTCACTCACTGTGTAGCTTTAGTTGTCCTGGCAGACACTATGTAGACTAGGCTAGCTTTGAACACACAGAGATCCACTTCCCTCGTCTCGTGCCGGGATCAAAGCGTGGGCCAGCAGGCCTGGCCGTGTTTACTTTTATTCAGTTATCTTCACAACTTAAAATGTAGGCTCTCAGAAAGTAACAGGACAGAGAAGTACCGACAGCACAGAGTCCAGGCCTGAAGAACGAACTGCTTTTCCTTAGCTAAAATGACATCTTCCCCCAAATTAAAGCCAGGTACTTAAAGTCCACGATGTACAAATATCACCCACGCACACCCACGTGAACATGGGCAAATCCTCGGCGTGAGAGGGGCTTGTGACAGGGAGGTCTTAACCAGGGCAATGTGGAGATGTGGGGTTTTGCAGGTCCCATTTCCCTGCCCTAACTCCTTGATAAGGAAGGATTGTGGCCCTGAACACTATGTCACATACCTGTGATCCCAGGTATTTGGGAGGCTGAGGCAAAAGGGTCTTGAGATGGAGGTTATCCTGGGTGAGATAATATGATATTGTTTGGTTGATTTTGTTTGCCTATTTGATTGATTTATTATGTACACAGTGTTCTGCCTGCATGTATGCCTGCAGGCCGAAAGAGGGCACCAGATCTCATTACAGATTGTTGTGAGCTACCATGCAGTTGTTGGGAATTGAATTCAGGAAGAGTAGTCAGTGCTCTTAACCTCTGAGCCATCTCTCCAGCAGCACAGATTGGAGGTTTCTTTAAGACAAGGTTTCAGGCTCAGGAAATATCTCAAGTCTGTAAATTGTTTGCCTCAAGCATGAAGACCTGAGTTCAATTCTAAGAATCTTTATCTAAAAACAGTCAATGAAAGTGGCTCTTGTGTAGGTCAGGCTGGCTTTGAACTCACATCTATTTCCCATCTCAGCCTCCTGGGGAGTGGGATTGCAGGAATATGTACTATGCCCAGCTAAAGCAATAGTTTAATGGTTTAAAAACTGTAAAGCCCAGATTCATTTACACAGGGAGCTGCTTGTCAGCCATGTGAGACCTTGTCTCAAAAACAAAACAAAAAACTTAACACGATGTGTGTGTAGCCACGTTGGTACAGTTCTTGGAAGCTCAGCACTGCACAACCCTGGGATAGTGGTGCACATCTGTTCTCTAGAGGCGGGGGTAAAAGGATCAGAAGTACACAGCAAATATGAAGACACCCTGGACTACCAGACCTTGTCTTAGGGAACAAGGCAAACAAACCAACTGATGGGTGTGCTGGTGAACTCCTTCAATCTCAGCACTCAGGAGGCAGAGGCAGATCTTGGTGGGGGGTGAGGTTGGGGGTGGGAGAAAAAAACAACCAAAGAACCAACCAAACCACACACACACACACACACACACACACACACACACACACGCTGTGAGGGGGGTAAGTAATACATACCGTAATCCTAACACTGTATGGAAGTAGAAACAATAGCCTGGCAAAGTCAACAACAACCCTAGCTACACAGTAAGTTCAAGGCTAGCCTGACTCTCAGAGCCAGCTCCTGACTCAAAAAATAACTCAGAATAAATGCACTTGAGGTGATTTTGATCTTCCTTCTTCCTATGAAAATGGGGATGAGACCCAGAATTTAAAGAATGCATAGCATTAGACCAGCCATGGTGGCACACACATTTAATCCCAGCACTTAGGAGGCAGAAACCAGTAAGTCTCTGTGAGTTTGAGACTAGCCTGATCTACATAAGAGAGCTACATAATTAAGAGCCCTTGTCTCTCGAACAGACAGACAAACCCAACCTGCTCCAGGACAAAAGCCTGCATAGAAGTAGAAGCAGGAACCTCTGGAAGGAGCCCCCTTTCTACTCAGTCACACACAGGACCGTCCAGGATGGTGTGGTGCTCACACTGAAATCCCAGCACGTGGAAGTCTCCACGCACGCACAGGCCAAGCCCACCAACTACACAACAGGAGACCCAGGCGCAAACAAAAAAGCCACAGTCAACACGAAGAAAACCTCCTGCCTTGCCAGAGCTTTTAAAAAACAGCATGCAAGTGGACTATGTTCTCTATGTGGTCACATATCAAGTAACTATTGCGAACTTTATTAGGTACGCTAGTGAGCAGGCATGGCAATTAGAAACAATCCTGACATCCGAGCTCATCCCTGCAGCCCGCGGAAAAGCCGGATACAACAAAATGTGTGCGGCATTGGCCTAGAGGAGCCGGGGAGCCAGGTAACTGCAGAGATGGGGCCTCAATAGGGAGGAAGGAGAGCACTGTCTCTAAAAGTTGTCCTGCAACCTCCACATGCAGGCCACACTGCATGTGCACCCGTGCTCACAAACATATCACACACACAGATGCACACACGCATGCATATGCACACAAGTACACACACACAAAAATAAATAAAAATTATCTTCCTCCAAACAAAAACCCTACTGCCAAGGTGTCTGAAGACCCTCTGACGAGAGCACTGGAAGCCGATCTCTCGTCAGTTGTGCACGCACCATGCCCATGCGCTAGCAAGCAAAGAGAGCTGCCTCCCCCCCCCCCTCTCTCTCTCTCTCTGTGGTTGCGCTCCCGCTCTACCCAAAACTTCAGACAGAAGGCTAGGCATCAAGAACATTTGCCAAGTTCTGTATCCCAAGCATGGGTGGGTGGATGGCACCAAAGACGATGTAAAAAGAAACT
The DNA here is from genome assembly GCF_947179515.1 of Apodemus sylvaticus. Lineage (NCBI taxonomy): Eukaryota > Metazoa > Chordata > Mammalia > Rodentia > Muridae > Apodemus > Apodemus sylvaticus. Next base: position 110,722,023 of record NC_067478.1, read on the forward strand.
GAAAAGCCAATCCACAAAATGGTAAAAATATTTGTAAATCTTACATCTGACAAGAGATTTATATCCACATAAAGACCTCTTGTGATTCAATTTAAAAAAAAAAAAAGGAAATAATCCAATTAAACTGGGGGAAAACAAGCACATAGTTCTCATAAAGAAAAACAATGATCAGCTAAGCAAATTAGGAGATGCCTGATACCACGGTCTTAAGTAAATGCAAACCAAAAGTATAAAAACATGCCTTTCCACATCTACACTGTTTGTACTACTGCTGGTTTAAAAATGAAAATCATAAATGCTGGCAAAGATGTGGAGAGGAGCACCAAGCCCTGGATGTAGTAAGCCAGCGTGGTCACTACCGACGCCCCCAAAGCTAGGCACAGTCCCCATGTCCCTTGCCTGCTCTGCCTCTAAGCAGAGTATGGTGACTTAGGCTTGTGAAGATCTCTGTGTGCTCCAGGCCAGGCTAAGCTATGAAGTGAGACTCAGTTTCAAACTCCACCAAAACATCCACTTGTGGGTATAGAGTCAAGTGTAAGAAAACCACACCGCACGTGAGCTCCAATAGACACCCACGGCAGCAGAACTCCTGAGAACATAGCTGCACCTGCGGAACCAAGGCCAACCCCCACGGGTCTGAAGACACCCTGCCGGGCCACTGGGGTTCTACTGGCAGAGGCAGGTGGATCTCTGAGAGTTTGAAACTACCACAGTCTACATGGTAAGTTCCAGATCATCCAGGGTTAAACAGTGGGGCAGTTTTAAAAAAAAGAAAAATTGAAAGAAAATCCTGCTAATTGGAGGAAGCCAATCATATAATTCAATTCATCTGAAATGTTCAAAACAGGCAAATCTACAGAGATAAAAGGTAAAAACCACTTGAGGTATTTCCTGAAAGCTGAGGAAAAGAAGATACAGGGGAAGAATTTTTGTGGGTGTGTGTTTCTTGGGCGGGGGCTGGTAAACATGATATTCAGAAATTAGTGGTAATAACACACAGCTGGCTAACACTGAAAAATGATGAGGTGACATTTTAAAGGGGTGAACTACCTGTAAGGCATAGGCCATCCCAAATATCTCAATAAAACTGTTTTTAAAGTCAGAGAGAGGGACGGAGTTGATGCTCAGTGTAAGAGCACTTACTGCTCTTCCCAAGGACCCAGGTTGGGTTTCAGTGTCACACGAGGTGCTTCACACCTGCCCATCCCTCAATTTCTAGGGGCTCTGGTGCTCTCTGACCTAAGGGCACCAGGCATACATAAATGCACAAAGGCACAGACATACACATAAGTAAAGACAAATACGTAAGTCTTAGGAAATAAAGAAACTTCCAAAAAAGATTAGCTCCTGCTTAGCCAGCGACTGGTTGATCCAGAATACAGTGTGTACTCATCCTATGTAGTTATAAGAACTTTTACATTTACTTATTGTACTGGCTGGTTTTGTGTGTCAACTTGACACAGGCTGGAGTTATCACAGAGAAGGGAGCTTCAGTTGGGGGAGTGCCTCCATGAGATCCAGCTGTGGGGCATTTTCTCAATTGGTGATCAAGTGAGGAGGGCCCCTTGTGAGTGGTACCACCTTTGGGCTGGTGTTCTTGGGTTCTATAAGAGAGAAAGCTGAGCAAGCCAGGGGAAGCAAGTCAGTAAGAAACATCCCTCCATGGCCTCTGCATCAGCTCCTGCTTCCTGACCTGCTTGAGTTCCAGTCCTGACTTCCTTTAGTGATGAACTGCAATGTGGAAGTGTAAGCTCAATAAACCCTTTCCTCCCCAACTTGCTTCTTGATCATGATGTTTGTGCAGGAATAGAAACCCTGACTAAGACAAATTGATACCAGTGTAGTGGGGTATTCCTGTGACAACCTGACCATGTTTTGGGGAGGACTGTGGAAGGACTTTGGAACTTTGAGCTAGAAGAGCCATTAGGATGTTAAGAGCTCTGTGGAAAGTTCTATAGGAGCTTGGAAGATAATGTTAAGAACAGTGCAGAAGATGGAGGTCTGACTTGTGAAATTTCAGAGGGAAGATTAAAGACTTTTATCAGGGCCATGTTTCAATTGTGAAGATTCTGTGGTTTTGGTTAACTGGGGCTGAAGAATCAGCTAACAAGATACCAGAACCACTAAATCGAACCTTTGTGTTACTGGGACTATTGATGCTGGTTAGCTGGAGCTACGAAATTAGCGGTGATTAAGAAGAAACCAGCACCACTGAGGTGAAATCTTCTGGGAAGTGTTTTCTGAGAGCACAGAGGCTGTATTCCAGAGATAGCCACAGTTGTATGTTGTGTTATGGCTGGACTTGGTACTGTGTAAGAGTCACCGAGATGGTACTGGTTTTGAAGGAATAAAGGGGTCATGAAGAGCAGCTGAGGCTCTTGGCACAGTGAGAGGCCACGGAAGGCCATTGGTGAAGGTGCAGCCTCAGTTGCAATTGATGTCCCAGGACTTGAAGGGGTCATGCATAGGAGCAGAGGCTTGTCACCCTGAAGAGAGCCTATGAGAGGCTACTGGTAAAGCCTAATTACAGTGTTTTGGAGATGCCAGTACCATGCAATGACCACCAAGAACAGCAGTAGCAGCAGTGGAGTACAAGCAGCTGGAGCCTAGAAGACAAGCTGTGTGCTGCAAAGGGCAGAGCTGGAGAAGTGACCCAAGCCCTTGGAGGAGCCCAGAAGATAGTGAGTTGGATCCCAGACATTGAACCACTGGAGTTTGAGTTTTGCTTTTGGTTATGACTGTGCCCTGATATGTTTCCCTCTTGAAGTAAGAAATTATTCTAGTGGAGCCCACAGTTGAGAGACTTTGAATTTTTAAAAGATTTTAAATTTTAAAGATATTGGACATTTTGAAGTGATTGAACTTTTAATGTGTAAAGACTGTGGGACTTTTAAAGTAATTTAGATCTTGGGGATGAATAAGAAAGTAAGGGTTGAGGCTTAATAGTAATGTGTTTGTGTGTCAAGTTGACAAGGGGTCAATTGTACTGGCTGGTTTTGTGTGTCAACTTGACACAGGCTGGAGTTATCACAGAGAAGGGAGCTTCAGTTGGGGGAGTGCCTCCATGAGATCCAGCTGTGGGGCATTTTCTCAATTGGTGATCAAGTGGGGAGGGCCCCTTGTGGGTGGTACCACCTTTGGGCTGGTGTTCTTGGGTTCTATAAGAGAGCAGGCTGAGCAAGCCAGGGGAAGCAAGCCAGTAAGAAACATCCCTCCATGGCCTCTGCATCAGCTCCTGCTTCCTGACCTGCTTGAGTTCCAGTCCTGACTTCCTTTAGTGATGAACTGCAATGTGGAAGTGTAAGCTCAATAAACCCTTTCCTCCCCAACTTGCTTCTTGATCATGATGTTTGTGCAGGAATAGAAACCCTGACTAAGACACTTATTTAGCGTGTGTGTGTGTGTGTGTGTGTGTGTGTGTGTGTGTGTGTGTGTATGCATTTATCACAGTTTACAAGTGGAGGGGTCAGAGGGCAACTTGCAGGAGTCACCTTTCCCCTTCCACTGTGTGAGTCTCAGGGACGGAGACTCTTCAGGTGATCAGCCTGGCAGCAGGCACCTTTGGCCTGCTAAATCTTGCTAACCTTCCCTGCTGACTAGCCTCAAACTTGATTCCTCCTGCCCCAGCCTGCTGGCTGCTGGGATCACACAAACTCCTCTCCCTGACCAGCTCACTGTCACGCTTTGCAGTCTGCTGGCCTGAAATGTCCCAAGACGGTTAGGCAAATTAACATGTGTGTGCCATGGGCTCCGCAGCAAGGGCCTGGGATGGCCTCAGGTCCCAAACATGCCATTATCAGATTCAGGGCTTAAAACATGACCCAAACCACTAGCTAACAGCCAGAAAGTCAGAAGACCTACCATGGGGGAACACGTACCTGGCTCGGAAGTGTCCGTCCACCCCCTCTTGGCTCTTACACAATAGTCCCATCTTGTATTAGGGTCCTTGACAAACTTGCCAATATCTCTGAAGAGCTCACAGAAGGACATCTTGCTGGCCTGATACACCGTGTAGTACAGGAGCGCAGCCCTCCACAGAAAGGGGTCTTTTCTGAACAGGACACTATGAATGCTTGCCAGTCCTTCCTCCGTAGGATTGTTTGGCTTTAGCTCATGTTTTTTGCGGCCAATCCAACTGTTCCACGGCTGCTGAAGGTTGTTGATACCCCGAAAGTAATGCGTGCCTACATGGAAGAAAAGGTACAAATGACAAGAAATGACATTCTTGCCTTGGTCCTTTCCCAAAGAAAATTTGCATTTATCTGGAATATTCTCCCTCTGAGTCCCAAGTGCTAAAGGTTTGTTCCCAACTTGGTGTTCCTGGGAGGTGGTGAGGCCTTTAAGGTAGAAGGCCTGGTGAGGGTGTGGAGAAGGGGACCGGGAGACCCTTTCCTATTGCCTTCTCTGCCTTCCTGACCGTCCGTGTTCAGTGGCCACATGAGTGCACCATGGCTCAAGGGTAACAACATTGGCTCACAGGGAGCTGAAACCTAGGAAATCATGAGCAAAAAGAAACATTTATTTTTATTAAAGTTCACCCAAGCTTCATGAGACCTTGTCTCAGAAAACAGAGAGACAAACAAACAAATCTCTAAGATCTCAAAGCCAAAAAAAGGGTCTTTCACAGTTCTTTCCCAGCAAGCATGTCCTCAGGAGCTAAGGATGACCAGACAAAGACCCCAATGACAGTCAGTGTTGCTGGTCCACCTGGACAGCTCACTGGGGAGCATCTCAGACTGGGATTCTAGCCACTCCACCAGCTCAGAGTTCCTGAATGCACATCCTGGGTGCAGCACTCTGGAGTCAGGCCAGGCCTTGAAGGCCAAAGAACAGGAACAAACTCCTGAAGCACAGCAGAGGCCGCCAATACCCTCTGCCATGCCTCTGCTGGTTCAGGCCTGCAGTTTTAAGCTTTGTACTAAGAATGGCCTGCTCCTGGTGGGATGAAATCTTTCCTCGGCTTAGAAGGCTCCAATATCATGACCCCAGACTCCTTTGTTGCCTTTATCCCACAGACATGCCTCGATCCAAGGGCAAGCCAATAACGTTAAGGGAACCATGATGCGCTTTTCTATCTCCCAGAGAGTCCCACTGGAGAGGCACCCCAGACACCATGACCAGTGGCCCCACCTAGGATGAAGAAAGCAGATCTGTATCACCCAGATTTCCTGAAGGTGGTTGGGATTACCTCTTCAGGGGTGATGGGAACCTGAGGTAGGAACAAGGGGGAGGTTTAAGGATAGGGCCTCAGTTTATGTCCATGACAATAAGTTGAAAAGAATCTTGGTCCTGTCCTGACTGGAGACCTGAAATAGCTCTGGTTCCTTGTCTCGGCCTAAAATGAACAACTGACTGGAGGATGCACACAGGGGCAGGACTGACAACAGTCGGACAACAGTCGGACAATAGTCCTTTCTGGCAGCAGCTTTGGAACTGGGTTTCTAGATTCTCAGAGTAGAATGGTGTCTTAGTTAGGGTTTCTATTGCTGTGAAGAAACACCAAGAACATATCTTATAAAGAAAAGCATTTAATTGGGACTTGCTTACAGTTCAGAGGTTTAGTCTGAACTTTCCATTATTGTCACAGTGGGAAACTGGCAGCATGCAAGCAGACAGGGTACTAGAAGAGGAGTACCTACATCTGGTACTAGAAAAGGATAATCCAGAGTTCTACATCTGGATCCACAGGCAATAGGAAGAAAATGTTACATTGGGTGTGGCTTGAGTATCTGAGACCCCAAATTCTACCTCCTAATGACACACCTACTCCAATAAAGCCATGCCTCCTAACAGTGCCAGTCTCTATGACCAAGCATTCAAACACAAGAGCCTATAGGGGCCATTCCTATTCAAACCACCACATTCCTTTCCCTGCCCCCACAGGCTTGGCACCAGAACATAATGCAAAAATGTATTCAGTCCATCGGTAAAAGTCCCCAAAGTCTGTAACAGTCTCAAGCTTGTTTAAAAATCCAAAGTTCAAGGTCTCTTCTGAGACTCAGGCAATCTCTTAGCTGTAATCTCTGTAAACTCAAAATGAAAAAGCAGATCACATACTTCCAAAAGGATATATATTACCATTCCAAAGGGAGGAAAAGGAAACATAATGAGAAAGATCAGACCAAAGCAAGACTAAAACCAGCTGGACAAACTCCACCCTCTGCATCTCCACGTCTGTTGTCAAAATGCTCCTCAGCTCCCTGCCTCTTTTCAGTGTTGGCTGCAGCACACTTCTCTCCTGGAGCTGGCCCCGCCCCTGTTAGCATATGTATATATTTGGGGGCGGGGCAGGTATGCCATGGCTCTGGCACCTCCAACACCTTGGAGGCAATCCGGGCTTCACCTTCCACAGCTTCACACAGTGGCCTCTCTGCGCCTCCGTGCAGGACACCCCTGCCACACGCCTGGCCTCACTCAGCAACTAAACTTAGTTGTGGAGGGAGATTCCATAAACCCTTCCTTCTATCCTTGGCTCTAAAGCCAAAACCACATGGCTGGAGCTGCCAAGCTCTGTTGGTGGCTAGGGCTGGAAGGCCGCGCGGTCCCTTCATTCAAATGCATCTTCATCAGCATTTTGGGTTTGATGGTTTCCTACACTGCCTAAGCTTGGCTGTCCTGAAACTCAATCTGTAGCCCAGGCTGGCCTCAAACTCAAGAGATCCACCCATCCCTGCCTCTGGAATTCTGAGATTAAGGGCGTGCACCCCCACAGCCAGCCCAGAACCTTCCCTTTCACTAGCAGGAAGCTTAACTGGGTGAGATCTGCCGAGGTCACCACGCCCTTTCACCCATCGGCCATCAGGCTTCTCTTTAATCAGCTCATCCTGAACACAGGACTTAGCCACGTTCTACTTCTCGGCCGCCCTCCTCCTTGAACTGTATATTTTGTATCTTTCCTTGCTCAGCCCCATCCTTTTCATTACACATCTCTGTCAGAGTGAACACTAACCACACAACAGCATCAAAACTAGGCTGTTTTAAAATTTCCTCTGCCAACCCACCCAATCCAAAACTCTTCACTTTAGCCTCAGGAAGACTTTTCAGACAAAGGCTTTTGCATTCTTAGCCAAAATTATCAGAACAGTCTGTAGACCACTTACACATATTATTCTCCTCTGAGACCTCTTGAGCTGGGTCCCTACGGTTCAAATTACCCTTAGAACCACTGTCTTCCATGCGTCTACTAGTATGGCCCATTAAGCCCCACTTAAATCATTAAACTACTTTTCTAATCCAAAGTCTCAAAGTCCACATGGTCAGGCCTATCACAACAATACCCCAATCCTGTACCAATTTCTGCCTTAGTGAAGGTTTCTACTGCTATGAAGAGACATCATAACCATGGCAGCTCTTATAAGGGAAAACATCTCATCGGGGCCGGCTCACACTTTCTGTGCTTCACTCCATTGTCATCATGGCAGCGTGTAGGCAGACATGGTGCTGGAGAAGGAGCTGAGAATTCTACATCTGGATCCTTGGGCACCTTGGGCATGGCTTGAGGTTCTGAGATCTCAAAGCCCACCCCCTAGCAACACACCTCTTCCAATAAAAGCCACAACTACTCCAACAAGGCCACTTCCTATGGCCAAGCACTCAAACAGGAGTCAATGGGGCTATTCCTATTCAAACCACCACGGATGGGTTATATCCATTTCCCAATTATAGCCTGTCTCCTAAAGGATTGGCCTCTATCAGATGATCAGACATTACACTCACAATATAAAGCTATTTCCTTTTGTTCAAGAGAATGGAAGATATCTTTGGCCATTGGTGGAGACCTAACACTTCAAGCTACCCAAAACATTAGAGTTAATCTACTTGGGCCAGCCAATTACCTCGCTAAAGGACCACCTTACAGCAAAGTGGGTTTACTTTAAGCCATGATGAAGAGATGGTGGAAATAAACATCCCTTAAATAAGAATGTGCATTCCCTTCCCAGAGAGCCATGGAACAGTAGCTATGGCATGTGTTAACCCTGACGACGCCTCTTGAGTCTTTAATTTGAAAAGAGTAACTTTTCCTTTTCCTCCTTTCCTTAGCAAAGAGTCTTTTTCCTAAGCATGCATGCCCTCAATTTCAGATGTGGAACTAAAACCAAAAGGATGGAAATGACTTCCCAAGACAGTGCTCTAAAATTCTAATTTGAAATGACATACAATCACTTCTCGGCCTTTTGGCTAAGATTAAGTGAAATGACATATAGTTCCTGCGAAGCTTAACATGATGAATTTTTACTAAATATTGCTAAGGAAATAAACACTCTGAAAGAACAGCGGGTAACTCTTGAGTGCCAATTGCGCCAGTGGGAAGGGTGCCCTACCTATCTCGTGCCTCAGCATGCCCTCCAGCCAATGCTCTCGTGCGGTAGAAACATTGATGGTTAGAGTCGGGCATCCGTTTACTACTGTCATGGATGCCCTGGAAAGCAGGTCTTCGGTGAGATGAACTACAATCTAGGCGGCAAGAGGAGAAACACACACACAGGGCTGGTGAGATGACGCAGTGGGTTAGGGTGCTCAACATCAAGGCTGATGACCCAAGCTCTCTAAAACCAACATGCTCCTAGTAACTCCCAGATGCTGTCCCCTTGTCCTATGACTACCACACACACTGTGGCATGCATGTTCCCACATACATATAAATATATAACTATATCATACACACATGCACAGTCATGCATACACAGAAAATATAAAGGGAGAGGAAAGAAAGTTTTTGCAGAAAAATTATGGACCTATTTATTATCTAATTAAACTAAGTTGATGGGAGGGAGGGAGAGAAGGAGGGAGGGAAAGAGTGAGGGAGAGAGGGAAGGAGGGAGGGAGGGAAGATGGGAGGGAAGGAAAGAAGAAGACAGAAGAAAGGGTACACCAGAGACTAGAGAAACTAAAGCAACAGAGAGACCTGCAGGCCAGCCTGGGCAACTTAGTGAGATTCTACGGCAAGCAAAAGTGAAAAGAGGGGCTAGAGCTTCATGGCAGAGTGCTTGCCCAAGCCTCAGAATCCACACAAAACTGGAAAAAAAACAGCGCATGTGTGTGTCCAAACCTGCACCTTGTCAGTACCAGTTTTGAGACTGATGACTAAGAACACTACAGCAAAATCTCTCTTCTATAGTTCTGAGAAACTCACACAGTGCTATATGCTACACATACAGGAATGACACAAGCAGCAAAAGACAGGTGGCAAGTGCCCAATCCAACCAGGAAAACAGGACTATCCAAACAGAATCTTGCCCTGCCCACCCACGGCCCATACCTCTCCCAGGCCCCGCCCACCCACGGCCCTTGTCTTTCCTAGACCCCGCCCACCCACAGCCCACGCCCACCCACAGCCCATACCTCTCCCAGGCAGCCTTCCTTCACCATGTACTTTCTAACGTGACTCCAGATTCGAGTTTTAGATAACAAGCTACCACCAGTAGCTTGTTCAAATTTTTCATAACTTCCATATTTCTGTAAAGTCAGCTCCATAATATTGATGGACTGTAAAAGAGAGATTAAGTCAACAGTTCATGGCATTCTGAGATTAAGTCAGCTAATTATGACCTTATTTGTCAAGACACATTCAAATTTACTAGTTACAGGGTTAAGCTGAAACCCTAGCTGCATGGTTTTTTGTTTGTTTGTTTGGTTGGTTGGTTTGGTTTTTTGAGACAGGGTTTCTCTGTGTAGCCCTGGCTGTCCTGGAACTCATTCTGTAGACCAGGGTGGCCTTGAACTCAGAAATCCACCTGCTCTGCCTCCCAAGTGCTGGGATCAAAGGCGTGCGCTACCACTGCCCGGTCTTCCCCCCCCCTCCCCCCCCCCTCCCCGCATGTTTTTCTAGGCTTACACAGTTCCCTCTGATGTTTGAAAATGTCTTACAAGTGTTCTTGCTGGCCCAGTGGGAAGCGGGATGCTTCCAGGGTTCCTAACTGAAAGGAAAGGAGGTTGGGGAACAGGAGGAAGCTCTTCTTCCCTGTCTCTAGGCTCTTTAGCTGGAGATGCAGCATCTGACATACCGCACATTGCACCTCTAACTGCTGGCTCCTTGACAAAATACATGGTGGTTTGGAAGAACTCCAATGTAAACCAATTATGTCTCCAGATCAGTCAGTAGGTTACAAGTACCATTTAGATAAAGGAGTAAAAAAGTTAAAAATTTAAAAATATACAAGACAACCAATCCTCTGTAGCAATCTATAAAATTGCCTCTGTAACTTAAAATGCATCTATTTATTTACTTACTTGTGTGTCATGGGTATTTTGCCTGCATTTATGTCTGTGTACTACTTGGATGCATCTGCTTTTTTGGGCACAGTAGCAAGGAATATTTATTCAAAAGGCAAGCAAAAGTCCTGATCAGAAATACAGAGAGTAGATCACAAGACTGAAAGAGTTCTGAAGGGCAAAGCCAGCTTTTATTCTGATGTCAAAAATAATACTCTTTGGTGACACTGATGAGGAGGAGGAGAAAGAGAAAGAGAAGGAGGATATTAAAATATTTCCATCTTTCATCTAGGGCAATGCACTATCCACTTCTCGTCATCTTAAAAAGTTGAGATGTTTTTCCAGATATATACAAAGTGAAGACTAATTAAAACTGGTAAGAAACACAAATTATCAGAAACTCCAAGAAAACCACAGGAAGTAAGCCTCTAAGTCGGAGGAAAGCCGACAGTTCTGGGTGCATTGCTTCGCTGCACGCTGGGCGGGCTGACTGCTCTGGCAAACCTGCCTGGTCCAGGCCCCAGAACTCACACGGCAGTGCACGGGCTCTGTGACTCTAGTTCCAGGGCACCTGCCATCCAGTTCTGGCCTCCACAGGCATTTATGCCCTCACCACACTTACACACAGGGAACACACCCATTCACATAACAATAAATAAATCTTTTTAAAACCCCTCATATACAGAACATAAAACAAATCTTCAAGAAAATGTATGAAAAGAAATCCTGTTTTGGGCTGTTGAGAGACTGGTAAGGACAGTGGCAATCTGCCAGAAGGTTTGGCCGAGCTCTGCCAGCAGCAGATGGTAACCAGCGCATCCTGGCTGGCATGGGTCCATCAGCACTATAAACACCACAGCGGATATGTCAAAATAGGAGGGAAAACAATCGCATCACCAAGTGTGAGTCCATACACGAATACATTGCTAAGGAGCAGGGATGCATCATCAAGTTATCACAACTCAAAATGACTCCAACAGGCTTGCTGCCAAAGCACTCCCAAAAGCCTGGCTCTTAGGAGGGCCAAGGGCAGTGGCACGAGGGTGGCCAGGCTGTTTCTAGATGCAGGCCTAGGCCCGCAGCTCATCTTTATGCCTCTTAAATCAGAACCTGCTTTTTGATTGGTTTTTTGGGGGAGAGGCGTTGCACTGGCTGACTTTGTGGGTCAGTGTGACATGAGCTAGAGTCATCAGAGGACAAAGCCTGCTTGATGAAATGCCCCCTCCATGAAATATAACTGTAAGGCACTTTCTGAATTGGTGATCAGCAGGGGAGGGTGAGCCCATTTGTGGATGGTGCCATCCTGGGCTGGGTTCTACAAGAAAGCCAGCTGAGCAGACCAGAGGAGGCAAGCCTGTAGGCAGCCCCTCCATGGCCTCTGTGCCAGCTCTGCCTCCAGGTGCCAGGGCCAGCCCTGCTTGAGCTCCTATCCTGACTATTTCTAATGATGAACAGCAATGTGGAATTGTAAGCTATTCAATAAACTCTTTCCTCCCCAACCTGCTTTTTAGTCATGGTGCTTTGTCACAGCAATAGACAGTGACACCTAAGACAGTGACGGTGTTTTTTGAGACAGGGTCTCACTGGAACTCTGTAGAGCAGGCCAATGTCAGTTCACAGAGATCTGCCTGCCTCGGCCCCTGAGCACGGGGATTAGAGGCGGTCGTGCAGCCCCACATCTGGCCCTAGAACCTGCTTTGTTTGGTTGGTTTTGAGACAAGGTTGCTGTCCTGGAAATCACTCTATAGACCAGGTTAGCTTTAAACTCACAAGAGATCTGCCTGCTTCTGCCTCCCAAGTGCTGGGACTAAAGGAGTGTACCATGGTAAGCATCCTGAAGTTCATCCTATATTCAAAGCTAGCATAAGGCATGTAAATACTTCATCTATAAAATGGAAATCTTTTCTCTATAAATGCCCGTTGTTGTCTCTGATGGATAGCAAACGTTCTGAACAGTCTCAGTGTTCTTCCAACTGCTCCACCTTTAGTTTAATGGCCGATTTTGTTTTCTGTTTGGAATCTGACCATCACAGCCACTCCTCCCACAGTTATGTGCTAACAAATAATCTCTCTTCTCGAGTGCAGTTTGATCCAGTGAAAACCTGTTTACAGTGGGGACCCTGACACAGGAGGAAGGGTGTCCCTGTCAGAAGCGGAATGGGTAGGAGGCCTGGCTTCCCAGCAAGGCTCCACCACTTAGCAGTGTGATTCTACCTTAGCAGTGTGATTCTACCTTAGCAGTGTGATTCTACCTTAGCAGTGTGATTCTACCTTAGCAGTGTGATTCTGCCTTAGCAGTGTGATTCTGCCTTAGCAGTGTGATTCTGCCTTAGCAGTGTGATTCTACTTTAGCAGTGTGATTCTGCCTTAGCAGTGTGATTCTGCCTTAGCAGTGTGATTCTACCTTAGCAGTGTGATTCTGCCTTAGCAGTGTGATTCTGCCTTAGCAGTGTGATTCTGCCTTAGCAGTGTGAGTCTGCCTTAGCAGTGTGATTCTGCCTTAGCAGTGTGATTCTGCCTTAGCAGTGTGATTCTGCCTTAGCAGTGTGATTCTGCCTTAGCAGTGTGATTCTGCCTTAGCAGTGTGATTCTACCTTAGCAGTGTGATTCTGCCTTAGCAGTGTGATTCTACCTTAGCAGTGTGATTCTACCTTAGCAGTGTGATTCTACCTTAGCAGTGTGATTCTGCCTTAGCAGTGTGATTCTACCTTAGCAGTGTGATTCTGCCTTAGCAGTGTGATTCTGCCTTAGCAGTGTGATTCTGCCTTAGCAGTGTGATTCTACCTTAGCAGTGTGATTCTGCCTTAGCAGTGTGATTCTGCCTTAGCAGTGTGATTCTGCCTTAGCAGTGTGATTCTGCCTTAGCAGTGTGATTCTGCCTTAGCAGTGTGATTCTACCTTAGCAGTGTGATTCTACCTTAGCAGTGTGATTCTGCCTTAGCAGTGTGATTCTGCCTTAGCAGTGTGATTCTGCCTTTCCCAGGCTTGCTCTCTTCACTGGCAACATGGAGATGCGAGACCTTTACCTATTTACAATTATCGAATTGCTTTAAGGACAAAATGGCCATGGGGAAGTCCATGCTCTGTAATCTAGTTCCCAAGTCACTATACAGTATGGAATTTGTCAGAATTGCTAGCTTTCAATTTTAGAATTTAGTGTAAGTAAGTGTTTTATTAGGGGAAGTGTCTTTCCTATGTTGCTAATATCCAACCCCAATACTCCATTTCCTTTTTTTCCAAAAAGTGTAAAATCTAAGATTTTTGTCCTTAATTCTGAATAACTTCATAGACTCAATAGACCATTTTACCTTAGCCTTTCAAATACTCAGACTACAGGCATAATCTAATTGCACCCAACAAGATAGTCTTTGTGTGAGGTTGTTAGGGTGGGAGACTTTAGATAGGGTCTCACATAGCCTACGCTAGCCTTGAACTATGTAGCCAACGGTGGCCCTGACCTTGATTGTGCTAGAATTATAAGCATGGTATCCTTAAACCCATCCTTTGAAACAGTTCAGCAAGGGGTCAGAGAAGACTCAGAGGTTCAGAACACTGGCTGCTCTTGCAGAGGACCCTGGTTTGAGTCCCAGCCTTATACTGCAATTCATAACTGTCTGTTACTCCAGTTTATGGTCTCTAAGGGCACCAAGCACACACATTTTACACACATACATGCAGGCAAAACACCTACACACTGAATAATTGTTTTTAATTTAAAAAACCTGCCTGTATTTGGTAATGATTCTGGGGCCTCACACACTCTAGACAAGAGCTCTAGCACTGAACTGTATGTCCACTGTGGGTGGCATCATTCCCTGGGCAGGCAGACCCTGACTGTATAAACACTAGGTAAGCATGGCTCTGCCTGTGAGAGACCCATCCAGCAGCCTTTCCCATGCTGTCTGCTGTACCCGCTTAGCTATGAGCCAGTTCCCTGGGTAGGGGAATGCTTCATGGAACTGCAAGCAGACCTGCCTTCTAATTCCAGCCCTGACGCTCCTCAGCGATGAGAACCCATAAGCAAAAATAAACCTTTCCTCCCTCCCATTGCTTCTGGTCTGTTTTATCACAGAAACAGAATGAACCTAGAAGTAGCCTGGCTAGCTTATACTGGAGATCTTCCTACCACAGCCTCCTAAGTGCTAGGGTGAGTTGTATGTACAGCCTCAAAAGGTTGTTTTCAGCACTAAGGGCAGGTAACTCCTTAAAATTATTTTACATATGCTATGTATTTCCTTATGTAATATAAAGAAGAGAGGACAAAAGCAGAAGGATGAGTGGAACTACAGACGACAGCAGACTAGGCCTGGGTGCGGCTCAGTGGGCAGGGCTTGCCTAGGAGGCCTGAGCCCAGGCTCTCATCCCTACCAGCACCCCCTGAGGTAAGCAGACGGACAGGTCACTTTCCCTACACAGGAGCTCTAGACCAGGCTGGGCCGCGTGAAATCCTGTCTGAACAAAAGCAAACCAAAGGGTGCGTGCTGACTGGGAACAGAGCAGGAGGAAGTGCACAGTGTGCTTAAAAGCTTTTCAAGCTAGATCTGCAAGCACAGCCCTGTAATCCCAGGACTTAGAATTCATGTTTAAAACTGTGTGTAGTGTGTGGGGCACACATGCCTAGGGAGTCAGAGTCAATTCCAGAGAATACTGGAGTCAATTCTCTCCCATCTAACCTTGCGTCTTGGGGACTGACTGACCTGCGCTTCTCAGAATTAGTGGCGGGAGCCTTTCCCTGCTGAGCCATTTCACCAGCCTGCTCCTAGTACTTGGAAGGTGGAAGCAGAGAGATCTAGAGTTCAAGGTTATCTTCAGTGCTACTGTAAGTCTGAGGTTAGCCTGGGCTACCAGATCCTGTCTCTCTTGTGTCATGAAGGGATGTCATAGATGGTAGAACAGTTGCCCAGCGTGTCCAAGACCCCAGGTTTGATCTCCTAGCCCGGAGGGGAAACACAAACAGTGCGGCCTACCCAACCCTTATCTGATGGCTGGCTAGGGAGCCACAATTCCTAATTCTAAGTCAAAGCACAGAACAGTGTCTTCTAGTCAGAGAGCACAGCGTGAAGTCTATAGATTTTATTACCACAACATAGTTCTCAGAGAGGTGGGCAAAAACACTCACCTACAAATTTCTTATCACATAGCTACCCCTCCCTAGTGGGAGCTGATAATAGAGGATATGGAGCTATCTATCTCCTTTTGCTTAGACAAAGGTAGATCATCCATCACTCTAGCTACGTAATGATGAACTACTACTACAAAAGTGGCATTTTACCTGCTTAAGGAAGCGGTCAGAGGCGGTGCTGTGTTTAGCTAACACGCCTGGCAGACTGGGGTTGGCATACTCGAACTGAGGGTTGTAGGTATAGTCCGACTTGAAGAACCGCAGCTTTTCTTTCTCCAGGTTGACGGGCTTTATAGCCGTCAGAATACAGAGCTTTTTCCCGGACAGGTCCTCTCCCCTCTCAAAGCTCCGGCACAGCTGAGGCTGCTGCTTTGGCCTGGGGAGCGGGGTCAGATTGCGTCGCTTGACCTTGCTTTTCGGCTTAGGTGGCAGCACTAGGCTGCTTCCTGTAACAGAGATATCACAGGTAAACTTTACAGGACTTGGTACTGAACTAGTGACAAAAACAGCAGACTGCCTGTCTAGGCAGTACCAAGTACCAGCGCTTGCCACAGGCACCAGGGCTGTCATCCTGTTAGGGTCTTTGCTATGAGAGGAACTAGGAGATTTGCTGGGCTTTTTATGTTGTCTGGAGCAGGCAGAGGAAAACCGCTTTTGTGAGTGGTGCTTTTTCTCCTCCTTGCTCTGTAGCAGAACATTGTAACTACTGGTTCCAGTTGTGAAAGTGTCCTTGAGAACTCCAGAGGACAAATTCGAAAAGCTTCTTTTGCTGTCAATGATCAGTGCCTCTTCCGCATTTAGAACAAACTTCTTAGCAAGTTCATGCTCAGGCCAGTGAAGCTTCTCTGTGATAATAAACAAAAGCAAAACAAAGAGACAACAGAGATGCCAGATGAAGCACACTGCGGATAGAATGGAAACCTCCCTGAAGCCTCTGGGGACTTTATAAACTTGCAAACATCTTTAGAAAAGCTAGTTCAAGCATTAGAAGGTCATATTACTATGCTACCATCATTCATCTATTGGAATGCTCAGCCTCAAGCCACACATGTGGTGAAAGTCTGGTAAATGAACTAACGCACACAAGTGCCTCAGTGCTGTGCGCTTCTCAAGGACAGACTGTAACGACACGGGGTCACCATCCAAAACTTTCGACAGTAATACAAGCTTGACATTTAGAACTAAATACAAAGATAACCATAGTAGAGGAAGCATACTGTGGGTGTGCTCACACCTGTAATCAGAACTCAGGGAACAGAAGCAATAGGACTGTCTGGGCTCTGAGGCCAAACTGGAGTAACCAGCGAGTGCTAACCCAGAGTCGCACAGCAAGGCCTTAGTTAAAGAACTAGCTGGGTGTGCTGCCAAATGCTTTAATCCTAGCACTAGTGAGACAAAGGCAGGAGGACCTCTGAGTTCAAGACCAGCTCCAGGATCAAGTTCCAGCACAGCCAGGGCTACAGACAAATAATTAAGATAGAACATTAACACCCCCCCCCAACCAAAACCTCAAAAGTACAAACTCAACAGTACTTTTCTACCTTAAAAACATTTTTAAGATTCCAGAGATGACAGCTGGGTGCGGTGGTGCTGCCTTTAACTCCAGCACTTGGGAAGCAGAGGTAGTGGGTCTGTATGTGTTTGAGGCAGCCTTGACTACAGTGAGTTCCAAGGCAGCAAGGGCTACACAGTGAGACCCTGTTTTAAAAAAAATCAACTGGTGATATATGTGGTGTAAGCATGTTTAGTAAGGTCAGTCGCTATTAACAGGAGTTAAGAGCTGGGACTACAGCTCGGTGATGGAATGGTTGCTATTTTCCCAGCACAGAAAAACAGTAACAATATTTTTGGGTGGGGGTGAGGGGTAGTACCACATGCCTGTAATCTCCAAACTTGAAAGGTAGCAGCAGGAGAATCAGAATTTCAAGGCTAGACTTAGCCATGGACTTTTAGACCAGCCTGGGCTACATGAGATGCTGTTGTCAAAAAAAAAAAAAAAACTATCTGTAATTACAAAAGTGTCAGTAGGTTAGACAGCAGCTGAGGACGCTGTCTTTAAGCCTCACACGTGCCTTACGTTGTACAGACTTAAGTCGTGTAGACTGCTTGCTCATGTACCGGCCTCAAAGCTGCCAGCTGTCAGGTCTAACCAGGAATTCCTGCATTTCAGAGATGGAAGTAGGAGGGTCAAGAGTCCAAGATTATCCTTATGAACACAACAGAGCTCTAGGATAGCCTAGGGACATGAGACCCTGTCTCAAAAGCTTAGTTTCTGTCCTTTAGAATCTTTTATTCCTCAAACAGATAGTGTATTCAGCACGTCTCTAATAAGCATCTCTATAAAGACATACTTGAGTTGTTTCTGTGCAATCTGGTGCTAGGGATGAACCCATGGCCTCCCACACTCTAGGTAAGCACTCTTCCACACAGGTACAGCCCAGTCCGACACCGACTTCTGACTCTATAGCCTTTTAATAGCACAGCACAGCACAGCACATGGTTAAAAGAGGCATCATGGTCATCACACAGGGCAGGTGCCTGGCAGGTTTCCAGCAGAGTCTGGGACATCCTTTTTATAGGACAGTTACTTATATGATGAGATAATCCAAACTAGCATCATGTCAAATTAGAGCAGGGTGTCACTTGGTAGCCCAGGCTGGCCTAGAACTCACAATGGTCCTCTTCCCCAAGTGCTGGGATTATAGTTGTGTGCCACCATGGCTGGCAAAATGTCAGTTTTAAAGTCCAGAAGTTTAGTGTTTAGGGTGAAGAAACAATACTAGATCAAAGGCAGATAACAGCCATTCTAAGTATGTAAGAAACCTAAGGTCCTATTTTTAGTAAGTAAACTTTCTTGCCCATGGTCTAAGTGAGGGCAGGAGGGTCAGGTCACTTTGTTGACACAGCAAGCATAAGGCTAGGCTGCATCATGAGACCCTACCTCAAGAAAACCAAAGAACAAACCCAAAATTTCTTAGACAGCAGATGAAAGTTTAACTCTAGTGTCTAAAGGATAATATAAAAGTATGAACTTGTAAGATGCAGATCAGAGTGGGAGAGGGTCTGGGGGAGGGAGGGGGTGGGGAGAGGGCTGCTCTTGCAGAAGATGTGGGCTTCACATCCAGCGCCCGGATGGCAGCTCACACTACCTCTAACTCCAGTCTCAGGGGATGTGATGCCCTCCCTCCTCTGCCCTCCACGGGCAACAGGCATCCACATGGTAACCAAACATACATGCAGGCAAAATGCCCATAAGCATAAAATGAAATGAAATGAAATTGATGTAGCAGTTTAGATTTTACAAGTTATGTTGAAGATGAACTGTACAAAGAAGTCATTTAAGATGTTAAAGATTCGACCAGCCCAACGTAGGAGGACAAATAATATTTTCATCACAGGCTGGTTGGTAACAGTTTGTCAGGAGGATCAGACTTTGGTGTCAACAAGAGATAGTCAAAACTGGGCTAGCAAAGCAGCCGAGCTAACACACCCCAGGACAAGGGCAGTGCTCCAAATGCTCAGTGACAATGTCAACGTCCTTAGAGGGACACACATTCAGAAGATAAAAAGTCACAGTGGAAGACAAGGAAACAGACACCACAGGAGAGCAAAGGACAGAGGTGAGAACGTGGGGACTGGAGGACTCGGGAGCCCTGGGGCAGAGAGGGAGGCAGCCAAACTACTCCCCAGTCCATCTTCACAGAATCAAGTACATTAAACCATTTTAAAACCAATTCATCAGCCTGGAGGTGGTGGCCTTTAATCCCAGCACTTGGGAGGCAGAGACAGGCAGATTTTATAGTTCGAGGCCAGCCTGGTCTACAGAGTGATTTCCAGGACTTCCAGGGCTATACAGAGAAACTCTGTCTTGGAAAAAAAACAAAACAAAACAAAAAAACACCCCAAAACCAATCCATAAAAATTACTCTGAAGAATTCATGGTTTTTTATATTTTATTGCCTATATATTGTGATTTTTTTTTCTTTTTTTGTTTTTGAGACAGAGTCTCACTCTGTAGAAGCCAGACTTGCCTGGAGCTCAGTGTGCAACCCAGGCTAGCAGTCCCCACCTCAGCCCAACGCTGGGACTACAGAGGTAGCTCACCATGCTTGGCTCTGCTGATTTTTTTTAAAGATTTATTTATTATTACGTTAATACACTGTAGCTGTCTTTAGACACCAGAAGAGGGTGTCAGGTCTCATTACGGATGGTTGTGAGCCACCATGTGGTTGCTGGGATTTGAACTCAGGACCCCTGGAAGAGCAGTCAGTGCTCTTACCCGCTGAGCCATCTCTCCAGCCCTTCTGCTGATTTTTTAAAAGGTGAATATTCGATGTAAAAATGTGTTGATTCTGAAAACTTACAGTACTCTTAAGACCAAAGGGCTAATTGATTTATTTTATTTAGTCAAAAGTGCCAAGGACATCCAAATTTAAACCTATTAAGGCTGGATGCAGTGGCACACAACTTCAACCCCAGTACTCCAGAAGCAGAGGCAGTGGACCTCCGTAAATTCTAGCGGAGTCCAGCCTGTGTATGAGTTCCAGGTCACCTAGGACCGCATACTGATACTCTGTCTAAAACAAAACAACAGCCCAGCTTTATGATATGCCAGAGCACTTTTTAGCAGCCCTGAGGCTGCAGGTGAACCCTACCTTACCCAGCATGGATTGGTGACGCCCTGGATCCGCCACCCCAGCACCTTGTAACAGTGTAGCTGCACACTTGGGAAAGAGGTGGAGGCAGTAAGATCATTCATTCAAGGCTCTTAAGTATACAGTGTTGGAGCTGACCTTAAGCCTCAAAAACCAAACCAAACCAACAAACGCTAAAAGGCTAAAGCGCTCTCCCACCTCCCTCTTGAGCAGTCCACACCCGCACTTGGGTAAGTCTAACTTCCCGTGGCTCTACTTTGAGAAGCTTCTTGGCTGTGCCTCGCTTCCTTCTAAGTGCCTTGCTTACCCTTGTTTTCAAGCCTAAATCAAAACATCTTTATTTAGCCCCCTCCTGGGAGGGGTTCCTGGCAGGAGCGGGGAGGAGGTAGGAATGCAAATAAGCAAGTGCATAGGGTTAACGTGTGCAGAACTGCAAAGAAGAGATGAAAGATGGTCTATTAAAAACAACAATTCCGACTGCAAAAATAAAAGTCCTGGCCAGTCTTCACGGAGGAGCGGGAAGCAGCAGAGGGGACCCCCAGAGGAACCTCTCCTGGAGTCCCGGCATTTCAGTTCTCTTGTTAATATCGACTGGGGACCTAGGTCCCTCAGTGCAGAGTTTCCCAGTGCAATGGTGAGGCCAGTCCTGTCACAATTTATTTCCAAATCGCAGAGATTCTATTTCAGTTATATTAAATGGGACAGAACCAGAGCTGTCCATGGTGGCTCACGCATCTAATCCTGGTTCTTGAGAGTCTAGGTCAGAAACACTGTCAGGAGTTACAAGTGAGACAGCTACAGGGAAAGACATTGTGCTTCAAAAAACAAACAGAAGTTATAACAAGGGCCGTCAAGATGGCTCAGAGGGTACTTACCATCAATCTTGCCAACCTGAGTCCGGTTGGTTACTGGAACTCCCGAGGAGAGAGAGAATGACTCTCACAAGTTGCCCCCTACTTCCAGAGCACTTCAGTCACTCACAACTCCTTAATTAAAACCTGGAGTGCCAAGAGCCTGTGGCTGAGGTCGTACACCGCCCCCAGGAAGACCCTACTACTGTTTCTTTGCGAAGTGAGCGTAGCATCAGACTGTGAATACATACTTAACCTCATGTCCACAGATCAGTGCCGCTCTGTGCTCTCACTGCAGTAGACATCAGGCAAGAGATGGACACCTTTTCCAAGTGTGGGCACACGTGAGTGTGGGCTCGTCAACTGCAGCACCCCCTACTTCCAGGGCCCAGGTCACACCACAGATGAGAAGGTGAACGGGTTATTGGGAGGGCTGCTGGGAAGTGGTGTTTCCAGACCCAGGGGGGCTGGGCACCATCAACTCACAGTAGCTATGGCTGCCTGCACAAGGTCAAGCCAGTAATGGTTGCTAGAGAAGAGAGACCGTTTTCATTTGTGGTCCCTGGTAAAGTGCTGTTTCTGTACCGTCTAGTCCTGTAAGTATCCTCCACAGGCCAACCAAACATGAAGGGAAGAGGTAGCTGGGCAGAAGGAAGGCCTCAGGAATTGGAGGGGGAGGGGGAGGGAAGAGAAAGTATAACTCAGATCCACTGCAGACACGTGTGAACCCACCATACACAGCTAACCAGGCTAACCCAGCAATAAGAGACAAGTAGTGTCACCACATTAACCTTGCTTCTCAGTATGGGCACTCTGATAAACACACTGCATCTGCCAACAACACAAGCCTCGGACGTATCTAGAACAGGAGAAAAGGACACTCAGATTCCTGGCTTCCTCCCCAGTCCTGTCAAGGACTCTCTGTAACACTGGCCTAATCATTAAACCCATCGGGGCTCTTGTTCCTATCTAAAAGCATGGAGGAGAAGGGACACTGCTTGGTAAACAAGAGTTTCACTGCTGGGACTGGCTTAGGTTTCTGAAAAGTTATAACGTCCTAACTCGAAACAAGCCCAGCAAAAACAACACCTGGTGGAAAAATACCAGCCCCGGCAAACTTTGGCAGACAAAATGGTGCTTCTCTCTTTTCTTTTTGTTTTGCTGTTCTGAGTTTATCTTCTCCCTTTGTTTTTGGCTCAGCATCTTGTTACTTTGCTTTTAAGGTGTTGTCTGAGTGAATGTATGTCACCTGTGTACAGGTACCCTCAGATGCCAGAGGAGATGATTCCATCCCTTGGATGCCTGAGCTCTTGTCCTTTAAAAATCAGCATGTGCTCTAACCTGCTGAGCCATCTCTCCACCCCACCCCATCCCCCTCACACACTGCCCAGCTTTTTTTTTTTTTTTGGATACAAGGTCCTTTCTGTACCGCCCTGACTGGCCTGGAACTCTATGTTGACCAGGCTGGCCTAGAACTCGGAGAGCTGTCTCTGAGTACAGTTCTGGGTTTTGAACCTAGGGTCTTGCATATACTAACTAGCTGTTCTGCTACTTAGCTATACCCCTAGCCAAATGAAAATTTCATGATGCACTAATACTTATTATAAAACCTAACAACTTGGGTTAATGTTGCAAAAAGGACGCAGAACAAAAGAAAAACCCCATGATATCCAAAGAGAAACACTTTAATGTTAGAGTCTCTTAAACTCAGATGAAATCTATCCAACAGTAGAAAGGATGCTTTAACTTATCAGAACACCAGAGTACTGTGCAAAGAAAATAAACTAAAGCCACCAGTGCCAACACTGAGAAACATCAGAGAATGTTGAGTAATGGAAGCTAGATCAAGGGAGAACTCGCCTACATTTACATGTAGTTCATGGACAGCAAAGCTGGCTTAAGGCTCCTGTGCGCTTCAGCATTTAGGAGAGGCTGAGATGAGGGGCCAGCCTGGGCTATACAGTGAGTTCCAAGCCATTCTGGACTAGAATGAGAACCTATCTGAAAAACAACAATACTCCACTCAGGCAAAAAGAAAACAGAACAGCAACATTCAAGGCCCAAATTCTCTAGCCTGCCTTCTCCAGTGTCCCCCTCCCCAGGCTGCCTTTCTGTTTCCCCTTCATAAGCAGGGAGGAGAGCCAACCGACTGTAAGCAATCCCACACGCAGAGTTCAGAGTTTTGCTGTTGGGAAGGCCATCAATACAAAAAAAATATATAAAACTGTAACCATGGTAGTTACATTAAGGTTTCAGGAGAGTCTGGTGCAAAGTGAGAGCTGACCTACTAAGTGTTTTCTGATGATGGATAAGTAACTATTAGCCAGACATCCCTGGGGAAGAGGCCTTGGGAAGGAAGGACGATCTGAGGGTTGACCAACACTACAGGGGTGGGAGACTGAGATGGAGAGGTGGAGTCACAGCTGTGGACAGTTTTCTCCTAAAGCTCAGGGAAGATTTGTGTCTGTCGTTAGTTATGGTCACTGCTTTCTCTCATCACCACCATCAGGGCTAAGGTGCTTACAGATCCCTAACCACAGAAGCAACAAAAAATAAGTGTCATATTAGAAGGCTCTTATTAGGGTTGGCAAGACTCCATGGGTAAAGGCGCTTGTTGTCAAATCAACTCACAAAGTAGAAGGCGAGAACTGAACCCAGAAAACCATGCTCTGACATTCACAGTCGCACACGTGCTGTGGCATGCCTAGTACCCCCCACCTGCCCCATCTCTCTCTCTCTTCCTCTCCTCCCTTTCCCTCTCTCTCTCTGTCTCTCTCTCTCTGTCTCTCTCTTGTTCTCTCTTTCACTCTGTCTCTGTCTCCCTCTCTCTCTCCCTCTCTCTCTATCCCTCTCTCTGAAAGGAAAAACCAAATGCTGTGAGTGTTGTTGTCACTAGGGTAACGCCTCAGCATGGCGGCCAGCGGCTCACAGCTGGAACCCTAGCACTTGGGAGGCAAAGGCAGAAGGAACTCACTGCAGCTGAGGCCAACAGGGGCCACACAGTGAGACTCTTGTTTCTAAAAACTGAGAGGAAACCAAGCATGGCCGGCTCGGGCTGTTATGCCCAGCACTCTGGAGGCTGGGTCAGGCAGCTCACACACATACACACACACACACACACACACACACACACACAACAAAACAACAAAAACCCTGTAAGTCAACAACAAAAACAACAACAAAAATGTAAAACATGACCCCAAGTTCTGGGACACGGGGGATACACGTGTGAACCACAATGCTAGGATTCTCAGAGTTGTGTTTTTTGAGACAGGGTCTCATAGACCCCAGGCTGGCCTCGAACTCGCCATGTAGCTAAGGATAACCATGCACTCTTGACCCTCCACATGCCGATACTGCAGGTGCACCCACCACGCTGAGCTGCTTGCCCGAGGCTTGATGAAAAAGAAAGCCATGAGACACTGAGGACACTGGGTGTGGTTCCCAGGAGATCCTGGAGACAGGACCCTGTGAGCTCCACAGCAGTCACAGCCACAAAGTGAGCCAGTGTCCAAGAGGGGAGCGGAGGGAGGGGAGGGGAGAGCAGAGCAGGAGAGGTAGGGGAGGAAGAGGGAGAGAGTTGTAAGAGGTGAGCTAGGTATGGTGTTGCAACTTGTAATCCCAGCACTCAGGAGACTGAGCCCAGAGGCCACTGTGTACTATGCAGAAAAGACAAACAAGCAAGCAAACAAACAAAAACGGAAAGAAGGACAAAGGAGCAAGGGGCAGAGGTGGACTGAGAGGAGAAAGAAGGAAGTTTCTCTGGCTCGGTGCCATTTCTAAGCAGCATGCTTTTCTCGGTGTCACCTCACCCTCCAGTCAGTACACCTCACTAGGATGTCGAGTCTACACCATAGCACATCATGACTAAGGAAAACTCGGGGACCATCCCAAGTCACTTTACACACACCTGCTTCAGTTTTGGAATATAAAAGGCCATTCGACATTTACAGCTTTTTACCCCGTTTGAACGTCTGACTCTTCTCTGACCTCCACGTCTTGGGTGGCAGGGTTCTTCGTGTGCACTGCCACACCCGGTTCAGATGGGACTGGGTACCAGAAGCAAGGTTGCCCACGTGTTAGGCAAGCTTTCCCGCTGGCCATATCCCCAGTGCCCCGCCTCTTTACATTCATGTTGGAATAGGCGCGCACAGTGAGTGAGCCAGGAGGACCTTGGACTTGCAGTCTTTCTGCTGCAGCTTCCCAGTAGCTAGGGTTATAGGCCCGTGCCACCGGGCTGGCGTAGTTATTGCTATTTCAAAGAAAAAAGGAACATATTTTCATCAGTATTCTTATTACGACCAAGTTCTACTGGGAGGAAACGAGCACCTGAGGCACTGCAAAGTGAGGGAAAGCCTGGGCAGCGCTGGACACGCTCGTCAGTCAAAGGGTTTGGGTGTCGCATTCTCAGTTATTGAATGACTGATATGTCAGCCTAGACAACAGGAGCGTCTGCGTAATAAATTAATGATGATAATGATGATGATGATGATGATGATGATGATGATGGAAACCGCTTTGTAACAACAGTGAATGTTTAAAAGTACTAGACACAAGTCTCCCTAAGGCTGGTGTTTCAATACCAAATTACCTACATCAGAGAATGCAAGAGCACGGTGGTCTGGTGCTTGGACTTCATTGAATTCCAGGGAAGAACTGATTTAACAGGAGCAGGTATTCTAAAAGAGCCCACCCGCAAACCCACCTCTCCAGGAAGATATCTGTGCTGCAGACTCTGTACACATCTTATTTTCTAATACTATATTTTAATCATACATTATACTAATATTTTAATCAAACTCTCACCACAATGACTTTCAGTTTGGGGGGAAATAATTTTAATCGGTGTAGTTTCTAAACCCAGTGACTCACATGGTGGCAGAATCAATTTTCTTGCAGGCAATGGTTTTGACTGGATGATAGGGAGAGTGTTTTGCCACCCACAGGGCATTTTTAGTTGTCACAGTTCTCTGTGTGTTAAAAAACAGTCGCTCACAATAAAGAATTAACTTCTCCAATATTAAACTGCTGAAGTTGAGAAGCCTTGCTCTATATCATAAAAAGGACTGGAAGTTTTAAATTACCTTTTTTAGCGCACAAAAGAATGCATCTCTCCCTGACATTTCCTGTTTTGGCCTAGCTTATAGTAAGCAAGCGCTCGCTCAGCCTGGCACAGCAGGGCTCACGCCGCTCCCTGGCTTAGTCAGCCGGTCCCACAGCCTCACCCACAGGTAGTTGAGTCCTCCTCATATTGGCCCCTCTTCTGCCAGACTGGATGTTTTAAAGCAGCTTTTTACATTGTATTGTTTTGGGGGGTTGTTTGTTTTTAGAGACAGGGTATCGGTGGCTGATCTGGAACTTGTTGTGTAGACTAGGCTGACTTTAATCTCACCTGGGTCTGCCTCTGATAATGTGTTTTAAGATCAAAGAGTAGTATCTACATCAAATCATAATTTTAAAAAGCCTAATGCCGATTTAAGTGGCCTCTAAGATTTTGGTTTTTATAACTGTCTGTTTCCTGTCACATAACAGTGGAATAATCTGTAGTTTATCGGAATTGCACAACAATAAGTTCTGTACTTTACAATACTGAACAGCAGATAGCATCTAAAAATTAAGATTAGAAAGTATTTTCACTTAAAAATAATTTAGTTTTTCAATTTAAAAAATTCTGCAATAACATCCAATGAATTGAGTTTCAAAGTACCATGATGAAACCTCTTACTTTGTATGCTAACCTAAAAAATGATCTTAGCTATTTGATGTCCATATCTTAGCACTTGGGAGACTGAGACAGGAGGGTCATGGGTTCAGGACAGCTAATTCGGAAACCTGGTCCACTGGGTACTGCAGTAGCCTGGAGCTGAAAGTTCTGAGCTCATGTCGACTATGCTCTGGGAATTAGCTATTTCCCTTTGTACTGTTGTTTTGGTATCTGCCCTGAAGAAATGTTTTCATGCAGAATCAAATACTGGGAAAACGGCTCTGGAACTGTTCAATATTACTAAAGATTTAAATATGGCTAATATGCATATCCAAAAAATGACAAACTTTACAACCTTGGATCTAAACACCTGCACTTATTAATAACATCAGTTCAAAATGTTTGATAATAAATGCAAACAAAACATACACAACATACACTGAAATGTAGAGAAGTGTTTCCTTAGCTGATTTTTTTTCCTAAACAGTCAAGCAAATATAACACCTTACTACACGCCTAAAATGCTCTGGAATCGGATTGGACTCTACACTCTCTACATTGCACAGCTCTTGCCCCTTCCCTCTGCTGGGTTACCGCTGCGCGACTGCTCCCAAGTCCCAAACCCAACGGTCTCCACCCGCTGCAGCCGCCGCACCTGGGCCAGTCAAGCCTGCACTCACCCGTTACGCGAAAAGACTCCAGCATCGTCCCGCCAAGGCCAAGGCCCAGGCCGGCGGGCCGCACCGACGAAAACTCCCGTACGGTAGCTCGGGACCAGATAGGGCAGGACCGGCAGCGCAAGGTGGAGGACCACGACTGACACAGAGGCTGGAAGGCGCTCTGGCGGTTCCACCTTGCCTCAGCGCTAAGAACCCGCCACGGTGACGTCGCTGCAACCCCGTTGCTAGGAGACGATCCTGCCTTCTTCCCGCACTCGGCGCCACCAAACACGCTCGCCGCTGGAGGCGCTCCTGCGACTGACACCCTGCTCATAGGGAGAGAAGGGAAGCGAACTACAACTCCCAGCGTGCACAGCGCGGACCCATGCGAGGAGCTGGTCCGCAGAGGCTGGGGTGTTTGGGTGGGGAGGGCGGGATCTGTATGATGGGTGGGGAGAGCGGAATCTGTATGAGGTTCAAGGGGCCTCATTTCATGATGGCAGCGGGAAATAGAAATGGTATAATAATTCTTAGTTTTAGTTGGCCAGTGCAAATTCAGACCCCCTTTCAGCTAATTTACATGGTATGAAATAAATAGGACGATTTTAGAAGAAAAAGTAGATGGCCAGGTATGGTACAGGCACACTCCTGTAATCCCAACACTTTAGAGGTGTAGCAAAGAGCATCAGGGGTTCAAGAGCATCATTGCTACATAATGAATTTTGAGACTATTGACTATACAAGAATGTCTTTTAAAAAAGAATAAAATAAACAAATACGATATTTAATTAAAAAGGAGGTCTGGAGAGATGGCTTAGCAGTTAAGAGCACTGGCTGCTTTGCAGAGAACGGGTTTGTTTCCTCACGGCAGCTCACAACTATCTGTAGCTCCACTTCCAGCATGTCCCATGCCCTTGGGCTCTCCCCAGGCCCATACTCGCAAACACTCATGACATACACACACAGTTTTTTTTTTTAAAAAAACTAAATTGAAAAAGGAAACAGACTATGGGTGTAGCTCAGTTGGTGAAGTGTTTTCTTAGCTCTCACAGAGCCCTGAGTTTAATCCCATGTACTGTACAAACCTGGCTGGGTGGTACACATCTGTAATTCCAGCACTCAGGAGGTAGAAGCTGGAGGATCAAGATGTTCAAATTCCTCTATGAGCTTGAAGCTACCCTAGATTACAAAATTTGACTTGTGTACCTATCTTATATATGTATATATCTGGGGTTGCATGAAGGGGTTTTGAGAGGGAGAAGTTGATAATGAATAATTAAATCATAAAATTATTTATATTTTGTTTGTTTTTCGAGACAGGGATTCTCTGTGTAGCCCTGGCTGTCCTGGAACTCAGTCTGTAGACCAGGCTGGCCTCAAACTCAGAAATCTGCCTACCTCTGCCTCCCACATGTTGGGATTAAAGGCTTGTGCCACCACTGCCCATCTATAAATTTATTTTAAAACTATTATTTGTATACATAGAATTTTGCCATTTTAAAATATGAAAGCAAATTTTCACTGAGATGGATGCACTTGTTTATTTTTACATAATACATAAATAATTAATCTCAGCTGAAGATTTAATAATGCAGGACACAGAGTATCTTCAACACAGTGTGTGTGTGTGTGTGTGTGTGTGTGTGTGTGTGTGTGTGCAAGCACTGTGTGCCATAATATGTGTGTGGACATATTGTAGGAGGACAACTTGTAGGAGTCAGTTCTCTCCTTCCACCAAACTCAGGTCGTCAGGCTTGGTGGTAGGTGCCTTGACTGCAAAGCCATCTCACCAGCCTGCATCTTTCACAGTTTTCAGGGGTGATTTTTCTTTTTCATTTTTGTAATTGTCAATGCTGAGAGTACCATTTACATAAGCACACAGTATAAAAGCACAGAGGTAAGCTCAGTGATTTTCAGAATGATAGAAATTCTGTCCTAATCCTAAGACCAAGTTCATTTCAGTCAAAAAAGAAAACTCAAATCAGCACCTTTTTTGGCAGGGATTGTGGTGGTAGTGACAAAGCTTCATGTAGCCCAGGTTGGCCCAGTAGTCACTACACAGCTGAGGATAACTTTGAAGTCCTGACCCTCCTTCTCTCCTTGGCCACTCAAGTGCTGGGATTAAAGGAGTATACAGCCTCATACAGCTAAAACAATTGTTTTTAAAGATTATTTTAAAAAGGTTTAACGTGGTCTTTAAAATTTTCCTTGTGCATATGAGTGTTTTTGCCTTCATGTGTATCATGTGTGTGTCTAGTGCCCATAGAGGCCAGAAGAGGGCATCAGATTCCTAAAAACTGGGCTTCAAATGCCAACGTTTAAAACAAAACATTCTAAAACAATACAATCTAAAGATATATCAGGTACTTACATGCTGAGGAATGGTGGTGGGAAAATATTAAAACCCTTTGTTTCCATAATTAACCCATCGAGTTGTGTTTCCATAAGAGCAGAAAGCTTATATAAACACTGCCAGTCTTAACATCGAATCGGGTGGAATTCAAGCTGAGCTGTTTCAGGAAGCATTCGCTAGTGTTGATGGGTGACACGAGATACAATAGAAAATACATATTTTGTGTTCAGAGCCAAAGCTGCAGTGACATCACTTGCTGCAGCGCCGGTGAGCACTGCCAGAAATGCTCCAGATTCAGTACATTTGATTGGGAATCAATCTTTTGTCCCGAATGTTTTACTGTTGACAACCCCACGTTCAGTTACATGACCTCATCTGGGGTCGCAGCCCTCAGTTTCCGAAGCTGAGGCCTGGATGATCCTTGTAGTCTCACCGTGACTCCAATCGATTCCTGCTGACGTGAGAGCATGCCACCCTGCTCATGAACTAACGCCCGTGAGGTTCCTTAGGACTTAGCTCTGCTCACCTCTTTGATGTCATCTCCTACTATGTGCTCACTGTCCTGGAGACACACTACACACTGTTCTACCACAAGGCCTTTGTCGTTTGTGATTCTTCCTGCTTGGAATGCTCTCCTCCAGGCTGTCTACAGAACACCTTCCTCACTTCCTTCAGGTCTTGATCCGAATGTCACTCTTCTGAAAACCACCCTCTTCATATTTCATATCCCCTTTCTTGGCTTTATTTTCCCTTAGCATTTATTCAGCATATTTTGACCTATAGTTTACCAGATTTCTCCCCTATTTTGTGTACCCATTCATAGAACAAGCAATGTTTCTTTCTTTAAGGCTATAGAGATTAAACCTAAGGCCTCACAGATAAGAACAATATCTGGGGCTGGAGAGATGGCCTGTTAGTTAAAAGCACTGACTGCTTTTCCAGAGGTCCTGAGTTCAATTCCAGCAACCACATGATGGGAACTCTGATGCCCTCTTTTGGTATAAATAAAATGTGAGACCCCACTTTATACAGTGTTACTTGTATAACTAAAAATAAATAATATTTTTTAAAGAAAGAACAATACCTGGAGAGTGGGGAGCTGAAGGGATGGCTCAGCGGTTGAGAGTATTTATTGCTCTTGTAGAGGCCCTGGGCACAGTTCCTGGCTCCCACCTGCAGCTCACACCCGGCCGTAGCTCTAGGGTGGGGAGCAGTAGGAACAGACTTTCAAACAGAGTGATGTCAAGTGGGTCTTCTGATGTGCCGTGTTTCGGCTCACTCATTTTCTGAACAGGTCCTGAAACGCGTTTCTCAAGTTTTCTTTTTTTCTTTTTCTTTTTCTTCTTTTTCTCTTTCTCTTTCTTTTTTTCTTTTCCTTTTTCCTTTCCTTTCCCTTCCCTCCCCTCCCCTCCCCTCCCTCCCTCCCTCCCCCCCTCTCTCTTCTTTCTTTCTTTCTTTCTTTCTTTCTTTCTTTCTTTCTTTCTTTCTTTCTTTCTTTCTTTCTTTCTTTCTTTTGGTTTTTTGAGACAGGGTTTCTCTGTGTAGCGCTGACTGTCTTAGAACTCACTCTGTAGACCAGGCTGGCCTCGAAGTCAGAAATCCATCTGCCTCTGCCTTCCAAGTGCTGGGATTAAAGGCGTGCGCCGCCACCACCCAGCGTCAAGTTTTCTCTGAGTACTTTTCTTCTCATGTCTAGTGTGTAAAGTTACTGTAGCTTCAGGACTTTTTCTCTAAAATGAAAACTTGTGGGTAGTCAGGCAGTCCTATCTATACCTATGACCCAGCCTGTTGCCCATTTACATTATATTCAACAATTATTCTCTGAAAAAGAAAACAAGGAATGTCCTAATGGAGCTTTTTCAGAACACAGATCAAGAATGGAGTGTGAGAATTCTGAGTGTTCGTGAGAAAACTCCAAGATATCAAGAAGACGGTCTTGTGACCTCAGTTTCTCAGAACTCAGAACTGCTCTTGGAATGTGTTTCCATGCTTCTCCCAGGTGGAGTGGAGAGGAGAGAATTTCCTCAGCTGGTGTTATTCACATGCCGCTATGGGAAACCTTGTTTTCGCCATGTGTAGCTTGGCCTTGGGATTGGACATCTTACTTATATGATACTTCTTATCCCTGGAAGTATAAGTTGTCTGATGCTCTAAATAAAGTTGGCTATTGCCTGAGACTTTACTCCACCTCACTTTTTTTTTCACAGTCCATGAAGACTTTTTATTTATGCTTTACATTTAAAAAAAAAATCCCAGGATTTTCCCTCCTGTGTGTGTTCGTCTTGCCTCTTCATGGTCCATGATGCCAGCCGAGGTTGTCAGTACAATGAAACCAAACTGCCGTGATGGGAGCAGATTGTTCTGCCATTTCTCTAGGTCTTTGAGTTGAACATCAAATCTAGGGCTTATAACTCCACACTTGTTCAACCTTCCTGTGAGGTTCACTACGATCTTCCCAGCTCTGTGATCATCAATGATCTCGAATTCACCAATGTAGCCGTGCTTCATCATCACAGTCAGGAACCGAACGATGACTTTAGAGCATGGCCTGATGAGGACCTGGCGCTTGCCTCTCTTCTCGGTGTTGTTGATGCTCTTGAGAGCATCTGCCAAAACATTCATTCGCACCATGGTGACGGCGAGGGAAGATGGCAGAAAGAACTCCACCTCATTTTTAGGACCTGCTTTACTAGTTTTATGCCACCAACTAGAGTGTTAAGCAGAGGTGTATAAAGTCATGTGACCACAGCCTGTGCAGTTTACTCTGAATGCTTTTGCTGGCATGCTGAACCCTTGTGTCTGCTTTCTTTATAACTCATTAGCTGTTTTGTTTTTCAGGGCTAGCTATCCAATTCAGAGCTTTGGGTATACTTAGGCATGCACTCTCCCACTGTGCTATGTCCCAACCCCATTTTTATTACATTTCAAATTACCCAAAATGTATATACTTCATGGATTTTTATATACAGGGGCCTGGCTTAATGTTTTTAGAGTATGGAAGGAACTTACTAACTAGTCAAGGAGATTTGAAATACTGACATCATTACATATATGAATATAT
Organism: Apodemus sylvaticus; assembly: GCF_947179515.1. NCBI lineage: Eukaryota > Metazoa > Chordata > Mammalia > Rodentia > Muridae > Apodemus > Apodemus sylvaticus. The sequence goes on from NC_067478.1 coordinate 110,754,640, forward strand.
ATGTGCATAAGTATATATTATACATATGCATATACAAATTAGAGTAGATACTGAAAGCATACTTCCTCTTCATTGTTCATCAGTCTTAAGGACCTGGGGGTTGGGGTAGTAGTGGGAATGCCTTTAATGCTAGCGCATCAGAGGCGGAGCAGGCGGATCTCTAGCCAAGCTGGTTATATAATGTGTTCTGTGTCAGCCTGAGCTACAGACCGAGAACCTGTCTCAAAACAAAAACAAAAATGAAAAACTAAAGAATTCTAAAAGTGGAGCGGGAGAGATGACTCAGTGGTTAAGAGCACTAGTTGCTGTTTCAAAGGACCTGAGTGAGTTCAATTCCCAGCATTCAGGTTCCAGAGACACCAACATTCTGCATAATGAAATGCAGACAAAACATTCATACGAATGTAACAAAATAAATCTTTTTAACAATTGTAAAAATGGCTGAGTGTGGTGAGGAATGCCTTTAATCTCAGTACCAGGGAGGCAGGGACAAGTGGGTCACTTGTGAGCTTGAAGCCAGCCTGGTCTACATAGTAAACCAGAACTACACAGTGAGACTATATTTTTCAAAAAAAAAAGAATTGTAAAACTGAGTTTGATACCTTCGTACTTAGCCCATTTAGAATCTACCTCATTCTTGTTTTTTATGTTCACCCTACCAATATTCTCTTGTATTATCTTTATCTTAAATATCTTTAATAAGTGCTCTATGAAGACATGTCAATACAATTAAAACATTTAAAGTTATGTTTCACACGTATTCTTCAGGCACTTGCTCACGAACTCATGAACACAGAGTTGATCTGTTCTTGGCTACAGGGCTGGTTTTCACTGCTCCAGCATGTGACTAGTCAGCCTCATAAGTCTGTGCACCTGCACTGCTATTCGTTAATTCATTCTGTGCCTGCTCAGGGTCTGTGCTGGGGACAGGGTCTGCAGCTGGCCTGTGCTGCTTTCAGTCACGTTGTTTCTACACACTGCAGAGCAATGAACACTTCCATCTTTCTGAAAAGCCTTCTTTTATACCTGTTTCTACACGAACAGTTAATAATGTGATAAAGACTGTTTTAATTTCCACTTACTTCTTCAATTTTTCTCCCTCTCTGACTCTCCCTCCCTTCTTTGTCCCCCCACTCCCTACCTTCATATTTCCTCCTATTTATTTCTTGTTTGTTTGCTGGGGGTTTTGTAGTGTTTCAAGACGAAGTTTCTCTGTCCTGCCTGTACTAGAACTCACTCTGTAGTAGCCCAGGATGGCCTCAAACTCACAGTTGCCTGCCTCTGCTTCCCCAGGGCTGGGATTAAAGGTGTGTGCCACCACTGCCTGGCATCCTCCTTTATCAAAGCATTGTAAAACAGAAAAATCAAGGTTGTATTAAAATTAAACCAGGTGTGTGATTACTAATGCCCGTAATCCCAATATTTGGGAGGTAAAAAGAGGATTAGAAATCCAAAGTTATCCTCTACATAGTTTGAGGCCAGTCTGAGCTTTAAGACTCTCCAAACAAAGAAACAAAACAATAAAAATCCAGCCAGACTCTGTGAGATTACAAACCCATAATCTCAGTGCTTGGGGTCCAGAAGCAAAGGGATCATGAATTCAAGACCAGTCTTCACAAATGGGACCCTGTTTCAATAACAATATCTTTGTTGGGTGTCTCAGTTTGGGTTTCCATTGCTATGAACAGACACCATGACCAAGGCAACTCTTATAAAGGGAGACATTTAATTGGTGCTTGCTTACAGGTTCAGAGGTTCTATCTATTGTCAATCATCAAGGCAGGAAGTCTGGCATAGTCCAGGAAGGCATGGCTTTAGAGAAGGAGCTTAGAGTTCTACATCTTGTTCCAAAGAGAACCAGGAGAAGACCAGACCATACAGGCTAGACTTAAGCAGATATATGAGACCTCAAAGCCCCACCTCCCCTGGATGTTCTGAGTTCAGGCCCTGGAATTCACAGTAGGATAGAACATGGTCCCACAAACTGTCCTCTGACTTCCACATTTGCATTATATTTGAATTTTGTGATTGAGAAACGAGGCCTTAGTTAAGGCCTAAAAAGAAGGGACGAAGAGAAATAACCAAATAAGGTTCTCTATTTCAAAACAAATCTATCTGGTGTCAAGTCGACATAAAACGAGCCAACGTAAGCATGTTGAGATTTGTCAAGTTCCTCTTCTGCATCCACTGGGACGAGGGTGGGATGTCTGTCTCTTTTCAGTCAGTTTGGTACTTATCACGGTGGAGCTTCCAGCTTTGGCTGTGTGTGCAGTCTTCAGCTTCTCCATGCTTGGTTAGGCAGCAGAGGGTGGTTCTTGTCTGCCTTGGCTACAAGTCCAGTGGCTTGTGCTCATTTCCTCGAAGTGTTTCCTAAGATGTGGTCTGAGTCTGGTTCATGGAGGTTTGAGCAGCTCAGACCTTGGTGAGTTTGATTGTGGAGCTGCCTGGTGCTGTAGTGACCTACACTTGGAACAGCTGCACCTTTAGATCATGCAGCTGCTTCAGCAACTGCTCCTCCTCACTGCCTGTTTTTAAGTCTTTAATCTGGTATTTTATGTTGTACTGTGGGTTTGTTTTTGTTGTTGTTGTTTAAATTACATGTTTTGAACCAAGCTTGAATTCCTTAGGGTGAAATCAACTTGCTTGTGATGTTTGTTTGGTTTTGTTTGAGGCAGAACTACTTAGTCCTGGTGGATGGTACTCATGAGATCTGCTTGTCTCTGCCTCCCAAGTGCTGGGATTATAGGCATGTGTCAGTGTATGTGATCAGAATCATAATCTTGAATTTTAATTCATAAGTAATCTATGCTCATCAGAGATTGGTTTGTGGTCTCCTTTTTTGTGTGTCATCATCCAGTTTGGATAACAGATTGTGTTTGGTAGTGTACTTTGCCTTTCTTCGTTTTTATTATTTATGTGTAGGACACATGAGTATGGGAGCCCCAGGAAGCCCGAAGAGGGCGTCAGGTCTCAGATCTCATGGAGTGCTTACAAACCACCCAAAATGGATGAGGAAAACACACTTTTAACTGCTCAGCCATCTTTCCAGCCCCTGTGGGGAGTCTTTTAATTACTGTTTTCATCCAACCATCTTCCTGGCTATGGATCTTTTAAAGTTGTTTTATTCTTCTGGCTTGATTTCAATACATTACACAGCTTTAGAAATATAACCATTTCTTCTAGTCTCTATAGTTTGTTGGAAACTATAAAAGTATTCCCTTATGATTATCTGTTGTAACAACTCCCTTTTCTCTAATTACATTAACCCAGGCCTTTCTTTCTCTGACTAGGTTTTGATAGCTAAAGGTTAGCCATCTTGAGAACATTTTTCAAAGAAACAGACTTTTGTCTGCTTAATTTTCTGTATTGTTTTATAAATATCCATTAATTTCTGACCTGAATTTTATTTCTTGCCATAGATTGCACTTGAGTATGACTTTTTTATTTTTGGTGCTTTGAGGTACATCATTAGGTTATTTATTTGGTATTGCTGTAATTTTAAAAAATTAAGTTTTTTTTATCATTGCATGCGTATGTGTGCCTACAGTGCGTGTCTAAGAACCCTTGGACGTCTAAGAAGAAGCCACGGAGCTGGTTTTCTCCTTTTGCCTTTACATGGATTTGGGAGAGTGATTTGGGGTCACTCATCTTTCACTTATCACCTTTGCTCACTGCGCCACTGCACCAGCCCTCTCTCTAGTTTTAATGTGATCATCTCTAACTAAATACTTCCCTCAGCTAAGGGGGAGGGACTATCTCAGTTGTCACCAAGAGATCTGGCAGAGTGTGATCTTATTTTCTTTGACTCCGGGAATTTCAGTGCCTCTTCTCTGTGTGGTGACTGGTTCCTTTAATCCTAACACTTGGAAGGCAGAGGCTTCTTGTTTTTGTTCTGAGGCTTGCTTTCTGGCATATACTGGTTTTGGTTTTTTGGGGTTTTTTTCTTTGTTTGTTTGTTTGTTTGTGTTGTTGTTGTTGTTTTGTTTTGTGTTTTTTGGTTTTTTTTGGTTTTTTTTGTCTTTCGAGACAGGGTTTCTCTGTGTAACCCTGGCTGTCCTGGAACTCACTCTGTAGACCAGGTTGGCCTCAAACTCAGAAATTTGCATGCCTTCCTCGAGGCAAAAAGCCTCCCTTCACAATCACACTTAATTCATGCATCACTGTTTGGAAGCCCCTGCATTTTTTATAAACTATTTTTCAAGACTGAAGCATACTCAGAGAAGCCCTGCGAACCGAGAGGGCTGGCGGGGAACTCTGGCAATGGCAGCGGTACCCTGGAGCCCACGCTGACCCGGCAGCCTTTCGAGCTCACTTGTTTTGTACCCTTACCTTTATAATAGAAATATTTCTTCAAACAAATCAAATGAAGTTCTTGGTTAGATGCTCTTCTCTCTATTAATAATCATAAACTCGAAGCTGCTTAACAGCTTTTAAAGTCTTCCAAATGGGGCGCCTGCCACATAATTAGGATCACCATGTGAGGACTGCTTGACTTGCTGTTGTGAATCACACAAATATACACAGACCTTCCCTTTCCACTCAGTTTTAGGCAGCACTCCCGTTTAATGTATATCCCAAGACCATTCTTCTTCATCCCCTGTGCCTCAGACAAAATGCTGAACCTTCCTGACCTGGAGTGTGTGCACGTATATATAAACACTGTACTATAGTTTGGAATTTTCAGTCATTTCCTCATAGAGAGGGGAGGAAGAACCACCCACCCAACCATACAGAATAATATAAATGATTATACAATTATATATATAAATCAGATGGCCCACAGCAATTTCACAGCTATCAACAGGTTACGCGTATGATGAGTGTCTCCTAGCTTATCTACCTGAGCTAGGCATAGTTGCACATGTCTTTACCACCAGCCTGTCTGCCCCAGAACGTTAAGGTTAAGGCATGCAAGACTATGGTGGACTCTTTTTTTTCCTCTTTGCATTTGTATGAACTTTTATATTTTTTTGTATGTCTGAACTCATGTCAGAATAAAATGGTTAATGTGGGTTGAAAGTGGCATATAACCTTACAATTGACTACACAGAGATTTCTAAGACATAAGCCACAGCTGCACTTAGACTCAGATATTCAAGGTGATGATGGGCAGGCATCCTAATGTAGGCTCCGGGTAAGAAAGCTGTTGACCCATTGGCAAGGCAGCCCGAAGTTAGTTTGGGGAAAGGGTGGAGAAGTGAGAGCTCTTCTTGGCATTAAGAACTACACAGAGTGGATAGTAAGACTGTCTCCATTGAGGAAAGATGTGGAATGCCAAATAGGATGGGGACAGGGATTCAAAGGGATAAGAATGAAAGGATTCTGAGTAACTGTGACGGCCCAATTGGCTGAACAAATATGAAATGGAATTGGCTCAGTGTCTTATTTATTTGGGAAATGCTCATCTTAGCAAGCCAGGCACAGTAGAAAAGCAGGTTAGCAGCAGACAAGTTAATTCAGCAACGAGGACAAAGCACTACATTGTGTCACTGAAATGGTTTCCCTTGAGTTCTAAGGAAGAAGCAGGCGAAAGAGCAGAGGCTGGGCAGCACCAGGTGCGATGGCACACTCCTATAATCCTGGCGTCTGGTGGGTGGGGAGGAAGAGGATCAGAACTTCAAGGCTAGCCTCAGCTACATAGGGAGTTGGGAGCCAGCCTAGACTATATGAGACTCTGACTCAAAACAAAACAGAGGAAAACAAAATAACTAAATAAAATTCATTCTTTTTCTGGTTGTTTTTGTTTTATTTTGGTTTTGGTTTTTTGGGGGGTTTTTTGTTGTTGTTGTTGGTGGTGGGGTTTTTTTGTTTTTTGTTTTTTTTTGGGTTTTTTTGGATTTGATTTTTTTCGAGACAGGGTTTCTCTGGGTAGCCCTGACTGTCCTGGAACTCACTCTGTAGACCAGGCTGGCCTCAAACTCAGAAATCCACCTGCCTCTGCCTCCCAGAGTGCTGGGATTACAGGTGTGCGCCACCACTGCCCCGCAATAAAACTTATCCTTCTGAAAGTAATCTACATTAAAGTCGTTGGATCACAAAAAAAAAAAAAAAAAAGAAAAAAGAAAAAGAAAAAGAAAAGAAAAAAGAAAAAAGAAAACAAGTAAACATCATGAAACGAAATGGGACAAGGTGTGAGGAGGAGGAAGACCAAAATATATACATTGCACAATGTGTCACCATGAAGACCACTGTGTATAATTAATATCTGCCAATACAACAGTAGGGAGGAAATCACCTGATATGGATAAGCCCTCCCAAGACTCAGCCCACGTGCTCCTACTAAATGCAGTAAAGGGTAAGAGGCAGGCCCTGTCGCAGCTTCCTGGAGGGATTGGGCTGAGCCGGTGGGCCGAGCAGGTGGGGCGGAGCCTGTGGAGCCCAGCTGGTGGGGCCAGTAGGAGCTTCCTCATTCTTTTCTGCTTCCTGGCCCTGGGTTGAGTGGCTTCGCTCTGCCACAATCTCTCAACATGATGTATCATTAGATATCAAAGAAATGGGCCAACTAATCATAAACCCTTGAAACTGTGGACCAAAATTATGGTACTGGGGGCTAAACGTGGCATTTCAAGCATGCCAAGCAAGCATTATGCTAATAAACATATCCCAAGCCCTCTCTTTTATTTAACATTAAAAAAATTTTTTAAAAAGATTTATTTTTTTTATATATGTGAGTACACTTTAGCTGTCTTCAGACACTCCAAAAGAGGGCGTCAGATCTCATTATGGATGGTTGTGAGCCACCATGTGGTTGCTGGGATTTGAACTCAGGACTTTCAGAAAAGCAGTCAGTGCTCTTAACTGCTTAGCCATCTCTCCAGCCTCCCATTAAAATATTTTTATTCCCAAAAGAGCCAGAGACCATCTAACAAGCACACCCAATGGTAACACATGAGAAGACTTACTTTGAGCAGGGCTGTCCCAGAGACCCCCAAACATCATAGGTGATGGTTGTTGCCCTTGGTTTGTCCCCAGAGGTGAGAGACAAGTCCTGATTGCTAAATCAGGCCCAGGGCCCTGAGCTGGAAGTGGCCCTAATGCCTCCTCCCTGAGGAGAAGCTTTTATGGCACCAGAGGATGCCATGCAAGTGCTCAAAGGAGGGAAGCAAAGCACTGTCCTACCCAACTGACCCGTGAACCACAGCACCACCATGGCAGAAAGACCTTACGCGCAGTAGTGGCACAGATCTTGTCAGTAACCAACAACTCTCCAATTAGACTAAGGTTTGCTCAACAGGAAGGATATCATGACTGGAACTGGAAACCTACTACCCAAGGCTAGTGAAGTCATCGATACTGGAGAAAACCTACAACCACTACTTTATCAAATCAGAATAATTGTCAATTACATTCTAGATACTTGTCCTTATACCCACATATAAGTATAGTTCTAACCTCTCATCAAGGAAGCTTCGCTTTGCAACAGTGCCCATTACGGAAACCACAACCAATCAAAATGTAGAGTTGTGCACTCTAGTTCCAACTGATACATCATCTACACTCAACTCCTGCACGGAAAGCTCAGGAATCATTGCAGAAGAGTGAACAGAAAGACTGTAAGAGCAAGAGGAACAGGGAGTTTGCTGTGAGAGTCGGAAGCTACATCCAGAAGCATGACTGCCTAAATACGAGGTGAACAGAGATGACGCCAACAGACATGCTGACATCTCTTGGTGAAGAGGGAGCCCAGAGGCCTCAATCCTATACAAAGACCTATAGGCAACTAAGGAGTGCTGAGAGCAGGAGAAATAGTCTTCCCTAGACAATAGCAAACCACTGATCACTCAATACCAAATGGTCAGCCCTGAAAACATATACATACAGGTAACATTATACAGACTGCACAGGTTGTATGCAGACATATATGCATGTGGTAACAATTAAGAAAAAAGAGGCCATAAATTTGAAAGAGAGCAAGAAGATTGTATGTGGAGTAGACGGTTTGGAGGGAGGAAAGGGGAAGTGATGTAATTATATCCTCTCAAAAGAATTAAAAATGTTTCCTTATTATTTCTGTATGTCTGTATAACAAGTGAGCACATGCGTCCTAGAGCAAGCTGGTACAAGTCAGAGAGGACACTCTGGGGAGCGGCCTTCACTTCTGGTAATCATACTTGCATCAAGGGGCTAACAACATAAGCATTTAACCTGCTAAGCCATCTTGCCAGGCCCCCCTCTTTTTGATGTGTGTGTGTGTGTGTGTGTGTGTGTGTGTGTGAGAGAGAGAGAGAGAGAGAGAGAGAGAGAGAGAGAGAGAGAGAGAGAGAGAGAGAGAGGGATGGAGGGAGGGAAGGGGAGAGGAAGAGGGAGAGGGAGAGGGAGAAAAAGAGAAAGAGTCCAAGACAGACAGGAACAGAGCAAATTCTGTATCCCAGGCTGACTTAGAACTTACTAAGTATCTTTGAGACCTTGTCTCAAAAACAAATCCACTGTAAAGCAGCAATTCTGGGTTAGGGATAGGGTATTTTCAAATGTGGACGAGAGTCCAGGTGCCATTGTGCATGTAAGCAGGTAGGAAAGAGGCAGTCCAACAAAGATGGCCGCTTCGAGGAATAGCAGGGGCAGTGTGTGTAGGAGACTGCTTTCTGACATTCATCAGAAAATGATGCTTGAGAGATAAGTGCCAGCTGGGGTGGACTGAGGGGCTGGTGCTGCGGTTTGAGTGAGCACATCCTAAAGCATATGCTGAACTTCATCCACAGGGCAACCCTGGCCACAGGTCACGGGCTGTGCCCTGATCCAGACTTATTCACATAAGTGAATGTGAATATTTTTAATTTAAAATCCTTCGGGGGGAGCACTTTATTGTATGTGTAGGAGTGCTTTGCCTGCATGTATATGTACCATGTATGTGCTTGTCTGGGTTGTCACGGAAGTCAGAAGAGGGTGTCATATCCCCTGGAACTGGAGTGGCAGAAGGCTGTGAGCCACAGTGTGGGTGCTGGGACCTGAGCTCAGGTCCTCTGGAACATGCTCTTATTGCACTATTTCTCCAGTCACAGTTCAATATCATGTCTTAGAAATGGAGCCCATCCATTGTTCTGGTTCTGAAATTCAGGAAGACCATCACCAACTGTGGAGTCGGGACTTTAGGCTGCTGAGTCTGCCCATAGAAACAAACTTATAGGCATTCTCTCTCCCTCAGTGATGCAGACAGAGACCAGATTAGACCTGATTAGAAGTAGATAAAGGCAGGGCTGAAGAGATGGCTCAGTGGTTAAGAGCACTGACTTCCAGAGGTCCTGAGTTCAAATCCCAGCAACCACATGGTGGCTCACAACCATCTGTAATGGGATCTGATGCCCTCTTCTGGTATATCTGAAGATAGCTACAGTGTACTTATATATAATAAATAAATTTTAAGTTTTTGAAAAAAAGTAGATAAAGCAGTCTTATTAGGAGGCAACTCTCAGGCTCACTGATCTCCCAGGCAGAGGTCAGTGAAATCATGCATCTGGGTTAAAGCAAGGGGGTTTTATAGAGCTTGGGGAGGAGTGTTGAAGTGTCAGCCAGGAGCTGAGATTGTGTCCATATATGGTAAAAAACGGTGTCTCTGGGCAGGCCCTCTTGATAGGCTGCCAGAAACTGGTAGACAAGGAGTAATAATATGCCCTAGCAGGGGTGGGAGTGGGGGGATAATGGGGGGGTTAAAGGAGGGCAGATGGAGTTTACCAGCTTGAGCAGGGTATCAGCCTTCCAGCCTAACATAAACCTCTTTAAAAATTACTAAAGTTTGGCCAGACATGGTAGCACATGCCTTTAGTCCTAGCATTTGGGAGGCAGAAGCAGGAGGATCTCTGTGAGCTATATAACCAGTCCCAGGGCAGCTAGGAAAATATGCAGACCATGTCTCAAAAACAAACACAATGACTCACTTTTGCTATTTTGTCACAGCAGAAGATGAGCTAACACAACCGGGACTACGTCAGACTGGAAAGCAGAGAAAGGAAAGTGAACTGGATTTTATGGTCAGGTTAATGAGAGAAAGGATGGCCAGGAGGTGGTGGCGCACGCCTGTAATCCCAGCACTCTGGGAGGCAGGGGCAGGCAGATTTCTGAGTTTGAGGCCAGCCTGGTCTAGTGAGTTCCAGGACAGCCAGGGCTACACAGAGAAACCCTGTCTCGAAAAAACCAAAAGAAAAAAAAAATGAGAGAAAGGATGAATTTTGACATGATAGAAGACCATGAAATACAGTAATTTAAATATTTAAATTGTAAATAAATTTAAAGGAAATGTATCTTTGATGCTCAATTAAAGGGTGTGAGTACTGAGCCAGGAGATAGGCTCTGGGTTTGAGGTCATAATGAGACCCTCAATCAAAACACCAAAAAAAGCCGGACGGTGGTGGCTCACGCCTGTAATCCCAGCACTCTGGGAGGCAGAGGCAGGCGGATTTCTGAGTTCGAGGCCAGCCTGGTCTACAGAGTGAGTTCCAGGACAGCCAGGGCTATACAGAGAAACCTTGTCTCGAAAAAACAAATCCAAAAAAACCAACCAAACAAACAAACAAACAAAACACCAAAAATAAATAAATAAAACTATAAGTTTTGTGAAAATGGTCTTAGTGTATACTACAATTTATAATACTTGTATATTACAAGATGGGTGTGATGGTGTTCTTCCAAGTAAGCAGATGTCTGAGGAAGTGGTCTTTACAATCCTGTTCTTATGAGAAAGTAACTTTGTTTATAGTTTAATTAACACACAAAGAGTTGGATCGCAGACAGATGTTTTTCTGTCTGCAAGGAGGTTTGGGTCACTTTGAACCAAGATAAGCTATTGCCAGAGAGACAGCAGCTGGTGAAAACTAGACACTGTGGGGAAATCTTTTTTCTGCTTTGCCTTTAAATGAAGCTGAAACTTTGACTGAACTGTGCATTGGTCGACTTGGCTGTGTTCCCTTGTCCTGCTAATTCGGCTCGAACCTTGGGACTACAACACACACTGACCGTGGTACACACCTGTAATCTCAGCCTTTGGAGGCAGAAGCAGGAAGATCAGGACTTCAAGGTTATCTTCCACTGCACAGGAAGTCTGAGGCTTTCTGGGGTACATGCTAACCTTTCTTATTTTTTTTTTAAGGGATCCCACTATACCACTCCTGGGCATATACCCAGAGGATTCCCAGCATGTAATAAGGACACATGCTCCACTATGTTCATAGCAGCCTTATTTGTAATAGCCAGAAGCTGGAAAGAACCCAGAGTTCCTCAACGGAGAAATGGATACAGAAAATGTGGTATATATACACAATGGAGTACTATTCAGCTATTAGAAACAATGAATTCATGAAATTCTTGACAAATGGATGGAACTGGAGAACATCATACTAAGTGAGGTAACCTAGTCTCAAAAGAACACTCATGGTATACACTCACTGATTAGTGGATATTAGCCTAGAAGCTTGGAATACCCAAGACATAATTCACATATCAAATGATGTCCAAGAAGAAGAAAGGAGTGGCCCCTGGTCCTGGAAAGGCTCAGTGCAGCAGTATAGGGAAATACCAGAACAAGGAAGTGGGAAGGGGTGGATTGGGGAACAGGGGGAGGGAAGAGGGCTTATGGGACTTTCGGGGAGGGGGGATCCAGGAAAGGGAAAATCACTTGAAATGTAAATAAAGAATATATCGAATAAAAACAAAAGAATGCCCAATTTCAAAGAAACTGAAACACTTTCATTGACTAAATTAGGAAAGGGAAAATTCTACACAATGTTAAAACCATTTGAGGATGTGGTGCATGCTGGGTAACACACTGGCACTCCCTCTCCCCCTCCTACTCCTAGGGGTCGTTCACAGGCCTACATGCTGCACAAACACTCTATGACTGAGCCACACGAGCTCATTTTCACATTATTTTCAGACAGAATCTCACTGAATAGCCCAGGTTGCCTTCAAATCTGTGATCCTCTCACTTAGTGAAGCTAAAGTAGCTGGGATTACAAGTATGTGCCACCGTACCCAACTGTATATTTAAAAAAAAATGTGTTTGAAAGGTCTTACTAGGTAGCCCAAGCTGGCTTGGAGCGGACTATGTAGCCAAGGCTAGCCTGGAGCTGAAATCATCCTGCCTCAGCCTGACACCACCATGCCCCACTTAATTTTTGCTGGTTCTTCTTCTTCATTACAATGCTTGTATAAAAGGAGACACCCATTAGCCAGATAACCTGACGTGGAGAACCTTTGATCCTCTTTGCCACCGCCTTCTGTTCAGGTCTTGGCCTTTTCTCTTTCTGTAAAAATACAAATATTTATGTTATTGTACTACTTTGTCGATTGTGAGAATGTATGTGATTTTTTTAAAACATTAACTGGAAATATATATTTTGGAGTGTCCTTGATAAAGCTAATGCTACCACATCTTTGAGGTTTATTTTATCTACAAGAGACATAATTATTTGTTTAAAAAAAATAGATCTTCCAAAGAGGAAATTCTCATTTTTCTAGGGCTCTATCTCTGCTTGAGATCCTTATCTTTAAAAAATATTTTTATGTATATGGATGCTCTGTCTACATGTATGTCTGTGTATCTTGTGTGTATCCACAGAGGCCGAAGGAAGGGGGAACTGGACCCCTGGGACTGGAGTTACAGATGGTTGTGAGTCACCATGTGGGTGCTGGGAATTGAACCTGGGTCCTCTGGAAGAGCAGCCAGTGCTCTTGATTGCTGAGCCATCTCCCCAGCCCCTGGGCTAGGTGATGATAATCTGGAATTGTATGCATTACTGACATACCCAGCAATGCTTTCTTTTATTTCTTTTCTTCTTCTTTTTTTTTTTAGTAAGAAAAAAGTATTCCAAGTTATAAACTTAAGAATGAACTGTAGCCGGGCAGTGGTGGTACATGCCTGTAATCCCAGCACTCTGTGAGGCAGGGGCAGGCAGATTTCTGAGTTCGAGGCCAGCCTGGTCTACAGAGTGAGTTCCAGGACAGCCAGGGCTACACAGAGAAACCCTGTCTCGGAAAAAAAAAAAATCCCCCCCCCCCCAAAAAAGAATGAACTGTAATGGGTCAGAAACTCACACAGAAATGTTAGGAGACAACTGCAGCTGTCTAGGGGTGTGGTCTTGAATCTGTAGCATGGCTTCAGGGATACACCAGCTTCATACATGGTTGCTATTGTGCTGGTGGGGGCTGCTATCCCTGTTACCACCATGATCAAACATCAATGAAAGGCCAAAGCTACAGGGTGTGCTAGCAGAAAAAAACAACCCTACAAGTTTAGAGTAGCTATACTGCTTTATCTATGCTGGCTAGAATCAAATTGTTTATAGTGAAACCAAGGATTACAGAGGCAACAGCCGGAAGGCACAACGGCTACATAAATTTCCAATGACTCATTCCCAAGAGTGACATGCACACCCCACACCCCAAGTACACATACCGCTTTCCCTTTCAGTGCTTCAAAAAAAAAAAAAAATAGGCATCCTTTCCCTTTGGTTTATACGAAGCAAATTCTAACAACCCCACACACTGCACACTTCAACAAAACTCTTCCCATTTTCTGTCATTCCACAGCTCCAAGGCACCAAGGAAGTTTATTATTCTTGTTTCTACTGTGGTCCCAAAGACCTGAATTCTTAGAAATTGCTCTTATTCCATGCCCAAAATTCAGTTTATTACAATCTATACATTTTAAAAAATCTTTTATTGAACTTAGAAAAAACATCATTAAATTTTTTTGGTTTTTACGTTTATTTATTTACTGTGTGTGTGTGCAGGTTAGAGGACAATTTTCTGGAACTGGTTCTGGGTCTAGAATTCGTGTGCCCTGTCACAGGCCCCAAGCTTCTTATTTTTATTTAGCTTTATGACCCTGGACTTGACCCTCCAACCCTTTCAGTTTTTCTGTTCAATAAGGAAAGCAGTTCATTCTTGTATGGACTCATTTAGCACACATAGACTCAACCACTAGCCTTGCTACCATACATCTGTTTTACACAATCTCCTAAGGACTCACAGCACCAACCTGGGCACAGAGATTCTGGTGCCTTCTCGACCTTTTTAAGTATAAAGGCAAACAGTTCTACTAACAGAGGCTTGACAGCCCATTTTTTTTTAGATGCTGCCTTTTTGGAAAGCCTAGCCGAAAATCAGGGTCTCCAAAAGACCCCCCCCCCCAGGAAGAAGAAAAGGAACGTCAGATTAAAAGTTACTGGTGAAATCTTTTCTGTCCTGCTTGCTGCCTGGTAAACGGGAACTTTTATTAAATACGGACTTTTCGATTGTCCCTTCTCTCAAGTGTTCTCACTGCTGGCTTTGGGTAGTTGGCTGGGATTTAAAACCAAAGGGCCTCCGAACGATCTTGTCGCACGGTCTGTCACTGTCATCTCTTTCCCCCACCCAAACAAAGAACTAGTCCCGGGCTGAGAGTGTGGGGACCCACCAGAGTGGTCTTTCAGAAGGTCAAGATGACAGGCTAGTCCCTCTTCCGGTGGCAGGAGACAATTACACCAGGCTCAAAGGCCAGAGGGCCGGACCGGGTTCGTAATGCCCACTGAAGGAGAAGGCAGGAAAGGACTTGCCAGGGCATGCGTGGGTGCGTGCGTGACTGCTGGGCTCTCTCCCTCGGCAGTTGAACGGCACAAGCGTCTCCACCCACACCGAGGAGAGAGGAGGCTCGCAGCTCCAGACCAGCCTGGCGGACCTGGCCGCGTCACGTGACCAGGCTCAGGGGCGGGGACAAAGCGCGACCCTCCCGGCCCCGCCCACCCCGCGCGCATGCGCGTCGTCCGGGGCGCTGAAATTCAAATTTTGAACGGCCGTGGCAGCCTACCGACTCCGGTGCGGAGGGCAGAGCCGACTGGGTGTGGGTGCGCCCGCCGCCTTGACTCCAGTCTTCCTCCAGGAGCTGCGCCGAGCCTGCTCTCACTTCTCTCCTCTTCCTGAATTTGAGCCGTCGGACCCACCGTCTAGCAGTCCACTCGTGAGGCCTGGGGCGATGGACCCGTTCACCGAGGTGAGAGACTTTGCGGGCGCTGTGAACCATGACCCCTGCGGACTCCCGGACCCCCGCCCGCGCTAGCTGTCAGCCTGCGGCCCACCGGCGGGCTGCGTGGCGCGTGCGCACAGCGAGCGTGCAGCCGGGCGGAAGCCGCGGGGTCGCGGTGGCCCCGGCTTCGCTGCTCTGCCCGTGGCTCTGGCTGTTTTGGGACTCCCGGAAAGGCAGGGCCTCGGAAACCCCATGCTAGCCCCGAGCTCTGTGGTCCGCCAGCCTTCCTCCACTCCCCAAGTGCTGGCTCAAGGGTGGGCGCAGGGCCGCTCTGGCTTGACCCTGCCCTCCGATCCCCGGGACTTAAAGCACGCTCTGGCTTGACCCTGCCCTCCGATCCCCGGCACTTAAGGCACGCTTTCCTATTTAACCCTCCGTCTTGCGGTCTCCCGGGAGAGTGCGGCTTGGGGCCCTGCCCGAAAGCTAGAAGAGATGGCAGGGTGGAGTCAGCCCTGTGACTCGTACTGAGAGCCTGGAATCTGATGGAAGTGATAAAGAACTGCAGAGGCCCAGAGGAGCTGAGCGCTTAAGAATCTTCTAAATGAGCAGATGCTTTAGCCTGGAGTTCCTTCATACGTCACGGCTCTGCTAACTTTAGAAAGTGTCATGCACAGGGTTGATAACTGGTTAAAAGGAAACAGCCTAGTTACCTCACCGTGTACGAACCAAAAAAATTAGCGCGTGGTGTTAGGTTAGTAAGCCTCTGTGTTTATGTAGCATATCATTTCAACAGTACCTTCCTCATCTCTTCCTTGGAAATGGGGTCTAGACTCCGTTGTTAATCCTATTATTTATCTCTAGTTTTAGCTTCACCTTGCTGTGTGCTCACATTCAGGGTTGCGAGCTGCTGTTCTCCCATTCTTCTATTGCAGGACAGTTCCTCTTTTTTAAGCTGTTTTTTAAATTTCAAGACCGTTGTGAGTTTTGTAAAGTGGGTATACAGTGTTTCTGTACTACATCGAAAGATGTGGTAGAAGATAGTAATAACTTATTTTGGGTAGTGTAGTTAACAGTTTCATAAGCTAAGCCCCAGATAATAGTTAAGGGTTTCAACAAAGATTTCAACTTGACAGTTATGCTGACCCGCCCCACCCTTCGCTCAGTTTGAAGTTCTGTTATCTTGAGGGAAACAACACTTTATTAACTTTAGAATTTCTAACAGAGGGCTGGAGAGATGACTCAGCTGCCAAGAGTACTGGCTTCTCTTCCAGAGGACCTAGGTTCAATTCCCAACACCCATTTGAGTCTCATAAAAGCCTGTAATTCCAGTCTCAAAGGATCTAATGTCTTCTTCTGGCCTCCAGGGACACCAGATACCTATGTGGTACCCATGCATACTTGAAGGCTAAACACCCATACACATAGAAGTACCACGACATATTTTGTAGCAGCGATAGAGAACAGGGACAATTATTTACCAAATATTTGTCACTTACATTGAATCTTTAAAATTTTATTTATGTGAGCCGGGCTTTGTGGCGCACACCTTTGATCCTAGCACTCAGGAGGCAGAGGCCTGAGAATCTCCTGAGTTCAAGCCAGCCCGTTATTCCAAATGCAACTAATATATATATAATCATTTTCCGAGACAAGGTTTATATGTGTGTATGTATATGGTTGTTTGCACATTTGCTTATGAGTTTGAAATTTTTTTAAAGATTTATTTATTTATTATATGTAAGTACGCTGTAGCTGTCGTAAGATACTCCAGAAGAAGGAGTCAGACCTCATTATGGATGGTTGTGAGCCACCATGTGGTTGTGGGATTTGACCTCAGGACCTTCAGAAGAGTAGTCAGTGCTCTTAACGGCTGAGCCATCTCTCCAGCCCGAGTTTGAATTTTTTTATTGAAAGCATTTATTCTTAAAACTTGCATGCAGTAAAATTACCATGGTTCTAGATAATATTGACTTTTAAAATGATATTTTGTTACTAAAAGAATAAAATTGGGCTGGAGAGATGGCTCAGCAGTTAAGAGCACTGACTGCTCTTCCGAAGGTCCTGAGTTCAAATCCCAGAAACCACATGGTGGCTCAAAACCATCTGTAATGAGATCTGACTCCCTCTTCTGGGGTGTCTGAAGACAGCTACAGTGTACTTACATATAATAAATAGATAAATCTTAAAAAAAAAAAGAATAAAATTACTTTGAATAGTGCTATATACAGGAACAAAACACTTTGGAAAGTTGGTTGAAATTTGTACTTTAACTTTAATCTCAATAATTGAGATACAAAACTCAAAAAACTCCTTGTTTGGGTCCTTTTAGTATGTATTTGAAAATGTGCATGCCTTAGTGTGTAGTTTATATTATAAAAGCTAGGTCAGTTGCAGTTAAAATAACAGCTTTGAAATCTTTTCCTTAATTGGTAATGAGAACACGGAGTGAGTTCCAATGACTAGGTGCTCGGTGATAACATTCATAACATTTTTCTACTGTGAAATGATTTTTTTTTTTTTTTTTTTTTTTGTCTAAAAGGGACTGAATGTCAGTATAAATAACTTTCTCTGCAAGGGTCTTACTCAAAACCATGCAACACAGAAAACTTACTTGAGAGATTGTTTTTTAAAATCCCCCCAGGGTGATGCTTACCAATGCTATCATAAAACAGAAAAGAAATTGTCATGTTCCATCAATGCCAGGACATTAGTTAGGACTTTATTCTCTCAGGAACTCCTATTTCAAATGCTGCTGTCCTGGTAAACACGCTCCTGGTGGCCAGCGTGGTCTCCCTTCACCTGCCTTTGCTGCTTTATACGTGCACACTTAATTACGTTTGCAGGACGACTTCCAGACCTTCACTGTGAGGCACTATACAGTCCTCACCCTCGGGCACCTCATGTTAACTGTGCCTCCTTCCAGAGTGGGTGTGCTCCAAATCAACTGGTTTTTTTTTTCCTTTTCGGTCATATTTTCTCCAACATCAAACATAACTTTATATTTAAAAGAATTTTTAAATTCATAATAAATAAGGAAAGTGTACTTAAAATGCTGAGCACATACTTTTGTGTAATTTAGATATTATTTCTTCAATTAGAAAAAAAACCTTTTGGCACGTATTAGCCTGATTTTGTTATTTAGCTTGTTTAAATGTTTATTTTTACATGTCTGGGTTTCCAATCCATTGCAAACAGGACACTGTGTGTGTTTGACTGGCCAAACCACATTTTTCCATTGTGAGCCATTGTTCCTAGCAATGGGAACTGTACTGACTGAAGTACTTGACTCTGGAGAATGGAGTGCTGGCCATGCCATCGATGGATATAATTAGGGCAGCTTTGTTTCTTCAGAGGGACATATTTCATCATGAAAGAGCTCTCAGACCATTATGAATTTGTGTAGCAGTCTGGCCACTTTTGAATGGTTGAAGGAAACTGTTGTCATGGATGAAGGTCTTGTGTACACACAGTATTCAATGAACCTTAAGTTAGAAGATGTTTCCAAGTGCAGAGGGTTGTACCTTAACCCGAATTTAGTTCATTGTTGTTTTTAGCAAAATCTCAACTGTTTGATTTTACCACTCAGGAGCCAGATGCTGGGGTGAAAGCCTGCTAGCTCAGAGAGGCAGAGAAGGCGCCCAGATGGCCGTCCTCACACCATCTCAAAAAGCCCTCAAACTTAATATCCCTCCTTTCTACTTCCTGTGAACTTCTCTGTCTGTTTTTCTGACTACCTCTTTCTGTGTTTTGCTCCCTGTCAACTGATTGCTTATTCTGGTCTGGCTCTTTTTTTTTTTTTTTAAAGATTTATTTATTTATTATACTTATATATAATAAATGGATAGGAAATATTTTGCAACAAAGATTTATTTCTTTTATATATGTGAGTACACTGTAGCTGTACTGTCTTCAGACACACCAGAAGAGGGCGCCAGATCTTGTTACAGATGGTTGTGAGCCACCATGTGGTTGCTGGGATTTAAACTCAGGACCTTCGGGAGAGCAGTCAGTGCTCTTAACTGCTGAGCCATCCCTCCAGCCCTCCCTGGTCTGGCTCTTGACCTATGGTTGACTTTATTTAATCCTGTTTACAGTATTCAAGCAGAAAGCTCTTGGGTAAAAGGCAGCATATGCTAGAGCTGAGAGACCCACTAGAAATGTTTTTTTTCCCCAGTAAATAACCCAATCACAGGGTTTACAGCTTAATCCCCAAGTCTGTATTAATTAACTACTGCTCAGTTTATGCAGGGTAATGATTATCTGTGTTCTTCTTTTGTTTGTTTGCTTGTTTGTTTTTGTTTTTTTCAAGACATGGTTTCTCTGTATATTCCTGGCTGTCCTGGAACTCACTCTATAGACCAGGCTGGTCTCGAACTCAAAAATCCATCTGCCTCTGCCTCCCAAGTGCTGGGATTAAAGGCGTGCACCACCACAACCCTGCGGAGCACAGCATTTTTGTGGGACTGTTTTCTACCTAGCACACTGACATACTTAAACAACACTTCCTTCTGTTAATTTTTGTTTTTAAGATTTGAAGTGGGGCCGGGCCTATAATCCCAGCACTCTAGGAAGCAGAGGCAGGCAGATTTCTGAGTTCGAGGCCAGCCTGGTCTAGAGAGTGAGTTCCAGGACAGCCAGGGCTATACAGAGAAACCCTGTCTCCAAAAAACTAAATCCAAAAAACCAAAAAGAAAAAAAAAATAGATTTGTAGTGGGTAATAATTAATAATAGTACTTCTAGGCCTCTGCACCACTCCTTCCAAGTATCCGGTAAAGCATGACTCTTAAACTTGAATAGTTAACCAAATATATTGATGTATATGAAACTTCCAATTTCATAAAGCCAATTTACAATGATAAGATCTTACCCCAATATTTCTAACCTCTCCAAAACACCAGACATACGTCTGAAGCCATTTGGATATCCGTGTCTCCTCCCCTGCTCTGCTCACCTGTCTGCTCATCCGCTGCCCTTGCTGTAATCGCATGCATTTCTTAGTTAGGCAGCGTAGGAGCTGAGTGCCGTATGCTGGCTCTCAGTGGAGCTGCTCCTCTAGCGTGGCAAACCTGGGCTTGCGCGTGCTGTGCCAGGTCCAGGAAGCTAGTGCAGAAGTTGGGGGCTTTGGGACCGAGCATTGAACGTTACACAGTATATTATTTATTACAGTCAAAGTAAACCCTAAGTCCAGGCCAGCCAGCCCAGAGTCAAGTGGTGACACAGATTCCCTTTGTGTGAGTATGTTGGCATAGCTGTGTGTGTGGGTAGGCACACATGTGCATGTGGAGACAGGGGGTTGACATCTCACATCTTCCTTAGTCTTTCTCTATCTTATATTCTGAGGCAGGATTTTTCACCCAGCTGACTCACTGCTTGGCTTGACTGGCCAGCTGGTGAGTTTCAGGAATGTTCCTGTCCCTACCCCTCCCTAGTGGCTCTTGATGGATGCTGCCATGCTTGGCTGTTTGTGAGTTCTGGGGGTGAGACGAAGCTATCACTCAGTCCCTGGTTATACCTTTGATTGGCAGAGAGAAACTGCATTTAAATCTTCTGTGTCTCCCCAGGCATCCTATTTAGAGTTATATTGACTGTAGTCATTTTGATACAGGTGCTTGGTAAATCATGGTTCAGTTACTTAAGATTTCATCTTTGAAATGTGTTTGACTATTATCCTATGTAACAGCTGTTGATTTTAGATGACATCTGAGGTTTTGTGAGCCTTCAGCTAACATTGTGTCTTAACCCTGGTATAATACAGAAGTTGCTAGAAAGAACACGTGCCAGACGAGAGAATCTTCAGAGAAAAATGGCTGAGAGGCCTACGGCAGCAGCGAGGTCTGCACCCCATGTGAAGAGATGCAGAGAGCCACTCTCAGAAGCTAGTAATCAGCAGCAGCCCCTGGCAGGGGGCGAAGGTAAAGACTTCGGAAAAGTAAAACTGGCGTGGATTTAGAGTGCATAAACCCAAACATTTCATTATGCATGTAGACCAACCAATCTCTGGGAGACAAATGCAATAGACTTGGGCAAGAATAGCCTTCTGTTATATTTCAAGGTTGTTACATCAGGCCAGACAGAGAGCTTGGTTAGATAGCCAGGGAAACTGACCTTTCATGAATTCACACTCTTATCTTAAACATTTTTTAAATCTTTTTTGAAATATGTTTATTTTTATCTTATGTGTATGGATGTTTTACCTTCATGTGTGTGTACAGTGCCTGTGGGACACCAGAAGAGGCCATTGAATCCCTGGAGCTGGAGTTGTGTACATGTGGGTTCTGGGTCCTGGAAGAGAACAGTGCTCTTAGCCACTGAGCCATCTTTCTGACAGGCACCTCCAACTGTTTTGTTTGTTTAAAAGAGTATATTGGTGTGTGGGCAGGCGTGCCATGGTGCGTGTGTGGAGGCCATAGAACACCTCTGTGGAGTTGGTTTCTCACCTTCAAGTCGGTTTTGGGAGTCAAGCTCAGGTTTCCAAGAATGTGCAGTAAGCATGTTGTCCTTGAACCATCTTACTGCCTTTATTATTTAAAATCTTAATTTCCTGATCTGGAGAGATGGTTCAGTGGATAAAGTACGTGATGCACACGTGTAAGGACAGAAGTTTGTGTTCCCAGCATCCATGTACATGCCGGGCTTTGCAAGGCCCCAAGAGGTGGAAGACGGGTTGTTGCGACCAGCTGGAGATCTGGGCTAGCTGACCTGACGAGCTCTGGGTTCCAAAGAGAGACCCTGCTCCAGTTTATACGGTGATAAAGCACAACACATGGAAGGCACCCGTTGCAACCCCAACTTCACTTACACGTGTACCCGCACACATCTGTGCCCACACATAGACCAGTACACATACACACATTGCACATACACATAGTCACTACAAAACATCCATTGAGACTCACTCTTGGGTAGAAGCAAAATACCTTATTTGAATGGTGCCTTTAGGATTTTTTGCCCACTTTATTGATGTTAACTTATGAGGCGCTGATTTTGTTTGTTATAGATGAGATGGTACAGTTGTCTTCAGAACCCATTTCTTGCCCAAGCTTCAGGCGAGGTATCCTTCAACTTTGTTTTAGTTATTGTCCATGACAGGTGGTTTTAAAAACAAACAAAATCAAATTCCAGAAAACCTGTGTTCTATAACTTAATTTCTCTAGGCTTAACTCTTCTTCATTAAGACAAAGTGATTCCACTATGAGATGCTTGAAATTCTTTAGAAGCCTTGGTTATTGTTGTGGGTGTGCTGTTCATTTTCCTGTTGTCTTAAAATTACATAAAATCTCATATATGCATCTTGAAAATATTTAAACTTATTTTCATTGGTTTAACAGGAAAATGACATGTTCACCTAAAAAATGGTTTGTTTTCCTGTCATATTTTAAAGTTAATGGAAGGAGTTTTGCATTTTTCTTATATTTTCTAGTGCTAAAGCACTAGAGAGATTTGATACCTTATTAATTGTTAAGCAACCACCTCGAGTTTTTTAGGCTGTGAAAACTGCAGAGGTCTCACTGTGGGCTTTTGTTGTTATTCTTTTGAATCTAGAAAAATCTTGTACAAAACCATCACCATCGAAAAAACGTTGTTCTGACAAAATTGAAGTGGAAGCTCCGGACTTGGAGAATAAAGAACCTGCTGATGCGGCCAAGCCTTGTTCTCCAAGGCCTGCACCCCGACAGACGAAGCCCCCAGCACCAGCGGCCGTCAGTGAGTCCGGGGCTGCCGCAGCATCTCTGCTCAGCTCGGCCAGAGGGCTGAGCTCAAGATCAGAAGCCTCCACAGCCTCCTCAGTTAAGACTCGAATGCAAAAGCTGGCTGAGCAGCGGCGCCATTGGGATAGTGACATCACAGGTATAAACGAGGATGGGTGGCCCTGGATTGCTTTTGTAAGATTCAGCATGGAGCTGGATGTGGTGGTACATGCTCATAATCCCAGGACCTGGGAGGCTGATGCAGGAGGATTATAGATTTGTGGCCTGCCTGGAGTAGCATGACAGGCACCTGCTTTTGTGTATGTGTACTTTGCTTGTAGATGATTAGTGTACCAGGAGTGTAGCCAGGAAAAAAGTGAGAAGAGGCAGTTTTACTTAGGTAGACGATGAGGATCTTGAACCAGGGTAAACTTCACCTAGAACTGAATTACTTCCTGTTTGCAGAAAAACAGTCCTGTCTTCAGCTCTATATTCAATAAATCCTATCTCATATGTTCACTTGTCACTAAAGACAGTAAGGAATACACTGCAGTTTGGTATGGAAAAGATGTCAAGACAAAATACTCCCCACCCCAGTATATTGAGCTGTAAAGCATCTTCTTATGCTACAGTTCTGGACACAGATCTGTGACTGGACCTTAACTGCAGCAAGTTAGTGGTCATGGTCTGGTGCTATTTTTGTTGCAGCTAACTGATCTTCTGACTTGTTATGTAAAAACCTTGAAATGGCTTCCTGAAATACCCATACTTTATTTAAAAGGAATCCAGGTGCAGAGGAAATATAGATAGTGTTAGCATCTCTCAAGTATGAGTAAGCCAAGATGTATCTCTGTCTCTATTAGAAAGCCTTGACTTTGGATGCATAGCCAGAACTAGGATGAAACTGTGTGAATGACTTGATGGACTGCATTGTGTATTATGAGTCTGCCTGCATGTGAGTGTGCACCTCACGTGCATTCTTGGCACCTGGCATGCCCAGAAGAGGGTGTCAGATCCTCCGGGTCTGGAGTTAAGGACTATTGCAAGCTGTCATGTAGGCGCTGGGTATTGAACCCTGGTCCTCTGGGAGAGCAGCAGGTACTCCTAACTGTGCACCATCTCTGCAGCCTATACACTGAAGTTTTAAAAGAATACTTATTCAGTAGGTGTGTGTGTGTGTGTGTGTGTGTGTGTGTTTTAAAAATGATTTCCCAGTGACTACTTTTAAGCAGAGTCATCTCTCTAGCCCCTCATTACTATGCATTTTAACTGATGTTCGTTAGTAATGGGCAGCAGAAAGTTTGAGATTTCTTCCTCCCTCCCCTTTTTATTTTATTTTATTTATTTTGAAAATTTTATATGTTTGTGAGTTTACCTTCACTGTCTTCAGACACACACCAGAAAAGGACATTGGTTCATTACAGATCATTGTGAACTATTATGTGGTTGCTGGGAATTGAACTCAGGACCTCTAAAAGAGTAGTCAGTGCTCTTAATTAATGAGCCTTCTCTCCAGTCCTCCCATTTCTATTTTTATTTATGTTAAAGTATTACTGCACATGCATATGTGTGTCTGGCATTCACATAGATGTCAGAGGCCAACCTGCAGGATTCACTTGCCTCCTGTCACTGTGTGGGTCTGGTGAATGGAACTCAGATAGTTAGGCTTGGCAGCAAACATCTATACCAGTATCTCCCAACCTTCCTAATATTGTGACCCTCTGATACAGTCTTTCATGTTGTGGCCCCAATCATAAATTATTTCCGTTGGTACCTCATAACTGTAATTTTGTTATAATTTATAATGTAAATATGTAATATACAGATGGTCTTAGGTGACCCCATGAAAGACCTTTGACCCCAGAGGGATTGTGACCCATAAACTGAAAAGCGCTGATCTGTGCCCACTGAGCCATTTTACCGGTGCCTTATTTTTATTTTTAAGTAAAATAAATTTATTTCAGCACATATATGTATGTTCTGAAAAGAGTTTGTAGGGAGGAAGAGTCTTTTGGAGCAAGACTGCTGAGGTTTTAGAGGGCTAACATTGACATTTGAGGCCAGGGTCGAAGCTTGGGCAGAAGGAGGGTAAGGAGCGGGTCTCTCTCTTCTCTGGATTGCGTATCCAGGGTATGATCTACCCCAAAGGTTGGCCTGGATCCTTCACTGGCTGTCACCAGCTGAGATTTTATTTAAATTAATTAAAATGGGGTTCAGTTTCTGAGTTCCCCTAGCACGTTTCTGTGCCCTAACCATGTGTGCAAGTGCTTGTATGTGTAGCTGTAGGGTGCTGCTTCTCTTTTATCCTAGAGCTTATGCTATCCATCATTGGTTGACCTTTGAACTATCATCCCAGTCCTACAATGGCATCTTACAGCGTCCATAACATATCCAAACCAAAAACCAAAAACAACCATACAAGCTGGCACACACCTTTAATCCCAGCACTCAGGAGGTAGAGGCAGGGGATCTCTGTCTGTGCAGGTGATCTATAGAAGGAGTGGCAGAGAGTGGCAGGAGAGCCAGGGCTACATCATGAGGCCCTGTCTCAAACAAACAATCCTACCTGTAGAAAAAGTTCATGTTAAGGGTATTTAAATTTGGATTAGATACCATTTAATTTGAAAAGATAGCACATTTAACTAATGTAATAAATTTACTGAATGCAAATTTAAAAATTTAAGTTGATTTTTTTTTTTTTTTTTTTTTTTTTTTTTTGGTGTTTTTTCGAGACAGGGTTTCTCCGGTGAAAAATTTTTAAATTCTATATGAAGTGATACTATGGTTATAAGAATAATGGTTGAGCTGGGTGGTGGTGGCATACACCTTTAATCCCAGCACTCTGGGAAGCAGAGGCAGGCAGATTTCTGAGTTTGAGGCCAGCCTGGTCTACAGAGTGAGTTCCAGGACAGCCAGGGCTACACAGAGAAACCCTGTCTCGAAAAAAAACAAATTCAAAGAACCAAAACCAAAAAAAAAAAAAAAAAAAAAAAAAGAATAATGGTTGAATATGGCTTTTGATGTTTCTGTAAACATTTTCAGATGATGTGTCAGAGAGTTCACACTTGGCACCAATGTCATCTGAGGAAAAGGCCACCTCACCTCCCAAGCCGCCCACTTCAAATGCCTCCGCTACCCCAGTTGGGAGAAGGGGCCGTCTGGCCAACCTTGCTGCGACGATTTGCTCCTGGGAAGATGATGTAAGCCACTCATCTGCAAAGCAAAATAGTGTCCAAGAACAGCCTGGTACCGCTTGTTTATCCAAATCTTCCTCTGCAAGTGGAGCATCTGCTAGCATCAATAGCAGCAGTGTTCAGCAGGAAGCCACAGGCTGTTCCCAAAGGGATGGCAATACCTCTGTCGGGAAAGGCCCGTCTTCAAATGCTGCCGATGGGTCTTTGCTTAAAGCCTCCGTGTCCAGCTCTGTGGTGAGTCAATACCATTTTGGTCTTTTTGAAACTTCTGTTATAAATGGTAATGACTATATGTAGTGTATATATATGTATTATGTAGTGCATGTGCGGCATATTTATATGTCTCATAAAATGAAAAATAAAAAATTTGGTAATTTATCTAAGATAAATTAACATTTTGTGACTGAAATAATATTAATTTAAATCAATTAAATTTAAAAAATCTGAAATAAAAAATTGAATATAAATAAATTAATTAAATAAATAAATAAAATCCAGAGTGTATAATAATGGAATATGATGGGGCCTCTTTTTTGTCATTGAGGGATAACTAAAATTAATCCCTTCGTTACAACATTTTTATGGATCTCTATAAATATAAGACATTGACTATTTCTGGGGAGAGAGATAGTATAACCCTGTATCTATAGTTGCCTCTAAGGAAGGCACACTGACGGCAGGAGTATCAGGGCTAACACTTTCCACTATATGACCCCTGAAGTGTTTGAAACTTTTACCTTATGCATGTGCTATCACCTCAGTAGTTTTTTAAGAAAGAGAAAGACTTCAGGTTGTGTTCCTGAGGATCCTGCCAGTGCAGACAGGAGCTTTGGTTTAGACCTGCCTGGAGTGCCAGCTCTGACACAGTGACAAACGTGACACTGTGTGAGACCCTCAGCTTGTTATTCCGTATGTAAAGTCATGGAACAAGGTTATTACAAAATAAGCTAACATGCATAAAATACTTACCATAATTCCTGGCTGAAACTTAGTTATTTTTTATAATCAACTTTCAAGTCCATGATACTTAGGGTGGTTGAGCATTCCTAATCTGAAAATTTCAAGTCTGAAATGCTTTAAGATCTGAATGAAGTCTGAGTGTTCACCCGCGATCCCACAAGTGCGAAGCTCTCCAAGGAGCTTCGCTGCATGCGTTACCTTAGTTATGGTGCTGGGAGTTGAACCCCAGGCTTCCTGCAAACGAGGCAAACACTGGGTAACTGAGCTGTATCCCCTCCCTTATCACATGAAATTATTTTTTAAAGATAATACAAAATTGCTCTCAGGCAGTGTCTAAGGCATATATAAAACAGAATTGAATTTGTGTTTAAACTTGGGTCCCATCCCAATGATACCTCATAGCAAAAGAAATCCAAAGTACTTTGAGTAAGGAATACTCAACTCATATCTTATTTAATTGATATTAACTTAAAAATACAAATAAAAATAATTCAATATAATATAGTTTAGTAAAATACTAGCCCAATAATTTGAGAACCTTTTTTTTATAAAACTAGGAGTAACCCTACCCCTGATAACTACTAAGCTATCAATATGAGACTAAATATCCATTAATTTAAATAGTAACATTTTATAAGTTGAGTTTTTAAAGTTGTTTAACTTAGTAGGATATGTTAGAGAGCAAAGGAAATAATATTTTTGACAATTTTTATATAATGTCTACAAAGGAACTGTAACTAAAATGGTTTTATACATCTATGCTATGATGATAATTACTGTTGTCACGTTTCAGAAAGCATCTTCCCCTGTGAAATCTGCTACAGTCATCACTGAGCACTGTGAGGTACAAACTCCTGAGCTGCCTCTCAGAACTGTCAGGCCTCTGAAAACAGAGGCGTCGAAACCGTGTGAGAAGCCAGCCGTATCCCAGGCAGCTCAGCCCAAAGGGGACACCAACAGAGAAGTTTGTCAACAGTCACAGCCCAAGGACAGACTTGCAACACCAGGTTAGGTATCAAAGCATTTGTTTTCAACAGTTTGTTTATTGGTTTTTGGTTTTTGGTTTTTGGGTGTTTTTGTTTTTGGTTCTTCGAGACAGGGTTTCTCTGTGTAGCCCTGGCTTTTCTGGATCTCACTGTGCAGACCAGGCTGGCCTCGAACTCAGAAATCCGCCTGCCTCTACCTCCCAAGTGCAGGGATTTACAGGCATGTGCCACCTCCGCCTGGTTTTATTTATTGTTGATTTGTTGTTTTTGTATATCAGGCTGGTCATGGTCCCCGGGGCTGGGATGACACGGGCGACACGGGCGCCTACCATCAACCCACCTATGTTTGTTTGTTTGTTTGTTTGTTTGTTTCTGTTTTGACATATAAAAGCACATACAATTAGAAACTACATTTTAGGGGAATGGCTGAGAGCCAGTCTTACAACTTTGTATGTGGAACACTGCTTTCCAATCTTTACTCTGGCTGGAGTAAATCTGATCTTACTGTGATAACATTGCAGGCCCTCCAGCTCCAGTGCTTGTCTCTGCCCCACCCCAGCAGCAGAGGGAAGCTACAGGGTACTGCACCTCCGCTCTATTTACCTCTGTGAGTGCTTCCTGTATGTAAATAAAGGTTTGCCTTTCGTAGAGAGCTGATGTGCCATAAAAGTTAGCAGAGGCGTGGGTGCTGTGGGCTGTGCTCACCCTTACGTGTATGCTGCTTCCGAGAGTGTGGGCAGGGTCCCTTGATGGAAGCCTGAAGGCAGGAGGAGGCTGTTTGTCCTCCTTTCTTCTTGTTCTCTTGAGGCAGGAGCTCACCAAACTGGAGAGAGACTCCATTTGGCCAGGCTAGCCAGGGATCGCTGGGAGCCATCTGTCTCTACTTGCCAAGGCTAAGGGTTACAAGCATGTGCAGCCATCCCTGGGTTTTTACACAGGGCTGCCTGCAAAGCAAATGCTCCATGAGCCATCTCTGTGCCCCTTCCCACTCTGTGTGTGTGTGTGTGTGTGTGTGTGTGTGTGTGTGTCTGTGTGTGTGTGTCTGTGTCTATCCTGTGTGTGTGTGTCTGTGTGTGTGTGTCCTTTTTGAATAGGATCTCATGTGCCTCAGGCTTCCCCTGAGCTCACTCTGTGGATGACTTTGGAGTTTAGATCTTCCCACCTCTGCTTCCCCAGTGTTGGGATTACAGACATGCACCACCATACCCAGTCATGCTGTGCTGGGAATTAATCATAAGGGATTCACACATTTCATGCATATAACTTACCAACTGCCACATGCCCAGCCTGAAAACAGTCTCTCTAGAGATTACAGCTAATCCATTTTCCATGGAGATGGGAGTAGGGCAAGTAGAGCACCACAGTCAATCTCTAGATGCTCTCTAAAGAGGATTAGAAATGAGGCGGAGCTCAGGGGTGGAACACTTTTCTAGCATGCACAGACCACGGGTTAATCTCTACCACTCCTGCATGTTGGAGATGGGTGAAGATAACAATGACAACACAACCATAAAAGAAAGAATTACAAGGTCCTTTGGTGTAATCAGACTGGTTCATGTGTGTGTGTGTGTGTGTGTGTGTGTTTTATGTTTTGTGTATGTTGTTTTGTCTGAATATGTATGTTTGGCTTGAATCAATTACTTGATGCCCAACAGTCAAAGAGGGCTTCAGATCCCTAGGAACTGGAGAAATGGATGCTTGTGAGCGCCGTGTGGTGCTGTGTCTTGAACCCAGGTCCTCTACAAGAGCATCAAATGCTCTTAGCTGCTGAGCCATCCCTTCAGCCCCACAGACTAGTTCTTTTTTCCTAGGTTTCTAAAGATGTAAGACTTGGGTATGAAGCACTTTTTGTATTGTTCTTTATCAGTTGATATAATCAGAATTACATTACCAGCACTTCAGAGATCCCAATTTAGATGTTTCTTTGCATTGAGTTCTAGTTTGATGTATGATCTGAAGTGGTAGTCTTCCAAGTGTGGCCATATGTTAAATTCTTCTGTTTGCTTTTTCCTTCCCTCTTCAAATAAAGCATATTATAATAACCACATCTGTCTATGTGTGTATTTTCCTGTGGCTCTTTTCAGTCTCCAATGCAGCACTGAAGATTGGGAGAGACACTGTAGAGCCCACAAAGCCCCAAGTCCCCCAAGTCCTTACTGTTCTGTCCATCAAAGGGAAGTGTTCCCAAGCTCTGATATATCAACCCTGTTTTAAATAATACAGCCTTTCGGTAAAGGTGGCGACATATATATATATATATAGAGTGTGTGTATGTGTGTGTGTGTGTATGCATAGCTGTCTGTCTATCTTTCTATCTCTATCTTTCTTTCTTTCTTTCTTTCTTTCTTTCTTCCATTTGCACTAGTACAAAAGTACTTTATTATACTCTTACAAATATCACTCTTTTAAGACTGTATAAAGTCAAGACATCTTTTTTATGAAGTGTGTATCTTATAATTTGTAGAAGAAAAAAATAACTTATGTGCACACATGTATGCTATGATCTGCATGTAGTCAGAGGACAGCTGTCTAGATCCAAGTTCTTTTGTTTTTTGGGTTTTTTTTTTTTGGTTTTTTTGAGACAGGGTTTCTCTGTGTAGCCCTGGCTGTCCTGGAACTCACTCTGTAGACCAGGCTGGCCTCAAACACAGAAATCCGCCTGCCTCTGCCTCCCAAGTGCTGGGATTACAGGCATGTGCCACCACGCCCAGCTTAGATTCAAGTTCTATTCCCAGCATCCGTGTCACATTCCTGACAACTGCCTGTATTATGTAACTCCAGCTCCAGGGGAACTGACACCTGTAGTCACAGTCACCCACACACAGATACACATACATACATACATATGATTAAAAATAATAAAAATAAAATTAAAAAAGTTAAAATGTGTATTTAATAGGCTGAACAATTTTAATATTCGTTTTGTAAATGACTTCTAGAAACCATGCACTTTGTAACTAATGGATTTAGAATTTTTCCTAGTTATTTTGAATAGATTCCAAACCTGTGTTTTCTGTAGGAGGAAGAGGAATTAAGCCTTTCCTGGAACGCTTTGGAGAGCGTTGTCAAGAACACAGTAAAGAAAGCCCAACTTACAGAGCATCTCATAAAACCCCAAATATCACTCCAAATACCAAAGCCATCCAGGAGAGATTATTCAAGCAAAACGCATGTTCATCTACTACCCATTTAGCACAGCAGCTCAAACAGGTAAGGTTGTCTGCATTTGATACTTACTATATGGCCTCAGTATAGAACCTAAGGAATAAATAGGAGCCTCTCTCTTTTTAAAGAGAAAACATACACACACTTTAAATGTATGTGTGTTTTGCTTGCATATGTGCACCACAAACATGCAGTGCCTGCAGAGACCGGAAGAGGGCATTATATTTCCTTGAGTTGGTGTTACAGAGGGTGGCAAGGTGCCATTTGGTTCTTGGAACTGAGCTTGGGTCCTCTGCAAGGACAGCCAGAGCTCTGACCTACTAAGCCATCCCTCCAGCCAAAACAGTCTTTGACTGTGCTAAAGAGAATCCCTTTGGGCACATGTGACAGTTAATAAGACATTCTGTAGCCTAGGCTACCTAGGAATTCACTAAGCAGCCCAGGCTAGCCCTGTATGCTCAGCAGTCCTACCTCAGCTTTCCCTGTTTGGGGTTACAGGTTTGATCACCATGCCTGGCTTTGATAAACAGCATTTTGATTCTTTGTACCTCGTACTGCAAATTGGACAATGAAATCATACATCATATTCTACTTGTGCTGTGAATCTTCATATAACTAAAGACAAGAAAAGTTTTTTCTGAAATCTTTCTATTGATAAGGTCTTATGGAGTCCAGGCTGATCTCACGCTAGCTATATAACTGAGGATGATTTTGAACTGGTTCTACTGCTTCTCCCTCCCATGTGCTAGGATTAGAGTTGTGTGCTGTCACATCTAGCTTTTAAAAATGTTTACTAGTGTTTGGATATTCTTAAAGGCTGTTGGTGCTTGAGTCCACTACTGCCATATTTAATATGTTTAGGAACGCGAAAAAGAACTGGCATGTCTTCGTGGTCGGTTTGACAAGGGCAGTTTATGGAGTGCAGACAAGGATGAGACGCCAAGAAGCAAAAACCCAGAGACCAAGCAGGTAGGAGCCGTCACGGAAAAGGCACGAGGGGGGGAAGTGACAGTGGGCTTTAAAGAGGACAGGGTCTCAATCCAGCAGAGGCTGGCTACAGGTTTGACATGTATACGTGATACGTTTCCCCGTGTATCAGCCTCCCAAGTTCTTTACCATGCCTAGCTTTGTAAAATAAATGTTGAATACCTTTCTTTCCTAATGAACTACTCTTTCCATTCCTCAGCCCTTAAATGTGCTTAACACTTCTTTTTTGTTGCTGTACTTGATTAATCTGCTCTAATCTCCCCGCTCTAGCGCCTCGACACCTGTCCCTATGTTCTAGATTCACAAATAAAAGACACAGACACACACACACAGAGTCTTGTATTTAATACGCCTTAAACAGCTCACTGGCAGGGCCACTCCCAAGCTTCCACACTGCTGACGCCTCCCTCCAAAACTCCCGAGCTATTACTTACTGAAATCTGTATTCCATCTTTGCTCCTAGACCCAATGTGGTGGTGGTGGGGCGCTGGGTGCGCTCTTCCCGGCTCTGTCATGATGTCATGCCTCTCTCCTGCAGTTCTCAGGCCTGGACTTTATTCCTTCCATTATTCATGGCGACCCTGCATCCTCCTTCCTTTCCATCCTCTTGTCCACGAATCCCAAAGTTCCCTGTCTCCCTGCCCAGCCATTGGCTGCTGACAAGTTTATTTACTAATTGAAACCAACTAGGGGCAGGGACCCTGCGTGTCTTTTGTGTGGGATTCTTGTGCATTTGGAAACCCAAATAACATAATACAAGACTTAAGCCAAATCCACTACACATTCCTTGTGATACTCTTATGTGTCCATCTTCCGCTACAGCTCCTCTCTGACGATGTTGCAATCAATTCTTACTATCGACCCACTTCAGATTCTTAGTATCAATTAGATGCTCGTCCTAAAATACTTCTCAGAGCTGCGTTTCTTTTCGTTGACTGTTCAGCTTTTCTACTGTTGGAGTTTGTTTCTCTGCTGTGATGAAAGCCCTGACTCTATAAATGATGTTGGGAGGAGTTATTGGAGCTTGTATCTTAATGGCCATCATAACAGAAAGTCTGGCAAACATTAGAAGCAGGAACTAAAGTACACAGCATGGAGGAGTGCTGCTTAGTAGCGTCCTCTCCCTGGCTAGCTCAGCCTGCTTTCTTACATTACCCAGGACCACCTGCTCAGGAGTGCTACCACCCACAGCGGGCTAGGCCTTTCACATCAATCACTAATCAAGAAAATGCCTCACGCTTGCCTATAAGCCAGTCTGATGGAGGATGTCGGTGTTACTCTGCTGCTGTGAAGAAACCAAGAGGAAGGCAACTTCTAGAAGGACGCATTTAGTCGGGGTTTGCTTACAGCTTCAGAGGGTGCACCTGTGATGCTCATGGAGCAGGTTGCTGGTGGGCAGGTGCGAGAGCAGGGACTTGAGAGTTTACATCTGATCCGCAAGATGTAGGCAGAGAGCCTGCAAGACCGGGCTTGGCTGGAGTGAGCTGTTAGCCTCAAAGCCCACCTCCAGTGACACACCTCCAACACCTCCATACTCCTAACCTTCCTCAGTAACGCACCAGCTAGGGACCAGGCATTCGGACACAGCCAGTGGGAACCATTCTCATTCAGACCACCATAAAGTGTTTTCTCAGTTGAGGTTTCTTCCCAGATAACCCTGGCTTGTCTCAAGTTGATAAAAACTAACTAGCACACCCATATACCATGCCTTTGGAGGCTGGAGAGATGGCTCAGTGATTAAGAGCACTGACTGCTCTTCCGCTGAAGGTCCTGAGTTCAAATCCCAGCAACTACATGGTGACTCACAACCATCCATAATGAGATCTGACTCCATGTTCTGGAGTGTCTGAAGACAGCTCTAGTGTTCTAACATATAATATACCATGCCTTCAGTGTCTGCAATCTTTTGAGTACCCATATGCCTCCTGGTTGTGTTTTTACCCTAGTTAGTCTTCAACACATCCCTACTTACACACAAACACAGGTGGTTCATGGAGTGCACTAAATTCTAGTGGCAGGGTCTTGGAGTAAGAGCTTTAAAAGCAGATTAGTAAGACACTGAAGAGGTTGCTGTGCTCGTGCTGGGGGCTCAGATGGGAATCTGTTTCAGATCTTTGTGGTTTCTGTATGAGCTGGGTTTGTATTAGGGCTAAAAGTGGAGGGTGCTTGTTTACCATGCAGTAACGTTGTTCAGGTCAAGACTAGTGAGGAGAAGAATATGTGCTAGTAGACCATTAGAAGTATCTGCATATTGATTGGTTGTTTTGCGATGTGCCGGAGCTCTTGTGGTCACTTTTAAAATATCACTAAATCTTCACAGTAACTGTGTAAGTTAGTAATGCTGTTTCTCCTTCCTGTCTGGTGAGCATGAAACCAGCGCTTCTAAGCAGCCCCACGCTCCTACAGCCCTGCCCCTGCCTCCGCCTCCACCTCTGCAGTGCAGTTCTCACCTTGGTAGTGGCCACAGCCGAAGGGATGCAGTGCAGTGATTTAGTTGTGGTCTTTTTCTTTTTCTTTTTCTTTTTCTTTTTCTTTTTCTTTTCCCACAAAGCTTTGAGAAAGAGGGTGGTTGTTTTCCATTCTCAAAGTTATCACTTAGCAGACATTTGAGTAAACAAGCTGAGATGTAGGCTATCACAGCATGGAGTCTCTCCTCTCAGCAGAAGCCCAGTTTCTCTTTTCTGTAGTCCTGTCTTAATTTCCTTTCCCCAAATGTCTTGCTCACTTTAAAAATATCATGTCTACAACATTTGCGGGTTTGCTCTATATTTTATAGAGTCACACACACACACACATATATGGAGGGGGGAGAGAGGGAGAGAAAGAGAGGGAGGGAGAGAGAGAGATAGAGAGAGAGGAAGGGAGGGAGGGAGAGAGAATTACAGAGTTATGTATATAGTTATATGCACAGAGAGTTATAGTCAGAAGCCTCTCATCTGGGAGATGTTCTAATTGGGAACTAGATGGGCATTTGTATCCTGGCTGCTGGTTTCTAACCATGTGTGCAGTGCCTTAGCTCCTCTGTGCCTGACTTCTCATTGACAAACAGAAATACTATGTTCTAATCTGGAGGCCTGGGAGGGATGGTGAGGCAGTGACGTGCTTAGTGACAGGTCACATCCTAAGCCTGGGTGTGCATCAGCTGCTGTTGTTTACAGAAACTGATGGTTTCTGGTATTTCTGTAATCATAAAGTGTGCTCTTTGTTTTTGAGACAGGGTTTTCTGGTAGCACAACCTGCTCCAGAACTCACTGTATAGGCCAGGCTGGCTTCAAACTTGTAGTGTTTTTTTTTTTTTTTTTTTTTTTTTTTTGTTTGTTTGTTTAACACCTGCCTCCAAAATGTTGGCATTATAGATGTGTGCCACCAGGCCTGGCTATCACAGACTGTCTCCCCATCCCAGGGTGAGAACAACAAAGTGAGGACACTGCACATTAGCAGGAGGCTGGGCAGTAACTAGGCCTGTATGTTTTATTTGTTCTTTCCTTTGTTTGTTTGGTTTTGGTTTTTTCGAGACAGGGTTTCTCTGTATAGCCCAGGCTGTCCTGGAACTCACTCTGTAGACCAGGCTGGCCTCGAACTCAGAAATCTGCCTGCCTCTGCCTCCCAAAGTGCTGGGATTACAGGCGTGTGCCACCCCACCACCCGGCTTGTTTGTTTGTTTGTTTGTTTTTAAAGATTTATTTGTTATTGCATATACACTGTAGCTGTTATCAGACACACCAGGAGAGGGCATCAGATTTCATTATAGATGGCTGTGAGCCACCATGTGGTTGCTGGGATTTGAACTCAGGGCCTCCGGAAGAGCAGTCAGTGCTCTTACCCACTGAGCCATCTCTCCAGCCCCTCATGAAGCTTTAAACACAAAAAACAATGCATGCTTTTCCTCTTACTTTCTTCCTTATTATTGTATTTGTTTGTATCCTTGCTTTCTTTGAATTGTATCCTTTGAGTGAATGATAAACAGAATCTTCATGTTAGAGCTATCTCTAGATTGTATAGGCAAGGACTGATAAAATGACAGGGGAAATTGTTTTTGTGTGGCTTTTACTTTGGTTTGTATAAAACTGAACTCTGAAATGAATTTTCATTTGTTCTTGCTTCCTAGTTTTTTAAAGTTTTTACATACTTGGAATCTTACACACTGGAAATTATTAATACTGGCCTGATTGTTTTTAATATATATTATTTCTTTTATTTTCAAAAAACATTGAATAGTTAATAATAGTCTTATTTCATTTAACAACATATCGTTAAGATTTGTAATTCTGAGAAATAGAATTTTCCTCTCCTTTTGCTTTTTTCAGGAAGTTCACTGTCAGAACACTCCCCTCAGGAAACATCAAATTGTCTCAAGCACCCCATCGATTTCTGTAACAGATAAGGTGGCTGAAAATGAAACAGCAGTGAAGATTCCTAGTGCAGAGCCTGCAGGTCAGTGCTCCCATGCTGCGCAGGTGTAGCTGTGCCTTGTAGCAGAGCCGTGTTGGGGACAGGCAGAGCTGTCGGCCTCCTCACCCTCCCCATTTCTACCTGTAGCTCTGCCCACAGTAAGAACTCTTTCTGGGCTTAAGCACTGTCCTCTTCCCAAAGACAGAGGGGCTTTGTTCTGGCTTATAGAACTATAAGCTCTAGAGAAATACACTCTACCCTGGCAGAGCGCCACTCTCTCCCCTCCCCTCCCCTCCCCTCCCCTCCCCTCCTCTCTACTCAACCTCCATTCCCTCTTCCCTCCCCTCCCCTCCCTTTCCTCTCCTCTGCTCTGCTCTGCTCTCCACCCCTCTTCTCTTCCCCCCTCCTTCGTCTTTATCCCACCCCACCCCTCTTTCTTTTAGGAAATAGAATTTCCCTATGTGATCCAGACTAGCCTAGAAGTTTGTTTTCAAGACAGGGTTTCTCTGGTTGACCTGGAACTCAACTCTAGACGATGCTGGCCTCAAATCTACAGAGATCGACCTGCCTCTCGAGGATAGGCTGGGGTGATCACCACTGCCAGGCTAGCCTAGAAGTTTCAGTCCTCTTGCCTAAGTATTCCAGTTGCTGGAATGACAGGTGTGAGTCACTGTGCTTGCTTATCATAAACACTTTCAGGTTTTTCCTCCCTTTCTGTTCTTGCCCACTCCTCCCCCAGAACAGCGTCTCACTATGTGGCCCTGTGGCCCTGGGACTCAGAGACTCTTCTGCCTTTGCTTCCTGAGTGTCAAGATTACAACTGGCAAATGTTATTTTAATATGAGATCAAAAGAATCACATAAACTCGACCAGCTTTTGCTAAGCATAGTTACACATGTCTATAATCCCAGAACTCTAGGGGAAGAAAGGATTGATGACTTTTAAACTAAGTCTGAGCTTCATAGTGAGACACTATCTCAATAAAGACCCCTTGCCCCAAACAACTTTACCAATTTAATTGCTTTTAGGCCCACATTCACTAGTGTTATGTATATTCATTTGTCATTGGTCTTCAGAAATTTGTCATCTTGCAAAATTGAAACTGTGCTCATTAGACAAAACTTCTTTCCTGTATCATCCTGTTCACTTTGTTCTGTGAACATCTTCTTTAAATATGTCATGAATAGAAACATGCAGTCGTCTCTCCTTATCTTCAGGGATGCCACCCAAGACCCTGTGGTGAAGCTTAGCTCTGACTTCATCTGCACTCCCTAAGAACGCAGGTTTTTCCTGCTGCCCTGCGGTGCTTTCACACAGGGACGGAACTGTACAGTGCAGTGTATGCTGTGCATTTTCTGGCTTTGGCTGGCGACAGATGACTGAAACCATGGAAAGTGAGGCTCTGGGTGGAGGAGGGCCACCATGTGTGTGCACGGCCTGTGCTTAGCCATTCTCTGTGGGTGCCTTCCTGCAGCTGGTGCAGTCTCCGGGGCAGTGCGTGGGCGTCAAACCGTTGCATCACCTGGTGGGAACACTTTTAGTGTTCTGTGTTTTCACCAACAGTGCGCAAAGCCCTGAGATTTTCTGCTTCTTACTAGCAATTTCTGGTTTTGAGTGGTTTTTGTCCATGATCTTTTTTGTTTTGGGTAGTAGCCATCTTAATCTGTGTAAGATAAAAATCCCATTGTGTTATTCGTGTTTCTCAGTAGTGAGAGTGGACATTTTTCATGTTCTTTGTGATCATTTGTATGTTATATTTGGGAAAATTATTTAATTCTTAGTGGGTTAAGTTATAACTCTGAGTTACTACTTACTAATTTCTTTGTTTGTTTGGGTTTTTTTTGTTTTGTTTTGTTGAGACAGTGTTTCTCTTGTAGCCCTGGCTGTCCTGGAACTCACTCTGTGGACCCTGTTGGCTACTTACTAATTTCTGTGTTCCGTCTTGGCTTTTCAGACCTAGTCTTATTACATGAGGAGGTTCCCCTCTGCTCTTAGACCTTGTGATTTTGTTGACAATTTTACTAAAGGTGAAAAAATAATTATGAAACAGCCTGAATAAAAAGTAACTATTAATATTGGTGTCCTTTTTCTTTTTTGGTGGGGAGGAAAACAGAAAGTTAAGAGAAAACAGATGTAGTAGTTCTCTATTCTAGATTTAAATATTTTAAAATAAAGACAATTTGGTAATAAAGGTTTATGACTCCATAATTTTACATTTCGGGTTATTTCTGGCATGTGTGCACATGGGAAAATACACACGCACACATTAATTTGTTTTTTCTCAAACACTTTTTTAGGTTCCACTGAGAGCGAAATGACAAAGTCCAGCCCTTTGAAAATCACATTGTTTTTAGAAGAGGAAAAGTCCTTAAAAGTAGTAGCATCAGACCCAGAGGTTGAGCAGAAGACCGGTTGGTTTATAGTTTTATTTCTTTTTGGCTCTAGATATATTATAAGAAATAATGCAGTAATATAAGAATAATGTTAAACCGGGTGGTGGTGGCGCACGCCTATAATCCCAGCACTTGGGAGGCAGAGGCAGGTGGATTTCTGAGTTCGAGGCCAGCCTGGTCTACAGAGTGAGTTCCAGGACAGCCAGGGCTAATCAGAGAAACCCTGTCTCGAAAAAAAACCAAATCCAAAAAACAAAACAAAACAAAAACAACAACAACAAAAAGAATAATGTTGTGTTTTTAAATGTTCTATGATTTCAAAATACCTTTGTTTTCAAGCTAAGAAATATTGTAGCTTCCTTTAAGATGTGGTACTGTTAACAGTTACCATTAGTTTACTTTGTCAAAATTACCCAGTTGTGTTAAATGTTTTCCTGTACCAACTGCTGTATGTTTCTTCTAACTATAGAAGAGGCTTATTTTGAAAGTGCCTTTTAAGTTTGTTTGTTTGTTTGTTTGTTTGTTTTGAGACAGGTTTTCTCTGTAGCCCTGGCTGTCCTGGAACTCTCTCTATAGACCAGGTTAGCCTTGAACTCAGAGATCTGCCTTCTTCTGTCTCCTCTAAGTCCTGGGATCAAAGGTGTCCTCTACCACCACGGGGAGGGATTTATTTTTAAATCGTGTGTTTATCTGCCTGTGGGTGTGTTCACATGACTGTAGGTGCCGATAGAGTCCTGAAGAGATGCCACATCCCCTTGACCTAGATTACAGGTCATTGTGGGCACTAGGAACCAAATTTAAGTCCTAATATATAGTATGAACCAAGCTATCTGTCTAGTCCTTGAAAAAGAATTTTTTGGAAGTTAGAATCTTGTGTTCCTGCTTAAAACTTTCACCAAAATCCAAAGTGTTAATTTTTTTGTAGATCTAATGTTTATATCTTGGGAAATAATTTAGAACTTTTTAAATATGAGGAGAGTCCAGCTTTATATTGATTTCATATGCATTGGAGGTTGTCTTCTCTACCTTGTTAGGAAGTGATTTTTCTTAGGGTAACTATTTAGGTAGCATGAAAACGTAGCCTCCTCTGCCATCTGGATCATAGTATCTCCCCACTGGAATCTTTCTCAGAAGTAGTGCGCGAAGTCAAGATGAGTGCGGACGATGAGGACCTCAATAGCTCCACCGTCATCAACGACATCTTCAGTGACGTCCTAGAGGAAGGGGAGCTGGACGTGGGAAAGAGCCAGGAGGACATGGACCAGGCGGGAGCCGAGAACAGTGAGGAGCAGGAGGATGCGCTGAATATCTCTTCCATGTCTTTACTCGCTCCGCTAGCTCAGACGGTCGGTGTGGTGGATCTGGAGGTAAGAGGCTGTCCTTCCTCAGGCTCGTAGGAGAGTAAGCGTGGCAGGCCGCATGTCTCCTCCACTCTTGGTAAATGTGAATTTGGCAGTGTAGCCAGTGGTTGTGTAAATCTGACAGAATTCATTTAGAACATGAAACTAGTGATTTCCTGTGATCTCAGGTCAAGCATGCCCTCTTAAACCCTGGCCGTAAACATTATATATATATAAAACATGTTATAACTGTGGCTTCTCTACGGCATGGCTCTCTGAGCTGTTACACAAGGCCAGTAACAGTACCTCCATTCTAGAGCTGATGTAATTATTAAATCATAATTAAGTTAAGGACCAGAAATTCAGCTGACATTTACAGAGTCCCAACTTATAGTAATTTTATCATCCTAACCTTAGGAACTAGCTTTGGGGATGGCCTTAATTAGAGGTAACATTTTTATTTTTATGTATGTATTTATTTTGCTTATTCACATTACATCCTACTCACTGCCCCCGTCCTGGTCACCCCTTCTCCCACAATCCTTTCCCCCTCCTTCTTTCCCTTCTGAGCGAATGGGGTCCCCCTGGGACTCCCCCCACCCTGTCATTTCAAGTCTCTGTGAGGCTCGGTTCTTCTTCTCTCATTGAAGCCAGACAAGGCAGCCCAGCTAGAAGAACACATCCCATATATAGGCAATTAGAGATACTTTGTCTTAGAAGGTTTCATTTGGTCTGTTTCGTGTGTGTGGTGTGTGTGTGTGTGTGTGTGTGTGTGTGTGTGTGTGTGTGTGTGTGTGTGTTTGGTATGAGACAGGATCTCACCTAGCCTAGGGTAGCCTTGTATTTGCTGTTAGGTCAGTATAACAAGAATTGCAGCTTCAATTCATGAACTTTCTAAGTCTTTATAACAGGGTCAAGTACATCTTTATTAGTCAGTATAGGAACTATTATAATTAACACATTTTTGTCAGTGAGAAATAAGTTTATTCAATCCTGTTGAAAAAAATCTGTGCATTAGGACTCAACAGATTTTGAAAGCATTTCCTGTATCTTGCTGGTTGTAGATGTATGATGCTCCTGCAAAAAGTGTTGAGATGTTCGAATAAGTGGTAGTTGTTGAGTAGAAGTCAGGAGAATATGGTGCATGAGGCAGAACCTTGTGGGTCAGTTAGTTCAACCTAAAAAAGATTTTTGTCTTCATTTTTATTTTACTTGTTAGGTGTTCCTCCTGACTGCTTATATCCATCACGTGTGTGCAGTGTGACTCCACATGGTGGTCAGGAGCCACCACGTGGGGGCTGGGAATTGAACCCTGGTCCTCTAGAAAAACAGTGATTGCTCTTAACCAGTGAGTCATCTCTCCAGCCCCTAGTTTAGCTTTTGAAGCTCGGTTCAGTCTGGCTTTGTGAAGAACTGGGCTTTTCTGTGGTCAGAGCAGGCAATAGTCCCGCAGACTCAGTGCTGCTCGCCGCTTTGCTGGCTTGTGTGTTTATCCAGTTACTTTGTAGGAGCTTAATCTGTTTTGTTGTTTTTATTATAAATCAGTAGACTTGTTAGCTGTGTATTTCCTAGTAGCAGAAAAGAATTAATTATGTTTCAGAATTAAGTGGAGTATTATTCGTGAGGGACCCGTGTTGCTCGTCCATAACTCTTATGTGCGGATTCTGAGTGTGGTAGCGTGTCTGCAGCCCCAGGTGTCAGGAGGTTGTGGCAGGAAGACAAAAGCTAGAGGCTAGGAGATGCCACAGTGAAGATCATGTCTCTTAAAAGAAAACAAAACATTAAAAGCAAGGTTGAAAATAGGTCTAATATCTCATTTGCTGTCTTATTTCTCTGTAGAATGTAATTTCTTCACCTAAATCGGAATTGAGAGACACTAGCCTAAGTGCTGCAAGTCCTAAACCAGGGAAATTCCAGAGAACCCGCGTCCCTCGAGCCGAATCTGGTGACAGTCTCAGTTCTGAGGACCGCGACCTTCTGTATAGGTATGGCTGTTTGGGGAAGGCATCCCCTCACTGAGTTGGTTTAGATTGACAGGAGCAGTGTTACAACTTAGGTGTTGTTTACTGCACCTCTGGGTGTGTTGGGACAACTTTTTACGGCCCTGGGGATTGGACCAAGGCCTCAGGCCTGCCAAGCAGGAAGTCAGCCGCTGAGCGGGATCTGCAGCCTAGGGTTACTTCTATCGTTTCCACTTTCCCCGAATGATACTTCCATATGGGGAAACGTTGTGCAGATATTTTAAGTACGTAGTTCAGTTTCTGTTGACATGTTTCATAGAGTATTGTTCCTAGATCTTTTTTATTTTTTGGTTCTTATTTTAGTTTTTTCGAGACAGGGTTTCCCTGTGTACCCCTGGCTGTCCTAGAACTCACTTTGTAGACCAGGTTGGCCTCGAACTCAGAAATCTGCCTGCCTCTGCCTCCCATGTTCCTGGATTTCTAACAGTGACATTTTTCCCCTGAAGCATTGATGCATATCGGTCTCAAAGATTCAAAGAAGCAGAGCGCCCTTCCATAAAGCAAGTGATTGTTCGAAAGGAAGATGTTACTTCAAAATTGGGTGAAAAGAATAACATCTGTTCTGGTCAAGTTAATATCAAACAAAGAATGCAGGTATGCCCTGGCATGGGAAGATATGTTGAACTGTCTGGGACTTGATCATGAGCTCGCAGCCCTTCTAATCTCTTCCTGAGTGACTGCAGTGGGGACCGACCAATGCAGGGAGCCAAACTACTCCTGCACTCACCACAGAGTAGAGGATGTGCTATAGTGATTGCCTAGCACATGTGAGGCCCTGGTTCAATCCCTGGCACCCCCTGCCCTCCCAACATAAGTATAACTGTTAGGTGGATGATGGAAAGTGTGAGACCTACTGTGGTCTTCAAGGGGTTTG
Organism: Apodemus sylvaticus; assembly: GCF_947179515.1. NCBI lineage: Eukaryota > Metazoa > Chordata > Mammalia > Rodentia > Muridae > Apodemus > Apodemus sylvaticus. The sequence goes on from NC_067478.1 coordinate 110,797,573, forward strand.
CCGAAGAAAACAGTTTTTTTCTGTTTGGTGTTGCTTTCTGTGTGGGCTCTGGGGTCTGAACTCAGGTACTAAGACTTGTGCTGCCACAGACACTTTGCCAGCTTGCCTGTCCCCAGCGCCTCACTGAACGGTGCTTTATGTGGAGCTCAAGTCAGCAAGACAGCAATTTTAAAATCCATGTATGCACTGTAATGTAAAGTTATTAATTACTATATAATTAATTGCTATATAAACCAGGCAGGCCTCAACTTCATAAAGACCTGCCTATTTCAGCCTCTGGAGCGCTGAGGTTAAAGGTCTGTTATGCTTTATAGGAGTACAAAGCTTGCCGGGCCGGGCCGTGGTGGTGCACGCCTTTAATCCCAGCACTCGCGAGGCAGAGGCAGGCGCATTTCTGAGTTTGAGGCCAGCCTGGTCTACAGAGTGAGTTCCCAGACAGCCAGGGCTACACAGAGAAACACTGTATCAAAAGAGTACAAAGCTCTGCATATATGATAAACTTTCATTTCATAACATAAGGCCAGCAGAGCTAGGAGCTGAGGGAGGCAGGAAGACAGGTTGGCTTACCCGCCTCCGTGGCTGGTGTTTGTTCAATGTCAGGAGTTTAGTTTAAGCACAGGACAGTTTGTTAAAAGTTATTCTGGGGATAATTTAATTCTGTCCTGTATGTATAACAAACCGTACATAAATCTCCCCAAGGACAAATCAGACAAGACTTCATCAAAGCTATGTGTAACGTCCATAAAAATAGGTTCTATGGATTGACTGAGAAAACAAATTTTACTCTAAGGGTCTGGGGAGGGCTTGATGCTGGAAAGTCTGTAGTCACATAGATAGTGCCAAGGTCACCAGGTTAGAAAGAGTGCCTGCTCCAGCCTTCTGGTCCAGTGAGAAGGCTGCTCTTTCTCTCCTTGAGGGACTACTCTGTGTGAGTGACAGCTGAGTTCCTCTAGTGAGTGTCTGAGCCTTCACAGTCAGCAGTCACATTGTAGACTGTGTCCATTGGTGTAAATACTGTCACGTCTAGTCTGTTCAGAAGTGTGACCACAGTGAAGGTGTGCTGCACTGCACACCAGAAACAATCCTGGATTCATCACATAATTTGATTTTTTGGGTTTTTTTTTGGGGGGGTGTTGAATTTGGCTTTTTCGAGACAGGGTTTCTCTGTGTAGCCCTGGCTGTCCTGGAACTCACTCTGTAGACCAGGCTGGCCTCGAACTCAGAAATCCACCTGCCTCTGCCTCCCAAGTGCTGGGATTACAGGTGTGCACCACCACCACCCGGCTACATAATTTGATTTTTAATAATTTTTTTATTTTAGTTTTTTCTAGACAGGGTTTCTCTGTATAGCCCTGGTTGTCCTAGAACTCGCTCTATAGACCAGGCTGGCCTCGAATTCACCTGCCTCTGCCTCTGCCTCTGCCTCCCTGGTGCTGGAATTAAAGGCACATACCACCACCACTCGGCTTGAATCAATGTTCGATTGTGTTCAGAACCTTTTACAGGTGTTACATATTTTTTATGATGCTCACAGTTATGTGACCCACAGGCTAAAAATCTGTGATCCAAACCCTCACACGGTAAAACTGATTTTGACTTTTCTAAAAATGTTGGAAATTTTGCAATCAGATTAAATATAGTAGTAATGCTGATTAAAACCATGAATTTTCTTGTTTGTGATTTTCCTAGGAGCTCAACAATGACATAAATCTGCAGCAGACAGTGATCTATCAGGCCAGCCAGGCCCTCAACTGCTGTGTGGACGAGGAGCATGGGAAAGGGTCCCTGGAGGAGGCAGAGGCAGAAAGACTCCTTCTGATTGCAAGTATGTGTGATGACTTAGAAGGATCCTAGGTGACGTGAGCATGCGTGTGCGCATTCCTGTCTGTGCCTTCATCTAATGTGCAGACGGAGCACGCTGAGGTGGGAAGGTGCTATATATAAGAAAGCCAGTGAAAAGCTGACACACCATCATCAGTGGCTTGGAAATGAGACTCGACCTAACAGTCCATCAGAGAGACAGCAAATGGTTCTGTCTGTTCTTTCCTTCAGTTCCCTTTTCAGTGAATTCTCCTGATTGGGCTCTTCCTCAGAAATAGTTACAGCTTTCATATTTGGAATATTTAGTTGCATATTTTATATTCACAGCTGAGAAAAGAGCACTTCTGCTTGATGAACTGAATAAACTGAAGAGTGAAGGACCTCAGAGGAGAAACAAGACTGGTGTCATACCCCAGAGTGAATTTGTCCCATCTAAAGGGTCTGTCACTTTGTCAGAAATCTGCTTGCCTCTGAAGGCAGATTTTGTCTGCAGCACCGCACAAAAACCAGGTATGAGTCTGGATCTCGTGGTAAACTGAGGAGTCTACCTGGACGGGTTTGTTGGAGGAAGACGTAAGGAAGCACGCTTTATGATACATAGCTTCCTTCTTAGGTCTTTGTTCCTCATATTACAATATTTGAATAAGACCACTAGGGGGGAGCCGGCGGTGGTGGCGCACACCTGTAATCCCAGCACTTGGGAGGCAGAGGCAGGCAGATTTCTGAGTTCGAGCCAGCCTGGTCTACAGAGTGAGTTCCAAGACAGCCAGGGCTATACAGAGAAACCCTGTCTGGGGGGTGGGGGGAGGGGAAAGACCACTAGGGGAGATTTTACAAATATGCTTACCAATGCATGCAAGTATGACATTACTGTCTCAAAATAAGGCTGAACATAATTATGACATAAAATTCTCCGAAGCTGAGGTAATCATGACAGGAGATGCCATTTGACTTTCATTAGTTAGTTTTGTTATGAAAATGTGCCAATCACTTAAAAGAAGTTGTTTTACTTTATTCTAGTAAAAATTCAATAAATTATAGAAGTTCCTTCTAGAAATTTTGGATTATTGGATGTATGGCTGATGGTTGTTCAGTGAATGCTTCTATTGAAGTTGTCTTTCCTTTGCTGAATTAGATAACTACAGCAATCTTTTAAATTGTCTAATTTACTAAAAATCATATGGGAGTCAAGTACTGAGGAATATGGCAGCAGACTCTGAAAACAGGATAATTTCTAGAAAATTCAGTAAAATTAAAAGTGTGTGAAACATTGCATGAAAATTAAAATAATTTTACATTTTTATTCAATTAGAACTTTATCTCTACAGGTAAAGAAGTCTTTAAAAAAGTGAGAAGCTTTTGAGTTTTAGGGAAAATAAGAACTCTGTAAATGTTTGAGCCATCAGTGGGAACTGGCGGAATAACCTTGTAATGTCAGCTACTTGGGCAGCTGGGTAGAAGGTTGTCAGCTCAAGGTCAGATCGAACAACTTAGTGACAACCCTGTGTTTCAAAACAAAATGAAATATGTTGCTGTACATGTGTGAACTGTTCATCCTGTCCCTAGTTGGTGATACAGTGTTGCTGTACATGTATGAGTCGCTCATTCAGTATCTAGGACTTTAAAAAAACACTTTTTTAAAACATTCAGTGGACGTGGTGACTCATGTTTATAATCCTAGAATTTGGGAAGAGTGCAAAAGTATATTTCTCAAATTCGAGGCCAGCCTCTTAGAAAATGAGTTTCTGTTATCAAACAAATGAAGAGAAAGTTTGAATGTTATTTTAGGAATGAGCTAATTTAGGTTATAATTTTTGCTGTTGCCTGATTTTAGTATAATTTTGAAAACTTGATAATTTAGTATTTGAGATATATTTACATAGTAATAAATACTGAATAGTTAATGTTTTATTAAATATTATCCCTAAACATCTTCAATGGGTCTTTAATCTCAAGTTCGAAACAATAAAGCATATAATTTATCTTTTGGAGGCATATGCTACCTCCTGCCTCGTGGGTTGTAAGTGAGGGTGAGGAGTGGGTGTGCAGGTGTTTCGTGTCGTTAGCAGACCTTGACTGGGCTGTAGGTATCACATTGGTCTTTCTTAGGTTTTTGTTTTGAGAAATTTACATTTTATGTGAGTAGATGGCAGCCTCTGGTCTTCCAGAGTGCTGCTGCTAAGTGTGATTTTCCACTGCAATTTGTTCTTACAGATGCATCAAATTACTACTACTTAATTATGCTAAAGGCTGGGGCTGAACAGATGGTCGCCACACCGTTAGCAAGTCCCTCAACCTCTCTTAGTGGTGATGCGCTGACATTCCCCACTACGTTTACCCTGTAAGTGAACTGAGCAGCTCATGCTTCAGACAGTTTTCTTTTAATAGAGTGAAGACAGTCTCAGCATTTGAGTGGCATTTGTAATCTTATTTTCTCTGTTGTATTCCATGAGATGCAACTAAGGACTTTTTGTGCTAAACATGAACGTGCATTGTATCAGCAAGCTATATCCCAGACTTTTATAGTAATTAAAGTATATTTACATTTGATTGCTAACTTATTATAATTAATACGGTATTTTATACATAACCTCTGACGTTTTCACCCCTGTATATGGCGTATTTCTGGTTATGAGCCCCCCACTATCCCGCTTGTCTCACCTCACTCCTGCCGACCCCTTCTTTCTCCTCAGCTGCCTCCTCCTTCTTTCTCCTCAGCTGTTCCTTCTACTTTCTCCTGAGCTGTCTCCTACGTTCTCCTCAGCAGCCTCCTTCTATGTTCTCCTCAGCTGATTCCTTCTTCTTTCAACTGTTTCTTTCTTTTTGGTGGTGTTGGAAATCACCCCAGGGCCTCATGCTAGCCAACGAACTTCCTCTAGGATTGCTTATAAGAGCATGGACAGCCTATCAGTGATCACCCCACTAAAACATGTCTCCCCTCCTGTAACCATCTGCTCATTAGCAGGTTCCTGCTCAGAAGAAGAACCCTGTGAGCACCTCTCCCAAATTGTTGTTGTTGTTGTTGTTGTTGTTGTTACTAAATTCATTTATGAGGCACTGGAGAAATGGCACAACAGTTAGTAGCACAGGCTGTTTTTCCAGAGGATCCAGTGCCACCTTCTTGCTTCTACAGCCACTGCATGCCTGTGGTACACAGACATGCATGTAGACAAGGCACACACACATAAAATTAAAATAGTTAAATCTTTAAAAAATGTACTTATGGTTATTACCATTGTGTGCATGACATCCGTTCATGAGATAGGTGTGTGGGTTTGTGGTCAAAAGCTCGTGTGTAGAAGTTGGAGGGTAACGTTGTAGACTGTTCTCTCCTTCTGCCTATGGAAGTGCTCAGAACTGAACTTGGGTTGCTAGGCTTGTGTGGCAGACCCCACTTAGCTGCTGCGCCATCTCCTGGGCCCCTGTATATTTTTTAAATATGAACAGATAATCCAATTTTCAGTTGTTCAGTATAATTCTTCTTTCTGAATTATTTTTCTAATTGATATTTTTTGTGACTATAGATACCCAGTATATATAGTGCTTCAATAATTTGTGCTATTACTTTTATAGATACTTTAACACAATATTTTATTTAATATTTTCTTTTCTTTTTCTTTTTTTTTTTTTTTTGGAGAGTGTTTCCCTGTGTAGCCTTGGCTGTCCTAGAAATAACTTTGTAGACCAGGCTGGCTTAGAACTCAGAGTTGATCTGCCTGCCTCGGCCTCCCAAGTGCTGGGATCAAAGCTGCGCACTACCTCTCCCAGCTGTAGCAATGCTTTAGTATCAACAAAAAGATAATTAATGCCAAATACATATTTTTAAAACTACAGTCAAAATCTAATTTGAAAAATATTTCTGCCTTTCTTATTACTTATTTGATTTCGGACCCTGGGAGAAGGACGGAGGTGCGTATTTTACATACCAAAGCAGACCCAGGAACAGGGGAAGAAAGTTTCTTCTGGTAAAATGAGCCAGTTCCGAACAGATTAGGTTCTGTTCCAGGCAGGTTTGTTAGGGAACCACTGTCAGATGGGCAGGTTCACGGCCCCAAAGACTAAGCGGGGGAAGTGTCCAAGGGGGACAGGCAGGGGTAGCGGAGGGAGAGAGGAAGGGTGTTAGTGCAGGGAGAAGAGAAGGGGAGGGAGGGAGGGAAGACGAGAGATGATTCCTAGGTGTTAGGCTGGAAAACTCAGGGTTGGGGCAGGGTCTGCCAGGCAGGACTGAGGGATGCTGGGAGGACCTGGAGGCCGGGTCTGCTTTGGGATGTAAGATACACACCTCAGTCCCTTGTCCCGGGATCAGAAACAAATATTACTATTATTTATTTTAGAAACATCTCACATTGCCTGCATGTCACCGCTCAGGCATGAGGAACAGAGGAGGGCAGCTGGTGGGATCAGCGCTCCTCCTCCACAGGAAACTCTTGGGAGAGAGCTTGAACAGTTATTCAGGCCTGGTTCCTTAGCAGCCTTAGTGTATGGTACACGGCCACTGTCTTCTCACACCCCAGAAGAAGGCTTCCGAGCCACTACAGACACATGCTTGCTGGGAATCGAACTCAGGACCTCAATTCTCCTAACTGCTGAGCCATCTCTCCAGCCATAGAGCTCTTGATTTGATTTGATTTTTATAACATATTTCTGGGTTGTATTTTAAGAAAAAATGTGATTTTCCCATTTTTTAAAAATCATTTTATTATTCTTGACAGTTTCTCTTGTATTTCTTTAAAATCCAATTGAGTCTTTTACTTTGAGTCCTGTAATACTGTTCGCACATTATTTTTAAAGGTATAACTTTAGGTTTTTATTATAATTTTATTTACACCTTTTTTTTCCCCTCAGGCATGATGTCACCAATGACTTTGAAATAAATGTTGAAGTTTACAGCCTGGTAAGCAGTCAAAACTTTCTGAAAGGAACAATAATGTATTTCCTTAGCGATATCATATTTTAAGGTATTATGTTTTGGATTTGTGTATAGGTACAAAAGAAAGATTCCTCAGGCCCCGATAAGAAGAAGAAAGCATCCAAGTCCAAGGTGAGAATTACATGGACCTAGTAAAAACCCTGTAGTTTGATTCCCATCTAGGTTGGGGTTGCTGATGCTGTGAAGCGACCCTTGACCAGCGAGTTTTATGAAGGACAGCATTTTATCAGGGAGCTTGCGGTCCCAGAGGTGCAGCCCATTGCTGTGGCAGGAGCCATGGCAGCATGCTTACACAGTCCTCTGCCTGGACACGGACATCAGGGTCAGCAGGCAACAGAGACCGGGAAACACTGGGCCTAGGCCTGAGGATTTGAAATCTCAAAGTGCCGCGACCCCTCCCCCCCCATTTTTCTTCACACCCCCTAATACTGCATCTCCCAGGTGACTGAACATTCAAATCTGTGAGCCTACAGAAGCCATTCCTGTTCAAACCACCACAATCATCTTAGGGGTTCTCTCTCTCTCTCTCTCTCTCTCTCTCTCTCTCTGTGTGTGTGTGTGTGTGTGTGTGTGTGTGTGTGTGTGTATTTGAGAAAGGGTTTCTCTGTGTAGCCCTGGCTGTCCTGGAACTGGGATCTGTAGACCAGGCAGGACTCAAACTCAGAGATCTGCCTGCCTCTGCCTCCTATAATCGTTAGTTTCCATCATAAGTCTCAGTGGCATAAGGCTTTAAGTCAGTTACAGGCTGACATTTGCAGCCCTGCTGTAGGTGGTTCCGATGCAGAGTGTAAACGGCTGTGAGTGATCGTGCTCAGTGTGAGCAGCTCTAGTGCACGCAAAAGACATTTTATTTTCTGAGGACTGCTTACGAATAGCTGCTTCAGCTTCCCTCTGCCTCCTGCCGGCTCAGTGCTCGGCTGGAGGGCGTTGCTGCCTGACTAATCTCTGCTCTTGTGTTTGCTTCCTAAATCATAGAAGCTTTTTTGTCCTCAGTTGTACTGGCCCTGCTGGCACAGAGTTGAACAGCCTCTGAGCGGGGAGTGAGGGTGATTATGGGAAAGGCAGAAAGGAGATGTAAGAGACAGAGATGGGAGGACGGCAGGTCAACACCACACCAGCCTGGAGTCTATTTTTCTTAGTCCCCTTTTACCTTAGTACCGTGGGAAGCAAAGCCAAAAGCTAACAAACAATTGCAGAAATATTCACATAAGACTTCTGTTGTCATCTCGAGCTTCCCTGTTCCTTCCACCAAAGTCAATGGAGTCTTCAGCCCCTTGCCTTGAGCCTCAAGTGCACTCCTCTTACTGTCCCATCCTCTGCAGACTGGGTGCTCGGCCTACAAACCCTGACAGGAGGACTGTCTCTCTCTCTCTCTCTCTCTCTCTCTCTCTCTCTCTGTGTGTGTGTGTGTGTGTGTGTCTGTCTGTCTGTCTGTCTGTCTCTCTGTCTCTCTCTCTGTCTCTCTCTCTCTCTGCTTCAGAGAAGTGGCAAATGGCTTCCGACACAGTTTGTTTTGTTTCTTTTCTTTCATTCATTCTTTCTTCCTTTCTTTCTTTGTCTATCTCTCCCTTTCCTCCCTCCCTCTTTTCTTTTCTTTTCTTCTCTTTTCTTTCTTTCTTTCTTTCTTTCTTTCTTTCTTTCTTTCTTTCTTTCTTTCTTTCTTTCTTTGTGTTAACTTGGTTTTTCAAGACAGTTTATCTGTCTATCCCTGCCTGTCCTGCAACTCACTTTATAGACCAGTCTAGCCTTGAACTCAGAGCTCTTCTGCCTCTGGGGGCAGGGATTAAAGGCGTGCACCACCATGCCCAGCTGTCCTCAGTATTTAAATCTTTCTTTAAGTTTTTGTTGGGTGAAAAGGAAGAAAACTTTTTAAAAAATTCTTTGGCTCTACTTTAAAATAGGATACCAGTAATTGAAAACCTTGATAAAGTAATTAAGTATGGTCTGTTTATATTCAACAGTTATTTTCTATGTGATAACTTGGATTGCACTATTTAGTAGAAAATATGCTAAGTTCTCTTGTTTTCCAGGCTATTACTCCAAAGAGACTCCTCACATCTATAACTTCAGTAAGTAGAAATTTTCTAAAAATTGAATCCTTTGATAAATCTACATTTTGAATGAACCTACACATTGACTGACTAGCTTTAAATCTTGGGTATCATAGAAGTCTTTAAGATCCACTAATACTTGCCCAGTACTTGAGAGGCAGAAGCTGAGGGGTTACAAGTTGAAGTCCACTCTGGACTACATAGTAAGACGTTCTCAAAAGTAAGTTAAAATAGTTTAATTGTTGATACTTATATAGGAAGAAATATTTTTTCAAATGTCCTTGTAGTGTTAAAATTTTATACTTAACATTTAAATCTAAATAAAAGAAATAATTAATGTATCTTCTTTATCCTTTCTTTGTTAGAAAAGCAGCCTTCATTCTTCAGGTGAGTGGACTGAAACTATTTGAAGCTTTAGAATAATTAAATTTAGCAATTGCATACCTCTACAAATATATTTATCTGTATGCTCATACACACATGCCTTCTTGATTTGCTTTGCTTGGTTCACACACACGAGGTAACACTGGAAAACTTGGGCATGGTGCCTCACAGTTGTTGTTGAGATACTTGAAAGGCTGGAGCAAGAGGATTGCTGTCCTCTCCAGGCCTTCTGGGCTATGGGGAGTTCTAGGCCTGCCTGGCTGAAGGGATGAATTCCTTCTCAAAAGACAGAAGCAAATGAGAAAGAATGAGATGAAATAAAAGACAATGGGGCAGATTCTTTGTGGTAGTTTGATTTTATTCATGTGGAGGGTGAGACGTATTTCTTAGTGTCTTCGCCACTGTTCTATTACTGTGCAGAGACGCTAAGACCAAAGCAACTCTTAGAAAAGGAAGCATTTACTTAGAGGCTTGCTGACAGTTTCAGAGGCCGAGTCCATGACTGTTATGGTGGGACCCAGACAGACAGAACTGAGTGATTTACACTCTGATCCACAGCAGCATGGGGAGGGGAGGGGAGGGGGAGGAAGAGATTGGGGCTTGTCATGGTCTTTTGAAACCTCAAACCCCACACCTAGTGACGTGTCTCCAATGAGGCCATGTCTCTGCCAGCAGGCCACACACACCTCCTAATTCTTCAGTGGTTTATCAACGGAGCACTGAGCATTCAGATACACTGTGAGGCCATTCCCGTTTGAACTGCCATGCTTAGGAAAGCCAGTCTGAACTAAATGTCGTCACTCTGTTTCTCCACAGTTATGGCCAGTCCAGGAGGTCTCGGTGCTGTGCGCACCAGCAACTTTACCCTGGTTGGATCTCACACGCTATCGTTATCTTCTGTTGGAGACACTAAGTTTGCTTTGGACAAGGTAACTCAGCTGTACTTAGGATTGTGTTACACCAAAAAAGATGAGTCTGTAGACATTCCAGAGCACTTCCAAATGTTTAAACCTTTGGCTGATATACACAGTCTTTGAATTGTACATTTTAAAAGATACGGGTACATGTGAGTGATAATGTTAGGAGTGTTCTGTATTTTAGTAGTACAGCTAGTCCGACGCTTTCTGTGTCAGCCAGCTCAGTGGTATGTCTTACAGTTAGATGCTGTTTAAAACAATTGAATGCCTTATAGATTTGGGCTTTTTTATTTTGTTGGCCAGGGTCTTAACTGTGTCACTTAACTGAAACTGTCTTGGTCCTTCTGCCTCAGCCTCTCAGTCCTGGTATTGTAGGCATTACTAGCCACATCTTTTTAGAAATTTCTTTCCCTTATTCCTTCCCAAATTTAATGCGTTGAACTTCAGATCTCTATTTTACTGCTGTGGAGTAAAAAAAAATCTTACTTTTTACTCTTAAGTGTGAAATAAATAAGCTGATGAGACCATGGTAGGGTGTGAGGGACTTGGAGGTCAGCCCTTGGTTGGCTCCTCATACCTAGTATAATGTTATTGTTTTAGATACAGGTTTGTTTTACAGATAAATGTTTTAAAAATTTGTAAATTTGTATTGGCATATAGTAATTTGTGTATTTTAACACGTGTATACAGTGTAAACTAATTCAGTCAGGATAATTAGACTTCATGTCTCATTATTTCTTTATAACTAAAAAGACTTAGTTTTTCCTAAAATGTGTAATAGTTGTTATGACCTATAATCCTCCCACTGTGGTGTAAATACTAGACTTTATTCCTTCTAACTCATGGTGGGTTGTTTTTTCCTGTTTTTTTTCTTTTCATTTTTGAATTGAGGTCTCCTATAACCCAGACTACCCTCCGTGTTATTAATGTGTAGCTGAGGCTGACCTAGAACTTGCGACCTCTTGGTCTACCTGTAAATTGCCGAGAGTACCAACACGATAACATAGTTATCAAGCCTAGCTTGATTGTATCTTAGTCCTTGCCTGACCTTTAGTCCCCCATTCCGTTCCTCTTCCAGTTTCCCCATCTCTGAAGGGGTCGGACATTCTTTCCGACCTGTAAACAATCTCCCACATATGGCTGGAGCTTGCAGTCTTTAGAAGTTTGCATTCGTATAGAGAGCCCTGCAGTCAGAACACAGGGGAGCTGAGGCCTGCTCTCTGTTGTTTCTTCTCTGGTTTCTCAGCCACGCTGGAGGGTGGATACCGCACGTGTGCATGCTCAGCCTGTAAGCTAGCAGTTGACTTCAGAATTTTAAGCAAAGTCGCTTCATCTCTCTAGGATCTTATTTATTCTCATAAATATTAGATCAATACAAGCCAGCCTTACTTTAAACTATGAAAAAAGTTTTTTTCTTATTTTGGTTGATAGACAAAAGTGCTGACTGTGTTTAAATTTTTGACTACTATTAACACAAAGAACTGTATTTTAACATGCTAAAATCTAAAATTGTAACTTATTTAGTAATTCAACTAGTCTTAACACATTGAGTGATTCTGGGTCCTTTTTTTCTTTTTTCTTTTTTTGTTTATTTTAGATAAATTTTGATGTAAGAGAGCAGGAGCTACTGGGCTATTTGTTCCAGGAAAAGGTTGCTTTATTTTCTTTACTTAAAATTAATATGCTTAAGAAATCATTTTCTGCCTGTGTTATTTCTTATCATCTTATTTTAATGCTGCTGATTACGTATTATGTTGTAATGAATAAATTAAATTTAATAATTTTTTAAATCTGATTTTTTAAAAAACAGTAACTAACCAACCCTTGATTTCTAGTCCCATGTGTATTTGTTTCACTAAGCACTCCTGTATATTTTGATGTACTTGAATAATTAACAAACTAACAAAATATATAGAGAGACAAAGACATTATTCTTTAGGCTCTTGGGTATGGGCATCTTTTTCTCTACTTTCATAATTCTTCAAAAAAAATTTTTTTAATTCTTTAATTTTTCATTGCTTTGGAATTTTCTTTGTATGTTTTCTTCCATTTTATGTTTTTTCTTGTTTTTTTTTTTTTTAATTATTTCATTTATTCTTGACTGTCTTTAAACTTACTATATAAGCAAAGGTGGCCTTCAGCTTGGGACCCCCTTTACCTTCCAAGTGCTCTGAGCACAGCCATTGGTCTTCGTGGTTGAATCTTGAATGCCGGAGATCAGATTCAGGGCTTCAGGCATCGTAGACAAGGGCTCTACCAACTGAGCTGCATTCCCAGACCACATTTTATAATTTTTAAAGTCTGTATTCACTTTCTTATTTATTTTTTATCAGTACTAATTAGAATAGGAAATTAATAACTATGTTTAAGACTAAAATTGTTCCATATGTGACTTCTGATATGCTAAAAGAGCTATCAGTGTGATGTTTTAAGATTGTTCTTGTGTGTCTGAGTGTTTTGGATGTATGTGTGTATATGCACCTTGAATGTACCTGGTTCCTGCAGAGGCCGGAAGGAGGGAGTTAGATGCCCTAGAACCACAAGTGGGAGGTTTCCATATTGTTTGAGCTGATCCCTAAATTAAAAGCTGGGACTTGGGACCCAAATAATGAATCTCAGTGAGCTGCAGACGTTAAACTTGGTGTCAGTGTAACGTCTGAATACTCAGCTGTGTGCCTGAGCGGACAAAGCTCACCTGGCTTGAAAGAACCGATGAGGTGTGGGTAGAGAGGTCTTCTTAGGAAACGGAAATGTCACTTAAGGAAATAAAACAACTATAGAATTACAGGGGCTGGTGAGACAGCTCAGCAGGTAAGAGGTTCAGCCTGTTCTTCCAGAGGTCCTGAGCATTCCCAGTAATCACAACCTTCTGTAATGGGATCTGATGCCCTCCTCTGGTGTATCTGAAGACAGCTACAGTGTACTCATTTAAATAATTATATATATATATACATACATACATATATAATATATATTTCCTTAGACAGGTTCTTACAGTGTAGCTTTAGCTGATGGGGGATTCTCTGGAGAGGTTGTTTGCCCTGAACTCAGTGACCCACCTGCCTTTACCTCCCAGTGCTGGATTCCAAGCCATATGCCAAGCCACCTGACCAATTAGGTATTCTTATCTGTAAAGAAATCCAGCCTATGCCTTTTTACGCCAGGGTGTGGTGACCTGCAGTGCCCATCCATCCTGGAATAGGTCGAAGCTCTTCCCTCTGAATAGTTAGCAATGATGTGCAGAAAGACTCAGCAGAACCGATGGGAGCAGGGGCCTGTGAGCCTGTGTCTTAGTAAAGAATATTTGACATGTTTTGTTTTTGGTTTCTTGTTTTTGTTTTTCATAACAGGGATTCTGTGTGTAGCCCTGACTGCCCTGGACTTCTTGCCCTGTAGACCAGGCTGGCCTCCAACTCACAGAGATCTGCCTGCCTCTGCTTCCTGAGAGCTGGGATTAAAGGCAGGTACCACCACTGCCTGGCCCTTTCTTAACTTTTTAAATCTTATATAATAAATATTGCCATGCTACATAGACACCGTGCTTTAATTTGGAAGAAAATATCAACTCCTAAACTTAATTTGTAGGAACATTGTAGTTTCATTTTTTCTGTGTGTGTGTGTGTGTGTGTGTGTGTGTGTGTGTGTGTGTGTGTGAGAGAGAGAGAGAGAGAGAGAGAGAGAGAATATGTTGTGTATGGGGTCTTGGGATTCAAACTGACGGACTCATGCACAGTAGGGTACTTCTTCTCACTGATTTTGTCAATTTTTGCAGCATATATTAAACCTTCTGGCGAATTGTTCCATTTCTCTCGGATCTCTGTTGTTATAGACTTGATTTTCTTTCTTGAGGTCTCTTCGTGTAGTCCTAGCCACATATACGTTGTGATCCTCTGCCTCCGCCTCCTGAATGCTGGAGTCACGGGACTGGATCACAGGACTGGGTCACCGCCTCTGCCTCTGGTGGCCTTCCTCTCCAGTCTGTGTGGTCAGAGTGGCCAGGCTGTTTTCTGTGCCTTCCTTACTCAGTCCATCTGTCTCAGGCGCAGCCTGTGCTCACAGCTGTCACAGACCCAACAGGCCCTGTCTCCTCTGCTTTTCTCCTCCCTTTGCATTGAGCTCTTAGCTCGTTGACTTTCACTCTGCCCACATGTGGGTAATTACACCCCACAGTCAGCCTTTCTTTTTCTTGCTTTAAGAATAAATTATGAAGATGTTACCAAAGTTCATCAGAGAAACTTGCAGAATATTTAAACTTCATCCTTCAGGGATTGTTTATTTACAGATTGGGCCATCGTGTTGTATCATAAATCCTCGCACTGTCTTGTACTCTGTGGGTGTCAGATGTCCACCTCGGTCACCTTTTTCACTGATGTACACATTGCACAGGGCCTTCTTGGTCTCCAGGCGAGAGCAGCCAAGCAAACTTCAATTCAGGCAGGGCTGGGTAGGGCTGGGTGGCACATTTCCCTCTGGAAGCAGAAACAAGGGCTGGGGCTGAGCTGAGCCCCAGGACTCAGCCAAGCTGAGCCTTCCCTTCCTTTCCTGCCTTCCTGCTTCCACAGTCACTCTCTGCTTTGTTTTAAAGACTTGTTGTGTTTATTTGGTTTTTATTTGGTGTTCTTTGTTTTTTGTTTGCTTAGTAAACAGGGCTGGCCTCAAACTCAGAGATCCACTTTCGCCTGGCTCCTGAGTGCTGAGATTAAAGGCATGGGCCCACACACCCAGCAAGATTGTTTTTTGGTTTTTGTTACTATCTATCTCACTATGTAGCATAGGCTGGCCCCCAGCGTGGGGCAGTCCTCTCAGCCTCCAGAGGTTTAAACTCAAGTGCACCTTTGGGTTGTTTTGGTTCAGTTTTGTTTCAGATATCTTGAGACTGAGCTGGCCCTCTGGCTTCCAGCCTGTGTGCAGCTAGCATTTGCTCCTGAGATGTGGTAGGGAGGCCTGGCAAGCAGGGTCCCACTCACCCAGCGGCGGCAGGACAGGGGAAGTCCCTAGCAGAGGCCCATATATTCCTGGAGCCTAGTGCTTCCCACCTATTGCTTTCACCGTGGTTTGATGGCTTCTCCTTACCTTAGCCCAAACACCAGGAGACACTTGTTTGACTTTTTTTTTTTTTTTAAGAATTATTTATTTTACGTGTATGAGTTCACTGTGGCTGTCTTCAGACACACCAGAAGAGGCATTGGATCCCATTACAGATGGTTGTGAGTCACCATGTGGTTGCTGGAAATTGAACTCAGGACCTTAGGAAGAGCAGTCAGTGCTCTTAACCACTGAGCCATCTCTCCAGTCCTAATCATTTTATTTATTTAATTATTTGATTGAGATTTATGTTGTTTCTGCTTCTCCAGCTATTGTGAATAGTGAAAATGATTTTACAAATAGTGTTTGGCTTTTCTTCACAGGTTCCTTTTTTATCTCCGTTGGAAGGTCACATCTGTTTAAAGATAAACTGTCAAGTGAATTCAACTGTTGAGGAGAAAGGGTTTCTTGTGAGTGCCATCTCCTGCCCTTTGTTACCCTTTCTTCCGTTTTCCTAAAGCAGGGTCCTCAACATGTGGGTCTTGTCACTCCGGGGGCTGAATAGCCGGTTCACAGGGGTAGTGAGGAAGGAGGCAGGAGCATGCTCAGATTGATCCTGAGAGGATTGAACCTGCTTCTTTCTCTTACACTTGAAAGAGAAGTGGTAGGTTTCTTTCAACATTTTGTTGTAAAAAATGGCAGCTGCCTAAAAATGCTGGCATCACTTTACAAAGTACACGCGCTGGCTCTCAGTTTTGTCACTACTCTGTCTGTTTGTAAGACAGACTCTCACTCAGCTCTAGCCGTCCTAGAACTCTGCCTCCCAATTAAAGGCATGTGGCACCGGGCCCAGCTTGATCTAGATATTCCTCAGTGCATTTTTGACAAAAACAATCAAACTTTTATTACTGAGCTGAAAGATAGGATAAAATCATGCAAAAAATTTATATAAAAATATCATAGCATATGGAAACTTTTTCTTAAGTTTCTAATGTCAGCCAGGTGGTGCACACCTTTAATCCCAGAGTTTGGGAGGCAGAGGCTCAAGGGTTTCTGTGAGTTCAAGGCCAGGCCAGCCTTATTTACAAAGTAAGTTCCAGGAAAAGCCAGGGGTGTTACAAAGAAACACCATCTCGGATGGATGGGTGGGTGGATGGGTGGGTGGGTGGATGGATGGGTAGAGGGAGGGAGGGATAGATGGATGGATGGATAGAGGGAGGGAGGGAGGGATGGATAGAGGGATAGAGGGATGGGTGGATTCTAATATCAGTTTTTTAATTAACTTGCAGACCATATTTGAAGACGTTAGTGGCTTTGGTGCCTGGCATCGCAGATGGTGTGCTCTCTCTGGCAACTGTATCTCTTACTGGACTTACCCAGATGATGAGAGGCGTAAGGTAGTTGTCACATTCAAGTCAGTGGGGAAAGTCCTGCTGGGCTTGTGTGGTGCGTCATGAGTGCATGTCCCCTGTCCCCACTCCTTAGCTTCCCTTCCTTATGAATAATGAAGAATAACTGTTCATGTTCTGACTGTGCCCTTCCACAGCTAACAATACATAGCATCCACGAATCATTTCCCTGCCCCTCCTACTCCTGCCCAGCTCCTGCTGGGTACTGAGCCCACAGTCTTGACTCTGGTCGCCTGCTGGGCAAGGACGGTGCTGCTTGCCTAATCTCTAGACTATGAATTTGTCTTTTTCAAACAAAAACAAATGCTTTTTAAAATAAACTTTTTTTGATAAGATATTCTAATATCTTTCTAAAGCAATAGACACCTATAATGTTTTTAATAGTTACTAAATAGCATTACAGTATAGTAATTAAAATTATAAAATATTTTTAAAAGATCTATTTTTATTTTATATGCAAAAGTGTACTGCCTGCATGCCTGTCTGCATCACATGTGTGCCTGGTGTCCGTGGAGGCCAGTAGAGGGCGCCAGATCCCCCGCTCCCGGAGTACTGACAGTTGTGACCACCATGTGGCTTCTGGCAACTGAATCTGGGTCTCCTGAAAGAACAGCGAGTGCTCTTAACCACTGAGCCATCTCTCCAGGCTCTAAAATTATTATTATTTAAAATATATTCTAAAACATTTGAGAGATTCACGAAAGCATTAAAGAAGCAAACAAACAAACAACTTGCGTGAGCTCTCCAGTTGAGCCTCCCCGTGTGACTTTCTCCTCTACTCGAGATCCTGCCTGTGGTGAGAGTCCTGCGCCTTTGTAGTTGTTAGCATTTTAGTGTGTGTATGACTGCACATTGCTGACTTACACGCAGGACCCCTGTCCCCACCATCCGGTCAGTGTGGGACGTGCAGTTGCTCTGGGCTGGCATGTTGCCCCAGTTTGTTCCTTTCCCTCCAGTGGATACGATTCCATTGTATGAACGTGTCACAGTGAATCGATTGGTTTATTGTGCATGTGCAAACGTGATGATTTCTACACTGCTGCGTTTAAATGCAGCCTGTGGCTTTTCATAAGGCCAGTGAGGTTGAAGTGGAGGGCGTGAGCAGCAAGGCTGTGGAAGGTGAAGACGTACCCCAAAGCCTCAGGAGGGCGTGTGTGTGGAATGTATGAGGATTGTGAAAAACTAATTGGTTTTTCTCTGCTCCCTAAGAATCTGTGTGATGCTGCTGATGCGGCAAATCAGTTTGCAGTTGTTGTCAGAGGTGTAGAGAGGAGCTAGGATTTAGTCACTTAGGTGAAGCAGACTGAATCGGATTCAGCAACATCCTTTTCCTCTTGGTAGCTCTGCTCACCTGTAGATGAAGGTAGACAGTCTGTAGATGGCACTGCATGTTCTCCTAAGTTCTCCATTCTCGTAAACACTTTTGAGTCACCAGCTTTTGTCAGTCTGATTGAGACATGCATTCTTTGTGTTTGTCTTTGTGTCTTCATTGCTAGAGTAGCACCTTGTCTTCTGTGTATGGCCTTTGTGATGATTTGAATGAGGCTCATATATTTGAATACATGGACTCTGGTTGGTGACACTGTTTGGGAATTAGGAAGTATGCCAGCTAGTTTTCTTTTTTAGCTTGATTCAGGCTAAAGTTATCTGAAAAGAGGGAACCTCAACTGAGAAAATGCTTTTACAAAATCCAGCTGTAGGGCATTTTCTTAATTAGTGATTGGTGCAGGAGGGCCCAGCGCGTGGAGGGTGGGGCCATCCGTAGACTGGTGGTCCTGGGCTCTATAAGAAAGCCGGCTGAGCAGTGTGAGTTCCTGTCCTGACTTCCTTTGATAAGGAAATGGAAGTATGAGCCAAATCAACCCTTTCCTTCCCTGGTGGGTCTGGCCATGCTGTTTCACCACAGCAATAGGAACCCTCACTAGGACAGGAGGTGTGGCCTCTGAGGGGGTCACTTGGAGTTATAAATCCCATGCCTTCCCACTTAGCTCTCTCTGCCTCCAACTTGAGGATCAGGTGTAAGCTCCTGCTACTGCTGCAGCGCCATTCCCAGCTGCCTGCTGCCGTGCTCCTGCCGTGATAGTCACAGACTCTGACTGTCTACCCTCAGGAGCCACGAGCTACCCCCAGCATTTTCCTCTGTAAGTTGTCTTAGTCGTGTTCTTTGTCACAGCAATAGAAATGTAGCTGAGACAGCCATTTATATCTTGTCATACTTTGGTCCATTTCTCTCTCTGTCTTTTTGGCCCAGTCTTGCCATATGACGCAGAGGGTCCTAGAACCCGAGGTTCTCCTGACCCTGCCTCCTTCTCAGGGTCTGGGGTCACAAGCATGTGCCACTATGCACTAGAGCAGGCACTCGTTTTCTCCAGTCTTTACCTTTTTTTTTTTAATTGAAATTACATTTCCCTAGTCTTTGGTTTGACTTCACTTTCTATTGTTCAGGGAATTGCATCTATCAGCTTGTTATACTGCTTGTTTGTACTGCTTTGTCTTAACAACAAAAAACAAAACAAAGACCATCCTTACCTTGCAGTCAGAAAAATGACCTTTTTGCTTTCTGTATTGATGTACTCACGTCTGAACTTGGAACTAAGAGCCACAAATGAGAAGGCACACGGTGTCCGTCTTTCTGGGTCTACGGTACTGTACTTAGTATATTTTCTTGTTCCAGCTGTCTAAAAATCTCATTTTTTTACAGCTGAATAGTATTCCATACTGTGTATGTGCCACGTTTTCATTCTCCATTGATGAGGTGGAGACATTTGCATTGTCTCCATTTCCTAACTGTTGTGACCTGAGCAGCGAGCGAGGGATGAGCCCGCCTGAGCGAGCGTCTGGGAGTCCGCACGGCACAGGGCTGTTCTCACTCAGAGAACCCACTGTCTATTAACTCATGTTCTGATGGTCCTTTGTGTTCTTTCCATATCATAACTATTACAAGTAATCCTGCAATGAGATAGATTTCCTTGACATACTGGTTTTATTTTCCAGAGCAATCCCACTAGTTTAACTAGTGAGACTGCTGTATCATATGGTAATTCTATTTTAAAAAAATTTGAGGAACCTTCTATTATCAAAAATGAGTTTATCTACATAGCTTTGTGATGTTTTTGGATGTGTGTGTAGTATGTCTGTGTGTGTTCAATTGTGGAGACGTGTATAGTGTGAATATGCACGCATAGTCATACGATAATGTGGGGTTGTCCTCAAGTGTCCATGGAGCACAGATGTGTTAGTACTGAGCATGCGCCCACGCCCAGATGGGCCACGTCAGTCCACTGCCTGGAGTCCCTGGATTGTCAACCTGTGTGTTTGAAAACAGTCTGGCTGTTAATAAGTGGTTGATAAGTGTGGATCATTGTCCCATCGTTGAAAGCAAGTGTATGTGCGGCCTGGTGCAGGGGAGGCTCCCAGGTCATCAGTAGCTGCGTGCTTGTTGATTCCTGGTCGTTAAACATTTTAAGTTAATGGCTTTTTAACTTTAGTTTATAAACATAAAAACTGCTTAGTAGTTCTGGAAAGACTCAATGAAGCAGTATTCAGCAAAACCAGAACGGGGAAGTGGGAAGGGGTGGGTGGGAGGACAGGGGGAGAGAAGGGGGCTTACGGGACTTTTTGGGAGTGGGGGGGCTATGAAAGGGGAAATCATTTGAAATGTAAATAAAAAATATACCGAATTAAAAAAAAAATAAACTGCTTAGTATTTACTGACTTAAATAGCTGTGCTTGTTTTCTACTAATACTTTGTACATTTTATTTTTTCAAGAATCCCATAGGAAGGATAAATCTGGCCAATTGTATCAGTCATCAGATAGAACCAGCCAACAGAGAATTTTGTGCAAGACGAAACACTCTGGAATTAATTACTGTCCGACCACAAAGAGAAGACGACCGAGAGACTCTTGTCAGCCAGTGTAGGGACACACTCTGTGTCACCAAGTATGTACTGGTACTATGCTTATTTCTGTCAGCTAAGTAATTTCAGGCTTTGTTCTTAGGCATATGGAAAACGTCAGTGAGGTCAGGTCTATCATAAGTATAAACACCATGGCCAAAAAACAATTGGAGAAAAGGGTTTATTTGGCTTTCCACTTCCATAACACAGTCCATCACTGAGGGAAGTCAGGCCAGGAACTCAAGCAGGAGCCTGGAGACAGGAAGGGAAACAGAAGCACGGAAGAACTCTGCTTGCTTCTCATGGCTTGTTTGATACACTTTCTTAAACCCAGAACACCTGCCCCGGGTAGGAGCGTCCACATCAGTTCTCAATCAAGACAAAACCCCACAGTTACCCTACAGGCCAGTCTGCTGGTTTTTCAGTTGAGCTTTTTCTTTTCCCAGGTTACCCTTTGTCAAGTCAGCAGAGACTCCAACAAAAATGCCCAAGACAAACTTGAAGTCAGTCTTCAGTTATGATTAGTAATGGAGAGTAGAATGCCACACAATCTTTATTCATCAGATTGTTGCTGGATATAGACATGGGGATGTGTAGCAGTCACTCAGTGAGACCTGAGATTCCAGAGAGAGAGGGAGGGGAGGGAGAGAGAGAGAGAGAGAGAGAGAGAGAGAGAGAGAGAGAGAGAGGAGAGAGAGAGAGAGAGAGAGAGAGAGAGAGGAAAAGGAAAGGAAAGAAAAGGAAAGGAAAGGAAAAAAAGGAAACACTAAGACATTACTGTGGTGATTAGTTGACCCAGTCAAGAATGGTGGTACACCACTGTACAGAGAAGCACTTGGCTATTGGTTTGCATCCAACTATTGGTAGGCAGCAAATCAGGTTCGCTGAGGGATTTATGTTTTCTAAGCAAAGGCATTGGGGGTGGGGTGGGGGGGTGGAATGGTGGAGATGGAAGCTGACCTTTGTTTGCCCTTGCAGGAACTGGCTCTCTGCAGATACTAAAGAAGAGCGGGATCTCTGGATGCAGAAACTCAACCAGGTTATTGTTGATATCCGCCTCTGGCAGCCCGATGCATGCTACAAGCCTGCTGGAAAGCCTTAAACCAAGGGAGCGTCTGTCTATACCATGGAGAGACTTTGCTAGCTGTGTCACAAAGTGTCTTAAGAAGACATAGTTAGAAGCACCAGATTTGCAAGTTGTATTTTATGCTTTAACATAAAAGGGTATGTGCAAATATTCACTACATATTATGCAGTATTTATATCTTTTCTATGTAAAACTTCACCCAGTTTGTATTTCATTTATACATGTTTGAGAGTCAAGTACTAATATTTGTGAGAATTGATATTCGTGCTAAATATAACATTAAGAGTCTCTTTTTATAGAAACCTCACTAGCCAGTTATTCATGACAAAAGTATATATTATAATCAAGTTCTGAATTGTCCTTTGAAGCTGTGGGTTTTAAGGTCTCCCGTAGGTCGCAAACAGAAACATGTAGTTTGCTGAGTCCCTCTCCGGCCTCAGTGGTTTTTTATAAAGGTTGTGGCCAGTCACAGCTCATGATATGACTGGAGTACTGCAATGAGAAAGGACAACAAACGCTTACCAGCTTAAGCTAGTCGGAGCTGCTTTCTGAAGAGCGGTGGGCAGTGACACTGTAGCATTTGGGACTGCATATTCTATACAGAAGCATTAAGAATCACACAGCTTGTGGTCACTCTGATCCTAAGTGCACAGTGTGGTCACATTTTCACAGAGTTCAAGCTTTATTAAATAGTTATTTTCATATATCTTAGAGTCCTCATATTAACATATTAGCTTTTTCTCTTACAATAAGAACAAATGTAAATTGAAGAACACGTACATAAGTACCTTTACCAAGCTGCTGGACTACTCCTTTGCTTCCCAGAGTTCTTGTCTTATGTTCCCTTCCTGTTTATCTATGACACTTTCCTCAAATCTGTTTTGAGATCACTGAAAAATATAGTAAGCTATGTATTACCTTTAAAAGCCCAATACCTTCTTGCAATTTAAAAATATTGAAATGCATGGCTTCAGTTCTTACAGTTTGTATTTCTTTTCTGACTGTTAATTGATGGTTTCATTTATAAACACTAAATTCTATCACTTGCCATTATATTTCCTACTCATTTAAATGTGGATTTTCTTATGTATATTATAAAAGTATTTTATGACATAAATAAATAAATTGTCAAAGGCATCAGTTATTTAAGAAATCATCTGTGTGATGTATTGCTGTATATGTCCTGGTTGTATGTGGGACATTGTGCTGACACTACGTCGTCCATATCTTCATATCTAGCCTAGCCTTTATCTTACTGAATGTTCTTGGGGTTGGTGTTACATGAGCAGGTATGTGAAGAACCCTTTCTGGGTGTTTCAGCAGGATGTGGTGATGGGCGCATGTTTGAGGAGGAGGTGGGTGAGACTGAGTAGTCAGCTGCTAGAGCAGGAGCAGGTGACCCGCATTCACGACAGCGGTCACGAGAGCACAGAGACGCTAGGCAGATGTCTCCTCTCGGTCCCAGGATTGCCTCTTCACTTCACAGCAGACTGTGCGCATAGTCCACAGACGTGTGCAGACTTCCTATAACACGCTGCTTGTTATAAAGTATCCCTTAAAGGTTGTCTCAGTTTATGTATGAAATGCAGTTTGGGAAGTTTACAATATATGTTCATTACTTTTAATGGTTAATGAAACAATCTAAAATCTCCTGAGTAGGAAAAATTCATTCTAGTTTAAGTTGGCCTGTGGGCATTTCTGTGGGGGATTTTCTTTTTTAATTTATATATTTATCTCTGTGTGTGTGTTTGTAGGGCCATGTATGAAAATATAATGTAATCCATTATTATGTACAATTTGTTAACATATGCTAATATATTATAAAACTCCATTCTTACAAATATCTGTAGATAAAGATAAACACAAAAGGTAAATATTCATGACATGATAATAAAAGAATTGATGTGCAAAATATAAAAGACTTGCTGTCATTGAGCATTCATCATGTATTGGGGTTCTCCTTGGTGTTACCATGTATTATTTTGATGAAATGAACAGTAACAGTAACAGCATAGCAAGTGACAGACCTATGTAAGCCTGTGTTCTGGTCCAGAAGCCACAAGTTTCACTATTACACTGTGATAGTTCTCAAATTAGTAAGTAAAAGAATATTTAGCCTGGGTAAAGAATATTACCAGTAAGTGTAAAGTCACAAACAAAAATCCAAAGATGCAACATATGGAAAGGAAATAAATTAACAGAAAAACAAATATAAATCGCCACTTTGGTGAGAATAGAAAGTGATACAGCTTTCTTGATGAAAGCTTCTTTAAAAAAAAAGATTTATTTATTTTATGTATATGAGTACACTGTAGCTGTACCAATGGTTGTGAGCCATCATGTGGTTGCTGAGAATTGAACTCAGGACCTCTGTTTGCTCTGGCCCTGCTAGCTCTGACCCAAAGATTTGTTTATTTTATGTAAGTACACTGTAGCTATTTTCAGACACACCAGAAGAGGGCATCATATCCCATTACAGATATTTGTGAGCCACCATGTGGTTGCTGGGATTTGAACTCAGGGCCTTCAGAAGAGCAGTCAGTGATCTTAACCACTGAGCCATCTCTCCACCCCTTGATAAGAACTTCTTAATGTAACTGAGAACTTTGAAAGGTTAATAGCTGAGAATCCATAAAAATACAAATTCAGAACCAATAATAAAAAATTAGGGCATACTTTCTCTACAAAATACTGCATAGTGTAAAAAAAAAAAAAACTGAATTAGGCCCACACATCTAGGAAAAAATTTAAATGTGCTGTCCATGTGAAATTGTAGTATACACTTACATTGACAGTTAATGAAAATATGGAAGGACCACTTTAGTTTTCACTTGGGAAGGGGAGAGATTTGTTTTGAAATCAGGCTGTACTTCTGGACTATTTCATATGGTTATAATGAGAATATTTTCGTTATATTGAATAATTGCATTGGATATTCTGTGATGGACTTGGGAAAATTTTCAAAATTACAAGTCAGAATGAAGAATTGAGTAAGCAGTGAGCCAAGGGCAGAACTGGCTGTGGGACCCTGTGGTGGGGATCCATCCTGTAACGTAGCTTCTCTGTTCTCAAAAAATACTTCCCAGATTTTAGCTCAGTGGCTGTCTTAGGGTTTTACTGCTGTGGACAGAAACCATGACCAAGGCAAGTCTTATAAAGAGAACACTTAACTGAGGCTGGTTCAGTCCATTATCATCAAGGTGGGAGTATGGCGGCATCCAGGCAGGCGTGGTGCAGGAGGAACTGAGAGTTATACATCTTCATGTGAAGGCTGCTAGTGACTTCCGAGAAGACAGGATGATGCTTTTAAAGTCCACAGTGCCCACAGTACTACACTAAAAGGGCCACACCTTTAATAGTGCCACTCCCTGGGCCAAGCGTATGCTGGTCTCTTTTTACTCACTCCCAGTTTCTTAGCTGCAGGTAACCAGCGTCAATTGTCCCGGTAATTCCTTCTACTCTACTCTAAAGCCAGAGCTCCATGACCAAAGCTGCTAAGTTCTGCTACTGGGACTGGAAATGGCTCCTTTCCGGTAGATACCAGCTTTCTATTTTCCAGCTCCTTCACTGCCTAAGCTTGGTTGTCCTGGCGCTTGCCGTGTAGACTACCTTGAACTCGAGTTGTGCATGCCTCTGTCTAAGACTGCTGGGACTGAAGGTGTGTCCCACCTGCCTGCACCCCAGCTTCTCTTTACCTTTCACAAGATCTTTATAAGGTCTGCATTGTAGACACAGTCAAGTTGACAACTGAATTGCCGTCACAATCCATCCCTTTGTCAATTTGACACAATCATGTCTCCTTATGTCCACATGAAAACAATAACAATAACCAGTCAGGTCACATTAACACCTAACATGATATACGATCCCTTGTTCAAGTGCAAATGCATAAACAATTTACTCTTTCTAGTTTTTCTCTCTAAGCTTGCTGTGCTTGGTCAAAATGCTCCTCAGAAAAGTAATCCATCGAACAGAGGCAGACCCTGTGGACAAGGGCAAAAACCAGCCACATTCTTCTCTAAAACATAACAAGAATGATTTCTAGACAACAGTCTAAATCTCTTCTCTGAAACCTCTTGATCCAGGCCCCTAAAAGTCTAAATCACCCTCAGTACCAATGTCTTCTTTCATATTATTCCTAGGATGGTCCATAAAGTCCCCAAGTCCACATTCCTCTAAACAAAAGCATGTCACGCCCATCACCTCAATACTCCAGTCCCTTGTACCAGTTTCTGTCTTCGTTAGGGTTTAATTGCTATAAAGAGACACCTTGATCACAGCAACTCTTACAAAGGAAAGCATTTAATCGGGGCTGGCTTACAGTTTCAAAGGTTTGCTCCATGATGATTCCTGCCAGGAAGCAAGGCAGTGTACAGGCAGATGTGGTGCTAAGAATTCTTAAAGAGACACTTGGTTTCCAAGCTCTGGGTCAAGACCCATTTGGGGTCAAATGACCTTGTGATGAGGTCACAATCTGCATATCGGATTGTTACATTATGATCCAGGGCAGTAGCAAGATTACAGTTAAATGAAATAGCAATGAAAATAATTTTGTGGTTGGGAGTCACTACAAAATGAGGAACTGGGTTAAACGGGGGCAGCATTGAGGCTGGGAACCATTTCTCCGGAGCCATGATTGGCCTGGAACTCACAATGTGGGCTTCAAACTTACAAGCCTTTTGCCTCAGCCTCCCAACCACTGGGTTAATACTCAGGGGCCATCAACTTTCCCGCCTGCTGTTTTGTTTGTTTGTTTTGTTTTGTTTTGTTTTGTTTTTCCTTCCCCAGGGTGTGTCTGTGTGTGTGCTCAGTAACCTGCATTTGTGACCCAGAAAATGGAAGTGGAGGCCTGGTCTGTGAAGGGTTAAGGCTGGCCCAACAGTGGTTTGTTAACCCAGGATTCAAGATTCCCAGAGCAGCAGTGCCCCGAGGTTTCGTCCCTTCTGCACTCCTTCCACCCTGCTCCCTCAGGGCTCTGTTAAGGTCAAAACACAGGAGCATGCGTAGAGCTGGGTTCAGATCTTACCTACAACCCTGGTGTGGTGGCTTAGACCTGTAATCCAGGCCTCTGGGAAGGGTGATACATGAAGAAAGATGGGCTGTACTACTCAGCTATTAACAACAATGAATTCCTGAAATTCTTAGGCAAGTGGGTGGAACTGGAGAATGTCATCCTGAGTGAGGTGACCCAATCACAAAAAAACACACACACATGGTATGCGCTCACTGAGAAGCAGATTTTAGCCCAGACGCTCAGAATACCCAAGAAACAATTTACATATCAAATGATGCCCAAGAAGAAGGAAGGAAAGGACCCTGGTCCTAGACAGGCTAGATGCAGCAGTGTAGGGGAATACCAGGACAGGGAAGGGGTTGACTGGGGAACGGGAGGAGGGAAGAGGGCTTATGGGACTCTCAAGGGGGGGGGGGGGATCCAGGAAAGGGGAAATCATTTGAAATGTAAATAAAGAATATATCTAATTTTTAAAAAAAAAAAGAAAGAAAGATGGATTGTCCCAGAACAATATAGTGTATAGAGAGAACCCAAGACCAAACTGGGCAACTTAGTGAGACCATGTCTCAGAAAAAAGAGGGCAGCACACAGTTCCATAGTAAGGCACTCACAACAGCTGAAGGCAGTACAGAAGGCCAGCTGTGAGGAGGCAGCTTGCACTGGTGAGTCTGTCTGGCCTGGCAGAGCAGAGGATCCAGTCCAGAGGCCTCTGGTGGGAGCCTTCCGGTCTCCACCTCTGGATCAGGAACAGCCTGGGCCACAGCACTCCAGGCAGTGCAGAAGGCCAGCTGTGCACCCGGAGGCCGGCTGCAAGGAGGCAACATGCACTGGTGAGTCCTGCATTGACAACAAGACCAACTAACACCAGTGAGATCTAGATGGCAAAAGGCAAACATAGGAACGTTACTAACAGAAATCAAGGCAATATGGCAGCATCTGAACCCAATTCTCCGTTAACAGCAAGTCCTGGATACCCCAACACACCAGAAAAACAAGATTTGGATGTAAAATCATTGGTCATGATGCTGTTACAAGAATACATGAAGAACATAAATAAATCTCTTAAAGAAATTCAGGAGAAAATGCATCAAAAGTTAGAAGCCCTTACAAGGGAAACAAAAAATCATTAAAAGAAATTCAGGAGAATATGGGTCAAAAGACAGAAGCCAATAAGGAGGAAACACAAAAATCACTTAAAGAAATACAGGAGAACTTTGGTCAACAGGCTGAGGTCATGAAAGAGGAAACACAAAATCTCTTAAAGAATTACAGGAAAACACAAACAAGCAAGTGAAGGAGCTGAGCAAAACCATCCAGGATCTAAAAACAGAAGTAGAAACAACTAAGAAATCACAAAGGGAGACAACTTTGGAGATAGAAAACCTTGGAAAGAAGTCAGGGGCCATAGATGCAAATATCAACAACAGAATACAAGAGATAGAAGAATCTCAGATGTCGAAGATACCGTAGAAACCATGGACTCAACAGTCAAAGAAAATGCAAAATGCAAAAAGCTTATAACCCAAAACATCCAGGAAATCCAGGACACAATGAGAAGGCCAAACCTAAGGATTATAGGCATAGATGAGAGTGAAGATTTACAACTTAAAGGGCCAGCAAATATCTTCAGTAAAATTATGGAAGAAAACTTCCCTAATCTTTTAATTTTATTTATTTATTTATTTATTTTTGGTCTTTTGGATTTGGTTTTTTCAAGACAGGGTTTCTCTGTATAGCCCTGGCTGTCCTGTCACTCTGTAGACCAGGCTGGCATCGAACTCAGAAATCTGCCTGACTCTGCCTCCCAGAGTGCTGGGATTACAGGCGTGCGCCACCACCGCCTGGCAACTTCCCTAATCTCTTTAAGAGAGAGATGCCCATGAATATACAAGAAGCCTACAGAACTCCAAACAGACTGGACCAGAACAGAAATACCTCCCATCACATAATAATCAAAACCCCAAATGTACTAAAGAAAGAAAGAATATTAAAGGCAGTAAGAGAAAAAGGCCAAGTAACATATAAAGGACGACCTATCAAAATCACACCAGACTTCTCACCAGAGACTATGAAAGCTAGAAGATCCTGGGCAGATCTCATGCAGACTCTAAGAGAACACAAATATCAGCCAAAACTAGTATACCCAGCAAAACTCTCAATCATCATAGATGGAGAAACCAAGATATTCCATGACAAAACCAAGTTTACCCAATATCTTACCACAAACCCAGCCCTACAAAGGATAATAGGAAGAAAACACCAATA
The DNA here is from genome assembly GCF_947179515.1 of Apodemus sylvaticus. Taxonomy (NCBI): domain Eukaryota; kingdom Metazoa; phylum Chordata; class Mammalia; order Rodentia; family Muridae; genus Apodemus; species Apodemus sylvaticus. Next base: position 110,826,374 of record NC_067478.1, read on the forward strand.
CAAGGAGGGAAGCTTCACCCTGGAAAAAGCAAGATAGTAACCTTCTTTCATCAAACCCAAAAGAATATAACCAATCAAATATAAAAAATAACATCAAAAATGACAGGAAGTAATAATCACTTTCCTTAATATCTCTTAACATCAATCTACTCAATTCCCCCCAAAAAAGACATAGACTAAGGGACTGGATATGTAAACAGGACCCTACATTTTGCTGCATACAGGAAACACACCTCAGTGTCAAAGACAAACACTACCTTAGAATAAAAGGCTGGAAGACAATTTTACAAGCAAATGGTCTCAGGAAACAAGCCAGAGTAGTCATTCTAATATCAGATAAAATTGACTTTCAACCCAAAGTCATCAAAAGAGACTCTGAGGGACACTTCTTGCTGGTCAAAGGAAAAATACAAAAAGAAGAACTGTCAATCCTGAACATCTATGCCCCAAATGCAAGGGCACCCTCTTTCGTAAAAGAAACTTTATTAAAGCTCAAAGCACGCATTGCACCTAACACAATAATTGTGGGTGACTTCAACACTGCACTTTCCTCAATGGACCGATCAGAAAAGCAGAAACTAAACAGGGACACAGTGAAACTAATTGAAGCTTTGGACCAATTAGATTTAACACATATATAGAGAACATTTCACCCTAAGGCAAAAGAATATACCTTTTTCTCAGCACCTCATGTTACCTTCTCCAAAATCTGCCATATAATTGGTCACAAGACAGATCTCAACAAATATAAGAAGATCGAAATAATCCCATGCCTCCTATCAGATCACTATGGAGTAAAAGTGGTCTTCAATAGCAACAAAAAGAACAGAAAGCCCACATACACATGGAAACTGAACAATATTCTACTCAATGATACCTTGGTCAAGGAAGAAAGAAAGAAAGAAATCAAAGACTTTTTAGAATTTAATGAAAATGAAGACACAGCATACCCAAATCTATGGGACACAATGAAAGCAGTGCTAAGAGGAAAACTCATAGCCCTGAGTACCTCCAAAAAGAAAATGGAGAGAGCATACGCTAGCAGCTTAACCACACACCTGAAAGCCCTGGAACAAAAAGAAGCCAATTCACCCAGGAGGAGTAGAAGGCAGGAAATCATCAAACTCAGGGCTGAAATCAATCAAGTAGAAACAAAGAGAACCATACAAAGAATCAACAAAACCAGGAGCTGGTTCTTTGAGAAAATCAACTATATAAACCCTTAGCCTAACCAAAGGGCACAGAGACAGTATCCAGATTAACAAAATTAGAAATGAAAATGGAGATATAACAACAAAACTGAGGAAATTCAAAAAATCATCGATGTAAAAATACTAAATAAAATTCTTGCCAACCGAATCCAAGAACACATCAAAACAATCATCCACCATGATCAAGTGGGCTTCATCCCAGGGATGCAGGGATGGTTAAATATAAGGAAATCCATCAATGCAATCCACTACATAAACAAACTCAACGAAAAAACCATAATATCATTTCATTAGATGCTGAAAAAGCATTTGACAAAATTCAGCATCCTTTCATGCTAAAAGTCTTGGAAAGAACAGGAATTCAAGGCCCATACCTAAACATAGTTAAAGCAATATACAGCAAACCAGTAGCCAACATCAAAATAAATGGAGAGAAACTTGAAGCAATCCCACTAAAATCAGGGACTAGACAAGGCTGCCCTCTCTCTTCATATCTTTTCAATATAGTACTTGAAGTTCTGGCTAGAGCAATTAGACAACATAAGGAGGTCAAAGGGATACAAATTGGAAAGGAAGAAGTCAAATTATCACTATTTGCAGATGATATGATAGTATACTTAAGTGACTCAAAAAACTCCACCAGAGAACTCCTACAGCTGATAAACAACTTCAGCAAAGTGGCTGGTTATAAAATCAACTCAAGCAAATCAGTTGCCTTCCTATACTCAAAGGATAAACAGTCTGAGAAAGAAATTAGGGAAATGACACCCTTCACAATAGCCACGAACAATTTAAAGTATCTTGGTCTGACTCTAACCAAACAAGTGAAAGATTTATACGACAAGAACTTCAGGTCTCTGAAGAAGGAAATCGAAGAAGACCTCAGAAAATGGAAAAATCTCCCGTGCTCGTGGATCGGCAGGATTAATATAGTTAAAATGGCCATTTTGCCAAAAGCAATATATAGATTCAATGCAATCCCCATCAAAATCCCAACTCAGTTCTTCACAGAGTTAGAAAAAGCAATTCTCAAATTCATCTGGGATAACAAAAAACTCAGGATAGCTAAAACCATTCTCAACAGTAAAAGAACTTCTGGGGGAATCAGTATCCCAGACCTCAAGCAATACTACAGAGCAATAGTGTTAAAAACTGCATGGTATTGGCACAGTGACAGGCAAGTGGACCAATGGAATAAAATTGAAGACCCAGAAATGAATCCACACACCTATGGTTACTTAATCTTTGACAAAGGAGCTGAAAACATCCAGTGGAAAAAAGATAGCCTTTTCAACAAATGGTGCTGGTTCAACTGGAGGTCAGCATGCAGAAGAATGTGAATTGATCCAGTCTTATCTCCTTGTACTAAGCTCAACTCCAAGTGGATCAAGGACCTCCACGGAAAACCAGACACACTGAAACTAATAGAAAAGAAATTGGGGAAAACCCTTGAGGACATGGGCACAGGGGAAAAGTTCCTGAACAGAACACCAATAGCTTATGCTCTAAGATCAAGAATTGACAAATGGGATCTCATACAATTACAAAGTTTCTATAAGGCAAAGGACACTGTCAAAAGGACAAAACGGCAACCAACAAATTGGGAAAAGATCTTCACCAACCCTACATCTGATAGAGGGCTAATATCCAATATATACAAAGAACTCAAGAAGTTTGACCCCAGGGAACCAAATAACCCTATTTTAAAAATGGGGTACAGATCTAAACAAAGAATTTTCACCTGAACAAATTCTGATGGCCGAGAAGCACCTCAAGAAATGCTCAATATCATTAGTTGTACTGGCTGGTTTTGTGTGTCAGCTTGAAACAGGCTGGAGTTATCACAGAAAAAGGAGTTTCAGTTGGGGAAGTGCCTCCATGAGATCCAGCTGTGGGGAATTTTCTCAATTAGTGATCAAGTGGGGAGGGCCCTTTGTGGGTGGTACCACCTTTGGGCTGGTGTTCTTAGGTTCTATAAGAGAGCAGGCTGAGAAAGCCAGGGGAAGCAAGCCAGTAAGGAACATCTCTCCATGGCCTCTGCATCAGCTCCTGCTTCCTAACCTGCTTGAGTTCCAGTCCTGACTTTCTTTTGTGATGAACTGCAACGTGGAAGTGTAAGCTGAATAAACCCTTTCCTCACCAACTTGCTTCTTGGTCATGATGTTTGTCTTAATCATTAGGGAAATGCAAATCAAATCAACCCTGAGATTTCACCTCACACCAGTCAGAATGGCTAAGGTTCAAAACTCAGGAGACAGCAGGTGTTGGCAAGGATGTGGAGAAAGAGGAACACTCCTCCACTGATGGTGGGGCTGTAAGATGGTACAACCACTATGGAAATCAGTCTGGTGGTTCCTCAGAAAACTGGGCATGACACTTCCGGAGGACCCTGCTACACCTCTCCTGGGCATATACCCAGAGGATTCCCCAGCATGCAATAAGGACACATGCTCCACTATGTTCATAGCAGCCTTATTTATAATAGCCAGAAGCTGGAAAGAACCCAGATGCCCCTCAGTGGAGGAATGGATACAGAAAATGTGGTATATTTACACAATGGAATACTACTCAGCAATTAAAAACAATAAATTCATGAAATTTTTAGGCAAATGGTTGGAACTGGAAAATATCATCCTAAGCGAGGTAACCCAATCACAAAAGAATACACATGGAATGCAATCATTGATAAGTGGATATTAATTAGCCCTGAATCTCTGAATACTGAAGACACAATTAGCATATCAAATGATTCCCATGAAGAAGGAAGAAGAGGGCCCTGATCCTGGAAAGACTTGATCCAGCATTGTAGGGGAGTACCAGGACAGAGAAAAGGGAGGGGGAAAGATAGGGGAATGGATGGAGAGAAGAGGACTTATGGGACATATGGGGAGGGGAGAACTGGGAAAGGGGAAAGCATTTGGAATGTAAACAAAGACTATAGAAAATAAAAATATATATCTACAAAAACAAAAAAATCCCCAAAACCTCACAACTGTCAGTTGCGAGGCCTGGCTTCCATTGTCGCATCTTCACGTCACCCCAGAGCAGCCAAGTTTCCCTCCTGAGACTGAGTCCATGAGTCCCTGTCTACAACTATGTTGAGCAAGAATCAACGATCACCTCAGAAGGCTAGGGGCTCTTTAATCCCAGCTAGCCCCTCCTGTGGGAACTTCAAAACCAGAAGATGGGTGGGAAGGGTAGCACTGGTCACTGCCAGAAAAGGGAGGTTGCAAACCAGAAAGGGTGTATGGTAGGTGAGCCCCACCCGACCCACCACCCTGGTCTGGGAAGGTGTATGGCTGCGATAGAAAAGCTGAGGCCTCCTAGGAAGGAGCTGAGTAACTAAGGGAAGAGGCAAATATCTGAGGGAGGAGGCCAGGGCCTGAAAAATGGGGTGAGAATCTGAGAGAGGAGGCAAAGACTGAAAAAAAATGAAGCCAATGCCTGGGCCTGATGAAAGAGATTATATCTCAGGAAATGCATGCCCTTTGGCTGCTATGAGCTTAGCATAAGACTTATGTGGAAATGAGTAAAACATGGGATGTGAGCTAGAGAGGCCCCTGACCGTTCACCAAGGGTCTGGATGCCTCTCAGCTTCAAGCCTGTCTTCATATATGACTTCCAAACAGTAGTGTCCTTATAGATCATACAAAAGAGAAGGCAGACAGGAAGCCAAACCAGAAGACAGAAATCCCAACTACTCTGGCATCCTTGGTCTCAGTCCAGGGCAGGGCCAATCCCATTTCTAGTTCCTGACCAGGGATGAGTTGAGGTCCCAGTCTCTCATCTGCCTGGCCAGCGTTTATCTTCTACTGTCACCATTCTTCGCTATGAGAGGTAACTCTAACTGCATCTAGGGAATTTAGACAAGGAGTTCCAATTGGTTCTATCCAAGGGACCTAAAAATCTATACCATTTATACAATAATAGCCTGCTAACGTAAGGAAAGGGTGGTTTTCATGCCTGAGTAGAGACATCAGGGAGAAGGGACAAAGGCAAGATAAGGGTCAGGGAGAAATGACATCGATCCTCTGTGAACAGAGGAAAGGACCATCGTGCAAGGAACAGGTACGGCTTCGTGCAAAAGGTTAGCATTGTAAGCCGGAGGGAGAGAACTACATCAAACTGCCAACGACACCAGAACCTAGCGGAGAAGCAGATGACCTGGACAGAGTCTGGCTGTATCCTCAAATACCAGAAACAGACAAAAATGAGGTCTCGACCCTGCGATGAATTGTCTCTTCCTTGAACACTGTAAATGCATCGGCAGAAAGAAGAAACAAAATGGAAAACTCAGTCAACTCCAGATACAAAAATCCCAACACAGAAACAAAAATCATGTCACACCAAGATAACATGTCTCCTCCAAAACCTACAACTTCCATAGTAATGTTTCCTAATGGAATTACATGGAAGAAATTACAGACAAAGAATTGGGACCCTTGGCGCCGAATTTCCCAGCTTCTCTCGCGGAGCGAGGTTCTGAGTCTCCCGAGACGAGAAGCGTTGTTGGTGCGCGTGGCGGCACCGTTTGGGTGAGGTGTGCCAGCCACACCGTAGCTGTCCTCAGACACCCCAGAAGAGAGCATCAGATCCCTTTACAGATGATTGTGAGCCACCAGGTGTTGCTGGTCATTGAATTCAGGACGTCTGGAAGAGCAGTCGGTGCTCTTCCCTGCTGAGCCATCTCTCCAGCCCCCGGATATGCAGTTTCCTGTCTTTGCTTATCATTGCTTAACAAACCACGACCAACAGCAAGCGATCAACCCTGGCCTTTCTATACCGCCTGAAAAGTGCCCAGGATTCCGGACAGCACACAATTGCAGAAGCTATCTGCAGTGAGCAGAATCCCAGCCAGTCCCCCCACCGCCGTTAGAGGTCAGCACAAGAAGATCGAGCAAGAAGAAAATGGCTTGTTTGAAATTCCAGATTGTGAAGCATTACAGAGGATGAAACTTATCCTCCCTTGCCACCCCAACCCCCCCCCCCCCACCCCGGCCTCTCCAGAGAGAGATCCGGCAGAAGCGGAAGCTGATGAAGGATCAGGGGGCGGAATACGGGTGCCGCCAAAGAGAACAGTTAAGAGCAATCTACCTAAGCTAGATGCTGCAAGATCGACTTCAGAGAGGGGGCTTCCAGCCTTAAGGCGTGTGTTTGATAAGACAAAATTCAAGGGGAAAGGTCACGAGGCTGAAGACCTGAAAACGCTAATGAGACACGTGGAGCCCTGGGCTCATAGGCTACTCTATTCCCCAAACTGCAATTTGAAGATTTTATTGACAGAGTTGAAAACCTAGGAAATAAGAAGGCGGTTCAGACCTGTTTAAAACGAACTGGACTTGATCTGCCTATTGTACATGAAGATTTTGTTAATGATGAAGTTGAGGACACTAACAGCCTTGATGTAACTGCTACTGAATCTGATCCCTTTTTGACAAGTGCATCCAACAGCAGGAAGTTTGCTTCTGAATCAACTGGAAGCCTAACAGAAGAGCAGCAACAGAGAATTGAGGGGAATGAACAGCTGGTCTTGGAAAGAAGGCAGGTAATGCTACGACGGAGTAATAGCCAGTCCCTGGAAAGTGACGGGACAGTTGAAGAGACTAGAACTGGTGAGGATCAAGAAGAGTCAAATGGATTAAACAGAGACACCGCTGATGGCCCACATGATGTCCCTTCTGCCAGCACTCATGAAGAGGAACAGCTCAACGCAGAGGAAACACAGCTGGAAACACTAACTTAGACTAATCCAGAAATAAATCACCAACCCTCTACAACAGAATCCTGCAAGCTTGGGATTGTTTGTAGATCTTTCTACTTTGTACAAATCCTTAAGCCTTAAGTAAATTCCTACTTAAGATACAGTGACTATTTAAACTGTTTCCTACGTATTTTAGTAAGTCTATTTATTTTTGGTGTTCTGTATAAGTCTGACTTTATAAGCTGTTATGTAGTTTGCATTGAATTGTTTCTCACTAAATTAGGTGATGATTTAAAATGCAAATATGCACTGACTATTAGGTCAGTTTTTATAAAGAAATAAATTATTTTGTAAGGAAAAAAAAGAATTGGGAATGAATCTATCCATGGTCAAACAATTGGAACACGCCAAGATGATAAGAAACATGATGTAAAGAAGTCAATATGAACATGAAAATAAAGTGAAATTTTGAAGAAAACCCAAATTTGATAATGATAATGGAAATGAAAATCTCAAAGCTTCAGCGGAAAGCCTGAGCCACAGAACTCAGCAGGCCGGAAACAGAGCAGGGGTGGAAGACAAGACGGGGCAGTGGTGGCGCAGGCCTTTAATCCCAGCACTTGGGAGGCAGAGGTGGGCAGATTTCTGAGTTCAAGGCCAACCTGGTCTACAGAATGATTTCCAGGACAGCCAGGGCTACACAGAGAAACCATGTCTCGAAACCCACCACCACCGAAAAAAGAAAGAAAGAAAGAAACAAACAAAGAAAGAAAGAAAGAAAGAAAGAAAGAAAGAAAGAAAGAAAGAAAGACAGACATTGGGTTGTTCAGTAAAGGTCCATGAGAAATTTTGAGGCATATGTATGAACAAAACATGGAAGAATTCTAGAACTAAATAAAAACACCTGGGGCTGGAGAGATGGCTCAGCGGTTAAGAGCACTGACTGCTCTTCTGAAGGTCCTGAGTTCAAATCCCAGCAACCACATGGTGGCTCACAACCATCTGTAATGAGATCTGCTGCCCTCTTCTGGAGTGTCTGAGGACAGCTACAGTGTACTCACATATAATAAACAAATCACTGGAAGTCTTTAAAAAAACAAAAACAAAAACATACAAAAAACAAAACAAAACACCTAAGTGCCAAATTATGGCTGTGGAAGAAGGAGAAGAAAACCATGGTAAAGGCATAAAAATGTCTTCAGTAAAATCATAGAATAAAATTTCCCAAACATAGAGAAAGAGATGGCTAGCCAGGCCTACGACACCTACATCACACTAAATATAGAAAACCAGAAAAGAAATTCTCCGTGACAGAGTTAAAATATTATAAAACAGAGAAGAAGCGGGCACAGAAAGCTGCAGGGGAAAGGTCGAGGCACTTTACAAGGCAGAGTATGAGAATGACACCTGATTATTCAACCTTTAAAGCCAGAAGAGCCCAGACATGTGTACTGAGAGACCAAAAGCGGGAACTCTCGACTACCCATTAAAATTGAAGAAGAAATGAAAACTGTATAAGATAAAAAAAGGCTAGAGAAAGTTATGAGTACAAAGCCAGCTCTACAGAAGATAATGGAAGGAATGTTTCAATCTGGAGAGAATGATAAAAAGACCCAAGAGGTTACAGAGAACAGCAACAACAACCAACAACAACATTGACAACAACAACAACAACAAGGACACATGTCAGGGCAAGTAATGAAAAGAGTTTGGGGAAAATGAAATAAAATCAGCAAAGTGACATTTTCAATAATGACTCTGAAGGTTTGTGCTCTTAATGCCCTAATAGAAAGACATGGACCAACAGACTGGATTAGAAAGTGGGATCCATCTATCAAAAGCAGAAACCTTGTTACAGCAAGAGGATGGACAAGGGTATTCCAAGCAAATGAACCTATGAAACAAGGGATAACTGGTCTAATATTAGGCAAAACAGACTTCCAGCCAAAACGAGACAGAAGAGGTAAAGAGCTACAGTTTGTACTCATTAAAAGAAAAAAAATCAACCAACATATAGTACAACCATAAACATATATGCCCCAAACACAGGAGCACTCATGATCACAGTTGAAACACTATCACACCCCAAATCATAGATGTATCCCAATGCAGTAATTATGGGTGATTTCAATACCTCACTCTCACCAATAGAAAGAACATCTAGGGGGAAAAAAAGAAAACAAACAGAGAAGCCCTGGAATTAAATAACATCCAAAATCAAATGGACCTAAGAGACAGCTACAGAATCTTCTCCCTCAACACTAAAGCACACACATTTTTCTCTGAAATCAACTGTATTTAGGACACAAAGCTGGATTTAAAATCACATCTCATGATACTGATGGAGGACTTTAAGAAGGACATAAATAACTCCCTTAAAGAAATACAGGAGAACATGGGTCAACAGGTAGAAGCCGTTAAAGAGGAAACACAAAATCCCTTAAAGCAATACAAGAGAATACGGATCAACAGGTAGAAGCCTTTAAAGAGGAAACACAAAAATCCCATATGGTATTATGGGAGAACATGTGTCAACAGGTAGAAGCCCTTAAAGAGGAAACACAAAAATTCCTGAAAGAATTTCAGGAAAAAACAAACAAACAAATGAAGGAAATGAACAAAACTATCCAGGATCTAAAAATAGAAGTAGAAACAATAAAGAAATCGCAAAGTGAGACATCTTTGGAGATAGAAAACCTTGGAAAGAATTCAGGAGTCATAGATGTAAGCATCAACAAGAGACTACAAGAGATAGAAGAAAGAATCTCAGATAGTGATTCTATAGAAAACATTGACTCAACAGTCAAAGAAAATGCAAAATGTTTGTAACCCAAAAACATCCAGGAAATCCAGGACACAATGAGAAGACCAAACCTAAGGATTATAAGTACTGAAGAGAGCAAAGATTTACAACTTAAAGGGTCAGTAAATATCTTCAACAAAATACTAGAAGAAAACTTCCCTAACCTGAAGAAAGAAATGTCCATGAACATACAAGAAGCCTACAGAACTCCAAACAGACTGGACCAGAGCAGAAATTCCTCCTGTCACATAATAATTAAAACACCAAATGCACTAAACAAAGAAAGAATATTAAAAGCAGTAAGAGAAAAAGGTCAAGTAACATATAAAGGCAGACCTATCAGAAATACACTGGACTCCTCACCAGAGACTCTGAAAGCTAGAAGATCCTGGGAAGATGTCATACAGACCCTAAGAGAACACAAATGTCAGCCCAGACTACTATACCCAGCAAAACTTTCAATTACCATAAATGGAAAAAACAAGACATTTCATGACAAAAGCAAATTTACACAATATCTTTCCAGAAATCCAGCTCTACAAAAGATAATGGGGTGGAAAATACCAACACAAGGTAGGAAACCACACAGTAGAAAAAGCAATAAGGGAATCTTTCAACAAACCCAATAGAAAATAGCTACACAAACAGAATTTCACCTTTAACTAAGAAGATAACAGTAAGCAACAATCACTTTTCCTTAATATCTCTTAATATCAATGGTCTCAATTCCCTTATAAAAAGACATAGGCTAACAGACTGGATATGTAAACAGGACCCAATGTTTTGCTGCATGCAAGAAACCCACCTCAGTGACAAAGACAGTCACTATTTCAGAGTCAAAGGTTGAAAAAATTTTTTCCAAGCAAATGGTTCCAAGAAACAAGCTGGAGTGACCATTCTTATATCAGATAAAATTGACCTTCAACCAAAAGTTGTCAAAAAAAGGAGGGACACTTCATACTGGTCAAAGGAAAAGTCTACCAAGATGAACACTCAATTCTAAACATCTATGCTCAGAATGCAAGGGCACCCACATTCATAAAAAAAACTTTAATAAAGCTCAAAGCACACATTGCACCCCACATAATAATAGTGGGAGACTTCAACACCCCACTCTCAACAATGGACAAATCATGGAATCAGAAACTAAACAGAGATACAGTGAAACAAACTGAAGTTATGGACCAAATGGATCTAACAGATATTTATAGAACATTCCACCCTAAAGCAGAAGAATATACCTTCTTCTCAGCACCTCATGGTACCTTCTCCAAAACTGACCATATAATTGGTCATAAAAAGGACCTCAACAGATACCGAAATATTCAAATTTTTCCATGTACCTTATCAGATCACCATGTCCTAAGGCTGGTCTTAAGCTCAAACAAGAACAATGGAAAACACACCTACACATGGACTTGGAACAAAGCTCTTCTCAATGATAGCTTGGTCAAGGAAGAAATAAAGAAATTAAAGACTTTTTAGAATTTAATGAAAACAAAGACACATCATACTAAAATTTATGGGACACAATGAAAGTAGTGCTAAGAGGACAACATAGCTCTAGAAACATGCCTCTAAAAAGAGAATGGAGAGAGCTTACACTAACAACTTGACAGTGCACTTGAAAGCTCTAGAACAAAAAGAAGCAAATACACTCAAGAGGAGTAGAGAGCAGGAAATAAACTCAGGGCTGAAATCAACCAAACAGAAACAAAAAGAACTATACAAAGAATCAACAAAACAAGGAGCTGGTTCCTTGAGAAAAATCATCAAGATAGATAAACCCTTAGCCAGACTAACCAGAGGGCACAGAGACAGTATCCAAATTAATATCAAAAATGAAAAGGGAGACATAACAACAGAAATTGTGGAAATTCAAAAAATCATCAGATCCTACTACAAGAGTTTATACTCAACAAAGTTTGAAAATCTGGATGAAATGGACAACTTTCTAGATATATACCAGGTGCCAACGTTAAAACAGAATCAGATAAACCATCTAAACAGTCCCATAAGTCCTGAGGAAATAAAAGCAGTCATTAATAGTCTCCCATCAAAGACTCAGTGAAGCAGTAATAAGCAAAACCAGAACGGGGAAGTGGGAAGGGGTGGGTGGGAGGACAGGGGGAGGGAAGGGGGCTTGCGGGACTTTCAGGGAGTGGGGGGCTAGAAAAGGGGAAATCATTTGAAATAAAAAATATATCGAATTAAAAAAAGAAGGAAAAAAAATAGTCTCCCATCAAAAAAAAAAAAAACAAAAAAAACAAACAAACAAACAAAAAAAAAAGCCCAGGACCAGATGGATTTAGCGGGGAATTCTCTAAGATCTTCAAAGAAGAGCTAATACCCATACTCTTCACACTATTCTACAAAATAGAAACTCAAGGAACACTACCCAAATCATTCTATGAAGCCACAATAATGCTTATACCTAAACCAAACAAAGACCAAACAAGGAAGGAGAATTTCAGACCAATCTCCCTCATGAACACTGATGCACAAATACTGAACAAAATCCTAGCCAATCGAATTCAAGAATGTATCAAAACTATAATTCACCACGATCAGGTATGCTTCATCCCAGGGATGCAAGGATGGTTCAATATATGGAAATCTGTCAATGTAATCCACTACATAAACAAACTAAAGGGAAAAAAAAAAAACACATGATCATTTCATTAGATGCCGAAAAGGCTTTTGACAAAATCCAGCATCTCTTCATGATAAAATTCTCGGAGAGATTGGGAATCCAAGGCCCATACCGAAACATAGTGAAAGCAATGTACTGCAAACTGATAGCCAACATCAAGTTAAATGGAGAGACACTTGAAGCAATCCCACTAAAATCAGGGACCAGACAAGGCTGCACACACTCTCCCTATCTATTCAATATAGTACTTAAAGTCCTAGCCAGAGCAATCAGGCAGCAAAAGGAGGTCAAAAGTATACAAATTGTAAAGGAAGAAGTCAAACTATCACTATTTGCAGATGATATGATAATATACTTAAGCGACCCCACGACTTCTACCAGAGAACTCCTAAAGCTGATAAACTTCAGCAAAGTGGCTGAATATAAAGTCAACTCAACCAAATCAGCAGCTGCCCTCTACTCAAAGGATAAACAAGATGAGAAAGAAATTAGGGAAATGACACCCTACACAATAGTTCCAAATAATATTTCAAACCTAAGTGTGAAGCAAATGAAAGATCTGTATGACAAGAACTTCAAGCCTCTGAAGAAAGAAATCGAAGAAGGTCTCAGAAGATGGATAGAACTCCCATGTTCATGGATTGACAGGATCAATATTGTAAAAATTGCCATCTTGCTGAAAGCAATCTACAGCTTCAATGCAATCCCCATCAAAATCCCAAATCAATTCTTCATAGATCTAGAAAGAGCAATTCTCAAATTCATCTGGAATAACAAAAAATCCAGGATAGCAAAACTATTCTCCACAACAAAAGATCTTCTGGGGGAATCACCATCCCTGACCTCAAGCTCTACTACTGAGCAATAGTGATAAAAACTGTTTTGTATTGGTACGCAGATAGGCAGAAAGATCAATGGACTAGAATTGAGGACTCAGAAAAGAACCCATACATGTACGGTCACTTGATATGTGACAAAGGAGCTAAAAACATCCAGTGGGGGAAAAAAGACAGCATTTTTAACAAATGGTGCTGGATCAACTGGAGGTCAGCATGCAGAAAAAAGCAAACCAACCCATTCTTATCTCCTTGTACAAAACTCAAGTCCAAGTGGATTGAGGATCTACACATAAAACCAGACACACTGAAGCTTATAGAGGAGAAAGTGGGGACGAATCTTGAACACATGAGCACAGGGGGAAAGTTCTTGAACAGTACACCAATGGCTTATGCTCTAAGAACAAGAATTGGAAAATGGGACCTCATAAAACTGCAAAGATTTTGTAAGGCAAAGGACATGGTCAATAGGACAAAACAGCAACCAACAAACTGGGAAAAGATCTTTACTAATCCTACATCCAATAGAGGGCTAATATCCAATGTATACAAAGAACTCAAGAAGTTAATCCCCAGAGAGTCAAATAATCCTATTAAAAACTGGGGTACAGAGCTAAATAGGGAATTCTCAACTGAGGAAACTCGAATGGCTCTAAAGCACCTAAAGAAATGTTCAGCATCCTTAGTTATCAGGGAAATGCAAATCAAAACAACACTGAGATTCCACCTCACACCAGTCAGAATGGCTAAGATGAAAAACTCAGGGGACAGCAGATGTTGGAGAAGATGTGGGCAAAAAGGAACACTTCTCCATTGTTGGTGGGATTTCAAGCTGGTAAAACCACTCTAGAAATCAGTTTGGTGATGCCTCAGAAAATTAGACATAATACTACCTGAGGGCCCATCTATACCACTGCTGGACGTATACCCAGAAGATTCTCCTACATGTAATAAGGACACATGCTCCACAATGTTCATAGCTGCCTTATTTATAATAGCCAGAAGCTGGAAAGAACCCAGATGTCCTTCAACAGAGGAATGGAAACAGAAACTGTGGTATATATACACAATGAAGTACTATTTAACTATTAAAAACAATGAATTCATGAAATTCTTAGGCAAATGGATGGAACTAGAAAGTGTCTTTTTTAGCAAGGTAACCCAATCCCAAAAGAACACACATGGTATGTACTTACTGATAAGCGGATGTTAGCCCAAAAATCTCAAAATAAACAAGTTACAATTCACCCAGCACAGGAAGTCAAGAAGAAGGAGGTCTTAAGTGAGGGTGCTTTGGCTCCTCTAAGAAAGGGAACAAAATACTCACAGAAGCAATAAGGGAGACAATGTGTGGAGCAGAGACTGAAGTAAAGGCCACCCAGAGATTGCCTTACCTGGGGATTCATCCTATAAACAGTCAACAAACCCCGACACTACTATGGACAACAAGAAATGTATACCAAAAGGAGCATGCCATGGTTGTCTCCAGAGGGGCCCTGCCAGAGCCTTACAAATACAGAGACAGATGCTAACAGCCAACCATTGGTCTGGGCATGGGGTCCCCAATGGAGGAGCTGGAGGGTGGTCCGTAGGAGCTGAAGGGATCTACAGCCCCAAGGGAAGAACAATGATTCCGGCCACCCAGATGCCCCAGGACTCCCAGGGACTAAACCATCAACCAAGGGGTACGGTTCCTGCCAAAACTGTGGCAGAGGAATGCCTTGCTGGGCATCAGTGGGAGGAGTGTTCCTTGGTCAGGTAGAGGCTCAATAGATTCCTCAAAAAAGGGAAATCGAGGGTGGGGGAAGTGGGAGTGGGCTGGGTGGAGGGGTATAAGTGGAGGCAGGGGGTGGGAGGAGGGGTTGGGGGTCTTTAGGGAGGGGGGAAATCAGGAAAGGTTTTACCATTGGCAATGTAAATGAAGATATTAAATAAATACATACATACATACATACATAAATATAAGATGATAGAAATCACATCATGTATTCTATCCAACCACAAGGGAATAAAGGTAGATACCAACAGGAACAAAAACTAGAGAATGTGTTCAGAGAAACTAAGAAACACATTTTAAATCGTAGTTGAGTCAAGGAAGAAATCAACAATGAAATGTTAAAATTCCTAGAAATTAATGAAAACAAAACCAGAACATACCAAAATCTATGGGGCACTGTGAAGGCAGTCCTGAGAGGAAAGACTAAATTGGTGTCTACATCCAAAATTTTGAGAGGTCTCAAATTAATAATGTACTTGAAGTTCAGATACATTGAATCTCATAGAATAGAAAGTGGGAAATACCCATGAATGCCTTGGTGCAGGAGATGCTGTCCTGGATATAACAATAATGGCTCAGGCTTTAAGATCAACAATGAATATATGGAACCTCATGAAACGGAAGCATTTCTGTAAGGCAAAGGGCACTTTCAATAGGACAAAACAGCAGCCTACAGATTAGGAAAGAATAGTCACCAACCCTTCATCTGACAGAAGGCTAATATCCAAAATTTATGAGGAATTCAAGAAGTTAAACACCAACAACCCAAATAACCCAATTAAAAAAACAACGGGGTGGGCTGGAGAGATGGCTCAGCGGTTAAGAGCACTGCCTGCTCTTCCAGAGGTCCTGAGTTCAAATCCCAGCAACCACATGGTGGCTCACAACCATCTGTAATGGGATCCAGTGCTGTTTTCTGGTGTGTCTGAAGACAGCTACAGTGTACTTATACACATAAAATAAATCCATTTTAAAAAAAAAAAGGGTCACAGAGCTAATCAGAGAATTCTCAATATAGGAATCTTGAATGGCCAAAAAACACTTAAAGAAATGTTCAAAGCACTTAGTCATCAGGGGAATGCAAATCAAAACGACTCTAGATTCATCTTACACTGCTCAGAATGGCTAAGATAAAAACCTCAAGTGATAGCTTTCGAGGATGTGGAGCAAGGGGGCGTTCCTCCACTGCTGGTGAGAGTGCACACTTGTACAACACTTTTGGAAAAGAACTTGGAGTTTCTCAGAAAACTGGGACTAGTTCCATCTCAAGACCCAGCGATACCACTCCTGGGCATATACCCAAAGATGCTCCACCATCCCACAAAGACACTTAATCAGCTATGTTCTTAGCAGCTTTATACCTAATAGCAAGAAACTGAAAACAACCTAGATGTCCCTCAACTGAAGAATGCATAAAGAGAATGTGGCACATCTCTGAATGGATGAATACTATTCAGCTATTAAAAACCAACACATCAGGCTGGTGAGATGGCTCGGCAGTTAAGAGCACTGACTGCTCTACTGGAGGTCATGAGTTCAAATCCCAGCAACCACAGGGTGTCTCACAACCATCCATAATGAGAAACAAAGATCCTATGGGCTGGACCAAACGGAGCTAGAACAAGTGGGGTTGGGAGCAAGCAGGGCTGGAGCAAGAGAGAGAAAGGGAAGGGGGGGAAACCCCAGTACATCATGAATTTTATAGGCAAATAGATGGATATTGAGAATATCATCCTGATATCAGATCTTGAGATAAAATCCTGATATCATCTTGATAGCTACCTATGATCTTGAGATAACATCCCGAGTGAGGTAACCCTATCCCTAAAGAACAAGCGTGGTATATATTCACTTACAAGTGGCTATTAGCCATAAAATTCAGGATTTCCATACTACACTCCACAGGTCAGAGGAGGCTGGCAGGAAGGAGGGCATAAGCAAGGATACTTGAGCCTCACTTGGAAGGGGAATGGAATGGTTGAGGAAGGCAGATGGAGAATGAATGTAGTCTGCAACTGACAGGGGAGGGGGGAATCTCCACAAAGAGGCACCCAAGAATCAGTGTGGGGTGGGTGTCCTCAGCTGTGACTCACAGCACTGGGGATGTGGCATGGGGGAGGGTTGCCTCCTGTGGCCAGGCAGGGACCCCAGTGGAGCAACAGGGGACACCAACCCACCAACAAAACTTTCAACCCAAAATATATCCTGTCTCCAGGAAATGCAGGGATTGGTGACGGAGCAGAGCCTGAGGAAATGGCCAACCAATCCCTGGCCCAACTTGAGACCCATCTCATGGGCAAGCACCTATGCCTGGCGCTATTAATAATACTCTGTTATGCTTGCAGACAGGAGTCTAGCATGGCTGTCCTCTGAGAGGCCCCACCCAGCAGCTGACTCAGACAGATGCAGACACCCACAGTCACACGGTGGGTGGAGCTGGGGACTCCTATGGAAGAAGAGGAGGAAGGATTGCAGGTCCCAAGGAGGATAGGAAATCTACAGAAAGACCAACAGTGTCAACTAACCTGGACCCTTGGGGCTCTCAGAGTCTGAACTATCAACCAAAGAACATACACGAGCTGGACCTAGGCCTCCACACACACACACACAGACACACACACACACACACACACACACACACACACAGCAGATGTGCAGCGTGGTCTTCATGTGGGTCCTGAACGACTGGAGCGGAGGCTATCCCGAAAGCTGTTGCCTGTCGGTGGGATATGTTCTCTTAGCGGGGCTGCCTTGTCTGGCCAACCTCAGTGGGAGAGGATGTGCTTAGCCTCACAGAGACTTGAAGTACCAGGGTGGGAGGGATACCCAGGCCCCACCCACTCAGAGGAGAAGAGGTGACTGAGAGGAGGATAGTGAGAGGGATGTAAAGTGAATAAGTAAATACTTGAGAGGTCTCGAAAATGATTTTTAGAAAATGCATCCGAAGTCCTTTTAAACGAAGATGAAACAGCACCCCAAAAAGTAGATGGGGAAAGACAGTACAAATAAGATGAGGGCTGAAATCGATGAAGGAAAAATGCAAAGAATCAATGAAACAATATTGGTTCTTTGAAAAGATTAACAATGGGGCTGGAGAGATGGCTCATCAGGTAAGAGCTCTGACTGCTCTTCCAAAGATCATGGGTTCAAATCCCAGCACCCACATGGTGATTCATAACCATCTGTAATGAGATATGACGCCCTCTTTTGGAGTGTCTGAAGACAGCTACAGTGTACTTACATAGAATAAACAAAGCCGGGCAGTGGTGGCGCACGCCTGTAATCCCAACACTTGGGAGGCAGAGGCAAGCGGATTTCTGAGTTCGAGGCCAGCCTGGTCTACAGAGTGAGTTCCAGGACAGCCAGGGCTACACAGAGAAACCCTGTCTCAAAAAAAACAAAAAAAATCTGAATACAAATTTCAATCATAACATAAATAAGATCACATACATACATTCACACACATACACCACACACACACACACACACACACACGGCTTTTGTTTGCTCAAAGTCTCCAGGCAAACTTCATTATTATTTGGATTCATCAAACTAAGGTATATTGTGAAAAAAATGACAAATAACAGAAAATGGTCTTTTCATCTTTCAGTGTGATTATTATTTTCTTTTCATCCAGACACAAGAAAAGGACCTCAGAGTAAGAACACTTGATTATTTTTTTGAAAGGTCATCCTTTGCTTCCTTTAGGTTGATAAAAATTACACAAATGTAGCAGAGGGCATTGATGGTCAAGGAAAACGAAGCAACAGTTAGGAGCACCATGCCATTTCCTGGGTCTGACTTGAGATCTTCCTGGCTAAACTTGAGGATGTCTGGCTGGTTGAAAGCCATCCTAAGGAAATTAATTGGCAAGTGCCCTAGGAAGGGGGAACTCATGGTTTCTTTGGAGACCCAGTTGGGTCATGAGATGCTGTTCTGGAAACTGTCTTATGATAGGCTGCTTTGCTGAACCATTCACAGGAGAGGATGTTTTGCTGAGACCAGACGTGTGGCATTTTTTTTTTCTGGAAGTTTCCTGGGAAAGAGGCATGTGGTGTTTTACTGGAGTGGGCGCTTGAGAGGACACGTGATGTTAGAAAGCGTATAGGTATAACCCACCAGCCAGTGGACCACACCGTGGCATTGGTTCGCCTTGCCATTCTTTGCTGTTCTTGGTTGGTCTTTGCTGACGCTGGTTTTTGCTGAAGATGCTGTGACATTGGTTCATCTTGCCTTCTTCGCTGGTCATTGCTTGTCTCGATTTCATGGAGAAAAAAATGCATCAAAGAAATTCTCGTGATAATCCAGTGGCTCCTTCCTGCTTCCCTGGATGCTGGCCAGTTGCCAGAGCCTTGCCTTCTGCTTGGATCTAGCAACTGCTGTGGATTCCTGTGAACTGAACTGCTGATATCCCAACAGTAAAGATTGGAATTGCCCCAAAGAACTATTTCTAAATAGGCCCACATCCCCCTTTGTCCTGTTAACCTTTCCTTTCTATCACCTCCATTGAATGGCAGGTTAGGAAGTATTTAAGAACCTGTAGGTAGATTATGAAAAATCTAAGCTGATGGCCCTCCTCCACAAAGGAAAAAATACATTTGTAAAACACTGTACTATTATGGTTGTTTTTCCCTGCAGGGAATTTATTTTATACATTACAATTGTAATTGGTCCAGGATCAAAATGCAGACAAATATCATGTGTTTTTTGAAGCCAGGGTACAGCCTTTGTTGAAGATAGGTGGCTATTCATCTACACAGCAAAAAGAAGATGCATTAGACACCTCACAAGGCACTTGTGCCTCCTCACCAGGGAGCCCTCTGGCAGTTCCCCGGTCTTTCATCCCTTCCTTGAATGAGGACAAGGAGAGGAGAAGCCCCTCGGCCTGGTTGACTTTACCAGCCTGAGAGTGATTCCCTGTATCCTGTGCTCCCTCGAGTGACCAGGAGAAGTGCAGCCCACTGGGCATGGCACACACACCTGTTCTCACTCCACATCTTGATGAATTCTTTGTGCATTTGTCTGAGAATCATCAGTTGCATTCACTGCTCAGCTTGGCAAGAATCAAGGCCCCAAAGTTAATGGGAATTGGAACAGTGTGTTCAAACCAGTTCCAGACTTACCTTATTCAGTGAGGACTACGTGTTCCAGTGAGGGTCAGAGTCCGTAAATTTTCTTGACTGGTGGCTTTAACTCTGTGGAAAAAATTCCACAGAGAGGGTATTTTTTTTCTTTTTCTTTTTCTTTTCTTTTTTTTTTTTTTGCCTCTTAACAGATTTGACATTGATTTCCTTTCTGTAAGAATCTGGAATGACCAGAAGAAAACTATAGAGAAAGGGAAGGGTAAGCTGTCCAGAGAGGGACCGTGTCATGTGAGATTTTGGTTATTGATCTATTGTAAGTTGAGTCTGTATTGTTTTAAACTGTCCTGTTAGCATTCACTGTAGATCTGGCAGTTGGAAACACGAGTTTCGGCAACCAGTGTTCTCGGTGTGAAGCATCTCTGTGTGCCTTTGCTCATTACAGCCTCTCAGTTCTCTGTGGTAGAAATGATACTGCATAGATTAAAAAACAAACTTAAAACAAACTCAAGGCACACCCCATTGTTGGCCTATATTGCTTCAAGACAAAAGCCCATCCCCAGTATTAATGCCATTTGCAGTCATAAAAAAGATGTTTCAAATCCAATTTTGTCCGTGTTAGAAAGCATAAAATGTCTAAAATTAGTCAGAGGCATGAAAACAAGTCGTTTCCATGTGGGATTAATTTCATATGTTTCAATTTTTTCCCACCACGAGAAATGCAAAACATATCATTGCTTTTTGAATGGTTGGTTTTATAGTCCATTTCATTAGTTTTGATTTTTTTATGTGAGCATTACAACGTTTAAATTTAGATTTCTGGGGATATAGCTAATATGAAAGCTGGGGGCAGGCCATCAGGGAAAGGAGGAGCACCTACACTTTAAGACATTTTATAATTTGTCCCCCATTTTATTTGTATCAGACATGAATTTTAGGGGTTGCCGCCCATTTCGAAGCTCAGGCTTTCTCCTCAAAAGAGCAAAGTTGGAAAAAAATGTGCAGGGAATCTATAAAACTTGATGCATTCTTCTCATTTGTGAATAAGATGATATAGCTGAGGGGTCAGGAACTCGACACATCCCGACAGGCAGACAGACAGAAAAAGGGACCTCAAATAAAGAACAAAAACTGCAAATTTCTGGCCTCCTCCCTCCCCCAACCCCTACTCTGGCTGCAATGACCTACTTCCGGACGACTGGATCAGGCTGATCAGATCCGCTCAGGGCCAGACAGGGATTTGTTTATATAGTTATGGCTCTATCAAATAGATATTCTTTGTCTAAACTGACTAATCCTAAACTAGGGAAAGGGGGACTCATTCTTGGCCAAAATACTTCAAAACCCAAGCCCTTCAGGGGAAAAAAATGTTGTCCCTTTTCTTCTTCGATCTGGGTGTGCCTGGCTATGTTTGGGTGATTTGTTTTGTTTTTTAGAGTCAGGATCTCTCAGCGTATAGACCGGGCTGGCCTCGAACTCAGAAATCCGCCTTTCTCTGCCTCCTGAGTGCTAGGAGTAAAGACACGCGCCGCCGCCACCCGGCCGTGCTTTTTAGCTTTTATTAAAATTTGATACCTGAAAAAAAAAATTTTTTTTTTTGATACTTGTTGCTGCTGCCTACTGTGTCTGAGATTTTTTCTGTTGCTACCTGCGGTGCTGGTCCTGTCTCACTTCTTTAACTGGCAGAGGAGATGAACTCGATCCAGACCCTAGGACGATATCACCGCCTTTTGTACACGCTAAATGCAAGCGTTCGGTAGGCGGTGGGCTCTCGCACAGGAAGCCATACCTCGGATACCTGCTGCTGGAGAAGTTGTCATTTTTAAACGGTGGGAATAAAGTTAGCCCGCTCGCTTTAGCCACTCATGGATTGGTGCCAGATTCTGTCAGTCACGGTCTGAGCCGGATGAGAACCGAAGCCCTGGCCAATCGAAGGCGCCGGGGAGAGAAACGTGCAATCAGGCTCACAAACAAAGGGAAGGGGGCGGGCTCTGCTAAGGCCTTTGTCTTTGACGTGCCAGCACACCACCATCTTGGGATCTGGAGCCGGTGTCCCAAGTTCGGGGGACTCTGTCGGTCGGTACCGGCCCGGGTCTGCGCCGCGCAGCGAGGACGCGGGGTGTCTGGACTCCGCCAGGGTGAGCGCGGCGTCCCCGCGGAGCCGGCGGCTGCAGAGTCCCCAAGCCCGAGCCCTCCGTCCCCCAGCTGCGGGGTGGGGGCTGGGCACCCCGGGCGTCCTGTCGCGTCCCTGGTCCTTGCGGGGGGACTCGAGTCCCGCCGCCGCGCTCCCCGCAGCTCCGGCCTGGCTGGGACCGCGCTGGACACTGGGGTGCAGCGGGTCGCGGTCCTTGGACCGAAGCCCCCCGCGGGGTTTGGGGCTTGCGGCACAGTCTTGCAACCAGCTGTTCTGAAAGGACTCGTGTCAGCCGGACAGTGCCAGCAACCGCCCCCCAGGTTACCTGGCTCCAGTTGTCCCCGGATTTTCCTGGCCCTGCGTTTCTGCACGGCCCCACCCCACCACCCTCAGCCCTGTATGCTCCTTGCTCTGTGGCTTGTTTCTGAATTTCAGGGTCGCACTGAAGGACTGTTTAACTGTACCGATTTTAGACGCGCGTCCTTTGATTTCTCACCTCTTCCCCTCACGGCATATATGTCCTTGGGTCCCGTTCTCTAGTGGATGGGTTGGAATCTGAATACCGGCCTATCCTCTGAATACCTGCCTTACCTTCTCTGCGATGGAACCTAGGAAATAACATACCAGGGAAGCGCTCTGTCACGAACCCAGCCCCCGCAGAACAGGAATGTCAATGCGGTGTGCTGAGAATCTAGGTGTCCAGGTTCTTCCCAAAGGCAAAATAAAAGAATTGAAGACCTAGGCACCAAAAAAGTAGAGAAAGGTAAACCTTTCACCTCTGAAGAAGTGAGAACAGGCATCTCTTGAAGCAGAAAACAGCCTGGCAGGAAGAGGGGAGGGGGTAGATCTCCAGATCAGGGGGACCCTGAAGTGTCTTTGGGTTTGTCGTGTAACTGGGCCCCAGGATCTTTATTTCCCTATATCCCTTCTCCCTACATGCATTTAATCTCTAGCCCTGGCGTCTGGATGGAGAGAGCAAGGCCAGAGGCCCTCGTTGATGGCCTTGGCCATCCCAACCCCCTTCATTCAGTGGGAAGTTATCTCCTGTCTTCCCTGCTGGTCTGCCTATCAACTCCTGACACCCGGTGGGTGTTCTCTTGTTCTCCCTCTCTCTCCCTCCCTTCCTCCCTCCCTCCTTCCCTTTTGTTTCAGGGCTTCTCACACTAGCCCAGGCTGCCCACAGCTATGGCAGCCCTCCTCTAGCGCCCTGAGCACATTGAACCAACACTGCTTCCCTGACCCCTGACCCCTGACCCCTGACCCCTTCTCTCCCCACCTCTGTTGGCGGGTCTCTGTATTTCTCTGTTGGTTGTTCCTTGTTGGCATTTCTCTGAAACCCTGAAAATGGGTGTGAAGGCCAGGCTGGAAGACAACTTGTACTCGCTGGGCCTTTACTGAGGCAGCCTGGGGTGTGGGCTTCCAGAACAGCTCTGCAGATGGCCCTCCCCTCCCCGGCTTCCTTTTGTTGCACGTTCCCTCAGTACCCGCTAAGGAGAAAGGGGAGAGGGCTTTAGATCTGGGTGCAGATCTTACCATCAAGCTCGACATGGTGGTATAGTCCTGTAATCCCAGGTACTTGGGAGGCTGAGGCAGGAGTAAAGATCCTCAGGTGGACACCAGGTTAGGCTATAGACTGAGTTCAAGCCATCCTGAGGAACCTAGTTAAGTCCTGTCTTAAGAACAACCAACAGGGAACCAATTTAGTGGCAGCGTGTGCTTGGCAGTTTTTCAGGGCCCGTGTTCCAGTCCCAGTCGCCTCTCTGAGAGCTGTCAGCACTCTCTTGTTGGGTAGTTGGGAAATGTTATCCCCTGACTCCCAGTGTGGTGGGCCCACAGCAGGGCCAAAATGGGGACTGTCTCTGAGAGACCCATGCTGCTTAGAGCCAATAGCCCTCCCTGCTGAGACCCTCAGACCTGAGTACACATGAGACAGGGGTTCTCTGGTCACTCTACTGCATGGTAGTAGGGCCAGGGAATGGGTCTAAGTGTGAATGACTTCCTCAGTGCCTGTCACTGGGCAGCCAGGGTAGTCAGCAGATTGACTGTCATAGAAATCAGAAGCTGGTGTCTACTAGACTCCCAAAGGGATGGGAGAGGCAGTTTGCCAATCCCACCCCCCCCCCCCCCCCCCCCCGCAGTCTCTGAGGACGGATGAGGAACTGAAGGGTCTGTAGGAGGGATAAGGATGTGATGGAGGAAATGAGTGTCTGAGGGAGGAGGCCAGGGTCTGAGGGAGGAGGCCAGGGTCTGGTGGAAGAGGTGAAGGTCTGAGGGAGAGGATGCCTCAATCTGAGAAAGAGTTGAGGGAAAGGGGTTTGAGGATGAGAAAAGTGAAAAGACATCTGATCCTGAAGACCGGCTCCTGGTCTGAGGGAGGACGCAGGTTTGAGGAGATGTGATGAGTGAAGCAAAGACAGACTGAATATAAAGTGGAGACATGCAAGGGATGTGGGAAGAGAAAGGAAGCCCCCCCTGCAGCCCCCTCCCTCTGGAGTCTGACAAAGTCTTGCCAGCTGAAGCCCAAGAAGAACAAGGCTGCAGAACTGCCAGTGCTGTGTTCTGCATTACCACACCTGCATTAAAAGTCAGGTCTTCTTGATTGTTTTGCAGATGTAGACTTGCGTTTCCCTGGGAAATCCTTATGACTCACAGCTTCCAGAAGGTCCAAGGGAGGAACTCTATTCCCTGGAAGTTGGAAATGGTGAGTTTGTGGTCTGATTTCCACATGCAGGGGGCGGAAATCCACAGCCTGCATAACTGGGCTAACCTAGGTCCCTGTTGTCTGTGCAGTGTGATTATGGGGTACACTCCCCCCCCCCCCCCCGTCGTCGCCTGACTGCCAAGGGAGAAAGGTTACGGTGGCTCGTGGCTTCCAGAGCATTCGGTCAGTGCCTACCTGGTCACGTCACACTGTCTCTGGAGTGAGAAGGAACGTGGAGCATAGCTGTTTATCTCACTGAAGCCAGGAACAGTGTGTTTGTGGGGGTGGGGGCGGGGTGTGTATGTGTGAAAGCTGGTTAGCAGCCAGCAAGCAGGAAGGGGGTGGGGTGGTGAGGACACCCCAATAGCCCTTCTAGGACATGTCCCTAGTGACTTTATTTTCTGACACTGGGCTCTGTCCAAAGACAGTCCAATAGATTATTGGCCAAGACTTGCACCTGGATTTTGGAGTGCACATGCTTTTGTTGTGGGGTTGCTCATTCTGTTCCACTGTTGACCGTGACCCTTACTGTGCTGTCGCCCTGCTGAGTCGGTCACTGTGGTCCTGTAGTTTGGTAATGGTTATTATGAGAGTGTTCTGGTGGTGGTGGTGGTTTTTGAGACCACCTCACTGTGGCCCTGGGAAGCTTGGAGCTTGTTCTGTGGGCCAGCTCCACCTGCGTGCTGGGATTAAAGGCATGCAGCACCATGCCCAGCCCAAGTGCATTCTTCTTAATTGAGTTATGTTGACAGTTTGGGCTTTTAATGCATATATATGTTTAGGACACTGTTTAGACAGTGTTTTGTGATGATTATCTTTTGTATTAAGAGGGGTATTGAATCTTTAAATCTGTGCGCAATATGGATATCTAGATTTAATTTTTACATCTGTGAACGTGAAATATCTCCCCCCTTCACCCCCTTGTGTGTGTGTGTGTGTATGTGTGTGTGTGTGTGTGTCCTGACATAAGGTGTCACTGTGTATCCAGTAGAGCCTTGAAGACACTGTATAGTTTAAGCTGGCCTCAAAGGAGTAGCAGTCCTGTCTGGGGTGCTGGGTCTTGCGGAGGTTGTGTCCTCTAATCTTGAGTTTTCAGGATAGTGGTCTTTGACTCTTCAGCTAGTAAGTTGTAAAGTTAGGTGGGAGATACAGCTCAGTAGTAAAGAGCTTACTCAACATGTGCAGGACGTAGCCCAGGCTGGCCTCGCACTCAGAGATCTCCTTGCCTCTGCTTCCCGACAGCTGGGACCAAAGGTGCCACCACCGCCCTGCTTGTTGAGCATTTGTTTTTAAAGATTTATATATTTGTATGTGAGTACACTGTAGCTGTCTTCAGACACTAGAAGAGGGCATCAGATCCCGTTACAGATGGTTGTGAGCCACCATGTGGTTGCTGGGATTTGAATTCAAGACCTTTGGAAGAGCAGTCAGTGATCTTAACCTCTGAGCCATCTCTCCAGCGCCCCTTGCTCAGCATTTTTAATGACAACTTTTTCCTATTTATTTATTTAGTGGGGAGAAGATGTGTGTGCCACGGTAAACCTGTTGAGGTCAGAAGACAAATTGTAGGAATTGGTTCTCTCTACCACATGTGCCCTAGGGGTTCCACTCAGGTCATCAGACATGGTGGCAAATGCCTTTCTCCACCAAGCCATCTCAACAGCCTCTGTGGAGAGTTTTTTCATGTATTTTCATCAATGGTATTGACTGCTTTGACTACAGAAAGTTGTGCCCATGCATAATTTTGTTTATTGTTTATTGTTTGTTTTGTTTTGTTTTTACTTTTCATTTGTTTTTTGTTTTAGATAAGGTCTTACCCTGTAGCTTAGGCTAGCCTGAACCTCACCTGTGTTGCCCAGTCAGACCTTGAACTTGCAGACTCTTGTTTCAGCCTCCAGAGGGCTGGGATTACTTTCATGTACCCCTACAACCCACAGCATGGAACCCCATCAATGGCCCAAGGTCGTAGGTTCGATACCTGTCTCTTCCTCCCTGTCTAGGATCTTGGTGTGTAGCCAAGGCTGGCTTGAAACATGTGATGGAGCCTCCTGAATGTCAGTGTTGCACGCTAGACCCAGCACTCCGGCCTGGAGGCAGGGCCTCACGCTCCGTCCACACTGGCCCTGATCCCAGTCCTGCCTGAATCAGGTGCACATCAGCATTTAACTAAGTCTCTCAGCAGCCAGCGGCTGCCTGGGCGTCTCTGCCTCCAGTGCGTTCTTCTCTGAGGCCATTTACTCTGACTTGCAGGAGAGCACGGGCTCTCCAGTTTAGAACTATAGTGTGATTCACACTGTAGTGTGACCCATTGTGGGTCCTGTATTTCTCTCTGTCTTTTTTGTCTCTTGAGGTTGTGTCATGTAGCCCAGGCTAGTCTTAGGTAGCTTTGAAAGCATCATACTTCTGGCCATAAGGTTCTCGCTGGGAACCGGCAGGGCCTCGACTGGGATTTGTCTTACGAAGGCCTTTGGGCTAGCCTCTTGAACTTTATAGAAGTTTCTGACAAAGAATTTTGTTAATTTCCATGTCTGTGAAAGAATTGTTCTGATTTACTGAGGATCCTTTGAGTTTCTTCAGTCTCCTTGTGTGTGTATCTCTCCTAGATGCTAAAATTCTCTCATTGGAACTCCGTTTTTATGTGTTTTCTCTTCTGGAACATACTTCTAGTGTCTGATTCCTTAATGTGCATCTTTGTATATCAAAAGGTCATTTGTTCCTTTTAATTTCCCATTTCCTAACCTGCCTGAGTTGTTTAAAAAGGAAGGCATTGTGCTTTGGGCTTTCTCTCTGCCTTCTCAGCCATGGACTCTATGGTTTTTACGCTTTTTTCTTCTTTAAGTTGCTTTGGGGTTATTTTTCTTTCTTTACATTTTTTTCTTTTGAGACGGTCACCATGTACTCCTGGTTGCCGCATATGCCAGGGTGGCCTTGAACTCAGCCTTTCCTCCCATTTGCTGGATAAACTTCCTCTGCCGCCATGCCTGGCTTTGGTTCCTTTTCCTTTTTTTAAACATGCAGTTTCTGACTGACTCTTGCCATTTTCTCTGTGTCCCATGTGACCTGATGGAGTTTTCTCTCCAGCTTGGTTGTATTTTCTCTTTTATTATCTATTCTCTCAAATATTCTCCAAATCTTTCTTTTGGGTTATTTATCATGCAGTTTAATGCCACTTGAGGGTAAAAATCC
Source organism: Apodemus sylvaticus (assembly GCF_947179515.1). Taxonomy (NCBI): domain Eukaryota; kingdom Metazoa; phylum Chordata; class Mammalia; order Rodentia; family Muridae; genus Apodemus; species Apodemus sylvaticus. The sequence goes on from NC_067478.1 coordinate 110,854,457, forward strand.
CAGCCGATGAACACTGAGTGTAAAGACTGTCTCCGGACAGTCTCTGGCTCACTTGTGATAGTGTTGTCCTTAGAGTGCATCCTGTCATCATTTATCACTGGGCCCCACTTAGCGCATCAGCAGAACTGATGCACTGTTTTCCGTTTGCAGGACACTCCATGACCAGACCAGAGTTCATCTTTGAGTGGGAGCTTCGGTTCGGGCCATGGACCACAGCAGAAGCCTCAATTCGATGCGTGCCCGGTCAGTGAGTGGGTCCTGGGCAGGGGCTGTCCACTCGGAGAGAGCTCATCATATGCAGAGTGTGTTGAGCTCTTTGTATACCCAGACTCTTCCCTGCAGATAGCTAGTCCTGTGATGAAGATATGTGTTTTGTGAAGTTTCTGAAAGGGTTCTCTATGTTAACTTATCCCCAAGTTTCTGCTATTGAAGTATATTTTCTCAGATTTATCAAAATGTCAATCCTATGTGCTACTTAGATCCAATGGTTCTCAACCTGTGGGTCATGACCCCTTTGCGGGGTCACCTGACATCACTGAAAACATAGCTATTTACATTATGATCCATAACTGTACCAAAACTACAGTTATGAAGTAACAATGAAAATAATGTTGTGGTTGGGGGCTACCACAGCGTGAGGAACTGTGGTGAAGGTCAGAGCATTAGGAGTGTGGAGAGGCACTGGGGTGTTGTCTTTCTTGGTTAGTCAGTCTATCTGAATTCTCACTCTTCCTTCTGTTTTAAATTAGGCATTTGCTAGCATGCTCTTCCAACCCTTGGGCTTGATCCCTAATGATTCTGTGTAACTGTGTTGATAATACCCACAGAAATCACCCACGCACTCTTAACATTGTCTTACATTCAGTGAATGTAAAGTGAATCAAAGACACAAGGATTGTGGTGATGGAGAACTCAGAGAATGCTTACAAGGAATGGGAAAAAGTGGGTCTGAGGAGCTGTAAACGAAGCCTGCTGTTAGGGAATTGTTTATTCATTTTAGTTTAAATTTGATGTAATCCTTTTCCAAATTTGGTACATTGTACTTGACTCAGGGGTGGTGATGTTTTTAATATTTTCCCTGTTAATAAAGTCAACACCAGGATTGAGGGCAGCCATGAAAGTCAAGAGAAAGTTTTGTGGCAAATCGGAATCAACAAAGCAGTCCATCAGGTGAAGACATGGTTAGCACAGGTGGAACCGTCACCGTGAGCTCTCAGAGTGCCGTTCAGAGCTGGACACACAGAAGCGAACCCCTCAGGGATGGGGGAACCAATCTACAGTGTGGCTGGTAAGACACAGGCTGGAGAAGAACCACATTTTTTCTTTTTAAAGCACAGTGGACATAAAATACAGGTTTGGAGCATGAAGACAGAGAGAAAGGTAGCTTGGAAGAAAACGACATCTGAAACCACGCCTGTCGATTTTCAGAGAAGTCTCACCTAGCCTGGCATTTTTATAATTGCAGAAGTCCTCTGGTATCCTGACCGTCTCCGTCTCTATAATGGGACCCCAGACTTGTGGTGCTCTATTCAGTATGTCTGATGAGGAATATCCATCTAAAGCGTAATCTTCCTGACAGAACAAGGAAGTTCATACTCCAGATCTTCCAGTAGATTTAGTCAGTGCTGGAAGTCCTTTTATCAGGAAGCACTTAATGCCCAAAACATGAAAAACATAAGGAGCAAAGCACTAAGTTTAATGTGTGGGATAATGTTCCATTAGAAGATGTAACTCAGAAAAGGGTAAGTACACACATAAGAGAATGTAAATGCAGTTATTCTGAGAAATCTTTAAATAATGCTTCAGAAAGCATTAGGATATAAGTGTTAGGAAATGGCCCAGTGAAGATAAGCGATATAAATAATTTTTGTGTCTCCAGTTAGAACTAAAGGTCTGGCTAGGCAGTGGTTGCACACACCTTTAATCCCAGCACTTGGGAGGCAGAGGTGGGCTGAATGCTTCCTATTGCAACTAAACACCGTTCACCACCAGAGGTCAGACTATGGGAAAGTAGATGAATTTACGCATTGTAGCAAAGTATTCCATTTGAAGTCAGCTTTCGTGTAAGAACACACGCAGAAAGAAACCTGTGAATGTAAAGGAAGCAAGAAAACTGTTACCTGCATGCCATGCCTCACTGTACATTGGAGAATTCACACAGCTTGGAATTCGTAGTAAGGTGAAGAATGCAGGACTCTTCAGTCTCAGCTCTGTACATCAGAGATGTCGTGCAGGTCATGACCCACATGACTGCAAAAACTTTCTTGAGAAAGTCTCACTTTGCTTGACATCAAAGCAGATTCCTACAGATGAGAACATTATGATATGGAAATGTAGGCAAAACTTCCTCCACTGCACACCACAGACTCTGCGTAGGCGAGGAGCTCTATGAATGTAAGAACTGTAGGAAAGCATTCTCCCATAAGCCATACCTCATTGCACATCAGATCATTCATAAGGTAAGAACCCTCTTGGATGTAAGGATGAAGGAAATATTTCTCTCTCAGGTCAAAACCATATTAGAGAATACGTAAAGGGGAGAAATTCTGTGACTAAGGAATACAAAAAGTTTTCTGCCAGGTCACAGTTCAGTGTGTCTCAGGGAGCACACACATGCCCTTTGAAAACTACAGAAAAGCTTTCTGTTACAAGCCACAACTTACAAGTCATTAGAGATCCCTTGCGGGTTATAAGCCTTAGGAATGGGAAGAACTTAGGGCATAACTCAAAGTGTGCCAGAGAGCTCGTTCTGGTCAGAATCTATAGGAAGACAGGATGCAGGAAGGCATTCATGTGCAAGTGAAAATGTACTGTTTGTCACGGACACGCGGGGGAAGCACTGTACAAGCAGAGAATGCAGGGAAGCTTTGACCCCCACGCTGAAATTACCTGCGTCAAGAGATACATGCAGTTGAGAAATAATACGAATATAAAGAGTGCAGGAAAGCCAGCTACTGCAAGCCAAAGCTCCTTGTCTATCCGTGAGCTGTATATTAGAAAGCACACAGTTGTAAAGAATACACAAAAGAGTTTAAGGGAGATCTCACTCTGCTTCTAGAGATGATAGAGGAGAAGGCATGAATGTAAAGAATTCAGGAAATCATTTTACATCAAGTTAGAACTGCCTTGATACCAGAGAGCTCGCATAGGAGTGGTGAGAAGCCCAGTAAATACAAGAAATTCAGGGAAGATTTCATTTCGTGTGAGATGTTTTACCTGCATGTGCACATGTGCATGAAGGCCAGAAGAGGGCCCTGATTCTGGCGTTAACAGTGGTTGTGAGGCAAACCCACCTGTGGACACCTGGGACTAATGAAGAGTCCTCTGTAGAACAAGCAACTGTGCTCCTAACCAGAGAACCATCTATATGAGAAACTGGCCCGCATTGTCTGTATTTATTGAGTTTAAAAATGGAAACATTAAAAGCCAGAAAGAAAATTCTGGAACAGTGCACCTCAAGTTCTCAAAGACCGTGAGTGCCAGCCTAGACTACTATCCCCAGAAAAACCATGACCATAGGAAAAGGAAAGAAAAACACCATGATGTAAGCAGTCTGACAATTCATGGCTACAAAACATGGCCCTACAGAGAAGCCTGGAAGGAAGGCTGTGCATTTATGAGAGAAGTAAGCACAGCGAGAGAAGATGGAAATGAGGCTACAGTCACTGAGCCACTAAGAGTGCAACAGAAACAAGCAACCAAAATAAGAGTCCAGCACAATGCCGGTAACCAATAACCTAATAATGACAACATTAGGTATGAATGGCCTCAACTCCCTGATCAAACACACAGGCTAGTTGAGTGGACTAAGAAACTCCATCTGTTGTCTACAACAAACTCAGCTCCAACAAATGTCATCAAGAAGCAAGCAGATGTCGCCATCCTAATATCTGGCAAATATCTTCAAACTAAAACAAAGCAGAAGATATAAGGTACTCTTCCTTTTTTATCACTGGAGCAATTAACTAAGAAGCCATCACAATCTTAACCATAAATGCACTGAACTCTGGCACACAGTTCTATAAAATGCATAGCACTGTCCTTACAGACAAGGGTCAGCTTCACACAAAACACCACTTTCCCAGGAGACGGGACATCTACACAAAAAAATAAACAGAAATTAAATAAGCAGAATTAAATGACAGTGCACATCAAATAGACCCAACATTTACTCCACAGTTCATGGAGGCATCTCTAATAGAGGCCGAGTTAAACCGGCTCCAGGCAGATAATGGACCAGAAGCAACGATGAATCCTTTCTTCTACAAAGGAAGTGCAGGCCCAGATGGCTTCACCCCAGAATTCTGCTGGATTCCCAAAGAAGATCCACAGCCAGCCCTTAAATTAGTTTTTTAAAGAAGAAAATAAACAAAAGAAAACCCAAGCCAGGTAAAGATAACTTCCAAGCACTCACTATACAGTAACTGGACAATTTCCAGCCACATTATATGATGTTAAAACAGAACAGTTTATATCTGAGGGCACACATGCACACACTCACATGATCACACACAGAGAAAATGGTTTTATCACTAATATCACTGACTGGGGTTTGTGGGTTACAGATGAGAATCCGTGTCAATGTCGGTATGACTGAGCTGACTTCAAAGAAGCCAGTGTAGATGAGGCATGGTGGCACATGACTGCAATCCCTGCATTGGGGAGGCAAAGGCAGGCGGCTCTAGGAGTCCCCGGCCAGGTGCTTCTTCAAAGTGAAAACCTGTCTGAAAGAAAAGATACAAAAAAATAATTCAATACAGAGAAATCTCTCACATCACTGACTAATAGTGAAATCAGTGAGCAGAAGAGTCCAGTAGCAGTTGCCCTCACTTCCTTCTTAATCTCAGCAACGCACTTAAGGCTGGGTCCGTTTGTACAACTCAGAAGACTACTCTTCAATAACGTGTGTAATGCTGGACTTTTGATAGAGAACAATAACAAAGTTATGAATTATGCTTTGGGTGTTGTGAGTGAATAACATTGTTTTTAAGGGAAAAATTATATGTGTAATAAAAAATGATAAATATCCTACGGGTAATAATGCTTGATCTTATATGAACAGGGTCAAAGTGGCCCTAAATTATGCTTAACTTACGATTCTAAAAGTCTATAACTGTATTGGAAAAATCGGGTCCTTAAAGATGAAGAAGGCAAAGACAAGACTGAGTGAATATAATTTATATGTTTATAGTTTAAAAATCTTTATAGAGAGCCATGGAAGTTTTGCACAAAGCAGTCAAGCAGATTTTAATAATATGTGTTAAATGACCATGCCTGAAAGCATACTGAGACACAAGCAGAGTGCTTCACATGGAGAGAGCCCCACTAGCCCTGGACAGCTGGTCCCCGCCTTCCCCCACAGTTGTGGCTGGCTGGTCTCTTGGAGCTGTCACTTTGGTGTCAACACCATGGTCGCTGGGTGTGGAGTTAGGAGGAAGAGGATTTAGCAACAGGAATGGAGCCCTAGGATGAGTTAGGTCCCAAGATGAAGTGAGCCTGCGTTTCATAGACTACTCCCAACTTGGAGTCTGAATTGCTTGCCTACAAGACTCATTAAAGCTTCCTCATTGTGGAAGGGTGTACTTTCCGGAATCTCAAACTCTTTTCTAAGAGAGGAAGCTAGAGGAGCTAATGGCTAACTGTACAATCAAACAAAAATCACGTCCTTCACTTGACTATAGCAGGGAAGAATTTCCATCGAAAGGAGCAGAGGATTTTTCTAAAGGTTATGAAAATATTGACTGTTTGCATACCTTAGTATCTCGGAATGACAGCCGACGTTTGTTCTGTGTCAAGTTGAGCCTGGTTAAGGGGGTGCAGTGGTGCTCCTGAGTCTGTGTCTCCCATCTCCTTGGGAGACATGAGAAAGGATAGCGATCTGAGCCAGCCTCTAGCTGGGCCTTGATGATAGCTGCAGGGTCTCATCCCAAACCCTGCCTTAAATTCCTGGAGGCAGACGCACACCTGTAATCCCAGCACTTGGGAGGCAGAGGCAGGCAGATTTCTGAGTTCGAGGCCAGCCTGGTCTACAGAGTGAGTTTCAGGACAGCCAGGGCTACACAGAGAAATCCTGTCTCAAAAAACCAAAAACCAAAAAAAAAAAAAAAAAAAAAAAAAAGAATTCCTGGAGGCGGGAACTTGTCTCTCTGGCTTCATCCAGCCTTGGGTTTGTGTCATCTACTGTTGGGATCTGAGGAGTTGAGAACTAAACCCTGTCCAGCTCAGCAGTGAGGTGAGGAATATCCAGTCAGCTGTAGAGACAGGACAGGTTAGGCGTTCACTGTCCTTACCATAGCCTTCGATCTGAACAAAGCATTATGTGATCTGTCACCAGGATCATCTTGATCAAGAGGCACTAATGCCATGTCTGTTTCCTGGTGACATGCTGCAGCCTTGAGAACCACGGCGAGGACACTGGGTGTCCTGGGACCTGGAAATGGTGAGTCTGTGGCAAGGAGCACAGGCCGGATACTTACCTGATTTTGTTTTTAGTTATATTACAAACATAATTTACATCAAGATTTAATGAATAAACAAATTCAGAAAGCCCATTTCTTCTGGGATGGGTCTGATGGTAGGTTATCTGTGAAATTATCAAAGAATAAGAATATTTCAAAACTTAGGTAGAAAAACACATAAGTTGGTTTATGTACTTCTGTTGCCCATGACAATCACATCTCTAACTTCATAGAGAAGACACCATGTGAGCGACGATGACATGGGAAAATAGATTCATTTTCCGGTCTAGCCTAGGGCACCATATATGTGGACCTTCCCAGCCTGGTGAATACCTGGAACTTCTCCTACCTGTGCCATCCTCAGTCCTTAAACCCAGCCTTGGTCTTACACCGTGTGTGCCTGCCTAGCCTGATGAGTGCCTGTCTTAGGGTTTCTACTGCTGTGATGAAACACCATGACCAAAAGCAGCTTGAAGAAGAAAGGGTGTGTTTTCGCTTACATGTCCTGATGGCACTCCCTCATGACAGGAAGGCAGGGCAGGAACTTAGAGATGGAGCCTGGAGGCGGGACTTAAACAGATGCTGTGGAGGAATCTGTGTACTGGCTGGCTCAGCCTGCCTTCCTATAGGACCCAGGCCACCATCCACTGTCCCTGGAAGTGTCCTCACAAACAGTGAGGGCTCTCCTCCATCGACTGTCAGTCCAGAAAGTGAACCACGATCTTGTTCACAGACCTATCTTTTTATTTTAAATATGCTGAACTTATTCATGATACAGTCTTCAAATTACCTCATTTAAAAGTCACAGCTAAAAAAAAAAATCCATTTTAAAATACATTGATAATTTGAAAACAGGCACAACATGGAAATGAAGACTCCTGATTTTAAATAGCTGCTTACCTATGAAATTATCCTTTTAGCATTTTTTTTTTAGTTCAATTCTGGGTGAACCAAGATGGCCTCTTTATGTTTCTTTCAATAATCCTCTTTTTTAAAAAGGCTTATTTACTTATTTATTTATTTAATGTATGTGAGTACACTGTGCTATCTTCAGACACACCAGAAGAGGGCATCAGATCCCATTACAGATGGTTGTGGGTCAATATGTGGTTGCTGGGAATTGAACTCAGGACCTCTGGAAGAGCAGTTAATGCTCTTAACCACTGAGCCATCTCTCCAGCTCCAACATCCTGAGTTTTTAAAGTTCTAGAGTCTTTACAAATCCACATACCTTAAAATTCCAGTTCATTTAAAACATCCAAAGCTTCTCTAAACACGCAAAGCACTCCATTGTTGGCTTCTGTGAAAGAAAAAAAAGTTAATACTTTCTTACTCCAAGAGAGAAGAGCCCGGACACAGTCACAGGCAGATCGAAGCAGAACAGAAGTCCAGCAGTGTGAGCTCGGTACCGAGACTCACCATCCGCTGGGCCCCAGTGGGCCATGACAGTGGCACTTCTTCAGCTCTGATCCTCCACAGAAAGTGCAACTTCTTTCCTAGACTCTAGCTTGCCTTTATACCTTGATGTAATAAATTTCTAGTAAAACAAAAAAGTACATAAAAAAGAGTAAGCACAAATAAATTACTTAATGATACAATTAAGAATTTTGAAAAGGAATAACAAACCAAATCTAATAGATGAGCAAAACATTATAAAATCAGAGAAGAATTTAATGAAGTATAGATAATGAAAACAAAACAAAGAATTGACAAATCTAAGAGCTGATTCTTGGAGAAGGTTAAGAAGATTGACAGAACCTTGGCCCAATTAACCAAATGAAACAGGACCCAAATGATCAGAATCAGAAATGAATGGGGAAACATTAAAACAGACACAAAAGAAATTCGGAATATTGTAAGGGAATACTTTACAACCCTACAAGTTAAAGGATGGATACGTTCCTAGATTCACCTGAACCACAAAAGTTAAGGAAAAGATCTGAAACCTAAAAAAAAAAAAAAATCCCTAAAAGTAAAGGGGCTCGAAAGACTATTTTAAAAGCCACAAGACTCAAAAATACCCAGGTCTGGATGGATGCTGTGATGGTGTGAATGAGAAATACCCTCATCATCTTAGGCATTTGACCGGAGGCAGTGTAACTTTGATAGGTAAAGCATGCCACCACTACCTTCAAATTCGTGTTCTCTCTCTCTCTCTCTCTCTCTCTCTCTCTCTCTCTCTCTCTCTCTCTCTCTACCAAATAATCATATCAGTATATGCAGAAAGGCTTTAGCACTATCCAATATGTGTATATGTGTTCATGGTTAAAGAATGGGGTAGGAGGGACATACCTCAACATAAACTATGACAAATGTACTGCCAACCTCATTGGGAATGGATTGCGAGAGAGTAAGAGAGTGAAATTAAAGGGAAACAAGTGAGAAAAGAAAAAAAATTATCCTAATTGCAGATGATGTAATATACTACATAGAGAAAAGCCAATATACTACAAAGTTTCTACAGAATTCTGCACTTTCAGCAAAGTCGCAGGATTTAAAACCTACTTAAAGCTAGTAGCTACTCTATGTATCAACCCCAGAGAGACTGAGAGATCATAGCAACACTCTCATTTACAATAGCTTCTCTCGCTCATATATATATTTATTTATATATTTGGAGATGAACAGTGATATGGAAATCTGAAGCCACATAAACCTGTACCTCCCCAACTTGCTTTTTGGTCATGGTGTTTTGTCACAGCAACACTAACCCTAACTATTAGACAAGTCGTAAGCAAACCACGCTGGGTTCCTTCCAGAGAAACGTTTAGTACTTTTTGTCGTCTGCCCTGATCCCCTGGGTAGAAGCCAGTGGAAACAGCACATGCATAGAACACCCAAGTTTTACCTGTTCTCTTGACTCCTGTGGATTCATCTGCATGGAGTGCAGAGATTAGGTAACCCGCCTTCGATCCTCAGAGTGACATTAGTGGTTTGGAATTGTTTCATAATTGCTTAGTACATTGACCCACTGTGGGGCTCTTTCCTGTGTGTGCCAGGGCATTCCAGAATCATTTTTATATGGTTGTTCTCCAAATTATACAGAATATAGAAATCTGTAAAGACCTGGGCTATGTGGAGATATTTATTGTTAGTTAATTTAAGGGCTAGAGAGAGGGCTCAGCAGTTGAGAGCACGGACTGCTCTTCCAGAGGTCCTGAGTTCAATTCCCAGCAACAACATGGTGGCTCACAACCATCAGTGATGGGATCCGATGCCCTCTTCTGGTGTGTCTGAAGACAGCTGCAGTGCACTAATGTACATTAAAATAAATAAATAAATCTTTTAAAAAGTTATTTTAAAATGATTCTTTGTTATACATATAATTTTAACATTAGAGATGAAAGCAAGGTTACATGCTCAGATATGAAAGGGCCTGTGTTTCTGACAACACAATTTCAACATATAGTAGTTTGATGCTTAAATGAAGACTATGGAAAATGATTTCTTTCATCCTCACATCTCTGAGAGAGAGGAAAATATATTTCCAGTAAAGACCCTGCAGTTTAAGACACTCATGTGAGCCAAGGCATTCCTGTCCTGTTGCCTGGGGTTGGGTGCTATGCTGGGGCAGTGGCGGGAAGGGGTGTGTGCGCTCTCACAGCAGCTACGCCAGAGTCACCACTCAGCACGGGTGAGCACTGCCAGACGCCCTGTAGGCCTGTAACACATTCAACGAGGAAGTGATTTTTGGTTATCACATATTGAAAAAACTTTCACATGACAATTTTTCACAACCTCTATATCGATTTATATGATTCCATGTGGATTTCACAGTTTAAGATTCGTGCCTTTTCCACACCAATCTCCCAGAATCAAGCCCTGCCCTTCTCTGTATGCCCTGGGTCAGACAGGGGTGGGGCAGCTCCAACATCTGCTTTTCATTGTTTTGTCTGTTATTTTACAGATTTAATGTCATTTTTACATGTTTATGTGTATGATCTCTTTTGCTCACAATCCTACAAACCATGCACATGCATTTATTCCTCTATGGATTTTTGTTTCTGTTGTAATTCCTTGAAAAATTTCTAATCGTATTGTTTAGAATCATAAGATTAATACATAGATAATATTTGAGTGTTGATTTTTCTTTCTGTCATGATACAGAATCCAAAACAAGCTACATTTTTTATAAGACACTGATGAGACAGATACACATAAAACAACAAATTCCCATTTTCTGTTCCTAAGGCTGGGGATAACTTGGATTGGAGACAAATGTGTCATTCCAGGTGTTGGTGTCATTTGAGGACATAGCCGTGGACTTCACCTGGGAGGAGTGGCAGGACCTGGACGCTGCCCAGAGGACCCTGTACAGGGACGTGATGCTGGAGACCTACAGCAGCCTGGTGTCCTTGGGTGAGTCGGACTCATCGGTAAATCTCAGCAGTACCCATTGTAGTGTTGTTACTTGCTTTCAATTCTGATTTGATATCATACATTTTAACTGACATGGCAATTTTTGAACAACAGTGTAGTTTTATAATACATGTAGTGTACAGTGATCAGATTGCTGTTAACTGATAGTGCATCCCTGTTTATACTGGGAACATTTAAAATCTCCCTGATGCTGTTTTGAAGTCTTCAGTTGGTGTCATCCATATTGTTACAATAGTACTAGAGAACATATGTTATAGACCATCCTCCCTCCTGTCTTCCCAGTTAGCGCTCACCTGCCCTTTCCATCCCTCCATCCCTGTATCTTTCCCTCACTGTACTAATTATTGTTTTACTGCTTGAGGCCACCTGTATTTACAAATACAATAAGAATGTGGAGAAATTTTTATCTTGTGCCTGACTGACATATTTCATCCACATATTGAAACTTTCCTGGGGAGACATAGGACAATGTCTTTGCTCAAATATGAATGGAGTTTTATTGCCCAAAGAAAGATTTCATCAATGCTTGGTATATCCGAGTGTGTTGGATTTATTTAGTAAATGTGATTCTCAGATTTAAAAAAAAAAAAAAAAAAAAAAAACCAAACCAAACAAAAACCCAACAAACAAACAAAAAACCCAACCCTTGTTAGTTTTTACCCACAGTTTTACCAACCTACAGCTGGGAAAAGTGTGTCCTGTCTGGAATTTCAGCTGAGAAATTCAGGATAATCTTGTCAGGAAGTGCTACCCACCCTGTTACAGCCACAGACCTCGAGATCTGCTGGGAGTTTCCTCATTTCATCACTGTGACTGTTGCTAAGCCCATCCTGTATTATAAGATGGTGCCAATTACACCCAGAAGAGTAGCCACAGTCCAGTCCACAGAATGCCCTTGTGCCTGTCACTATGACAGGATATTCTATTATTATGAATTTATATTTGGCATTTTTCTCCACCTACATTCCTCGATTAAAGTAGGTTTATATGCAGATTTCCCTGAAAAATATGGATGTCATTTTCTTTAACCATATGCAACCAACAGTGGACAGTGTCAATGTAGTTCTAGGTTCAGTTTTTAGAAACCATCATAGTAATTTTTTGTAGTGACCGCCCTAATATAAATGCTACCATATGTGGTTTGGGGTTTTTTTTGTTGTTTTTTTGTGGGGGTTGTTTGTTTTGGTTTGTTTTGGTTTGGTTTGGTTTTTTGAGACAGGGTTTCTCTGTGTAGCCCTGGCTGTCCTGGAACTCACTCTGTAGACCACGCTGGCCCCGAACTCAGAAATCCGCCTGCCTCTGCCTCCCAGAGTGCTGGGATTACAGGAGTGCACCACCACCACCACCCGGCTCTGAAGGCAGTTTCTAAGTCATCCATCATCACGTAGTTCCCGGGATGCAGCTGTTGCCTTCTAGTGGGTACTTGAGTCCTGGGAGATAGATCATCTGTAGACCTGACATAATCTGTACATTGTGTCTCCTTCACAGGGCACTGTGTGGCCAAACCTGAGTTGATCTTCAACTTAGAACAGGGACTTGGGCCACGGAGCACAGCCGGGGCTTCAGGCTGGAACCTCTCAGGTCAGTGAGTGCTACAAGCAAGAGAGAACAGTAAACAGTAGAGACATCAGATGTGGGTTACACTGGCTCTTAAAGACCGTTGGTCTCATGAACCAGACAATTGGTTTATTCAGTTTTCCCAGAGTTCTTTGCGTTAAACCACCAGTTTCTTGATGTTGAAGAGTGTCTTTTCCTTGGGAATAATTCGGTGACTTTACACAGTACTCAGTGGTGCGCAGTGGTGCTTCTTCCCTTCCTTTTCTCTCTGTATGTTTTTTTCTTTTTCAAGACTGAGTTTGTCGATGTGTGTCTCTGGCTGTCCTGGAACTCACTCTGTAGACCAGGCTGGCCCCGAACTCAGAAATCCACCTGCCTCTGCCTCCCAAGTGCTGGGATTAAAGGTGTGTGCCACCACGCCCGGCTTTTTGTTTTTCTCCTTTGTTTTAAGTTAGACATTTATTGACATTATTTCCTCAGTGTCTTTTTGACTATTGGTTATCTTTGCAATTCTCATGATACTTAGTAGTCACACAAATGCATCTGCTCTTAAAATACTTCCCTTTTGTGACCAAAGTCCAGCAATGATGTGTCACAGTGAGACAAGCAACACAAGGATGCTAGTCAGGAGCAGAGGGGGAAACACGGGCTCTACAATTGGATAGTAATAAAGGAAAAATATAGAGCACTACACTGAAGACCTATTGGATGGATTTATAAGATCTCCAGTTTGTAAATCTGTGTTAAGTAGTAAACTGAGAGTAAGGTCAGAAACAGAAAACATACTGCATGAAATTAGTGTACAATGTTGTGCAGATCTGGGCCACAAGACAGGTATCTAGATATATGGAAATACAATCACGAATTGACAGGGGCTGAGAATATTTCCTCAATGGGCATTATAGTTAAGAAGGCAAGACTGGAGGGATGGCTCAGCAGTTTAGAGCATCGGCTATTCTTCCCAGAGGTCCTGAATTCAATTCCCAGCAACCAGGTGATGGCTCACAACCATCTATACTGCAGGAATACATGCAAATAGAGAACTCATATACATAAATAAATGTTTAAATTAAAAAGAAAAAGAAGGCCAAGAAAATAGAACATGAGCAGAATATTGAAAACTTAGCGAAAAGTGTACTTATTTTGTTTGTTTTGTCCTTTCGGTTTGGTTTTCGAGACAGGGCCTCACTGCGCAGTTCTGGCTGGCCTGAAAGTCATTATGTAGCTCAGTCTCATCTTGAACTCACAGAGATCCGCTGGCCCCCAACTCCAGAATGCTGTCACTAAAGATATGTCCCACCATACCTAGGTAACATAAGTGTACTATCATAGCTGATATCTTAACAGAGACTCTGAAATTCAGAAAGTATAGTCTTAGGTGTTCTAAACCCCGGGGGAGAACAAACAAACAAACCCTGCCAATCAAGATTATTCTATGTAGCAAAGTCAAAACCAGAGAACATTATGAATTTCTTTAATAAGCATTGTCTTAGTTAGGTTTTCTACTGCTGTGAAAAGACACAATGACCACAGCAACACTTATTAAAGACAATATTTATATTGGGGCTGGATTATCGTTCAGCGGTTTAGTCCATTATTGTCTTGATGGGAAACGTGGTAGCATCCAGGAAGACACGATGTTGGAGAAGGAGCTGATTGATGCTCTACATCTTGGTCTTGAGGCTACAGAAGGGACTGTGAGGCATACCGAGTGTAACTTGAGCATATGACACCTCAAAGCTGGCACACCCCTGCAGTGGCACTCTCCCTTCAGCCAGGCCACATGTAATCTACACTCTCCATGGGCCAAACATTCAAACACGTGAGTCTGTGGGGGCCATTCCCAGTCAAACCAGCATGTACATAAACGGAATCATTGCCTGAATTCTAGTCAACTATTACAGAAGATACTTAAAAAAATAAAGTAACTAAATCTTTTCTGTAAAAGCCAGCCACAGACCACATTTCTCATAAAAGAAATCATTTCCACAAAACCCTTACAGGGTCTTGCTAGTCCTTATTAGAGCGAAGTGCACTACCTGAAACAGCTATGTAGCAGTCTTTCCCTAATCTATGTTGTACTTGGGAGAGAGAATATTGACAGCAGCTAAGTCCTGCATAGAGCTAGTAGAAGGTCAGGCATCCTACGTTCAGATAGTGAAGGAGCAGGGCAGGTAGAGGAGTGAAAGGGGGACGTGGCTATAGAGACATACAACAGAGAAATGAGTGTTTTCTTGCCACATGTTTCAGTAGCACAGCAATGCTACTGAGAACCAGGACTCAGCACCCCAACCTGTTAGTGTGCAGTGGAATTCCCATTCATTGATGACTCGGGTGTGTACAGTTCTAAGGGGATATCTTAAAAGTTCAAGTGTGATTCTAAGAAGGCGCTATTTTACTTTTGTGTTTGAATTTTGTGTATTATTATGAATAAGCTTGTGCCTATTTCATAGAAATTGAAATATTAAATATTTTCAGATGTTGACAAAGTGAGTAGGCTGGTTGATACCATCCAGGAAAATGATAGCAGACGTTTCTGGCAAATTGAAATCAACAGCCACACATCAAATGAAGAACTGGTTAAAGTAAGTAAACTGCATGAGGGCATAAAGTGTGGCTATCCATAGGGGTCTTGATCAGGTTCACTTTCTCTTCCAGCTAAGGAAGCATCATGAGCGTAACAGTTAGCATCAAAGAGAACATTAGACGGAGCAGACAAATCACCCAGTGAAGAAAGGTTATCTGTCATAGGGATGAGGAAACGCGCACAACAAGGCACATGGAGAAATACCTCTGGGAGCTGAGGAGACCCTCAGGAGCTGCAGGGGCTTCTCAGTGAACACTTGGGGGTTTCCCGAGTATTTGAGGGATCTCCCTCCCCTAATCTAGGGTTGATCAGTCCAAACAAAGAAAGAATGGCTAATGGAGCCAATGCTTTGGTTTGAACATGTTCTGACCCATTGAACTTGGTAGAGATGCGAGGTGCCCCACTGCAGGAATAGAGCCCACCAGGCCTTTCTTTTAAGCTCCCAGGCTTTTACCTCAGATCGAGAGAGTGAGGAAGAAGCTGCCATCTTGGAAGTTCACTGTCGTTATTACCTAGTTATTGCCCTCTCCCAGCTGTCCATCAAGCAGGTGTCTGTCTAACTCCAAGTCTCTCCAAATTGTGTTTCATAGCTGGATATAAAGAGTGGAAACTATTTTAGGAATGTTTTGTTAGAAACTTAGTCTATGGCAAGTTGAACTTCTTATTGAACCTGGTAAGATGTAGGCTAGAGAGGAATTTGATAATTTCAAAGTAATTGAAACGCTTCAGTTACCCTGAGTCTCTGAGTATCCTTAACAGCAACTAATCATGTCTTTATAAATGTATAGAATCAAGGAAAACTTAGGGAGGGATATTAGGACAGAAGTTGTCATTTGTAGGGGAACTATAACTATAATAAGCTCAGTAAATACGGGAAATCCTTTAATGAGGCATCATTTATTCAAGATTAGGAAGCAAAATCTCTAATACAGTGTATGAATTCTTTGACTAAATTCAGTAAATGAAGTTATATTTAACAGTGGAGAGAAATATTTCAATGTAGTCATTGGGAGAAATCTCATTAGGAAATCATGACAAGAAAAGCTCAGATAGTAAATTCTACAGAGTATTTCTTGTGATTATGAAAACTGTAACAATTTTTTTTATCTTAAGGCAGAACTGAAGATTCAAGAGGAAATCCACCGAGGGGCAAAATCCTATGACTGTGAAGTATGTCTGGAAGCAATTTACCTGAAGCCGCAGTATAGCAGAAAGCAGAGATATCACTCCTGCGAGAATCCATGCGACTGTAAGGAATGTGGAACAGCTTTCTACTCTAAGTCTCCCTTCCGTCGCTATCCGAGGCTCGAGAGAGGTGAGAAACCCCATGCATGTATAGAGTGTGGGAAATCCTTCTACTGCAAGTCTCACCTCACTGTGCATCAGAGGACCCACACAGGCGAGAAGCCTTACGAATGTAAAGACTGCAGGAAAGCTTTCTACAGCAGGTCCCAGCTCAATGTGCATCTGAGAATTCACACAGGCGACAAGCCCTACGAATGTAAAGCCTGCAGGAAAGCTTTCTACCGTAATTCTGACCTCACTGTGCATCAGAGAACTCATACAGGTGAGAAGCCCTATGAATGTAAAGTGTGCAGTAAAGCCTTCTACTGCAATTCACAGCTCACTGTCCACCACAGGACGCACACGGGTGAGAAGCCTTATGAGTGTCAAGACTGCAGCAAAGCCTTCTACTGCAAGTCCCAGCTCGCTGTCCACCACAGGACGCACACCGGTGAGAAGCCTTATCAGTGTCAAGACTGCAGGAAGGCCTTCCAGTGTAGGTCAGACCTGACCCGGCACCAGAGAACTCACACTGGCGAGAGGCCATATGAATGTAACGAGTGCAGGAAAGCTTTCTACCGCAAGTCAGACCTCACGGTGCACCAGAGAACTCATACAGGGGAGAAGCCCTACGCATGTAAAGAGTGCAGGAAGGCGTTCTACTGTAATTCACAACTTACTGTACATCAACGACAACACACAGGCGAGAAGCCTTATGAATGTAAAGACTGCGGGAAAGCTTTTCAGTGCAAATATGAGCTCACTCGACACCAGCGAACACACACAGGTGAGAAACCTTATGGATGTATAGAATGCAAGAAAGCTTTTTACACCAAGTCAGATCTCACTCGGCATCTAAAAACTCATGCAGGGGACAAACCCTGAAGATACTTGATAAGTCAGTCCTTGACTGACACCAGAGAACACACATACAAACTCGAATACCATAAAATTAGGCTAAATCTCAGAATTCATAAAAATTCAAGAAACCATTGATGTAAGAAAGGTCTCTAGCTCATCTCCACATATAGACCAGTTAGTTTAGGGAATGTGGAAAGACTCTGTGCTCAAATCTTTTGTGACATCATACAGTGTATGCAGGTGAATTCCCCTTTGAATATAAAGGATCCTAGAACACTTTGTTTCTTAAATCATAAAGCACATCCAGTGGCAGGAAATCTCATCCAGACTTCATCAATATGCATGACATGGAAAATGTTGGTACCTAAGTCAGGCTCAGTCTGCAGGAGATCTCACAAAGGTGTAGTAGTGCACAGCAAATGATTTAGCTTGGTACTGCATTCCATCCTGCCCCATTGGGCGATCTTGGCAGGACTCATTTGGACTTGATGTTTAACAGCACAACAAGACATGAAATCAAAAGCCCAAGGAAATCCCAGCATGGTGCTGCTCAGGTTTCATACCAGTACTCAGGGGCAGCGTCACACACATCAGTGCGAGTGTGTGCTGACCTTTTCAGCATAGTGTGCTCTGGGCCAGCTGGGCATTACAGTTAAATCCTGTCATGACAAAAGTGAGAAAATGTTAAATGGCAACCAAATCCACATTGTGGTTAAATCATAAGAAAGAATATGAGTGACTGTTTAAACAGTACTTGAACCTCAACTGACGTCAGAAACACAACAAAAATACAGTAAAGCATAGGAGTGTGATATGAGAGTACAGGTGCACATTACATCGTCATATTACATCACCACGTTACATCACCACATTACATCACCATGTTACATCACCACATTACATCATCAGTATAATGACTTCAGTATTCAGCTGTAGACACAGTAGGAG
The DNA here is from genome assembly GCF_947179515.1 of Apodemus sylvaticus. Taxonomy (NCBI): domain Eukaryota; kingdom Metazoa; phylum Chordata; class Mammalia; order Rodentia; family Muridae; genus Apodemus; species Apodemus sylvaticus. Next base: position 110,872,532 of record NC_067478.1, read on the forward strand.
CCCTATCAGTCTACAGGTTATAAAAGCTGCACTCACACTCATGCAAGCATGACATCAAGTGTGAAAGTGAGAACACGTTTGAATTTAAAAAATGAGCTTGAGTGTGGCTCAGTCACACGTGCTTAAGAAGCACGCGCATTTCCTGTTCTGGGTTTGAGAGTTCTTATACATCACCTGCAGCTTCAACATTCATACCCATGAGGCCATTTGGGAGAGTATAAGCAATTGCGAAGAAGTTGCAACAAATTGATCACACCATTTTGAGTGCTGTCAGTAAAATCACACCTTGTTTAGTGAGACAAGGTCTACATATACAGGCCATGCTGACTTTGAATTCTTTGTATCGTGGGCAGTTCTCCTATTCACAGTCATACTGATTCAAGCTCTTGAGACCTTGGAGCAGAGGAATGGCCTTCCATGCAATCATATATATCTTTAATATGTGACATTTTCAGTGAAATTTCAGCATTTTTATACATCATACATTTGGGGAAGAAAATTCAGTTTATGTAACTTGCATGTTAATTTCCAGATGGAATTGTTTGAAATGGCATTGGAAATGAAGCATCCAACTGTATACTACAAATAAACACAATGATATTTCCAGCCAGTGTAAATTAAGCTTTTTCTTTGGGCATTTATTCTTATCATAACTAGTTTGGTAGTAGTTAGTGAATATAGTAGACAAAGACCTCAATGCTAATAAACATTTGTTTCTACACAATTACTCCTCATCACATAATGGGTTTTTTCTATATATTTATTCAGAGTTGCCTACAGAACAGTCAGCATGCCAATATAGAAAACATGTGTACTTTGTATGAGACATAAGAATGGAGGAAAATGGAAGGGGCATGGTGTGTACCTTTGTATGTGTGTAGTCCTGATTGGAATGTTCAGTATATATGTGAGATACATAGACTATAGACAACAGATAGGTAGGTAGGTAGATGGGTGGATGGATAGACAGACAGACAGACAGACAGATATTGTGACTAATTCTGTTCAATATCTTTTTGTCACTCTAATATCAGACACAAAGAAATTAAAGTGTGAAGTAATTGTTTTGGGTTGTGGTTTCAAAGGACTTTGTTCATGGTTTTGTTGCCCTAGAGTAGTATGAGCAATATTATGGTGACAGGTTATTGTGGTAGAAGAGTTTCCTCACATCATGGCAGGAAACTGACCAAAGAATTAGAACATGTACCTATTACATTTTCTAAAGCACCTAATTATATAAATGTAACAATACCTCCTAAAGTTTTTATGGCCTCCAAAAACAATGCTCAAATTTGAGTTCAAGTACTAGACAGATGCCCTGAGTAATGAACATTCTGTCCTGAGCAGGATAAAATCTCCTAGATAAGACACCACCTGGTTGAAAAACTTCTAGACCTCTGTTATCCCCCACTTCCCCTCCCCCCATTCACTTCATTTCTCACACCTTCCCTCTCTGGCCCCTATAGGTTTGGGATATTCTGAATTAATCATCTTCCTTGAGGGAATCACACTAGTCCTTGAAAAACAATTTTTAAATGTCATTGCTTTCTGTTTCAGATATATACTATATTTTAAAAATCCTCTCAGCACTGAGGAGGTACCTGGGTTGGTAGAGTGCTTGGTAGTATGCAAAAGCCCTGAATTCAGTCCCTAGCAGGCATGATGGTACAAGCTTGAAATCCACAGCCTTCAGAAGGTGGAAACTGGAGGATCAGAAGTACAAAGTCATCCTCAGCTGCATGGCTCCTACTTGGGATCCTATCTCAATAAATAATGAATGAATAAATAAATAAATAAATAAATTTGAGTTCAAGTTCTATGGGAGAAATTTCATGTGAAAACCAAAATGCATGTCAGGCAGTGGTGGCACACACTTTTAATCCCACCCAGCACTTGGGAGCAAGAGGCCTGTGGATCTATAATTTTGGGGTCAGCCTATTCTACAGAAATAGGTCCAAGACAGCCAGAACTACACAAAGAAACTTGTCTTGAAGGTTTTTTTTAACTAAAAAATAATACATAAGATAAAACCAAAATACACTACAAAAATCCACCTTTAATAAAATTCCAGGAATGGAGAGATGGCTCAGCAGTTAAGAACTGAAACGGTGTTGATGCAATAGCAAGAGGATTTTTACTCTGGGGTCCACAGTCGTACACTGTGCAGGGGTAGAGGACTATGGGACCCTGAGCAACTGAAGTCAGGGGTATTTACAGGGGAAAAGTCGAAAGACAAGGGGTGGAGGACAAAAATCACAAGGCAAGGAGGGTGGAGGACAAATCTTGCATGGAATGGGAAGTACAGAATGGGGAAGTCAGGAAGTTTATGCCTTAAGGAAGGTTAGGGATTATCTGGAGCAAACATCCTTGGGGCAGGGTATAGTTAAACAATGGGCAGGACACCAGATATGTCAAGAATGCGGTAAGCTAGTTCCTGGAACAGGGTGTGCTATCTTTCTCAAGCTGAAAGCAGAAAAACTAGTCACTTTGTGCTGGGCTAGTTATGGGTCTAAAAACATTGAGTTGAGGTCTCTCACAAAGAATCCTGCGACAAGAGAGGCAAAGCTACCACCGTGGACAGCTCCTGTGCTACTGCTCCTGCAGTAGTGCTTCAGGAAAGCTGGAGGCTGAGGCAGAAAAGAAGGTGATGCCACCGTGGACAGCTTCTCATGCTGGCAGTAGGCTGAGGCAGAAAAAGTGTCCACTATGGACAGCTCCTGAGGGGCTGCTCCTGCAGAGGCAGGAAAGGCGGTGAGCCACCATGGACAGCTCCAGGGCTGACCTGGTGGTGCCGCCATTTTAACAGGAACCGCCATTTTGAACAGTGCCAGTGGAACATTTCAGTATGGGTAGGAAGGAGGGGGCCTGCTGCTTCTTTTAAGGCTTTTGTGACTCAACAGCTTTTGTGGTGCACTACTCAGGAACTACATTCCCCCTTTTCAGTTTAATAAATAATCAGAGGTTAGGAAGGGAGAAGGGTTTGAAACTGTGGTTTTATCAGACTGCCTCCTGCAGATCTGGGGCAGCAAGGTCCTTGGGGCAAGTTTGATGATTGCTCTCAGGATATAACTGGGTGTGCCCGGCCTCTGACTCCTCAGCTAGGGGTTGGTAATACTATAATCACAACTACTTAAATGTCTGATTAGAAATGTTTTGTATTTGTTGTTGGAGATGTCTAAATGAGAACTTTATAAGGCAGGGTACAATTAGTAAGAAAAGGAGAACAGGTTAAAAAGTGTATCATCCAACTTTATACTGGACTGTCAATGATCCCCTGGCCAGAGGAATAGAGCTTTTTATAATGATATTTATTTATTTATTTATTTATTATTTATTTATTTGGAGAGCTGTCTGGAGTGTTGGATCTTTTATTATAAGACAGCTAGGTTGACTCCATGACAGGCTTCAAACTGGCAGTTTAGAAGACTAGCCCTTAGAACTGGACAAATCCAGGCAAATCAGTTACTTGGGGGGTGGGGGGGGAGCCCCCGGCTTCAGGCAACTAGTCAGAAGCTGCCACACCACCTGGCCTGAGGCAAGGACAATTGGTAAGCAGCACTTTCCAGACTTCCATAGAAACAGTTTCCAGCCCCATTCCCCACTAATGGTTCTAGAATTTCTGATGGACACAACAGATTAAGATAGAGGACACCTACCCTGGAATTCCCCTACCTTGCTACTTTTTTTTTTTTTTTTTTGGTTTTTTTTTTTCGAGACAGGGTTTCTCTGTGTAGTCCTTGGCTGTCCTGGAACTCACTGTGTAGACCAGGATGGCCTCGAACTCAGAAATCTGCCTGCCTCTGCCTCCCAAGTGCCAATACTGCCCGGTTTTTTATTTATTTATTTATTTATTTATTTATTCATTTATTTATTTATTTTGCCTACCATGCTTTAAATTGGCCTGTAAACTCATTTTGGGGTCTTCCTATCTTGGTAATGAGAGACCCCAGCATGCTGGACTTCTGCAGAATAAGACACTCTGCATTTACATACTATTTGAGTCCTGGATACCATCCTTCAGCAAATCATGGACCCTTACAATTATACCTGATTTGTTAACATGAAGTGGCATTCCTCCCCAAGAAATAGACAAAGACCACCTCTCTCTACTTTTAGTAAATCTATCAGATGTGCAGAGGTTAAGATCTGAAACAAAAAATGCTATGACAGGGAAGTGGACTCAGTATCACCTAAAGAGGTGATGTTATGGATGTGAGCGTAAGACCCCGACCCTTGGTCAGTGGTACTTACTTCAAGATGCCCCCCTCCCACGCACCCTCAACCCCCTCCCCCCCCCACCGTGAGACCAAGATACAAAAGCAAGAGGTTTATTGGGGGCAACCTTCAAATAGTTCCTCAAAACGAGTTACTAGGAAGGTGACCCCAAATGGCTATTACAAGCAGTTTTTATACTTTTTAGGGGCACAGGTTACATCAGCAAGGTTACAGTTCAAACTTATTGGCTAAGCATATTGACTCTTAAATCTTTTGGTTAGCAGGATGACATGCATTTGAACTCTACCTGGGACTTGCCAGAAGGTTCAGTGACTACCAGTCAGTACATTCTGAGAATATTTTACTCAAAAGTGTTCCTGTGGGTGGAGAATGGAACTTGGCCTAACTTTGACCCCAGGCAGGAGGGGGCAGCTGTAAGGTGGGTGTGGGGCTGGAAATGCCCTAGGGTCCCTCATTAGGCCTTTCAAGGAGCTTTGGAACATTTTCATCTTGTCTATACCTAGGGTTGAAAGAGTGGGATGTATACTCTCTGTGCTGTAATTTGAGCAGCTGTGGTAAGCATTATAGTCAAGTTTACCAGTGACCCCTGTGTCCCATCTGGGGTGACATTAAAACCTTAATTAGAGTATAAAAGATCTTTTTGGATCATTTGTTTGTGCAAGGACAGGAGTTGTCATCATTGAAAATCGAGCATGTTCATTTCAGCCATTTGAACCATACAGAGGCCAAGCTATTTATGGTAACACAGTGAGACTTTAATAAAATCTGAGTCTGTAAGCCAGGTGGTGGTGGTGGCACATGCCTGTAATCCCAGCTTGGAAGGCAGAGGCAGGCAGATTTCTGAGTTCAAGGCCAGCCTGGTCTACAGAGTTCCAGGATAGACAGGGCTACACAGAGAAACCCTGTCTTGAAAAAAAAAAAAAACCTACTGGACCGAGTTTCTGTAAGGTCCAAGTGGGAGCTGAGAGACAAAGAAGCCCGGGCGGGGATGGAGAAGCTGTACAGCTTCCAGGACGGAGCTGAGAGAAGTGAGAGACAAGGTCATAAAGGCCCAGAAGAACTTAAGGAATTTTTGGTCTTATCAGGCGTCTCCTAGTGGGAGAAAGGAAGGAAACAGGGAGGGTTCCAACAGAGGGAAGCATCAAGTGCTTCAGTAACTGGAGAGCTGCTCACATTGTGAGCCTCCAGGAGCCAGAGAAAAGCTCCTTACTTAGTAGGCAAAGAGAGAGGGAGAGGTGTATCCCTGGCTGGACAGAGGTATCTGGTTAATTGCGGGGATGGACTCTGGAGGAGATCATCATTGTATTGGATTTGGCAGATAACAAAGAAAGAAGGCCAGAGCCCCGAGTCTAACAAATAAATCTGGGCTTTCTGTGGCCCCTGAGGTAGGACTGTCCAAGAGGGTTGAGTAGAAGTGTGTCTGAGTCAGGCCAGGTAAAGGCAAACATGTTTTGTGACTGGGGGTCCAGAGAAATAAGGTCTCAGTATCCTTGAGATCTAAGATGGAGAAATGGAGGGTCTCTGAGGCGATGATTGGAGAGGAGGGTATGTGGGATTGTGAAAGGTAGCCTGGTTTCCAGTTGAGCTAAGGCTTGAAACCCCAGTGATCCTGAAGGGACAGTAGGCGTTTCGTCTGTTCCTGGGCACCAGGCCCCTGTTACTAGCTACAGCCCTCCATAGATTTGTGGTCATCAGTCACGTAAGGCCCTCCACATGTAGAGGATGTGACCTATAGTCACATAGGCTCAAACTGATCTCCATTCTAATGAGATACCTAGAGGCCTGGCGAGGCCTAGCCAACAAACTTTCCTTCCAAGACACCCTCCCTGCAAAAGATATTTAACCTCAGGCCCACTCCAAGAAGTGGTATATGGTTTTATTCATCCTCTTTCCATCACAACAGCAACATCTTAAAACCATGGACTTCCTCTTTTCATCAGGATTGGCCGTGGGGAGCCAAGAAGGCCTTTGTCTATAGAGCCACCATCTAATCTCCCATAGAAGGCCTCTCTGCACTTCCTGCCACTGTTCCCCAAAGCCCAAGCCCGCTTGCTACTACCATCAAGCCAAAGACTCTCCCAGCTTGACCAGCCAGAGCTCTCCATCCCCTTCCTCTCCCTCCCCGGCCCCAGGCTGGATCCAGCCCTCAGACCCCCACTCCACTCTCATCTCTTCCCTGGGTGCTGAGAGCCTGAGAGCCAGACAGCCCCAGTTTTATGACTTTGTTCTGCATTTTATGGTCCGTTCCTAGAGCTGAGGTCTTCTGACCTAGTTTCTGGACCATTTGTGGTCTGTTCTGGGAGCTGATGCCTTGTGGTCCTTTTTGAAATCAGGCCTGGTCCTTAAGTGGAGATGAATGGGGTTATGTTGCCCTTTCACTCCAGAGTCCAGTTGTCCACTCCTCGGGTTATTGTCCGAGACTAGAAATAACCCCTACTCACGAGGCCGTCACCCTAAATTAAAAAAAAAAAATCAATCCAGTCACTCACAGTCCCATCACCAAAGATGAAACTCTATCATTTCTAAGGACGACTGGCTTCTTATGCTCTTGAATACTCTTACTCTCTCTTGTCTTGCTTACCACTTACATGAGGCAAGCCATGGCTTCACTCATGAACCACTCCTTGTGCCCATTACGAAGGCCTTTCACAGACTTCAACAGGCCCTCCACTGTGGAGACTGGGTGTGGCAGCCATCCCAAGATGGCGCCCGGGCTGGCTGCCAGGTCGCATGACTCAACCCTGCATCCTGTTGTTCCCCTTTAAGAGTCATGTACGCACTGGAGAAGTGTGCATGCACCCTTTGACGTCATATCAGGCCACTCTCGGGCCATGGTCTCGATCCTATCATGAGCCCCTTCATGGCGGTCGCTGACTGGTGCAGGCTGGGATAAAACTGGGGCAGCGGACTGGTTTCGAGTCTCCCGTGTCATCTCCCTTATTCTGCTGGATGGATAATGTCAGCAACACTCCGCCAAGCTCCAGCTGTACACCTTCCAGACCTAACACCCCCTTCTCTCTATGTCACTAAAAAGGAGGAATATATATATTCTGGGAGTCTTGGGTTACCAGCTACGACCTTCCTTTGCCCCTGAAAAAATTAGAGCACACTATTCAAGGGTGGGTACCTTTTCTGCTAGCCCTGGCTGCAGCTGAACTTTCTATACACAAATGGAAGAAGTTAACCTTTGGGTCACCCATCACTGTCTTATCTTGTCATCACCTATCCTACCTTCTGACACACAAGGCTCTTTAAAACTACTGCTTTCCAAGACCTCTCCCTTCAGGAAGCATTAGCAAAGGATGCTACAGTTACCTTTCCGCCATGTTCATGCCCACTGCTCAACATTACAAACTGACTCAAGCTACTGACGTAGAATATATAAGATCATTTGTTTCTGCTGGCTTCTGACACCTGTCATATTTGTTTCCAGATTATGGAGGCCACCTCTCCAGCACCTTCCTCCCCCTCCCTGCTTTAACTAGCCCCAGCCTTGGACGGGGGATCCCCGAAACCAGCACCAGCTGTCCCGAACCTCAGACTGAGATTCCCCATCCCCGGAGCAGTGTCTCAGGGCTACCCTATGGCCAACTCTGGCCTGGTACTGGCCTGGTGACAGTGTGGGGCAAGTAGGGCCAACGTCCCATGTCCTGTCTCCCCAGCAGCTGTGCCCTGTGGTGGAGCGGACTCTACAGAGAGTATAATGGTTAATCCTAAGGGGTCGAAGGGAGCTACTGCTGAATTTGTAAGTCAGAGATCCTGAACCAACTGGTGGGCTCCTATGGATTTTTAAACTGCTAGTACAGGGGAAGAATTGAGACATAGAAGACTGTTTCCTAAAATGTCAGAGGTAAGAGGTCCTCTAATTAATTTAGGGGGGCCCTAATTTAACTTTTTATCCTAAAATATTCCCTGGATAGCTCATTTTCTGCAGAACACAAATCTAGTCTTTTATTTTATTTATCAATCCAGTCATTTCTCCAGGTTTCCTTTTGAGTATCTTAAGGATCCTGTGACTTTTGGTTCTTAAGAGATGGCAAGAATATATTTTTTTTCCTTATCATTGCAAAAGATTTCAGTCTACCTTTGTTAAGCACAAACAATAAGCTAGTTGGGTGGGACCGTGCCTCGAAATTATAGTTTCTACCACATCTGGTCCTAACCTGGCTGTCCTAGGCTGACCTTGAACTCAGGAATCTGCCTGTCTTTGTGTCTTTCTGACTTTGTGTCTGGTGACAAGCTGGCTCATAGCGTAGCTGCCTTTGTTCCTTTAAATTCATGAAGCCCCTCCTTTAGATTCAAGAAGTCCCTCATATAATTCATATTGCATCCTTATTTTTTGCATCACTGAGAAATTATATACTTTCAAACTCATGTATTTGAGAGCTCTTTCCCATAGCCTTAAGGGCTGTCCTGAAGGCCGTAGCATTTACCATTTTGCAGAGACATTAGCCACACCCTTGACTCCTGGACTTGTGATGTTTCTATTAACATTAACAGGGAGGACATTTCTCAGAGGAAGTGAAATATCTACATTACACAAAAAAGCCTTATACCCATAGCATCTGTGGACACTCATGGGGGCTCACCCTGTCAGGGGCAGGAACCATGTCATTCTGTCCCTGGCTTGGCATCAGAGTGTACAGTTTGGAGGAGGGGGAGGAGAGGAATGCCAGTGAGTCTGGGGTCCAGCAGATGTGGGGAACAAAGGGAAGAAGCTCCTATTTTGTCTAGGAGGTTTCTTCCCAGTCAGGGAATGGCACAGGTTGGTTCCATAAGGCATAGATAAGGGGATACCCCTAAATATACAGTTAAGAGGTGGGGTTTGGTGAGCCTGATAAAGCCATCCCCCTACTCCAACAATAGAGGAATGAAAAGGAGAAGTGGACCCCCAGAATTTTGTCAAGACTGCAAAAATGGCTCCTGTGTCCAGAAGGAAGGGCAGTGAACACCCTGATACTGTGAGGCTTTATCTATATTCACCTCGGATGAATTACCCAAGGTTTCCTGTCAGAGATGACAGTGGACAGGCCAAGAGAGCCCAGGCCCCCTCAGTTGTCCATGGCTAGACCAAGGACATTGGCTGAAAGGTGATCTGGGTTTGATGTCCCCACAGGGTTCATGGAGGCAGTCAACACCCCCGCAATGTTTCTTGTTGACACCTTGAGCATGGCTCCAGTGGTTCATGGTGGTTTATGAGCATTTAGACAGACCCAAGCCTAGTGATGCTCCTGACCACATTTGGAAACAGGCACATGGAGGTTCTTGTTCTTAGGGAGACGAGGGAGCCTGGGTTTTTGTTTAGCCAGCTGAGAGGCCTTAGACATTTTTGGGCGTTGTTGTTTGGGGGCTTTTTCATCTCTCCAGTGGTTTGTCTTCAAGGCCATGGATAAGATTTCTGACTGAGGAGTCGAGGCTCCTTTCTACAGATGTTTAAGTTTGGTCCTAGTATTAGAGGAACTCTGGGAAAAGAAGTCTCTCCAATTGCGTTGTTTTCCACCTGGGGTCTCAGGATCCAGATTAGTATATCATAGGAGGGCCTCTGTAAGGTAGTCTAGAATTGTGGTGGATTTTCATATTTATCTTGGATGGATGACCTTTTGGAATTTTTCATAATCTACAGCCTTAAGGACAGCTTTGTGGAGACTGGCCAGGAGGCAAGGTATAAATTGATTCTTCGCTAAGATGCCACCTGGGATATTGTGATACTGTTTAGGGTCCCGCCTAGCCCTGACTGGATGGGCAGCCATTGCTGAGAAGAGAGAAAGAGAAACCAAAGAGGCTGAAGAGGAAGGGAAGGAATCTGGGTTTGTTAGTTGACCTGTCCAGCAGGTCCAGTTATTCCAGGGTCTCGATGAGGCACTACCTGAGGGTCAAAAATGGGGGGAAGAGAGAAGGGGGACCAAGCACGCTAACAAAATCAAAGTCAGTCTGGGTTGTGTCAAGGCTTCATTTAATGTCGGGAAGGTAAATGGGTTTTAAGGCTTACAGAGAAGGAATTGACCTTCACACAAGAACAAAGGAGGAAGGGTGGAGACACCCCCAGCGATCTAAGCAGGAAGCAAGGAGGTCATCGGGTAGGGACACTCGGAGTTAATGGAGTTAACGCTGCCGCAGGAACATTCCACGGTTAGGGCGAGAACTCGCACTCTTCTCGCACAAACAGCTCATGGGGAAGGCTCTAGTTAATTGTTCTCATATTTTAGCAGCCACCACCTTAGGGCCGGGAGTAAGCATTAAATCTGAATAGCTCAGGACAGCTTCCCACAGTTAGGGCAGCCAAAAGTAGTAGAAGAATTTTCTGGTTTGGGCCTCACAGCTAGGAACTGTTGCTTCCTTGGTTGGCTTATGCCATGTGATCACTTTTTAATCAAGATGAAAGTGAGACTGCAAAAGTTCATCCTTTCAAACCCTAACAAAGAGGCTGTCAGCCATATGGCTGCCTACATCCTGATGTGGGGTTCAGGGGGGACAGTGGCTAAGATAGCAACAAGCCTCATGTTTCCTTTAAGATTACTTGTGGGTAGATTCTTAACTTTCTACCCTGGGGTCACAAGTTTTAAGTAAACCCCTTTGTTAGAGATTTTATGGGATTTCAATCACATACTTTAGCAAGTTTTGAGAATTGATCCAAAGACTACAGAGTAGAGATGAGCAGCAAGTCCCTATTGTAAATAACCTGTCCCTTTAACCTGTCCCTTTATTTTGCTTTTCTCTCCTTTCTTTGTCACAGTTAGGTGGCTCGCCTGATATGAGGCAGAGATATTGGAGGAAACATTTTAAAAAACATACTTGGCTCTAGTGGAGAGGGAGCTATACCCAACTCCAGAGCCAGATTTTAATTGAAGTGGAGCAACATAAAAGAGTCTAATGCTACTCATACCTAAAAGGCACCTGAAATCCTGTAAAACTGAATCCAGTAGGATAATAATGCAGAGGCTTGGAGATAGGAAAGTTGCCATGTCTGACTGGAGACAGAGGACACTACAGGAGGGAGCTGAGAGACTGACCAGGAGGAAATCACACTTAAATAAAAACACACAAAACTTCCATGATCTCTCTTCATGTGCTGCCCAGGTTGTTGGCTCCTCATTCACCATAGCTGATAAAATAATTTCTTTCAAGATCAGGCGAGTATCCTTCTCAATTCTGTGAGAGATTTAAAATTTTGAATAGTCTTATTCCACCAAACTAAAGTGTCTGAATTTCGTTTTGGGGATGGTTTTGTATAGTTCTTCTGTGTCATTCTAGCTGTTTCTGGCACTGTGTCTAGACCTCATCAGCTCTGTAAACTGTGTAAAGATCGATAGGTATTGAATAATATATAGCTGCATGTCGCGACCACCCTCGCCAGCAAGGAATGACGCAACACAGGAAGATCTTCTCCAAGCAGTTTACTCAGGATCCCTGTACAAGCTTCTTCTGACCCCAGAGAAAATAAGCCAAGCCCTTAAATAATAATAGCCAGCCAGTCAGGCTTAGCCATGTGGGCATTGCTGATAGGCTGTATCCACAAGGGCGCAAGACTCAACAGGCTCCACCCAAATAAGGTCTTGTTAACTGTTACCAACAGGGAGCCCGCCAGCAGGAAGGCGGAAAGCAGAAACCCGCACCATTTTAAGGGTGCAGTAGCAAGCAGCTCCCTACAGCTGCACACAATTACTTCATTTTTAACATGGCTTAACTCCTGTTCACTGTGGTTTTGAAAAGCCTTATAGCTAAACTGCCAACGACCTGTAGCAGTGCTGCTCACACAACACAGACATGTTTAAGAACAAGACAGGGTGGGGTGCCAGGGTGCCTCTAGGAGCCGCCTCCACACCTCAGATGCTTTAACTAAGCCCAGGGGATTTCCTGGCACTAATTTCTCCAAGTCTGTCGCTTGCCCCTCCCCCAAGGGTTGGGATCACTTCAGACCAACCAGGCATCCTGGGGCAGAGAACAAATCCCCAGAGAGTGAATCAGCAGAGCTCAGAGATGAGGGGGAGGTGTCAGGACTCAAAGCCAGACTGACAAGGAAACACTTGCTTGTGATCCCAGCACCTGTGGCGCTGAAGCAGGAGGATTGTAAGTTTGAGGTCAGCATGGGCTTCATGATGAGACTTTGTCTCAAACCAGCAAGATGGAGTTCCTTTTGTCCACCCTTTCAAGGGAAACCAGAAGATGAGAGATTAAGAAAAATGGTTCTTAGGCATGTGACGAACCAAACTCGCCCTAACCCCATTCCGACTAGCTTGCGCCACCCAAGATGATGACTTTAAACCAGCAAGTGCGGAAATGTAACCAGCTGGGCAGAGAATTCCCCCCCTCTCTCTCTTTCTCTCTCTCTCTCTCTCTCTCTCTGTGTGTGTGTGTGTGTGTGTGTGTCTTTCTCTCTCAACATTCTATTAACTCCTTTGATAGTGGAATTTGTGGAAATGGGGGAAATTTCACATCATTTATTATCAGAAAAAAATAGATTTGTTCACTCATAGTCTATTAACCAAGAATTATTAAGACGCAAAACACTTAACATTTGACCACTTATTGTACTGAACAATGCTGTATATGCTTAAATTTCATCTCAAAGTCTATTTATTTCATACTACATGAAAATCTATTTTTATAATCATAAAGATGATTTCTACAAAGACAGTCACAACCAGTCTGCCTCCATCGTAGGTTTGCAAGCCATCTATAATAAAGACAAACTAGGTTCATTCCTGTTTGTGTATTTATCTGCTCAAGGATGGGACCACGGCCCAACTGTACCCTTAAGTACAAAAGGCTCTGTACCACCTGTACAGGAAACTACAGCCACACCTTTGTTTCAAACAGTTACTCTGACCAACTCGTTACATTTACCTTTGCTTCTCTAACCCCAACTACCTGCCTGTCAAAACCTCCATTCGTAAACTCCCTGCTTCTGAATTATAAAAACCCTCATCTTCCCCATAACCAAATTCGGAGATCTCAAACCCTACCTTTGGGGAGAGACAGCCCGGACAGGAATTTGGACAGGAATTTTTAAAATCTTGCTTTAATTAATTTGGCCCTGATGATCTGGGTCGGTGGTCTCCAATTTGTGGAAACAGAGGCATACACTTAATCCCATCACTAGGAATGCAGAGGCAGGAGGATCTCTTGTGAGTTTGCAGCTAGCCTAGTCTACAAAGCAAATTCCAGAGCAGGAGTATATAGAGATCCTATTTCAGAGGGGGAAAAATGTCATGATACTCTTTCTATTTATAAATACATATTAGATGATATAATGCTCTACTTAAATGTGAGGTTGGAGCTGGTTTTCCTACTGGAAGCCCTGCCTTAAAATACAGCCAAGAACTTGTCAATCTTGTTAAATTCACCAATGGTTGGTGACATTTAGGCTCTGAACAGGTGAGACGGAAGCCAGTCTGAGAACCTATGGCGACGAGTGTCCAATCAGACACACCGGCAGAGAGTAGGGGCGGGCTTTCAGTCTTGCAAGCCCTCGCCTCTGACCACCCCTGCTCCCCCTCTTCTCCACATTGGCACCTGTCCAGGTGTTCCGCGCTCGCCCAGAAGTCCCGAGAGGTTCTGCCGGTCGCCGCGTGTCACGTTTCCCCACTGAGAACCACAGTGAGGGCTTTGGGAATCCTGAAATGGTGAGTCTGTGGCAGGTCCGAAGCCCGAGCCCTTTGTCCCCCGGCTGCAGGGTGGGGGCTGAGCGGGTTCCGGGCGTCCCGTCCGGTCCCCTAGTCCCTGCAGGGACCTGAGCCCTACTGCAGAGCTTTCCACAGCGCTGGCCCGGAGCGTGTGCCATGCTGGGTGGAAAGGGAAACCGTAACCCCATGCCTGGACCCGGTCGTTCTGCTCTCCCGTTGTCTCTGCCCTTTGGCCCCACATCTCTGTCCCTGATCGTTCCCGCCTTCCAATTCGTGAGTCACTGTACCTGGAGTTTAGGGTGTTCAGTCTGGTGCCTAGATGATCCTGTTCCTGAGACGTCTGGCTCTATTCCGTTTCCCAGAATCCTGGAACCCCATCTATCTGTGGCACGAACTCTGTACCCACCCCTAAGAAGCACCTCCGTTTTCTGTGTCAGCATTGTGACCCCACTGTGTCTCTGTGAACATGGATGTGAAACCTTTTACATTTTCTGGCAGCTGAGTCTCACTGTGTAGCCCTGGTTAGCCAGTACTCATTATGTAGACTGTGCTAGTCTCAAACTCAGAACTCTCCCTGCTTCTGCCACCCCAGGGCTGGGGTTAAAGGCTTGTGGTTTTACTTTCCTCGTGACGGGTTCCTTGTATACCAGCTTCCTTGGCTGAGGATGACCTTGGTCCTCTAATCTTCATCCTGGAGGCCATTTTCTGACATTCAGATTTCTGTTCTTTAGATACTTCCCAGCAGTAGTGATTGCTGGGTCCTTTGGTAGTTCTATGTTTAAGGCTTTGAAGAACTGGAATGTAAATTTATAAAATGTTTGCACTACCTTTCATGTTAAAAGCAGTACAAGGCTTCCCTCTTTGGCATGCCTGTTTCCTCTTAAGCACTCGTAATTTCCCTCTCTCTCTCTCTCTCTCTCTCTCTCTCTCTCTCTCTCTCTCTCTCTCTCTCTCTCTCTTTCTCTCTCTCCCTCTGCTATTTTTTTTGGTTGTTTGGTTGTTTGGTAGGTTTGGTTAGGTTTTTTTTCGAGACAGGGTTTCCCTGTATAGCCCTGGCTGTCCTGGAACTCACTCTGTAAACCAGGCTGGCCTCAAACTCAGAAATCTACCTGCCTCTGCCTCCCAGAGTGCTGGGATTACAGGCGTACGCCACCACTGCTCAGCTCTCTTTACTATTATTATAGATTTTTTTAGAGTTTAGGAGTCCTGCTATCTGATGCATTCAACGTCTGGTGTGAGTCTGTTAGAATTCAATCTGTCAACAGCCACTGGAAGAGAGCACCCAAGCGTTGTCTCTGAAGAGGCAGAGTTCTGTTTTTCCACCCTTTCCCACATGTCCATTATCAAATGAGCTAATAGAATGTTCAGAGAGGGACAGACAGAGTGAAGGTTTTAGGTCACAGAGCTGGTCACATGCTTGCTTCTTCTTTTGAGATCTGGGAAGATGTTTCCTGAGCTCTGAGCTTTTCTGTGCTCAGTAAACGCTTTTAAAACTGAAGTCTTAGGTGCATGGGCCAACTCCTTCCAGGAAATAGAAGGTACCAATGGACCTGGAGACTTTGAATAGGGAAGCCAGGGTATGGCTGTCCATGTTGAAATCCTTTGGAAAACTCTCGCCGTGTTTTCTGGTATCTTTACATTAACAGATCCCGGTGCTGAGTTTTCTTTCTCCCTATGAGACAAATCATATGTCACCTGCTATGGGACCCTGGTGTGAAACTTAAAATAGAATGGGCCCCACTTTCTGTTCCAAAAGCTAACCGCTTGGGTTGAAGAGAAACATGTCATTGCAGGGGCCGGTGTCATTTGAGGACGTAGCCGTGGACTTCACCTGGGAGGAGTGGCAGGACCTGAATGCTGCCCAGAGGACCCTGTACAGGGACGTGATGCTGGAGACCTACAGCAGCCTGGTGTCCTTGGGTGAGTCTGACTCATCGGTAAATCTCAGCAATACCCATTGTAGTGTTGTTACTTACTTTCAATTCTGATTTGATATCATACATTTTAACTGACATGGCAATTTTTGAACAACAGTGTAGTTTTATAATACATGTAGTGTACAGTGATCAGATTGCTGTTAACTGATAGTGCATCAGTGTTTATACTGGGAACATTTAAAATCTCCCTGATGCTGTTTTGAAGTCTTCAGTTGGTGTCATCCATATTGTTACAATAGTACTAGAGAACATATGTTATAGACCATCCTCCCTCCTGTCTTCCCAGTTAGCGCTCACCTGCCCTTTCCATCCCTCCATCCCTGTATCTTTCCCTCACTGTACTAATTATTGTTTTACTGCTTGGGGCCACCTGTATTTACAAATACAATAAGAATGTGGAGAAATTTTTATCTTGTGCCTGACTGACATATTTCATCCACATATTGAAACTTTCCTGGGGAGACATAGGACAATGTCTTTGCTCAAATATGAATGGAGTTTTATTGCCCAAAGAAAGATTTCATCAATGCTTGGTATATCCGAGTGTGTTGGATTTATTTAGTAAATGTGACTCTCAGATTTAAAAAAAAAAAAAAAAAAAAACCAAACAAAACAAAAACCCAAGAAACAAACAAAAAACCCAACCCTTGTTAGTTTTTACCCACAGTTTTACCAACCTACAGCTGGGAAAAGTGTGTCCTGTCTGGAATCTCAGCTGAGAAATTCAGGATAATCTTGTCAGGAAGTGCTACCCGCCCTGTTACAGCCTCAGACCTAGAGATCTGCTGGGAGTTTCCTCATTTCATCACTGTGACTGTTGCTAAGCCCATCCTGTGTTATAAGATGGTGCCAATTACACCCAGAAGAGTAGCCACAGTCCAGTCCAACAGAATGCCCTTGTGCCTGTCACTATGACAGGATATTCTATTATTATAAATTTATATTTGGCATTTTTCTCCACCTACATTCCTTGATTAAAGTAGGTTTATATGCAGATTTCCCTGAAAAATGTGGATGTCATTTTCTTTGACCATATGCAACCAACAGTGGACAGTGTCAATGTAGTTCTAGGTTCAGTTTTTAGAAACCATCATAGTAATTTTTTGTAGTGACCGCCCTAATATAAATGCTACCATATGTGGTTTGGGGTTTTTTTTGGTTTTTTTTGGGGGGGGGTTGTTTGTTTTGTTTTGGTTTGGTTTGGTTTTTTGAGACAGGGTTTCTCTGTGTAGCCCTGGCTGTCCTGGAACTCACTCTGTAGACCACGCAGGCCCCGAACTCAGAAATCCGCCTGCCTCTGCCTCCCAGAGTGCTAGGATTACAGGAGTGCACCACCACCGCCCGGCTCAGAAGGCAGTTTCTAAGTCATCCATCATCACGTAGTTCCCGGGATGCAGCTGTTGCCTTCTAGTGGGTACTTGAGTCCTGGGAGATAGATTATCTGTAGACCTGACATAATCTGTACATTATGTCTCCTTCACAGGGCACTGTGTGGCCAAACCTGAGTTGATCTTCAACTTAGAACAGGGCCTTGGGCCACGGAGCACAGCAGGGGCCTCAGGCTGGAACCTCTCAGGTCAGTGAGTGCTACAAGCAAGAGAGAACAGTAAACAGGAGAGACATCAGATGTGGGTTACACTGGGTCTTAAAGACCGTTGGTCTCATGAACCAGACAATTGGTTTATTCAGTTTTCCCAGAGTTCTTTGCGTTAAACAGCCAGTTTCTTGATGTTGGAGAGTGTCTTTTCCTTGGGAATAATTCGGTGACTTTACACAGTACTCAGTGGTGCGCAGTGGTGCTTCTTCCCTTCCTTTTCTCTCTGTATGTTTTTTTCTTTTTCAAGACTGGGTTTGTCGATGTGTGTCTCTGGCTGTCCTGGAACTCACTCTGTAGACCAGGCTGGCCCCGAACTCAGAAATCCACCTGCCTCTGCCTCCCAAGTGCTGGGATTAAAGGTGTGTGCCACCACGCCCGGCTTTTTGTTTTTCTCTTTTGTTTTAAGTTAGACATTTATTGACATTATTTCCTTAGTGTCTTTTTGACTATTGGTTATCTTTGCAATTCTCATGATACTTAGTAGTCACACAAATGCATCTGCTCTTAAAATACTTCCCTTTTGTGACCAAAGTCCAGCAATGATGTGTCACAGTGAGACAAGCAACACAAGGATACTAGTCAGGAGCAGAGGGGGAAACACGGGCTCCACAATTGGATAGTAATAAAGGAAAAATATAGAGCACTACACTGAAGACCTATTGGATGGATTTATAAGATCTCCAGTTTGTAAATCTGTGTTAAGTAGTAAACTGAGAGTAAGGTCAGAAACAGAAAACATACTGCATGAAATTAGTGTACAATGTTGTGCAGATCTGGGCCACAAGACAGGTATCTAGATATATGGAAATACAATCACGAACTGACAGGAGCTGAGAATATTTCCTCAATGGGCATTATAGTTAAGAAGACAAGACTGGAGGGATGGCTCAGCAGTTTAGAGCATCGGCTATTCTTCCCAGAGGTCCTGAATTCAATTCCCAGCAACCAGGTGATGGCTCACAACCATCTATACTGCAGGAATACATGCAAATAGAGAACTCATATACATAAATAAATGTTTAAATTAAAAAGAAAAAGAAGGCCAAGAAAATAGAACATGAGCAGAATATTGAAAACTTAGCGAAAAGTGTACTTATTTTGTTTGTTTTGTCCTTTCGGTTTGGTTTTCGAGACAGGGCCTCACTGCACAGTTCTGGCTGGCCTGAAAGTCATTATGTAGCTCAGTCTCATCTTGAACTCACAGAGATCCGCTGGCCCCCAACTCCAGAATGCTGTCACTAAAGATATGTCCCACCATACCTAGGTAACATAAGTGTACTATCATAGCTGATATCTTAACAGAGACTCTGAAATTCAGAAAGTATAGTCTTAGGTGTTCTAAACCCCGGGGGAGAACAAACAAACAAACCCTGCCAATCAAGATTATTCTATGTAGCAAAGTCAAAACCAGAGAACATTATGAATTTCTTTAATAAGCATTGTCTTAGTTAGGTTTTTCTACTGCTGTGAAAAGACACAATGACCACAGCAACACTTATTAAAGACAATATTTATATTGGGGCTGGATTATCGTTCAGCGGTTTAGTCCATTATTCTCTTGATGGGAAATGTGGTAGCATCCAGGAAGACACGATGCTGGAGAAGGAGCTGATTGATGCTCTACATCTTGGTCTTGAGGCTACAGAAGGGACTGTGAGGCATACCGAGTGTAACTTGAGCATATGACACCTCAAAGCTGGCACACCCCTGCAGTGGCACTCTCCCTTCAGCCAGGCCACATGTAATCTACACTCTCCATGGGCCAAGCATTCAAACACGTGAGTCTGTGGGGGCCATTCCCAGTCAAACCAGCATGTACATAAACGGAATCATTGCCTGACTTCTAGTCAACTATTACAGAAGATACTTAAAAAAATAAAGTAACTAAATCTTTTCTGTAAAAGCCAGCCACAGACCACATTTCTCATAAAAGAAATCATTTCCACAAAACCCTTACAGGGTCTTGCTAGTCCTTATTAGAGCGAAGTGCACTAACTGAAACAGCTATGTAGCAGTCGTTCCCTAATCTATGTTGTACTTGGGAGAGAGAATATTGACAGCAGCTAAGTCCTGCATGGAGCTAGTAGAAGGTCAGGCATCCTACGTTCAGATAGTGAAGGAGCAGGGCAGGTAGAGGAGTGAAAGGGGGACGTGGCTATAGAGACATACAACAGAGAAATGAGTGTTTTCTTGCCACATGTTTCAGTAGCACAGCAATGCTACTGAGAACCAGGACTCAGCACCCCAACCTGTTAGTGTGCAGTGGAATTCCCATTCATTGATGACTCGGGTGTGTACAGTTCTAAGGGGATATCTTAAAAGTTCAAGTGTGATTCTAAGAAGGCGCTATTTTACTTTTGTGTTTGAATTTTGTGTATTATTATGAATAAGCTTGTGCCTATTTCATAGAAATTGAAATATTAAATATTTTCAGATGTTGACAAAGTGAGTAGGCTGGTTGATACCATCCAGGAAAATGATAGCAGACGTTTCTGGCAAATTGAAATCAACAGCCACACATCAAATGAAGAACTGGTTAAAGTAAGTAAACTGCATGAGGGCATAAAGTGTGGCTATCCATAGGGGTCTTGATCAGGTTCACTTTCTCTTCCAGCTAAGGAAGCATCATGAGCGTAACAGTTAGCATCAAAGAGAACATTAGACGGAGCAGACAAATCACCCAGTGAAGAAAGGTTATCTGTCATAGGGATGAGGAAACGAGCACGACAAGGCACATGGAGAAATACCTCTGGGAGCTGAGGAGACCCTCAGGAGCCGCAGGGGCTTCTCAGTGAACACTTGGGGGTTTCCCGAGTATTTGAGGGATCTCCCTCCCCTAATCTAGGGTTGATCAGTCCAAACAAAGAAAGAATGGCTAATGGAGCCAATGCTTTGGTTTGAACATGTTCTGACCCATTGAACTTGGTAGAGATGCGAGGTGCCCCACTGCAGGAATAGAGCCCACCAGGCCTTTCTTTTAAGCTCCCAGGCTTTTACCTCAGATCGAGAGAGTGAGGAAGAAGCTGCCATCTTGGAAGTTCACTGTCGTTATTACCTAGTTATTGCCCTCTCCCAGCTGTCCATCAAGCAGGTGTCTGTCTAACTCCAAGTCTCTCCAAATTGTGTTTCATAGCTGGATATAAAGAGTGGAAACTATTTTAGGAATGTTTTGTTAGAAACTTAGTCTATGGCAAGTTGAACTTCTTATTGAACCTGGTAAGATGTAGGCTAGAGAGGAATTTGATAATTTCAAAGTAATTGAAACGCTTCAGTTACCCTGAGTCTCTGAGTATCCTTAACAGCAACTAATCATGTCTTTATAAATGTATAGAATCAAGGAAAACTTAGGGAGGGATATTAGGACAGAAGTTGTCATTTGTAGGGGAACTATAACTATAATAAGCTCAGTAAATACGGGAAATCCTTTAATGAGGCATCATTTATTCAAGATTAGGAAGCAAAATCTCTAATACAGTGTATGAATTCTTTGACTAAATTCAGTAAATGAAGTTATATTTAACAGTGGAGAGAAATATTTCAATGTAGTCATTGGGAGAAATCTCATTAGGAAATCATGACAAGAAAAGCTCAGATAGTAAATTCTACAGAGTATTTCTTGTGATTATGAAAACTGTAACAATTTTTTTTATCTTAAGGCAGAACTGAAGATTCAAGAGGAAATCCACCGAGGGGCAAAATCCTATGACTGTGAAGTATGTCTGGAAGCAATTTACCTGAAGCCGCAGTATAGCAGAAAGCAGAGATATCACTCCTGCGAGAATCCATGCGACTGTAAGGAATGTGGAACAGCTTTCTACTCTAAGTCTCCCTTCCGTCGCTATCCGAGGCTCGAGAGAGGTGAGAAACCCCATGCATGTATAGAGTGTGGGAAATCCTTCTACTGCAAGTCTCACCTCACTGTGCATCAGAGGACCCACACAGGCGAGAAGCCTTACGAATGTAAAGACTGCAGGAAAGCTTTCTACAGCAGGTCCCAGCTCAATGTGCATCTGAGAATTCACACAGGCGACAAGCCCTACGAATGTAAAGCCTGCAGGAAAGCTTTCTACCGTAATTCTGACCTCACTGTGCATCAGAGAACTCATACAGGTGAGAAGCCCTATGAATGTAAAGTGTGCAGTAAAGCCTTCTACTGCAATTCACAGCTCACTGTCCACCACAGGACGCACACGGGTGAGAAGCCTTATGA
This sequence comes from Apodemus sylvaticus, assembly GCF_947179515.1. Taxonomy (NCBI): domain Eukaryota; kingdom Metazoa; phylum Chordata; class Mammalia; order Rodentia; family Muridae; genus Apodemus; species Apodemus sylvaticus. The sequence continues at coordinate 110,894,135 of NC_067478.1, forward strand.
GTGTCAAGACTGCAGCAAAGCCTTCTACTGCAAGTCCCAGCTCGCTGTCCACCACAGGACGCACACCGGTGAGAAGCCTTATCAGTGTCAAGACTGCAGGAAGGCCTTCCAGTGTAGGTCAGACCTGACCCGGCACCAGAGAACTCACACTGGCGAGAGGCCATATGAATGTAACGAGTGCAGGAAAGCTTTCTACCGCAAGTCAGACCTCACGGTGCACCAGAGAACTCATACAGGGGAGAAGCCCTACGCATGTAAAGAGTGCAGGAAGGCGTTCTACTGTAATTCACAACTTACTGTACATCAACGACAACACACAGGCGAGAAGCCTTATGAATGTAAAGACTGCGGGAAAGCTTTTCAGTGCAAATATGAGCTCACTCGACACCAGCGAACACACACAGGTGAGAAACCTTATGGATGTATAGAATGCAAGAAAGCTTTTTACACCAAGTCAGATCTCACTCGGCATCTAAAAACTCATGCAGGGGACAAACCCTGAAGATACTTGATAAGTCAGTCCTTGACTGACACCAGAGAACACACATACAAACTCGAATACCATAAAATTAGGCTAAATCTCAGAATTCATAAAAATTCAAGAAACCATTGATGTAAGAAAGGTCTCTAGCTCATCTCCACATATAGACCAGTTAGTTTAGGGAATGTGGAAAGACTCTGTGCTCAAATCTTTTGTGACATCATACAGTGTATGCAGGTGAATTCCCCTTTGAATATAAAGGATCCTAGAACACTTTGTTTCTTAAATCATAAAGCACATCCAGTGGCAGGAAATCTCATCCAGACTTCATCAATATGCATGACATGGAAAATGTTGGTACCTAAGTCAGGCTCAGTCTGCAGGAGATCTCACAAAGGTGTAGTAGTGCACAGCAAATGATTTAGCTTGGTACTGCATTCCATCCTGCCCCATTGGGCGATCTTGGCAGGACTCATTTGGACTTGATGTTTAACAGCACAACAAGACATGAAATCAAAAGCCCAAGGAAATCCCAGCATGGTGCTGCTCAGGTTTCATACCAGTACTCAGGGGCAGCGTCACACACATCAGTGCGAGTGTGTGCTGACCTTTTCAGCATAGTGTGCTCTGGGCCAGCTGGGCATTACAGTTAAATCCTGTCATGACAAAAGTGAGAAAATGTTAAATGGCAACCAAATCCACATTGTGGTTAAATCATAAGAAAGAATATGAGTGACTGTTTAAACAGTACTTGAACCTCAACTGACGTCAGAAACACAACAAAAATACAGTAAAGCATAGGAGTGTGATATGGGAGTACAGGTGCACATTACATCGTCATATTACATCACCACGTTACATCACCACATTACATCACCATGTTACATCACCACATTACATCATCAGTATAATGACTTCAGTATTCAGCTGTAGACACAGTAGGAGCCCTATCAGTCTACAGGTTATAAAAGCTGCACTCACACTCATGCAAGCATGACATCAAGTGTGAAAGTGAGAACACGTTTGAATTTAAAAAATGAGCTTGAGTGTGGCTCAGTCACACGTGCTTGAGAAGCACGCGCATTTCCTGTTCTGGGTTTGAGAGTTCTTATACATCACCTGCAGCTTCAACATTCATACCCATGAGGCCATTTGGGAGAGTATAAGCAATTGCGAAGAAGTTGCAACAAATTGATCACACCATTTTGAGTGCTGTCAGTAAAATCACACCTTGTTTAGTGAGACAAGGTCTACATATACAGGCCATGCTGACTTTGAATTCTTTGTATCGTGGGCAGTTCTCCTATTCACAGTCATACTGATTCAAGCTCTTGAGACCTTGGAGCAGAGGAATGGCCTTCCATGCAATCATATATATCTTTAATATGTGACATTTTCAGTGAAATTTCAGCATTTTTATACATCATACATTTGGGGAAGAAAATTCAGTTTATGTAACTTGCATGTTAATTTCCAGATGGAATTGTTTGAAATGGCATTGGAAATGAAGCATCCAACTGTATACTACAAATAAACACAATGATATTTCCAGCCAGTGTAAATTAAGCTTTTTCTTTGGGCATTTATTCTTATCATAACTAGTTTGGTAGTAGTTAGTGAATATAGTAGACAAAGACCTCAATGCTAATAAACATTTGTTTCTACACAATTACTCCTCATCACATAATGGGTTTTTTCTATATATTTATTCAGAGTTGCCTACAGAACAGTCAGCATGCCAATATAGAAAACATGTGTACTTTGTATGAGACATAAGAATGGAGGAAAATGGAAGGGGCATGGTGTGTACCTTTGTATGTGTGTAGTCCTGATTGGAATGTTCAGTATATATGTGAGATACATAGACTATAGACAACAGATAGATAGGTAGATAGGTAGATGGGTGGATGGATAGAGAGACAGACAGACAGACAGACAGACAGACAGACAGATATTGTGACTAATTCTGTTCAATATCTTTTTGTCACTCTAATATCAGACACAAAGAAATTAAAGTGTGAAGTAATTGTTTTGGGTTGTGGTTTCAAAGGACTTTGTTCATGGTTTTGTTGCCCTAGAGTAGTATGAGCAATATTATGGTGACAGGTTATTGTGGTAGAAGAGTTTCCTCACATCATGGCAGGAAACTGACCAAAGAATTAGAACATGTACCTATTACATTTTCTAAAGCACCTAATTATATAAATGTAACAATACCTCCTAAAGTTTTTATGGCCTCCAAAAACAATGCTCAAATTTGAGTTCAAGTACTGGACAGATGCCCTGAGTCATGAATGTTCTGTCCTGAGCAGGATAAAGCCTCCTAGATAAAGCACCTCCTGGTTGAAAGACTTCTAGACCTCTGTTATCCCCCACTTCCCCTCCCCCCATTCACTTCATTCATTTCTCACACATTCCCTCTCTGGCCCCTATAGGTTTGGGATATTCTGAATTAATCATCTTCCTTGAGGGAATCACACTAGTCCTTGAAAAACAATTTTTAAATGTCATTGCTTTCTGTTTCAGATATATACTATATTTTAAAAATCCTCTCAGCACTGAGGAGGTACCTGGGTTGGTAGAGTGCTTGGTAGTATGCAAAAGACCTGAATTCAGTCCCTAGCAGGCATGATGGTACAAGCTTGAAATCCGCAGCCTTCAGAAGGTGGAAACTGGAGGATCAGAAGTACAAAGTCATCCTCAGCTGCATGGCTCCTACTTGGGATCCTATCTCAATAAATAATGAATAAATAAATAAATAAATAAATAAATTTGAGTTCAAGTTCTATGGGAGAAATTTCATGTGAAAACCAAAATGCATGTCAGGCAGTGGTGGCACACACTTTTAATCCCACCCAGCACTTGGGAGCAAGAGGCCTGTGGATCTATAATTTTGGGGTCAGCCTATTCTACAGAAATAGGTCCAAGACAGCCAGAACTACACAAAGAAACTTGTCTTGAAGGTTTTTTTTAACTAAAAAATAATACATAAGATAAAACCAAAATACACTACAAAAATCCACCTTTAATAAAATTCCAGGAATGGAGAGATGGCTCAGCAGTTAAGAACTGAAACGGTGTTGATGCAATAGCAAGAGGATTTTTTACTCTGGGGTCCACAGTCGTACACTGTGCAGGGGTAGAGGACTATGGGACCCTGAGCAACTGAAGTCAGGGGTATTTACAGGGGAAAAGTCGAAAGACAAGGGGTGAAGGAAAAAAATCACAAGGCAAGGAGGGTGGAGGACAAATCATGCGTGGAATGGGATGTACAGAATGAGGAAGATTTGGTGTGGCGTGTTTATGCCTTAAGGAAAGTTAGGGATTATCTGGAGCAAACATCCTTGGGGCATTGTATAGTTAAACATTAGGCAGGACACCAGATATGTCAAGAATGAGGTGAGCTAGTTCCTGGAACAGGGTGTGCTATCTTTCTCAAGCTGAAAGCAGAAAAACTAGTCACTCTGTGCTGGGCTAGTTATGGGTCTAAAAACATTGAATTGAGGTCGCTCACAATGAATCCTGCGACAGGAGAGGCGGAGCTACCACTGTGGACAGCTCCTGTGCGACTGCTCCTGCAGTAGTGCTTCAGGAAAGCTGGAGACTGAGGCAGAAAAGAAGGTGATGCCACCATGGACAGCTTCTCATGCTGGCAATAGGCTGAGGCAGAAAAGGTGTCCACTATGGAGAGCTCCTGAGGGGCTGCTCATAGTGAGGCGGGAAAGGCGGTGAGCCACCATGGACAGCTCCAGGGCTGACCTGGTGGTGCCGCCATTTTAACAGGAGCTGCCATTTTGGACAGTGCCTGTGGGACATTTCACTATGGGTAGGAAGGAGGGGGCCTGCTGCTTCTTTTAAGGCTTTTGTGACTCAACAGCTTTTGTGGTGCACTACTCAGGAACTACATTCCCCCCTTTCAGTTTAATAATCAGAGATTAGGAAGGGAGAAGGGTTTGAAACTGTGGTTTTATCAGACTGCCTCCTGCAGATCAGGGGCATCGAGGTCCTTGGGGCAAGTTTGATGATTGCTCTCTGGATGTAACTGGGTGTGCCCGGCCTCTGACTCCACAGCAAGGGGTTGGTAATACTATAATCACAACTACTTAAATGTCTGATTAGAAATGTTTTGTATTTGTTGTTGGAGAAGTCTAAATAAGAACTTTATAAGGCAGGTACAATTAGTAAGAAAAGGAGAACAGGTTAAAAAGGGTATCATCCAATTTTATACTGGACTATCAATGATCCCCTGGCCAGAGGAATAGAGCTGTTTTTAATATTTATTTATTTATTTATTTGGAGAGCTGTCTGGAGTGTTGGATCTTTTATTATGAGACAGCTAGGTTGACTCCATGACAGGCTTCAAACTGGCAGTTTAGAAGACTAGCCCTTAGAACTGGACAAATCCAGGCAAATCAGTTACTTGGGGGGTGGGGGGGAGCCCCAGGCTTCAGGCAACTAGTCAGAAGCTGCCACACCACCTGGCCTGAGGCAAGGACAATTGGTAAGCAGCACTTTCCAGACTTCCATAGAAACAGTTTCCAGCCCCATTCCCCACTAATGGTTCTAGAATTTCTGATGGACACAACAGATTAAGATAGAGGACACCTACCCTGGAATTCCCCTACCTTGCTACTTTTTTTTTTTTTTTTTTTTTTTTTGGTTTTTTTCGAGACAGGGTTTCTCTGTGTAGTCCTTGGCTGTCCTGGAACTCACTGTGTAGACCAGGATGGCCTCGAACTCAGAAATCTGCCTGCCTCTGCCTCCCAAGTGCCAATATTGCCCGGCTTTTATTTATTTATTTATTTATTTATTTATTTATTTATTTATTTTGCCTACCATGCTTTAAATTGGCCTGTAAACTCATTTTGGGGTCTTCCTATCTTGGTAATGAGAGACCCCAGCATGCTGGACTTCTGCAGAATAAGACACTCTGCATTTACATACTATTTGAGTCCTGGATACCATCCTTCAGCAAATCATGGACCCTTACAATTATACCTGATTTGTTAACATGAAGTGGCATTCCTCCCCAAGAAATAGACAAAGACCACCTCTCTCTACTTTTAGTAAATCTATCAGATGTGCAGAGGTTAAGATCTGAAACAAAAAATGCTATGACAGGGAAGTGGACTCAGTATCACCTAAAGAGGTGATGTTATGAATGTGAGAGTAAGACCCCAACCCTTGGTCAGTGGTACTTACTTCAAGATGCCCCCCTCCCACGCACCCTCAACCCCCTCCCCCCCACCGTGAGACCGAGATACAAAAGCAAGAGGTTTATTGGGGGCAACTTTCAAATAGTTCCTCAAAACGAGTTACTAGGAAGGCGACCCCAAATGGCTATTACAAGCAGTTTTTATACTTTTTAGGGGCACAGGTTACATAAGCAAGGTTACAGTTCAAACTTATTGGCTAAGCATATTGACTCTTAAATCTATTGGCTAGCAAGGATGACATGCATTTGAACTGTACCTAGGACTTGCCAGAAGGTTCAGTGACTACCAGTCAGTACATTCTGAGAATATTTTACTCAAAAATGTTCCTGTGGGTGGAGAATGGAACTTGGCCTAACTTTGACCCCAGGCAGGAGGGGGCAGCTGTAAGGTGAGTGTGGGGCTGGAAATGCCCTAGGGTCCCTCATTAGGCCTTTCAAGGAGCTTTGGAATATTTTCATCTTGTCTATTCCTAGGGTTGAAAGAGTGGGATGTGTACTCTCTGTGTTGTAATTTGAGCAGCTGTGGTAAGCATTATAGTCAAGTTTACCAGTGACCCCTGTGTCCCATCTGGGGTGACATTAAAACCTTAATTAGAGTACAAAAGATCTTTTTGGATCATTTGTTTGTGCAAGGACAGAAGTTGTCATCATTGAAAATCGAGCATGTTCATTTCAGCCATTTGAACCATACAGGGGCCAAGCTATTTATGGTAACACAGTGAGACTTTAATAAAATCTGAGTCTGTAAGCCAGGTGGTGGCACATGCCTGTAATCCCAATTTAGGAGGCAGAGGCAGGCAGATTTCTGAGTTCAAGGCCAACCTGGTCTACAGAGTGAGTTCCAGGACAGACAGGGCTACACAGAGAAACCCTGTCTTGAAAAAAAAAAACAAAAAACCTACTGGACCGAGTTTCTATAAGGTCCAAGTGGGAGCTGAGAGACAAAGAAGCCCGGGAGGGGATGGAGAAGCTGTACAGCTTCCAGGACGGAGCTGAGAGAAGTGAGAGACAAGGTCATAAAGGCCCAGAAGAACTTAAGGAATTTTTGGTCTTATCAGGCGTCTCCTAGTGGGAGAAAGGAAGGAAACAGGGAGGGTTCCAACAGAGGGAAGCATCAAGTGCTTCAGTAACTGGAGAGCTGCTCACATTGTGAGCCTCCAGGAGCCAGAGAAAAGCTCCTTACTTAGTAGGCAAAGAGAGAGGGAGAGCCTGTATCCCTGGCTGGACAGAGGTGTCTGGTTAATTGTGGGGATGGACTCTGGAGGAGAAGATCATCATTGTATTGGATTTGGCAGATAACAAAGAAAGAAGGCCAGAGCCCCAAGCCTAACCAAATAAATCTGGGCTTTCTGTGGCCCCTGAGGTAGGACTGTCCAAGAGGGTTGAGTAGAAGTGTGTCTGAGTCAGGCCAGGTAAAGGCAAACATGTTTTGTGACTGGGGGTCCAGAGAAATAAGGTCTCAGTATTTTTGAGATCTAAGATGGAGAAATGGACGGTCTCTGAGGCAATGATTGGAGAGGAGGGTATGTGGGATTGTGAAAGGTAGCCTGGTTTCCAGTTGAGCTAAGGCTTGAAACCCCAGTGATCCTGAAGGGACAGTAGGCGTTTCCTCTGTTCCTGGGCACCAGGCCCCTGTTACTAGCCACAGCCCTCCATAGATTTGTGGTCATCAGTCACGTAAGGCCCTCCACATGTAGAGGATGTGACCTATAGTCACATAGGCTCAAACTGATCTCCATTCTAATGAGATACCTAGAGGCCTGGCGAGGCCTAGCCAACAAACTTTCCTTTCAAGACACCCTCCCTGCAAAAGATATTTAACCTCAGGCCCACTCCAAGAAGTGGTATATGGTTTTATTCATCCTCTTTCCATCACAACAGCAACATCTTAAAACCATGGACTTCCTCTTTTCATCAGGATTGGCCGTGGGGAGCCAAGAAGGCCTTTGTCTATAGAGCCACCATCTAATCTCCCATAGAAGGCCTCTCTGCACTTCCTGCCACTGTTCCCCAAAGCCCAAGCCCGCTTGCTACTACCATCAAGCCAAAGACTCTCCCAGCTTGATCAGCCAGAGCTCTCCATCCCTTCCTCTCCCTCCCCGGCCCAAGGCTGGATCCAGCCCTCAGACCCCCACTCCACTCTCATCTCTTCCCTGGCTCCCAGCGGAGCCTGGGTGCCGAGAGCCTGAGAGCCAGACAGCCCCAGTTTTATGACTTTGTTCTGCATTTTATGGTCCGTTCCTAGAGCTGAGGTCTTCTGACCTAGTTTCTGGACCATTTGTGGTCTGTTCTGGGAGCTGATGCCTTGTGGCCCTTTTTGAAATCAGGCCTGGTCCTTAAGTGGAGAGGAATGGGGTTATGTCGCCCTTTCACTCCAGAGTCCAGTTGTCCACTCCTCGGGTTATTGTCCGAGACTAGAAATAACCCCTACTCACAAGGCTGTCACCCTAAATTAAAAAAAAAAAATCAATCCAGTCACTCACAGTCCCATCACCAAAGATGAAACTCTATCATTTCTAAGGACGACTGGCTTCTTATGCTCTTGAATACTCTTACTCTCTCTTGTCTTGCTTACCACTTACATAAGGCAAGCCATGGCTTCTCTCATGAACCACTCCTTGTGCCCATTACGAAGGCCTTTCACAGACTTCAACAGGCCCTCCACTGTGGAGACTGGGTGTGGCAGCCATCCCAAGATGGCACCCGGGCTGGCTGCCGGGTCGCATGACTCAACCCTGCATCCTGTTGTTCCCCTTTAAGAGTCATGTACGCACTGGAGAAGTGTGCATGCACCCTTTGACGTCATATCAGGCCACTCTCGGGCCATGGTCTCGATCCTATCATGAGCCCCTTCATGGCGGTCGCTGACTGGTGCAGGCTGGGATAAAACTGGGGCAGCGGACTGGTTTCGAGTCTCCCGTGTCATCTCCCTTATTCTGCTGGATGGATAATGTCAGCAACACTCCGCCAAGCTCCAGCTGTACACCTTCCAGACCTAACACCCCCTTCTCTCTATGTCACTAAAAAGGAGGAATATATATATTCTGGGAGTCTTGGGTTACCAGCTACGACCTTCCTTTGCCCCTGAAAAAATTAGAGCACACTATTCAAGGGTGGGTACCTTTTCTGCTAGCCCTGGCTGCAGCTGAACTTTCTATACACAAATGGAAGAAGTTAACCTTTGGGTCACCCATCACTGTCTTATCTTGTCATCACCTATCCTACCTTCTGACACACAAGGCTCTTTAAAACTACTGCTTTCCAAGACCTCTCCCTTCAGGTAGCATTAGCAAAGGATGCTACAGCTACCTTTCCGCCATGTTCATGCCCACTGCTCAACATTACAAACTGACTCAAGCTACTGACGTAGAATATATAAGATCATTTGTTTCTGCTGGCTTCTGACACCTGTCATATTTGTTTCCAGATTATGGAGGCCACCTCTCCAGCACCTTCCTCCCCCTCCCTGCTTTAACTAGCCCCAGCCTTGGACGGGGGATCCCCGAAACCAGCACCAGCTGTCCCGAACCTCAGACTGAGATTCCCCATCCCCAGAGCAGTGTCTGAGGGCTACCCTATGGCCAACTCTGGCCTGGTACTGGCCTGGTGACAGTGTGGGGCAAGTAGGGCCAACGTCCCATGTCCTGTCTCCCCAGCAGCTGTGCCCTGTGGTGGAGCGGACTTGGGATCCCATTAACTCTACAGAGAGTATAATGGTTAATCCTAAGGGGTCGAAGGGAACTACTGCTGAATTTGTAAGTCAGAGATCCTGAACCAACTGGTAGGCTCCTATGGATTTTTAAACTGCCAGTACAGGGGAAGAATTGAGACATAGAAGACTGTTTCCTAAAATGTCAGAGGTAAGAGGTCCTCTAATTAATTTAGGGGGGCCCTAATTTAACTTTTTATCCTAAAATATTCCCTGGATAGCTCATTTTCTGCAGAACACAAATCCAGTCTTTTATTTTATTTATCAATCCAGTCATTTCTCCAGGTTTCCTTTTGAGTATCTTAAGGATCCTGTGACTTTTGGTTCTTAAGAGATGGCAAGAATACATTTTTTTTTCTTATCATTGCAAAAGATTTCAGTCTACCTTTGTTAAGCACAAACAATAAGCTAGTTGGGTGGGACTGTGCCTCGAAATTATAGTTTCTACCACATCTGATCCTAACCTGGCTGTCCTAGGCTGACCTTGAACTCAGGAATCTGCCTGTCTTTGTGTCTGGTGACAAGCTGGCTCGTAGCGTAGCTGCCTTTGTTCCTTTAAATTCATGAAGCCCCTCCTTTAGATTCAAGAAGTCCCTCATATAATTCATATTGCATCCTTATTTTTTGCATCACTGAGAAATTATATACTTTCAAACTCATGTATTTGAGAGCTCTTTCCCATAGCCTTAAGGGCTGTCCTAAAGGCCGTAGCATTTACCATTTTGCAGAGACATTAGCCACACCCTTGACTCCTGGACTTGTGATGTTTCTATTAACATTAACAGGGAGGACATTTCTCAGAGGAAGTGAAATATCTACATTACACAAAAAAGCCTTATACCCATAGCATCTGTGGACACTCATGGGGGCTCACCCTGTCAGGGGCAGGAACCATGTCATTCTGTCCCTGGCTTGGCATCAGAGTGTACAGTTTGGAGGAGGGGGAGGAGAGGAATGCCAGTGAGTCTGGGGTCCAGCAGATGTGGGGAGCAAAGGGAAGAAGCTCCTATTTTGTCTAGGAGGTTTCTTCCCAGTCAGGGAATGGCACAGGTTGGTTCCATAAGGGATGGATAAGGGGATACCCCTAAATATACAGTTAAGAGGTGGGGTTTGGTGAGCCTGATAAAGCCGTCCCCCTACTCCAACAATAGAGGAATGAAAAGGAGAAGTGGACCCCCAGAATTTTGTCAAGACTGCAAAAATGGCTCCTGTGTCCAGAAGGAAGGGCAGTGAACACCCTGATACTGTGAGGCTTTATCTATATTCACCTCAGATGAATTACCCAAGGTTTCCTGTCAGAGATGACAGTGGACAGGCCAAGAGAGCCCAGGCCCCCTCAGTTGTCCATGGCTAGACCAAGGACATTGGCTGAAAGGTGATCTGGGTTTGATGTCCCCACAGGGTTCATGGAGGCAGTCAACACCTCCCAATGTTTCTTGTTGACACCTTGAGCATGGCTCCAGTGGTTCATGGTGGTTTATGAGCATTCAGACAGACCCAAGCCTAGTGATGCTCCTGACCACATTTGGAAACAGGCACATGGAGGTTCTTGTTCTTAGGGAGACGAGGGAGCCTGGGTTTTTGTTTGGCCAGCTGAGAGGCCTTAGACATTATTGGGCATTGTTGTTTGGGGGCTTTTTCATCTCTCCAGTGGTTTGTCTTCAAGGCCATGGATAAGATTTCTGACTGAGGAGTCGAGGGTCCTTTCTATAGATGTTTAAGTTTGGTTCTAGTATTAGAGGAACTCTGGGAAAAGAAGTCTCTCCAATTGTGTTGTTTTCCACCTGGGGTCTCAGGATCTGGATTAGTATATCATAGGAGGGCCTCTGTAAGGTAGTCTAGAATTGTGGTGGATTTTCATATTTATCTTGGATAGATTCCAATTCTTTTGGAATTTTTCATAATCTACAGCCTTAAGGACAGCTTTGTGGAGACTGGCCAGGAGGCAAGGTATAAATTGATTCTTCACTAGGATGCTGCCTGGGATATTGTGATACTGTTTAGGGTCCCGCCTAGCCCTGACTGGTTGGGCAGCCATTGCTGAGAAGAGAGAAAGAGAAACCAAAGAGGCTGAAGAGGAAGGGAAGGAATCTGGGCTTGTTAGTGCGGCCAAAAGTAGTGGAAGAATTTTCTGGTTTGGGCCTCATAGCTAGGAGCTGTTGCTGCCTTGGTTGGCTTATGCCATGTGGTCACTTTTTAATCAAGATGAAAGTTCATCCTTTCAAACCCTAACAAAGAGGCTGTCAGTCATATGGCTGCCTACATCCCGATGTGGGGTTCAGGGGGGACAGTGGCTAAGATAGCAACAAGTCTCATGTTTGCTTTAAGATTACCAGGGGTAGATTCTTAACTTTCTACTCTGGGGTCACAAGTTTTAAGTAAGCCCCCTTGTTAGAGATTTTATGGGATTTCAATCATATACCTTAGCAAGTTTTGAGAATTGATCCAAAGACTACAGAGTAGAGATGAGCAGCAAGTCACTATTGTAAATAACCTGTCCCTTTAACCTGTCCCTTTATTTTGCTTTTCTCTCCTTTCTTTGTCACAGTTAGGTGGCTCGCCTGATATGAGGCAGAGATATTGGAGGAAACATTTTAAAAAACATACTTGGCTCTAGTGGAGAGGGAGCTATACCCAACTCCAGAGCCAGATTTTAATTGAAGTGGAGCAACATAAAAGAGTCTAATGCTACTCATACTTAAAGGCACCTGAAATCCTGTAAAACTGAATCCAGTAGGATAAGAACACAGAAGGCTTGGAGATAGGAAAGTTGCCGTGTCTGACTGGAGACAGAGGACACTACAGGAGGGAGCTGAGAGACTGACCAGGAGGAAGTCACACTTAAATAAAAACACACAAAACTTCCATGATCTCTCTTCATGTGCTGCCCGTGTTGTTGTCTCCTCGCTCACCATAGCTGATAAAATAATTTCTTTCAAAATCAGGCGAGTATCCTTCTCAATTCTGTGAGAGATTTAAATTTTTAAATAGTCTTATTCCGCCAAACTAAAGTGTCTGAATTTCGTTTTGGGGATGGTTTTGTATAGTTCTTCTTTGTCATTCTAGCTGTTTCTGGCACTGTGCCTAGACCTCATCAGCTCTGTAAACTGTGTAAAGATCGATAGGTATTGAATAATATATAGCTGCATGTCGAGACCACACTGGAAAATCTTCTCCAAGCAGTTTACTCAGGACCCCTGTACAAGCTTCTTCTGACCCCAGAGAAAATAAGCCAAGCCCTTAAATAATAATAGCCAGCCAATCAGGCTTAGCCATGTAGGCATTGCTGATAGGCTGTATCCACAAGGGCGCAAGACTCAACAGGCTCCACCCAAATAAGGACTTGTTAACTGGGAGCCAGCGGGAAGGCAGAAAGCAGAAACCCGCGCCATTTTAAGGGCACGGTAGCAAGCAGCTCCCTGCAGCTGCACACAATTACTTCATTTTTAACATGGCTTAACTCCTGTTCACTGTGGTTTTGAAAAGCCTTATAGCTAATCTGCCAACGTCCTGTAGCAGCGCTGCTCACACAACACAGACATGTTTAAGAACAAGACAGGGTGGGGTGCCAGTGTGCCTCTAGGAGCCGTCTCCACACCTCAGATGCTTTAACTAAGCCCAGGGGATTTCCTGGCACTAATTTCTCCAAGTCTGTCGCTTGCCCCTCCCCCAAGGGTTGGGATCACTTCAGACCAACCAGGCATCCTGGGGCAGAGAACAAATCCCCAGAGAGTGAATCAACAGAACTCAGAGATGAGGGGGAGGTGTCAGGACTCAAATAAAGCCAGACTGACAAGGAAACACTTGCTTGTGATCCCAGCACCTGTGGCGCTGAAGCAGGAGGATTGTAAGTTTGAGGTCAGCATGGGCTTCATGATGAGACTTTGTCTCAAACCAGCAAGATGGAGTTCCTTTTGTCCACCCTTTCAAGGGAAACCAGAAGATGAGAGATTAAGAAAAATGGTTCTTAGGCATGTGACGAACCAAACTCGCCCTAACCCCATTCCGACTAGCTTGCGCCACCCAAGATGATGATGTTAAACCAGCAAGTGCGGAAATGTAACCAGCTGGGCAGAGAATTCCCCCCCCCCTCTCTCTCTCTCTCTCTTTCTCTCTCTCTCTCTCTCTGTGTGTGTGTGTGTGTGTCTTTCTCTCTCAACATTCTATTAACTCCTTTGATAGTGGAATTTGTGGAAATGGGGGAAATTTCACATCATTTATTATCAGAAAAAAAAAATAGATTTGTTCACTCATAGTCTATTAACCAAGAATTATTAAGACACAAAACACTTAACATTTGACCACTTATTGTACTGAACAATGCTGTATATGCTTAAATTTCATCTCAAAGTCTATTTATTTCATACTACATGAAAATCTATTTTTATAATCATAAAGATGATTTCTACAAAGACAGTCACAACCAGTCTGCCTCCATCGTAGGTTTGCAAGCCATCTATAATAAAGACAAACTAGGTTCATTCCTGTTTGTGTATTTATCTGCTCAAGGATGGGACCACGGCCCAACTGTACCCTTAAGTACAAAAGGCTCTGTACCGCCTGTACAGGAAACTACAGCCTCACCTTTGTTTCAAATGGTTACTCTGACCAACTCGTTACATTTACCTTTGCTTCTCTAACCCCAACTACCTGCCTGTCAAAACCTCCATTCGTAAACTCCCTGCTTCTGAATTATAAAAACCCTCATCTTCCCCATAACCAAATTCGGAGATCTCAAACCCTACCTTTGGGGAGAGACAGCCCGGACAGGAATTTGGACAGGAATTTTTAAAATCTTGCTTTAATTAATTTGGCCCTGATGATCTGGGTCGGTGGTCTCCAATTTGTGGAAACAGAGGCATACACTTAATCCCATCACTAGGAATGCAGAGGCAGGAGGATCTCTTGTGAGTTTGCAGCTATCCTAGTCTACATAGCAAATTCCAGAGCAGGAGTCTATACAGAGATCCTATTTCAGAGGGGGGAAAAATGTCATGATACTCTTTCTATTTATAAATACATATTAGATGATATAATGCTCTACTTAAATGTGAGGTTGGAGCTGGTTTTCCTACTGGAAGCCCTGCCATAAAATACAGCCAAGAACTTGTCAATCTTGTTAAATTCACCAATGGTTGGTGACATTTAGGCTCTGAACAGGTGAGACGGAAGCCAGTCTGAGAACCTATGGCGACGAGTGTCCAATCAGACACACCGGCAGAGAGTAGGGGCGGGCTTTCAGTCTTGCGTAGCCCTGGCCTCTGACCACCCCTGCTCCCCCTCTTCTCCACGTTGGCACCTGTCCAGGTGTTCCGCGCTCGCCCAGAAGTCCGGAGAGGTTCTGCCGGTCGCCACGTGTCACGTTTCCCGACTGAGAACCACAGTGAGGGCTTTGGGAATCCTGAAATGGTGAGTCTGTGGCAGGTCCGAAGCCCGAGCCCTTTGTCCCCCGGCTGCGGGGTGGGGGCTGAGCGGGTTCCGGGCGTCCCGTCCGGTCCCCTAGTCCCTGCAGGGACCTGAGCCCTACTGCAGAGCTTTCCACAGCGCTGGCCCGGAGCGTGTGCCATGCTGGGTGGAAAGGGAAACCGTAACCCCATGCCTGGACCCGGTCGTTCTGCTCTCCCGTTGTCTCTGCCCTTTGGCCCCACATCTCCGTCCCTGATCGCTCCCGCCTTCCAATTCGTGAGTCACTGTACCTGGAGTTTAGGGTGTTCAGTCTGGTGCCTAGACGATCCTGTTCCTGAGACGTCTGGCTCTATTCCGTTTCCCAGAATCCTGGAACCCCATCTATCTGTGGCACGAACTCTGTACCCACCCCTAAGAAGCACCTCCGTTTTCTGTGTCAGCATTGTGACCCCACTGTGCCTCTGTGAACATGGATGTGAAACCTTTTACATTTTCTGGCAGCTGAGTCTCACTGTGTAGCCCTGGTTAGCCAGTACTCATTATGTAGACTGTGCTAGTCTCAAACTCAGAACTCTCCCTGCTTCTGCCACCCCAGGGCTGGGGTTAAAGGCTTGTGGTTTTACTTTCCTCGTGACGGGTTCCTTGTATACCAGCTTCCTTGGCTGAGGATGACCTTGGTCCTCTAATCTTCATCCTGGAGGCCATTTTCTGACATTCAGATTTCTGTTCTTTAGATACTTCCCAGCAGTAGTGATTGCTGGGTCCTTTGGTAGTTCTATGTTTAAGGCTTTGAAGAACTGGAATGTAAATTTATAAAATGTTTGCACTACCTTTCATGTTAAAAGCAGTACAAGGCTTCCCTCTTTGGCACTCTTTGTTTCCTCTTAAGCACTCGTAATTTCTCTCTCTCTCTCTCTCTTTCTCTCTCTCTCTCTCTCTCTCTCTCTCTCTCTCTGCTATTTTTTTGGTTGGTTGGTTGGTTGGTTGGTTGGTTGGTTGGTTGGTAGGTTTGGTTAGGTTTTTTTTCGAGACAGGGTTTCCCTGTATAGCCCTGGCTGTCCTGGAACTCACTCTGTAACCCAGGCTGGCCTCAAACTCAGAAATCTACCTGCCTCTGCCTCCCAGAGTGCTGGGATTACAGGCTTACGCCACCACTGCTCAGCTCTCTTTACTATTATTATAGATTTTTTTAGAGTTTAGGAGTCCTGCTATCTGATGCATTCAACGTCTGGTGTGAGTCTGTTAGAATTCAATCTGTCAACAGCCACTGGAAGAGAGCACCCAAGCGTTGTCTGTGAAGAGGCAGAGTTCTGTTTTTCCACCCTTTCCCACATGTCCATTATCAAATGAGCTAACAGAATGGTCAGAGAGGGACAGACAGAGTGAAGGTTTTAGGTCACAGAGCTGGTCACATGCTTGCTTCTTCTTTTGAGATCTGGGAAGATGTTTCCTGAGCTCTGAGCTTTTCTGTGCTCAGTAAACGCTTTTAAAACTGAAGTCTTAGGTGCATGGGCCAACTCCTTCCAGGAAATAGAAGGTACCAATGGACCTGGAGACTTTGAATAGGGAAGCCAGGGTATGGCTGTCTGTGTTGAAATCCTTTGGAAAACTCTCGCAGTGTTTTCTGACATCTTTACATTAACAGATCCCGGTGCTGAGTTTTCTTTCTCCCCATGAGACAAATCAAATGTCACCTGCTATGGGACCCTGGTGCGAAACATACAGAGTAGAATAGACCCCACTTTCTGTTCCAAAAGCTGACTGCTTGGGTTGAAGAGAAACATGTCATTGCAGGGGCCGGTGTCATTTGAGGACGTAGCCGTGGACTTCACCTGGGAGGAGTGGCAGGATCTGAATGCTGCCCAGAGGACCCTGTACAGGGACGTGATGCTGGAGACCTACAGCAGCCTGGTGTTCCTGGGTGAGTCTGACGCCCAGAGCTCTCAGTCGCAGCTACTCTCTCTTTTAGTTGGTAAGGGGGGAATCATTGTGAACTTAATGCTAATTCTGTCTTGTACATTTTAGTAGACACACTGTAATAATAGCTTACACGCTTTTGAGAAACAGCGTGGGTTACAGTGTCCTTACATGGTTTACAATGATCAGATGAAATTATGAAGTAAGTTTATCAGCTCAGGCCCTATTCATTCCCAATTTGAACATTTAAAGATCCTCTCTGGTAATATTTTGAAGGGTTTAATGGATTTCAGTCACATATGTATTGCGTTCTGTAGAATGTAAGTTACTTATTCCATCCATGTACAAGGTCTCCCCATCCCATCCCCCTCGTGTGTTTTTCCGGACTCCAGAGTGAACTTGGTTCTCATCTCCGTTTCTCTGCAAGCTTGGATAGCATACAAGCCTGTGTGTGCACACACATTTCACTATGTCTTTGACTTCTCTGGGAAAATGTAAACATCCCCTCGCTACAAATGTGGAGGTCCTTCCTACTGTTCGGTGGCCTTATATGTTATGGAAATGACTGTGTTATTAATGAGTAGTTTAACAATACTTTCTTATTCTGTGAGTTGACTAATATTAATTGTTTGCTTTTCTGGATGCGTGACTGTGAAGTTGACATTTTCCAGTGTGTCCTGTTTTTCATCTATATTAATGAAAACACTGTCTACATGATTGCCTCAAAATGTCTGCATATTCTGGAGCCTCACGGTTTTCAATTTCATATTTCAGTTTCATATTTAACTTTTGTTTTGTTTTGTTTTGTGGATTTGGTTTTTTCGAGACAGGGTTTCTCTGTGTAGCCCTGGCTGTCCTGGAACTCACTCTGTAGACCAGGCTGGCCTCGAACTCAGAAATCCGCCTGCCTCTGCCTCCCAGAGTGCTGGGATTACAGGCATGCACCACCACCGCCCAGCTTCATATTTAACTTTTTAGTTGACATCTTGTATGGTGGCAATGAGGCGTCCATTGTCCCTGTTTCTTATCATGACTTACATAGGAGAACTTCCTTCCAACTATGAGTTCCTGGGACAAAACCCTGCAGATGAACACTGCAGATGAAGATCGTAAAAGGAGTACAGGGCTGCTTTTGCTTGTGGGTTTGTTTTTAGTTTATTTGTTCTAGAGTCACAAAGGTATCTTTATTGAAAAATCTGAACTACCTATTTAAGGTTTTCCACTACTGAGGGGAACAAAGGCCCTCACAGGCCCGAGCACCTCCCCTTCAGTGCTGTTCCTGTGGGGCATCAGCATGACCACTGCTGTCTTCTCAGCCGCCAGTTGTGCCAGCTGTGGCCCCAGTGCCACAAACCAGGATTTGACTGGTCGGACACCTTGAACTTCTTCCAACTGCCTCTTTTTTATGTGCGTTTTTTTCCCCCTGAGGAGAACAATCTAGTTTATCTGCCCAGGATTTCTCTGAAAGGAACTTGACTTTGATGGCCATCCAGGTGTGGTTGCACAGGCCTTTAATCCCAGCATTTGGGAGGCAGGCAGGAGGGTCACTGTGAGTTCGAGGCCAGCCTAGTCTAGGATAGCCAGGGCTGTTAAACAGAGAAACCCTATCTTGAAAAGAAAAGGAAAGAAAAGGAAAGGAAAGGAAAGGAAAGGAAAGGAAAGGAAAGGAAAGGAAAGGAAAGGAAAGGAAAGAAAAGACGGCTGGAGAGATGGCTCAGCAGTTAAGAGCACTGACTGCCCCTTATCTTCCCTCTGCTCTTGGGTGAAGACGGAGATTTGCAGTTTCTCTGGGCCAAAGATCTATCCCAGCACTCCAAGATGCTTTTCTTTTCTTTTTCTTTTCTTTTTATATTTTAAAGATTTATTATATGCAAGCACACTGTCACTGTCTTCAAATACTCCAGAAGAGGGCATCAGATCTCATTACAGATGGCTATGAGCCACCATGTGGTTGCTGGGATTTGAACTCAGGACCTTCGGAAGAGCAGTCAGTGCTCTTAACTGTTCCCCTCCACTGGAAGCCCCACCTGGCTACAGGAGATAGCCACTTCAGTCTCCATATCCACCGCTGGTAGAAGTCTCAGCTACAGTCACCCCCAGAGACTCCCAGGGACCCCCTCCTTTTCAGGTCACCAACTAGTCCCAAAGATGCCCCCTCCATCGATTGCCATTCTATTCTCACTCCCAGTCCTCCCCTGCATCTCCATTCCCCTGCTCATGCTCTCTCCCACCCAGTTCCCTCCCTCTAGCCAGCATGGATGGCTATTAGTTTCCTCTCTGAGAGAGATGCACGCATCCTCCCTTGGGCCCTCCTCCTTACCCAGTTTCTTTGGGTCTGTGGAGTGTAATATGGTTGTCCCGCACATCATGGCTAATGTCCACTTATATGTGAGTAATACCATACGTGTCCTTCTGAGTTTGGGTTACCTCACTAGTTCTCACCTTCTAGTTCCATCCATTTGCTGGTAAAAATTCACGACGTCATTGTTTTTCCTAGCTGAATAGTGTTCCGTTGTGTAACTGTACCACATTTTCTTCATCTGTTCTTCAATTGAGGGACATCTGAGTTGTTTCCAGTTTCTGGCTATTATTACAAATAAAGCTGCTGGGAGCATAGCTGAGCAGGTGTCCTTGTGGTACAATGGGGCATCTTTTGGGTGTATGCCCAGGAGTGGTTTAGTGGTATATGCCCAGTCTTGGGGTAGAACTATTCCTAATTGTCTGAGAAATCGTCAAATTGATTTCCACAGTGGTTGTGCCAGTTTGCACTCTCAACAGTCATGGAGGAGTGTTCCCCTTGCTCCACATGCTTGCCTGCGTCCCGAGGTCACTTGGCATTTTTTAACTTAGCTATTCTGACAGGTGTAAGGAGGAATCTCAGAGTCATTTTGATTCCCTGATGACTAAGGCATTGAACATGTCTTCAAGTGCTTTTTGACCATTAGAGAATCCTGTTGAAAATTCTTTGTTTTTTTAATTGGATTTTTTTAATTGGATTGTTTCCATTTTTTTTAATTGGATTGTTTCATTTTTTTTTTGGCTAATTCATTTTTTTATTAATCCTCTGTCAGATATAGAGTTGGTAAAGACTCTAAAAGTTTTCCCGTTCTGTAGATAGCTATTTTGTCCTATTGATGGTGTCTTGTATGTTCTATTTCTTTAGACTGGTAACGTTTTCTTCTAGGATTTTGTTGAAAATATTCTCTTGAAGGTGCAACTCTTCACCCTCTTCTCTTCCTATTCCTAGGTTAGTTCCTTTCATGGTGTCCCAGATTTCCTGGCGGCTTTGTGTCGAGAACATTTTAGATTTAACATTTTCTTTTTTATTTTTATTTATTTATTTATTTATTTTTTGTTGGATTTGGTTCTTCTCGAGCTAGGGTTTCTCTGTGTAGCCATGGCTGTCCTGGAACTCACTCTGTAGACCAGGCTGGCCTTGAACTCAGAAATCCACCTGCCTCTGCCTCCCAAGTGCTGGGATTAAAGGCGTGCACCACCACTGCCTGGCATTTGCCTATATTTCTTTAACGGATTTATTAATTTCCTCCTTAAAGGACTCTATAAGATTGAATTTAAGGTCATTTTCTTGTGCTTTGATTATGTTAGGATATCCAGGGCTTGCTACAGTAGGGTAGCTGTGCTCTGAAGTTGTCGTATTGTCCTGGCTTTTGCTGATGGTGTTATTACACTGGTCTTTAGCCATTTGGCTGTCCCTGGGTGTTTCTATGTGTTTCCAGTCCGCCAAGTCTGATGAAGGCTAAGGGACTGTGGAGCCCCAGGGAAACAGCAGGTCAATCTTGGCAGCTGGGCGTGGCAGCTGGGTGTGGCAGCTGGGCGTGGCGTGCCCCAGAGGACCTGGAGGGCAGGGGAATGGGTGTTTGGAAGGAATCTCCACTTCTGTTTTCTTTTCTTTTTTTTTTTTAAGATTTATTTATTTTATATGTTAGTACACTGTTGCTGTCTTCAAATACACCAGAAGAGGGCATCAGAACCCATTACAGAGGGTTGTGAGCCACCATGTCGTTGCTGGGATTTGAACTCAGGACCTCTAGAAGAGCAGTCAGTGCTCTTAACCTCTGAGCCATCTCTCCAGCCCCCACTTCTGTATTCTTAAAAAAAAAACAAAACACCATATTATGTAATTTGTTGGGCAGTTTAATGGCCCTGAAGATAGTATTCCAGTCAACAAAGACTCCACCAAAGGCTTCTACTCGCTGATCACAGCACTGGTTATGCATTGGAGCTGTTTGGTTTTTCTCTAGGCTTGACTCAGCCCTCTGGCATCATCTGTCTTTCCTACTTACAGGGCACTGTATGAACAAACCTGAGCTGATCCTCACGTTGGAGCAAGGACGTGGGCCAGGGAACGCAGCAGAGGCTTCAGACAGGAGCCTCCCAGGTCAGTGAGGGCATGGTGGGCAAGGACGGTCAGCGAGAAGAAAGTTCATCTGCTGAGCTTTTCCCACCCACTTTTATCTAAACCTACTCCTGACGAGTAAGTTCCTAGAATAAACATTGGCATGAAGACAGTGTTAGCGATTAGCTTGGTAAACCAGCAAGCCTGTTTACAGGGAATGAACTGTTGTACAATTAATTTGGTGTGAGTGAGTTTTTAAAATTTTGCACTTGAGGGTCGGTGGTGCACACCGTTGGTCTACATAGTAAGTTCTAGGCCAGCTAGAGTGAACAAGTGAGACTTTGGCTCCAGTATATACCGTTTTTATTCAAAAATGTCACCCATGAGCAGAAAAATGCACTCGCATGATAAACTGCTAGTTATTGTATTTATTGTTGCTTTAGAAAGTACAGCAGTCTAGAAGGCGGAGGAGATGTGTAAACATGACTTAGGAGAGGAGTTGGGAAAGGTGTCTTCTCCTTCAAGAGGAAGATGTTTTTCCTAACAAAACACATGAAGTATTATTCTATTGCTTTTACCCAGTATAAAGTAAGCCCCTTTAAACATATATGTAGGAAGCTTTTCCCTAACATATATTCTAACTTAGGAGCAATTTGGCTCCTACTTTTGGCTATACCTACATCCACTATATACTTAAAAATAAGTCTATTTCACATGTGAATGAGGGGTGCTATAGATGACATTGCATATATAGTTAATATCCTAGAGAAATGGAAAAACCAGGAAACAGCAGATGAAAATCACCGTTGAAACCTACAACACAGGTGAACAGCTTGTGCTTTACGAGAAGGCAAGGCAACAAGACCGCCCAGCATGTGGTGTGATAGTCAGTCTCACTTGTTATACGAATCCATGAAGTACTAAAATGTTTACACTTATTACTACTTAATATTATTTTACAACTTCTAAGAGGAAGAAGAAGTCCAATTCATTTTAGAATTGCATTAAGAAGACTAAAGTGTAATGTCTAGATAAGGATAATTTTATTTTAATTTTAGATTTTCATATATTGTCTGCACCGATTGTGACCAGCCAGAAAAATCACAAGGCATATGTGTGGCAAGCTGGGACCACCCAAAACAGGGCATCAAATGAAAAGATGGTAAGTAAAACAAATTTGGGGCCCTGATTTAACTCAAACCTGACCGTAATAAAGAGGGAACCTACCACCCAGAAGATGTTACAGGTATTGGCAAGAGGCTCACTCGAAGCATGATCTCCAGCACCCTTGGAAAAAGTTGGGTGTGGCCACAGGCAGCTGCTATCCCAGTGTTCAGAAGAATGGGGAGGAAGGACTTCTGTCTGGGACTTCAGGACATCTAAACTAGGCCCCTGGTGTCGGCCTCTGGTCTCCACTTGCAAACGCTCACACATGTGCATGCATGCTTGCACACCACTAGACACGCATGCACAAACATGGATGTGGTCATATTTTCCCCCACACTTACAAACACTCAAGCCAGGCAACGATGTGCTGTCTCTTGATATTTACTCTCATAAATTACAGAGTAGAGAATAACGCAAAAACTTATTAATTTATTTATTCACTTCACATCCTGATGGCAGCCCCTCCCTCCTCTCACCGCAGCCCCTCCCACCCCCTCTCCTCACTCCCTTCTCCCCTTTTCAGAGCAGTTGGCAAATCTCTCTTTCACCCTGCACATCTTATTTTCCAGAACAACAAAGCTTTAGGATATTTGACCAGGGTTATCATTCTACACTAACTCAGTGTGTTTGATGCATAGTGAAGCCTCATTTTAAAGATGTTACAATAAATTCAATAATAAGCAACACTTACAAGTGTAACCTAAGACATGGATCATGGGACATTATCTAACCAGAATCTATTCAGGATTCTGACCTATAAAGGTTGACTCAGTAGACAAAGTGTGTACGTGTATGAGAAATGTGTGACTGTGGGAAATCATACCTCACAGAACCTCAAGAACATAAACTAGGAAAAAAGCCTTCTGCACATATAAGAAATATAATGAATTCTTTTATTTAAAGGCAGAGGTAACGGAGCAACAGAAGATCCATCAAGGGTCAAACTCCTGTGGAAGAGAAGCACATGGGAAGACAGTTTCTCAGAAATCCCAGAGCACTGGGATTCAGATGTCTCCTACGTGTCAGACAGCTCTCCGCTACAAGGCAACACTCACTAAAGGTCAGAGACTTCATAAAGGGGAGATAAGCCTTGAGTATGAGGAATGCAGGACAACCATCTCCCAAAGCTCACGTGTTACAGTATGTCAGAAAACTCTTATAGACATAAAGCTTTGTGGATGTACAGAATGCAGAAAAGCTTTCTCTCGCAACTCAGAGCTCACAAGTCATCCAAGAACACACACACGTAAGAGGCCCTATAAATGTACGGAATGTGGGAAAGCCTTCTGCTCTCAGAGAAAACTGACTCTACATCAAATACTTCACACAGGCGAGAAGCCCTATGAATGTATGGAATGTGGGAAAGCCTTCTCCCACAAGGCATACCTCACTCAGCATCAGAAAATTCACGGGAGCAAGAAGCCTCACGCATGTGCTGAATGTGGGAAGGCCTTCTACCGCGCATCACACCTTACTGTGCATCAGAGAACTCACACCAACGAGAAGCCCTATAACTGTACAGAATGCCAAAAATCTTTCTACTGCCGGTCACAGCTTACTCTACATCAGCGAACTCACACGGGTGAGAGGCCTTTTGAGTGTATGGAATGCGGGAAATCTTTCTACTACAAGGCACACCTAACGCGACATCAGAGAATTCACACCAACGAGAAGCCCTTTGAATGTATAGAGTGTGAGAAGTCCTTTTACTGCCAGTCGGACCTCACTGCGCACCAGCGATCTCACACAGGTGAGAAGCCCTATGAATGTATGGAGTGTGGCAAATCATTCTACCAGAAGTCAAAACTCACCCTACATCAGAGGAGTCATGTAGGCGAGAAACCTTATGCATGCACAGACTGTGGGAAAGTTTTCTATTGCAAATCACATCTCACTCTGCATCAGATAGTGCACACAGATGAACACCCGTATGTATGTACAGAGTGTGGGAAATGTTTCTACTATAGGTCACAACTCATTGTCCATGGAAGAACTCACACAGGTGATAGACCCTATGCATGCGGAGAGTGTGGAAAAGCTTTCTCCCGCAAGCCACACCTCATTCGACATCAAAGCATTGCTCACACAGATAAGAACAATTTGATTGTGGCAAATGTGGGAAAGGTTTCTACTGCGATCCACGACTCACTTTACATCAATGGATGTGAGCATGTGCCAAACATTTTGAAGGAAAAGAATTCAGGATAGCTTTCTACTTCAGGGCACAAATAACAACAGTGATCAATTTGGACAAACAGCCCTGTGAATGTGAAGAAAGAGAAAACTTTATGCTGTAGGCTGTGAGAAAGAACTCTGAAAATATGAGTTCAAAATACAGTTTCTCAACAATGCAAAATACAATGATGCAATATGAATTATATTAGGAGCTTCACAAACCTAAAAAAAAAACAGAGTCAGCTGCACTATGACCCAGGTTGTAAGAACAATTCCTGACTTCAAGGTCAGCCTTTGAAAGAGCAAGAACAGGCCCAGGTCTGGAGTGAACTGTAATCTCAGTTATTGTCTGTGCTTAACAAAAACAGGAAGATCTCTGAATTCATTTGCAGTGTTTAAGGAAAGGAAGAAACAAATGTGTTTGCTGTCTCTTCCTAAGAATCCAGGGGCTGGAATGGGTGTGGGAGGGAGGCTGGTTCATGAAAAAATCAAAAGGAAACGCGGAGTAAATGACTGAATTGATATGTAAATAAAAGATTGGTCTGCAAGAGATGAGCTATCCAGAGTTTTCAAATTTGTTTTCTTTTTTTTTTTTTTAAGATTTATTCATTATATGTAAGGAAGCTGTAGCTGTCTTCAGACACACCAGAAGAGTGCATCGGTTCTCTTTATGAATGGTTGGAGCCATCATGTGGGTGCTGGGATTTGAACTCAGGACCTTCAGAAAAGCAGTCAGTGCTCTTAACCCACTGAGCCATCCAAAATTGTATTCAAAGCTGTCTGGAAAGCTGTCTCAAGCAGAACACAGGCTGTCAGCTTGTACCCTGCGATTGACTTTTGTTTGGTTTTTGTTTTTGGTTTTTGAGACAGTATTTTTCTGTATAGCCCTAGCTGTCCTGAACTCAGGCTATAGAACAGGCTGACCTCGAACTCAGAAATCTGCCTGCTTCTGCCTCCCAAGTGCTGGGATTAAAGCGTATGCGACCACTACCCGACTGTGATTGACTTTTGAGTCATGTTTTTCACCACTCTCTGGTTCCCCCCTCCAAGCCAAGGCTGGTCCTCGGCACAGAAAATCTGAGTTTGATTTCCAGGTCCACTGCTGCCAGGAACTCCGACTCTAGGTAATTCAACACCCTTGAATCTCCTTCTGTAGCTAAAGGAGGTGGCTGGGGCCAGGCATGTGGCTGGGGTGTCCCTGCATGGAAGTCCAGAGAAGCTATTGTATGAAAATGTAGAGGGGAAGCCTGGATTGGCTGGGGTCTCCAAGAGGTTAGAGATGCCAGAGCTGTGGGATACCTGCCCAGGAAAGCTGTTACCAGGGAGTGGAACCATCCCGAGAGAGAGAGAGAGAGAGAGAGAGAGAGAGAGAGAGAGAGAGAGAGAGAGAGAGAGAGAGAGAGAGAGAGAGAGAGAGAGAGAGAGAGAGACACGTGTGCTGCCGTCAACAAAGCTGACAGGAGTTGGAGACCTGAAGAGTGCTTTGACATCAAGATGCAGAGGTTGGAGTCTGCCCTGCCCTGCTGGTTTTCAGTCCAGTGTTTGCTCACCATGCTCCCTTCCCCATGTTTTGGAATGGTCATGTGTATCCTGTGCCGTGACACACAGGAAGTCTGTGGTCTGCTTTTTTTTTTTTGGACGGGATTACAATTAAGAGATTGCGGGAATCTCAGAAGAAACTTTGAACTTTAAAACATTGTTGAGACTGTGACAGACAATGGGGACTTTTTGAAGTTGGACTGAATGTATTTTTTCATTTTTTATGTTATGGTTACAAGCCTGTGGGGGGGGGAGGGAGTAGAATGTTTGAACAGCGATGGCCCCATCCTCAGTGGCCTCAAAGCCTTTTGATAACCATGATCTCTAATGGAAAGTTGAGGCAGGAGAATAGTGAGTTCAAAGCCATCGTCAGCCACAGGGCATGATCCAGGTTAGTATGTGCTACACAAGACCCTGCTTCAGAAAGCAAAAAATAGAGCTGACGCAATGGTTAAAAGAACAAATGTTCTCCCAGAGGATCCGAGTTCTATTTCTAGCATCCACATGACAGCTATCAACTGCAGTTCTAAATCCAACGCCTTTTGTTGGTCTCTGACAACAATGTACACATGTGGTCCACAGATATCCATGCTGGTAAAATTACTAATACACATGAAATTGGATGGCTCCCGCATCAGCAGAGTTAGTATCTTGTAAATTACCATCTTCTCTAAAGCAATTATACACTTGAGAAAAGAGCTTTTTCAATATATAGTGCTCAGAAATCTAGATTAGAACATGCATGACAATAAATTATGCCCTTATCTCTCACCCTTCACAAAATGCAACTTGAAATGGATCAGGAACTGAAAGACCCCCGAAGAGGGGAGACCCTCACTCAAATCTCAGGATGAAATGACACCCAAGGAATTCACAGGAGACAGTTCTTGATGCAAACACACGAGGTTTATTCAGGAGGAACCAGTGCACTAGGGTTGCCTCGTAACCACGCAGGGCCAGAGGAGATCGACACCCAGTAACTGGAGTCAGGGGTATTAAAAGGGAAAAATCACAAGGCAGGGAGTGGAGGAAAAAGAAAAGAATTCACCAGGCAAGGGGTGGAGGACAAATTATGCATGGAATGGGGAAGTACAGAATGAGGAAGTCAGGCAATAGTTTATTCCTTAAGGAAGGTTAGGGATTATCTGGAGCACGGTATAGTTAAACCTCGTAAAGATAGTCACAAGGCAGTCATTCAGACATTCTTTTTGGTCAGCTAGTTCCTGAAACGGGGAGTCTCAGAATCAGTTACGCAAATGTCAGCTATTTCCGAGGTCAGGATGTACTTGACCCTCAAGGGTTCTTTCTCAAAGTCAGGCCGCTTGTTGAGTGAGCATGTTGAGGCTTGTTTGTTAGGGGTCTAAAAACCTTTACATTTTTGAATTGGGGTCTCTCAGAATGAATCAGCTGGGCTATTTGCTTGTGAAGACATTCATGTCTCAGTTGATAAGTTTTGTTGGCCACATATTTTCTCATTCCCTGGAGACACATGAGCATGACCCCGCCCCCATCTTAACACAATTGCAGGTTTCCACTCTAAGGTCCACACATCCCTGTAGTACATCAGTGGCCCTGTGCCTCAGGTTTTTCAATAACCCAGTGTTTCTCAGCTGCTGCTTTTCCTTTTTCACCAATATTAAGAAAAATTAGAGTTAACAAAGCATTATTTAGTCTGTCCCCGGAGGTTTTTAACACTTTTTGTTTAATAAGCATTGATTGACTCATTTTACAGATCTCCCCCCCCCCTCCCTTCTCCCTCTTGCTCCAACCCCTCCACTTGCTCAGGTCCAGGGTTTTTTTTTTTTATTTGTTTCTCATTAAGGATGGTTGTGAGCCACCATGTGGTTGCTGGGATTTGAACTCATGACCTCTGGAAGAGCAGTCAGTGCTCTTAACCGCTGAGCCATCTCACCAGCCCCAGTTGGCTCTTTTTATAATTGCTCGTCCTGTGGGATCGTGTGTTTACCAGTTACATGCTTTATGTTGTAGTATGCAAAGATTTGCCTCATTTTATTAGATACATATGCAGGAGTGTTATCAGTTTTAATTCGTATCCCCATACTTACCTGTGTGCTTTTTCTGATGTGCTGTGAGTTGACACTTCCAGTGGAAAGATTTATTGCATTCTTTACATTCATAAGGATTCTCAGAGGAATGAGCGATCCGATGTGCCGTGAGCTGTGACTTATGGGAGAAAGCTTTCTTGCAGTCCGTGCATTCATATGGTTTCTCGCCCGTGTGGGTCTGCTGATGGATAGCGAGTTTTGACTTTCGAGAAAAAGCTTTCTTGCACTCGTCACATTTAAAAGGTTTTTCGCCCAAGTGAGTCTTCTTGTGTCGGTTGAGGTCAGACTTGTAATAGAACGCTTTCTTGCATTCTGGGCACTCGTAAGGCTTCTGACCTGAGTGGGTTCTCTCGTGTGCATTGAGGTGAGACTTGCGGAAGAAAGCCTTTCCGCATTCTTTGCACCCATAGGTCCTCTTCTCCTGTCTGTGAGTCTTCTGATGAGACCTGAGGTCTGACTTCCAGTAGTACTTCTTACTGCATTTGTCACATTTATAGGGTTTGTATGCATTATGAGTTCTTCTGGAATGCTTAATTAGGGTTGAATTATTACAGAAAACTCTCTCGCACTCCTCACATTCATACAGCTTTCCATCCCTGCACGATGACTGGTTCTTGGCTTTCGGTAACTTGTCGCACAAACTTTTTATAGGTGCTCTGCCATGACAGGACGCTGTCACTTTGGTGACTTCCTGTTGAGCCTTTCGTTCTGCCTTGAAACAAAGGAATTTGTTACATGACTTGGTGTTTTTCCTAGAATGAGCCATCTGATATTCTGAGTTATCGTTTCTTTCTTTTCTTCTTTTTTTTTTTTTAGATTTTTTTTTTTTTAAATGTATGTGAGTACACTGTAGCTGTCTTCAGACACACCAGAAGAGGGCACTGGATCCCATTACAGATGGTTGTGAGCCACCATGTGGTTGCTGGGATTTGAACTCAGGACGTCTGGAAGAGCAGTCAGTGCTCTTAACCGCTGAGGCACCTCTCCAGGCCCCGAGTTATGATTTCTTAATGAAAGGTTTCTAATAATCACTAAATTTCCTCTGTGCACTTTAGCATTTACTGATTTAAACACCCACAAACACTACACTCAGTACTTTGTTTCCACATAAGCCACGTCTTGGGCAAAGAAGATATTTCAACTATTTACAGAGTTTACTAGAAGTCTCTGACATGAAACTTCTTTATGTATCAATAATATCGCCTTTCTTTCA
Organism: Apodemus sylvaticus; assembly: GCF_947179515.1. NCBI lineage: Eukaryota > Metazoa > Chordata > Mammalia > Rodentia > Muridae > Apodemus > Apodemus sylvaticus. Next base: position 110,923,380 of record NC_067478.1, read on the forward strand.
AAGGCTAATGTAAACATTGACTATAACACTATGAACTTTATTGTTCTGCAAACCATGCTGAGGAGTCTGGGTTACCTACTTAGATGAAAATGGCCAGGCTCTTCTGCAACCTGCATCTAATCGGGCTCAGGAAGGGAACGTACCACCTTCCGCCAGGGTTAAGTGTGAGAATGTTTCATGTTGTTGCGTGTGGACATGCGAGTTGCTTCCCACTGACTTCGCGTCACATGTTGTACTTACTTCAGTCGTGACTCTGTTTGGTGTCTTTCGGTCAGTTATTCTGGGTTGCTGCAAACGTTTCTTAGGACCTTTCTTGCTGGTGTCAATCGGAGTACTCACACTATGAACACCTATTATTACAAACATCACCACTCAATAAGACATGCATATTTCTGTAGAATTTAAACATAAAAGCAATCTCGTTCCTTCAGATGCTTATTGTACGCCTTAGTTTTCTGTCAACTTGATAAAGTTAAAGTCATTCTGACAGAGGGAGCCTCAATAGCAAATTCCCCGAGCAGACTGACTTGTGGGCATGCCTGCGGGACATCTTCTCGGATGGTGTGAAGGGCCAGTGATCAGGGCCACCACTGGGCCGCCAGTCCCCACGAGAAAGCAAGGCACAACGAGCAGGCCAGCAGGCAGCAAGGTCTCCGCTCCAGTCCCTGCTGTTTGAGTTACAGCCCTGAATCCCCTCGGTGAAGGACTGTGCTGTGGAACTGTAAGCTGAAATAAATCTTTGCTCCCTTAAGTTGGTCATGATGTCTTAGCACAGCAACAGAAGTCCCAACTAAGACACCTACTGACCTATGGTAAATGTATACTTTATTTCATAATAAATAATAATTTACACTAAGAAATCATGATTCTAACTCCTGTCTCTTTGCTTCGTTTTACTGTGGAAATGTAGTTTTAATTCATTCTTATTGTAGAAAGCCATCAATTCTTTCCAATTTTAAAGGATAACTTTGTCGGTCAAAGTAATCTTGCTTCACAGTTTTGTCTCAGGGTTTAAAATAAGTGAGCCCATGCTTTCTGGTCATGCAGTCTTTGCTAAGACATAAATTATGCAAATATGTTTACCTTCTAAAGTAACTAAGCAGATGCCTCTTTCACCAGCTTCTTGTGTACTTTTAGCAATTTAATATTAATGACCTTTAAAAAGTCTTTTTGGATCATGTGAATTTGTGGTTATTACTCCCACACCTAGATACTGGTTATTGTGCCTACATTTCTCTGCGCTAGTCCTTCTCTCATTGTGTGTGTGCTACACATAGTGCATGGCGTAATTCTGTGTGTGTGTGTGTGTGTGTGTGTGTGTGTGTGTTACACACAGTACATGGAAGTCCAAGAACAACTTGAGAGAGTCATTCCTCTCCACTATGTGGGACCCAGCCATGAAAAAGAAATACAGTTTAGCAAAAAAACAGAGACAGAATAACACCAAGAATGGTCTTTTAAAACTGGACTTAAGACAATAAAAATGACTTGATTAAAAAAATGCATGCGACTAGCTATTTCAGGACTGGATTTGGGTAAAATCTGATAAAAATAGTTCAACATGGCCATTATCTAATGAGTGTTCCGTCTGCCGCTGACTTCCTAGCAGACATTTACTGACCTGGACGGCTCCAGCTTGAAGCTCCTGCTGGGTTCCACGGCTCAAATCCACGTTCCAACTTGAAGATCAACTTGGGTTTGGCAATGCAGGGGTCTGCAAATGGGAAATAATGAGCAGGCGGGGCCAGAGCACCGGCACCGCCCCAACAAGAAACCTCAGCTCCATCCGGAACTGTGCTATCACGAGTGGGTAAGAAACTTGGGTCAGAAAGGATCTAAATTCTCACTCTTCACTGGCTACAAGAGCATCCTCGTGTGGCATTAAACTGCAGCACAGACAACCGAAAATAATAATGTCACCAGAGTTCAGCAGGCTGGAACCAAAGGCTGCAGGGCTGAGAGCAAATGCGGCTCTTGGAAGACGGGCTTAGTTTGGATTTCAGTGCTGCGAAGAGACTCCGGGACCACAGCAGCTCTTACAAAGGAAAACATTTCAGTGGGGCTGGCTTTGTTCAGAGGATCAGTCCATTATCATCATCATGGTGGGAAGCAGGGCAGCGTCCAGGCAGACATGGTGCTGGAGGAGCCGAGACTTCTGCATCTTGATTCACAGGCAGCAGAAGGGAACTGTGCACCACACTGGGCATAGCTTGAGCATGTCCCCACAGTGACACACTTCCTCCAAGGCCATACCTAATACAGTGAGGCCACGCCTCTTAATAATGCCACTCCACATGGGCCAAGTTCAAATACATGAGTCTATGGGGGCCATTCCTATTCAAGCCACTACAGAGACCAACGTTCATATCCCAGTATCTAAACTTGGCAGCTGGCAATTGCCTGTTCAGTTCTGTGATTCCGAGACTTCTAGTGTCCCCAGGTGCCCACACATGTGGTAGCTCAGGTTCACAAACACAAACACATAGCTACAAATAAGAATACATCTCTAGAGCTGGAGAGATGACTCAGCGGATAAGAACCCTGGCTGCTCTTCCAGAGGTCCTGAGTTCAAATCCCAGCAACCAACATGGTGGCTTATTAACCATCTGTAATGGGATCTAATGCCCTCTTCTGGTGTGTCTGAAGGCAGCTACAGAGTACATTAAATAAATAAATAAATAAATATTAAGAATACATCTTTAAGCCGGGTGGTGGTAGCACACGCCTGTAATCCCAGCACTCTGGGAGGCAGAGGCAGGCGGTTTTCTGAATTCAAGGCCAGCCTGGTCTACAGAGTGAGTTCCAGCCAAGGCTACACAGAGAAACCCTGTCTCAAAAAAACCAAATCAAAAAAACAAAAAAAACAAAAAAAAAACAAAAAAAAGGTTTAAGGATACATCTCTAAAGTGAGAGATTATTGCTATACTTGTTAATCAAGGAAAACTCATTTGCTGAGGCTAAAGGGGGAGTCAGACTCACCCAGGAACACCAGGCTGCTGTAGGTCTCCAGCATCACGTCCCTGTACAGGGTCCTCTGGGCAGCATTCAGGTCCTGCCACTCCTCCCAGGTGAAGTCCACGGCTATGTCCTCAAATGACACCGGCCCCTACAATGACATGTTTCTCTTCAACACAAGCGGTCAGCTTTTGGAACAGAAAGAGGGGTCTATTCTACTCTGTATGTTTCGCACCAGGGTCCCATAGCAGGTGACATTTGATTTGTCTCATAGGGAGAAAGAAAACTCAGCACTGGGATCTGTTAATGTAAAGATGTCAGAAAACACGGCAAGAGTTTTCCAAAGGATTTCAACACAGACAGCCATACCCTGGCTTCCCTATTCAAAGTCTCCAGGTCCATTGGTACCTTCTACTTCCTGGAAGGAGTTGGCCCATGCACCTAAGACTTCAGTTTTAAAAGCGTTTACTGAACACAGAAAAGCTCAGAGCTCAGAAAACATCTTCCCAGATCTCAAAAGAAGAAGCAAGCATGTGACCAGCTCTGTGACCTAAAACCTTCACTCTGTCTGTCCCTCTCTGAACATTCTGTTAGCTCATTTGATAATGGACATGTGGGAAAGGGTGGAAAAACAGAACTCTGCCTCTTCACAGACAACGCTTGGGTGCTCTTGGCTGTTGACAGCTTGAATTCTAACAGACTCACACCAGACGTTGAATGCATCAGATAGCAGGACTCCTAGACTCAGAGAGAGAGAGAGAGAGAGAGAGAGAGAGAGAGAGAGAGAGAGAGAGAGAGAAATTACAAGTGCTTAAGAGGAAACAGGCATGCCAAAGAGGGAAGCCTTGTACTGCTTTTAACATGAAAGGTTGTGCAAACATTTTATAAATTTACAGTCAAGTTCTTCAAAGCCTTAACCATAGAACTACCAAAGGACCCAGCAATCACTACTGCTGGGAAGTATCTAAAGAACAGAAATCTGAATGTCAGAAAATGGCCTCCAGGATGAAGATTAGAGGACCAAGGTCATCCTCAGCCAAGGAAGCTGGTATACAAGGAACCCGTCACAAGGAAAGTAAAACCACAAGCCTTTAACCCCAGCCCTGGGGTGGCAGAAGCAGGGAGAGTTCTGAGTTTGAGACTAGCACAGCCTACATAATGAGTACTGGCTAACCAGGGCTACACAGTGAGACTCAGCTGCCAGAAAATGTAAAAGGTTTCACATCCATGTTCACAGAGACACAGTGGGGTCGCAATGCTGACACAGAAAACGGAGGTGCTTCTTAGGGGTGGGCACAGAGTTCGTGTCACAGAAAGATGGTGTATGGCTGGATTTGTGTGTCAACCTGACACAGGCTGAGGTTATTACAGAGAAAGGAGCTTCAGTTGGAGAAGTGCCTCCATGAGATCCAGCTGTGGGGCATTTTCTCAATTAGTGATCAAGGGGGGGGGGCTTGTGGGTGGTACCATCTCTGGCCTGTATTCTTGGGTTCTATAAGAGAGCAGGCTGAGCAAGCCAGGGGAAGCAAGCCAGTAAGTAACATCCCTCCATGGCCTCTGCATCAGCTCCTGCTTCCTGATCTGCTTGAGTTCCAGTCCTGACTTCCTTTGGTGATCAACAGCAATGTGGAAGTGTAAGCTGAATAAACTCTTTCCTCCCCAAATTGCTTCTTGGTCATGATGTGAAAGATCCTAACCCCTTAAAAAATTTATAGATCCCTAGCAAACAAGCTCAAGGACAAAAAAAAAGATAAAGTGCCAGGCAGGCCCCACCTGGCTACCGCAACATGGCCTCAGGGTTGGGACACCAAGTTCCAGAACCTAGCCAACCTCCAAAAGTTTGCATAACTGCCGTGAGACTAATTTGAGACATTCTGTACTTCCAGTAAGGCATGCAACCTCCCCCGCCCTTCCCCTTTGCTTGTTTTTTCCTTTAAATACCCCTGATTTCAGTTGCTCGGGGTCGAACTCCTCTACCCCTGGTTCCCCGAATAAACCCCGTGGATGGTCTCTTGTGAGTTCTTGGGGGGCTACATTATCCTGAGACCTGAGTGAGGGTCTCCCCTCTACAGGGTTCTTTCGCTGTTTGTGCAGGAATAGAAACCCTGACTAAGACAGACGGGGAGAGAAAGGCAAATCCTGAGGCTGGTGTCATGACAGTGTCTGCCTAGAAGGAGCAAAGCTCCTTCTCAGCAGTTCCCCGCTCTCAGCAGCTACCACAGAACAAGTCTAGCAAGTCTGTTAGGGTCACCATCACTGGGATGAAGCACCAAGACCAAAAGCAGCTTGGGGAGGAAGGGTTTATTGCACTCACAGTGCTGTATAACAGTCCGTCATCAAAAGGACTGAGGACAGGAGCGCAAGCAGGGCAGAACCTGGGACTATGGAGTGGTGCAGCTAACTGGCTTGTTCCCCACGGTTTGCTCAGCCTTTTTTTTTTTTTTTTTTTTTTGGATTTGGTTTTTTTTGAGACAGGGTTTCTCTGTGCAGCCCTGGCTGTCCTGGAACTCACTATGTAGACCAGGCTAGCCTCGAACTCAGAAATCGGCCTGCCTCTGCCTCCCAGAGTGCTGGGATTATAGGCGTGCACCGCCACCACCACCCAGCCCTGCTTTCTTGTAGAACCCAAAACCACCAGTCTAGAGATGGCCCTCCTCCATCAATCACTAATTAAGGAAATGCCCTCCGTTCTGGCGGACAGCCCCATCTCAATCAAGCATTTTCTTAATAGAGAGTCCTTGCTCTTAAATGACTTTAGCTTATGTCAGGCTGACATAGAACACACACAAAACACAAAGTCCTATTCTCAGACTGCGTCACAGCACACAACTGAAAGTACAGGTCAAAAAACTGGGAACACTAAAAGGTTTTGGAACATGCAACCAAAGATTAATCCAAAATCAAATGGGTACTGAATTCAACATGTAACTGGTAGGGCTCAACTTTGTGCTTCTGGGTGACTTTGCATTGCATCTGTTCAGAGCATGCAACACGCATGCTCTGCACAGTACATGCCATCACACCACCAATGCATGTCACCTGTAAGACCCTGGCTCATAGTCACGCATGCTATAAACTACAGTTCTTGTTCCTCACATAATTATCTGCTCTTCTAAATCACAGGTTTTTGTTTTTAATTAATTAATTAATTAATTTTATGAGTACACCGTCCTCTCTTCAGACACCCCAGAAGAGGGCATCAGATCCATTACAGATGGCTGTGAGCCCCCATGTGGTTGCTGGGAATTGAACTCAGGACCTCTGGAAGAGCAGTCAGTGCTCTTAACCGCTGAGCCATCTCTCCAGCCCTGACTCATGTTTTCTTAACTCATCCCATTGTTGTGAGCAGTCTATCCTGTGGTGCGCTGGCCACAGCTGTTATGCGTGTTTTTAACTGCTGAAACACTTGTGTGGTCTCTTTCTCAGAGGCCAAGGGTGGGTGCCAGGTCACCCTGAGGCCAAGTAACTCAAAATGGAGTTTGGAGGGCAAAATGGAGTTTATCTGCTACCTTGACTTCTTCGTAATCAGAAGAAAGAGATCTTACCAGCGAGAGTAAAAAAAAAGAAAAAGAAAAAGAAAAAGAAAAAAGAATTCATAACAAAAAGGAGCTGTAGAATTATAAAGTCTTAGTGTTTAACAGTGACCATAGAGTGATTTTTGGAAACGGGTAACTATAATGTTGCATTGATTCACTGCCACTCACTGGTGTCTTGAAGTGTCTGTGGGGACAGTCAACGAGGCTCACAGGAATAGATGGGACCGTCTTAACCCTAGACAGATGAATCTACAGTGATGGGACGAATTTGGAGACTTGAGGAAGCCTTGATAGGGCCTCAGTCAGTAGGTACTGAGCAATCTCTTATCCCGTGGGATGGTTTTAGGGAACCCACAGTCCCCCAGATTCTAAGAAGGTGACGCCAAAAAGGTGGAGTTAGGTTTGGGGCCCTACTTATCTCTTATTCAGTGAGAGTCTGTCTCTGGTGTAATGAGTCTGGAGGAAGAGCCCGCTGTAAGTGGCCCTGCTGAAGAGTCTTGCAGGATTGTAAATCCGTGGCCAGGAGAAGCCAAGGTCAGTCTCCGCTGTGAGCCTCTTTAAGTGGGAACTCTCAAGGATTTGATTAATGCTTGCTTTTTTTTTTTTTCCAGAAGACTGAGGATACCAGGTTGCACTGAAATAATCCCTGATTTTGAGAGTCTCTTTCCCCGAGTGATACTGGGAATGAAAGGTGGGGTACTGTCAGTTTGAAGTGATCAAGGGACCCCTCAAAGCATGGAATAATGTATGAGGCTGTTTGTGTGGCGGTGCTGCGCTGGGCGTTGCAGCCGCTCGAGTCCCCGCGCAGGGTCCCGGGACCCGGTAGGTCGCCCGGGGTGCCCGAGCCCGCCCAGCCCCCACCCCGCGCTCACCATGATGGGTCTGGGAGCGTCCTGCAACTCGGTCTCCGCCACCAGCACAGCTGTCCCCAACAGAAGCCTCGGAACGACCACAAGACCCAAGACAGCAGGCTCCGACCTCCACCGAACTTTCTAAATTCGCCCCACTTCCTCATTTCAGAGCTGTCCATTCACGGGCCTGAGTGACAGTCAAAGGCACCAATCCGACGACGGAAGGCGGGGCTAGCCGTGGGCATAAGACTGATTATGGGGATTACAGGGAAATTCTTAGCGGACAGAAATAATGGTATCACGATAATCTATTTTAATTTCCCGTGAAATTTTCTTACTGTGATTTGTGCGTGTGCGAGTGTGTGTCTGTGTGTAGGCGGGACCTGAGCTGTGGATCATCGCTAAGATTAACCATCTCTGACCCAACCCTGAGGCGGCTCCAGGAAAGGGCATTAAGCCCCAAGAGACAATTTCATGTGACAGGAGTTAGAACTTCTCAGAGTCCATAATTAAGGCAGCGAACAGATCTAGAGAAGGGGACAGAACAGTACACGCCCGGGCATGCCCAAGCAGGCCTGAAACATGGCTGTTAAGTCATTCCAGGAGCTGACCGGCCATAAAGATCAGGGACATGCCTGGACACTCTCCGCTGAGTCACGAGCCTTCTGGACTGACTTCATCCTGTCTCCCGCCTCTTTGATGTAGTATAATATTGACCAGATTTCCTGCTAACAAAGATAAGCCGCCCTCCTACACTACTGATGCCCAGATGTGCGAGTACTGCTTGCTGCTGTAACCACGAGCCAGTTCCTCCCGCCAATGTTTGAATCAGCCAATCATGGGCAACCGCGCCAACCCCCCCTGACTTTTCCTATATAAACCCCTCGGAGAAAATGTCCACAAATACCAGCAGACATTTGTAGGTAAGCAAATACTCAAGTGCCAGTTGCTGCTTTAAGGTGCCATCTAGTTATTTTTTTTTTTAAATGTAATTTCTTTTATGTGTACGTGTGTTTGCCTGCAGAGATGTGTACCAGGTGTGACCGTCCTCGGGGCATCAAGTCCCTGGAACTGGTGTTATGGTTGTGAGCCTCCGTGTCGGTGCTAGGAATAGAACTGGGGTGCTCTGGAAAAGCAGCCAGTGTTCTTAATCAATGAGCCTGCTCCCTAGACCCTGCACTGTTGGCTTCTTGAAGGAGGCCTTGTCCCGACTAAGAGTCTGGAAGAATTCTTAGTCTAATGAATTGCTTTGGCTTTGTTACCGTATGAACCTCCTTTCTAGCCATCGTGATTTGCAGCAAAATGTCACATGGGTTTCTGGGGGCTTTCTGGACAGAACATTTCCAGAGAGCCAAGTTCTCACAGCTGCTGGCACTTTGTTCCGGGAATAGCATGGGTTTGCCTCACCACCTCCCAACAGCGCTACAAGCTGGTGACTAAATCTTGAGTAGACATTTCAGAGGCTAACTGTAGCAGAGATGATGGAAAAACCACAACGCAACACTTGTATGTGAGCACCCGTGGAAGCACCAGTTCTGAGAGTTGTGGAGAACCCTTTGGGACCGCTTGCTTCTAGACACTGGGTGGGAATTAGACATCAGGTTAGGACAAAAGAAGTAAACTCAAGGCAGGAATCTGCCTGTGGGCCAGGACTGGGGAAATGGGCTCAGATTAAGAAACATTTACATCTGAGCTAATGCCAAGCTCAGAGCCAGCTCAGCAGAGGTTCGTGTGGCATTCGTCTTGGTCATCCTGACAGGCCCCTAGATTTTGTTTATTGCCTTGCTTGGTCCTCAACCGAGAACTGATACTATCATTTTGCATATATTTAAAGTGGCATAAAAGTAGACTGGGAAAAAATAAACCTGCTTCAGCCTCAAAACCGACTGGGGTCTCACTCCAATGTTGTCTAATTGTCTTTTTTCTTTTTTCTTTCTTTTGTTTTTTGTTTTTTCGAGACAGGGTTTCTCTGTGTAGCTTTGGCTGTCCTGGAACTCACTCTGTAGACCAGGCTGGCCTCAACTCAGAAATCTGCCTGCCTCTGCCTCCCAAGTGCTGGGACTAAAGGCGAGCGCCAGCACTGCCCAGCTACATTTCTTGATTCTTAACAGTTGCCCCAGGTGGGTATAACCTAATCTGGTCCTGTTGGGGAAGACACAACTTGAGGAGCTTCTATTTCATCAGAATAGTCTTTGCTAGTGTAGGATCATGGATGACCGGGCTGTGAGCAACTCCAGGTCCAATTTAAGCCATTTCCTACTCTGTGGCTGACACCCTGGCCAGTGAAAATCCCCACATGGTTGCCCTGCCCATTTACATAGAGAACAGCCACCAAAGGGTCTTCCTAGTGGCTCTGAGAATACTCTTCCCATTTAACAGCTCACCTGGGTCTGCCTATGCCAGCTTCTTAACAAATGTGTCCAAGTACCACTTGTTCAAGATCTCTTAAATGATCCAACACTCTCTTCCAGAAATACCCTCAGAGATGAGCTGTCTTAAACACCCTTCAGAGCCCCAGCAGGTGAGAGTTGGCCTGCTGGTTATTAAGGCGGCCATCTTCTTCCCACAGCTGTCTCTGGAAGGCATCACCAATGGACACACAGGAGGGATTTTCCCAATCAACACTAGCCATAAATGGCTGGAAAATAAACACAGATGTTCCTTACACTTGTACTTAGTAGGTACTCATCACACACATGCAGAGATTTATGTTGGCTGTACATGTGATTCCACAGTTTACAGGACTGGGAAGAAAGACAGTTCTGTGGCATCTGCACTGGTTCCAGACCAAAAACCTAACAGAAGATACGTTGACCAGAGACAGGCTTAAGATGTACGTGGAATGTACCAAGGTGAGTCTCAGAAATAGTGTGTGTAGCCGGGCAGTAGTGGCGCACACCTGTAATCCCAGCACTCTGTGAGGCAGAGGCAGGCGGATTTCTGAGTTCGAGGCCAGCCTGGTCTACAGAGTGAGTTCCAGGACAGCCAGGGCTACACAGAGAAACCCTGCTGGGGGGGGGGGGAAGGCAGGGGGGGGGGAAGGCGGGGGGGGGGGGGGAAGAAAGAAAGAAAGAGTGTGTGTGAGTGTATGTGTGTGCAAACATGCACCTGTGTGCCTATGTATGTTCCTGTGCATGTGCGTATGTGTGCAAAAGTATGAGCGTGTCTGTGTTGTATACTGTATGGGCATGTGTAGAGGTCAGAGGTTGACACTGAGTCTCTCTCCATTGCTGTCCGTGTTTTACTTTGAGACAAACTCTCTCACTGAACGTGGAGCTTGGCATCTGGCTGTGTTGCCCATCCAACACTGGGATCACAAGCCCCGGGACTTTACTTTGGACACTGGGGATCCAAACTTAGGCTTTATGCAGCAAGCACTTTACTCACCGACCCAACCGACTCCCCAGCCCTTTCTGGAACTATTTTCTCTTGGAAGAGACCACATGGGTCTTTTAGAGCCAGCCTGGTAGTTTGTGAAAGTCTAGTTAAGTTTACCCAGGTGCAGCAAGCCACACACTAAAGGAAGAGAATGAGTTTATCAAATATCTGACCACCCAGGGTTCGACACAGCTGTCAGATTAAGAGCAAACTAAAACAGATTACAAGTGCTTGGGGCCATGGTGAATGGGAATGCCAGCATTGCTGCCGTGGAGGATCTAAAATCACGCACACCTTTAATCTCAGCACCCGGGAGGCAGAGGCAGGCTGACTTCTGTCAGCTAGTTCTGCAAAGTGAGACCCTGTCTCAAATAACAACAAAACTGACTTCCCATCCATGTGTACCCAGACATTCATCGAGGTCCAACAGTCAGACAGTGAGTAGACCTTTGCTGTAGTTAGGGACATGAGTTCAAGCCTTCAGAACAAACTGTACCATGTTTGTCTGTGAAGCTTCTACCTGGAGTAACACCACCCGGTAACAGGAGACAGTGCACTAGCACATAGAATTCTCAGGTGCTAATGCTATCTGCAGACTTGTTCATATGTTTACATTTTCTTAAAGATTATATTTATTTATTTATTCATTTCATGTATGTGGGTACACTGTTGCTGTCTTCAGACACACCAGAAGAGGGCATCAGACCCCATTACAGATGGTTGTGAGCCACCATGTGGGTCCTGGGAATTGAACTCAGAACCTCTGGAAGAGCAGTCGGTGCTCTTAACTGCTGAGCCATCTCTCTAGCCCATATGTTTACATTTTTTACAGTTATAATGACACATTTAGAGATCAGAGTACACCTTGCAAGAGTCAGTTCTGTCTTTCCACTACACAGGACTGGGGAATTGAACTCCGGTGGACTCGGTATAACATTATCCCTAGGTAGACATGAGCAAACACCCACTCACCCCACATAGGACAAAATAAGGATACTATTAAAGTCGAACTTAGTGAGCCAGCAAATTTAGGATTGAATACAGTAGTATAGGTAATGGGTTATTTACATGAACAGTAAAAACTCAAAATCAGTTCTATCATGTAAAGTCTATCAGCATGAATGACAGCCCATTAGAGCTGAGACCCCCACGAGCTCAGTGTCCGGCCCCCAGGCAGCTCAGTGGGTCCAAGAATATTTCTTTTAGGAATCTCAGCTGCTCTGAGTGTTTCTTAGCAGTTCTTACTGCTTATAACACTTGGAGAGAAAGAGAGGGAGGCTCTCATGTATCTGGCTAGCTCCGGGACTTCCTAAAGTTTCTTCTGAGTTGGTTACTTCTGCATTTTAACAATGCTCCCTTTAGAAGTTCCAGCAAGATGGGATGTTTTATCTCTGAGGAAACTGTTACATAACCCGAGGTTCCTTTTAAAGACCAGATCACCAAGTTAGGAGAAAACCCTGCTGGAGGGCATGGGAGAAAGTGTGAGGATGGATACAATCAAAATACATTGTATACACTGGTGAGATTCTTAAAGAGTAAACTACCTCATTGTAAAAGAGAGACATAGACAAGCTTATGACATCTATAACCAACTTCACAGTAATGGCCAATTAGTGCTAGATCATTTCCTCTAAGAATTGAAACAAAACAAGGATTGCAACTCTGTTTCACTCTTCTTTAATATGCTGTTTAGTGTCTCTCCTGGAACAACAAAACAGACACAAAATGGAAAGGAACTGTCCTCACTTGCAGATGATATAAACTCATAGAGATAAGATCCAAAATTCCATCAGAAAACTTATCTTATTTTCTTTTTCTTTCTTTTTTTTTTTTTTTGGTTTTCTGAAACAGGATTTCTCTGTATAGCCTATAAGAGTCCGTCGGAAGACACACACCGTCGGAAGACACACACACACACACACACCCAATAAAGCCACAGAGACCAGAATCGCTGCAATCTGCAAGAGGTTTATTGTTCCAATGTACACTGGGGTCCCTCAGCATGTAGGCAAGAGAAGAACCCTGAGCTCACAAAAGCACAACCTTTTTATAAACATTTTGGCGGGGAGTTTAGCAGTCGCCTTAGTTGGACGACTGTGATTGGTTACCCTGAGCACATTTAAAATTATTGGTCAACTCTAATGAGGAAGTTGTCTCATTTGGCCCTATCCTGGCCACCTTGCGGTATTTGTGGTATTTCCTAGCATTTTCGAGTCACTTCCCTCTCTGTCCTCACCCTAGGCAGGGTGGTTCTGTTTAGGCCTTATTCTCCCCCCAGACAGTCCTGGGCAGAATGCAAAGTTTCAGTCCTGTGGGAAGCCATCCTGAGCTATTTGGACTTATGCTTACTCATGGCCCTAAGGTGGTGGCTGCTAAAATATGAGAACAATTAACTAGAGCCTTCCCCATGAACTGTCAGTGCGAGAAGATTCCCGAGAATACCGCAAGATGTTCCTGCCCTAACTGCGGAATGTTCCTGCCGGCCTTAACTCCAGATGACCAGATGACCTCCTTGCTTCCCGCTTCCATCACTAGGGGTGTCTCTGCCCTTTGTCTGGTGTGAAGGTTATTTCCTTCTCGGTAAGCCTTAAAACCCACTTACCTCCCCGACATTAAACGAAGCCTTGACATAACCCAGACTGACTTGTCTTTCTTAGCATGCTTGGCTTCCTTTCTCTCTCCCCCGCATTTTTGACCCTCAGGTAGTGCCCCTTCGGGACCCGGGAATAACTGGACCTGCTGGACGGGTCACAGTCCAGCTTTGAGGCCCCAGTCTGGGTCATGGGGAGCTGTCCTGCTGTTTCTGACAGGGTTCTCACAAGTCCTGGCTGTCCTGGAACTCTCTCTGTAGACAAGGCTGGCCTCGAACTCAGAAATCAGGCTGCCTCTGCCGCCCAAGTGCTGGGATTAGAGGCACGAGCAACCCCTGCCCGGTTTTTTACATTGTTTTTCATCAGAAAACTCTTGGACCTGATAAACCATTTCAACAGAGGAGGATAGAGTCAACCTGCAAGAGCCAGTAACTTTCTATAGAAAAACAGTTAAGTAGCTGAGAGGAACAAAAAGTAGCTAAAGAATCCAGTTAACCATAGCTTGCTAATCACAGGGAAAATAAACCAAGAAGGTAAAAGATTTCACAATGAAAAATTTAAGACACTAGATAATTAAAAGCCAGCTATGGTGATCCCAGTACGTAGGAGGCAGACCGTTCATAAAATTCAGCAGAATTTTATGTAGCCATAATGAAAAATCAAGTAATCTTCAGGAAAACCAAGCAAAGTGGAAAATATTTTGCTAAAATGGGTCAGACTGGCAAGGACAAACGCTTCATGTTTTTCCTTTTGTAATGATCCCGCATTATGACTTATGTATGTGTGCTGTTAGGGGGGCTTTAAAGGGGTGTGATGGAAAACGTGACAATAAAGCTGAAGGAACATCGTCTGGGAAGGGAAAGGAAGAAAAAATTACTTTCTGTAGTAACCTGGAATTAGTAAAACACTGACACTATAAATTTAAAAATGTAATTTATGAGCTTTAATCCCAGCACTTGGGAGGCAGAGGCAGGCGGATTTCTGAGTTCGAGGCCACCCTGGTCTACAGAGTGAGTTCCAGGACAGCCAGGGCTACACAGAGAAACCTTGTCTCGAAAAAACAAAAACAAAACAAAAACAAAAAAAATGTAATTTATGCAACTGGGCTATAGCTTATTGGCAGAGCACCTGTCTGGCCCAAAGGGACTCCCGGGTTTAAACCCCTAGCTCAGCAAAAGCTAACGGAATCAAAGAAAACAGTTTTGGACTAAAGCAATGGGCCTCGCGATCAGATTTCAGCTGGTAGGATTGGCAAATTTGCGAACAGACAGGTATCACACAGTGCTGTCTAAAGAAGGAGACTGAGACTGAGAATAACTGAGAATAAATGAGCGGAGCGCAGAGAACTCGGTCATGTTGGAGACAGCGCAAGCATTCTCAGCAAACTGACGGGGGAGACGGCGACGTGTGAGAAAGATATCAAAAGAAATCACAACCAAGGAAGAAGGACCTTAAACTCACGGAGATCCACCAGCCTCTGCCTCCTGAGGGCTGGGATTAGAGACCTTCGTGCGAGCGTGCGTGCGTACGTGCGTTCATGCGCGCGCGTGTGTGTGTGTGTGCGTGCACGCGCGCGTGCGTGTGTGCGTGCGTGCGTGCGTGTGCGCATACGCCAACACAACCAGTCACAGACCTTTCTCCAAGTATTAGTAAGAAGAGACTCTCCCATTGAGAAGCACATCTTAGGGGACAAAGGCACTCTAGCATTCTCCAATCCCGTGAATTAGAAACACCTCAATTCAGCCACGGGGCCAACACACTCCAGGACAGGCAGACGGCATTTATTAAGATGACCACAAGCCCAACGAAGTCAACACAACCTGCTTAACTACTCACGTTTCTTACAGATGACTCTTTGGAATAACATGAGACTATTATTCAGAAAGAAAGCCAGTTTGTAGCTTTCATATGCTTTCTACGGGTTCTGTATGTGTGAGTGTTTGCCAACATACACTTATGGGCACCACACACACACACCCGGTACCCACTGATGTCAGAGGAGGGCACCGGGTATCCTGGAATTGGAGACCCAGATGTTTGTGAGTAAGCACTAAGTGGGTGTCGGGGCAAGCCTTGGTCCTTGGCAGGAGCCGGGCTAAGAAGCACTGGGCCACCTCTCCGGACCCTCACTGTCTTATACGACATCTGTCAAGAACATCCATCGTGGAACAGGATGCATTCACTGCAGCAGGCTTATCATATTGCTTTCACCTGTAACTTTCTTCTGAATTACAAGTTTTCAAGTGACATTAGAATTAACTGGCATGGCCGCTGTGGTCAGGCCTTCAATCCCTGCACTCGGGAGGCAAAGGCAGAGGATCTCTGAGTTCAAGGCCATCTCGACGGCACATACTTACTCCAAATCAGCCATTTCAGCCCGGCCTACAGGACGAGAGTATTTCAAAATAAGAAATTATGTTAGCAACGGGCTCGTGTTCCGCTGCTTTGGATTTTTTTTAATCACATTTGTGTGCCTGTCCATGTGTGCCAGGGTTTGCAGGTGAAGGTCACCACATGAGTCCTGAGAAATAACCTGTCGTCAGAATGGACAGCAAATTCCTTCATCTGACGAGCTGTCTCACCAGCTCTTTTTGATTTTGATTTGTTTTGTTTGGGATGTGGTGGGGTAGAAACTGGGCTTCTCTGTGTAGCCCTGGCTGCCCTGGAACTCATTCTGTAGACCAGGCTGGCCTCAAACTCACAGAAATCTTCCTGGCTCTGCCTCTAGAGGGCTGGGATTAAAGACATGTGCCACCACTACCTGACTTACATTTTGGTTTTTAATCTGTTTGCTTAGAATTATTATAATTGTTGTTGTTGTTATTGTTATTATTATTGTTATTGTTATTAGATTCTCAGTACATAACCTGGAAAGTCCTCAGAGTCAGAGCGATTATGTCTGTACCTCCTGCATGGAGACCATCAACTCCCACAAGTTATCTCTGACCTGGGTACTATGGCACATGTGTGTTCACACATGCACAAACGTAAGAAATGTAAAAGTGAAAAGTCACTTAAATGCTGGAAAATAGGCCAGAAAAATGTGTGTATGTATGTGTGTGAATGTGTGTGTGAATGTGTGTGTGTGTGTGAATGTGTGTGTGTGAGTGTGTATGTGAATGTGTGTGTGAATGTGTGTGTGTGAATGTGTGTGTGTGAATGTGTGTGTGTGAATGTGTGAGTGTGTGTGTGAATGTGTGTGTGTGAATGTGTGAGTGTGTATGTGTGTGAATGTGTGTGTGTGAATGTGTGTGAATGTGTGTGTGTGTGTGTGTGAATGTGTGAGTGTGTATGTGTGTGAATGTGTGAGTGTGTGTGTGTGAATGTGTGAGTGTGTATGTGTGTGAATGTGTGTGTGTGTGAATGTGTGAGTGTGTGTGTGTGTGAATGTGTGTGTGTGTGAATGTGTGTGTGTGTGTGTGTGTGTGAATGTGTGTGTGGACACAACTGCCGCATCTGACGGGTGGAGGTCAGTGGACACCTCTGGCTTCCGTCCTCGCCTACCTTCACATGGGTTCCAGGAATTGAACTCAGGTCACCGGGCTTGCATGACTAGAGCTTTTATCTGAAGGACCCAGCATAGCTAATTCTATGTTGTGTTCAGACTCCATCTTAGGTCCAGCTTGTCCTTAGTTTGAACTTAGTAACTGGAAAAACCATAGCTTGTTCCAGGAACCAAGACACCCCCCAAACAACAGCCACCCTACTCATGGTAACAGGAAATACCCAGTGTCATGCCCCGGCAAATGACTGGTGTTAACCACGAAAACCATAGCCAAGTTTATGACGCTAGCTAAAACTTTTTGTGCAAGCTACGCTTTTTGGAAATGTCACCCAATCGTGTAACTGCTAAGTTGGAAAGCCCCTTTGCCCTGCGTAAACTGTATACAAGGCAAGGCTGCCCCAGCCCGGCATCTTCCACACCCACCCGCTGCAGTGGAGAGGAGAGGTTGGAGGCGTCTGAGCTTGATGCTTTGCTTTTGCATATGAGTTGGACTCCTGGCTGTCCTTGCTGGTCTGTGGGGACCCATGGTCGGGGCATTACATTATCCACTTATGTGTTTCACCAGACCAGCAAGGGTTTTTGACTGTACACATGGTTCAGAATTGGCTTGCCCATGAGGGGCATGCTGGTAAGGTTATACTCAAAGGTCACTCTAGTTTTGGCTTAGAGCATGGCTCATTGGCCTACTGCACTTTCGTTTGGGATGCTTCTCAGAAAACTTCTCTGCATATTTGGTCATCTGTATCAAAATTCCTGACAGTGAAAGATTTAACCCAGCTCCTGGGGAGTTATGGGCTCTTTCTCCCGGCTCCTTAATTCTTCTGTCCTTTTTTTGTGGGGAGTGAGGGGTAGTATTTTGGGACAGAGTTTCCTCTGTGTGGCCCTGACTGTCCTGGAACTTTCTCTGTAGACCAAGTTGATCTTGAACTCTGCCTGCTTCTACCTTCCGAGTGCTGGGACTTGTAGGGCTCTGCAGCTACATTCTCACGGTGGGTTCTCTGGAAGGAGAGATGGGAATAGGAACGGGGTGGCAAGAGAACACACATGGAGACAGACATGGCTACTGGTTCAAGTCTCAACCTTTACTGCATCTCTCCCAAGATAAAAAGGGAGGCCAAGCCCCTCCCCCCAGACTCCAGGCTGAGTTCTGGAGAAGTCATCTGGGGATTCTTGGCTCCACTGCTCAGGCAGCTGGGTGGGTCACCTGCTTAATTCAGGAATTCATAGACCTGGAGGAACAATGAACTTCACCTTCACTCCGAGCACTCCACCCTAGGATAAAAAGTCCTGCTGTAACCTACTTCCCTATTATGCCCTAACATCAGATTCCTGCCCTACCTTCCAAGCCCTTGTCCTTGGCCAATGTCAAGTTCCTACCATGTGGCATGACACCCCAATATGGCTCTGTACGGGGACTAAAGCTGTGTGCCACCATGCTCGGCCCTTCCTGTCCTTCTGTCCTGCCTCAAAACTTTCAAGAAATTAAAGTGCAAGGTCACATTTGCGGCACAGGAGTTTGAGCCAGTCTGGGCTACGTGCGAACCTCCTCCCACAAAGACAATGGTACTTTTAAGGTATAAATAACGACTGAATTTTTAAGTTTTAAGAGGAAGATCTTGGAGCTGGAACAAGGGCTGAGGTTGACAGTCCTGGCTGCTCTTCCAGAGGACTCAAGTGTAATTCTCAGCACCCACATAGAAACTCACAAGTGTGTGACACAAGGCCCAGGGGAGTGGACACCTTCCTCTAGCCCCCAAGGGCATCAGGCACAGACATGGTACACAGATATGCATTCAAACAAAAAATTCATGAACAAAAAGAAAAAATAAAGGAAAAAAATTAAGGAGGATGTTCTTCCTTATCCAAAAGGTGTGGTTAAAAAAAAAAAAAACATTTAGGATGCAAGGACATGTGGATGCTTTGTTTTCAAGCCTGAGTGCTTGTGTGCCTGTCCAGTGCCTTTGGAGACCAGAGAGGGGCCTGGATCCTGGGGTATAGAGTCTATCATATGACAAGCAATTCCATCTTGTGGTGGTTTGAATATTGGTCCCCATAAGACTCATGTATTTGAACGCTTAGTCATCAGGGAATGGAACTGTTGGAAAGAATTAGAAGGATTAGAAGGTGCGGTCTTGTTGGAAAAATTGTGTCACTGGGGGTGATGATGTAACTCAACAGACTCCCCCCGCCCAGAGTCTGTGCTCGGGCCCGCAACCCCTCAGCACACAGCTTGACGATAGATTGATGCAAGAGCATGAGGTTTATTGTTCCACATTCGTGGGGTTGCTCAGCCACAAACGGAGAGTTCACCCGGAACAAAGAAAGCAGACATCTTTTATACCCTAGTTGCAAGGGGGGCTGGATTACTGTGAGTAGTATATTTTTAAATTTACAGGTCAAGAGTGTGTGGGAAGCCGTCCTGAGCTATTCAGACTTATGCTTACTCATGGCCCTAAGGTGGTGGCTGCTAAAATATGAGAACAATTAACTAGAGCCTTCTCCATGAGCTATCGGTGCGAGAAGATTCCCGAGAATACCACAAGATGTTCCTGCCCTAACTGCAGAATATTCCTGAAGTTGTCCCCACTAGGAAGAGCTGCTCGCTTCCTGCTTCCATCGCTAGGGGTGTCTCTGCCCTTCCCTCCTTTGTCTGGTGTGAAGGTTATTTCCTTCTCTGTAAGCCTTAAAACCCACTTACCTCCCCGACATTAAATGAAGCCATGACACAACCCAGACTGACTTTGCCTTTCTTAGCATGCTTGGCCTCCTTCCTTCTCTCCCCCCTTTTGACCCTCTGGTAGTGCCTCTTCGAGACCCTGGAATAACTGGACCTGCTGGACGGGTCAAGAGTGAACCTTGGTAGCAAGACTGTTGACAGTTTGTGGTTTTCCCCGGGACCCCAGTAGTGGGAGGGGCAGGAACGTGATTCAGGGAACTGTTATTTTTATTTTGTCTTGTCTTGGTCAGAACAGCTTGGTCACTTTGCTCGTTAAAACTTTCTTTAAGTTCTGTTAGGTCAGAACATAACCAGTGTTAGGTTGTGTTCAAGGTCAGACTGTTAGGGCAGAGCAAGAGCTGCAGCTGCGGGCTCCCCAGCCAGGCTGACCTCTGCATTTCTTTTTTTTTCTTTTACTTTTTTTTGGATTTTGGTTTTT
This sequence comes from Apodemus sylvaticus, assembly GCF_947179515.1. Taxonomy (NCBI): domain Eukaryota; kingdom Metazoa; phylum Chordata; class Mammalia; order Rodentia; family Muridae; genus Apodemus; species Apodemus sylvaticus. Next base: position 110,943,351 of record NC_067478.1, read on the forward strand.
TCAAGACAGGGTTTCTCTGTGTAGCCTTGGCTGTCCTGGAACTCACTCTGTAAACCAGGCTGGCCTGGAACTCAGAAATCTGCCTGCCTCTGCCTCCCAGAGTGCTGGGACCACAGGTATGCACCACCACTGCCCAGCTTGACCTCTGCATTTCTTAAAGGGGAAGCTACAGATTACGCTTTCAGCAGCTCATCACAGAGAGGCACTGCTACTGGGAAGGGACCTTGCTTTCCACAGTGAGGTTTCCGATTTTCAAAAGCTCATGCCAGGCCCAGAGTCTCTGTGTCTCTCTGTCTGTCTGTCTCTTTCTCTATCTCTATCTCTGTGTCTCTGTCTCTATGTATCTCTGTCTCTATGTGTTTCTGTGTCTCTCTGTCTCTGTCTCTATGTGTTTCTGTGTCTCTCTGTCTCTGTGTTTCTCTGAGTCTCTGTGCCTCCCCCATCCCCTCCACCTATGGATCACAATGCAACTCTCAGCTACTGTTCCAGCTTGCCTCTCCACCACGATGCTAATGGACTAAAAGTCTCTGTAGGCCAGGCACCCTAAAATGGTTTTTTTTGTTTGTTTTTTTGAGACAGGGTTTCTCTGTGTAGCCCTGGCTGTCCTAGAACTCACTCTGTAGACCAGGCTGGCCTTGAACTCAGAAATCCACCTGCCTCTGCCTCCCAAGTGCTGGGATTAAAGGCATGCACCACCACTGCCTGTCTTGAAATGGTTTTATAAGGACTGTTTTGGTCATGGTGTCTCCTCACAGCATTTGAACAGAGTGAGTAAGACACACCCTTTCAGAGGTGCTGTTGGCAGTGATAGGTGCTGGATAGGTGCTAAAGCTTTATTTATTTATTATTATATGTGAGTACACTGTAGCTGTCTTCAGACACACCAAAAGAAGGCATCAGATCTTATTAAAGATGGTTGTGAGCCACCATGTGGTTGCTGGGATTTGAACTCAGGACTTTCGGAAGAGCAGTCAGTGCTCTTATCGGCTGAGCTATCTTCCGCCCAGTTTACATCTTTTTATAGGTGTTCTAAGATAGTAAATTTGTTGTTCCCAGTTTTTCATCCTCTTCACCCCCTCCAAAGAAAATCTATGGGGAGCATTCCTGGAATGCAGCTGACAGTCACCCCAACAGCCTTGCCCAGATGTGTGCTGACGCGTGTTTGCCACTCATCAACTTGCTTTGGTGTAAGATCAGGAACTGAGAGGCCTGACCTGGACGCCAAGGCCTCAACCTAACCTGCAAGGCCAGGTCCAGATAAATCAGAAACAAGGTTTCTAAAAGCAGCAAGCAGCAGCTGCCATCATTGAAATTCCCAAAATAATTCCAATAGACAACTCAATTTGGGTTCCTGCAACAGTCATAATTGCTTTATCCAAAAAGCCAAACCCTACAAAAGGGATCGCGTTGTGGAAGGGTTCCTATCTCAGCTGTCCTGGAGCAGGTGGTAGAGCTTCCAGTTTTTCTTGTAAGACGCAAATGGACTCAAAGCGGTGCAGCTCTTTGAGCAAGCAGCTTCTCTAGGTGGAGTGCGGGCTGTAGATGAAGTCGTGTGCGCCCTGTACCATGTGTAGCACCTCCACGGGCTCCTTCATGGGATATGCGCCCAGAAGCTGGGGACCACCAGGAAGCCCGAGCACCAGAAGTCCCTGGCGGCAGTTAACATTTTAAATATAAGGAAAGCACTCTAAATTAATAAAGTTGGGTGTGGTGCATGTGACTTTAATCCCACTGCCTGGGAGGCCTATGCAAGCAGATCTCAGGTCAGCTTGCTCTACACCTGGAGTTCCAGAATATGGCGGCTATACATGGTTGTCAACTTGACTGTATCTGGAGCTAACTGAAACCCAAGCAGCTGGGCACACCTGTGAAAGATTTTTTTTCTTAATTAAAACTTTTGAAGTGGGAAGACCCACTTTTATCAGATCTTTGAGATGGAAAGATCCGCCTTTAATCTGGGCCAGACCTGCTAGTGAGAGACCCCAACTCGAAATTTTTAACCCCTAGCAATTAGCCTAGACATACTGCAACTTGGAAAACCGTCAATCTGAAGATAGCGATTCCCCTGCTTCAAGGACTAGCGCTTCCCCCTGCTTCAAGGATTAGCGCTCCCTCCCTGCTCAAATTAACTGTTTGCCCAAGATAACCTGTAACCTTCTGCTGAGCCATGAATTGTCCCTTGATCTCCCCATTCCTTATGACATAGATCACTGCCTAAGCCTCCCCTCCCCTTTTTCTTTATAGTTTTCTTCTTAAAAAAAACCCCAATGACAGCTGCACGGGGTCAAACTCCTGTGCCCCTGCATGGAGTTCACCCCCAGTGCACTGGAGAAATTAACCTCATGTGTTTGCATCAAGAATGGTCTCTCATGAATTTTGGGGGGCATCGTCCTAACCCGAGACTTGAGTGAGGATTTCCCAGGATTCAGGAGTCTTTCATTTGGGGGCTTGTCCAGGATTTGCGATAGACACTCTCCCCCACCCCCCAATACCCCCACCACCACCACCCCCCCATGAGAGCAAGGAACTCCCTGTCCAGGACAGAGGGGAGGGTTATCGACAGACATGTCAAGAGATAACTGACTGTCACCCTGGGAGATGTCCCAGGAGGTCTGAGGGAGCTCCGAGGATGCTCGGAGAGTCCCTGTCTAGGTGCCAACTTGGAACCCGAATCTCTCCTAGAGAGGAGAGATTTTGCGTCCTCTTGGCCGTCTGATTCTGTTTCCTGGTGTTGGAAGTCCCACAAGAGGCGGGCTCTAGTCTCAGCTTTTGTGGTCTTCCTGAGTGTTCTGTTTGTGGTTTATGTGACTTGGACGATGGGACAGACAGTTAGCACTCCTCTCTTTCAAACTCTCGACCACTGGACTGAAATTAGAAATAGAGCATGCAATCTGTCTGTAGCAGTTAAGAAGGGATTATGGATAACGTTTTGTTCTTCAGAATGGCCTACGTATGACATTGGCTGGCCTCCGGAGGGTACACTTGACCTGACTGTGATTTCTGCCATCAAAGACATTGTTTTTCAGGAGGGACCAGAGTCTCACCCTGACCAGGTACCTTATATTTTTATTTGGGAGAATTTAGATCAGGATCCTCATTCCTGGCTAAAGCCTTGGTCTCAGAAAAATAAGCCAGGCTCCTGAGTCCTGGCGCTTCGTGACTCTGAGCAGAAAATGAAAACAAAAACAGCGAGCCTGAGCCGCTACACAAAATAGAGAAGTCAGAACTGGAAATCAGAACCCAACCCTTGGCCCTCACTAAGATTTATCCCGAGATTGAGGAGCCCACAAAATGGCCTGGTACCCCACCTCCCTACCCCCTCCCTACCCCTCCCCCCAGAACCCTCAACAGGATGCCAGTGGAGGGGCAACAGTAGGACTGGCCACTGGGACCCGAAGTCACTGTGCTCAGAGCCCCAGAAGACCTGACTAACTACGGCATTGCCTCTGCATGCCTACAGCTCCCCTCCAGCCAACGCTGAACAATTGCAACCCCTTCAGTACTGGCTGTTCTCATAGGCTGACCTCTATAATTGGAAGACAAATTGCGCCCCTTTCTCAGAAAATCCCTCTAGCCTTACAGGTCTGATAGAATCCCTCGTGTTCTCCCATCAGCCTACCTGGGATGACTGCCAACAGCTTTTACAGGTCCTTTTTATCACCAAGGAGAAGGAAAGAATCCTGCTAGACACATGAAAGAATGTGCCAGGAGCCAATGGTCAACCAACTTAACTCCAGAACAAAATAAATGCAGGTTTCCCTGTGAATCGTCCTGACTGGAACTACAATACCTTGGAAGGTAGGGGGCAGCTGATGGTTTATCGCTGAGCTCTAGAGGAAGGTCTCAAAGGGGTCGGTAGGCACCCCACCAATTTGGCCAAGGTAAGAGAAGTTCTTCAGGGGGAAAAGGAACCCCCTTTCTGTGTTTTTAGAATGGCTTTTGGAGGCGTACAGGTGAAACACACCTTTTGACCCTGCCTCTGAGGGTCAACAGGCAGCAGTAGCCATGCCTTTTATTGGACAGTCTGTCTCTGATATTAGGAGAAGATTACAGTGCCCGGAGGGTCTGCAAACACTATCCTTGCAGGACCTAGTTAAGGAAGCAGAGAAAATGTACCATAAGAGGGAGACTGAGGAAGAGAAGAGAGAGAGAGAGAAAAAGGAAGCAGAAGAAAGAGAAAATAGAGGGGATAAAAGGAAGGAAAGGAGTTTGACAAGGATTTTGACTGCAGTAGTAGGTGACAGGGAGGCTTATAGAACAGAGCAAGGAGACAGACAGGGTACCTGGGCAACACAGGGCTGAGAAGACCCCGGAACTCTGGGGGATTTTACAACAACCTTTAGCCAAGGACCAATGTGCATATTGCAAGGAGAAGGGACATTGGGCAAAGGACTGTCCCAAGAAGAAGCCAGGTGCCAACCTGCCCAAGGTTCTCACTCTAGAAGATAATGATTAGGGGGGCGGGGCTCGGACCCCCTCCCGAGCCTAGGGTAACCCTAACTGTGGAGGGGACCCCTACAGACTTCTTTGCTGACACTGGAGCAGAATTTTCAGTTTTAAAGAAACCATTAGGAAAATTAAAAAAAAAAAAAACAAAAAAAACATAGTGATTGGGGCGACTGGCCAGAAACCATACTCTTGGACCACCAACAGAAAAGTTGATCTGGGAAAGGGTCAAATAACTCACTCTTTCCTTGTCATCCCTGAGTGCTCCGTGCCATTATTGGGGAGAGATTTACTGTCAAAATTAAAAGCTCAAATACATTTTTCCTCGAAAGGAGCTATAGACAATTAGCAGACCCCCACTTCTATGATTTTAGCTGTAAAACTAGAGGAAGAATACAGATTGCACAAGCCTCCAGCCTCGCAGGGCAAGACCCTGAGCGGAGCATGGCTTGAGAGGTTCCCCAGAGCATGGGTGGGGGTGGGGGGGCATAGGAGAGGTCAAACAAGTACCCCCCCATCATCGTAAGTCTAAAGACTGATGCAATCCCCATTGGGGTATGACAATACCACATGAGCAGAGAGGCCCAAAAGGGCATCAGACCTCACATCCAAAGACTCCTGCGACTAGGCATTCTAGTTCCTTGTCACTCTCCCTGGAACACTCCATTGCTGCCAGTTAGGAAGCCAGGCACCAATGATTACCTGCCAGTACAAGATCTAAGAGAAGTTAATGAAAGAGTGCAGGATATCTGCCCCACTGTCCCCAGCCCCTACAACCTGCTCAGTTCTCTCCCTCCTGACAGACATTGGTATACGGTTCTGGACTTAAAGGACGCATACTTTTGCCTGAGACTACATCCTACCAGTCAGGCGATCTTTGCTTTCGAATGGAGAGACCCAGATTCGGGACAGGCTGGAAAACTGACTTGGATGCGTCTGCCCCAGGGATTCAAGAACTTCCCTACTCTTTTTGATGAAGCCCTCCATGGGGATTGGCTCTGTTTAGGTCAGAAAATCCTCAAATTTCCTTGATTCAGTATGTTGATGATTTACTCTTAGCTGCTGCGATCACAGTGCAAGAATTCAGACTTGGGACTGAGAGATTATTGACTGAGCTGGGTGAGTTGGGGTACAGGGCTTCAGCAAAGAAAGCTCAGATTTGCCAAACAGAAGTAACCTATTTGGGCTACATTCTTAAAGAGGGGAAGTGCTAGCTGACGGAAGCTAGGAAAAAGACTGTGACACAAATCCCTACTCCTGCAACCCCAAAGCAAGCAAGAGAATTTCTGGGCACTGCAGGGTTCTGTAGACTCTGGATACCAGGATTTGCCACCTTGGTAGCCCCACTCTACCCTCTCACTAAAGAAACTCGGGTTTTCTTGTGGGCCCCCGAACACCAGAAAGCTTTCGAAGAAATTAAATGGGTTTTACTCAGTGCACCAGCTTTGGCCCTACCAGATGTAACTAAACCTTTCACCCTCTATGTAGATGAAAGAGCAGGAGTGGCACGAGGGGTCTTGACCTAGGTCATGGGGCCATGGAAATGATCTGTAGCCTACCTATCAAAAAAACACTCGACCCTGTAGCTAGCGGATGGCCATCTTGCCTGAAAGCCATTGCCGCTGTAGCACTACTTTTCAAAGATGCTGACAAACTGACTCTAGGACAACAGACTATCATAATAACCACCCCCTCCCCAGAAAGTATCATCAGACAGCCTCCTAACTGCTGGATGACGAACACCGCATGATTCACTACCAAAGCCTCCTGCTGACTGAACAAATGACTTTTGCCCCCCCCCCATCCCCGCTGTCCTTAACCCCACCACCCTACTACCTGAGACAGATGATTCTCTGCCAATACACCAATGTGTATACATCCTGGCAGAAGAAACCGGAACACGGAAGGACCTCACCAATCAGCCTTGGCCAGGATGCCCTAATTGGTATACAGATGGCAGTAGCTTCACGGTTGAAGGTAAGCAGAAAGCGGGGGCATTGGTGGTGGATGGGAAACGGACCATCTGGGCTAGCAGTTTGCCTGAAGGAATGTCAGCTCAAAAGGCAGAACTGATTGCACTCACCCAAGCCTTGTTGCTGGCAGAAGGAAAGACTATCAACATCTACATGGACAGCAGGTACGCTTTCACCACCGCTCACATACATGGGGTAATCTATAAACAGAGGGGGCTACTCACATCTGCTGGAAAAGACATTAAAAACAGAGAAGAAATCTTGAGTCTGCTAGAAGTCATACATTTGCCAAAAAAAAAAAAAAACCTGGCCATTATACATTGCCCTGGCCATCAAAAGGGCCAATATGCCATTGCCAAAGGAAATCAAATGACTGACATGGCAGCCAAACAAGCAGCCCAAGGAGCCATGGTTCTTATAGCCAACCAGGGCATTAAAAAGTCCAAAGACTATTAAGACATCTGAGAGACCAGTTTCAGGTACCGCCCCCAGGATCACTGCCAGATGAAAAATTTAAAAGTAATATGCAGCTACACTCCCAATAGAGTAGCAGAGACAGAAGATGGGAAATCCATCTTACCCCAAAAAGAGGGACAACGATATGTCACCAATTTACACCAATTAACCCACTTGGGAACAAAGAAATTAAAGGACACTGTACGCCACTCCGACTATCACGTCATGGGCCTCTCAGATATTGCTCAAGAAGTAGTTCAAAACTGTAAAGCCTGTGCCTTAACCAATGCTGGACATCACATAGGCACACCTGCTAAGCGCCTACGAGGAGATAGGCCAGGAGCATTCTGGGAAGCCGACTTCACGGAAGTCAAACCAGCAAAATATGGTAACAAATACTTATTAGTTTTCATAGATACTTTCTCAGGTGGGGTAGAAGTCTTTCCCACAAAAAGGGAGACAGCCAACGTAGAGGCAAAGAAGATACTAGAAGAGATTTTCCTGATATTCAGCATTCTTAAGGTAATTGGATCAGACAATGGCCCTGCCTTCATTGCCCAGGTAAGTCAGGGACTGGCCACCCAGCTGGGGATTGGTTGGAAATTACATTGTGCTTATAGTTCTGTGCCCAGAGTTCAGGACAGGTAGAAAGAATGAATAGAACCTTTAAAAAGACCTTAACTAAATTATCCTTAGAGACCAGCGGAAAGGACTGGACAGCCCTCTTGCCCTTTGCCTTGTTCCGAGTATGAAACACCCCAGGGAAATTTAAACTCACACCATTGGAGCTCCTCCATGGGGGACTGCCCCTCCTGGCAGACGCGGGAGAGATACATGACTCTGACGCCTCTTTCTCCCAACCCCTGATAGCTCGTGCAAAGGCTCTTGAACTGGACAGAAAGGACGCCTGGGAACAGCTCAAGGGGGCATACGAACCAGGAACCACAGCCATTCCACAGAAGTTCCAAGTGGGAGACTCCATCCTGGTCCGGCATAATCGATCCGGCAACCTCGAGCCCAGATGGAAAGGACCTTACCTGATACTTCTAACTAGTCCCACCGCCATCAAGGTTGTGGTATCCCGGCTTGGATCCACGCATCCCACGTCAAAGCAGCGCCCCCTACAGCCCGAGATGACTCCTGGAAGCTGGAGCTGACTGATGATCCTCTTAAGCTGCGCCTACACCGCCTGCTCACTACCGAGGAATAGCAACCTCCTCCAGCCTATGACCCTTCCTTGGCAGGTATTATCACAAACTGGGGACATGGTCTGGTCCACTTCCAAAGTCGGCCCCCCAGATACTTGGTGACCCTCTTTGTTTCCTGAGACCTGTGCCCTAATAGCCGGACTAGACTCATGGGACATTCCTGAGCTATCCCATAAGGATGTGCACTGCCTTCAGAGACGTTATATGGTCGGGAGCCCTCACTCCCCATACCAGATGTCCCAAAAACAATATGAGGCACCTTATCCCAGCTGTAAGAGCTTACCTGTCGGGAGAAAACTCCAACAAACCCCTTTTTATGTATGCCCCAGAGACGGCAGGTCTAGACAAGAAGCACACAGATGCGGGGGCCTGGGACAATTGTACTGTGGACAGTGGGGATGCAAAACCACTGGAGATGCCTCCTGGCATCCCCCGTCCTCATGGGACTTAATCACTGTCTCCCGGAAAAATGACTCCCTTAATATCACCTTTACAGACCCAGGGAAACGGTTTACTGCTTGGCCCAAGGGACGAACCTGGGGTCTTAGGTTCTATATGTCAGGATGGGACAACGGGTTCACATTTCAGATTAGACTGAAGATTGAAAGCCCTCCAACAGTTCCTGTGGGGCCTGATAGAGTGCTTGCAGAACAGGACCCCCCTAAGCCGCTAGACAAAGGAATCATTCCAAAGCCCCCTCCCCCTGTCCTAACTGAGGCTCCCACTAACGCTCCCGCCCCAACTCTAGTCACTCTGCCCCCCACCACTGGAGACAGGTTACTAAACCTAATTCAGGGGGCATTCCAAGCTCTAAACGCTACAAACCCCAATGCACCTACATCCTGCTGGCTCTGTCTGGCAGCAGGTCCCCCTTATTATAAAGGGACTGCAGTCACTGGTGCCGTCAATGCTACCACAGACCCCAGCCACTGTCCCTGGGGGTCCCAAAGTAAACTAACCCTTACTGAAGTATCAGGGACAGGTTCATGTATAGGCCACGTGCCCTCGACTCACCAACATCTTTGCAATAATACCCTGGTTTTTAACACCACCGGATTTAACCAATATCTGCTCCCTAATAATAATAGTTGGTGGGCGCAGCACTGGCCTCACTCCCTGTGTGTCTACTACTATCTTAATCAAAGCAGAGATTTCTGTGTTATGATTAGATTAGTTCCCAGAATCTATTACCATCCAGAAGAAGCAGTTAGAGAACTCCTATGAGAGCAAGCATCAGTGCGAGAAAAGGGAACTAGTCTCCCTTACAGTTATGCTAGGACTCGGATTAGCAGCAGGAACAGGGACTGGAACTACTGCCCTTATTAAGGGACCGGCAGACCTTCAGCATGGACTAAATACCCTCCAAATGGCCATAACCCAAGATCTAAGAGCTTTAGAAAAATCTCTCAGTCAACTGGAAGAGTCCCTCACTTCATGGTCTGAGGTGGTGCTGCAGATCAGGAGAGGATTAGACTTACTGTTTCTTAAAGAAGGGGGCTTATGTGCAGCTCTAAAAGAAGAATGTTGCTTCTATGTAGATCACTCCGGAGCCATTAGGGACCCCAGGAGCAAGCTCAGAGAGAGACTAGAAAAACGCCAACGGGACAGAGAGGGTACTCAAAACTGGTACGAGGGTTGGTTCAGTAAATCACCATGGATGACGACTTTGCTTTCGGCCCTGACAGGTCCCTTACTGATTTTGCTCTTTCTACTAACTATAGGACCTTGCATAATTAATAAGCGAATTGCTTTTATTAGGCAAAGAATTGGTGCCGTACAGATTTTGTTGCGCCAGCAGTATCAAAAGTTAGAAAAAGAACGTACAGTATGTGAAATCAAAAATTTAATTCTTTAGTTCTAAGATTAGAACCACCCACTAAAAAGGAGTGGGAAATGAGAGACCCCAACTCGAAATTTTTAAACCCCTAGCAATTAGCCTAGACGTAGTGCAACTTGGAAAACCATCAACCTTAAGATAGTGCTTCCCCCAGCTTCAAAGACTTGCACTTCCCCCTGCTTCAAGGACTAGCACTCTCTCCCTGCTCAAAGTAACTGTGTTTGCCCAAGATAACCTGTAACCTTCCACTGAGCCATGGATTGCTGCTTGATCTCCCCATTCCTTATGACATAGATCACAGCCTAAGCCTCCCCTCCCCTTTTTCTTTATAGTCTTCTTCTTTAAAAGCCCCCACCGACAGCTGCGCAAGGTCGAGCTCCCCTGCCCCAGCGCGGAGTTCGGCCCCAGTACACTGGAGAAATAAACCTCATGTGTTTGCATCAAGAACGGTTTCTCGTGGATTTTTGGGGGCGTCATCCTATCCCGTGACTTGGTGGAGGATTTCCCGGGATTCGGGAGTCTTTCACTAGCAGCCTATTATTTAGGACATAGAGAAAGAAACTTTGCTCTTTGCTGCCTTGCTCTCACTAGCAAGTCCCTTCCTTCACTGGCTCTGGAGCCTGCTTCTTTGGGATTCTGATGAATACTGAAGACCAGCTGAGACACCCAGCCTCACGGACTAAACAATGTGGAACATGATCACTGTTGAACTAGCTGGACCATAGCCTGTAAGATACGCTAATAAATTCACTATATATCCATTGTATAAATTCTGTTCCTCTAGAGAACCCTAATAGACAAACCAACCATGGCTATATGTGAAACCCTGTCATCAAAAGAAGGGAAAATCTGGGCAGCGGTGACGCACACCTTTAATCCCAGCATTCAGAAGGCAGAGGCTAGGGGCATTTCTGATTTTTCAGGCTGGACTGGTCTACAGAGCAGGTTCCAGGACAGGTAAGACTATACACAGAAACCCTGTCTTGGATAAACAAACCCAAGTGATAACAGGCTGTGAGACGACTCAGTACCTCAGGTAAAGGGGTCAGGTTCTGAGCTCATCTCCAGAACACAGGTAGTAAAGGGAGAGCGTGGACTCCCACGGGTCTCCCTCCACACGAGTGCCATGGTGCTCAAATGTCCACACACATAAATAAATGTAGTAAAACCTTTAATGACAGAACGACACTAAAGACATAAACCAACAGCATCATTATCTGTCACTGTCAAGTACTATATGTATTATCCTTAATTGCTTGTGCTACATTTTTGTAGAACTGGATGCACAGATTTGGTTATACTAATATCACCAAATTATGTGTCACTTTGGTCTTTAAGGTTACTAAATAAAGTTTTCAGGTCCATTATAATATTTTTTTTGTTTGTTTGTTTTGTTTTGTTTTTTTGTTTGTTTTTGTTTTTTTGAGTCAGGGTTTCTCTGTGTAGCCCTGGCTGTCCTGGAACTCACTCTGTAGACCAGGCTGGCCTCAAACTCAGAAATCTGCCTGCCTCTGCCTCCCAGAGTGCTGGGATTACAGGCGTGCGCCACCACCACCCGGAGGTTCATTATAATCTCAAGGACCACCATCACATATACAGACCGTCATGGACCAAACACTAACACGCAGCTGGTGCCTTTTCACTTCTGTAATGATGGGGGGCTAAAACCCAGAGCCTCCCTCATACTAGATGAACACTACCAGTCTACATCTCTAGTCCCATGTTCATATTCTTTTAGGGGGTTAGGGCATTGAAGACAGGGTTTCTCTGTGTTGCTTTGCTATTCTGGAACTCACTCTAGAGACCAGGCTGGCCTCAAACTCCAAGATCCACCTGTTGCTATGTTCCAAATACTGGGATTAAAGCCACCACACCCGGCCATGATCATACTCTTAACTGTCAGGCAAGCAGCAGGAAAATGAGGTGGAAGCAGGCATTCCTAAAGTTCTGGTACAGTTATCTGTCTACACAGCTGGTCACTCTGCCCGATGTATGGAGCACCATGGAATACCAGTGGTCTTATGAAGAGACCTGATGCCTGGGTTGTAGAGAGCTGAGGACTGAGGTTGGGGCTCAGATGGTAGAGTGCTCCCCTAATGTATATGAAGTCCTGGGTTCACCACATAACAGACGTAGTACCTGTAAGGCCAGCCCTCCTGGTCTAAGGTAGAGGTGGGAGGATCAGAACTCCAGGGTGAGGCTGGAGAGACAGCTGGGCAGTTTGGGTGCTTGCTGCTCTTGCAGGGGACTGGAGTTCAGTTCCCAGCACCATGCTCAGCTGGCTCAAACTGCCTATAACTCTAGCTTCAAGCTATCCAACATAGCCAGGCAGTGGTGGCACACGCCTGGAATCCCAGCACTCTGGGAGGCAGAGGCAGGCAGATTTCTGAGTTCGAGGCCAGCCTGGTCTACAGAGTGAGTTCCAGGACAGCCAGGGCTACACAGAGAAACCCTGTCTTGAAAAAACCAAATCCAAAAAACAAAAAAACAAAAACAAAACAACAAAATGGTATCCAACAGCCTCCTTCTTGCCTCTGTGGACACCTGCACACATGTGCAAACACACCTAAATAAGAAAAAAAAAGTCTTAAAGACATTCAAGGTCATCTTCAGCTGTATGAGGAGTTCAAAGCCAGCCTGGGCTGTGAGACCCTGTCTTTAAAAAAAAAAAAAAAGCCACAATGTCATTCATACTTATGCTGCCCGCAGAAAGCCATTTACAACTCTAGATCATGCTATCAAAGGTCTTGCCTTCTAATACAAAGTCTGTTATATAAATGCAGCCAGAAAAAAAAAAGGCAAATAACAAGGATAAAAATATATAAAAAGAAGGATAAAAAAATATAAAAAGAGGGTCTACAAGATGGCTCAGTGGTTTAAAAAAAAGTGCTTGCCATACCACTGGTAACCTCAGTTTATCTCTAGGTCCCATGCAGGAAAGAGAGAACTGACTTTCAAACGTTATCCTGTGACCACACGTACACCATGGCCAGCATGTGCCCACACTCACACATGCACACTGTGTTCCTTTGTGTGTGCCACAATAATTTTTAAGTGATCTAAATAATAGCACTATACACCTTTAATCCCAGTACATGGAAAGCAGAAGCAGGCAGATCTCTGAGTTCAAGGCCAACCGGGTCCACATAGTGTCTTACGGGGTTACAGGGCAGTCAGAGCTATATAGTGAGACTGCCTCAAAAACAGTTGGGTAGGCAAGATAAAGATGTGTGTCAGTGACAGAAGCCACCTAGGAAAAGCTATGGTAAGCAAGTGATGGCCCACCATTCTGCATGGCTGTAATGGGTGCACTCTGGAGAGGCACAGCCCCAGAGACTTCATCCCAGGACTGCTTCTTGCTACTGTCATGCCTTTCCTACCACTGTCACATAGCCTAATGACTCCTGAGCATCAGTCCACTCTACAGGGCAAATGTCCTGTAGATCAACATGAAGATCAACTTTCATGAACGAATGCTGTTTGGATGAGCTAATGAGTTCACTGAATTCCTAACTTGATTCAAATATAGGAGCTTGAAGAGATGGTTTTTGTTGTTTTTACAGAAAGATGTGTTAAAGAATCAAGAACAGAATGTGCCCCTCCTCATAAAATAGTAAGTAAAGGCTGCATAATTAGGAATACAATGAGTTTGCATAAATTGCACTAAGAAGAGAAATAGGCTTGGGACAAATTTGTGATCAAAGAAAACATTCATTCTAGGTTAGGTCCAAGGATGAGGTCACGGGCGTGCACTCTGATAAATCAAGGTCATGTACAACAGTTGCTCTGAACTTATAATGAGCTTATGGAATGAAACACTGTTTTGAACTTGCTATGGACATCTGTGATGGTTTATATATGCTCGTCCCAGGGAGGGCCACTATTAGAAGGTGTGGCCTTGTAGGAGGAAGTGTGTCACTGTGGGGATGGGCTTGGAGATCTTCTCCTAGATGCCTGAGGATGCCCAGTCTGTTCCTGACTTCCTTCAGATGAAGAGTAGAACTCTCAGCTCCTTCTGTGCCATGCCTGGCTGGACGCTGCCATGCTTCTGCCTTGTTGACAGTGGACTGAACCTCTGAACCTGTAAGCGAGCCCCGATTAAATGTTGTCATTTATAAAACTTGCCTTGGTCATGGTGTCTGTTCACAGCAGTAAAACCCTAACTAAGACAACATCCTTCTGTATCTCCCCTTTTGTGTAACATTTTATCTATGAGGAAACTTTGATAATGGAACTTTTCTCTAAGAAGGCATAAATTTCCAGAGAGAAGAAATAAAGTGTGGCATTTGGGTCTCTGTCCCATCCATCAAATGTACATACATATATTTCTGTCTGTCTATAGATATAGCCACACATATATGTGTATATATGTAAGAATGCATAAACAAGGAATTGATGAGACAGGTGGTTGGGTCTGGCCAAAGTGTGCATGTGTGTGTGTGCGTGTGTGTGTTCGTGCATGTGTGTATGTGTGTGTGTGTGCCTCTGTGTTTGCTTGACTTTTTCCCTTTCTTCCCTTTCTTCTCTTTCTGGCTCATGAAGAGTTAATAAACTCTGAGCCTCTTGCCTGGTCAGTTAGGAACCCTTGAGTCAGAGAGAAAAAAGCTCAAATAACTAAGCTTTTCTTCTTAATCCCCCGCTGTTTATTATTATTATTATTATTTATTTTTAAAAAATAAAAAAATAACCGGGTAGTGGCGGCGCACGCCTGTAATCCCAGCACTCTGGGAGGCAAAGGCAGGCAGATTTCTGAGTTCGAGGACAGCCTGGTCTACAGAGTGAGTTCCAGGACAGCCAGGGCTATACAGAGAAACCCTGTATCAAAAAAAAAAAACAAATCCAAAAAACCAAAGCATATATATATACTTTCTGACTGCCAGCGATGGCTGGGTATGGGCCCGACACTCCAGCGCCATCCATTTTCAGACTAGTTGATTTGGCAAGTGAGTTGTTACACACTCCTTAGCAGATTCTGACTTTCATGGCCACCATCCTGCTTAATCCCATTGTTATCAGCAGGAGTTAATTGTCAGAAGCCTGCAGCTTTTGGCTACAAAATAGCAGAGTTAAAGAAGATAGAAATTGCAAAAGGCAAAGCAGCTTTGACACCATATGCCCTGTACTGGATGGTTTTGTGTGTCAAGTTGACACAGGCTGGAGTTATCACAGAGAAAGGAGTTTCAGCTGAGAAAATGCATTCATGAGATCCAGCTGTAAGGCATTTTCTCAATTAGTGATCAAGGGGAGAGGGCCCCTTGTGGGTGGTGCCATCCCTGGGCTGGTAGTCTTGGATTCTATAAGAAAGCAAGCTGAGCAAGGCAGGGGAAGCCAAGCCAGTAAGGAACATCCCTCCATGGCCTCTGCATCAACTCCTGCTTCCTGCCCTGTGTGAGTTCCAGTCCTGGCTTCCTTTGGTGATGAAAAGCAATGTGGAAGGTGTAAGCTAAATAAACCCTTTCCTCCCCAACTTGCTTCTTGGTCACGATGTTTGTACAGGAATAGAAACCCTGACTAAGCCACTCCCCTTTCGCTGCCTGCCTCGGTTTACCCTGTGGTGCTGGACTGGACCCTGGCAGCTCAGTGGTAGGGCACTTACCTATCATGTTCAGCGACATAGGTTCCATTCTCAACATCATAAAACAATAAAAACAGATTTTTAAAAACACAAAAAGTGCCATGTCTGAGAATATACAAGAATAGGCATGGCATGCACTCACGTTTATGGCAAGTAATTATACAGAACGTAGAGAAAGGTTCTTCTCTCCTGCCCTAAATTAGCTTCTCTGGATCAGAAATAAGTGAGCCAGGCATGACGGTACACGCCCACAACCTGGAGACTCAGGATTCTGAAGCAGAAGGATTACAGAGTCTAGTACTAGATAGAATATCTATGCCCTCCCCCCAAAAACTTAAATAATAAAAAGAAGGACTGAAAATCAATGGTGGGGTAGAGAGCAGGCTCAGTGTTAAGAGCAGGCACTGCAGTTGCAGAGGACCTGAGTTTGGTTCCCAGTGCTCGTGCTAGGTGGCTTACAACTCCCTATAACTCTACTTCCTACGAATCCAAAACCCTCTCTGGACTCTGTGGACACTACATTCATGTGCACAGACACACAAATATGTACAACTAAAAATAATAAAAGTAAATCACTTTTTAAAAATATATGAATAAGGAAGACCTAGGACACAAGGAAAAGTCTCACCAATAACTCAATTGTTGCCTTTTTAATAGCTCATTGCAAAAATATTGTAAATGAATATTTTTTTATATTAGCAATACACTTCACTGATGACTCTAACAGACTTCAAAAAGGAAAATTAGTAACAAGTTTAATAAAAACATTTCTTATAAAGCCAGGTACAGTGGCACGTTTTTAATCCCAGCACTCGGGAGGCAGAGAAAAGCAGATCCCTGAATTTGAGGCCAGCCTAGAATACAGAGTGAGTCCTAAGACAGCCAGGGCTACACAGAGAAACCCTGTCTCAGAACAAACAAACAAACGCACTACTGTGTGGCAGGATTTTCCCTGTCCAATTACATTATTAGTGCAGCAGGAGGCCTGTGATTGGACAGGGAAAGGAGAGGCGGAGCTAAGAGTTGCAGGAACAGAGATCCACTCAGAGGAGGGAGGAGAAGCCAAAATGGAGGCAGAAGGGCAGGAAGAAGATCCTGATCCCGCGTGGTTTTAAATAGCCACAGGTAGTTATGATATCTAAACGGATAGAATAATTGGGATTTGTCTAATTGTAGGCAGCTTTTATCATCATCAATTGGTTCTGAAACTACTGTGTGGGCAGCTTGTGAATTGAGAATTTATTGTTACATAAATCTGACTTGTTAATTATAAGCTTCTTATAAGTTTTGTTTCTACCAGGTTGCTGGGTGTGGTGGCGGCTGACCGTGGAGTAGATGGTCGTTGTGTGGGGCTGATGTGACAGTGAAGGGAACTTGGGAACTCCGGCCCTACTGGAGAGTTAGTGGGCAGAGAGGCTGGATGGAGAGCAGAACTTGGCGGTTCTTTTTTAATATTTCCCACAACACTACTGGGCTAGAAAGATGTCTCAGCGGTAAAAAGCACTGAGTACTCTTCCAGAGGTCCCGAGTTCAATGCCCAGCAACCACATGGTGGCTTACAACCACCTGTAATGGGATCAATATCCTCTTCTACTATGTCTGAGGACAATTACAGTGTACTCATATACATAAAATAAATAAATCTTTAAAAATATAGTAACTGCCAAAAAAAAAAAAACCCAAACCAACCCACTACTTATTAAATTTATGTACCATTGTTTAATGACTTTCAGAATAATCTAATCTCAATGTTCATATAAGCAAAAGTAACAGATATCTATAGTCCAGAGTCAGTTTTTTGTTTGTTTGGTTGGTTTTTTGTTTTTTCGAGACAGGGTTTCTCTGTGTAGCCCTGGCTGTCCTGGAACTCACTCTATAGACCAGGCTGGCCGCAAACTCAGAAATCTGCCTGCCTCTGCCTCCCAGAGTGCTGGGATGAAAGGCATGCACCACCACCGCCTGGCCAGAGTCAGTTTTAAGAATGAACATCTGACAAAAGAAAATTCCATTTCTTTCCGTTTATGATTTTTCAAATACATCTACAAAGTTAGATGGGACTCTCCCATGTTGTCCACACTTATAGAATCACTTTCCAATGGTTGTCTTAATGAATTCACAATTCCTCAAGTAAGCATCATGTGAACATTCAATAAGATGGGAGATTAATCATTATTTTTCACTTTTTAAGGGTCCTACGCAGTGAACCTCTTCACATTTGCGAGGACACAGACGACTGGTGGTTTCCCACAACACTTGCATTCATCAAGCTACTCTGTAATACAAGTTTGTGATTTCCAGATAACTGAGCGACTGAGTGATTTCACACATTACTTAATGTTCAGGGTTCATTTTCCCCTATGTATCCATGTGGCCTCATTAAGTTGCATATCCACTGAAGGCTACATATACAGGGTTCTTCCTGGGATTCACAACTAGAGAAAGTTTCCAGGTTTATTTTGTTCACAGTGTTTCTCTAAGCAAGAGAATATCTTCAAAGGGCAATGGGACAATAGAAGGTTTTACCACAGGATTTGCCTTTAAAGGATCATTGTCCATTATGAATTCTTCCATGTATTATAAAGGAGCGAGAACATCTGAAGGCCTTCCCGCACTGCTGACACCCATAGGGCTTCTCCCCTGTGTGAGTCCGTTCATGGATTCGAACAGAACTGGAGCAGCTGAAGGCCTTCACACACCGTTTACACTCATAGGGATTCTCTCCAGTGTGTGTGCGCTCGTGAATTTGGAATGAGCTGGGACAATCGAAGGCTTTCCCACACTCCTTACATTTGTAAGGCCCGTTTCCAGTGTGCATTATCATGTGCCTTCGAAAGCTTGGGAGAGAAATGAAGGCCTTCCCACACTCCTTACAGTCGTAAGGCTTCTCTCCAGTGTGAATTCTTTCATGTTTGCGAAAGGAACTGGGGAAAGTAAAGGCTTTGCCGCATTTTCTACATTTATATGGTTTTTCTCCAGTGTGAATCCTCTCGTGACTTCGAAACGACGTGGGGCAACTGAGAGCTTTCCCACACTGTTTACACTGACAAGGCTTCTCTCCGGTGTGAGTCCTCCTGTGGATCCGGAAGGAGCTAGGCCAGCTGAAGGCCTTCCCACACTGCTTACACTCATAGGGCTTCTCTCCAGCGTGGGTCCTCTTGTGTGTTTGAAATGAACTTCGACAGCTGAATGTCTTCCCACATTCCTTGCACTGGTATGCCGGTCCCCGTCCCCGTGACTCTCCCACAGTGTATGCTCGCTGTGACACCGCATGTGCCTTTTCAGAGAGGAGCGACAGGAATAGAGTTTTCCGCATACAGCGCACTCACAGGCTTTTCCTCCAGGAAGAATATTCTTCTGTCTGAGAACCAGAGCCTGGGTGCAGACTTCCCTACACGGACTCTTCCATTCATGGGGTCTCTGTTCCACATGAGCACTGTGAGAATGAGCATCACCTATTAACAATTTCATAATCATGACGGATGTCAGAAACACAGATCATACTTTTTCTATTTTCAAGGAGCATGTACAAGATAAGTACTTTAAAAGAGTTTAAGCGTAGACTTTATGAAAATGGAGATACTGGGGCTGGAGAGGTGACTCAGCAGTCGAGAGCGCTCGCTGCTCTTGCAGAGGACTGAGCTGCTGTTCCTGGCACCCATGTAATAGCTCACAACTGTCTGTGAATCCATATCTAAAGGATCCACCACCTTCTAAACTCCACATGAACTAGGCATGCACATGCCCATACATGAAAGCAAAACATCCAGACACATAAAATAAAATAAGTACATCTAAAAAAATTTTATTATTTTATTTTATTACACAATTTCCTTTTTCTGTTTTCATATGCAGTTTCTTATACTGTTTCAAAGGGAGTTATTCTTTGAATACTGCACAGCTGTGTTACTTTAAAAGTTCTTGGTGAGCTGGGTGATTGTGGTGCACACCTTTAATCCCAGGACTCAGGGGACAGAGGCAGGTGCATCTCAGTAAGTTCAAGGCCAGCCTGGTCTACAGAGTGAGGTCCGGGACACCCAGGGCTACAGAGAGAAACCCTGTCTCAAAAAAATAAAAAAAGACAACAAAGAGAAAACCCTGTATGAAAACAGCACTGGCTGCTCTCACAGAGGACCTGAGGGGCTCTCAGAATGCACACCTGGTGCACATAACCACCTTTAACTCTCGTCACCCCGGGAATTTGATGCTCTCTGGTTTCTGTGGAATCTACACTTGTGTGAACATACCCACATAGAGACACATAAATTAAGAAGAAAAAAAGTTTTAAAGAGGGAAAAGAAATGACATCATCATGTTGCGAGGCTGGAGCGATGGCTCTGTGGTTAAGGTTACCTGCTGATCTTCCAGAGCACTTAAGTTTGGTTCCAACCCACACTGGGCAACCCACAATGGCATGTAACTTCAGGAACCCCTTTTCTGGCAATCCTCAGGCAATGCACAAATATACACAAACCAATACACACACAAATAATTTAAAATAAATATTTACATTCTTAAGTACTTATGTGTATGCACCTGCTTGCCTGTATGTATACAATGTGGGTGCAGTACCCATGGAAACCAGTAGGGGGCATCATATCTCCTGGAGCTGGAGTTACTAGAGGTTGTGAATCACTTGATTTCAGTGCTCAGAACTGAATCCGGGTCCATCACAAAAGCAGCAACTACCTTTAACTATTCAGTCAACCTTCCAGCACCAAAAACAAAATCTTAAAAAATTATGGAACTTTTTCTAAAACAGGTGTTGAGGTTTGGTCTTTTGTTATTTACTGTAATGCTAAGTGTAGGACTCCATGATCTGACTGTTCCAGAGAGGAGACAGTCTACATGTAGGCCTTGCCCCCAAGTTATTTCTGATTGGTAAATAAACACACCAACAGCCAATAGCTGGGCAGAGGAGACACAGGTAGGTTTAGGTTTCCTGGGCTCGGGGTCTGAGGAGAAGGTGTGGGAGGAGGAAGAGAAGCCATTGTGGGTTAGATGAGCCAGAGAGACACGGCCCTGGGAGCTGGCCAAGGGGAGTGAGGAAGAGAAACACAGCGAGTAGTAATAACTCAGGGCTACTGACGGGCGCTAGACTCCAACAGCAGAGAGGGCAGGCGTCGCCCGGCTCTTGTGCTGCTTGAGGCTTATCGTAAATATAAAGGCTGCGTGTGTCTTCTGTCCAGGACCTAAAGGGCCAAAGGCAGGGTAGACATTCTGGGTTGAAATTATATAATTTCAACAAGATGTAATATATACTCTACTTAAAATATAAATATTTATATTTTATATAATAAAAATAATATATAAGTGAACAAACACGAAATTGAAGTTTTGTTGTTTCCAGGGACATACTAAGCCTCCATCGTAGGACCCTAGTTTCTTTGATGAGTTCAACTCACCTTATGTTTCTTCCCTGAATTTTGCTTGATCCCTAATGATCTGGTCTTCCCAATTCTCCCCTAAAAAGAATAAAAATTACAAATGACAGAAAAATTCATAGGCTCTAGGTCCACAAGGAGCCATCATAATCGGCACACTTATTCACACCTTTCCACATGCTGAATAGTGACATCTCGTGAGTGAGCACGAGCCATCTGTTCTTTAACCAGCCAGGTTTAAGGAATTTCATTCTCACCAATAGAAGCCAAGTTAGTGACGGTTTCCTGCATCACATCTCGGTACAGTTCCTTCTGGGAATCGTCCAGCAGAGCCCTCTCCTCACGGGTGAAGTTCACAGCCACATCCTCAAAAGCCACTGAGTCCTAAAACATCCCACGAAAGAATGGTGAATATGACAACATTCACCTCAGGAAGAGCCTCCATGATTCTGTGTCCTACAACATGCCTGTAACATGGTCCGTAACTACAAGATCTGTCTACACTCAGCTGCTCATAAACTTAACAACACGAGTACTTGAAAGTTAGTTTTACTACAGGACTATGACCAAGTCTCACTGAGCTCGGACAGATGGGCGGATGCAGGGCATGCTGGAGAGATTCTATACAAATTAAAATTTTCATTTTAGGTAAGAAAAACTTTCATCTCCTGCTCTAGTATAAACCATATCACAACCATTCCATAAAATATATCAAATCTGTATGATGGCTTGATGGTATACTGAGAGAGAGAGAGAGAGAGAGAGAGAAAGGGAGAGGGAGAGGGAGAGAGGGGAGAAGAAGGAAGGAAAGAAGGAAGGAAGGAGGGAGGGAAGGAAGGAAGGAAGGAAGGAAGGAAGGAAGGAAGGAAGGAAGGAAGGAAGGAAGGAAGGAAGGAAGGAAGGTGGACAGACAAGACAACCCTCATTTGATCTGACCTAGGATAAAAATGTCTCCCAAAGGAAAACCAACGTGAGGGTTAGCTTGTCCTGTCCCCAGGTTCAATGTGCTATGAGAAGCTACACTGACAGAAAGAGGTTAACATCTAAACCTGCTCAGACTGAGCCACACCTGGAGCCATGTCTGCTATGTCAAACTTTTATAAATTTGGTGGTATATCTCAAGCCGACTGCTTTCCCTTTGCTTGTGTAATCTGCCTGCTTGCTCTTGCTTGCCCAGCAATAAAATGTGTATAGAAGACTGATGCTCTCTGCAAACAGAACCTTACCACCTGATGCCTGTCCTCTTGTTGGGTCTGGGCTTAGTGTTAGAGCTATTTTCTCTATCCCAACTAGCTCCCAAATAAATGAGACAGAGACTGTAAGATTTATTCAATCAAGCTTTACGGCACAGTAACTGTGCAGTTATTAAGCGATTCTAGTCTTCTAAGCTAACCTGGCCGCCTCCCAGCCAACATCCCCAGGATACTTGCATGTCAGTATTGGTTTGACTCTCTCTGCTCCAGTGTGGTCCCATGGTTCCTAGTGGCAAATGCTTCTCTTCTCCATCTCTACCCCTCCAGTCTGGGACTGGAAGTCCCACCCTATTCTCTCCTCTGCTCAGCCATTGGCTGATCAGCTTTTATTGACAATTCAAAGAATAAATGGGGAGAAATGTTTACACAACATTAATATCAGAGATTCTTAGAATAAGCATCACAATGATTGCAATCAAATATGGGGCAAAGAAAGCAGCATTTGAATAAGACAAGGTAAACTTTCCACAAAGCATCTCGGCACTCAGGTTACAAATCTGATCCTCCACAGGATATGTGCATCTGGAAAGCTAGTGGGAAGAAACGTAAGAGTTTTCTAAAACATAGTCCCCAGTACTTATTTCTGTTTTCCAGCCACAAAAATGTCACAGGGCTGGGCTGGGGGTAGGAAATGCTGGAGAGATGGTTCAATGGTTACAGCACCTGCTCTTCTACAGAATCTGGGTCTGGATCCTGATTGAAATGGTGAAGAAATGACGGCTCCAAGAAAAGGCTGAAGACGTCTATTGTAGATATGAGGAGGAACACAGCTGGGGGCATCTGTAAGGATCCAGAGTGAACCAGCCCACGGAAGGGGGCAGGATGAGCAAGAGGGCAGAGAGAGGGGGCAGCGAGAGGTCCTGGGAACCCACAGATCTAGAGGTAAAGGGGCAACTAGCCAAATGGCTGATGTAATGAGTCTTAAACAATTAAAAATTAAGGCACGGGGCACAGCACAGCACAGTCCTAATGGCTCAATTGCATGCTGTGTGTTCTTGTCTTGGAAACAGTGCAATAACTGCACAATGGAAGTTCCAGATTAACGCTTGACTTGTAAAGGAAGTTTGAAGAAATTATTAGAAAACGAATAGAGCCAACACTGGGACCTCAAGAAAAGAAGAAATAAGTTGCACAACATTTAAGAGTGGCTTCTAGGCCGGGCGGTGGTGGTAATCCCAGCACTCTGGGAGGCAGAGGCAGGCGAATTTCTGAGTTTGAGGCCAGCCTGGTCTAAAGAGTGAGTTCCAGGACAGCCAGGGCTATTCAAAGAAACCCTGTCTCAAAAAAAACAAAAAACAAACAAACAAACAAAAGAGTGGTTCCTGGATAAGCAAGTATGGAATGCATAAAATCTTACACAGTAAAACTAAGTCAGAACACTGGGGCTCTTAGGAGAGTCACTGTGTGCAATGTGCAGAAGCAGAAAGCTAGGGGAACTACGGAGTTAAGGGTTAGCTTGATTCTTTCTGCCCACTGCCTGGCAGCTTTGCCCGTCATTTATCATTAGAGCTTCGCAGGAAAATGCAAGTAGCTGACCTCAGAGTTCCGAGCTCCTAAGTATAATAAGTTAACGTTAAAGTTTAAATAATGATAAGTTTGCAATTATTATTATTTTGGCTCTAGGTCTGGGAATAGGGAAGCTTGAAACTTTGGGGAACAATTGTAATTCTTGACTCTGTGGGATGTGGTTATTCTTTTGAGTTTTATTTGGCAATGATTATACAATGTCTTTTTGTTTTCTACCCGCTTTTGGGGTATCAATAATAGACTGGGGGAAGAGAAAATCAAGAGAACATGAGAAGAGCAAGTGAGGAGAGAATGTGAGGTGTGTATGGAGAGAGTGTGTGTGTGAGAGTGCATGTGGTGTGTGTGAAAGGTGTGTGAAGAGTGTGCGAGTGTAGGAGTGTGGGAGAAAAGAAAAGCACACGAGAAAAGCAGAGTGTGTGCAGCCTCAGAGAGAGAGAAGAGAGAGAGAAGACAGAGAGAGAGAAGAGAGAGAGAGAGCGCAGAGTAACTTTAAGTCATGAAAAACTGCCTGTCAGTTTGTACCCCAAAAGTAGTGTCTTATTTATCATGCGCCTTCCAGATATCCCTGCTTCCAGTTGAGAACTGCGATCCTGTGTCGACGCTGGACCCCGCCATTACTGCATCTCAGCCCAGCTGAGGCAACCCCCCTCTCCTGGGTTTTTCCTCTCCCAGTAAACCTCTGTGTGAGCTTTGTTAGCTGTGACCTTGTAGTATCCCTTGGCTTTGATCGCCAGGATACCTATGTGTGCAGAGCTGTAACACTTTGGCGGGAGCAGAACTTTCTGGGAGCTCCCCTGCGGAGCAGAACTGTTACAGTTCCATTGGGGAGACCATCCCGAAACCTTCCCCCGCACCCCGCAGCTGCCGAAGCAGAGCTGTAACACTCCTGTAGGGGAAGCCTTTCCCTTCAGAGCTGCAACTCACACACACCCTTCTCAATAAGTAAATAATTCCAAAAAGAGTCAAAAAAAAAAAAATCTTGAAAAAGGAAAGCCAGTTCATTTGTTCTAAAACTATAATTAAAACACTGCCTCTGGCTGGAACGCAGTGACAGTTGACAGAGATGCAGTCGGACAGAGAGAGAAAGTTGGTATTTGGAAACCTGGGGATTTAAGGAAAGCTAAGAAAGAATATGGAATCGTGCGTTCGAGACCCTGGCGCCCACAAACTTGGAAACCTTCAAAGGAAACGGGTCCCCATTATTTGGAGGCTGGGAATCCTCAGGACTCCGCACCCGAGCTTGGAGTCACGACGCAGAGCCGGTCGAGGCCAAGTCTGCGCAGAGTTGCAGAGTCGCCGAGTCGGAGACAGAGCGGAGGCTAGGCGGGCAGAGGACTGCAGAGGCGGGCAGGGCAAGCCGGGTGGAGCCGAAAGGAGCCGAACATACCCGAGTGGAGCCGAGAGGAGCCGAGTGGCGCCGAACCTTGCCGAGCCAGCGACGCTCTCCCGCGCAGACTCCAACGCTGAGGCAGCGGCCCGCTCCAGTCGCGTCGGGTTACCGCTGCCCCTCCCCGCCCTCGGCCCGCCGGCCTCACTCACCATTTCCCCGCGTCCCCCTCAGCTCCACGGCTGAGACCCTGTGCGAACTTTACTGAAGCAGAGTCGGGAGAGCGGGGGTCTCCTCGCCCCAGGCCCCGCCCACTCCTGTACGCAGGCGTCTCTGATTGGACGGCTGGCTCGGGCACGCCCCCTTGCCTGAATGACAGCTGAGCACCGAGACTCTCCGAGCGGTCCAGCAGGAGTTTGCCTCCTGGTAGGCATCTCTGCTTTTTTTTTTTTTTTTTTAATTGATATATTTATTTACATTTCAAATGATTTCCCCTTTTCTGGACCCCCACTCCCCAAAAGTCCCATCAGTCCCCTTCCCTCCCCCTGTTTTCCCACCCAACCCTTCCCACTTCCCTGTTCTGATTTTGCTCTATACTGCGTCACTGAGTCCTTTCAGAACAAGGGGCCACTCCTCCGTTCTTCTTGTAGCATCTCTGCTTTTTAATGAGGATTTATTCTTCGACCAGAAACTGCTCTTTGGTGTTTGTCTCAGCTCCCTCTGAATGAGGGACATGAGTGGGCACCGGAAATTACACATTTACTTCCTAGATTAAGTGAGATAACCTTTGTCCAAAGCAAGAGGCAAAACAAAAATACAATAAACAGGGCCTTCGAGATGGCTCAGCAGGAAGAGGCACCATGAACAACCTGACAACCACAGGAGCTCTGTGTGTGTGTGTGTGTGTGTGTGTGTGTGTGTGTGTGAATGTGTGTGTGTGTTTCTCTCTCTCTCTCTCTCTCTTTCACACACACACACACACACACTCACACACACCGTGTTTGTTTTAATCCTGAAATGCAAAGGTTATACTTTGCATGTCTTCTCAGACTTAACACAAGGCTGAGCAGCATCTCACAAACTATGTATGATCCAAATTTACTTCAAAGTAACCTGGAAAGCAGGCCTGGTCGGAGGCCAGCCTGGTCTACAAAGTGAGTTCCTGGTATAGTGAGATTGTGAAGATGCAGAGAGAATAACAGAAGGTGGGGAGAGCCTTGCGGTTTCACGGGGTGTGTTGAGGTGGGAGGCAGAGTAGAAGTCGGAGCAGCGTAGGCTGTAGTGTGAGATCCTGTCTCAAGGCCAAACAAAACATGCTTCCAACCATGAACTCATGCTATCGTGAAACCTCCCTAAACGTCATGTCCTTGAAATGTTTTAAAATTTTATTTATTTTAGTCATGAATCCCAGTACTTGGGAGGCAGAGGCAGGCAGATTTCTGAGTTCAAGGCCGGCCTGGTCTCTAGAGTGAGTTCTAGGACAGCCAGGACTACACAGAGAAACACTATTTCAAAAACAAAACAAACAAGAAGATTTATTTTACTTTTACCTTATGTGTATGAGTATTTGCTGGCATATGTGTGTGTGTGTGACTGGCTCCCGTGGAGATCAGAAGAGGGCATTGGTTCTCCTGGAAGTAAGTTACCATAAAGATGCTGGGAATTGAGTCCAGGTCCTCTGGAAGGGCAGCACATGTGCTTAACCACTGAGCCAGCTTCCCAGCCCCAGGTAGACGTGACAGCCTAGGCTGGCTTCAGATTTGTGGTGATCCTCTGGGTTCAGCGCCACTGCGTTTTATCTTTATGGGTGTGAGTGTTTTTCCTACATATTTGTCTAGGCACCATATGCTTGTCTGGTGTCTGTGGAAGCAAAAAGAGGGTGTCCGAGTCTCTGACATGGTTGGGAGCCACCGCATGGGTGCTGGGGACCGGACCTGAATACTGTTTAGGAACAGTAAACATGCTTACCACTGAGCTAACTCCAGCCCCATTCACCCTATTTTCTGAGGCAGGGAGATTCCCTGAGTCTAGAGATCATTGATTGGCTAGGGACCCTTGGAGATTCATCTGTCTGTCCCCACATCCCTGTCAGCACTAAAGCTGCATTTAACCAGCTCTTATGTGGGTGCTAGGGGGCTGAACTCAGGCCTTTATATTTGTACAGCGAGCACCTTACCAACTGGGCCAGCTCCCAGCCCCTGTGTCCATGGCTGGCCTAGAACTTACTGTGTAGACCAGGATAGCTTTGAACTTTTATCAGTCTCCTGCCTCAGTTTTCCATGTGCTGGGATTACTGGTACATGTCTAGAATTCCAGCTCTGTGTGTTTTATATAGCTGTGGGTCTTGCACTTCCTGTGTGCTTGGTGCCCATGGAAGCCAGGAGAAGACATCAGATGCCCTAGAACTAGATTATAGATGGTTATGACTGACCATGCGGTTGCTGGGAATTGAACCCAGGTCCTCATGGTAGCAGTGTTCTTAACTATTGACCATCTCTCCATCCCCTCATGACTTGTTTGTAAAGCTCATCTCTGAACTATTGACTTTTATGTAATCCTTCACCAAGGTATTAATCTACACAATGGTCTGATGGCCAGGACTTGAAGACAGCAGATCTCTGTGAACTTAAGGCCAGCCTAGTCTACATGGAAAGTTCCAGAAGAAAGGAGGAGGAGGAAGAAGAGGAAGAGGAGGAGGGACAGGAGGAGGAGGGACAGGAGGAGTAAGAGGAGGAGGAAGAAGAGGAGAAAATGAAGGAAAGAAAAAAGGAACAAAAGAAAGGGTCTAAATTACTACAAATGCTAGTATTTTTTTCAGTTACATCAATCATTTTAAAAATGCATTTGGGGGCTTGTTTTACTTTGTGGGGTGTCCTAGTTTGCTTGTGGTTAGTTGTCGTTACTATGCTAAAACACCAATCAAAAGCAACTAACGGAGGAGAGATTTTATTTCACCCTAACGCTTCCACTTCACAATCTTAAATGGGGGTGGGAATTTGGGAAATTCAGTTGAGGTTCCTTCTTCACCTGTGGCTCCAGATTGTGTGTTGAATTCACACACACACACACACACACACCCCAAACAAACAAAACCCTAACTAGCACAGTGTGCTTTGTAAAAAAAAGGTTTTAGGAATTGAACCTAAGGTCTCTCATATGCTAGGTAGGCATTCTACCACTGAGCTATATCCTAGCCCTTGACTTTCAATTTCAAATTTCTTCTATCTATGAGTGAGTTGAGTATATTTCTTTCTTTCTTCACTCCCGGTGAGTATATCTTCCTTCCTTCCTTCTTTCCTTCCTTCCTTCCTTTCTTCCTTCCTTCCTTCCTTCCTCCCTTCCTTCCTTCCTTTCCTTCCTTCTTTTCTCTTTCTCCCTCTCTCTTTCTCTCAATCCTCTCATATATTACATCCTGACATCAGTTTCCCCTCCCTCCCCTCTCCCCAGTCTCCCCTCTTGCCAAGACCCACCCCTCCCCACCTACCCGTAGAGAAAAGTAGGCCTCCCAACTGACATCAAGCAAACAGCAGTCACAGCATAACAAACTACAGTAAGACCAGGCACATAGGACCACATCCAGACTAGATGATGCATCCCAGTGGGAGGGAAAGGCTCACACTAGCAGGCAAACGAGCAAGAGGCAGCCCCCACTCCCGTTAGGATTCCACAGGAACACTGGGCTACCCAGCCATAACATCTATGTATGACGGTCAGACCCCGACGGGCTCCCCCATCTCTTCAGGACCCCATGAGTCAGTTGACTCTGGAGCTGGAGTTATGAATGGTTGTAAGCCACCACATGGTTGCTGGAAACTGAACCTGGATCCTCTGCAATAGCAACAAGTGCTTTTGTTGAATCGCCACTCCAGCAATGCAAATACACTGTTTAAAATTACATGTTAGCTAGATCTGGTGGCACATGACTTTATGAAAATCTTGTCATGATCTGAGTTTTTGGGTTAATATTGAAACTTAATTCTTAAAGCAACAGGATTAAGAAGTGGGAGCCATGAGAGGTTATGAAGATATCTTCATCCTCATGGATAGAACGACCTTATAAGACCGTTTGTAGTGGGACTGGAGAGATGGCTCATCAGCTAAGAAATTTGCTCTTTCTGGGGATCCAAGTTTAGTTCCCAACATCCACACCGGGCAGCTCATAACCACTTGTTACTGATACTTCTGGATACTGAGGGCACCTGCACTCACATGTACAGACCCACACACAGAAACACACAACCACACATAAATATGTAATTATGTAATCCATAATTGCCAGAGCCCGCCGGTTTGTCAACATGGGAACCCCGACTTGGGGAGTGAGGATGATTATGGGAAAGGCAGAAAGAAGATGTAAGAGACAGAGATGGGAGGGCGGCAGGTCAACACCACGCCAGCGAGCAAGGGTGTGCATTCTCTCAGTGTCTATTAAAGGCAAGCCACAGAAAGCATGACCAATTCCAGGAAGATGAACAGTGACCACAGATCCTTACATGGTAAGTTTATGGTACAGTAGCTGTGTCTGACTAAGGCCATTTCCTTCAGCCTAGGACAGTCTCCCAAGGATCTATGTGTAAGCAGAGGAACTTGTCAGGGTATAACATACATCTTAATTAAAAATAAAGACAGGTGATTGCAGACTCCTTCATGATTAATCACAAGCAAGGAGTCAGTCAAAGTTAATTCCAGAAGTGCTCCACAGAGGTAATGCTAATGCTTCATTTGGTGCAGTTTAGTAGGCTCTAGTACTGATGAGCCCCAGTCCGTGACTGATGAGCCCTGTTGGTTCAGGCCTGTCGTGAGGTAACACCTCATAGAGGATCTTGCTACAATGAAGTCAGCTCACCTCACTGCTGGAAAGTGAAAGAGAGGAAGGGAAGGGGCTAAAGTCCCACTGTCTCCTTACTGAGCATGTCAACAACCCAAGGACCAGGGGCTAGGGAGATGGTGTTGAAGTTAAGAACACTACCGCTCTCCTGAGGGCCCTCGTTGGATTCCCAGCACCCACACCAGGCTGTTCACAACTGCCTGTAACTCCAACCTCTCTGGCTTCTGTGACTACCTATGCAAGCCTACACACAGAGTCACGCACATACACATATTAAGAAAGATAACTCAGGTGTGGTGGTACACCGTTCATCCCAGCACTTGGGAGGCTGAGACAGTCAGTTTTCGAATTTGACGCCATCCTGGTCTATATAGTGAGTTCAGTTCAGCCAGGGCTACATAGAGACCCTGTCTCAACACCACCACCTCTACAAAAAACAAACAAAGACAAAGACCTCATTAGGCTGTGCTATAAAGGTTCCACTACCTCCCAATAGTGTCACATTGGACCTTTAAGCAGGCTTGCAGGGGCTCTCGGGGATGGAGGGCTTGCCTAGGGTACGTCAGATCTCATTATGGATAGCCCATCCCTACTGACGGGGAGGAGGATTCTAAACTCCAGAGCTTTGTTCTAATCATCAGGATTGCCGATCCTGTGGGGCAGCCTCCCTGCACCACAAGTTTCTATCAGAAGGTCACTCCATGACTGGGGAAATGGCTTAGTGGCTAAAACACCTGCCGTGGAAGTATGGAAAGGTAAGCTTCAATCCTTGGAGGCCGCGACAGCCGCGAGTGGGCCGTTTCCTTAGTGGCATTCCATTTGCAGCGATAAAGCACCATCCATGACCAAGGCAACTTATGAAAGACAGACAGTTAAGGTGGGGCTTACAGTTTCAGAAGGTGAGTCCATGCCGGTGGAGCAGAGGCATGGGGGCAGTCCATCCCAGGGCTTATATCTTGATTTGAAAGTTGGAAGCAGAGCAGCTCAGAATAGCCACCCCAGTGACACGCCTCCCCCAACAGGTCACCCAGTTTTACCAACTGAGTATTCAAATATATGAGTCTATGGGGGCCATTCTATTTTTTTTTAAAGATTTATTTATTTATTTTATGTGTATGAGAACACTGTAACTGTACAGATGGTTGTGAGCCATCATGTGGTTGCTGGGAACTGAACTCAGGACCTCTGCTCACTCTGGCCCTGCTCACTCCTGCCCAAAGATTTATTTATTGTTATATGTAAGCATACTGTAGCTGTCTTCAGACACATCAGAAGAGGGCGTCAGATCTCATTATGGATGGTTGTAAGCCAGTGGTTGTTGGGATTTGAACTCAGGACCTTTGGAAGAGCAGTCAATGCTCTTAAACACTGAGCCGTCTCTCCAGCCCCCTGGGGCCATTCTATTTCAACCAGCACAGTAGCGACTTAATTGCCTTGTTCCTTCAGCAAGATCGAAGGTGCAGACCAGAATCCCCAGAAGCTCCTGGGTCTGGCAGTGTAGTGCATGCAGAGACCCTGAGGTTGTTCTTTGTTCTCCACACCCCACTGGCACAAACTCCTGCACGCGCACATGCGCACAGACAAATATTAACAACAACCAATCAGAGCTGACCAGACAGATGGCTCAGCAGGTAAAGGCACTTGCTGGGCATGTGTGGCAACCTGAGTTTGGTCCCTACAACCCATGTAAAGGAAGGAGAGAGTGGACTGCAGACAGTTGTCCTTTGCCCTACACAAGCACATGATCCCCCACCCACACATTAGTAAATGAAAAGGGGGTTTTCAAATGTTACTCTGGAAACACTGCAGAGGCTGAGGCAGGCGGCCTGTGGAGTTCCAGGCCATCCTGACAGGAAGAGCTAATCACAAAAAGGAAGCAAGCGGGCTGACAAAATGGCTCAGGAGGTGGAGAAGGCTTTGGTTGCCAACCCTGATAACCTGAGTTCTGCCCCTGATATCCATGTAAAGCAGGAGAGAAAGCCATAGAGTTGTCCTCTTACCTCACACATGCCTTTGTATTAGAATTGTGCTTTTCTCCGTTTTTCATTTCATCCCAAAGCCTTCTCCATAGCAGCCACTGTAATCCATGTCCCCTGGGTACTAACTTGAGAAGCCACCCTATCGTCTTAAAACTACCCGTGTTTATGTATGAAGTGCTAAGCCTGCAGAGGCCAGAAGAGACCTTCAGATCCTCTGGACCCGAACTCACAGCTGTGAGATGTCAGACATGGGTGCTGGGGACAGACACTTGGTTCTCTGGAAGGACAGCAAGCACTCTTAACCACAGACAGGGTTTTTCTGTGTAGCTCTGGCTGCCCTGGAGCTCTCTATGTAGATCAGGTTAGCCTTGAACTCGCGGAGATTCACCTGCCTCCACTTCCCAAGGATTAAAGATTAAAGGCCTGTGCTATCAGGCCTAACTAAAGAATCCATTTGTCTATCTTCTGGCCCATCTCAGCAAAATGTTCTGTTACACACACACACACACACACACACAGAGAGAGAGAGAGAGAGAGAGAGAGAGAGAGAGAGAGAGAGAGAGAGAGAGAGAGAGAGAGAGAGAAAGAGAGAGAGAGAGAGAGACAGAGAGAGAGAAAGAGGCAAGCAGATTTTATTCTTTTATTTATAAGGTTTTTCCTCAGCCCCCTCATGCTTCCACATAAAATCTGACAGTCTACGGCTTACCCAGATTCTCTGAACAAGAGTTTCCCTCCAGTAACCGTTTTCTGTACCTGAACCAGGATAGTAACAGATTTTCTCAGGACCCGTGGTGTTCTCTAAGTGCAGGCTTTCCCTACACAACGTGAGCACCCTCGTGCCTCAGAACCGCACTGGGGGAGCCGAAGGCTTTCCCACAGAACTTACATCTGTAAGGCCCAACACCAGTGTGCCTGATCATGTGTCCCTGGAGGCTAGAATTAGAAATGAAGGCCTTTCCGCACTGCTGACATCCGTAGGGTTTCTCTCCAGTGTGAGTCCTCTCGTGTTTGCGGACTGAGGTGGAGCAAATGAACGCTTTCCCGCAGTACTTACACAGAAAGGGCCTCTCCCCCGTGTGAGTTCTCTCATGTTTACTAAGTGCGCTGGGTGAGTTAAAGACTTTTCCACACTCCTTACACTTATAAGGCCCGCCCCCAGTGTGCCTTATCATGTGTCCTTTAAGGCCTGAGAGAGAGGTGAAGGCCTTCCCACACTCCTTACAGCTGTAGGGCTTCTCACCAGTGTGGGTCCTCTGATGTCTTCGAACTGAGCCCCAACAGATGAAGGCTTTTCCACACTGTTCACACTGACAGGGCTTCTCGCCTGTGTGAATTCTTTCATGGATTCTTAGTGAGCTGGGATAGTACAAACCTTTTCCACACACGTTACATTTATAAGGTCCACCTTCGGTATGAGTCGTAACGAAGTCACCAAGGCTGGTCAAAGAAGGGAAGTCTTCCTCGTGTTCTCGGCACCCATAGGGTTTGTCTTCACGGTGAGACCTGCCATTGACTTGGAAAGAGTAATTCCAGAAGGCTGTCTCACATTGCCTACATTTGTAGTCACGTACTTCCTGTCCAGTGTGCGCACGGCTGGGCTTCCGGGATGAACAAGGCACGAAGGCTGTTCCACACACACTACATTCACAGAGACTTACTCCACGAGAGCTTTTCTCTTTCAGGTCATGGTTAAGAATTTGGCTGACGGTTGTTCCACAATGGCTCCCTTGTTT
This sequence comes from Apodemus sylvaticus, assembly GCF_947179515.1. Classification (NCBI taxonomy): domain Eukaryota; kingdom Metazoa; phylum Chordata; class Mammalia; order Rodentia; family Muridae; genus Apodemus; species Apodemus sylvaticus. The sequence continues at coordinate 110,976,874 of NC_067478.1, forward strand.
GCTGTCACTCGGTCTCTCCACAATATGGCTGCTGTTAAAAATAATTAGAACACATTATAAAGGCTTTGCGCACAATTTCATATTTACCTATATGCTTCAAATCTATATTTCTACTTGGGGGCTGGAGAGATATCTCTGCAGTTAAGAGTATGTATTGTTCATTTTTTTTAATGCTTTTATTATGCTTTTTTATTTTATGTATATAGGTGTGTTCCCTACATATATGTCTGTATACCACTTGTGTGCCAGAAGACAATGAACTCCTAGGACTGGAGTTACACATGGCTGTGAGCGGCCATGGGTGCTTGCTGGGAAATTGAACCTAGGCTCTCTGCAAGAATAACATACGCTCTTAACTTCTGAGCCATCTCTCTAGCCCAAAGAACGTGTACTGTTCTTACAAAGGACCCAAGTTCGGTTCTCAGCACCCATGTCAGAAGGGTCACAACTACCCTTAACCTGCTGCCTCTGGCCTTCGTAGGCCATAATACATACATACATACATACATACATACATACATACATACATAAAGTGTGAACATAAATAAGTAAATAAATAAGCCTGCAGATAGGTGGGCTTATTATTTTAAAACTTCATGTCACACTAAAATTCTGTGTGTATCTGTACATGTCTCTGTGTGTGTGTGTGTGTGTGTGTGTGTGCATATGTGTACATGTGGAGGCCAGAAGTCAATCTCACATGTCTTCCTCAGTCACTTGGCTAATCTTATTTTCTGAGACAGAGTTTCTGCTTTCACAAAGAACTAGCTAGCCAATGTGATCGGACTGAGCCCCAGAGGTCTACCTAGCTCCAGCGCCCGAAAGCTTGGATGACAAGCACATGTCCCTACACAGATTCTAGGGAGCGAACACAGGTCCTCACAGTGCCTCAGAAGGCACTTCACCGCCTGAGACACCGAGCCAGCTCCTACCCTTCTGTCACGGGACAATCTTTTCTGTTCTCAGTGAGTTACCTTAGGATTCTGCCCTGATTTCTGTACCAGTCTTCAATATTCTGGTCCCATCTTTCCCCTGCAACCCAGAGGGAAGAAAACTGAGTTATTAGAGAGAATGATGCATCAGACTCCAGGGTCGTGATCCGCTGTAATGATGCTATGGTTAGTATCAGAGAGTTCCTTTTTCACACTCCCAATCACGGACCAGCAATGATGGGCAGAGCTTGTTTGCCTAACTGGAAAAGTAAGGAGGAGATGTCACCCTTACCCACAGAGGCCAAGTTCATGAAGATTTCCCCAACAACTTCTCTGTAGAGGTTCCTCTGGGACGCGTCCAACAGAGCCCACTCCTCCTGGGTGAAGTTAACAGTCACATCCTCAAAGGTCACTAAGTCCTGAAACACGTGTTTACAAGAAGAGAGTTACATATGTATTACAGAGATCTGCATCCAGTCAATAAAACATTCCCAGGAGGGGTTGCAGCGACGGCTCAGGGGTCAGGGACATTTGTGAGGATCTTCGGAGGATCTGAGTTCAGTCCTTAGCACCCATGCTGGGTTGCTCGCAACCACCAGCTCCACACTAACACCCTCTTCTGGTCTCCTTGCAGTGGGGCAGGGCAGCACACAGCCTATTCTAACACACACACACACACACACACATAAATAAAAATGAATCTCCCTTTAAAAAGACGTCCACATACACGTCTGTGGCCTCCTCACCTTTAGTCTATGGGGAATGAACACAGTTACCGGGCTTTAGACTGCACTCGCTTTCTCCTGCAGCACTGGCATGGAAACGCAGGGAGCTGACCCGTCCACTTTAACTGCCGGCTTACGTTCTTCACATCCACTTGCTTACCCACACCCACACCATGTGGAGGATCCGTGCGCATGCGCTCTACCACCTCTGTATTAATACCGAGCGGGGCCTCTCGCTAAACCTGCCGCTCGCTCGCCGCACAGGTACAGCCAGGCTAGGCTTTAATGGAAGCTAGCGACCCACACTCCGGTCTCCATGCTTCCGCAGTGCATGCTCACCCACTAAGCATCTCCCTAGGTGGTGTCTGGCTGTTGCCCCAAGCCAGCCTCCAACTCATGACCTTCCTTCCAATCCTTTTCAAGGCTGGGATGACAGCTGCTGCCACCAGGCCGAGCTTATTGAAAGATTTATCACAGACCCATTTTTTTTCTCTCTGCCTCCCTTTAAAATTGTGCAGGATGGGCCAGCCAGATGGCCTTAAGAGCACCTGCTCTTAACCTGGAGGACCCAGGTTCAGTTCCCAGCGCTCTCAAGGCTGTTCACAACCATCAGGAACTCCAGTTCCAGGAATTCTGGTGCCCTCTTCTGGCCTCTGAGGGAAAAACATGATGCACTGACATACTTGCTGGCATATACTTAACACATGTAAAATAAAAGTGAACTTTTAAACATAAAATTGTACAAGGAAAGACAGACAGAGAGCAGACAGAGGGGAGAAGCAGGAGCACTTAGAGCTGATAACATCTTTACAGTCCCGCACCTCAGAGCAGCTCCACTCTGCCTACAGCCCCCCCCCCTTTTTTTGTTTTTTTGTTTATTTTTTTATTTTTTTTTTCCCCGAGACAGGGTTTCTCTGTGTAGCCCTGGCTGTCCTGGAACTCACTCTGTAGACCAGGCTGGCCTCGAACTCAGAAATCCGCCTGCCTCTGCCTCCCAGATTGCTGGGATTACAGGCGTGCACCACCACCGCCCGGCAGGGCGTCAGATCTCATTACGGATGGCTGTGAGACACCATGTAGTTGCTGGGATTTGAACTCAGCACCTTTGGGAGAGCAGGCAGTGCTCTTAACCACTGAGCTGTCTTTCCAGGTCCATCCCCTTCTCCCCTTCAGTACTGAGACACATGCTGAAACAAGGCACCACAAAAGTTCCTTCTAGTAGGGCTTAGTTCACACTGAAACAGGTTAACAGCTGAAACTGCATTGATTTTATTATTTATTTAATTGATGTACACGTGCCACAGAAGAGACCAGAGCCCCTGCCTGGGTCATCCATTGCAGCTTGGATGTGCCATGGAGGGTGTGGAGACCAGAGCCCCTGGGTCCTCCATTGCAGCAGGAGGCATGCAGGCGGCTGGGGTGGAGGAATGCGGGGCAGGACCACCGGGTCTCACTCACTGCGTACTCAGTGTTTTGTCTGCATGCATGTCTCTGAAGGAGATGGCTCCCGAGGCCGTGGATTTAGACAGTTGAGAACAGCGGTGTGAATGCTGGAAGCTACACCCAGGTCCTCTCAATCAGTCACAGAGACATCCATCTCTCCAGCCCTGGGTTTCGCTTTTTAATGAAATGCATACTTTTCTTGGTTTTAGGAAAAGACTGTGTCGTCTTTCAATCTCTATGGATTAAGTACTTGCTTTTGCTGAAACACTGTGACTCAAATGAATAAAGCTCTTAAAGGTGACACCCCACAGGGAAAGGCAGCTGTACCTCAAGTGAAACAGACCCAGAAAAAGTTTGCAAAAAAAAAAAGAAAGAAAGAAACCTAATCTCGATGCCTGTGCCCAGGGACGACACTGAGAGGGCAGGTCTACGCATCTTAGAGAACACAGTTCCAAAAATCTTCATGCAGACAGCCAACCAGGCAGAACAAGGCTTTGCAAGCCATTCAGCCAAACCTGGAATCCTATCCCCGGAATCCCACCAACAGGGAAAACTAAGACAGGATTATTAATTTGAGACCATTCCTGAATTGCAAAGGGAAACTTGTACAATACATACATGCTAATAAACACACACACACACACATATACACACACACACACACACACACACAGGAGCTACAGTTCAATGATAAAGCTCAAAGCCCTGGGTCCTATCCTCAGCACCGCAAAGATCAACGGACCAAACCAACCTTGCCCTAAAGAAAAGGTGTAATTAAAATAACATGTGTGTTTAGGATGTAGAAAAGTCACCAGATTGGGCGGTGAAGGCCAGAGGATGAGGAGTTAACTGACCAGCAGGCAGGAAGCCATGGAGTCCATCTCCAGTACGGCTTAAACCCAGGCTAGATGGACTAGAAGCCCTGTGGAGAAACTGAGAACGAGTCGGGGTGGAGGGAACGACGGTGGAGAGGGGGCAGAAAATCAAAAGACGGTGACCTGGAGAGGGGGGGCTGCTACTGGAGATGTGGAAAGGGGGAACCGGAAACGAAGGCCTGCATTGGCAGCTGAGTCTGAAAAGCTACGCGGGGATCGGGTGGCTAATTGGAGGCCGCCGGTAAGCAGGGACAACACTGGGGACGTCGGCCGCACTTAGGGAGCAGGGGTGGGCTGGGGACCCTCAGGCCGCAGCCAGGACCTCGCTGCCGCCCCGCCCACCGCACTGCGGTGCGGAGAGCGGAGCCGGAGCCGAGCAGGTGGCGAACTCCCGAGCGCAGCAGCGGTCGTTTCCACCGCCCGCTGCACTCACCATCCCGTCCTCCCGGAGCTCCCAGGGACGCTCCCTCCCGGTTCCCGGTTCCCTGCAGGGCTCGGCAGGACCCGGGCGGAGGCAGAGAGCCGGAGTGACAGCCGCCGCGACAGACCCGACCACCCGAGCCTGCGTCTCTCCGTGGCTGCGCGTGGCACCGCCCGCCCCGGCTAGCGGCGCGTCTCATTGGACAGTTGCCGCAGTCCCGCCCCTTCGCCGCGGCGGAGGGGGAAAAGATTGGGGGGGGGGGGAATAAATTAGCTCAAGCTGCAACTGGGACAACGTTCTCCTCAACCTGTGGGTCGCAGCCCCTTTGAGAGCTGGGGACGGGGATGTCGAAAGTCCGCGTTAAAGGGGTCGTTTTAAGAACCTCACAAGACAGAATGCTGGTGTGTTCCGAGCCCCTGTGTGCAGATGTTATCAGCATGTCAAGTTTCTCAGGTCAATAACCCTTCAGAAAACACCTGCTTTTCATTACTGAACGCCTGCAGAAATGTCTGGTGGAAACTGGAGATGTAGCTCAGTTAACAGAGTCCTTCCTTGCCTAGAATTCAAAATACCTCTGGGTTCAGTCGCCGGCAGTGTTATTAAAAAAATAAAAAGGCCCAGTATGGTGGTGCATTCCTTTAATCCCAGCCTTCCAGAGGCAGAGGCAGAGGCAGGTAGATCTCTGAGTTTGAGGCTAGACTGGTTTATATATCAAAGTCCAGGGCAGACAGGGATACAGTCTATGTTTCAAATAAATAAAATAATTTTAAGTTATTGCTGGAGGGGAAATGTGCACTATGGCATAGGTGTGACATACTTTTTTTTAATGTGTTTGGGATAGCCACGGGAGGGTCCCAGACACCACAGAAACGTGGACCCTAGGACCCAATGGGATTGACTTTAGCAGTAATGTGCAGAGAAGGGGGCGATAGAACCTGTGGAGAACACCCCCAGTAGGTAGGCACAGCCCCTGGTGGAGAGAAGGGGCAACCCACCCATCTCAAAGTGTTTTAACTCAGAAATGTTCCTGTCAAAAGGAAGAACAGGGACAAAAAAAAAAAAAAAAAAAAAAAAAAAAAAAAAGGAACAGAGACTGAAGGAAAGGCCAACCGGGAACCGCCCCACCTGGGGATTCATCACGTCTGCAGACACCAAACCTAACCCTGTTACACGGTCAAGAGGCGCTTGCGGACAGGAACCAGGTGTTCCTGGACAGCTCCAGCCAGCAACTGACCAATGCAGAAGCAGATGTGTGGGGCCAACCATCAGACTGAGCTCAGGGAACCTGGTGGGGGGAGCTGGAGCTTGGTCCGGGGGAGGTTGAACCCCCCCAGAGTAAGGGGGAGCTGGAACAGTGGGGTGGGAGAGTTGGGGGGAGCACTCTCACACAGGCAAAGGGGAGGGGGAGGGCAGATGTGGGATGGGGGTTGGTTGAGGGGGTAACCAGGAAGTGGGATATCATTTGAGATGTAAACGAATAGAATGATTAATTTAAAAAATGTATTTGGGTGTGCTGCATGCATGTCTGTGCGCTGCATGCGTGTCTGTGCTGCATGCTTGTCTGTGCGCTGCATGCATGCAGGTGGTGGCCACAAGAGGGCACTGGATCCTCTGAGACTGGAGTTTCAGATGGCTGTGAACTGCTGTGTGGGTGCTGAAGAAACTCCAGTGTTTTCTCCAGCTGAGCCATCTTTCCAGCCCCCCGGGGACATCTTTCAGGAGCCACTGCTCTGCTTCCACCGTGGCTCCCAGGAATTACCTCAGGTCGCCAGGCCTACCCCAGAGAGCCATCACGGGGCCCGAAGGCTAAGCTTCGGAGACTAGAACTGTCACCAGCATCACTTTTCCCAGGACTGGTCTGACCTCAGATGCCTTCTCACCTAACTGCTTCTCCTCAAGTCTGCTTCTCTATCCCGTAAGAACCACTAAGCCTTCCCTCAACCCCCTCCACCCCCCACCCCAGGGAGGTCACCTGAAGACCTGGATCTCCCATCTCATATTTGACTGTCCCTTGTCTTTGCAAAACTCATTTCAAATGGGCAAACAGATCCTGGTTGATTAACATCAAACTGGATTTTTAAAAAAGAATCTAGATGGGCTGGAGAGATGGCTCAGTGGGTAAGAGCACTCACTGCTGTTCTGAAGGTCCTGAGTTCAAATCCCAGCAACCACATAGTGGCTCACAGATTCTGTAACGAGATCTGATGCCCTCTTCTGGTGGGTCTGAAGACAGCTACAGTGTACTTATAAATAATAAATAAATCTTTAAAAAAAAAAAAGAACCTAGAATGTTAGCCCCAAAGAGGCCAAGGATGTTTAGGGTTTATTTGCTAGAATGTTTTTTTTTTTTTTTATTTTATTGAAGTCATAGCTCAACAACACACACACCCACACACACCCTCACCGTGAGTCTTCTCATCTCTCCTGGGTAGCACAGGGGTGCTTCACTGTTCTTCAGTGACAGAAACGGCCCTTCAGCCCGTCCAGAGAGTGAAGGGAAGAGCTGAGCCTCTGGGGGACAGGGCCGTGGACGTAAGACAGCTTCCTGTGCTGTTCGAAGACTTGAAGGGGGAACCAGGACACACCAGATACACGCACACCTCCTGTCCACACAATCCAGGGAGGGGCGGTGCTGTCTGCCGGGCCCCGCCCCTCAGTTGGGAAGAAACCAGGGCAAGCTGCTCAGGAGGGGAAGCACGGGTGGAGGGAAGGTTTGGCGCAGGAGACCCCCCCCCCCCCCGTCTCCATGGCCCCCTCCGCAGTTGAGACTTCTGATTCCCCTAAGCTAACAACAACAATAAAAAGCTTTCTCCTGTGTCTGTCTGTATCCGCACCTGGGTATTTGCACAAGTGTAGTTGTCTGAGCGTGTCAGAGGGGACTGAGTCAGAGAGCCACCATGCACAGGCACTGGAATCCACAGCCTTCTCCAGGAGCAGTACACGATCATGCTGGTGAGTTTTGCCATCTTGACTAGTCACCTAGAAAGAGGGAACCTCAAGGAACCGCTTAATTGCTTCATCGATTAGCCTGTGGGTTGTCTATGATGTAATTTCTTAACTACTGATCCAGGAGGGCCCAGCCCACCGCGGGTGGCGCCACGCCTAAGCACATAGGCCTTGTCTGGACAGGAATGTGAACTGGGGACCAAGCCATCGATGGTCTCTGCTGCAATCCCTGCCTCCAACCTCGACCTCCTGCCCTGACCTCGCCCTCACTGATGAACTAGAATTTAAAAGTGGAAGTCAGCTGGAAGGTGGTGGCGCACGCCTGTAATCCCAGCACTTGGGAGGCAGGGGCAGGCAGATTTCTGAGTTGGAGGCCAACCTGGTCTACAAAGTGAGTTCAGGACAGACAGGGCTACACAAAGAAACCCTGTGGGGGAGGGGGGAGTGAAAGTCAAACCCTTGCTTGTGGTTATCACACCAACAGACAACAAACCAGGGGCTGGAGTGATGCTTACAACACTTGCTGCTCTTGAAGAGCCACCCATACGGTGGCTCACACCACTCAGCTAACCCAAGTTCCAGAGGGTCCAATGCTGGCTTCTAACCTGAGCCGTCACTCCAGCCCCTGACTTCTTTAATCCTGTTTCCAGGGTGTCTGGGACTTGACCCCTGTCATGAGCCACTGGGGCCCATGTACTCAAGGACTCCTGTGTCCCATGCAAGCATCAAAAACTGGCGATGGTCACACCCAAGACTTCCCATCTCTGGCTTGCCTTCAAGCAAGGGTAGATGACTTTCAGCCAAAGAGAACGTTGTTTTCTCTTTTTTCAAGACTTTGTGTTTATTTAGGGGTGTGTGTGACAAACCTGAGTACAGTGCTTTTGGAGTCAGAGCCTCTGAGGACAAAGAATCATGGAGGTCAGAGGAATTTAGGATGGGAAATCAGGTGTGGTAGTTTGACAAAAAACAGCTCCATAGGCTCCTATCTACATGCCAGATCTATAGTTTTGCTTTGAGTGAAGTTTCCTCGCAACTTTGCAAATCTATTGAAGGGTTTTTATTCCATGACTAAGAATCCAAGAACCAGGAAACATCTTGATCACCTGATACCAAAAAAAAAAAAAAAAAGATGGTAGGGGCTGGAGAGATGGCTCAGTGGTTAAGAGAATCGACTGATAATGACCTTCCAGAGGTCCTGGGTTCAATTCCCAGCAACAACATGGTGGCTCTCAACCATCTGTGATGGGATCTGATGACCTCTTCTGGTGTGTCTGAAGACAGCTACGGTGTACTCATAAATAAATAAATCTAAAAGAAACAAAATGAAAGTAATTTATAAAGTCAGATTTCGTTCCTCTTTAAAATAACTTTTTTTTATTAATGTGTGTGTGAGTGTACATACATGCCGCAGGTGTGGAGTCAGGTCCTCTGGAACAGGCAGTTGTGAGTCACCAACCTGGGGACCAGGAACTGAACTGGTCCTTTTTAAGAGCGGCTGGTCCAAGCAACACCAGAGCCATCTGCCCGGCCACAAACTCAGACTTGACGAAAGTACTTGATATTCCCAGCTTCCGGATATTGATTTTTATCTATGGTATTAGTTCTACTCCACCTAGCTCCGCTGGGAGAAGTCATCCCTTACATAACACTTCACCACTGACCTTGAAGCTGAGACAAAATCCCAAATTATCAATTTTGATAGTCTCACTACACTGGCCTGGAACTCAAGAGATCCACCTCTGCCTCCCAAGTGCTGGGATCAAAGGTGTATGACACCACTGCCTGGCTTCCAAACAACTAACTTGTAAATGAATGGGTTAAAGAAAAAACCAGTCCTTAGGGCCTGGGTGGTTAGTGGGCAGAGTGCCGGCTTGGCACTCGTGAGGCCCTGGGTTCCTTCAGCACCACATGAATGGGTGTGGTAGCTCTTGCCTGTAACTTCAGCACTCAGGAGGTGGAGACAGGGCGGTCAAGGCCTGCCTCTCACAGTTTGAGGTCAGCCAGAACTAAAAGAGAAGGAAGGAAACAGGGGGGCAGAGAGATGGCTCAGGGGTTAAGAACATGAACTTTCAGCCCGGCAGAGGATCTGAATACAGCTCCGGCAGCTCACAACTGCCTGTACCTCCAACTCGGGGGATCCGACACTCACGCGGCCTCTGGGCACCTACACTCACATGCACACAGCCACACACAGCTGAGAATAAGCCGTAGAAGAGACAGTCTTCGGATGAATACTGGTCATGTGCCTCCCCCTCGAGACATTTTATTGAAAGTATTTTTCAGCGACAGCATTAACAGGAGAATCTGCAACACTTGGGGACAGAACCCAACCACCTGCAACCCCCTGCGGCAAGCAAGACTCGGCTCGCAGCCCCAGCAGGAGGGGCCTCGGCTACCCTAGTTATGTCTGAAGAGCTTCAGGCCCATCCATGTCCATAGGTGGAAGAACACGTACACCGGGACGGTGACCGGCAGGAGCAAACTGTAGAAGCAGAGGCTGCTGGCGCTGGTGCAGCCCTCCGGGAAGCCTTCCTCCACAGAGGCGGAGTAGAACAGGCCTGCCAGGGACACCAGTGGGATGAGGACTGTCATGGTGGGCAGAGACGGGATCATCCTCCTCCCTTGAGTTGTTTGAAAAGTTCTGTTCTCGTGCTGGTGCGTTCCCGCCTTATCTTCCCTTTGCCCCACTCCTCAATCCTCCAGGCATGCTTCCCAGGGGCACACAAACACTCCAGCGGTCCCAGCAGAAGATGCCGGCCGGCTTCACAGCCTCAGCGTCACACGCAGCAGTTCGCCGCGACTGCAGACAACACACGCGTCCCTCGCAGCGCAGGCTAAAGGATTCTTAGCTGTATGAGAAATGTACAAGGTGACAAGATGAAGGGAAGGGAGAGGAAAGGAAGGGGAAGCAGCCTGTACCAGCACTGAGCAGGTTAGAGGCAGGAGGATTGCTGGAACCTGCAGTCTAGCCTCGAACGTCGTGATCCTCCTGCATCAGCCTCCCCAAGCCACCACGCCCGGCTAGAAAACAAACCTTTAAAAATGGAGTGTCCTTCAAAACTGCCCGTGGTGACTCCTATCAGGGGGTATCAGTATTGAGGAGGCAGTGACAAAAGAACGGCTGCCAGTCCATACTCCTAAACACCGCAAGTGTCATCCATTACTTTGGGAAGTAAGCAATTTGAAAAGCAAACTGAAGGGCAGGTGGACTGATCCTGAGGGAGCGGAATGAGCCCTACAGATCCAGATTCACTTCAGACATCTGAGTGCAGGAGGCTTCCCAGAGACGAGGACCGGGTGGGAACCGGCACCCGAACCCGGAGCCTCGCTCGTCACGAGCCCTCCGCTGTCAAGGCACAGACCGAAGACAGCGCCAGCCCTGGGCGCAGTCGCCTCGGGGACGCGAAGGGGCACCAGGGTCCCGCTGCAGCCTCTGCGGACCGAGGGGAGCGACGGCGGGGCCCGACGGAGAGCCGAACGGAGCCGAGCGGGGCCGAGCAGGGCCGAGCAGGGCCGAGCCGAGCCGAGCAGGGCCGAGTCGGGCCGAGCCAGAGAAAACCGAGCCGAGCCGAGCCGAGCCGAGCCGAGCCGAGCCGAGCCGAGCCGAGCCGAGCCGAGCCGAGCCGAGCCGAGCGAGCAGGGCAGAGGGGAACCCGGCCAAACCGAAAGCGACCCAGCCAGCCAAACTAAACCGGCGGCGTCCGTGGCGCAGACGCCTAGCTGGCGCGAGTCCTGCCCCAGCCGGTTCCAACAGCTCCTCTGCTCGTATCTCGGGACCTCGAGACCCTCAACTCACCATTTGCAAGCTTGTAGAAGTCCGGGTCCCTGCGGCGCCAGGCAGAGACGGTGACCGCTCCACGAAGGCGGGGCACCCCTGCCAACCGCCCAATCAAATCCATGCAGGGGCGGGGCGAGGCGCCCAGATCCCGCGATGGAGCCGATTCGCCCATGCTCATTGGACAGTTCACCTTGTCTTCGCTCAGACTCCGCCCCCGTGGTCTTGAGTGACGGATGAAACCAGAAAGGCTCAGAGAGGACCCTGATAGCTGAGGGCCGTCCTGCAGGACCCCATCGCCTCTGGCTGGGCGTCCTGTGTGTTAATCCTGGTGGAAGTAGGAGAGGAACATGTTTGCCACAGCTTATTCACGGCGTCCCGCAGCAGACAGTGGCGTCTTTCTGCACGGAGAAGCCTTCCCCACTTCTAATTGATAAACTTGAACCCTGAATCGCACTTGGTCGCAGCCACCGTCACGAATCCTCTTAAGCAGCTGGAAAGAAGTCCGATCCGTTGTTTTATGAATCGGTGAATGTCAAAATAATAGTCTGTGCTGGTGAGATAGCTCAGCGAGGAGAGGCGTTTCCTAACCAGTCTGACTCTGAGTTCGATCCTCTGGGACCCACATAGTGGAGAACTTATTTTTCTTCTCATATTGTCCTCTGACCTCCACGCGTGTACCGTGGCATCTGCGTGTACTCCCGTAAAAAAAAAGTGCAAAATTCAGTTTTAAGAGAGAATGTAGCCAAGCACGCTCCTAATCCTAGCACTCAGTAAACAAAAGCTGGAGGATTTCTGTGAGTTCGAGGCCAGCCTGGTCTGCACAGCAAGATCCAGGTCATTGGGACTACACAGTAAGATGGTGTGCATGTGGCTGGAGGGAGAGGAGGACGGTGTTCGCAAATGCTCTCCACAGGGCCGGCCACTGCTTTGCCTAGTGAGACATCTGCTCCCAGCGTAAAGAAAAATGATGAGCTACGATTCTGTGCAGGAGTCTCCAACCCTTAATCTTCCAGCAAACGAAAAGATCTGAGAGTTTTTCTTCGCAGAGGTAGAGTCCATGTAGGTTTTATTGCAACCACAAGGTGGCAGGAAAGAGCCGAGGACAAACCATCCTATGGTTTACACAGAGAAGATAACATTTTTTAATGAACAGTTTGAAAGTCGGAACAAAAAATAGCCAGCAAGATAGTTCAAGAGGTAAAGACACCCACTACAGAAGCCCGTGAAAAAACCAGTGTTGGCGCAAGACACCCAAGACCAAATTCTCAGCACAGAGGAGATTTGCCCCAAAGGACAAAGGTCAGGGCATCAGATCCCATTACAGACAGTTGCGAGCCACCATGTGGTTGCTGGGAATTGAACTCAGGACCTCTAGAAGATTAGTCAACGCTCTTAACGGCTGAGCCATCTCTCCGGCCCCGAGGTGTTTAATTTTAATTGGACATGTTACATAGAGCACTCAAAGGGCGCTTTGGATTGCTGGATTCCAATTGCTGACGGCTGGACCTTGGTGGTCAGCCTCAGGAAGAGGAAGTGCCCAAATAAGGAAGGGAACAGACCTTGGTGGCTAACTTTAGGAATGTAATAAAGAGGCTTTTAGCAAGGCAGGGGGGATGGGAGAGAAGGGCCAGGCCAGAAAGGGGCCTCACCACAAACAAAGCATGGATAGCAGCAGTGAGGTGCACCAGTGAGCGAGGGGCTGCTTACAGGTGAAGGAATGACTCGAAAGCATTTGTGAGAGGCTGAAGCGGCAAGTGTGGGCGGGTGCCTTTGGTGGCCCATGCCAAGGTGTGCCACTAAGAAATGATGCCACGTGACAGATCTAGTGTAAGCGGTTTACTTGGAGGGAGGAGAGTGAAAGGCCTTCTTGGAGTGGGGGCATCAGGGAGACAGAGGGGAGCACAGGAGAGGGAGGGAGATCTGGGGTCGCTGAGGGCATTTTGTATGCCTTACCCATGGGTAACATAAGCTGCCTCTAGGCCCCTGGGGCCTGGCTGGTGGAAATGTCTGATTGCTAACAAACTGCATCACCAAAGCCCACCCCAGCATGGTGTGGCCTGGTTAGCGTAGGTGTGTCACTGCGGGCCTGGGCTTTAAGAGCCTTGGCCTAGCTTCCTAGAAGCCAGTCCTCTAGCAGCCTTCAGATCGGATGAAAATATAGAACCCTTGCTGGGCGGTGATGGCGCACGCCTGTAATCCCAGCACTCTGGGAGGCAGAGGCAGGTGGATTTCTGAGTTTGAGGCCAGCCTGGTCTACAGAGTGAGTTCCAGGACAGCCAGGGCTACACAGAGAAACCCTGTCTCAAAAAAAAAAAAAAAAAAAACCTCTCAGCTCCTCCTGCTCCACGCCTGCCTGGAGGCTGCCATGCTCCTGCTGTAATGATAATGGACTGAACCTCAGAACCTGTAAGCCAGCCCCGATTAAATGTCTTCCTTATAAGAGTGGTTTCAGTCATGGTGTCTGTTCACAGCAGTAAAACCCTAACTAAGACAGTGTCTCAAAAGCTTGGAAGCAGGCAAATCAGCAAGTTGGAGAGTGTCCTTTATGGGGGGCCTTAGCTGCTCTCTGCTACTTCTAGGCTGGGTTTGTCTGAGAGACGCATTCATACACACACACACACACATACGCACACGCACTTGGGGAGGGAGGAGCCTAGTGAATCTGATCAGTTTCAGGAACTTCCTGACGCTCTTTTGAGTTACTTACTTGCCCTCTTATGAGCTTCCCTGCCAGGTGGAATGTTTCATTCTAGGGGAATCAGCGGCAATCAGTTCTGAGGACACTGTCTGAAAACATGGCTGGTGGTGCTTGTTATCTTTCTGTTCTTTCGATTTTTCCCTACCGGCTTGTTCACTGGGTCTATTTCCTGCATTCCTTGTTCATTGGGTCTATTTCCTGCACTCTTCAGCAGTATCCTTAGTTGTCTCTTGACCTGTCCTTCACTATTCTGACAGTTAGCAGAGGTCAACTCATAGCCTTGGAGACGCCTCTGGTCTAGATTTGATTTGATTTGATTTGATTTGATTTGATTTTACTTTTTGAGGCAAGAGCAAAGATTACATCTTAAAAGCAAATGCTAAGTCCATGAAACAGCTGAGATTCCAGAAGCTCCCAGAGAAATGCAAGAGCTTTCACTGTGACCTTTTAAAAATAATGTTTTATGGTGTTAGAGAGATGTCTCAACCATTAAGAGCACTAGCGATTTTTCCTAAGGACCAGAGTTCAAATCCCAGCACACACTGTTAGGAACAAGCCAAAGAAACTTATTATAAGTACTACGATTTTGTTTTCAGACTCCACTTAATCACAGGGAGAAACTGAATCCAAGGTCCCAGGCCCAGGGGAGCTGGGGACTTCCCTATCGCTGATCAGCTTCTGTTGTAAACAGTTGTCTTGAGTCCGGAGATCTCAGGGACAACACCTCCATCTTGCCTGGCAGAGTCAAACAGGTTCATGTTCCCAGGCTTCAGAACGAACACCTCCCCCACTTCTCCAAATGGTTTCTTAATCGTCTGCTGATCCTTAAAGAAATTACTGTTATCTAAACCAAGGTACGTAAGTTGTAAAACCAATTGCCTGTTGTGCCCTAACTAACTGCACGCCACTGACCTGCTCTTATGCCCCTTATCACTCTGAGCTCTGGAACTAAAGACTAAAGTCTAGGAGGATGAATTAAGGACCTTGAAGCCAGGTGCCCTGGATATGGCCCAGTCTCCAACGGGGACTCTCTCTTGCCTAACCCACAATGCCGAATATAGTTGGATAACACTACAGATCCTCCCATCTCTCCCCTCACTTTGGGTTCCCATCCCTTTTTTTTTTTTTTGGTTTTTTTCGAGACAGGGTTTCTCTATGTAGTCCTGGCTGTCCTGTAGACCAGTCTGGCCTCGAACTCAGAAATTTGCCTGCCTCTGCCTCCCAAGTGCTGGGATTAAAGGTGTGCGCCTGCTGCGCCTGCGCCTGCGCCTGCGCCTGCGCCTGCGCCTGCGCCTGCGCCTGCGCCTGCGCCTGCGCCCACCACCACCTTCCCCCCCCGCCCCCCCTCGTTCCTCCCCCCCTCCCCCCTCCCTGGGGTTCCCAACCTTTAAATATGTTGTACAATCTCCCTTTGGAGACTCAGGTCAGATCCCAAACTGGCTGCCTCCCTGTGCGCCCAGAAGAATGAAGCTCTCATTTTTAAGCTTCAGTCTCTGAAGTGAGTTTTCTTGACTTCCACCCCAACCCATCACAACCATCTGTAACTCCAGTTCCAAGGCTGTGTAGTGCCCTCTTCTGGCCACTGCGGGTACTGCACACACAGTACACAGACATGTGCAGGCACATAAACAAATCTGTAAAACTTATTTTATTACATTTGCTTATTTGCAGGTGGACACATGTGCTTCTGTACCACGTCGCTCACGGAGAGGTCAGAGGAGAATCTGTGGGACGCATTTCTCTCCTTTCTTCACGTGGGTCCCGGGAATCAAACTCGGGTTGTTAAACTGGCAGTGAGTTCTTTTGCCCTTTAAACCATCTTTCCAGCTCCAGTTCTGAGTCTTTCCTTTTGAAGATATTCAGAGAACTGGATCTGAGACTCCGCCTCCTGCTGCAGACCCAGATTAGGTCTTTCCTATGTTATGGGGTCTGCTTAGGTCCAACACAACTCAAACACCAGGTCAAAGCAGATGACAAAAGTTATTGTCATCAAGCTGCTACTGAGTGACCAGGCCCAGAGATCAGTCCCATGAGCTGAACTGCAACCCGAAGGAAAGTTGTACGGCATAGTTAAAGGATGAAGCCATCAAGCTAGGCGAGCAGGGTAGACTGTGGCGTTGTTCAATCATATTTGACAACCGGGATTGAGCAAGGGAGTTTCCACATATCAGGTTAGGCGCTGGATCCCAGGCCTGGGAACATGAACTTAGTTTGACCCTGACAGCAAGATGGAGAAGTTTTCCTTTAGATAGCTGAACTCAGACAACTGTCTCCTTATAAGTCGTCTGAAGGTGGAGATTTCTGGGAAACTCAGTTGTGTCATCTGATGTGTTTCTGAAAGCTCTCTTAATGAGAAGATGTTTTGCTGAAGCAGACACATGGGAGAATGTTTTGCTGAAGCAGACACATGGGAGGATGTTTTGCTGGAGCAGACACATGGGAGGATGTTTTGCTGAAGCAGACACGACACATGGTGTCTTTCTGGAAGCTGCCTAGAAAAGGGCATGTGATATTTTGCTAGAGCGAGTGCTTGTAAGAACACATGATTTTTGGAAAGAGTATAAATATAACCCAAGAGACAATGGAGAACATTGTGGTATTAGTTCCCCTTACCATTCTCTGCTGGTCTTCATTGGGCTTTGCTGATGATGGTCTTCGCTGACTTGCCGTATGGTATTGGTTTACTTTGCCTTCTTTGCTGATCAGCGTTTGTCATGACTTCCTAGAGAGAAATGCATCCAAGAATTTCTGGTGGTGCTCCGATGGCTTCTTGCAGCTTCCGCAGACTCGGGCCAGTTGGCAGAGCCTCAAGGTGTCCACTGAACTAAACTGCCATTGCTGATTCATGAATGGTGTTTGCAGGTGGCTTTTGCTGCTGATTCTATGAACCGAACTGCTGATATCCTGACAACAGCTAAAAGTAGAAATGCAATCACTAAGGAAAACCCAAGCTGAAATAAAACTAAAAAGGAAAAGTGAAGGATGTCAAACAAAAACCACGGAAGTATGACTCACAAACAGAGAACAGCCCATGGAAGAGAGAATCTCGGGCATTGAAAGCAGTAAAAGAAATGGATAAATCTGAAGTGAAAACTTCTGGTTTCTTTGGTAAGTCAGTTAAGTCAAATGAAGTTTTGCTGGGGCACATGGGTGAAAGGATGTTTTGCTATAGCAGACACGTGAAAGGACATTTGATGTTTAGAAAGAATATGTGTGACCCCACGGGAGCGTGAGCATTGGTTTTCTTTGCTCCATCTTGCTATTCCACTATTCTTCGCTGACCGCACGCATGCGTTGGTTCACCTTACACTGCATTGTTGGGCTTCACTTGTGGTAATGTCACAGAAATAAACTCAACAAAGAACTTATCCTGAGGTCCCTGCGGCTTCTTGCCACTGCTTCGGACTTGGGCCAATGGACAAGCCTTGTGGTTTCTTCTGGATTGAACTGGCTGATTCATGCGTGCTATCTGCCAAGTGGACTGGTCTGCAGCTGCTGATTCGTGTTTGGTGTTTGCTAGTGGACCAGATGGAGAACAATGAAGATTGGAATTGCCCCCAAAGAACTATTTCTAAACAGACCCACTTCCCCCATGTCCTAATTACCTTTCTTTTCCATTACCTCTGGTGGGTGGTGGACTAGAGGGGAGGTTGACCCCCTATTAAAGTAGGTTGAGAAAAAATGTATGCCTACATAAATCTGTCAAAGAAAATGTTAAATATATTTTTAAAAATCCAGACAGAAAACATCCAGGAAAATTTGGAACTCTATTAAAAGACCAAATCTATGCTATGAGTAATAGGGATAAAGAAAGGAGAAGAAATACAGGTCAAAGGGATAGGAAATATTTGTAACAAGAAAAATCATAGACCTAAATGTACAGAATATAAAAAGAATAGCAAAAGCTTCCAGGAGAAAATACCAGGTACATCTGAAGGCAGACCTATTAGAATAACACCTGACTTCTCAACAGAAATTCTGAAAGCCAGAAGGGTCTGGATAGACAGATGTTCTACAAACACTGAAAGATCACAGATGTCAGGCCAGACTACTATATCCAGCAAAACTTTCAATCGCAATCAAGAAGGAAAGAAAATTATTCCATCATCAAATCAAATTTAAGCAATTTATTTCTACCTATCCAGCTCTACAGAAGGCATTAGAAAGGAAACTTCGGTCTGAAGAGGCTAGCCACACCCAAGAAGTCACAAGAAATAAATAATCCCAGAACGGTAAATCAAAAGAGGGGGGACATACCATAATAACAAAATAACACCAATCAATGAACTGTTCATTGATTTCTCCCAACATTAGTGATCCCAAGACCCCAATAAAAAGACACAGACAACAGAGTGGAATCGATAAAAAGGATCTATGCTCCCGCTGCATCTAAGAGTACACGTTACCACCAAGGATCAGTATCACCCTAGAGTAAAAGGACAGAAAAGGAAATTTCAAGCATATGGGCCCAAGAAGCCAGCTGATGTAGTCATTTTAATATCTGACAAAATAGACTTCAAGTCAAAACTAATTAGAAGAGATAAGGAAGGACACTACTTATTCATCTAAAGGAAAAATCCATCAAGAAAATATTAAAATTCTAAACATTTATTCACCAATAAATTTGGAGAGAAGATCCAAATGCAAGGGTACACCCAAGTTTATAAAATAAACACTACAATTTGCTACAGTAAAACAACATATCAATCCTCGTATAATGATAGTAGATTGAGGTAAAACTTCTGGTTTCTTTGGAAACTCAGCTGTGTCATGTGATATTTTTCTGGAAGCTGTCTTGTGAGAAGACGTTTTGCTGAAGCAGACACGTGAGAGGGTGTGTGATGTTTTGCTTGATGCTTGAGAGGGTATGTGATTTTTTTTTTAAAGATTTATTTATTTATTATATGTGAGTACACTGTAGCTGTCTTCAGACACCAGAAGAGGGAGTCAGATCTTGTTATAGATGGTTGTGAGCCACCATGTGGTTGCTGGGATTTAAACTCAGAACCTCTGGAAGAGCAATCAGTGCTCTTAATCACTGAGCCATCTCTCCAGCCCGGGTGTGTGATTTTTGGAGAGAGTGTAAGTAGAACCCCACGGACAGTGCAAGGCTGCTCTTGCATTGCTATTCCTTGCAACGCTTCACTGGTTTTTACTGGTCTTCACTTCATAGGAAGAACTTCTCATAGTATTCTGGCTGATGCTTGCCATTTGGGTTGACTGAAACCTATTCAGCAGAGCCTGGCAGATTCTACTGAATCCAGCTGCTGCTACTGACTTGTGTTTGGTGTTTGCCATTGGACTGGACTGCTGGTATCCTGACCACGAAGAGTGGATTCACCCCAGTGAACTACCTACTTCTAAACAGGTCCACAACCCCCTTTTCCTATAAGCCTTCTTCCCCCACCTCTGGTTGGTGGGCTACAAGGGAAGTTGAAGTCATAAAGTAGGTTTAGGAAAATCTAAGCCAGCAGCAGATGACTTCAGTACCAGACTCTCCAACGGCAGGCCATACAAACGCTGTGGAGAGAAGTGCTAGAGTTAAACTTTCTTCTCAGCAGCCGGTGGAACTTTCTCCAAACTTAACCACAAAGCAGGTCCCAACAGATACAAAGTAACTGAAATAACCCATGCATCCTGTCATCACGATGGGTTAAGGCAGTATGTCAACAACAGAAAGTACACAAACTGAGTGACTCTCAGTGCAAATTAATCAAAACAGAAATCATGAAAAAATTAAAATCTTTTTAGGATTGGATGAAAATGAAATTACAGCGTACAAAAATCTATGGGACACAGTGAAGGTGGTTCTAAGAGGCAAGTTCAGAGCACTAAGTGCCTACATCAAGAAAACAAAACAAAACTAGAGAGACCTCATATTAGTAAGTTGACAGCGCACTGAAAGCTCTAGAACGAACGAATGAAGGAATATTGTCCAAAAGAAAAGGTGGCAAGAAATGATCAAGCTTGGGCTGAAGTCAATGAAAGGGAAAAAAACTAACAAACAAAAGGATACAAAGAATCAATGATACAGAGCATTCTTCTCTGAGAAGATCGGTAAGCTTAAGAAACCCTTAGCCAAAGTAACCAAAAGACAAAGAGAGTATATGCATTAAGATTAGAGATGTAAAGAGTTACAAAAATACCCTCCAAAAATCCAGAGAATCTTAAAGAACATACTTTTTAAAAATCTATATGCTACCAAATTGGAAATTCCTAAAAGAAATGGATTAATTTATCTCTGTTTGTGTGTGTGTGTGTTCCACCAAAGTAAAGATCAGATAAGCAATTTAAACAGATGTATAACCCCTAGTGAAATAAAAGTAATAAACAAAAGCCCAGGCCCAGATGAATTCAGCGTAGAATTCTACCAGACCTTCAAAGAACACCGATACTGCTCAAATTATTCCACAAAAATAGAAAGGAAAATTTTCTAATTCTTTTTATAAGGACACTAATACATTGATCGCAAAATTACACAAAGACACAGCAACAACAACAAAAAGTTACAGACCGATATCCCTTATGTCCATAGATGGAATAATTCCCAATAAAATACTTGTAAACCAAGTCCAAGAACACATAGAAATATCATCCACCATAATCAAACAGGCTTAGTCCTAGTGATGCGGGGATGGTTTAACACACACAACTCAATAAATGTATTCCTCCATATATACAGACTGAAACACAAAAGCCACATGATCACCTCATTAGATACAGAAAACATCTTTGACATAATAATGAAAGTCCTGGAGAGACTAAAGGTACAAGGCACATACCTCAGCACAATGAAGGCTGTTGACAGCAAGCCAGTCATTACCAAGCTGCACTTAAAGCATTTCCACTAAAATCAGGAACAGTATAAGGCTGCTCACTCTCTCATAACTATTCAGTATAGCACTGGATGTCTTAGCTAGAACATTAAGACAACTAAAGGAGGTCAAGGGATACAAATCGGAAAGGGAGAAGTCAAAATATGTTTATTGGCAGCTGATATGATTTTATACATGAGTGACCCCAAAAATTCTACCAGGAAACTCCTTCAACCGATAAACACTTTTCAGCATGATAACATTATACAAAATTAACATACAAACATCAGTACCCCTCCTAAATACAAATAACAAAATACTTAAAAAGAAATCAGGGAAGTAGTACTTTTCACAATACCCTGCAAGTGAAAGACTTGTATAATAAAACACTTAATACATTGAAGAAAGAAATTGAAGAAGACACTAGAAGGTGAAAAGATTTCCTATGCTCATGGATCAGTAGGGTTAATTTTGTGAAGATGGCCATCATACCAAGAGCTATCTACAGATTCAAGATAATCCCCATCAAAATTCCAACAGAATTCTTCACAGAAGTTGAAATGATAATATTTAGCTTCATATTAAAACACAAAAATCCAGGACCCAGGATAGCTAAAACAATCCTTAATAATAAAAGAACTGCAGAGATTGTGCCACCCCCAATTTCAAGTTGTGGTACAGACCCATGGTAATAAAAACAACATGGTATTGGCATAAAAACAGAATTGTTGATCAGTGAAACCAAATTGAAAACCCGATATAAGTCCACACATCTATAAGGACCCGATTTTTGTCAACAAAGCCAACAATACACACTGGGAAAAAAAACCCAGCAACTTCAAAAACAGTTGATCAGACTAGACAGCTGGTATAGAAGAATCCAAATAGATCCACACTTATCACCCTACACATAACTCAACTACAGATGAATTAAAGATCTCAACATAAGGCCAGATACACTGAATCTGATAGAAGAGAAACTTGGGAGTCAGCGTGAATTCACAAGCACAGGAAGCGACTTCCTAAACGGGACACCAACAGTGCAGGCACCAACAGTGAACACATGACATCGTTGTCAGTTGTCAGAAGCTATGATAGGACAAGCTCAGAACTAGCAGGTGACTGATCTTCCTGAGATGGTCTGCCTGGGACTATAATCCATGACAGATTTGCTCCTATAGGCAAGGCCCAGGAGAAAATCATTCTAGGAGAGATTCCTGTATTAATATGCTTTTCCCGCTATTATTAAACATACACGACAATCACTAGGTATTAATCTACTCTTTTGAGCAGATCTCTGCAGATCCACAAAGATATACTGTCTTGTAGTGATGCTATATAGGAAAATTATATCAGTGAGTATTAAGCTCTTATATAGTGGGACTCATATTAGGTCCTTTCTGATAGTCAACACTGCAATGAGAACTCTGCCAGTCTCCCAAATGTCACCAGTTAGTTAATTGCCTCTTAGTAACCAGACTTTCTCTTACTCAGAGTACATTCCAAGAGGTTGCAAAACAATTAACCAAAGGTCATAAAAAGGGAACTAATGATTTATTATAGGTGCTAGGACAGAAAATAAAATATTGACTGGGTTTATCTATATAAAACTTCACTAATAACTACTTGTGGTTTTTTTGACCTTCAGTGAACCTATGGAGCCGTGACAGGTGATGGATGTTTACTCCTGATGGCTATGTATGTAAACATTCTCTGTTGTAAACTGCTATTTCAATTTATGACTTGATTTTATGTTATGAACTTCAGGTGAACTTTTTAACATGTGATCATGTATTCTGAAAAATGTTTAAGTGCTGAGGACAAAGAGAAAAAGTCAGAACTGAACTGAGGGGAACTTTTTTGGACAGAACACTTCTTAGACAACAAGCAGAAGAGAAAAAGAAATTTCCCTTGCCCCACTGAGGACATTTCTGGGTTTCCCCCTTTTCTTAAATAGCTCTCATAAGAAACTTTTTACAACTTAGTAATAAATGACACATTTCAAAGTGTCCTGTGACTTCAAACTAGCAGACTGAAAGTTAGAGCCGCAAAATTCCTGCTGAGATAGAACAAAGACCACAATACTTAATCAGCCACCCCACCCCACCCCACCCCACCCCACCCTCCACCCCTGTCAGGCTACAGGTGTCAGTCACCTAAGCCAGCAGCTTTTTACCCTCAGAAAGAGCAAGAAAGTTTTTAGGACTTTTTAGAAGTTATCTGTGCCCCATCTCTACCCTTTCCAGGCCGGGAGGCTCCCAGCACATTGTGAAGCTGCGATGTGGAAAAGGACCCCATCATTCAGGCAAAACGTCAGGATACGGAATGGGAAACGGCCTTTATTAATTATACATCTGGCAGAAGGCTAGTATCAGATGACAGCTCACCCTGTCAATGCGGGTGAAGGGAGAACACATCCATTGCTGGGAGAACTGCAAGCTTGTATAACTGCGGTGGAAATCGGTGTAGTGGTTCCCCGAGAAGCTGGGAATCAATTGTCTCAAGATCTAGCTATACCACTCTGGGACGTGTGCCCAAGAGAATGGATATCCTACTACAGTGACCCATGTTCACCGCTGATCTGTTCATGATATCCAGAAATTACAGCCAAGATGTCCATCAGCTAGTGAATGGATAGCGGCAACGTGATACATTTACACAATGAAATATTATTCAGCTGTTAAGAAAAATGAAATTGGGGCTGGAGAGATGGCTCAGTGGTTAAGAGCAGTGACTGCTCTTCCAGAGGTCCTGAGTTCAATTCCGAGCAATCACATGGTGGCTCACAACCTGCTGTATGGGATCCGATGCCCTCTTCTGAGGTGTCTGATGACACACATATTGCCATACATAAAATAAATAAATAAATCTTTTAAAAAAATATTAAAATAGCCGGGCGGTGGTGGCGCACGCCTTTAATCCCAGCACTTGGGAGGCAAAGGCAGGCGAATTTCTGAGTTCGAGGCCAGCCTGGTCTACAGAGTGAGTTCCAGGACAGCCAGGGCTACACAGAGAAACTCTGTCTCAAAAAACCAAAAAAAAAAAAAATTACAAAATTCACAGGTAAATGGGTGGAACTAGAAAAACAATCAAACAAACAAGCATCCCGAATGAGTAACCCAGACCCCAAAACAGGTGTTTCACATTTTCTTTTATGCATGCATGAGCTTTTAAGTCTTGCTATGTGTGCTGTGATTTGTAAACCACAGAATTTAGGCACAGAGTAAGGAACTAAGAGGGAGGAGAGGCTCCTCGGAGGAAGGGGAAATAGAATGTACAGTTATGGGCGGAGGGAGTGGAGGCGGGAGGGAAGCCCCTCGGAAGGGTTGTGGCAGTTTGCGTGTCCGTCGCTGGGACAAACTCCGAGCAGAACCAGCTGGGGAAGGACAGGGTTTATTCGGCTCCTCATCAGGAGACGCAGAGCGGGGCTGGAACCGCCAGGCCAGAGCTGAACAGGAGCCGGGAAGGGGCGCCGCCGCTCTGTCCTGCGCGGCTGCCTTTTTGTACAGGCCCAGCCCACTGGCCTAGGGGTGGTGCCACGCCCTGCGGACGCGCCCTCCTCCATCAACTAGAAATCCAGAAAACGATGTCCAGATGCACACACAGGCCAAGCTGATGGGGGCCATGCCTCAGCCAAGTTCCCTCTTCCCATGCTTGTCAGGTTGCCGATGCTAACTCTAAAGACAGGGATTTACTGTTACACACTTAGTAATGCTGTCACTCGAGGAAAATATTCAGCTTTTATAAAACGAGGAAATTTTAAAATATTTTTAAAAGATTTATATATTTATCTTTTTTGTATGCTTGTGCGCCTGAGTGTATGCATGTGCATTACATGTGAATGCAGGAGCGCCCGAGGTCAGGTCCCCAGGACTGTAGTTACAGGCAGTTGTGCGTCACCAGCTTGGGTCCAGGAAACTGAACCCAGGTCCTCTGCAAAAACTGCAAGTGCACAGGGCAGTGGTGGCGCACGCCTGTAATCCCAGCGCTTTGGAAGGCAGAGGCAGGCGGATTTCTGAGTTCGAGGCCAGCCTGGTCTACAGAGTGAGTTCCAGGATATCCAGGACTACACAGAGAAACCCTGTCTCGAAAAAAAAAACATAATAATAAAAACCGCAAATGTTCTTAATGGCTGAGGCGTCTCTCCAGCTCCCTGGTCCCCCAACCCTGCCACAAGCTAAATAAATCAATAAATTATTAATGGGAATTTGCCTTCCAGAATAAACTGTGATATCTGGGGTAGGGCCTCATCCACTCTTCCTGCTTCTCTTCTTACCCTGTCACGGGGCTGAGCACACAGATTCTGCTCTAACCTTCAGCCAGAGCCGAGGATGTGTTGTCGCCTTTTTTGTAGTCCAAACCCTCTGGCCTGGGGATGATACTGCCCACAAGAGGGCGCTAGCTCCCTTCCTCTGCTAGGAAATGGCGCAACGCAGTTTGCAGGAAGATTTTTGTCTGCTTGAGGTTGTTTTAGTCTTGCTATATAGCCCAGATCGGCTTCAAACTCAGCAATCCTCCTGTCTCAGCTTCCCCAGATCTGAGATTGCAGGCATGAGCCTCCATGCCTGTGGCCTTGGTGAGGTCCGATATATAAACAGAAATAACGGGTGCTGGGTGTAAGGCTGACACGGTCCGCTTGGCTTCCCTAAAGTCCTCCTCATGGGTTTCCTCATTATTCTGCTTTATAGTTTATCCTTTCTCTCTTCAAAATTATTCTTAAGATTTGTTTCTTTTTTATGTATTCGGGTACGTGTACGGGTATATGTATTGCCCGTGTGCATGTCTGTGAACCACACATACACCTAGCACTCGGGGATGACAACAGAGGGCGTCAGATCCCCTCCGTCTGGTGTTAGGGATGCTTGTGAGCTGCTGTGTGAATGCTGGGAATTGAACCTGGGTCTTCTCAAAGAGAAGCCAGTGCTCTTAACCACTGTCACATCTCTCCAGCCCCAGGTTTTATTTTCAGTGAGTAGCTTCTTATCAAGTCTGCTCACTTAAGCCTGTAATCCCGGGGCAAGAGGTTCAAAGGTCATCCTTGATTACATAAGGAGTTGGAGGCTAGCGTGAGCTACATGAGAACATGCCCCCTCCCAAGAGTTTATTCTAGAAGAGTACATAAAATTCACGTGCATATGGAGAGACTTTAAAAACTACTGGAAATAGCCGGGCAGTGGTGGTGCACGCCTGTAATCCCAGCACTTGGGAGGCAGAGGCAGGCGGATTTCTGAGTTCGTGGCCAGCCTGGTCTACAGAGTGAGTTCCAGGACAGCCAGGGCTACACAGAGAAACCCTGTCTCGAAAAAACCAAAACCAAAATCAAAAAAGGAGCTTCCTACAGACACCCCCAGGACTCACTCACTAACGAGACGTGTTTGCCGGATAACCAGTTACATACAATAACAGATTAAATACAATAACCAATGCATATAAGGAGGCACAAATACATTTTTTTCTGGAGAGATGGGAGATGTCTTTGTCAACGGAGTGTTTATTATACATGAACTTGAGCTGGACCCCAGAGCACAGGAGAGGGCTATAAGATGGCCCCACCCACAAAGGCAAGGCTTTTGACACCAATCTTTGACAACTGGAGTTCCATCTGTGGGACCTACACGGTGAAAGAAGAAAACTGTCTCTGGAGGTTGCCCATCAAGTCCCACACACATGCTGTGATGTGTGAAGACACAAACAAGTACATGGACACTCAAAAATAAGTTTAAGAGATTTTGGTTTCTAAGTGTGTGTGTGTGTGTGTGTGTGTGTGTGTTCCCCAGAATTTAATGTACATCACACACACACACACACACACACACAGTATCCATGAGTGTCAGAAGCAGACGTGAGATCCCCTGGAGCTGAAGTTACACAGTTGTGAGCCGCAGTGTGCAAGTCGACGAACCCTAATCACTCACTTATTTAAATAGTTAAAGGAGCAGTTAGGAGCCTGTTACAGAGGGCCCAAGTTTGGTTCCCAGAGCCCTGCTGGGTGGCTGGCCACTGTTGTGATTCCAGCTTCAAGAGACCAGATGATGCCGGGCGGTGGTGGCACACACCTTTAATTCCAGCACTTGGGAGGCAGAGGCAGGAGGATTTCTGAGTTCGAGGCCAGCCTGGTCTACAGAGTGAGTTCCAGGACAGCCAGGGCTACACAGAGAAATCCTGTCTTGGGGGAAAAAAAAGGAGAGAGACCAGATGACTGCTTATGGACTTATATGTATGTAGTTCCATCCACACACATACACAATATGCATAATATAAAATAAATATTGAAATAATAGTAACATGGACATGGTGGGACATTGTAGTGGTGCCCTTCCATGTGCCTCACCAGGGATGTGGGGACAGCAAAGGTCCCAGGGGCTCACTGACCCACAGTTTGTCTTAATTCCATGTGGCTCTCAGTGGGAGGAGCAGAGCCAGCCCCTGTCACTAAAGCTGTGGTGGCAGTACGTCCCGTGTGGACCCGTGTGGACCGGTGTCACCGCCTCAGGCTGAAGACCTTGTTGGCCAGAATGCAGGGTGGGGGTGGAGGTGGGGGTGGAGGTGGGGGTCCTGGGAGCGGGCGCCAGATAGGAAAGATGCAGAACTGGGGTAAGTGTCCAGAACTGGAGGCTGAAGAGCTGTCCGCCAGGACAGGCACACGGGGGTGACTGCCAGCTTCACGCGTGGGGGAACCTGTGAAGGTGCGCGTGAAGCAAACTCGAGTTCAATGGCTTTAGTTTTCTGGGAGTTTTTCTCTCTAATTTACATTTATGTATGTATGTATGTATGTATGTATGTATGCATGCATGTGTATTTTAAGTGTGTATGTGTGTGTGTGCCACAATGCCCATATGGAGGTCAGAGGAAATTTTGCAAGAGTAATTTTTCCTTCTACCACAAGACTTGGAACTAAGGTGTCAGATTCGGCAGCAAACACTTTTCATGAGCCATGTTGCCCGCCCGCGTGCCCGCCTGCCCGCCTGCGTGCCTGCCTCTTTTTTCCTTTCTTCCTTCTCTGTCTCTGTCTCTGTCTCTCTCCCTCTCTCTCTCTCCCCCTCTCTCTCACGATGTATCCCTGGCTAGCCTGCCATTATGTAAACCAAGCTGGCCTCAAACTCACAGAGATCCTCCTGACTCTGCTCCCAAGCCCTGGAATCAAAGGGTCAAAGGCATGCAGCGCCATGCCTAGCCTCTTTAGTGTTTTGAAACAATATGTCAAGTAGCCCAGGCTGGCCTTGAATCGGGAGGGGATAACCTTGATGTCCTGCCTTCCCTGCCTCTACCTACTCAACAGTGGGGTGGCAGTTTATAGCACCCCTCCAGGCTTGCCTGGCTCTACTGTAGGTTACCTCGGAGGCCTGTCCCGTGTTGCTCCTGAGTCTAATCTTTAAAGATTTATTTATTTTATGTATACAAGCACACAGTCGCTCTCTTAGACACCCCAGAAGAGGGCATCGGATTCCATGACAGATGGTTGTGAGCCACCATGTGGTTGCTGGGATTTGAACTCAGGGCCTTTGGAAGAGCAGCCAGTGCTCTTAACTGCTTTGTCCCTCCCGCTCCCACCTAGGACTCAGGGTTTACTCTTTAGAGCAAATCTGGATTATCAAATTGATTGCAGTTCCGACGATGGCCACGTGGGGCAGCAGTGGGCAGCCCAAAGCTTCAATTAACAGGAACTCCAGCTGCTCAATTCCACCTCTAAATTCCCTTTACTAGGGAGGGACTGAAGGAGGGAAGGAAAGAGGGAAGGAAGATGACAGTTCAGAGCGAGAGAGGCTGCTCAGCGTGTTCGGGGCCCCGAGTCCCATCTCCAGTACTGGAAAAATGAAAACAGACAACGACAATAACAGAAAACATGAATGGCCGAGCTTTAGGGCAGAAGCAGGGGGATTCTGAGCTTCAGGACAACCAGACTTTATCTCCATAAAATAATCTACAACTGAACGAATAAAATAAAATACACCTTTGAAGACAGTTTTCTTCAAGCTTTTTTTTGGGGGGGAGGGGCTGAGATGCATATCTTCTTCTTCTTCTTCTTCTTTTTTTTTTTTTTTTGGTTTTTTGGATTTGGTTTTTTGAGACAGGGTTTCTCTGTATAGCCCTGGCTGTCCTGGAACTCACTCTGTAGACCAGGCTGGCCTCGAACTCAGAACTCTGCCTGCTTCTGCCTCCCAAGTGCTGGGATTACAGGCATGTGCTACCACCGCCCGGTTTTTCTTCAAGCCTTTAGTTAAAATGGAAACAACTCTGTGGCTTCTGTGCCGAGCTGGGTAGGGTCTTACTTTCCAGAAAGCCATCAGATTAGCATCTGGGCCTACTCACTCTAGAGAGTGGAGTGGGGGGAGTGGGAGGTGACAATTGTCTGTCATCTCATCACGCCGGGAGGCAGAAACAGGAAGATTAGGAGTTTAAGGTGAGCCGGGCGGTGGTGGCGCACGCCTGTAATCCCAGCACTCTGGGAGGCAGAGGCAGGCAGATTTCTGAGTTCGAGGCCAGCCTGGTCTACAGAATGAGTTCCAGGACAGCCAGGGCTACACAGAGAAACCCTGTCTCGGAAAAAAAAAAAAAAAAAACAAACAAACAAAAAAAAAAAAGGAGTTTAAGGTGAGCCTCAGCTACATAGTAAGTTTGAGGTCAGCCTGGGGAACATGAGAGTGGGAAAGCAAGTGAAAGACTTCTTAGAATCCAGCCAAGCTGGCAGGAGGCAGCAGACCCCAGTCAAAGGGTGAAGGCTATTCTTGACAGTCAACTTGATTGACAGTCTGTAAGGGTCCAAAATTGCTGGAAGAAGACCCCAGACTCAGAAGGTTTGCAAAGACAAAGTGTTTATTCTGCAGAAGATCCAGCACGCAAGGATTACCAAATAGCAACCTGCACAGAGACTTTTCAGTCCCTTTTATAACGGGACTGCTTAATTGCTTCTGAGATAAGAACAGGCTTATAAAACATTCCAAGGGTTTACAGAAATCATTAACTGAAGGTCATAAAGAAGATATGCAGCAGGGCAGGGGTGGTGCACGCCTGTAATCCCAGCACTCTGGGAGGCAGAGGCAGAGGGATTTCTGAGTTCGAGGCCAGCCTGGTCTACAGAGTGAGTTCCAGGACAGCCAGGGCTACACAGAGAAACCCTGTCTGGGGAAAAAAAAAAGTCGACTAGGTTTATCTAAGAAAACTTTAAGGATGGTTTAGTTACAGTCTAAAACTTTTCCTTGGCCCTGCAAACCAGTAACAAACGGAGAGCGTTCAGGCAGATCGTCGCGTCCTGTGTGTGCCACTTAGGTGCTTGCTGTCAGGACCTCAGATCCAGCTTATGACTGATGTGCTGACTCAGCGAGCTTTTCTAACCATGTGAACCCAGGCTCTGAGAGTCCTGCAAGTACTGAGAACACGCGGCAGAGGTGCACAGTTCCCCCACCGCCTGGCAGGCCAGCCTGAGGCTTTACCTAGCCTCACCCCCCCCCCCAGTCCCCTTACCCCCCCCCCCCCCCCCCGCTGCGTCCGTCCCTTTGAGGTGCTAGCAGGAGGCTTCGGAAGCCAGCCTTAAAGTGACTCAGTCAGGCGGGCCAGCTGCAGAACTGCAGACGAGGCAGAGAACCTTTCACCCAGAATAGAGAGCAAATAATGGTCCACGGCCTAGTTTCCGAGAGGAGATAAAATGGGATATGAAAAATGAACTCCCCAGGTGAAGCTGATGACTCCTCTGGACCAACCTGTGCTTTCAGGAAGTGTTACCAGAGGGGGTTAACCTTCTGTCACCTGGATGGGTGGTGCCTTCCTGCAGGTGGCCCAGACCTGGAAAGCTGCCCCACCCCCACCCCCTGCCTCTCTTTCCTTTGAGTGCCTCTGTTGCTGCTGCTGTCACTGCCACGTCTGCCGTCCTTCTCTGACACTGGAACCCAACCTTGTCCACCTCCCACAGGCCAGCGGCTGCCCAGGAATCCAACACAAGTCTGGGACTTCTGAGGCGTCCGGCCTTGTGCCCTGAAGCTGCTACCAGGTTCCCAGCCTCCCCGGAGGGAGAGTGAGCCGGCCACTGTTGCCGCAGCAAGCCCCGTCGTGTGAGCCGCTAGAATCCGGCTTGGGTGTTCTTATTTTACTTTTTAAGATTTATTTTCTGTTTATGAGTGTTTGGCAGCCTCTATGTATGTATGTGTACCGCGTGTGAACCCGGAGGGCAGAGGAGAGCATCAGATCCCCTGGGACTGGGGTTCCAGACAGTTGTGAGCCACCATAAACTCAGCCTTCTGGAAGAACAGCCCGTGCTCTAACCACTGAGCCATCTCTTCAGCTATGAAATCCCTTACACACACACACACACACACACACACACACACACCCTTCAGTTCTGCTCCCCTAGAGAACCTTTGTGAGGAAGGAGTTTAGGAGAGCCCAGTACGCTGCAAACTCAGGCTTGATGGAGGATAGAGAGAACAGATTGTACAAAAGGCTTTGCTTCCTCCTGTCACGTGCCAAAGACACATGTGCGCCCCCGATAGACGCTAGAGGCACCGCCAGAGAGACCACAGTTAAAATGGAGTGCTGTCCATTCTTATCCCTATAATCCCAGCCAGGAGGATCAGAAGGTGGTCATCCTCAGCTGTACAAAGTTCCAGGCTAGCCTGGGCTATGTGAAACTCTGTCTCAGGTACCAAAAACACAAACAAGAAACCAAACCTACAGGCAGGAAAAGTTATCTTGAGACAGCCACACAGGTGGAGAGATGGGGGGGTGGGGGGCAGGGAGGGAAAGAAGATAACCGTCCCTGGTCAGGCGTTGATAACGTGCTACCGAATAGCTGAATAGCTACGGCAAGAAGATAAGCCCAGGGACTCGGGTGTGGCTCATTGGTAGATGGAGAGACCCTAGGTCCACGGCCAGCACTCGTTAGGGGAGGGCAGAGAAGGGAGAGAAAGAAAGAAAGTCAAGGGAGTTACAGGGCTGGAACCCTGGAGCGCCTCTGAAGAAGGAAGAGCCTTCAAGTAGGTGAATCACTGAAGGCAAAGGCCCTAAGGTCAGAGGCCAGAGGTCAGCAGCTCCCTAGAAGGTGAGTCAGAGAAGCCAGGATGAGAGGACTTGGGAAAAAGACAGGGCGGGAGGGGGAAGGGAGCAGATACAGCTGGAGAGGATGCAGGGTGGGGAGCATTCGATGGGGAGCTGGCTTGGTTGCTCTTCCTGTGCTCCTGGCGCTAGGGAGGTGGAGGCAGGAAGATCAGGAGTTCAAGGCCAGCCTCTGCTATCTAGTGAGTTTAAATCCAATTCAGGTCATTAAAGTTAAAAACAAAAAGACAGGGCTGGAGAGATGGCTCAGAGCGATTGCTCTTCCAGAGGTCCTGAGTTCAATTCCCAGCAACCACCTGGTGGCTCACAACCATCTATAGTGGGCATCCGATGCCTTCTTCTTCTTGTGTGTCTGAAGACAGCTACAGTGTGTACTCACATACATGAAATAAATAGATAACTTAAAAATAAGACAGTTATGAAGCGGTTCCCTGTTTTTCTCTGAAGGCAAATTAAAGCACAGAAAAATGAATAGACGTTGGGCCAGCTGGGCCTCGATGGTACACGCCTGTTGTCTGAGCTCCTGGAAGGCTGAAGTCAGGAGGATGGCTTGAGGCCAGGAGGTCCAGGGCAGCCTGGACTAACGACAAATCCTAATCTCAAAAACTTCATGTAAAGTCCAATAAGCAGAGCACAGCAGGGAGCACGACTTTGGTCCCACGCCAAGCTCTGGATGTCCGAGGCCAGCCGGGTCTACCCAGCGAGTTCCTGTGACGGACACTGCCTAAAACCAAACAACCAACCAACCAAGCAAACAACAACTAGGCTTTGTGACTCAGACCTATAATCCCAGTGCTCTGGAGCGCCAGGAGTTCAAGGCCATCCTGAACTACACAGGGAGAGAGGCCGGCCTGGTCCCTAGAATGTCTGTGGATTTTCCCAGCTTTCCACACGCATCCTTTGGCGGCCGTGAGTTCCCACTGCACTCAGGCCCCACAGCTCTCGGCTCTCCTCAGGCTCTGGCTCTGTGGCTGACATTGGCTGGAGCTCGTAGGCCTCTAACTTCCGCCTTCCCGGCGCTGGGATCCCAGGTGTGGCCACCACGCCCAGCTCGGGTCTGTGCCCATCTGTTTCGTCAGTGCACGTACTGCATGTGTAGGTGTGTGCACAGGACTCGGAGGCCTGTTCTATCCGTCCTTCCATCATCTTTGCCAACGAGCACTGTCACACACAGAGCCCTCTCACCAGCCCCATCGCATCGGTGGCAGCTGTGGAGTTCAGGGAGAGGTGCACCGGGAGGAGGGGTTAGGATATGTGGGGAGGAGGGGGAGGAGGGCTGGGGTGGGGGAGCTCACACATTAGCTCAAAGCCACATGATGTCATTGAGACATCAGACGAAGACTTCCCTCAGTGGGTGTGGGTGTGGGTGTGGGTGTGCACCTGCCCCCTTCTCCTTCAGAATTTTTGTTTTGTTTTGTTTTTGAGACAGGGTTTCTCTGTGTGGCCCTGGCTGTCCTGGAACTCACTCTGTAGACCAGGCTGTCCTGGAACTCAGAAATCTGCCTGCCTCTGCCTCCCAAGTGCTGGGATTAAAGTTATGCACCACCACTGCCAAGCCAGAATTTTTTTAATTTTAATATTTGTGTGCATGATAGATGTATGGGCTCACGTGGACATTATGGAGACACTATGGTGGTCAGCCAGCCATAATGGTCTCTAATCCCAGCACTCTAGAAGCAGAGGCAGACATAGCTCTGTGAGTTCAAGGGCAGCCTGATCTACCTATGCAGTTCCAGAACAGCTGGAGCTACACAGTAAGACACTGTCTTAAAAAACAAACAAAAACAAAAACAAAAAAAAATTTTTTTGGGGGGGGGGATTTGGTTTTTTTCGAGACAGGGTTTCTCTGTGTAGCCCTGGCTGTCCTGGAACTCACTCTGTAGACCAGGCTGGCCTCGAACTCAGAAATCCGCCTGCCTCTGCCTCCCAAGTGCTGGGATTAAAGGCGCGCGCCACCACTGCCCTGCTCAAAAACAAAATTAAACCTGTAGTGATCAGAAGATAACTTTGGTTTTCTCCCTCCACTCTGATGTGGGTTCCAGGGACAATTTCAGGCTCCACGGCAAGAGCCTTTCCAATTCTATCTGCTTCCATGTCTTTGTGTGATTGTGAACATGTGTGTGTGTGTGTGTATCCCAGTGAATTTCCTTAGGCTTGCTTACAGGAGCATGGAAACCTCACCACAGAAGAAACTGCCTCTCCATCCTCCAGCACCTGTTAACCACCAGGTTCTCTAGGAGTATGTAGATTGATTGATTTTCACTTGTGCGTGTGCCTGTGAGCGTTGACCTGCTCGTAAGTGCGGGTGCCTGCAGAGGCCAGCAGAGGGTGTCCGTTGACCTGGAGCTGGAGTTACAGGCAGTTGTGGACAGCCTGACATGTGTCCTGTGAACCAAACCTGGTCCTCCGTGAGAGCCTTACAGTCCTGAGTGCCCCCGGGTTATATGAATGATAACCACTGGTGGATCTTTCTGCTCCCTGGGATTATGTTCTTTTTTGGGGGAAGGGTATTTTTTAGGCAGGCTCTCACACTTTAGCCCAGGCTGACCCAGTACTCACTACAATCCTCTTTGCCATCAACAGACATGATCTGCCACACCAGGACTCTTTGAATCTTTATTGCATTTCCTTACTTTCTTATTACTGGGAGGGCAACGACCCTCATGTGGCGGTCAGAGGACAGAGCTGGTTCTCTCCTTCTACCTCATGGGACTCAGGCTCTCGAGATTTGCCAGAAAGCGCCATTCTGAGCCATCTTGAAGGCCTATCACCAGTCTTTATTCTTTGGGATCCCTTTGTTGTTTGGGTTTAGCTTTTGTTTTTAGAGGCAGGTTTGCTCTGTGTAGCCGCGGATATCCTGAAACTTGCTTCCGCCTCTCAAGTGATGGAATTAAAGAAGAGAGCCCCGCACAGGTCCAGCTTCAGTCTCTGGAATTCCAACGACAACCTATTTACGAATGAGACAGCCTCGCGTCTTGAACTTGCTATGGAGCTGAGATTTATCATGACCTCCTGACCCTCTGACCTTTGTGGCCCAGGGTTACAGCCCAGCGCTGATTTATACTGACCTCCGTCTGTGACCTAGGGCTCCATACGTGTTGGCAAGCGCTCTCCCGACTGAGTCACATCCCCAGCCTCCGTGCAAACCGGCGAAATTTCTAGTTTGAAATAACAGGAAAGACCTGCAACGTGCGGAAGACAAGGCTTTGCTCCGCCCTCCTGGGTCCCTCTCTGCCTAAATTCCTCCTCTCCGGATGGATCTCGAAAGCCAGTTTTACAGGTGGCTGTTATCTGGCACAAATAGCAGTCAACCCCCCTACCCCGCCCCCGCCCGCCCCTGCGCGCCCCAAACCCGCTGCTGGGATGGAACCAGAGCCGCCCGCCCCGGTGCCGGGCAAGCCCTCCGCCACCCTAGCCCCTCTCACCCGTGTTACAGACCCGGAGACCGATTAGAGTCCGCACAGCGGGCTAGGGAGGGAGTCCTGGGCTGGACCTCTCCAGCACGGCCGCCAGAGGCTGCGAGCGCCCCAAGAGTCCAAGGCAGGTGGTATTGATATCGGGTCCCGGGACCCCCTCAACTCCTGGGACTCTGGACCTTGGAGACGAGGCGCCAGGTAAAGGCTGGGGCAGGACTGGGGCGGGGAAACCGAGGCACCCGCCCTCTGCAACTCTGGACTCAGTAGGGCAGGCGGGGAGCCGTGGGCGAAGGCTGCCCGGCGCCGCCCCTTCTCAACTCGTGCAGCCCCGAGCGGCCCGCCCGCGGAGCCGCCGCTCAGTTGGGCAGGCACAGCTTGTCCTGGACCCTGGACCCACCGCCAAGTGAGACTCGCCCGGCCAGGCCCCTGCTCTGCTCCCACGGGGGACCGGTCTCTGCCTGTTCGGGCCACCCCCCCCCCCACTTCCTTCCTGTTCGCCTCTACTGAGAGGTGCGAGTGAGGAATGCAAAGCAAACCCCGTGCTGGGTGACTCGGGGTGAGTCGCCGAGCCTCTCTGAGCCTTTATCCAACGCACGGAACGAGAGCTTGCGGAATCCGCGCTTGCAGGGACGGAAGGGATTGGTGGTGAGTGTTCAAGGAGTCTAGAAAGACTGGGCGGTGTGTGAAGCCAAGGAGAGAGGGGTGGGGTGGGAAGCTGGCCACGCCTACCGCCGCACTGGGCTCTGCGGTCAGCTCGACCTGCAGCTGGCTGCTGTAGGTGCCAAGGTCAGAAGGCTACAGCCACGTGGTGTGTGCCTTCTGGAAGTTCCTCAGGCTGGAAACCAACCGGGTGTGGGGAAGGCCATGGAAGAGTGTGGACAGAATTTCCTGGAAAGGGCGTCCTCGCTGCTGTTTATGGGGACAAGGGGCGACTCGGAGACAGTCCCACACTCAGATGACATCAAATACACAACTTACACTAGGGATACAGCAGGACTTAGGCACAAAACACAGGCGAAACTGGGGTCTGTTACATGGGCGGCACAGAGGAATTATTTAGGCTCAAGGTCATCCTCGGCTACATAGGGAGGCAGTTAGGGATCAGCCTGGACTTCTTGAGACACTGTCTCAAGATAGACAAACAGAAAGAAAAGAACGAATTGGGAGTGTATGTCACAGGCAAGCCACTGAGGTTCCCATGCTAGTGCCACCCACCCAGACAAAGTGACCCGTGAGTTACAGACACCAAGGGTGTAAGACCACAGATGTTCATCAGGCCCAGAACAACCTCAGCACAGGGTACAGTCAAACTCAGGACCTCCCCTCAGACCCTGGCTGATTCCTCACAGCCCAGCCTGGCCTGGGTGCCCCCGCCCCCCAGCCCCATTTCCAGTTCTGGGGAAGTCCAGTGCTCACATGACCCAAGGGGAGGGCTCCTGGGCAGTCCTCGGAGAAAATGCATCATCTTTCCTAATGATGCACTTCTGCCCCAGAGAATAAAGAGTCCGGGATCACCGCTTCTGATCCAGGAGCGCAATTGCCTCTTGCAGCCTCTCTGGCCACCTGTGCTGCCTCCAGGGTGGGTGTCAGCAGAGCAGGGCGGTGTGTGGAAGAGGCCTGAGGGGCCACCTTCCCTAACTCCTCAGCTCCGTGCAGGCCCAGTTGCTGCTGGTGTGTCTGTGGAACTGTGTGTGTGTGTGTGTGTGTGTGTGTGTCTTTCTTACCTCAGACTTCCTGTTTCCATTTTCCAAACTTCCAATGTAGCTGAGGCTGGCCTTGAACTTCCGATGCTGTTGTCCCACCTTCACGGCGCCTGAGTTTATAGGCATGCACCAGCAGACCAGGCTCAGCCAGCTTGTCTTTGCTGGGACCAGGGCAGGTGGGGCTCTCAGGGTCTCGCTCTCTGTCCTTACCAGAGACTCCAGCCTCTCTCTCTTCCCTCACAGATGGATGCACGGATGGTGCTGCTGGCCCTGCAAATCGTGTCACTCTCACTGCTGGCCCACTGTACAGCGCCCCCTTCCACCCTGAGGTTTGTGGCTGTGGGTGACTGGGGAGGGGTCCCCAATGCCCCATTCCACACAGCCCGGGAAATGGCCAATGCGAAAGAAATCGCCAGAACCGTGCAGATGATGGGCGCCGACTTCATCATGTCCCTGGGGGACAATTTCTACTTCACCGGTGTACATGATGCCAATGATAAGAGGTTCCAGGTACGTGCTCATCAGAGTCAGAGGTGACAGCCAGCGGGGAGGTCACTCCACCCTGGGACCTGCCTCTGGGGAGGGCAGGAGGCAGAGAACTCCTTCAGGCACCCCGGACTCCCGATGGTTCCCCTGCCCTTGGTTTCTGATTCGGTGGAAGCCACAGAGTGGCTAGTGACCCCAGAGGAGGGACGCCCTTACTGTCTGTCACAGGAGACCTTTGAGGACGTGTTCTCTGACCGCGCCCTTCGGAACATCCCCTGGTACGTGCTGGCTGGAAACCACGATCACCTTGGCAATGTCTCGGCACAGATTGCCTACTCCAAGATCTCCAAGCGCTGGTGAGCCTTCCCTCTGTCCCTGAAGAGGCTGTCTGCCTGCCACTCAGGGACAAGGAGTCCCTTTGGCTTTGGGGAGACTCTTTTTTAATTGTGTTTTATTAATTGGGGGGTCTCGGGGCGCGCAACACAATGTGTGCAGGCCAGAGGACAGACTATGGAATCACTTTTCTTCTCCTGTGCGGCTGCCGGGGATGGAGTTTAGGTCACCGGTGCTTTCTTTACTCTCTGAACCACAGAGGCAGTGCCCTCCGAAGGTCTGGGTTTTCTTTTGTTTTGTTAAAACAGGGCGTTGTGTAGTCCTCACTGGCCTTGAACTGGCTATGTAGCCAAGGATAATCTTGAACCCCTGATCCTGCTGTCTCCAGCTCCCAAGGGGTAGGATTTCAGACACGCACCCCCACGCTCAGTTGCTTGTTTTTGAGATGGGATCTTGCTCTGCAGTCTTGGCTGGTCTCAAAATTAAGATTCTCTTGCCCCGGCCTCCAGAGGTGGCAGACACATGCCACTGTGCCTAGCCAGAGAAGCCTTTTGAGGTGGAGGGGCATTCTCAGTCAGGAAAGCACTCGGTAAGCAAGCACAAGGACCTGAGTTCAGTCCACGGTCTGGGTTAAAGGAACTATGGAGGCACGTGCCTGTGTCACAGGGCTGGGAGGCGGAGGCAGAGGATCCTGGGGCTCGGTGGCTGGAGGCCAGGCTAGCCAGCCTAGCTGAATCCGTGGGCCCCACAACTCAGGGAGATCCCTGTCTCAGAAAGCGAAGTGGCTCTGTGGATACAAGAGCCTTGCAAACCTGAGGACCCGAGTTCAATCCTGGGAACCCATCCCGAAAAGAGATCCCATTACCAGAAGTTGTCCTCAGACCCTCACCCACGCATCCTAATAATCAAAAATGGAAAAAACAAACAAACAAACAAACAAAACTAAAAATGTAGGCAGGGTCGGCAGGGTGGTAGGGGAGACAGGAGGATGGATGGATGGAGGGGCTCCCTGGGTTGCAGCCTAGTCCCGGGATGGGATACACGCCGGGGTCAACAAGAGACCTTGTGTCAAATGAACAAGGTGGAGAGTGGCAGAGGACACTAAGTCCCCTGCAGTGGCTTCCGTGGATGCATGGGCGTGCCCACCCCACCCCACATATAGAAATATGACAGAAAACTCAAGATGAACAACAGCTCAACCTGACCACTCCAATTTCTATGCCCATGTGCACACATGAATATATGTGAGCATAGACACACACACACATATACACACACACATTTAAAAAGAGGTCCTTTGCCTCTGGGTTTGTTTCCCAACACCCATATGGTAGCGCACAACCATCTGTAACTCTAGTCCCAAAGGATCTTTCTCAGGCCTCCCTCCAAGGGCACAGCGTGCACGTGGTACACAGACACACATTCAGGCAAGCATTCAAGTGTATAAAATGAGAAAATAAAGAATAAAATCTAAAAAGAAATGTTTTTAAGATTTTTATTTAAACAAATGAAAACGGGAGGTCCTTTGGCCAGAACCAACCTTAGTGTGTCTCTGCTGAAAAGGTTTTTACCCACGGCTTCTGTCCCCTGCACAGGAACTTTCCCAGCCCTTACTACCGTTTGCGCTTCAAAATTCCGCGTACGAACGTAACTGTGGCCATCTTCATGCTGGACACGGTGATGCTGTGTGGCAACTCGGATGACTTTGCCAGTCAGCAGCCCAAAATGCCGCGAGACCTGGGAGTGGCCCGCACTCAGCTGTCCTGGCTCAAAAAGCAGCTGGCAGCAGCCAAGGAGGACTACGTTTTGGTGGCCGGCCACTACCCCATCTGGTCCATCGCCGAGCACGGACCCACCCGCTGCCTCGTCAAGAACTTGCGGCCGTTGTTGGCCACGTACGGGGTCACTGCCTACCTGTGTGGACATGACCACAACCTGCAGGTGAGGGCTCTGTGGATAGGATGGGCAATCAGGCAAGGGGTTCTTACTATACTGCAAGGCGCCACATGGCTACACTCTTGTTCAGAGGGCTTATACGGAATACTGGACACCCCAGCGAGGGGCTGGGGGCGTGGCTCAGCCGTAGAGCCCTAACCTAGAATCCCCCAGCGAGGGGCTGGGGGCGTGGCTCAGCCGTAGAGCCCTAACCTAGAATTCCCCAGCGAGGGGCTGGGGGCGTGACTCCCACCTAGAATCCCCCAGTGAGGACCTGAGACTGGGACTCAGAGTGCTTGCCTACCAAGCAGGAACCCATGGATTCCATCCTCAACACCTCCAAAGGCAAAATGTTCCCTAAAGCCAAAGTAACTCCCAGTTGTGCCTGTGAAGTAGGATCCACTCCTGTAGACGGGGAAACTGAAGCGAAGAGAGGCTCTCCACCTCAGCTTTGTGGTCAGGGGTAGACCTGTCCCCCACCAACCTTGTATCCTTTGCCCCCAGTATCTTCAGGACGAGAACGGGGTCGGCTATGTGCTGAGTGGCGCCGGCAATTTCATGGATCCCTCTGTGCGACATCAACGAAAGGTCCCCAACGGCTACCTGCGCTTTCACTACGGATCTGAGGATTCCCTGGGCGGCTTCACCTATGTGGAGATTAGCTCCAAAGACATGAGTATCACATATGTAGAGGCCTCTGGAAAATCACTCTTTAAGACCAGCCTTCCCAGGCGACCCAGACCCTGAACACGGGTCTACAAGGGTCCGAGGGAGGAAGCCTCTGCAGGCACGGCGGTGGGTGGGCCCTGTGAGGACCTCACCCACGGGCAGCGTGTTCTCTGCCCTGGTACTCTGGCAGAGTGGGAAGGGGAACCAAGAGGCATACTTACAGGAGAGAAGTGTGCTCACACCAACTGGCCCTCACAGCCCGCCTCACCCCTCAGGTTTTGGGGTACAGCTTTCTTGGGAGCAGGGCTTTCTTTTAAGTCAAGCGTCTTACTGTCACTGTTATTCAATAAAACAATAGTTGATGAGGCTGTACTTTGTCTCCAGGATGGGTGTGTCATCAAGGTTAAAATGCGTGTGTGTTCACGGGTGGTAGACGCGTGGAAGTTAGAGGTCACTTTCTGGGGGTCTGCTCCCTCCTCCCACCATGTGGGTCCCAGGGATCAAGCACAACAGGTTCCCCTGGATGGCAGACGCCATCTCTCCAGCCCTCCCTTCTAGCTCTTAGTCTGATATTTAGCCAGCTAACATTATACCTGGGCATTAGCCCTCCGGCCGCAGCTATGAGTCTGGGAAATCCAGGAGCCGTGGAATCGAATCCAGGCCTCCTGCATGCAATACATCACTCGACCACTGAGCTACATTCGTAACCTTTGGTTTGTTTTTTTGTTTTTTTGAAGCCAGGACTCATGTAGCTCAGGCTGGCCTTGAACTGAGATCCTCCTGGCTCTGTTCCACCCACCCACCTACCCCCCCTGAGATGATAGGCAACTACCATCATGCCTGTGTGCAGATGTGATTTTCCCAGGCACACAGGAGAGTGAGACAGGAGGACCAGTTGGCTCTAGAACTCCCAGGCCAGCCTAACCCTAACCCTAATCCTAACCCCCTAACCCTAATCCTAACCCCCTAACCCTAATCCTAACCCCCTAACCCTAACACCCTAACTCTAACCCCCTAACCCTAACCCCCTAACTCTAACACCCTACCTAACCCTAACCCCCTAACCCTAACCCTAACAGCGTAGCAAGGTTCTGTTGAAAATGAACAGGGAGCTTGGTGCCGCGTGCCTTTAATCTCTCCATGAGAAGACAGAGGCAGGCTCATCTTTCTGAGTTCTGGACCACAGTCTACATCAAGGTCCAGGCCAGCTTGTGCTACATGGTGAGACCCAGTCTCAAAAAATGAACCAGTCAATCAGTTACCATCAGAAAGGACATAGCGAGGCTTCCAAGTTCCCGCTGTGGCCGTCTTCCCTCAGGCAGGACCCGCCCGGCCAGCCATCCTCACTTCCCTGTTCTGCTTGCTTTTTTGAGACAAGGACTCATAAAGTTTGTGTGCTCAGACTTGCTATATAGCAGAAATGACCTTGGACTCTGGCTTCCCCTGCGTCAGTCCCCAAGGACTCTAGTTAGAGCCTTTCTGCTGCACACTGGTTTCTGTAGCGCTGAGGATGGGGCCCAGGGTTTCATGGCTGCTGGTCTAGGCAAGCACCCGACCAACAGGGGTGCATCTCTAGTCCAATTTTTAAATTTTTTTTTATTGTTGTTAAATGTTATTTTTAATTATGTGTATGTGTGTGTGCCTGACTGCTTGTCTATATGTGGATGGCGTATTTGAAGGTACCTACAAAGACCAGAAGAGGGCATTGGGTCACCCCAGGAATTACAAGCAGTTGCCAGCCACCAAGTAGTTCAATAAGCAGCCAAGAATAAGCTTGAATTCCTGATTATCTACCTCCATCTTGTGAGGGCCAGAATAGCAGATATACCACCATATAAGGCTCCAAGTTTTAGGGACTTTGGAGAATTAAACTGAGGGCTTTGAGACTCTAAGCGTATAATTTACCACAGAGCAGCGGGTTCCATTTTCCTCTCCTGATGAGGGTGGAATCCAGACATTTTGAACACACTTTCGAAGGCCCTACCACTAAGCTACGCCCGAGACCACTGTTTTTCCTGTCTTCTCCGTCGCTCTCCGCCCTCAGCTTCTCATTCCTCACAGTTACAGAGCACCGGCGAGCGGTGAGCACAGCTCTGCTCAAGGTCCCTCTGTGTCACTATGGCTCTCCACAGGTTTGTCTCACAACATTAACTTTCAACCATTTCAATATGGAAGTGGGAATAGTCACTCGTTCAAAGTTTAAGGAAAGTGCAGCAGGGTTTGGGGTACAAACATATAATCCCAGCATACAGGAAGTCAAGGCTCAGTGACCGGAAGTTCAAGCTTATCCTCTGAAACATAATAAGTTTGAGGTCAGCCTGGGCTACATGACATCCTGTCTTAAAATACATATGTGAGTCAGGAGTGGTAGCACATGACTTTAATCCCAGTACTCGGGACGTACAGGCAGGTGGATTTCTATGAGTTTGAAGCCAGCCTGGTCTATGCAGCAAGCTCTAGGACAGCCAGGGCTATACAGAGAGCCCCTGTCTCAAAAACACCAAAAAGTGAAAATGAGAAAAGTCTATGGCTGGGGATTTACCATGTTTGTTAGGTAAGCACAAAGAGCTGGGTTCCATTGCAGAACCGTGTAAAACCAGCTGGCTGGCTGGGTATGCGCGTCTGTCACCCCAAGGAAAACAACAAAGAAGGGACCAGCTAGGTAAAAGTGCCTGTTCCTGGGCTGGAGAGACAGCTCAGCGGTTAGAGCACTGGCTGCTCTTCCAGAGGACTCAGGTTCGATTCCCAGCACCCACGTGGCAGCTCACAAGTGCTTGTAACTCTAGTCCTAGGGGACCAGCACTCTCTTCTGGCCTCCACAGGCACCAGGCATGTGCATGGTGCACAGAAATACAGACAGACAAGGGCTGGAGAGACGGCTCTGTGGTTAAGAGCACTGACTCTTCTTCCTGAGGTCCTGAGTTCAATTCCCAGCAACCACAGGGTGGCTCACAACCATCGGGAATGGGGTCCAATGCCCTCTTCTGGTGTATCTGAACACAGCTACAGTGTACTCATATGCATAAAATAAATATTTTTTAAAAAGTACATACAGACAAAACATCCATGTGCATAAAATAAACATATAAAAATTTGTAAAAACTGCTTGTCATGCAGCCTAATGACCCGAGTTCAGTCCCCAAGACCCACAGGTGAAAGGCAAGAACTGAGCCCTGCAAGTGTCCTTTGACCTCCGCACTCTGACTTCCACACTCTGACCTCTGCACTCTGACCTCCGCACTCTGACATCTGCACTCTGACCTCTGCACTCTGACCTCCACACTCTGTGACTCATGCATGTCCCCTCCACACAAATAAATGAATGTGGTAAAAAATTAAAGCAAAGTCGATATTAAAACAAAATAGAAAATTAAAAAGTGTACCGTGTTCCCTTCTCCAAGTCTGCCCCTTCTCTGCCTTCTATCCTGACAGGAAACTCCTTCCCTGTCTGTTCATCTCATAATCATCCTCTCTCTCCTTCTCCCTCTTTTTCTCTCTCCCATTCTTCCTTCATCCCTCTCTCCTTTTCTCCCTCCCTCCCTTTCTTCATCCCTCCCTCCCTCTTTTCCTTTAGCCCTCCCTCCTCTCTCCCTTTCTCCCTCCTCTCTCCCTTTCTCCCTCCTCTCTCCCTTTCTCCTTCCCTCCTCTCTCTCTTTCTCCTCCCCTCCCTCTCTCTCCCTTTCCCTATAGAGAGAGGGTCTCACTGTCTGCCAAGCAGCCCCAGCCTCCCAAGCTTTGGCTAGAAGTGTGTGTCACTCCGCCCAGTTTCTTTTGTACATTTTCTTACAAAAACCAGAGCAAACCAGAACATGTTTTTTCCTTACCCACTGAACCACACCTTGTGTTTTTTTAACCTTCCTTTTCTTCAAAACCCACTTTTTTTATGTGTAATTCACACACGTAATTCAAACGTATTAAATGTACAGTTTTACAAGGTGTGTGCACGCATACTTGCATGTATATGTGCATGCATGCCTGTGTGCGTGTGCATGCGTACCCCAAGCCAGGGCCTGGAGAACACTAAGTACCCACTCTATCCTAACCACACCCCTAGCCAGGGGGCCTAAGGTGCTTTTCTTTAACAGATCTCTGTATTTGCATGTGATTCTTGCTCCCCGTCGCCCTTTAAGTGACCTCAGATCAGAGGCCCAGTTTCTGAGGTACTGGGGATCAGATCAAACCAAGAACTTTGTGCAAGTACTTTACCAACTGATCTACACCAACCCCTCTGATAAGTTTTGGCAAAGTCATAAAACCACCACTTGTGACATTGCGGAAGAAATACAGATCAGCAATAGAGCCTAGAGTGGGCCTGGGGTGTGGCTCAGTGGCAGAGCTCCTGCCTTGAATCCCCCAGTAAGGGTTGGGGGTGTGGCTCCATGCTAGACCACCGGCCTAGCATCTGTGAGTTCCTGGGTTCCATCCTTAATCCCAAACACACACAAAAGAGTCGAGAATTTTCATCAGCCAAAAAAGTTTCTTTTCTTCAATTTAATGTTTGTACCATTTATATTTGAAGATCTGCCCCAGCTGCTGGAGGTAGAGTTCTGCAGATCTTTTAGTGCAGAGACAGGGACCTGATCCTGAACCTGTAACCCTCCGTCTATCAAGAATCTCGGATCTCGGGCGGCTTGGGGGTTCATGTTGCAATCTGCCTGCAGACAGTACTGCAACGGCCGCTCCGTGGACTCACGTCCGTGTTCAGACTTGCTTCTGGATAAACTGGATTTGCTCCTGGGAGAACCACTGTCTTTGTAGCTTCTGCCTGAGGG
The DNA here is from genome assembly GCF_947179515.1 of Apodemus sylvaticus. Taxonomy (NCBI): domain Eukaryota; kingdom Metazoa; phylum Chordata; class Mammalia; order Rodentia; family Muridae; genus Apodemus; species Apodemus sylvaticus. The sequence continues at coordinate 111,021,867 of NC_067478.1, forward strand.
CACTGGGAGTGAACTCCAGAGCCTCACCCACAAGGGCGAGCCCTCCGCTCCTAAACCACCCTCCCTGCTCCACCTGGGGTGAAGACGGAGCCTACTGCTGGTGTGCACCTTCAATGTCAGCACTCTAGACGGAGGCAGGTGGATCTCTGTGGGTTCAAGGCTAGCCTGGGCTACACAGTACATTTCAGAGCTACAGTGAGACTATATCTCAAGAAGAAAGAAAAAGAATAAGAGAGGGAGGCAGAGACAGAGGTAGAAAGGAAGGAGAATAAACACAAAGAAACAGCTGGTCTGGGGAACTGGAGCGCAGTTCCCTTCTGTGGGGGATTGAGTAACATTTGCCTGCAGACATATTTGCCTAAACCATTGGCGTGAGGAAAGTCACACAAACCACTCTCTTGAGAACTTCAACTGTCACACCAGGAGTGACAGAACAGGGGTGCTGGGTTGTCTGCTGCCTGGCTGAGTCAAGCGACAGCCCACAGTACCTCACTGGTGTCTCCTCCACAGAGAGGAGCATGACAGAGGCGCTGCCCTGTGCTGCACTGTTGAACCTGAGACACAAGTGACTGTGCCCGTTAAGAGAGGGGTGGTGGGGCTGGGCGATGGGTGGCTCAGGGGGTAAAGGTGACTGCAGTCAAGCCTGCCAACCCAAAGTCCGTGCCTGGCACAAACACGGTGGAAAAAGGGAACTGACTTGCACATTGTCTTCTGACCTTCACCTGCATACAGCTCCTATCCCTACTAATAAATAGTTTGAGGGTTTGTTTAAAAAACAGTTTTTGCAGTTGTCTGCCTCCACAGCTCCGTCTGACTAGACTTTTCCTGTTTCCCTGAAGGCATCCAACCCCACAAAGCAGCCGGTGACCTCCTTTCCCGACCCTGCCTGCCTTCCTGAACCCTAAGAGAAAAAGGTCGCTCACTCATCTTCCTCCTGCTGGCTGCTGCGGAGAGGGAGGCGCTTTCTTACACCTTGCTTGCTCCGGTATTTTTCTTGGTTTTGCTTTTTTTTATTTTTGGGGTTTTTTTTGTTTGTTTGTTTGCTTGTTTGTTTTTGTTTTTGTTTTTTTTAGATTTTTTTTTTTGAGACAGGGTTTCTCTGTGTAGCCCTGGCTGTCCTGGAACTCACTCTGTAGACCAGGCTGGCCTCGAACTCAGAAATCCGCCTGCCTCTGCCTCCCAGAGTGCTGGGATTACAGGAGTGCGCCACCACCACCAGGCTGCTCCGTTATTTTTCTCTCAGACTCTATAACATGTTCCTTGAGCTGAGATGGATGGACAGACAGACTAATAGACAGACAGAGAGACAGACAAACAGACAGATACTTCTTTTTTCAAGACAAGTTTTCTCTACATAGCCTGGCTCTCCTGGAACCAGCTCTGTAGACCAGCCTGGCCTCCTGAGTGCTGGGATTAAAGTGTGTGCCACCACCACCTGACATGGCAGGTTTTTAAGCGTGATAGCTCGTGTCTGTAATTCTAACACCTGAGACGCTAATGTAGGAAGATCATTGTGAGTTTGAGGACAGCCTGGGCTACAAAGGAGTTCCAGGTTAGCCTGGGCTGCACTGTGACCCTTGCATCAATGTCACATTAAGGAGAAAGTAGAAAGAAACTGATCTTGACTACTTTGACGAAGAGTAAGTCCAAATTTGAATTCTCCATGTTTCTCCCCGTGTCATCCACGTGTGTGTAGCCTGGTAACTGGCCGGTCGTAGCCTGCCTGCTGTGTGTCACATCTGTCCCTGCTGTCTGTGCCTGTGTGTCTGCTGTGTCTGTCCCAGACAAGGGTCTCTGTTCCATGGCATGGGAAAGGAAGAAGGGCTTCTTTACAGAAATGTCTGGCCAAGTTTGCAGGGACGTGATTTTACTAACTTCAAATTGCCTAGACTAGCACTAAAACCATGCTGACATTACCAGTCTATGTCCTCACGTTGCTTCCAACATTTATAGGATATTTGTTTTGTTTATGATTGCTTTCAACCTATTGGCTGCTTTCAGTAATGATTACTACACGACACACACATATCACACATACATACACACACACATACCATACTACACATATAAATACCACACACACACACAACACATATACTTACACACACAGCACATATACTTACACCACACACACATCACACATATCACACACACACAACACATATACTTACACACACAACACATATACTTACACCACATACACCACACACACATCACACATATCACACACACACATTACACACATCACACACACATGCTACACATACACTTACACCATACACATATCACACACACACTTACACCACACACACACACCACACACATACCCACATACACACACATGCCATATAACACATCACACACAACACACATACTACATACACATATATCACACATATCAACACACCCATATACCACACACACATACATACACACAACATGCATACCACACATACCACACACACCATACATACTACACACACCACATACATACACAGTACGTACACAAACATCACACATATCAAAATACACATACACATGACACACATACCATATAACCAACCACACATACCACATACACTCACACATCACAGGTACCACAACATATACATATCACACACCATGTATACACCACACATATATATACCACACATACCACACACACATAGATACCACACACACACAATACACATATACAGCACATACCACATACACACATACACATCCCCCACACACATACCACACACCATATGTACAGCACACATACATATATTACACATACCACACATACACACACACACACACACACACACGCGAGCGTGCAATACACATACACCACACATACCACATTCACACATACATCACACCATACCACACACATACACACATACACCACACACCATACTTACACCACACATACCACACATATATACCATTCACACACACACATACACCACACATACCACATTCACACATACATCACACCATACCACACACATACACACATACACCACACACCATACATACACCACACATACCACACATATATACCATTCACACACACACATCACACACAAATATACATACCATACACACAACACGCATACATACACCACACACACATAGACACCACAGACACACAACCATCACATACATATCACACATACTATACCATACTCACAGTATACTCACAGCACAGACACATACAACATACACACATGTACTACACACATACATATACCCCACACACATACACACACACCACTCAACACATACGTACATATACCACACATACCCTACACACACCATACAACAGGATACACACATATACACACACAACACACACAGCACACATAACAACACACATGCACACACAGGCACCACACTATTCTCGTCGGAGGCATGGGAAAAGTCATGGTTAGAGGTTGAAAGCTATGCACTCAGTTTAGGCTGTAAAAGCTCACTGTGTGGGAAACGCAAAGACAGTAAAATGTTCCCATTTTCTTAATACGGTTTACCTGGAAACAGGCTGAGTACACAGGAGGATGGCATTTAGAGCTCATGTCTTGAATGACCTCAAAGCACATTACTAGCTTAGCTGCAAGGTCTGCAAACATTTTAGTCCCTCTGCTGGGAAGAGGTATTTTCAGAAAACTATCACCACAGATCCTGTCTCACAGATCCTGTTTCAAAACAAAACAAGGAAGGAATTGGACCGTGTGCCAACCGCGAGCTGACTCCAGCAGGAGGTTACTTGGCTTGTCTGACCGTGAGGGAGCACCACCTTGCTGGCCTCCCTGACCTTGTTTGGAGAGGTTGGGGAGTGAGAGGACTTAGCTGGTAGGGGACTGTGCTGCCAAGCCTGACTACCCAAATTCAATCCCTGAAACTGCACACATGTGCGCAAACACACACACACACACACACACACAGAGTTAATGTAAAAAAAAAAAAAAAAGGTCAAACATCAGAGCCGTGTGTCTGTAACTAGCCTAGAGTACATGACACCCTGTCCTTAAAAAAAAAAAAAAAAATCAGGCTGGGCAGTGATGGCGCACGCCTGTAATCCCAGCACTGAGTTCGAGGCCAGCCTGGTCTACAGAGTGAGTTCCAGAACAGCCAGGGCTACACAGAGAAACCCTGTCTCTAAAAAAAAAAAAAAAAAAAAAAAAATCAGTTCTGACCCTGACCCAGCTGAGGTGACAGCAGCTACCACTTGTTGTCCCCTTTAGACTCATCCTTGCTTCTCGTAGGACATTACAGAGCCCCAGACAGGTCTCAGCATCATGTCTGCTCTGGTTGGCTGTGGTGATACTCAACTCTGACCAAGAACAACATGAGGCGGAAAGGGTTAACTTGGCTTGTACTTCCAGATCTCAGACCATCACTGAGGTAAATCAGCACAGGCACTCAAGGCTGGAACTGAGGCAGAAGCTGTTTCACAGTGCTGCACACCAGCCTGCTCTCTCTCCATGGCTCTGCCGTCCACCTAGGACCATCTGCCCAGGGGCGGCACCGCCACAATAGGCAGGGTCCTCCCACATCGCTCTTGAGGAAAGGGCACGGTAAGCATCTGATGGAGGCATTTTCTCAGTTGAGGATTCCTGTCCCCAGATGATCAAGTTGACAAAACAAATAACAAAAAAAACCCTACAACAACAAAAACCACCTACCCAACACAGGTTGCCAGCTAGCTGTGACTACAGCTCAGGCCTCCAGGCTAACCTCAACCATCTTGGGAATTCACAGCCACCAAGCCCTCTTCCCACTGACTCAGAGGCTCCTGGCAGCCGGAGGTCTGAATCAGCAGTGAGCTTCACCCGGTGTCCCTGTTCCCAGGGTCTAGAAAGGAGAAGTGACATGTAAATGTCACATGGAGGATGCAAACCAAGTTCCTTATCCCGCTAAGCACCATATGCTCCAAAGATGTCTCAGAGACAGAGAGGGCGCCTGGAGGCTGTGCGGCGCCCCTGCAGAGGGACTTCTGGCCAGCTGAGGTGACAGCAGCTACCAGGCGCTGGTCATGAGATCAATGCTGTTCGTCCCCTGCACTTGGAATGGAACCCAGCGCCCTGTGCATGCTAAGCAAGCGCTCAACCGTGCAATCCCCAGGCACGGGGTGTTTTTTCTTAGATGCAGTCTCACTATGTAAACCAGCCCGGCCTCAAACACACAGAGTTCTGCCTGCCTCTGCTTCCTTGGTGCTGTGTGCTACCACACTCAGTTTATCACTTTATTATTACGTGTGTGTGTGTGTGTGTGTGTGTGTGTGTGTGTGTGTGTGTGCTTCCACCATGGTCTCTGGGTATTGAACTCAGTCACCTAGCTTGCAAGGCAATCTTCTTTATCTGTGAGTTGTCTCTCCAGCCCGTGGCTGGCTCTTTGAGACAAGAACTCACTGTATAGCTTGGGGTTTTTTTTCCTGGAGGCCATTGTGAAGTTAGGCTGACTTCAGGCAGATTCTCTGGCTTCTACATCCCGAGTGTGTAGATTAAAGGAACGAGTCACCATGCCTATCTTTGATTTTTGTGTTTTAATTTGGGCACAGGAGCTAAGTTGCCCAGGTTGACCTTGAATGTTGAGCCTCTTGCATCAGCAGCCACAGCGACTAGGATGACAGCCGACAACAAGCCAGGCTAAGACATCGTCCTGTTTATTTTAATTCTGTGGTTTTATTTATTTTGATGGGCCTTCTCTATGTAGCCCATTCTGATCTCTGACTCAATGTAATCCTCCTGTCTCAGGCCCTGAGCTGGGATTACAGGTGTGTTCAACCGTGCCGCGCTTTTGACACCTTCTAACCACGAGGACTTGGCCGGCCATCATGCCCCATGTTATATCCATTTCTTTTTTTGCGGATGTGGTGAAATATCTTAGCTAAAGCGAATGATGAGAGAGAACGAGTTTCTTTCTGCTCACAATTCAAGGGCATAGTCTCGGGTAACAGGGAGGCCAGCGGCAGGGGCTCGGGGCAGCCAATCACAGCACGACAGCAACCCGGAAGCTGAGGGAGATGATGCTGGTTCGCTCTGACTTTCCTTTTATTCTGTGCAGGACACCAGCCTGGAAAAGGTGCTACCATATTCGTGGTCGGTCTTCACACATCCATTAAACTAATCCAGACAGCCCTTCACACATGCCCCCAGGGGCGTGTCTCCCATCTAGATCCTGACTCTAGCTTGCATGGAGCTGATAGAAAAACTAACCAGGACAACTACTGAAAACAAGTTTTGCATTTGTGTCTTGACCATAAGTGCAAATAAGACAGCAAGCCACAGGGTAACATGCACAGACTGATCTTATTTTACGTGCATTTGTGGTTTTGTATTTTTTGTGACTCCAGGGTCACACACTGTAGCCGAGGTTAGCTTTGAATTGTTTGTGTAGCCCAGACTGGCCTATAACTAGCGAAGATCTTGTGTCTACCTTCTGAGCACGGGGATTTTAGGCCTGAACTACACTGGGCTTCCCATCCTGTGCGAGTAAAAGCTGCCAACACAGAAAATGGTCTTCAGAAAAGGCAGTTCCAAGGATGACACTGCCCCCTATAGGGCATCTTGAAGATCCGTCTACTCTAAATAAATACCTTAAGTTGTTTCTGGAAACACACTAAATAAATAAATAAATCTTGGTAAAATCCCCAAGGCAAACACTTACCAAACTGAACAGTCAACACCCTTCCTTCATTCTCTTTAAAACATAAGTAACCTGTGACACAGCCAAGCACTTTCCGTGTGTGTGTGTGTGTGTGTGTGTGTGTGTACATGTACAAGATGCAGGAATTATTTCTCTCCACCATGAAATTTCCAGCAACCGAACTCGGGTTGGCAGGAAGTGCCTTTACCTGCTGAACCATCTGCTGGCCAGAAGCCTTTCATTAAGAAAAGTATGAGCCGGAGGCTGGAGAGATGGCTCAGCGGTTAAAAGCACTGACTGCTCTTCCAAAGGTCCTGAGTTCAAATCCCAGCAACCACATGGTGGCTCACAACCATCCGTAATGAGATCTGACACCCTCTTCTGGAGTGTCTGAAGACAACTACAGTGTACTCACATATGATAAATAAATAAATCTTTAAAAAAAAAAAAAAAGTATGAGCCGGGCAGTGGTGGTGCACGCCTTTAATCCCTGCACTTGGGAGGCAGAGGCAGGTGGATTTCTGAGTTCGAGGCCAGCCTGGTCTACAGAGTGAATTCCAGGACAGCCAGGGCTACAGAGAAACCCTGTCTCGAAAACAAACAAAAAAAAAAAAAAAAGAAAGAAAGAAAAAGAAAAAGAAAGAAAGAAAAAAGAAAAGTATGCACTCAGCAGGTATGTTCGAAGGGTCTGCGTGTAAAAGCCAGACCCTCACGTCTCTCCATCTTACATATTGAGGCAGGGTCTCTCTCGGACCACCTCTGGCTAGCCACCTTGCTCCAGGGATCCTCCACCTCCTGCAGGCTTGGGTTGCAGGCGGGTAGGCACGCCTACCTGGCTCTTACGTAGGTGCTACAATCTCCATTCTTCAACCTGGCAGGTGTGTTAGCAGCTGAGCCATCTCCTCGGACATCCCGCGCTTATTGTGGCCCAGACTCACTCCTTGATTTCTTCCTGTGGGAAGACCCCGCCTTCCTCCTTGGAGAGGGAGCCCTCAGGGGCTCTGCCAAAGAGAGACGCCCCCTCCTCCACTCTGTTATCTCTGCCTAGTCAACTCTTCCTGGGGCTTCTAACTTAATTTTGAGCTTCAGCCAGTGTGCCCCAAGCCTCCTCTTCCCAGGTCACCTGGCTATCCTACCAGCATCAAATGCTGAGCCCCACATGCCTCTCTCTGCTGCTCAGACATCCTGGAATGCACCCTTCCTGTGCTTTTCAGTCCACTGAGGGGCTGGGGATTTGTGTCTCCCTTCTCCATCTCAGTTCCAGAAACTAAGTTTGGCTTCTATCTTAACTAGGGTTGACTGCTGTGAACAGACACCATGACCAAGGCAACTCTTTTTTTTTTTTTTAAGATGATTTCTTTGTTATATATATGATGAGTACACTGTAGCTGTCGTCAGTCACCCCAGAAGAGGGCATCAGATCTCATTACAGATGGTTGTGAGCCACCATGTGGTTGCTGGGATTTGAACTCAGGACCTTCAGAAGAGCAGTCAGTGCTCTTAACCGCTGAGCCATCTCTCCAGCCCCCAAGGTAACTCTTATAAAGACAACATTTAATTGAGGCTGGCTTACAGGTTCAGAGGTTCAGTCCATTATCATCAAGGTGGGAACATGGCAGTGTCCAGGCAGGCATGGCGCAGGAGGAGCTGAGAGTTCTACATCTTCATCTGAAGACGGCTAGCAGAATATTCCAGGCAGCTAGGATGAGGGTCTTGAAGCCCATGCCCTCTGTGACACACCTACTCCTACAAGGCCACACCTCCTGATGGTGCCACTCCCTGGGCCAAGCTTATACAAGCCACCACAGCTTGATGCCTCAGTTTCTCCATGTATAAAGGTCTTTCTGTTCCTGTTAATACAGCCCCACCTCAGGCCACAGTCCATTCAGCTACTGCCGCTGCTTTCAAACTGTTCTTCCAGCTCTCCTGACCCATCTGTGCCCCCTCCTACTTTCCATCCACCAACTAGGGGTGGCTTTAGAGGGGGGACAGGTCTTTGTAACCCAGGCTGGCCTCAAACTCAAACTATAGCTGTATTAGTGTCGGGGTTCTCTAGAGTTACAGAGCTTATGGAATGAATCTCTCTCTCTCTCTCTCTCTCTCTCTCTCTCTCTCTCTCTCTCTCTCTCTCTCTCCCTCTCCCTCTCCCCCTCCCTCTCCCTCTCTCCATGTGTCGTTTATTGAAATGACTTACAGGCTACAGTCCAGCTAGCTAGCTGTGAACAAAAAGTCTAAGAATCTAGTAGGTGTTCAGTCCACAAGGCTCGGTGTCTCAGCTTGTCTTCAGGATATGCTGGAATTCCTAAGAAGCAGGCTCCGAAGTGAAGGCTTATGTCTTCCAGCCTTAAGATCTGGATCAAAAGCACGTGTTTTCCTGCCTCAAGATCTGATTTAAAAACCTATGTCTTCTCACCTCACAGGTCTGGCTGGACAAGATGTCGATTCACCCACTTCAAACCAAGCAGCAAATCTGTCACAGGTGTGCCCTCCATTACTGCATCGTGGTCATCCCAGGTATAGGCAAGTTGATAACCAAGAATGGCCATCGCAGCAGCTAAGAGTGACTTTGAATTTCTAATCCCCCTATCTCCACTTCCTCAGTGCCTTCAATCACAGGAGAGCAAGATAGGACAGGAGTGTTGTGTGCATATATTAGTCATAATAAGAGGCTTTCTTCAAGTCTATATATAATGTATGTAATGGCTATTCCTGGTTTTCAGCTTGAGTATATCTGGAATGAACTGCAATCTCCCTGTGATCCAGAGGCTAGAAGACACAAGTTTCTGACCTGGATCTTTGCATGGATCTTGAGGCATAGTGGCCATGATAGGCCCAGGCATAGTAGTACACACCTTTAATCCCAGGAGACTAAGGCAAGGAGATCTCTGAGTTCAAGATCAGCCTGGGACAGAGCAAGTCCCAGATCCAGGCGAGGTGGTACACACCTTTAATCTGGGCCACACCTTCTGCTGGAGGCCTATATAAGGACACTGGAAGAAGGAAGGCTCACTGTTGTCTGCCTGCTTGCACTTACTTGCCAGCGCATCTGTTGGAACCTGCTTCGACAGAAGACCAGCTAGCCTCGTGGGACTGAGCAACTAACTACCAGATTCGTGGACTTCCCGTTCACAGCTGACCATGGTTGGGGTGGTTGGACTAAAGACCGTTAAGTCATCACAATAAATTCCCTTGGGCTGGTTAAGAGCACTGACTGCTCTTCCGAAGGTTCAGAGTTCAAATCCCAGCAACCACATGGTGGCTCACAACCATCCATAAAGAGATCCTACGCCCTCCTCTGGTGTGTCTGAAGACAGCTACACGACCTGAGGTCCTGAATTCAAATTCCCAGGAACCACATGAATAAATCTTTAAAAAAAATAAATAAATTCCCTCAATATAGTAAGACACTCCATAAGTTCTGTGACTCTAGAGAACCCTGATAATGCAATGTACTTTGACCATATTAACCCCCTAACCCGTTCTCCTGCCTCTCACTCCCACTGGTCCCCTTCCTATCCTAATTAGATCTTCTAGGGCTAAGATATTGGAGTGAGCATGGAGGTTAGGAAAAATCTCGGGTTTCAAGTGGGTAAGACAAGTGACACGGATCCAGGAAGATGATTACAGGTGAGGACTTAACCAGGAGAGCCACCGCTCCCTGCGATTTAATCTCTGACACCCGTAAGAATTTGCTCGCGGATGAGCCGGACGGCGGCGCATGCGCTGTAATAATTGCGCGGAGACAGGCAGTTGGAGGCGTGGTCTATACGCTCATTTACTTGATTAAGGAGTGGGCGGGAAACCCAAAGCGACGTTTCCGCTTCCGTTAGGGACCGGAAGTTAGCGTCTCCTGGGTGAAGCGGCCTTGGCTGAGAGGCAGGACTGGTACAAGTAAGTGTAGGGTCTCGCGGGCGGGCGTTGGGCTGGGCGGGACCGGCGCTCTTCTCTAGATCACCCGCAGGGCGTAGAGCCGAGGCCGGGGCATGGCTCTGAGGACGGCCGCGAGGGGAGCCTGACCCCTGGACCCCTGCAGCTGGGCGAGCGGGCGACGCCACCGAAGCCTGGGTGAGGCGGACGCGTCGCTCCTCCGCCCAGACCCCTTCCCGCCATCCCGGTCGCCTCGGGACACCATGGCTCGATCGCAGGCTGGGATTCCGGGGCCACACAGACACAGCTTCAGGGCAACTCGGTGATTCGTTCAACAAGTAGTTACCGAGTGCATAAGGTGTCCGGGCTGTGGGTGCTGGGGATCGGCAGGGCTGCAGACGCCGGAGGAGCTGTGCGGAGCTGTAAGGTGATCGTGAGTTTGTTTCGGATGGTGCGTGTGTGCGTGTGCGTGTGTGTGTGAGCGTGTGTGCGCGTGTGCGCGCGTGTGTCGAGGACAGCTTATACCTGTAGGCTCTCTCCTCACCGTGACAGCCCCGGCTGTCAAGGCTTGGCAGCCGGCATCTTCACCTGCCAAGCCATCTTCCTTGCCCCGTTTTGAAAGTTTTAGAAATCTTTGCCCTACATTTTTTTTCTCTGTGTGTAGAATGTGCACAGAAGTTAATGGACAACTTGCGAAACCCATCCTCTCTTTCCGCCTTTACGTGGGTTCAGGCTTGGCCGCGATGCCTGTAAGCAGCTGGGACAGGGTGGACCAAGATGTCCGGTCTGGACTCCGTTGTAGCTGGTTGCCAGGGCCCGATGGGCGGGGAAGCGAGCGCATCTGCTTAGACAGTTGAGAGCTGGGCCCCGGACCAGGCCAGCTCCCCCTGCAGGGTCTGGCCTCCCTTCTGTGCGTCTCACACTTTGTCCCTGTCGCTTCCGCCATTCTTTCCGAAGTAAAACGAGGAGAACACCCTTCATCTGCCTCAGGGTCTTTTCAGATACACCTCTCTTCCTGGCTGTCTGGGCATCAAAGCTGCCTTTTGTCATCCAGGCTTCATCTGAAGTGACCCCGGAAGGAAAGGACCTTCCTGATGCCTCTGCACCCAGAGTAGCCCCATCTCAGAAACTTGTTAACTCTAATAACCTCCTAGCAATAGGATTCATCCAGTTACAAGTTTTCTTAGGAGCCTGTCATCTGTAACTATTTGTTGTTGTTGTTGTTTGTCCCCCCCCCTCCCAGACAGTATTTCTCTGTGTAGCCTTGGCTGTCCTGGAACTCACTCTGTAGACCAGGCTGGCCTCGAACTCAGAAATCCACCTGCCTCTGCCTCTGTCTCCAAAGTGCTGGTATTAAAGGTGTGTGCCGCCACCACCTGGCTTGTCATCTGTAACTATTAATACAGATATTTTGAAGATTTATTTATGTGTCTGGCATATCTGGATACAGAATATCTGATATGTGACCCCAAAACCCTCAGGTTGAGAGCCTCTGTCCCAGAGCCTTATATATGCTTGGCTGCTATTAGCTGGATTCATCCAGTTAAGAGTGCTCCTGATGCCAGATGGTGGTGGCACATGTTTTTAATTCCAGTCTGTGAGAGACAGAGGCAGGTGGATGATGAACTCTGATCTCTGAGTTCGAGGCCAGCCTGGTCTACAGAGTGAGTTCCAGGATAGCCAGGGCTACACAGAGAGACCCTGTTGAGTTTTCATGTTAAGAACTGTAAGTCGGGCTGGAGAGATGGCTCAGCAGTTAAGAGCACTGACTGCTCTTCCAGAGGTCCTGAATTCGATTCCCAGCAACCACATGGTGGCTCACAACTGTCTATAATGGGATCCAATGCTCTCTTAATGGTGTGTCTGAAGACAGCTAAGTGTACTATAGTATACATAAAATAAGTAAATAAATCTTAAAAAAAAAAACCCTAAATCTTTATTAGCATGGATTTTTAAACTTATTTGTATCATGGATAGGTAGATAGATAGGTAGATGCTTTGCCTGCATATATGTCTGTGTGCTTCCTTTGTTTTGCTTTGCTTTAGACAGTAGATTGAAATCTGTTGCTCAAGCTGTCCTCCAGCTTTCGATACTCTGACGTGCTGTGGGTTACAGTGTGAGATGGGCTAGCTCGACTAGACGCCAGCCTGGGATGAATTTTCCACCCTCCTCCCTGAGCCTCCTAGGTTCTAGAACCTCTGGTATATGCTACCATGCTGGCGTTTTCCAAGTCTTAATTTTTTTTAAATTTGAAAGCCAAGTGTGGTGGCTCATGTACACCATTAATCCCAGACAGAGGCTGGCAGGTCTCTGTGAGTTTGAGGCGAGGCGGTTCTACATAGATAATACTGGGTCAGTCAACGTTACCCAGTGAGTCCCTGACTCAGTAAGTAAACAGCTGAGTGTGACGGTGTATCCTGTTAATCTCCACACGTGGATGGCAGAAGTGGGTCTACAGAGTGAGTTCCAGACCAGCCCTGGACTACAATGAGAAGGGGGGGTGTTACGTCGTGCATGTGGGTCGGAGGACAGAGTTTGGGGAGTCTGTCCTCACCCTCCCTCTTGTTTCTGGCCGGTCCCTATGTAGTCCAGGCTAACCAGCCAGCGAGTTCCCAGACAATCCTTCCTGTCTCTGCCTCCCATTCCATGTCAGAATGCCAGGGTGCAGATCTGAGCCACTGTGCTTGGCCTGGTAGAGGTTTCTGGAGTTGAACGAGGGTTGTCATGTTGTCATGGTTTGTACTAAGCCATCTTTCCTCCCTGACGTCATCTTTAGTCACTCCTGGACCTAAGCTCCTCCTCCCTTAGCAGCACGCATCTTTACGTCAGCACCCCTCTCTGTCCCTGTCTCTTCTCCAGCCAGCCGTCCCCCCACCTTCCCCTGAGACCCTGAGCACAGAGATCATAAGTGACCTACTAAAGATGAGCAGGACCTTGGGAGCCAAGGTTCAAGGTGTCCTTGGTCCTGTTGGCCAGGGTGTGCACAGGGACTGTTGTGCCTAGGCCCAGGAGCTTGGGTGATTACAGAGTGTGCCATCTTCCCTTCTCCACAGACCGCTGCTGGTCGTCTCTGGCCTGCTTCTAGAGGATGGAGGTAGAGAGTAGCCAGCTACTGCCAGCCTCTGACCCCTTTCCTCTGCACCACAGGTTTTATCCCCTCTGCAGTTATGGGACGAAGGAAGTCCAAACGGAAGCCACCCCCCAAGAAGAAGATGACAGGCACCCTGGAGACCCAGTTCACCTGCCCTTTCTGCAACCATGAGAAGTCTTGTGATGTGAAAATGTGAGTGGCCTCTGTCTCCCACCTTGCTCGCCCCGGGCCTTCCTGCTGGGGGAGTGGCCTCCACAGGCTCAGGGCTTGCTTCTCACGCTTAGCTCCACCTTGTCTGACTGCAGGGACCGTGCTCGAAACACTGGAGTCATCTCCTGTACCGTGTGCCTAGAGGAATTCCAGACACCCATCACCTACCTGTCAGAACCAGTGGATGTGTACAGCGACTGGATAGACGCCTGCGAGGCGGCCAATCAGTAGCCGCGTCACGAGCCTGCTCCTCCGCGGCCCCCATCCGGCTCCCCATCCAGAGACAGCCCTCCCTCTGTGTGGATGGCTTGGATGTGAGTAGTGCGTGGCTGCAGATGTGACTGTGGGCATGGAGGCAAGCGACACTGGGTCTCACCAAGCAGCCCAGGGCGGCCTTGCAGACCCTACGCCTCAAATGACTCTGAAAGCCTTTGAGCTGCTCCCCGCCCTGCCCCACGCCTCAGCTTCCTGTCTTCTCTGGTGACAGTTCCTGACATCCCAGGCAAGGAACAGCTGTGGGGCCTCCAGTCTCCTCAGCCACGTCGCCAGCCTTGCCCTTGGGGACCTGGACTCTGTCCTTCCCGGCCTCCTAGTGCTTGTGGTCTGGGTGGGAGTCAAGGCTACGGAGCACCGGGTCTCTTGGCTGGCTTTCCTGGGGATGCCATTTTCTTCGTTTGTCTTTGTAGAAAAGGTCGGGGCTAGTTGGGGCACAGCTGTCATTCATGAGCCTTTCAATAAAGCAGCCAATGTGTAGCCCTGCCTCTCTGTACTTTCTGGGGTCATGAGGTAGCCCCAGTGTCAGAAGGGGAGGGAGGATTCATGGCTGAGGCATTCAAGAGAGATCGTAGTGACTCCATCTTGTATGGTTCAGTCAGTTTTTCTTGGTTGCTTGCTTGGTTGGTTCGGGGGAGCAGGGGAGGTGACATAGGGTCTCTCTGTAGACCAGGTTCACCTTGTACTCAGAGATCAGCTTGTCTCTGCCCAAGTGTTGAGATGAAAGGAGTGAGCCACCACACCCATCCAGTGGCAGTGTGTAAGAGAAGGTGTCACTGCAGCCCAGGGTAGTCTCAAGTTCAGCCTTCTGCCCCAGCCTTCTAAGTGGCAGATTCACAGAGATATAATGCCACTAGAAACACTGCACAGTTGGGTGATTCTGGGTATTGAGGACATTAGTGAACTAGACAGGCATCTGGCTTTGTGTGTACAGCGGCAGTAAAAACCATAGATACTGGTGGGGAGATAGTTCAGTCAGTAAAGCCTTTACCCACAAACATGAAGACATGGAAACTCGGTACGGCTGAGTGCACTTGTACCCCAGTGCTGCGGGCACAAGCAGGTCCCTGGGGCTCCCCGGCAGACAGCCTTGTCTAGTGTATGTGTGTGTGTGTGTGTGTGTGTGAGAGAGAGAGAGAGAGAGAGAGAGCGGAGGTGCTGGGAGAGGTTAAAGGCGTTGGCTCTCCTGGGGCTGAGAAGTGTAGAGCATTCTGGGAGACCGGATGTGGGCGCTAAGAACTGAACTCAGGTCCTCTGGAAGAACAGTGGGTGCTCCTAACCACCAGGACAGTTCTCAGCACTCGGGAGGAGACAGAGATAGGAATTCAGTTCCCAGGACCCTCGTGATGGAAAGAAAAGAGCCGACTGCTGAAAGTTGTTCTCTGACCTCCACATATGCCCTGTAGCACACAAACCCTGCACCACACACATCACACGCAAAATAATAACAAGATTGCTTTAAGTCACAAAAACCAGGCCAAGGAAATGTCTTGGCTGGCAGGTGTTTGCTGTGTTAGCTTGACCATCTAAGCTCTGCCCTCGAGCCCCACGTGGTGGGAGGAGAGAGCCACCCTCCGAGGGTCCTCTGAGCACACATGCTAAAGAAAGTTTACAATTTTGTACATATTTTAGAAAGGATTTTATGTGTAATGACATTTAGCCCTGTGCCTGTACCACACGCATGAGGTGATGAGGAGGAAGTGAGTCGGATCTCCTCAAACTGGAGCAGCAGGTAGCTGTGACACAGGGATGTGTCCCTGAAGATCAGAAAAGGGTGTTGGGTCCCGAGGAGTTGTAGTGTCAAACAGTCATGAGCTGCCTGACGTGGGAACTGAACTCGGGCCCTCTACAAGAGCAGACAGTGCTCATAACCATTGAGCCATCTTTCCAACCCCAAGATAAAACTTCTAAAAATAGAAAACGTGGCTAACAACTGAGGACCACCAGCTGAGGTCGACTTATGGCACACTTGCACATCCACATAGACACAAGACTTCTAGACGGGTGGCCCAAAGGTGACACTCAAAAGTTGGTACCTGTGTTGGATGTCTTGCTGTGTGCGGGCAGCCACCCTGTGCAGGTGAAGCCAGTGCCTAGGTAAGAGGGGATGCTGGTGCCCAATTCCTGCAGCCTTACATGCACAGAAGGACCGTGAATTAAGGAAGCTTGGCCTCACGGCCCTCCATTTTAATTCCTTGAGACTGAAGTCTCAAGTCCCGGGTGCTTTGGACCACTGGCAAGGTAATGGTCATAGGAGGGACATTTTCTTTTCTTTTTTTCTTTCTTTCTTTCTTTCTTTCTTTCTTTCTTTCTTTCTTTCTTTCTTTCTTTCTTTTTTTCTTTCTTTCTTTTTTTTTTTTTTGGTTTCTTTTCAAGACAGGGTTTCTCTGCGTAGCCCTGGCTGTCTTGGAACTCACTCTGTAGACCAGGCTGGCCTCGATTCAGAAATCCGCCTGCCTCTGCCTCTCAGAGTGCTGAGATTACCACTGCAGATGGGGGATTACCACCGCCAGGCTCAAGATGGACACTTTTAATGCTAGTATGTGAGACCCCTATGTGCCCTCAAGAGGTCTCAGGGTGACAGGAGACTTGAACCAAGTGACCTGGATTCAGCCCCTCACTTGCGGTTTAGGGCTCCTCATGGGATGTCACTTGTAGAGAGCTCAGGAGGTGGCTGTCAGTAAAGTACTTGACCAGAGATCAAGTCCCTAGCATCCATGTAAAAGCCATCTTTGCTCCACAGCACTGGGCAGGAGAGACAGATCAGATTGTTGGGGTCTGATGGCCTGCCAGCCTCACCACATCAGTGAACTCCGGGGTCAGGGAAGACCCTGTCTCCAAAAATAAAATTCAGGGTGACCAAGGATGGTGCAACACCAGCCTCTGCCCTCCTGCTCACACATGCACATGCCCACACAAGCAGTTGTGTATACCACACACGGAGACTGCCGGAGTCATGCTAAATGAGCCGGTGGCAGAACCTGGCATCGGGTGGCTCTGTGGCCACCCCAGGGCCGGTAAACAGCCAAAGCAGGTATTAAGCTGACCCAGAAATGACGGCTGCCAATCTGGGCTGCTAGATCTTACCTCCTGATTTACCCTTCAGTGGCATGTCCCTTGATGCTCTGAGGTCCCCAGGCAACCAATGGTAGGAAGGTTCCTAGGTTGGTGTCCTCTGCAGATGGGGCACCCAGAGCTGACATCAGTGCCCTCTTATCTGACAGGTCAGTGCCACCTTATCTGACTGACAGGTCAAGCCTGGGCTAGGCTCATGCCCTCAGCACAGCCTCCCCAGGACAAAGGGGGCCGAGACACCTGGAGTCCACTTTGTAAGGCTGGGGTCTATCTGTATGTATGCAAAATTACTGCTATCTCCCAGGGTTACAGCCTCAGCCTCTGTTCTGAGAGTGATGGAGCAGGGAAGCGACTGGGGTCCCTCCCGTCTTTCTGCATTCTCTGGAGCCCTGACCAGCAGACTGGTAGTTTTCAGGCAGAACATCTAGAGCCTTCTTCAAGAGAACAGGGTCTTTGCTGAAGCAAGGTGATCTCAAAGTCCTGTCTAGACTCTCGGGATCCTAGGCCAGCCCTGGGACTCAGGGTTTGGGTTTGTTTGTTTGCTTGCTTGCTTGCTTTCTCAAAGACATTTATTGCTGGATGATGGTAGTCCCAGCACTCAGGAGACAGAGGTAGGCAGATCTTCATAAGTTCAAGGCCAGCCAGGCCAAAAGAGCAAGTTCTAGGACAACTAGGATTGCACACACACATACACACACACACACACACACACACACACACACACACACACATCCTGTCTCAAAAAGCCAAAAAACATAAAAAAGTGTGTGTGGTGAGTGCATGCTGTGGCAGGAAGTGGGGGGCAGTTTAATGGGGTTGCCCCTTCATCAAATAGGACCTGGAGTTCGAACTCACAGTTGTCAGACTTGGCAGCAGACACCTTTGTTGCACGTAACACACCACTACAGTTGTGACATCTCACCAATCCATGGGATTCAGTTTTAAGGAGGAAAAAGAGAGATACCTCTGGGTACAAGGCAGGCATAGAGAGAGAGCCACGCCCCACGGCTAACAGCTCAACTGCCCTTGCCTACATTGGGCACATTGCCTGGTCCAGTAGTTCCAGTGCACACCACTTGCACACAATCTGGGACCCTTCCTAGGATACTCTTGGTCAATTTTTTTAAATGTATGTGGCATTTGCAATGTGCCTACCCTGTGTAGTGGTATAAAGTCTGTAGGTGCACCTATTTAGTTTTTAAATCATATTTATTGTATGTATCTCATGGCCTGTGTGTAGAGGTCAGAGGATATAGCAGAAACCGATTATTTTCGACCATGTGGGTCTCAAGGACTGCTCTCAGGCCATAAGCTTGGTGTGTAGCGCCTTTACTGAGTCATCTCACCGGCCCTAGTGTGTCTAGGAGGGTATGCTGACCTCCTGTGTGTGGGAGGACGGAGACCACTATCTAAGCCACGCTCCTAAACAACATCCAAGACTCTGATGACGTCACAGCCATTTATTGTGCTCCAGTGAAATAGAAAAAGAAAGTGTCCAAGTTACAAACGCTGCTGTCACATCCACAAATGCCAGCCACTGCAAAACCAAACTGCGTGTGTCCTCTGCGCTTCCCGGCATGCATTCTGCCCCCGTTGCAGGAATGGGGCAGGGGTCAGGCCAAGCCTGGCTTCTGGGGGCTTCGCTTGAAGGGTTTCTGGTTCTGGGAGTACGGTACTTGCTTGTGAGGGAGTAAGGGGGGGCAGCTGAAATAGCTTTACTCAGTGCTTCTTTTGGGTACTGTTGGGGACACCCGATTCTATGCTGGGCCCCGAGAAAGCTCCTGGGATGAGGGGCCCCCTTCTTCCCATTGCCCCCCTCGGCCTGATCTCCCCAAACTGTAACCCTATAGGCAGGTGCCAGGGGGCTGGGGGGACGCCATGCAGGAGATGGGGTTGGCTGGGCCAGCTGGGTCCAGCCAAGAGCAGCAGCCAGCCCCTTAGGGGCCCCTAGGCAGAGTTGTAGTAGTTGTGCGGGTGGTGATTGTGGGCGGGCTCACCCAGCTCTGGGTACTCCGGGTTCAGGCAGTACTTGGGGTCGTACACCTGGCGAGGCAGCCCGTACACCGTCATGCCCCTCTGGGAGGCTCCCTTGTTGCTGCCCATCTGCAAGCTCACGTTGAGTGTGTCGCAGTGTTCCATGCCCAGACCTGGCTCAAAGATCTGCCGCTTGGTGCCTGGTGCAGTCATGCCAGCCTAAAGGATGGAACATTGTTCAAGCCACGGGGTGGGGGAGGGGGCAAGGGGGAAGGGGCAGGGGTTGGCCTCCTCCCCCACCGCATCTCACGGGGTGTCCCACTGACTACACACCTGGCTGGCGCCCTTGTTGGTACCCATCTGCAGGCTGATGGTGGCCTGGTCCAGGGGCTGATCTGTACCTAGTTTGGGATCATAGAGGTGACGCCGGGTACCATAGGCCGTCATGCCCTGCTGACTGGCAAACTTGTTGGTGCCCATCTAGGAAAGAGAGTAATTATCAATACGGATTACAGGGTATCCCTGTGAGACACCAGAGCAGGAGGCCAGAAACAGAGTGGAGATATTATATGACCAGGCGTTTAGGTCCAACGTGTGACCCACATCCTGTCAACTGGAATCCTGGCCGAGGGAACTACAGCTGTAATCCTGAGAGGATTCGAAGTTTAAGGTCAGGCCCTGAGGGACAGATGGCTCAGTGGGTAAAGGGTCTTGCCTCTGCGCCTGATGACCTGAGTTGGACCCACGGGGCCCACATAGTGAAAGGAGAGAACCTGAGAAGGCTGAGGCAGGGGGATCGTGGTGAGTTTGAAGGCAGCCTGATTTTTATGGTGAGTTCCAGGCCAGCCTGGGCCACATAGTGAGAAGTTGTCTCAAGCAATAAAATAAATGAGCCAGGCGGTGGTGGTGCACGCCTGTAATCCCAGCACTCTGGGAGGCAGAGGGAGGCGGATTTCTGAGTTCGAGGCCAGCCTGGTCTACAGAGTGAGTTCCAGGACGGCCAGGGCTATACAGAGAAACCCTGTCTCAAAAAACCAAATCCAAAAAAACCCAAAATAAATAAAATAAAATAAAATAAAATAAAATAAAATAAAATAAGCGAGAAAGGGAGGTAGATTGGTCTGGGGCTGCCAGCACAGGTCCGGAGTCCCATCTCCTGGATGGTGATCCCAAGGACGGAGGACAGCACGGGAAAGGCCTGCCTCGCCTCCGGCAACAGCATCAGCCCAAGCAACGTAGGAAGACCCTGTGTCAGGACAAAAACTGCACTTGGGAGGTAGAGGCAGGAGGATCAAAAGAGAAGCCCAAGGCTAGCTTTGAATAGTGAATTCAGGGCCAACATGGACTATAGGAGACCCTGCCTCAAGTGCTTGCCTAGGACCCAACCCACGGGGCAGTGCTATCCCTAGCCAGGTGGTTCTGAGTTATGCAAGAAAATCGAGCAAGCCATGGAAAGCAAGCCAGAAAGCAATGGTCTCCACAGCCTCTGCTTCAGTTCCTGCCAGAGCTCCTGCCCTGACTTCTCCCCAGTATGTACCGTGACGTGGAAATGC
Organism: Apodemus sylvaticus; assembly: GCF_947179515.1. Lineage (NCBI taxonomy): Eukaryota > Metazoa > Chordata > Mammalia > Rodentia > Muridae > Apodemus > Apodemus sylvaticus. The sequence continues at coordinate 111,042,547 of NC_067478.1, forward strand.
AAGCCAAGCAAACCCTTTCTTCCTACTAATTGCTTCGGTTAGTGTTTTATTACCTCAGAATACAAACTAGAAAACCCACTGAGAGACTCTGTCTCAGAAAGCAAGATGGCCGGGTGTGGAGGCACACAGCTTTGATCCCAGCACTTAGAAACAGAGGCAAGTAGATCTCCGTGAGTTTGAGGTCAGCCTGGTCTATATAGCAAGTTCCAGGACAGCCAAGGCTACAAAGAGAAACCCTGTCTCAAAACAAAACAAACAAAAACAAAGCAAAATGGATGGCTCCTGAGGAGGGACAATGGCTGCGACCTCTGACCTTGATGTGTGCACACACAACCGCAGACACAGCCACACAAAAGGAAAGTGAGTGGGGTTGGAGCCGTGACTGAGGCAGTGTGCTTGCCTAGGCTCCGTCCCGACACCGGAGGAGGAGAGTAGTGGGCTTCCTTCTGCAAACCCTAGTTTCTCTGTGTGGAAGGGATGGAGAGATACTCAGTGGTTAAGAACACTGACTGCTCTTCCAAAGGATCCAGGTTCCACTCCCAGCACCCACAGCGATCCTCAACTCCATCCCCAGGGGACACAACATCCTCTTGTTGTCTCTGTGGGTACCACACACACCATGACACGCATACATACATGCTTGCAGGCAAATATAAAAATGATCGTTAAAAGGATCTAGAGGCTGGAGAGAAGGCTCAGTGTTTAAGAGCACTGGCTGCTCCTACAGAAGACCTGAGTCTGCTTCCAGCATCCACGCGACTGTTAACAATGGTCTATAACTCTAGTTCCAGGGGATCCGATGCCTCTTCTGGCCTCAGTGTGTCTAGGTACATAGGTTGTTCATAAATATACATGCAGGGAAGACACTCAGACAGGTAAAATTAAATACCTGAAGGGTCTGTAAGATCAGGACCTACTTAGGACGATGGGCAGAGGGAGCAAGTTGGTAAACAGAGCCCTAAGGCAGTCTGGTGTCCCACCCAGTCCATACTGATATTCTGAGCCCCAAAGCCTCCAGGGTCTGGGCTGCCTTCCCCTCAGCCCAGAGCAGCCCATGTGAAGCAGGGGCCACACCTGCAGTCCAATGATGTTCCTGCCTTCTCTCAGCTTCTCCGGCTCAAATCTCCGCTCCTGTTTCTCTGCGTATTTCACCCCCACATTGACTTTGTTTCCTTTTGTCTTGGCCTGCAAGGAGGAAAGGAGAAAGCACGGGTGAGCCTCCGGCAGGGTAGGCCGCACTTCCGCCAGGGACTCCCCTCAGTGAGGCTCAGGGGCCTAAGTATCCCGATGGATATCAGACCTCAGCCCAGTGCCAGCGCCTGCCCCACACTGGCCCAGCCCCACACTCACCATGCTGGCCAGAGCCAGGAGAGTGGACTGAACTTGTGTATGGTTGGTGTTTTCAAACAGGTCGTTGGCCTCAAAGATGTCATGGGGTTTCACCCCATACTTGGTGATGGCTTTGATGAAATTACCTATGTTCTCCAGCTGTAGGGAAAGAGACCATGTCAGAGATTGGGGGGCGGGGCTGCTGAGAGGCTAGGGGACAAGGGACTGACTAAAATTCAATGCCTCTTCCGGGCCTTTGTGGGCACTAAACACAGACACACAGACACACACACACACACACAAAGACACACACACACACACACACACTGATAAGTACATTAAAAGGAATCCCTCTGAGGAGGCTGAAGCAGGAACTCAATGAGACATTGTCTCAGATTAAAAAGTAGGAGCCAGGAAGGTGATTTGGGTGAGAAATACCAGCAGACAAAACAAACAAGCAAACACTTTCTGTACAAGTGTCAGGATCAAGCCGGGTGGTGGTGGCACATGCCTGTACTCCCAGCACTCAGGAGGCAGAGGCAGGCGGATTTCTGAGTTCAAGACCAGCCTGGTCTACAGAGTGAGTTCCAGGACAGCCAGGGCTAAACAGAGAAACCCTGTCTCGAAAAAACCAAATAAAAAAAAAAATCAAAAAACAAAAAACAAGTGTCAGGATCAGAGTTCAAATCTCCAGAAACCAAGTAAAAGCCTGAAACAGGGCGTGAACGTCTAAAATCCTCGGATTCCTACAGGCGAGACCAGAAGCAGGGACAGAATCCTCACTTCAGAACTTCAGAGACTGCCAGCTCAGTTCGGGTCCCAGAGGAAAACAGTGGAGAGATGGAGACCTTGTCCCAAACAAGTAGGAGAGGACCAAGACTGGAGAGGACAGGGTTTCTCTGTGTAGCCCTGGCTGTCCTGGAACTCCTCTGTCTGTGGGAAGAGGCTTTGACAAACCCAACGACGGGAATCTGGGGTGGAGTGTGGTTCTGAAGTAGAGCCCCTGCCTAGACTCCCCCAGAGAAGGGCTGAGGCATGGCTGGGCTGTGCAGCCCCGGCCTAGCACACACTCACAGCTCCGGGTTCAATCCTCAGTACTAAAACAGAAAACAAACCAGTGCGTCGTTTCTGAACTTACCTGGTGCCAGTTCTGGGTTGACTCATTGACCTTCTTCACAGAACCCGGCTGCAGCTTGTTGATAAATCTAGCAAAGAGAAGTGGGGAGCGGGGCAGGTGAGTCCCGGTTGCTTCAGGATCCAAGCTGGGTGGCAGAGCTGACAGCTGGAAGGGCTACTTTTGTACCTAGCACACACTAATGGTGGGCGCAACTGAGGGCAGCTAGACCCAGTTGCCAGCCAGGAAATCCTTGTGTCAACCACACACACACACACACACACACACACACACACACACACACAAGTCAGCGGACAACTTCAAGGAATCTGTTCTTTCCTTCCTACCTGTGGGTCCTGGGAATTGAACTCAGGTTGGCAGTGTTGGTGCACGTGCCTGCATCCATTGAGCCGGTCACCAGCCCATTGCGTGTTCTTCATTGTTCTCTCTTGCTCCAGGCATGAGTGTGATTGTGTGGTTGGTTGGCTGGTTGATCACCTTTTCTTATCATGATGATAATATTGCTGGGTATGGAGCCAACAGGATTTGCCCACTAGCACCAGAGCTCCCTCTGCAGGCTCCACATGGAGTCTGGCTCACTGTGCACACGCCTAGAGCAAAGGCCTGTATACACCAGGAGTTTTGGGTTTTTTTGTTTTGTTTTGTTTTGGTTTAGTTTTGTTTTTTGGTTTTTGGATTTTTTTTTTTTTTTTTTTTTTTTTTTTTTTGAGACAGGGTTTCTCTGTGTAGCCCTGGCTGTCCTGGAACTCACTCTGTAGACCAGGCTGGCCTCGAACTCAGAAATCCACCTGCCTCTGCTTCCCAAGTGCTGGGATTACAAGCGTGCGCCACCACCGCCCGGCACAATAAATGTGTTCTATAACTAAGGGAATGGCTGGTCCGCCCATTAGCTGTGCAGGGGTTGGAACTCAGGCAGCCTTGCCCAGGCGTATGTCCTAGACTGGAGGACCTCAGCCCTGTCTCTGGACCCAAGCCTAAGTCAGCTCTCTGTAAGCCAGGACACCAGTATGTCCCGGATCCTTGCTTCTGGTAGATGGGAATGAAATAAGGTAAACAGCCCCACCTGTTATCATCTGGACCTTGGGGAAGCTGAGGCGTGCCGCACCCCTGAGAAGTTTCCCAAGGGCAAGCTATAACTCAGGGTGTCAGACTCAGAAGCAGACAGGCCCCAAGGTCCAGGCTTGCCCAGTGTTAGGGGGAAGTGGGATGTCTAGGTGTGGTCATGTTAGCCTGAAGTCCCAGCACTCAGAAGGTTGATGCAGCAGGGTGAGGAGTTTAAGGCTAGCCTCTGCTACACGAAACCCTGTCTGCAAAAAAATAAAAGAAGGAACTAGAAAGACAGCTCAGCGGTGAAGAGCACTGGCTCCTCGTCCAGGGGAAGACACACATGCTGCCAAACCACCCACATGTATAAACATAGTTGGCTTGGTTGTTTTGCTTTGCTTTGCTTTTATGATTTGTTTATTTTATGTATATGAGAACACTGTAGATGTACCAATGGTTGTGAGCCATCATGTGGTTTCTGGAAACTGAACTCAGGACCTCTGCTTGCTCCGGCCCAAAAACGTATTTATTATTATATATAAGTATGCTGTAGCTATCTTTAGACACACCAGAAGAGGGTGTCATATCTCATTACAGATGGTTGTAAGACACCATGTGGTTGCTGGGATTTGAACTTAGGACCTTCAGAAGAGCAATCAGTGCTCTTAACCGCTGAGCCATCTCCCCAGCCCTTGTTTTGTTTGTCACAGAAGAGGGCAAGCAAGACGGCTCAGCGGGTAAGGCCACTTGCCGCCAGCCTGGTGACTTGAGCTCAAATCCTGGGTAAGAGGAGAGAACCAGCTCCCACGACTTGCCCTCTGACCTCTATCTGCACACATGCGATATGTGTGCCCCATTTCACACTCACAGACACGTGTACAAAGAAGAGCTTGTGCCTGGTGCTAGGAGTTGCAGGAGTCTCTCTTACTATTGCTGTGTGCTTGTGTGTGCAGCTTGTGTGTGCAGAGGCCAGGGCCCAGTCTCCCCTGTGACCCCTCAGGTGCCCTTCACCTTAGTGATGGGGGGGGGTGGAGGGCACGTGAGATGGGGTGCCTGTGTGGAAGTCAGGGGAAAGCTGTGTGAATTCTGTCCTCTCTCCATCTTCCCAATGGAGTCAGCAATGGAGCTCAGGCAGCCAGGCCTGCACAGCAGGGCCTGTCCCCAGCGAGATGTCTCTCTAACCTCCACCTCATTTTTTGAGACCAGGCCTGGAGCTTACCAAATAGGCAAGACTGGACAGGACAGTGAACCCCTGGGCTCTGCCCGTGTGCCACCAAGCCTGACCACCACCTGTGTCCGATCCCTAGGACCCACATGGGTGCAAGGGGAGATCTGATTCTGGGAGTTGTCCTCCGGTGTCCACACTCACGCTGTGGCACACACACAGGTGTGCACACAAGTAAATAGATATAATAAAAATGTGTATGTGTGTGCGCATGTGGGTGTGTGTGCACGTGTGCTTGTGGGTGTGTGTGCACGTGTGCTTGTGGGTGTGTGTATACGTGCGCATGTGTGTGTGTACCTCTGTTCACATGTGTAGAGGCTACACAGTGACATTGGATGTCCTCCTCTGTCACTCTCTGCTTATCCTTTTGAGGCAGGGTCTGTCCCCACCTGGGTCTCACTTTTCTCAGCGGGGCTGGAAGCCCTCAGGCCCCAATATTCTTCCTGTCCTTCCTGCCCTCTGAGCCTGGGTTGCTGGCGTTTGCAGGGCTGTTTCGCTCGCTGTGTAGACATTGGGACCCCACCTCTGTTCTTCTGATCACGGAGCAGGTGCTGTCAAGGCTAAGCCACCTTTCTAGCCTGCCTTCCGTTTTAGCATTCAAATCCAAGACCCCAGCAAGCCTCTTCCTGACTGAGCCATCTCCCCGGGCCTGGTGGTGTTGTTTTGTTACATTGTTTTGTTTTGCAAAGCAGGCTTTCCTATAGCCTGTGGCCCCAAACTCAGCGTGGAGCCAAGAGGGACGTGGAATTTCTGATACCTCCATCTCTAACGTGCCTGGGGTTACAGGCTTACACCACAGTACTTGGCTTTATACTGTGCAAGAGATGAACCTAGTGCTTCCTGCGTGCTAGGAGAGAGCTCCACCTTCCCCACCCAGCTTTCCGGGTCTTAGAAGACAGGGTCTTGTGCTGACCTAGAATTCTGAACCCTACCTCAGCTTGGCCAGCGCTGAGGTCACAGGCATACGACAGGCCACGGTGAGGATTTTCTTCTTCCCCCAGTGATGAGGGCAGCGGGAAGCTATGGTCTACATAAATTCCTGTGATGTCACCCTAATGTCCTTAAAACTGGTGATAAACAGCCACTATTGTCATTTAGCTCTGATGTGGAATCCATAGACAGGCTTGCCCTGTAGAGTGTGCTAGCTGAATAATGTCCCTGTAACACTGCCTCTGGGCTTTGGTGTTCCCTGACTGTTTTTGTTGTTGTTATTGTTGTTGTTGTTGTTTTGGTTTGGTTTGGTTTGGTTTGGTTTGGTTTTTCGAGACAGGGTTTCTCTGCGTAGCCCTGGCTGTCCCGGAACTCACTCTGTAGACCAGGCTAGCCTCCAACTCAGAAATCCACCTGCCTCTGCCTCCCAGAGTGTTGGGATTACTGGAGTGCGCCACCACCTTCTGATGCAACCTTTCAGACTCTTGTCATCTCTGCCTGTGAAACCGGCACGGGGGAGTCCCTTTGGCGTCTCAAGGAATGGGGGTGGTATCAAATATCAGCATCTAACTCCAGCTCCAGGCTTGGGATCATCAGGGGATGTTGGGGGGGCTATTTGCTGGGCTAGGGGCAGGGCCTGCACCCTAAGAACCCCACTCACTCGCAGAGAATGATGCCGTCTTTGAGGCCATCCATGAAGTTGTTCCCGATGCGCCGGCCTGTCACTCCCTCGATCCATTCTCTCAGTTCCTGCTCGCGCTGATGGTCGTATTTCTGGGCCAGCTGAGGAGGAGACGGGCATGCAGGGCAGGTGATGAGGGCCCGCGCAATAGTGGCTTTGGCTTTCCGGGGGCCCAGCCCAGCCCGGATCGGCCGGATCTCCTACCTCATCCCAACTAAGGCAATCCTGTCTTAGTGTCCACAGTAGGGGAGGGGTGTTGGGGGGGGGAGGCTGAGGGCCAGGGCTGAGGTGGCACCTGCCCAGGGGGCCATTCCGGGCATTCTGAGGTTTGGCACCAATGAATAGACAAGAAGGGGATGGAAAGCCAGATCCTTGAAGCTGGGGGATGGGTGGGGGCGGCGCTTGGCTCCTCGGTTTCCCCTCCAAGCCAAACTTGGGGCTTAGCGTCCCCTGACCCGGCCCTCCCCACTCTCCTGTTGGAAGGGGAAATGCCTTAAACTGGGGGTGGGGAAGAATCCTAAGAAGAAGCCCCCGGGGACTGGAGTCCCTCGCACAGCTGCCTCTGCGGTGTAGTCCCAGGTCATCATCATGCATACAACCTCTAGTTAGAAACGAGAGCATCTTGTCCCAGCTCTACCTTGACTGCCATGTTTCTTTAGGTCTGTCCTCAGCCCACTTGGTCTGTCTCCAACTCTCTACATTATCTTTTACTCCGTCTTGGGGGCCCCATCTCTGAAGACCTGTCCTGACGGCTGTGGGGCTATGCCCCCCTTTTTGTAGCTTCCGCTTTGATCCCACCTTCCCGGGTAGGGGTGGGATTCCGCACGTTCCCTTCTCAGCCTCTCAGCCCTGATCTCCCGCCTGGCCGGCCTGCTCTCCTGTCCCCTGTCTCCAAGGCTGCCTCTCGCTCTTTCTGCAATCCCCCTGCGTGCTAGCTTCCCAGCCCCTGGTGGCGGCGAGACAGAGGGATGCTTCACTTCTGCATGCCGAGAGGAGGGATGCAGCCCCTCACCTGGCCCCAGCCCTGCCGCCCCCCTCCTCACCAGCCCGGCTTTATAAAGCAAACCGGCCCTTATATAGCGCGGGCCCGGGCTGCCCAAGGCCGCCTTATAAGGCGCGGCGGCTCCTCTGCGACTCTGGGGCCGGCGCTGGAGGGGGGAGGGGGCGGTGCTGCCATCGGTCTCCGGCAGAGCACCCGCCCCCCACACTCCCTGAACTCCAGCCCCCAGGATACCCCAACCGGATCCAGGTCCCAATCCCTGCTCCTCGCTCCCCACAGCTCCTGCTGTGGGACCCTGGAAAGAAAGTGCCTCAGTGTTCCCTTCTGTCAAATGGGACAGCCTCTCCCCCTGACAGCAGTCCCCTGTCCTGAGAGACTTGCCCATCCCGCTGCTGTGGAGACGGTTTGGCTTTGCACTTGCCTTACCTGACGCCCTAGCTCCTTGTTTCTCCTTTCTAGGCCTCAGTTTACCCATCCATGGCAGGAAGATGCTGTCTCAATATCTTTTAGCTCTGCAGTCAGGCAGAGTTGCTATTTTTAAAGGTCGGGAATCTGTCCCTTCACCTTACATCCCTCCCGGGAACAAGAAGATGTGACCAAGAACTCTGAGCAGGTGGGAAGCTTTGCAGCACTCTGATTACTTCTATTTATAGATCGTGGGGTCCCCTCACTTCACCCCTCCAGTAGCTGAGGGCTCGGCAAAGACAAAAACAGCTCCTACCTGTTATCTTCTCAGGACACATGACACAGGTAGGAGGGGGTTCAGGGAACAGGGCTCTGTCCCCATGGAGCGTTTGTCCGTCCCTGTCAACCTTACCTTGTTCTTTACTTCAGCAGACAGGCCGTAGGCAGGACCTCGGTTAAAATGTGCAGAAGACATGCTGGCCAGGGCGCTGGCAGAGCGGAGGTGCAGATGACACTGGGAAGCAACAGGCGGCTGAGCCTCCTTCTGCACCGGCTTCCCTCCTCACACGTTTTTGAAGCTCCAGAATCCAGCCCCGGGCTCTCCCAAGCCTGTCCCATTGGCCACGGGGGCTTGCCAAGGGGCGTGGCACCCCACACATACTCTGGCCACCCCCACCTCCTGATGTCAGAGCCTTGGTATTGGGAGCTGACTGTGTCATTGTTTCCACCTAGGGGGCTGAAGGCCTTATTCTGGGAGGTGGGGGCGTTCCTCACACAGCCCACCATGCCAACCGTCTGTGTCCTGTCTCTGAGACTCCTTATCTCAGAGGTCATTGATCTCTTTCAGTCCTAAGACAGGACTGCTGCACCCCCACCTCAAGGCCCTAGAGTAGCGGACGATCTGACTGACCTCCAGTCATGAACCCTCTACATATAACCCTCCCCTCTGTGGGTCTCTATTGCCAAATCTCTAGAGGGCTAATGACAGTGCTTGCCTCACAAGGGTGTAGCAAAGGTCGGGGGTGGGGGTGGGAAATGTCACCTCCAGGGTGCCCAGGATGAAGACAGGCACAAGGAGGGCCTCATCAAATCTTGATTTCTTTGAAGAATCTGGTACCCAGTTCTGTCCTCTCCAGTCACTCGTAAGGACTTAGAGCAGCAAAGAACCTAGATCTAAGCTCGTAGATAACCCAGGCCTGCAACCCCAGCCCGTGAGAACCTGAAGCAAAGGGAAGCCTGAGAGTTTGGGGCCAGCCTGGGCTACATAGAATTCCAGCACAGCCTGGGCTTGAGAGTAAATCTGTCTGTCTGTCTGTCTGTCTGTCTCTCTCTCTCTCTCTCACACACACACACACACATGCAATGAGAAATTTTTAAAGGGTGAGGCTAGGACATAGGTCTGTTAGTAGAGTGTATTTGCATCCACAAAACCCTGGACTCAATCCCCAGAACCACATAATCCAAGCCTAGTAATCCATGCGTGTAATCCCAATACCCAGGAGGTACAGGCAAGATGTTCAGAAATACAAAGTTATCCTTGGCTACATACTGAGTTCAAGACCAGTCTGGGCTATCTGAAATGAAAAAGCAAACAAGGAAATATTCTGGATCTATTCCCAATATCCATTCGCTGACCACCTGAGCCCCCAGGGCCAGGTTAGCAGGTCTGGGCCATGAATGCTCTCCTGTCTCTATCCAAACCAGACTGGTTTGGTTGGACATCTGTAAGTAGTCCTACTTAGACAGCTCTCATCTGGACCATGGAGTAGATGTCAAGGACAGGATAGTGACAAGTAGGTGACATCAGTCTTCTATGCATTAATGACACTTCAGGAACCTGCAATGTGCTGGCCACATATAAAGGGCACATCTGACAAGGCATGGACGACCACACCATTAATCCCAGCACTCAGAAAGCAGAGGCAGGTGGATCACAGGGAGTTCCAGGCCAGCCAAGGCTGCATGGTCAGACCCTGTCTCAAAACAACAACAATAAATAATAATAACACATTTTTATTTTGGTATGGGTTGGAGACCATTATTGTTAGGGTTAGGGTTAGGGTTAGGGTTAGGGTTAGGGTTAGGGTTAGGGTTAAGGTTAAGGTTAGGGTTAGGGTTAAGGTTAGGGTTAGGATTAGGGTTAGGGTCAGTCAGTGGTGAAGCCTCAGTGACAAGCTCTTACTCAGCATGTGAAAATCTTCAAGTATAAGTAACCGTCCATTGCAAGAGAACAGTGCAGACTGAAGATACTTTCAGGTGCTGTACGGAACAGTGAACAGAAGGGCTGATGAGGTGGCCTAGCAGGCGAAGGAACTTGCCACCAAGCCTGACTACCTGAGTCTCGTGTCTGGGACCTGCATGACACGAGGAAGGAGACATGGGAAGGAGAAATCCAAAAGCCGTACTCTAACCTCCACATGCAAGATGGGGTATGTATGAATAAACACACACACACACACACACACACACAGAGTGAAATACACATGTATATTCTTTTTTTTTAAAGATTTATTTATTATATGTTAAGTACACTGTAGTTGTCTTCATATACTCCAAAGAGGTTATCAGATTTATTACGGATGGTTGTGAGCCACCACGTGGTTGCTGAGATTTGAACTCAGGGCCTTCTGAAGAGCAGTAAGTGCTCTTAACCGCTGAGCCATCTCTCCAGCTCCACACATGTATATTCTAACATTTCTGGGCAGCGAGTGAGACAATGTCATATGTGACTCAGGCTGATATTAAACTTGCCATCTAGCCAAGGATGGCCTTGAACTCCTGATTCTCCTTCCTCCACTCAGCCCGAGAGGACAGTCATGGACACCCACGCCCAGGCACATCGACATACACTCCTCCCATCCTCCCTGTTCCCCCTTTTTATATTAGATTGTCTTCCTCTTCCCAGTGGGTGCCATGACTACTTTCACACCATATAGAATATTAAACAACAAACATACAGAACTTCCCAGGCTGGGGAGACGGCTCAGTGGCTAAGAGCACACACTGTTCTTGCAGAGGACCCGAACTCAGTTTCTTGCTCCCTATCAGGTGGCTCCCAACCTCCTGAAACTCCAGCTTCGGGCAATCTGATGCCCTGTTCTGGCCTTTAAGGGCACTGCACACACAAACATAGACACAGAAAAAAAGAAAACCTTGCTTGAGACAAGATCTTGCTAAATTCCCGGGTTGGACTTGAACTCGGAATCTGCCTCTCTCCACCTTCTATGTTGCTGAGATTACAGGCACGCATTGCCTAAAATGACTTTGCCAATAGTCTTTCTTTCATTTTGTTTTGTTTGGTTTGGTTTGGTTTGGTTTTTGTTTGTTTGTTTGTTTGTTTTTTGAGACAGGGTTTCTCTGTGTAGCCCTGGCTTTCCTGGAACTCACTCTGTAGACCAGGCTGGCCTTGAACTCAGAAATCCACCTGCCTCTGACTCCCAAGTGCTGGGGTTAAAGGCTGCGCCACCACTGCCTGGCATCAATAGCTTTTCTTTCAAGCCCTGTCCAAACTGTGACCATAAAGCCACTCAATACTCACTGCGCCTCTACAACCAGTGCTGTTATCACGGGATATGTTTATATATACATATATATATATATATATATACACACACATATATATATGTGTGTATGTATGTATACATACATACATACATGTATATGTGTGTGTATATATATATATGACAGTATACATACGTGTGTATGAGTACACTATGGCTGTCTTCAGACACACCAGAAGAGGGTATCAGATCTCATTATGGATGGTTGTGAGCCATCATGTGGTTGCTGGGAATTGAACTTGTGACCTCTGGCGCCCCCTATCATGAGCACTTTATAGATGGAGGAATGGAGGTACAGGCATAGGTGTGGAATCCCTTTCTGTAGGAATGTCACATAGTTTTGTCAGTGTCACAGCAGAATTTGAACTCAGCTTCTGTCCCTAATTCTCTGAGATTCAAACAGGGTGTCTCCGCTATCACACTGATGCTTGGAGCTGGATAATTCTTTGCCATGTAGTCTAAACACTGTGACTTTAACAGCATCCTGGGCCTTTTATGAGATGCCAGTAGCACCTGTTCTCCTTATTTTGGAGATAGGCGTTCCCAGTGTAGCCCAGGCTGGCCCCCTCAGTCGTAGTGTGTCAGGTGTGCACCAACACACCTAGTATAAGTTAACAAACAGAAATTGTACAGGCGTTGTCAAATGAACTTTGATAATGGAGGGATGGATACCCAGCTGGTTGTCATTTGACATCTGGTGACATGTGCCTGCAATCTATCGTTTGGGAGATGCCAGCAGGAAGGTCAAGAGGTCAGGGTCCTCCTCAACTATATAATGATTCTGACCCAACCTGGGCTACGGCACATGAGACCCGTCTCAGAAAACAAACAAACAAAATAAAACAAAGTGCCAAGGATTTATTTTTGTTGTTGTTGTTTTGTTTTTTTGTTTTTGGATTTGGTTTTTGTCGAGACAGGGTTTCTCTGTGTGGTCCTGGCTGTCCTGGAACTCACTCTGTAGACCAGGCTGGCCTCGAACTCAGAAATCCGCCTGCCTCTGCCTACCAGAGTGCTGGGATTACAGGCGTGCGCCACCACCGCCCAGCCAAAGATTCTTTTCAGGTGGTTCAGTGCTTGCCAGTCGTGCATAAAGATTGGTCTCAAAATAAAATACTTGGGTCCCATATCATCCCCAGTCAGGCACAGCTAGAGTTTAATTAGAGTTTGTCTCTAATCACAGCCACTGGGAGGCACCAGGACCAGAGATTCAAGGCCATAGATAACTTACAGACTGAGTTTGAGAGGCTACATAAGAGAGATCATATCTCAAAAAAAAAAAAAGATTAAAAAGAGGAGAACATGAAAAATAAATAAAAGAGAAATGGTTGGTCAGGGGGCACACAGCTGTAATCTCAGCACTCAGGAGACAGAGTCCGGTGGGTCTCTGAGTCTGCGGCCAGCCTGGTCTACATAGTGTGATCCAGGCCTGCCAGGGCTACACAGTGAGTGTCTGGACAGGAGGAAGAGAGAGAGAAGGAATGGGAAAGGAGACAGAGTCAGACAGACAAAGACAGAGAGGGTAAAAGAGACAGACAGACAGACAGGCAGGCAGACAGAATCAGAAGGCCGAGGATCAAATAGCACCAAATAAGATAGCAACCCATGCCTCCCAACAGCCCTCTAAGGAGGGTCCTGCAGGGGGAACAGAGAAGTGTAGTCAGTTGTACAGGTCACGCAGCCTGCAGAAAGTAGAGTGGAATTTGAATTGATTCATAACCCAAAGCTTCTTCCATCGAGAGAGCTACGCCAAGGTCTGGTACCCCCCTGGCGGCCAGGGCACAGCGCCGAGGCGAGCCGCTGACGTCAGCGCTGACTCATTCGCGGGGCTCCCGGGTCCGCCGCGGCTTGGCCATTTATAGAATCCGTGCGAGCTCTGAAGTCAGAGAGCAGGCAGGCGGCTGAGGGGGCGGTGGGTGGGGAGCCCGGGTACCCCAGGGGCGGTGCTCTGTGGGCCTCCCTCAGCGTCTTGATCCTGGAGTTCATCGCCAGTCCCATCCTGGTCCCTGACCACCTAACCACAGGCCCACAGCAGCTACTGTGCCTCAGTTTCCCACTCCTAGAAGAAGCTTGGGATCTTTCAGGTTTGCTGATGTACAGCTATGATGCCAGCACGCAGGAGGTGGAGGCAGGAGCATCAGGAGTTCAGGTCAGCATGGACTACATAGTGAGCCCCAGGCTAGCCTAGACTATATTTAGATAACCTGTCTCAAAGCAAAACAAATTTTTAATGAAAATTTTGTTTAAATAACCCAGGCAGTGGTGGTGCATGCCTTTAATCCCAGCCCTGGGGAGTTAGAGGCAGGAAAATTTCTGAGTTCAAGGTCAGTCTGATCTACAAAGCAAGTTCCAAGACAGAGAGGGCTACACGGAAAAAAACCTGTCTCAAAAAGCAAATAGTTAAACAAACAAATAAATAAATCTTAAATATTAAATAACTAAATATTAAATAAATAGGAAGGGAGGAAAGGTGTCTTCCTAAGCTCGAGGGAAACACTCCCTAAACACTTCCCCACACAGTTCGGCACCTCTGTGTGTTGGCGGGAGTGATTAAACTCCACGACACCAGGTTTTGTTGGCAGTCCTCTCTTAAAGAAATGTTCAACATCCTTAGTCATCAGGGAAATGTAAATCAACATGACTCTGAGATTCCATCTTACACCTGTCAGAATGGCCAAGATCAAAAGCTCAGGTGACAGACAGCTCATGCTGGTAAGGATTTGGCACAAGGGGAACGCTCCTCCATTGCTGGTGGGAACGCGAACTTGTACAGTCACTTTGGAAGTCAGTTTGGCAGTTTCCCAGGAAACTGGGAATAGTTCTACCTCAAGACCCAGCTATACCGCTCCTGGGCATCTACCCAAAAAATGCGCCACCATACCTTGAGGACTCAGTTATGTTCACAGCAGCTTTCTTCGTAATAGCAAGAGACTGGAAACAGCGCAGATGTCCCTCTACCGGAAGAATGGATAAAAAAAGGTGGTCCATTTACACAACGGAATATTACGACGTAGCTATTAAAAACAATGACATCATGAAATTTTCAGGCAAATGGATGGATCTTAAGAATATCATCCTGAGTGAGGTAACCCAGACTCAGAAAGACACACATGGAATGTAGTCACTTATAAGTGGATATTAGCCATAAATTACAGGATAACCATGCTACAATCCAGAGACCCAAAGAAGCTCGGTAACCAGGAGGGCCATGGGGGCTTGACTCTCACTCAGAAGGGGAAATAGACATCAGGATGGATGGAAGGGGGATGCTGAGGGGGAGGGGAGGGGGAGGGAGGGCTCACGTTGGGGGAGGGTAGAGAGAGATTTCATCCCTAAATGCACGAACAGTGGAAGGTCCGGGTCTCACACTCACCCACCTTTGACATAGCTTACTCACCAAGTGGGGTGTAGCCCCCCAGCGCCGTGGGACCCGTCGGGACCAAGGACGGTAGATGTGAGAGTGTTTTGCATGTTCCTTTTCTCCCCTCCCTAGAAGAGCAACTGGAGGAACCCACAGGGACTGGGTCACCACCTGTGACTGGCATTTCTCTAGAACATTCTATATCTCTTAGTCTCGCAGGCAGTAGGGTTTCCAGAGCGGAAGAAAACCCTTGGTTACTAGGCATGGTGGCGCTCACGTTTAATCCCAAGACTCCTAAAGCAGAGAAGCAGGTGGGATCTCTGTGAGTTCAATTCCAGCCTGGTCTCCATACTATGAGTTACAGGCAGGGTAGGGAGGGCTACATATGAGCTGCTGTCTAAAAGGGCAGAGAGAGTTTATTTGTACTTAGCTTTATTTTAATTTCTGAGACAGTCTCTTGTAGCCTGGGCTGACCTTAAACTTTCTTTGCAGCTGAGGATAATCTTGAACTTCTGATCCTCCTGCCTCTGTCTTCTGAGTGCTGGGATTACACACCTGCCTGTATGTTTATTTTTTTAAAATTACATTTATTTTATATGATACACAAATTCGTGTGTGTGTGTGTGTGAGTTCTTTTCTATTACAAGGTGTAGGGGTTCAAACTCAGGCTTGCTTGCTGGCATTCTCTCTCTCTCAATCTCTCTCTCTCAATCTCTCTCTCTCTCTCTCTCTCTCTCTCTCTCTCTTCTCTTGGATCTAACACAGCCCAGGTTGGTTTTGAACTTCCTGTGTAGCCATGCCACCACACCCAGATAGGTGACTATCACACTGAGAAAGATGAGACTCTGGCAACCGGCAACTCGTCGTGGGCTATCTGATGCTACCGGCGGGTGTGAGCAGCTTTCAGACATTTCATCGGACAAAAGTCCTCAGCTTCAGATCCAGGCTGTCTCCTTTCTTAGTAGTCTCAAGAAGTCCACGCGTGGGTATGGAGAGCCGCAAGTGTGTGCGGGAACGCCCACTGCTGTGGCCATGTGACCCCACACATCCATCAACGGGGATATGAGACACAGACAAGGGGCCGGAGCAGAGCGTGCAGACTCCGCGGCAGCCAGACGGAGGTGCCCCAGCACAGGGGTAAGTGCCGCACTCCTCACCTGCTGCTCTTTCCGAGCTGCTGTGGTTTGGATGAGAATGGCCCCCATCCTTCGGCTAGGATGTTTGAAAGTTTGGTTCCCAGTTGGTGGGCTGTTAAGAAAGGACTAGGGCGTGGCCCTGTTGGAGGCGTGGCCCTGTTGGAGGCGTGGCCCTGTTGGAGACGTGGCCCCGTTGGAGGCGTGGCCCCGTTGGAGGATGTGTGTCCTAGATGTGGGCTTTGAGGCTTCGCAGAGTCCAAGTCAGACTTGTCCCTCGAACTCCAGCTTTTGGGTCAGATGTGAGCACTCAGCTACTGCGCCAGCACCACGCTTGCCTGTCTGCGTCCATGCTCCCGCCATGACACTCATGGACTCACCCTGTGAAACTGTAAGCAAGCTCCCCAAGGAAATGCTTTCTTTTCTAAGTTGCCTTGGTCGTGGTGTCTCTTCACAGCGAGAAAACAGCGACTAAGAAGAGGATGTGCGCCAACGTCCTGGCTTCATGGCCTTAGACAGGCTGATTTATTCTGGATTGCCTTTAAAAAAATACAGGTTTTAGGTAGCCCAAGCTGATTAAGAACTCAATATGCGGACATTGAGATGACTCTGGTAAAAACCTTTTGATATTAAGATCTCAGTCTTACCCTGAGAAGACCAACTCATTTAATGTCCTCCGACTTCCAGATGCACACGTGACCCGCCCAAATAAAGTCAAATACTTTTTTTGTTTTTTGTTTTTTTCGAGACAGGGTTTCTCTGTGTAGCACTGGCTGTCCTAGAACTCACTCTGTAGACCAGGCTGGTCTTGAACTCAGAAATCCACCTGCCTCTGGAATGCTGGAATTAAAGGCGTGTGCCACCACCACCTGGCCACAAGTACTTTTTAAATATAACTTAACATGTAGTTGAGGATGGACTTAAGCTTTTGATCCTGTGCCTTCATCTTCTGAGTGACAGAATGACAGCCAGCACCCCACCCCAGGTCGCCCGCTTGGACAGCAGTCCTCACCTTTCTGAGTCTCCATTTCTTTCTGTAAGGGCTATTGAAGTAGTTCTTCTCAGGCTTGCTTGTTTTTAACAGGTTTCAACATTCATTCATTCATTCATTCATTCCTTTGTGTCTGTATACCAGTATATGTGGGGGTCACAGGACAACTTGCAGAAATGTTTTCTCTTTCCATTATGGGAGTCTCAGGAACAGGACTTGGGTCCTCAGGTTTGGTGGCGAGTGCCTTTACCTGCTGACTCATCTCCCAGCCCTTCTCGGCTGGTGTTAGTGTCCGTGGGTCTGTCTCGGGATATCCAGGATTCCTTGGTCCAGGAAGGCACAGGTCCGGTTGAGATTACAGTCAGAACAACCCCCCCCCCCCCCCAACACACACACACACAGAGGCGGCTTGAATCTGAATGTATTTTCTGGTATCTCTCTAATTCCAGTCAAGTTAACATCTCAAATTAAGCATCACATACATCTGTAAAAGGCTAGCTAGGCTTTCGCAGGCAATACAGGGTGTTTACCCAAAGTCCAGGGCCCATGTGGTTAAACTGCTTGGTCTCAATGTCTTGCTGGCTTCATCTTGGTCTCAATGTCTTGCTGGCTCGCTGGGAGCTGAAGGATGGTTCTCGTGCCTAGCCTCCTGGCGAAAATGGCGGCATTGTAGAGCTTGGGAAGCTGCCTGGCTCGAGCTGTCTTTCAAGAGTACTTCTGCCTAGTCTGTTAGTAGCATTCTTCTCTGTGCCATGCCTGGGGCCATTGTAGGCCACCCTAGGCCCCAGGCGATTAGCTGGATCCACTCCAGCCTCTAGCCCTTAGCTTGATGAATTAACTAACTCCTCTGAGTCTCTCTTTCTCTCTGACTCAATTTAGTCTTTTTGAGTAATAAGTATAAACTGTAAGCTGAATCGCACCTGGATAAGCTAAGAAAAGTTGTTTTCCTCAAGGGCTCCCTGTGTGAGGCCTGTAACACAAAAGGCCAGTTCCTCATAAAGCTTCCTTTGCTATTCAGGTAGGCCTGAGATAGCCTGTCTGTAAGCAAAATCAAGAGTTAAAGGAGGAACTGGATTAACTTGTGGGGAAAGGTAGCTAGGGAATCAACTCCAGTGTAAATTCTTTCTACTTTGCCCAATACTCATCTGTATGGCAGGGACCTCATAAGATTTTTCAGATGTAAATACCCTTAGTCTGGGCTATTGTTTGGAATACACCTGCCCTGAAAAGGCAGTGACTGGAATTTCTGGAATGCCTTTTCTACCATAATAACCTAAGTGGTTGGAGCAAAGCAAAGCAGAATTTTTTGCTATAAGATGAATACTTATATATCTATATTTGCTTGGTTATACCATGTCCCGGCTATAAGGAAATAGGAGAGTTTAGGAAATTGCCAAGTGAGAGTTTCAGCTTCTAAATATACAGAGAGGTCCGTTATTCCCAGGAGACATTTTTTCTTTCACCTCTGTCTATAAAATATCATGTTTACAGACTTGACTGGGCCACCACGGCAGACTGGTTTGCTGGGTACAAACATTTATACCCACTAAGAATGAGGCGCTGAGAGCTGGAGAGGTGGCTCAACAGTTAAGAGCGCTGACTGCTCTTCTTAAGGTCCTGAGTTTGAATCCCGGCAACCACATGGTGGCTCACAACCACCTGTAAAGACGCCCTCTTCTGGAGTGTTTGAAGACAACTACAGTGTACTCACATATAATAAATAAATAAATCTTTTAAAAACTGAATTTGAATCTCTAGAACCCATATTGGTATGGCGGCTGGGTGTGGTGGTGCACACCTTTAATCCAGCACTTGGGAGGCAGAATCAGAAGGATCTTTGTGAGTTCAAGGCTAGCCTACTCCATACATGGAGTTCCAGGACTGTGAAGGCTACATAACAGAGATACCTTGTCTCAAAACAACAACAAAACAAATAAATTAAAGCAAGGCATGGCTGCCTGTACCCGTGACCCCAGCATGGATAGGAGCCTGGGCAGAGACAGGAAGAGGGTCCTGGAAGCTGGCTGATTAAGCCTACTGACAAAGTAGCCAGGTTCACTGAGAGGCTTCCATGTTAGTAAGACAGCAACAAAGAAAAACAGCAGAGTCCTCCTCTGGACTCCTCAGTACACATACAGGGCACAGGCACCTTGATACACATGTCCATACACATACATATCACTCACTCACACAGACACACAGACAGACACACACACACACACACACACACACACAACTGGTAATTTCTAGAGAAGAGTTGTAAAACTAATTACAGAGTTCTTGCGTCTACTTGTTCCTAGATGCTTATGTTAACATTTTTAAAAATTTTATGTATATGAGTATACCGTAGCTGTCTTCAGACTCACAAGAAGAGGGCATTGGATTCCATTACAGATGGTTGTGAGTCATTATGAGGCTTCTGGGAACTGAACTCAGGACCTTAGGAAAAGCAGTCAGTGCTCTTAACTGCTGAGTCATTTCTCCAGCCCCGGTGTTAACATTTTTTTAAAAGTTGTATATGTATGTGTGTTCCCATGTGTTTGTATGTGCACATGAGTGTTTGTATGTACAGTATGTACATGTATCCAGAGGTGCTGGATCCCTGGAGCTGGAGTTACAAGTGCTTGTGAGCTGCCACGTGGGTCCTGTGACCCGAACATGGGTTCTCTGCAAAAGCAGTAAGTCTTCTGAAGTGCTGAGCTATCTCTCCAGCCCTTAAAGTTAACTGCTATAAAAATAAATTAACTTCTCGGTTTGTTTGTTTGTTTAGTTAGTTGGTTGAGACAGGATTTCATTATGTAGTCGAGGCTGGCCTCAAACTCACAAGTCTCCTGCCTCAGCATCCTTTTTTTGTTTTGTTTTGTTTTTTTGTTTTTTTGTTTTGTTTTTTTGAGACAGGGTTTCTCTGTGTAGCCCTGGCTGTCCTGGAACTCACTCTGTAGACCAGGCTGGCCTCGAACTCAGAAATCCGCCTGCCTCTGCCTCCCAAGTGCTGGGATTACAGGCGTGCACCACCACTGCCTGGCTTCTGCCTCAGCATCCTAACCCTGAGGATTATAGGCATGCATCCCAATGTCCTCCAGCTCAGGAAAACGTCTCTCTCTCTCTCTCTCTCTCTCTGCTAAGCTACAGGCTTGTGAGGGTTGCTGTTCTGTCCTTCCCTCACGCTGTCCTTTATGTGGCCAAGAGCCTTCCTCGCCATTAGTCTCACGCCTCTGTAGATCTCCAGTGGTGACCCTTCAGTCATGTGTGAGCCTGGCTCGAGTGCCAGCCCCTCGTCAGTGACTCTCTGTGCAGATGGTCTCATAAGTTGGCCCTGACTGAAGCTTTTTGGGAAGAGTACCAGAGAGGTGACAGTGTGCCTTCTGTGTGCATCATACCCAGGGTACGTGATGTCACCGTGACTCACTGGTGATGGGAAACGTGGTCCTCTGGCTGCCAGGAAGTCTGCCAGCATGCTCCACTATTTTCCTAGGGTTGTTTTAAGGACCTCATGATAAAGAGGGACCCCTGGGGCCTCAAATATACTATTGTGCTCTGTACCATGTGGGACTGACACGGGACACAGGTATCATTGGGAGCACTTGTGTAAATCAGCCACTCAGGGCTGCATTCCTCAGCCCTCTCTGTTTGTCTGTAAGTTTTTTTTATTATTACATTTATATACTTGTGTGAGTACATCCACACACAAGCCACGGCACACAGGTAAGGAGCAGAGGAAACCGTGTGGAATCTGTTGTCCCCTTCCACTCGAGTCCTAGGAGTCAGGTCAGCTCTCGGGCTGCAATGCATTTACATGGGTCACATCATGGCGTCACTGCTCTGGGATTGTCTCCTTTTTAACGGTGGTAATGAGAACTGAACCTAGGGACTTATACATGCTAAGTAAGCACTTACCACTGAACTACACGTTAGCCCATGGTACCTTCTCATTTTAAAGCCTTTATTCATTTTAAAATTTTATGTGCGTGTTTCGCTTGCTCTTAAATGTAGCATGTACCTTCAAGCCAGCAAGGGCAAACTGAGTTCCCAGCACCCATGTGGCCAGCAGCTCACAAGGGCCTGTAACTCCAGTTTCAGATCTAATGCCCTCTTCTGGCCTTTACAGGCACTGCACACAAGTGCACATACTCATAGACACACACACACACACATACACACACACACATACACACACATATACACATAAATAAAAATAATAAAAACTATCTGGGCATGGTAGCACAGGCCTTTAATCCAAGTACTTGGGAAGCATAAGTAGGTGGATCTCAGTGAGTTCAAGGCCATCCTGGTCTACATAGCAAGTTCCAGGCTAGTCAAGAATGCATAGTCCATAATAATAATAATAAAAGCCAGGCGGTGGTGGCCGCACGCCTGTAATCCCAGAACTGGGAGGCAGAGGCAGGCGGATTTCTGAATTCGAGGCCAGCCTGATCTACAGAGTGAGTTCCAGGATAGCCAGGGCTACACAGAGAAACCCTGTCTCGAAAAAAACCAAAAATCCAAAAAAACTAAAAAAAAAAAAAAAAAGAAAAAACCAAAATCCAAAATAATAATAATAATAATAACATTATTATTATTATTATTAAACAATTAACCATCAAAGGCAAAGAGAAAGTTGTAACAGTGTAACTGGTCCCCTGAAGCTGACCCCTGGTCCACTGAGCTAGAGTGCCCTACTTGTACAGTAAGTAACTAAGGCAGAAGCCATAGTCCCAAAGGTCATAGAAAGGTCAGGAGCACGCGCATCCTCTCTCACTGGACAGCCTTAGCTAGGCAGTAAGGGGCTGGCAGCGACAAATCGAAGCCCTGGCTCTACCTCTGCCTTGGCTGTGTGTATTAGTCTGTCTCACGTTGCTATAGTGACGTGTCCAAGACCAGGTAGCTTTATAAGAAAGGATTCATTCCGTTTAATATATGTTCTGGAGGTTCGGGGGCTCAAAACTGAGCAATGCCTTCTTCCTGGTAGAGTGCCCGCTAAGTGCTTGGCGTGGCATGGCATGAGACCGGAGTGTGAACATGTCCTCTGGGTCCTCCCGACACACATGCCTTTTGAGACAGGGTTTCTCATTATGTAGCTCAGGCTAGATTGGAAAGGCTAGGCGGGCCAGCCTGGTCTTGAACTCTGAGAGGTGTGCTTGCCTCCGCCTCTTCCCTTTATATGAAGCCACTAGTCCTCAGTAGCTGGGGTCCCTTCTGATGACTCCATGTGTCCCAGTCACCGCTCAATGGCCTCACCTCCTAACTCCACAGCTGGTTAAGTTCTGTCCTTTTTATGGAGACAGGGTCTTGTCTAGCCCAGGCTCCACCATGTCAAGACTAACTCTCAACTGTTGATTCTCCTGCTTCCACCTTTCGAGTTCTAGGATGACAGGCGCATGCTGGGTTTGAACACGTTCCTTTGCCTCCTTCTTCCTTTTCTTAGCTACAGATCCAGTTTGAGGCTAACCTGGGCTATATGGTAATAGTTATCCTAAAAAGCGCTAATATCCTAAAAATAGTTACTCTAGTGGCCAAGGACAGTGGCACAAGATGCTTAGCTGTGGCCAAGTCTAGAGCGGCACTTCCTGCTGCGGCATGCATTACATCTGCAGATCTCCGTGAATTCAAGGCCTGTTGGAACACAGTCCAAGAACAGAGTTGCGTGAGAACTGAGTGCTCGTAAGAAAACAAGACATGACTCTTGTGACCTCAGTTTCCTCGAAACACAGAGTTGTTCTTGGAATGTTTGTGTGCTCCTGCCAGGTGTAGTGGACGGCAGTGCATTCCCTTCAGCGGTTGTTATTCATGTCCCTCTGTGGGAAGACATGTTCTTGCCATGTGTGGCCTCACCAGTGAACACCTGGCCCATGTGATGCTTCTTAACCCCCAGAGTGTAACTCGCCTGGTGCGCTGAATTAAAGTTGGCTATTGCATGAGTCTTCAGTCGGCCTCATTTTAAGGCCCCACTCTCCCAGGTTCACACTGCCGACTAGAGCTGTAAACAAGGGCTAGCCAGGTCTATAGAAAGAGGTCCAGGCCAAGCAACACAGTGAGACCCTGTCTAAACAAAAGAAAAGGACCGGGCTACACCTCGGTTGGTAGAGTACCTGCCTACCATGCAAGAGGCTCTGGGTTATACCCCAGCACCACAGAGACGGTGCACGGTGGCCTGTAATCCCGGCATGAGAAGAGGCAGAAGATCAGATCAAAGGCAACTTGAGTTACACACACGTTCAAGGCTAGTCTGGGCCACAGGAGACCTTGTCCTACAAATGATTACTTATGGGTTGGCAGGGTGGCTCAGTGGGTAAAGTGCTGCCAAGTCTGATGGCCCGAGTTCAATCCCTGGGACTCGCAGATAGAGTCTAGCAAATTCTCACCACATGCAGCACCCCCAAAAAAGGAATGTTTAAACCTGCACTTAAAACAACAGCAGCCCATATTCAATCATTTTATGTATGTATAAAATCACTATTATCCACACACGCGTACAACAATTCCAGGGCCATCCGATCATCTCCACATGCACTCCATAGGCCTCTCAGCCCTCAGTGTGGGTGGTCTGAAGAGTCGATCTGGACTCCCCGTTGGGGAGGGAGAGAGGGGTGTCAGGAATGCATGTCCTTTCTCACAGTAGCCCTTGTTGTACTTATATGGCCATTTCGCATAGATGAATTCAAACTTCAAAAATTTTTATTAAAGGGCGTTAAAAGTGCTCGCGGCCACGCCTGAGGACCCAGGCTTCATCCCCAGGACCCACATGGAGAGAACATTCCCCCTGAATTGTCCTCTGACTTCCACATGAACGTGCTCACATAGACTTACACACATAACACACAATAAAAATAAACATGACTTGACACTCCGTTAAAGCTGCTGGCAGTGTTGCCCCCCTGAAGTTGCAGCTATTCAGGAGGCGGAACCCCGAGGATCCAGGGTTTTGAGACTAGACTGAGAACCACTGCAAGACCCTGACTCACTCAACCAAACAAACTAAAAAACCCGTTTGGTAAAAAGAATAAATCCCGGGACTTGGGACTGTGGCATAGTTGACAGCGGTAGAGTGCTTGCTTAGCACGCAGGAGGCCCTGGGCTCCGAGCCGCACGTGGTGCTTGTAGTCCGTAACAATAATAATTTACCAACTCGGCGGAGAAAACTGGACCGGACCGACCCGGGGCACCGGATCCGGCGATCATTCCCAAGGTCTCCGGCTTCCAGCGTTCAGTGAGGGGCAGGGCCTGCTCCAGGCAAAGCCGGTGTCTTCCCTCTTCCTATTGGTGGATCTCTTATTGAGGGCGGGACCTACTGTCACAGGCTCTTCTGATTTGCTGTCGCCCTCACTCGTAACCGGAAGCTCTGAGGCTCAACATGACTGCGCCCGGAGGTCCCACGGAGCCGGCTCTAGTCCGCGGCTGGCCGCGTGAGTAGGTGGGTCGCGTGTGGGAGGACTATGGGACTGTCTGGGGTTTGGGACGTCCACTTCCAGGCCTGGTAGAGCTGGAGGATGACCTTCAACTCGGCCTCAGAGTCAGGGCACTGTGACCTTTTGGGGTGCAGGCTTGGCAATGTGCGAGGAAAGGTTGCTGGGAACCTTTGCTGCAGGCGTTCGGTTTCAAGATGGGAGAGCGGACTCGGGCCACACGTATTATCTGTGAGGCAAGCACTGGAGCCTTCCCACGAGACCTCTCAGAGACCGGGAATCGTGCCAGCCCACACGCTTACATGCACCGACCCCGCTACTGAGATTTATCTATGTTTGTAGAAACATTGCTTATTCACACTCAGTTGATCGGTGTTGGGCATCCACCATGTACCAGGCACTGGCCCAGCTAGTGGAGACACAACCAGGAGAAAATCAAATTTTAAAAAGTATTACCTAAGAGATCCAGTTTATTGAGCAAATCACAAACAGAACACGTAATTTCGTGACTCCAAAAATAGTGACAATGTGCTTTTCCCTGCGACAATAGTCTTTATGTATCCCAAGCTGGCTTTGAACTCATCATGATCATCCTCCTGCTCCAGCCTCCTGAGTGCTGGATTACAGGCATACACCAAGACTGTAAATAGTAGGCAGAGGGTAAAACAGGTTCAGAGCCTGTGAGACCAACAAATTTGTCTCATTTCAGAAATAGTGTGGTTGGAGCTACAAGAGATAGTACACAGCAGGTAGAGTCCATCCGATGTGTATTGACTTTGAAGTATGTATTTTAGTTATGGTGTGGAGGGTGGGGTGCATGTGCTGTGGTGGTGTGTGGTGGAGGTCAGAGGACAACTCCGGTGTTTTATCCATACACCTTATATTGGTTCCACCTTATGAACCCAGTCATTAGGTTTGCTTTGTTCCAACAGCAGGTTCCTTTCCCAGCTGAATTCTCTCTCCCTGCTCTTATTTATTTAAATTTTAGACAGTACCGCACTGTAGCTCAGACTGCCATGGAACTTGATAATTATCACCAGCTGGTTTGATCCTGGGGGCCATCCTCCTGCCTATGAAGGCCTGGCTGGTCTGGAACTTGCTGTGTCTGTGTAGATCGGTCTCACCTCAGACTCAGATCTGCCAGCCTGTGTCTCCCAAGTGCTGGGATTACAGATAGGTGCTATCACACCCAGAATTCTCGTGTGTTCATATGTGGTACAGAGATGTATGTTAGTACATGTACAGGTGTGCACAGAGGACACATGTCAGCCTTGGATGTTGTTCCTCAGGAGCTGTCCACCGTGTGCTTTGAGACAGATCTTTCAGGGGTGCGTGTAGTTTTGATCAGGCTGGCTAGCAGCAAGCTCAGGACCTGCTCTTTCTGCTTCCTCAGATTGCTCAGACGACAAGCGGCTTTGTCTGTAGGTGCTGGGACCAAGCTCCTCATACTTTCAGGGCAAGCGTTGTTTTTGTTTTTGTTTTGTTTTTGTTTTTTATTTTTCGAGACAGGGTTTCTCTGGAACTCACTCTGTAGACCAGGCTGGCCTCGAACTCAGAAATCTGCCTGAGGGCAGCATTTTTTTAATCAATGGAGACATCTTTCCAGCCCACCTAGTTCCTGTTGTTAAAAGCTTTCCTTTGCAATGGAAGAAAGCAACTGGAAGGGCAGAAGAGCGAGGGCGGAGCCGTGTGCAGGAGAGCAGACCGGGGACTGGTGTGGTGACCTGCAAGAGGGATACATTTGGACGTAGTCTCCAGGGCTATCTGATGGATTGAGTAGGGACAGAGAATGCTGAATGATCCCCATGTGGTGGCTTGAATGACCACTGGTGCTACTGGCTAACCTCCGGAGAAGCACAGTAAATAAAAGTATTGTCAGTTGTGTGCCCAGAATGGGGTTTGGGATGGCTGGCTTGTACCAACGTTGTGCTTAGATCTGGAGGCAAAAACATTAGGGAACCATGAACATAAATACTCATGACTCTAATACATGCAGGAGCCACCTATGGGTATTACAGTGCAGATTCTTATGCAGTAGCCCTGCATTAGAGCCAACATCTTACAAGTCCTGGACCTCAAGTTACAACACAAAGTTTTAGATTCTTTTTACCTAACTATAGCAAACAAGTACCTACCATGAGCCACACCATCAGCCTCTCACTGCAGAATCTAGCAGAGGCTCACCAGGGCCAGCAGCTCACTGGAGGAGTGTAGGCCAGGTTTGTATTAACCGAGTCACAGCCTGGGTCCAGTCCAGTTGCATTTCCTCAGACTTGCAGCTGTCTATCACCTAAAAGTTGTCAGAAGCACGGACATGTTTCCACAGAGCCTGAATCTGCAGGTTTTGTGCTCCCAGGGCACTGGTCTGCATCCTCTGCTTTGCAGACACTGTGGACACTGAAAGGCTTCTCGTGATTGGCTGAACACAGGGCATGGATGCCAGGAAGAAACCCAAGGATGATAACAGGGCTGTGGGGGAGGGGACTTCACTCTCTGACACTTGGGAGGAAGTCGACACCTCGAAGTCCTCGGCTTCTTCTGTGCGTTAAGCACATCACTTCACTGGCCTGGCTTTACTAGGGCAGCCGTCCAGCTGCTGAGGTGGGAGCTGGTGTGTAGACATGGCTGAGGCGTGGCTTTCATGATGAGAAAGCAGGGAGCTGGGAGGGAGATACGAGAAAAGGGGTTGGGTTTTTTTGTTTGTTTTTGCTTTCCCTTAAATAAGTTCTCATATGTAGTCCTAGCTGGCTTGGGACTCACCAAGGTCTGGCTGCCTTTCCCTCCTGAATGCTGGGATTAAAGGTGTGAGTTACCGTGTCTGGCTCAGCTAGAGAAAGCTGTCTGCTTGTTTGTTTTTACTTGTTTATTCACTGTGCGGCTGTGCGCCTGTGCCTGCCCGTGCCGCTGGAGGAGTGGAGGCAGAGGACGATCTGTGGGGTCAGTTCTTTCCTTCCACCCTGGACTGCAGGGATGGAATTCTGGTTATCAGACATGGCAGCAGCTGCTTTATTTGCAAAGCCATCTTTTTGCAGGTGTTTTGTTTTGTTTTGTTTTCTTTTCTTTCCCTGTTTTTGAGACAGGTTTTCATGTAGCCCAGGCTGGCTTCACACTTGCTGTGTGTCCAAGGCTGATCCAAGACTTTCCCCTCCGTGCTGGGATTTATAGACATACGCCACAGCACCCACTTCCAGAGAGTTTTAGTGATGGCAAGAATGATCAAACTCTTCCTAACATGTTCTCTGTGGCCTAGACCCCCTGATACCAAAACTAAACAGGTATACTAAACAACTGTAGACTAGTGCCTCATGGATACGACGGTAAGATTCTGTCGTAATGAGTTGTCAAACATGCAAAAAGAATTCTACATCATGCCTAAGAGAACTTATGTTCAAAATGCAAGGTTAGTTTAATATCTGAACATTTATGTATATATCAATAGAACAAACCCCTAAAATTACACAATTATTTCAGGCAATGCAGAAAAATATTTGAGAAAACCCAACACTTGCTCTTTTTATTTGTCTGAAACAACACCCACTGTGTAGAACATGCTGGCTGAGCTGGCCCTGCAAGCGTCATGCCTAGCACTGAGACAGGCCAGATGAGGTGAAGAATGAAACCTGGGTCAGCAGAACTTAGCTGGTACTGGGTCCAAACCTCCGGAGTCTAATGCCAAGTGATTTCTTACACATTTAAGCAGTAAAACTTTGGGGATAAGGTTCCATATGACAGTGATTTCAACAGAGCTTTAAGCATGGCCACATCGAAATTCCCTTGCAAAGTACATCTCTAGCAAAGCATCTGTCCCACGGGAATGGCTTCTCCTGGCTGAGAACGGTGTTCAGGACAAGGGCCCGGGGAAGGGACTGTAGTCAGCCTATTGATGGACTCTACTGACTGAGAACAGTGCTCGGGACAAGAACCCAGGGAAGAATAAGCAGAAAAGCAAACTCTTTTGCAAAACACATGGGACCTCTTTCATGAGAATAGGTTCTACTGACTGAGACAGTGTTGGGATTCTAGGGGGTTCTATGGGGCTGGCTTTATAGAAGAGCAAAGATTGCCACAGAGATCTGCCTGCCTCTGCCTCCTGAGTGCTGGGATTAAAGGTCTGAGGCACCATGCCCAGTGAAAGAATAGATCCTTTTGCCAGAGTTAAGGAGCCGGACAAGGCTGTGTGCTCTGGCCACTTGTCAGTGTTGTACCAGAGCTTCCAGGAGTAGTACTCAGGCAGGAGAAATAGAGCTGCCGTGGAGACACTGCCGTGGAGACAGTGTGGGTAGGTACGTACTTCCTGCCGGAGCCTGACCACCTGAGTTCTACCTCAGGTACCCGGGGTAAAAAAAGAGATGGGGCTGGTAAGATGACTCCCTGGGGAAAAGTGCTTGCTGCCAAGCCTCAGGACCTGAGTTCAGTCCCCAGCACCTACATGGTGGCTCACAGCCGCCTGAACCTCCAGGTAAGGACCCGAGTTCAATCCCCAGCACCTACATGGTGGCTCACAGCCGCCTGAACTTCCAGGGCAGAGGAGCCGACTTCTCCAGGCACCAGGCTCTCATGTGGTGCACATACATAAAGACGAAATACTCATACATATGGCAGACCAAACAAACCAGCCAGGTAGCAGTGGCACATGCCCAGCATTCAGGAGGCAGAGGCAGGCAGATCTCTGTGAGTTCAAGACCTGCCTGATCTACAGAGTGAGTTCCTGAACAGCCAAAAATACACAGAGAAATCCTGTCTGAAAAAAAAAAAAAAAAAAAAAAAACAAAGAAAAGAGGGAGATGGCTCAGGATAAAGGTCCTGCTCCTAACCCTGAGGACCTTTCTATCCCTAGGACTAACGTGGTAGAAGGTAGAACCTGATTTTGCAAGTTGTCCTCTGTGCTGGTGCTTGGCACATTTGTATACATACTCATGAATGCACACATACAGTTTTCTAAGAAAAACGATAATAATTTTGTCTGCAGCCATACCTGTTGTCAGGTGGCTCCTACTTTCTTCTGAGCCCCTTCTCTCTTTTCCTAAAAGATTTTATGCCGGGCAGTGGTGGTGCACGCCTTTAATCCCAGCGCTGGGAGGCAGAGGCAGGTAGATCTGAGTTCAAGGCCAGCCTGGTCCACAGAGTTCCAGGACAGCCAGAGAAACCCTGTCTCGAAAAGCAAAACAAAACAAAAAAATAAAAAGATTTTATTTATCCGAGTACACTGTAGCTGTCTTCAGACACACCAGAAGAGGGTATCAGATCTCATTATAGATGTTTGTGAGCCACCATGTGGTTGCTGGGAATTGAACTCAAGACCTCTGGGAGAACAGTTGGTGGTCTTAACCTCTGAGCCATCTCCCCAGACCCTGAGCTCCTTCTCTTAACACTTGTGCTCAAGCCTGTCTTCTTTTCCTCTTAAAGCTGAAGGAGGCGGCAGAGAAAGGGGGTCCTTGGGGCATTGGTCAGCTAATCCAGCTGAACGGAGAGGCTCCAGTACAGTGAAAGGCTGGCTCACGGTGTTGAACGCTGTTAATCCCAGCACTCAAGAGGCAAAGGTTGGGGATGTCTGTGCAGTTTGAGGCCAGCCTAATCTGTATAGTAACTTCTAGACCAGCTAGGGCTGTGTAGTAGGACCCTGTCTCAAAAAGGGAGTTGGGCAAGCGGGGCCAGAGAGAGAAGAAAAAGTGTCTGAAGACAGCTACAGTGTGCTTACATATAAGAAAGAAATCTTGCCGGGCAGCGGTGGGATTAAAGGGTGGCGCACGCCTTTAATCCCAGCACTTGGGAGGCAGAGGCAGGTGGATTTCTGAGTTCCAGGACAGCCAGGGCTATACAGAGAAACCCTGTCTCGAAAAACCAAAAATAAATAAATAAATAAATAAATAAATAAATAAATAAATAAATAAGTCTTTACAAGGGGGGTGCGGAGCCTGAGGTGGACAGATGCCCCAGCTGTGAAGAACACTCCTAAAGGACTAGATCTGATTCCCAGCACTCACAGGGCAGCTCACAACCATCCCTCTCTGCATCCCCAGGCACGGGGCAGCAAGTAGTATACAGATACACATGCAGGCAAAACACCATACATATAAATAAAGATAAAAGTAATGAGAAACATCTTTTAAAAAGCCAGATGTTACGGCATTCCTACAGTGAGATAGAAGACTTCCGAAAAGTTGGTCTCTGGCCTCCACAAAGGTATTGTAGCCTGTGAACCTGATATACACATATACACACAATAAACAGGCAAATCTCCCCCCAAATGAAGAAGGACTGCCAGGTCTGAGCCTGTGGGATGATTGTATGAAGGTGCTTGCTGCCAAGCCTAGAGGGCTAAGCTCAGTGCTGAGACCCACGTGGGAGAGAGACCAATTCTCCAAGGTATCCTCTGACCCCCACACAAGGGCGCGCGCGCGCACACACACACACACACACAATAGATCAGTAAATATAATTGGAAAGATTGCCAGGTAGCTCACACCTGTAATCTCAGCATTGGGGAAATAGGCAGGAGGATCAGGAGTTTAAGGCTACCCTTGGCTACCTGAGCAATATGATATTCTTTGGTGAAAACAACAAAATCTAACAGAAATAACTCTTGGAGCTTGGAGGACTAGGCTCTTCCATCTGAACTGCCTCTTTGTCATAGTGATGCCCTGTCTCATGGAAGGTATGCTACAGGCTAATGCTGTCTCAATCTCTCTCAACTAGGCGTGGTTGAATCTACAGAGGCATGAGCTGGGTGCAGGTCAGCTTGCTGGCCCGAGGCCTCTCCAGGGGCTGGGGAGGCATCTGCAGGAAGGCCCTGTCAGGAACTCCCTTTGTTCAGGTAAGCACAGGCTGAGCATTTTGGGGTGGAGAAGGGAAGACCTGAGCTTTACTCTTAACCCTCTCAGGATCAGGCCACAGAGGCTGAAGGTGGTCCCTGTGTTAGTTAGTTTGCCATCACTGTACTAAAGTGCCATGACCATGCCAAAAGCAATTAATTAGAAAGAGTCTGTCTTGGGTTACAGTTCCAAGGGTAGAGTCCCTTGTGGCCATTTGTGGCCAGAGAAGGAACCTGAGATCACATCTCAAGCACAGAGGAAGGAGAACAACCTGTAGATGAGAAGCCATTATAAAACCTCTTCCCCTCCGGCAAGGCTCCATGTCCTGAAGGTCCTGTAACCCCCCTAACAGCACGACCAGCTGGGCAAGAATTCAAATACCCAAGCCTGTGCGGGCCAGTACTCACTCAGACCATAACAATCTGCCTCTCTCCCCGGCCCCACACACAGACTCCTGGCAGTATCATCATGCAAAATGCATTTCATCCAATTTCAAAAGTTCCTATGGCCTTTCATAGTGTCAATATCATTTAAAAGTCCAAAGTCTATTCTGAGATTCAGGCAATCTCTCAACTCTGACATCCTAAGAAGTAGAAGTAAATCTCATCAAGGAATGACACAGACTGTATCCTTCCCTTCCGAAAGGGAGGAATGAAGCCATGATGAAGAAATACAGAACCCAAAGCGAGGCTGAAACCCCAGCAGGGCAAAGCCCAAGTGCTGTAGCTCCAGTGTGTGAGGCTTCCACAGACTGATGCAGTGGTTTCCTGCGACCTCCGACCTCCTCGGGACTCTTGCTTCCTTCCTGCCTTCAAAGCCCATACCACACAACACTGCCAGGTTATCTCATGTACTTCAGCACGGTAACAGAAAAGTAACTAGTACAGAGGTTGGTGTCCAGAGGTAGGATGGTTGCTATGAAGACCCTGACTGTGTTATTGGGGAAGGTGGAAGACTTTAGAAGTACAGTCTAGACAAACAAGTGAATGCTGTAGTCAGAGTTTGACAGACCTGTGGAGGAGCCACAGACCACAACAATGTGTGTATACTGTCGTAATTAGGGTTTTATTGTTGTGAAGAAACACCATGACCAAGGCAACTCCTATAAAGGCAAGCATTTAATCAGGCTGGCTTACAGAATCAGAGGTTCAGTCCATCATCATCACGGCAGCAAGCGCGGCAGCACACAGGCAGACATGGTGCTGGAGAAGGAGCTGAGAGTTCTGCATCTTGATTCAAAGGCAATCAGGAGAAACTGGCATCCAGGGAGCTAAGAGGAGGCTCTCAAAGCCCACCCTCATAATGACACATTTCCTCCAACAAGGCCATACCTCCTAATAGTGCCACTCCCTGGGCCAAGCATAGTCAAACCACCACACTTTGAAACTGGGGTATGCACATGTATGGATGAATGTATCTGTGTCAAATCTGTGTGAGTGCTCTATCCTCTGAGTCATCTTGCTGGTCCTGGTAATGCTTCTAGATGTTTTCTTCGTGTGTCTGTGTCTGTGTGTGTGTGTGTGTGTGTGTGTATGTGTATACACGTGTGATACGCGTGTGTTTGCATCATATGCAATCCCAAATAGCCTTGGAACATGAAAGTGTGGTTCAAGCAAGCTTTGAGCTCTCAATTCTCCTGCCTTAGCCTCTGGGTGGGTGGGGGTTGGTGGGTGGGGGGGTGTTGGGGTTTCAGGTGTGTACCATGTGACAGTGTGCTTTAATGCACTATGTCATGATATCTAAGCTATAGTTAGCAGCTACAGTAGCACAGCTCTAAAAAGGCCCTCCATGATGTCCAGGGTACCACTGCAGGAAACATAAACCAAGAAGCAGGCTCCCTCCTTTCTCCCCAGGTGTCCCCCCAGGCCCCACGAGGCCTCCACTGCAGCGCAGTTACACACAAGGATGAGGCGTGGTTGGTTCCTCGACCCCCCGAGCCCCAAAGGAAGCCCATCAAGGCTCCAGCAATGCATGAAGACCTGTTCAAGACATCAGGAGACGGGGAGCAGGACAAGGCGAGCTTCCTGAATGCAATACACAGCTTCGGGACACACAATGTGCGCAAGCGTGGCCACGTGGACTTCATCTACCTAGCACTTCGCAAAATGCCAGAGTTTGGTGTGGAGCGGGACTTGTCAGTATACAACCTGCTGCTGGATGTTTTCCCCAAGGAGGTCTTCCGGCCGCGCAACGTGATCCAGCGCATCTTTGTCCACTACCCACGGCAGCAGGAGTGTGGGGTCGCCGTCCTGGAGCAGATGGAAAGACACGGTGAGGGAAGTGGGCCCAGCCTCCCAAGTCCCCCACCTGCTCCTTCCTTCCTCTTTCCCTCCCCCCCTCCAATTACTGGGCGTAGAGCTGTGGGCAAGTTGGAGGAGGACTAACCTGGATGCCCCAAGGCTAATACCCAATATCTAATAACCTCAGGTGCATACTGTCATCTCAGCTCTTGGGCAGTGATGGGTAGACAGGAGTCAACCTCATCCTTTTCACTACATATAGTTTTTGTTTTGTTCTGTTTTTTTCTTAAAGACTTATTTTTAATTATATGTATGCTAGGGCTAGAGAGATGGTTCAGTGGCTAAGAGCACTGACTACTCTTCCATGGGTCCTGAGTTCAATTTCCAGCACCCACATGGTGGCTCACAACTATCTGTAATGAGATCTGACGCCCTCTTCTGGTGTGTCTGAAGATGGCTACAGCGTATTCACATATATAAAATAAATAAATCTTTAAAAAAATTATATGTATGCTATGTGTCAGTGGGTATGTGAGTCCTGGCAGCCTGGAACTGGAGTTAAAAGTGGTGCAGTACATTAACTAACTGCTGAGCCATTTCTTTCCCCACCCGTTTTTCCCCAACACATACACTTTACATGGTCTCATGTAGCCCAGGCTGCCCTTGAATTTGCTGTGCTGGGTGTTTGGCCTTGGCTGGTTTTTGCCTACTGTTCCAATTGCTGAGATCACAGGCATGTGCTATGTCGAGACTTTTCTATGGTGCTGGGAGTGAAGCCTTCAGCCGTGTGTGTGCCAGACCTGCACTCTACTCAACTGCACCTGAGCCAAACAAACAATCACTGATGGCCAGATGTGGTAGTGCACACTTTAGACCCCAGCCCTTGGAAGGCAGAGACAGGCAGATATGTCTGTGAGTTCTGTTCTACAGATGACAGACTTCCAGGCTGCCTACATAGGTTAGGAGCAAGACCCTGTCTCAAAGTAAGAATAATAAAAAGAATCATGAAAAATAAATCCCTTTTAATTCTGTTCTTCCTGACTTCAAACTTGTGTCTAACTATATCCTGCCTCTCTGAGGCTGTGCCTGGATCTGCCCCAAACAGGAGTCATGCCCAACACGGAAACGGAGTTCCTGCTGATTCAGATATTTGGGCGCAAAAGTTACCCCATGCTCAAGTTCCTGCGGATGAAGCTGTGGTTCACTCGATTCAAGAATATCAACCCCTACCCAGTGCCCCGAGATCTTCCTCAGGACCCTTTGGACCTGGCCAAGCTAGGCCTGCGGCACATGGAGCCCGACCTCAGTGCCAAAGTCACTGTCTACCAGGTGTGCAGTCCTGTGTGCATGCAGCGCCCCTCCCTGCCAGGCCTCACTGCTTCCCTGGGGTCTTCTGCTGGTGCTCTGACAGTGATCACGCTCATTCCTTATTACCACAGTTGGACCTGTCTTAGGCTATTTACCCATTGGAAGAAAATACCCTGTCCTCGTTGCTGTAACAAAATTCTGGAGGCTGGGTAGTTTATAAAGAAAAGAGCAGCCAGGCACAGTGGCTTCTATCTTTAATCCTAGCACTTGGGAAGCAGGGGTACCTGGATCTTTCTGAGTTCAAGGCCAACCTGGGCTACATAGTGCTTCAAACAAATCAAAAAACCCCACTGCTAGGCCAGGTGTGGGCATGCACAGGGCGCTCCATGTCAGCCAGAGCTCCGCAGGGAGTGTGCCTCACCCACTGGGAAGGGCTGGGGACTGCTCAGTGGCAGGGCACCAGCCTTCCTTGTTCAAGGCATGGGGTTCCAGTCCTAGTGGTGTGACAAAAGAGAGAAACGTGTCTTTATGCTGCACGCTAGGCAAGCACTCACCAGCTGAGTCAAGCTCTTGGTGCCATCTGAAGAACTGTTGCTGCCATTTTTGTTCATGGATAAACCGAGCTGTGTAGGCACCGTGACTTGGAAGAGGTCACTGCAGGTTGACCTTAGGCTGGGTGGCTTCAGGGTGCAGTCAGTGCTGGCACTCTGGCCAAGCTGCTCACAAGGAAGGAGAGAAGGGCCACCCCAGTGACACGGTACAGCTACTCAGGAAGCACCCCCTTCCCTTTGCTCGCAGGCTCCCCTGTAGAGGTTGGGGAGTCACAGCCCTGCTCTTCCTTGCAGATGTCTTTGCCCAGTGACTCGACAGGCATGGAAGACCCCACACAGCCTCACATTGTAGGTAAGGCCCCAGCCTATCCCAGTTTCTGCTGGATCCCTCTGGGCCCACTAAGTGAACTCCTGGGCCGTTGGCCGCTGAGGCACCAACAGGTTCTTATCTCCACACCAGGAATCCAGAGTCCAGATCAGCAAGCTGCCCTGGCCCGCCACAACCCGTCCAGGCCTGTTTTTGTTGAGGGTCCCTTCCCTCTCTGGCTTCGTAATAAGTGTGTCTATTATCACATCCTAAGAGCTGACCTGCCACCCCCTGAGGAAGAGGTGAGTCACTGCCCAAAGCACTTGCTGCCAAGCCAGAACACCTGTGCTTGGTCCCCAGGACCCATGTGGTAGAAGGAGAGGTCTGACTCCTACACATTGTCCTCCCGAGTTACACAGGGGTATGCATAAAGGTCTTTTTGTTTAAAAAAAAAAAAAGACATAAATAGCAGTACTCAGGAGACAAAGGCAGACAGAGCTCTCTAAGTTTAAGGCCAGCCTGGTCTACACAATGACTTCCAGATGAGCCAGAATTACAGATTCTGTGGGGGGTGGGGCTGGCACTGTCCTAAAGGCTCCGCTGAGGGATGCATTTTGTGTTCTGGCCTCTAACGCTGCCTGCTCTCTTGTCTGAGGTAGAAGGTAGAAGAGATTCTGGAGGAATGGAATCTGTACTACCCACAGAAGCTAGACCTGGAATACTCAAGGAGTGGCTGGGACAACTATGAGTTCGACGTGGATGAAGGTAAAAGCAGGTCTCAACACAGCAATCCTGTGTGGTGACCATTTCTCCACTCTCCACACCGTGAGGGGTCATGTGCCCCCAGGGTACCTCTCCTTGGCTACTCCCTCTCCCCCTTGTATCTTTTATGGAGCATTCTATACTGTCCAGAGTTGTGACCAGAATACATGCAGGCCTTGGGTCAGTAGGGATCGTCAAGTTATATTTGGGGCAGCCTCCAAGTTAGGGGTGGAACTTAGTTTCTCTATAGTATCTGAAGCAGCAGGCAGCATGGCCCAAGGGAAATGTAGAACATTTATGTGGCAGAGGGAGCCGGGTGTGAACTCAGGACAGGAGGTCAGCGTACCTCAGGTGAGCGCACAAATGCCTCTCCTCACAGTGACAGAAGGCCCCGTCTTCGCCATGTGCATGGCTGGTGCCCATGATCAGGCAACACTGGCCAAGTGGATCCAAGGCTTGCAGGAGACCAACCCAGCCCTGGCACAGATTCCAGTGGTATTCCGCCTGGCCAGGCCCACGGGGGAGCTACTGACAACCTCAAGGCCGGAAGGACAGTCCCCTCCCCACAGTCCTCCCAAGGGTCCTGAGGAAGATGATGAGGCCATGCAGGCACAGCAGCAGCAGCAGGGTCAACGTTGAGACCTGGCATGAGGACAAAAGACTGGACTGGTATGAAATAATATGGAGAAAATTAAAAAAAAAAAAAAAAAACCCCTCAAAACCTCTTCCTGGCCCTGTGGTTTCCCTTCAGATGTTAGGCATGGGCTCTTCTGGGTTCACCACCTCAGAACCCTTTGTAAAATTGAGTTCCAGGTCAGCCAGGGCTATACAGAGAAACCCTGTCTGGAAAAAACAAACAAACAAACAAATCTATTTATGTATTTATGATATGGGAGGGATGTGCAGAGGTAGGAGACCAAAGTTTGCCAGCAATCACCTTTACCTACAGAGCCATCTTGTTGGCCTTTAAAAATATCTTTTAAATATATTTGCCTTTATTTCATGTGCGTTGGCATTTTGCTTGTTTATGTGAGAATGGCAGATCTTGGAGTTACAGACAGTTCTGAGCTGTCATGTGGGTGCTGAATTTGAACCCTGGTCCTCTGGAAAAGAAGTGAGTGGCCTTAAGCACTGGGCCATTTCTCCAGTCCTTTTGAAAAAAAAAATTTAACGACACTGTCCTAGAATTCGAGCGAGGCAAGGATAACCTAAGTTTCAAGACCCAGCTGCCTCTACCTCCCAAATAAACTGTAAACAGCGCACTTCCAAGGCCGGCCGGACTACGCGCATGCGCAGCTTTGGCTAGTTGTCCCCGTTTGGCGCCGCGGGCAGAGAAGACCCTGTGAGAAATCTCCCGGCGGCGCAGACTAGGCGCGCCACTTCCGGTCGAGGCTCCTAACAACGGGGGAGGCCGGTAACCAGGGAGGGGGGGATGGCGGAGCGGGCTCCAGAGCCCGGGGCGGAGGCGGAGGCGGGCGCAGGCGGGGAGGCGGCAGCAGAGGAAGGCGCGGCAGGCAGAAAGGCGCGGGGCCGGCCGCGGCTAACCGAGTCCGACCGGGCCCGGAGGCGGCTCGAGTCCCGGAAGAAGTACGATGTGCGGCGCGTGTACCTGGGCGAGGCGCACGGCCCCTGGGTGGACCTGAGACGCCGCAGCGGCTGGAGCGACGCCAAACTTGCCGCCTACCTCATTTCGCTGGAGCGTGGCCAGCGTAGCGGTCGCCACGGGTAAGGGGGCACGGGGCGCGGGGCCGGGAGAGGGAGGGAGCGCAGAAGCCAGAGGGCGGGACGAGAAGGGCGAGGGCCCCGCCCCCGGAGTCCGAGGCCCCACCCCGGGCCGCCTGGCGGGCTTCGGGCTCGGGCTCAGGCAGCCCAGACCCTTATGCGCCTCCTCGCGGCTCCGCCTCCGATCCATTGACTACCCAATGCAAGCCTGCGCCCCACCCCTCTGCCCGCCTTCAGCAGCGCTGACTGCCCGTCTGAGGACTCGACCCGCCTCCTGGCCTGGCTTGGGGCTGTCCTCAGGTGTAAACCTCCGGAGGCGCTGGGCTCTCTGGTGTTCAGTGTACGAGTGCCTTGCCTTCAAGTATATATGTGTGCCACGTGCATGCCTACTCCCTGCAGAGGTCAGAAAAGGGTGTCGATCCCCTGAAACCACCAATGGGAGCCACCAAACCCGATCCTCTCCCAGCAAGCGGTCTTAACCCAGCCATCTCTGTTTCAACTCCCTTGTCAGGGCTACTAGTGTGCATCCTGAGTGCTGGGACTAAAGGCGTGTGCCATGCTTGGCTTGAGAGCCCTTTTAAGACAATTATTGTGTAGTGTTTGTGTGTATGTGTGTGTGTGTAAGAGAGAGAGAGAGAGAGAGAGAGAGATGTATGTAGGGGAGGTGGGGGGCTGGCTTTGCAGAGCCTTCTGGGGATCAGACTGAGATCGTGAATGTTTAACCACACTGTAGCTGTCAGAGTATTGGTAAACTGTCATGTGCTGCTTGCCCGTACTGAGAAGCTGGCTCTGAAAGTATGGCTGCCCCTCCTATTTGAGACTCCGGCATGTTTGACTCAGTGTCCCCCAGTACCCTCTGTCTTACTCTGTGACAGGAAGAGAAGAGAACAGCAGAAACGCCCCAGAGTAAAAACCCTGTGACCTTAAAACAGCAAGAAGGTGGAGCATCTCCAACAGAGGTCACTCCTGTTGTCCCATAATGCAGACATCCACAGTGGAAAGCGAAGCCGGAAGCAAGCTCAGCCACAGAGGGAGAGCTCAGTTGGGAACCAGCTGAGGCCCAGCTTCCAGCCAGTGGCTACGTGCTGTGAATGCTGGACTTGATAGTATCTGTCTGGTTGGCACAGACAGTTCCAGCCAGCCAGGGCTACATAACGATATTCTGTCTCAAATAAAATACAAACTGAGAATAGGGAGCTTAGAAAGGCCTTGCCCTTCGTAAGGATTCGGTGCAGCTTTTTTGCACTCAGCTGTGTGAATGTTCTTCTTCTTTTTTAGGATTTATTTATTATATGTGAGTACACTGTAGCTGTCTTCAGACACTCCAGAAGGGAGCATCAGATCCCATTACAGATGGTTGTGAGCCACCATGTGGTTGCTGCGATTTGAACTCAGTACCTCGGGAAGAGCGGTCAGTGTTCTTAACTGCTGAGCCATCTCTCTAGCCCATGAATGATTCTTTAAGAGTTGATTTTAGGCCCTGACAGGTTGGCTCGATGGTTAAAAACATTTGTTGCTCTTGCAGAGGACCTGGGTTTGGTTCCAGTCACAGCCCTGTGGTTCACAACCATCTGTACTTCAGTTCCGAGGGATCCCCATGCTCTCTTCTGACCTCTAGGGGCACCAGGCAGGTGCAGAGACATGAATGCAAGTAAAACATATGCACCTGAAATAGTAAAATCATTCTTAGAGGCACATGCCTTGAATCCCAGCGCCTTGGAGGCAGATGCCAATAGAGCTCTTTGAGTTTGAGGCCAGCCTGGTCTCTATATTGAGTTCTAGGATAACCAAGGCTACACAGAAAGACGGGTCTCAAAACAAAACAAACAAACAAAAAACAAAAATACATTTGTTCTGAGGGGCGGTAATCAGCTAGGAGCTAGGGTCATAACTCAGTGCTGGAGTGTCTGCTGCGAGAAAAGCTCTGGGACAGGTGCGCGCGCACACGTACAAGTTGAGCACACAACCCTACCAGTAGCTTGCCTGCCATGCGCCTGAACCTCTAATTCATTGCATGTTTGTAATGCCAGCACTGCAGAGGAAGGCGTTTGCTCCCAAGCATCGTGACCTTAGTTGATTCTCAGGACACATGGTAGAAGGAGAACACTCCTGCAGGTTATCCTCTGCCCTCGATACACAAGCACTACGGCACATTCCTTACCCTGTAAATAAATAAGTGTAACACATTCTTTTTTTTAAAAAAATGAGACACTCACACAGAAGCGTGAGTAGTAAGGGCAGCCTAGGAAGCCGGGAAGAAGGAACTTGCGATCCCTGCCCTACCTCTGGAGTGCTGGGCTTACTTACAGGCATGAGCTGCCTGCCACGTAGGGTTTGTGCGGTTCAGGGAGAAGGAAGCCTGGGCTTTGTGCATGCGCAGCATGGGCGCCAGTATTTTCTTCATATTATTTTTTTTATTTTGCTTTCTTGAAATAAGGCTTTCCTATATAGCCTACGCTGGCCTTTTCTTGATAGAGTTGAGAGTAGCCTCAGTTCATGAGCCCCCCACCTCTGCCTTCTGAGTGAGTGCTGGGGAGCCAGGCATGCACCAGCACTCCTGACTAACATTCCTAATGACTGATAGAGAGGCTGACTCTGCATCGGGGTATGTGTCCCACCAGGTGGGACTCAGGGTGTCTCTCAGCATCCCCCCCCCCACTGCCCCACATCCCATCCCCAGGCCCTTCTGAGTGCCAGTGTTCTCTGAGCTAAGTGATGGCCAAAGACTGCAGGAAAGGGAGCATGGCAGTAGAGGTTCACGGGCCTCCCGGAGCAGACAAAGTGCTGCTGTCTTCTGCCAGGCCAGGACTCGGACCCACCTGCGCCCCGAGCTCACCCTCGCCACTCTCTGTGTTACAGGAAGCCGTGGGAGCAAGTTCCCAAAAAGCCAAAGCGGAAGAAGAGTAAGTGGGGCCCAGCGTGGGGGGGGGGGGGAGCGCATGCAGCGCAGAGCCTGGAAGTGGCTGGCCGCCGCCGTTGTCCCTGTCCCTTTGCTACCCCTGCCTGCTGAGGCAGTGTGTCGGGGTCTAAAATGTCCCACTCAGTATGACGGTGGTGCTTTGCCAAGTCCATCATGCCCGTCAGGGTGGTCCTAGAGAGAACCTGCTGGTGGCAGTGGGTCCTGCTCTGCCTCTTTTTTGATGCAAAGGTCTCATGTAGCTTGTTAGCCTCAAACTCATCCTAGAGGCTGGCCTGTATCCCACAATACTTGGCTGTCAGGTGTGTACCAGCAGTGCAGCTCATGTGGCTAGCGATGGAACCCAGGGCTTTGTGCTTAGGACAAGGGAATTGGTCCTTGCTTTCTCCCACACGGGTTCTGAGTGTCTGAGCTGGGGGGGGGGGGCGGCTTGAGAGCAAGCACCCTCACTCCGCCAGTTTGGCTGCTTGCTCTTTTTTTCTGGCTGCCTTTGCTCTGTAACCCAGGATGGCCTCAAAACTCAAAACCGCCCTGTCTCAGGGATGCAGGCCTGCCTGAACATGCCCATCCCCAGGTTTGGCACACAAGGAGCTGCAGTCTTCCTGGGCAGCCCGAGGGGGCTAGGGAGTGCCCGGCTGGCAATGGAGCAGCTGTGGAAGTCCGTGTCACACATGGTTCTCACTAGGGTGGAGCCCCTGGGCTCACCCCTGCAGCCCAGGGACCTCTTTTGGCCCTCTTCCCTTCCAGCCTACAGGTGGAGGACAGTCCCACGGCGCCGCCATACTACATAGACCTCAGCCCTCCTCAGGGCCTTCATGACTTCTTTGCGCCCTCCCTCCTCCCTGGCAGTCCCCAGATGTAGAATTCTGGTTTGCCCCTGTCCACTCATCTAGAGCTGCCTAGCCAGATTGTGGCAAAGCCAAGATCTAACTGCAGGCGGCCTGGCTCTGCCATGCCCACCCTCCAGCACCCTTACCATGTCCAGAAGCTCTTGCCCTAGCCAGCCCCAACAAAGCAAGGCTGATCTGGCTACCCTTTATGTCTGCCCTTGTGGGGCTGCTGCTCTGCTGGGGAAGACAGACAAGAGGCATCTAAATAGATGCCACAGGCAGCCTCGTGTGCTCTTATAAACAAACCGGAGTTGACTGGACTGACTGTGGAAAGGTTGGCTCTGACAGCAGTGTCTGTGGGGAGAGTTCTGAATGAAGGCGCTGACAGGAACATGGAGGCACATAGCAGAGCGTGTGCAAAGGTTGGGGCAGGATCATATCTAGCTCATGTGAAGGACAGCGAGGAGGCCATGTGGCTAGAGGGAGAGGACGGGAGGGATGGCACCTGGCAGTGCTTGTGGCCTTGCCAGCCACCTGGCACTTCCTTTCTCAGTCCCCTTGGAGGAGGGGCCGCCTTGAGGGAGGACAGGCCCTTGTCTCCTGGCGCCCCCTCGTGGCTGTCGATGGCAGTGGGAAGGCACCAGGGAGACCTTCCTGGACTGTGTGGGATGAAGTTTTTGGGTTGGTTTTTTTCTTTGTTTTTTGTTTTTTGAGACAGGGTTTCTTTGTGTAGTCTAGGCTGTCCTGGAACTAACTCTATAGATCAGACTGACCTCGAACTCACAGAGATCTGCCCGTCTCTGCCTCTTGAGTGCTAGAATTAAAGTCGTGTGCCACCACTGCCCAGCAGTGGCAGAATGAAGATTTTTATTTAGAAACAGCTGAGTGTGGTGGTGCATGTCTTCAGTCTCAGAAGAAACAGCTAAAGGCTGAGCAGTGGCATACCTTCATGCCAGCACTGGTGAGACAGAAGCAGGCAGATTTCTGTGAGTTCAAAGCTATCTTGAGCTACATAATAAGACTCTAT
Organism: Apodemus sylvaticus; assembly: GCF_947179515.1. NCBI lineage: Eukaryota > Metazoa > Chordata > Mammalia > Rodentia > Muridae > Apodemus > Apodemus sylvaticus. The sequence continues at coordinate 111,085,218 of NC_067478.1, forward strand.
TAGAAAAAAGAAAGAAAGAAAAGAAACACAGCCAACAGTTATTGTGCCAGGCGCCATTAGCTGTGTGACTTCACTCAGCCAATGACAGTTTCTGGCTATCTCCAAGTCCCAGTTATCTCTAGGGGTGTCACCTCCCCAAGCCTCAGCTGCTGCTTCTGCAAAGTGGGAATGGGCTTCAAGAGGCTGTCTCAGACTGGGAAGTGTTGGCCCCAGGGGGGGTGGAACACTGTCCTCATCTACCTCGGGCCCTGTGTCCACAGGGCGGCGGCGCAACGTGAACTGCCTGAAGAACGTGGTCATCTGGTATGAGGACCACAAGCACCGCTGCCCCTACGAGCCGCACCTGGCTGAGCTTGACCCGACCTTCGGCCTTTACACGACGGCCGTGTGGCAGTGCGAAGCGGGGCACCGCTACTTCCAGGACCTGCACTCCCCACTCAAGCCCCTCAGCGACTCCGAGCAGGACAGTGACAGAGGTGGGTCCACAGGGCAAGGGCCGGGGAACAGGCCTGGGGCCTCTGCACACTTCCTGTGGGCCAGGCAAGACTGGCACCAGTGCCATTAGGGCAGTGGCCTGGACAAGCCCTTTGCCAGGCTTGCAGCTTTTGAGTCCCTGCCAGAATTTTGTCCACGTGGCTACTAGCTACCTTTGTAAGTTCCCTCTAGCTCTCCAGCTCTCTCTTGCTCACTCTCTGTCCCCCTTCCTCATCCTGCTCCCCTTCCTTCTCATCACTGCGGTACCTACCGGCTTCCTTTCTGTTTTAAACATCTTATGCCTTTGGGGTTTGGAGGGGTTTTTTGTTTTGTTTTTGTTTTGTTTTGTTTTTTTACTTGTTTTGGGGACATAGTTCCATTATGTAGCTGTGGCTGGTCTGGAACTTGCTATTTTGGACCATGCTGGCATCAGATTTACCCCTCTCTGCCTGTCTCTGCCTCCTAAGTGCAGAGGGAAGGTGTGCACACCACACTCAGCCCTGCTCTGTTTCCTTAGCCAGGTTCTTTTCCTATAGTTCAGGCTGGCCTTGAGTTTTGCACAGCCCTTGTAATCCCAGCCTACCAAGTACTGGGATTACAGATGTGCATGCCAAGCTAACCCTCACTTAGCTTGTTCTAGGCAGGGCTCTACCACTTGGCCACACATCCTCAGCCCCCACCCCATTTTCAGCCCTTACTTTTTTTCCCCATTTTTTATTTTATGGTGTTGTTCGCATATGTCTGTGTACCACAGTGCTTTTGGAGCCAGAACTGTTGTATTCCTTCAGACTAGAGTTATAGATGGTTGTGAGTCACCATGTGGGTGCTGAGAACTGAACTCTGGTCCTCTGGAATAACTGTCTCTCCAGCCCCTTTCAGCCTTTTTACTTTTACTTTTGAGATATGGGCTCACTAAGTCACCCAAGTTGCCCTTGAACTCTCTAGCTCAAGTAAACCTCAAATTTGAACTTGAAATCCTCCTGCCTCAACATCCCAAGCAACCAGGATGACAGGCTTGGGCTCGACTCAGGCTTCTTTGCTGTCCTTGATCTTCTGTTTCCCGCTGTGGTCCCTTTCTCCCGCCACCAGCCCTGCCTCCTGAGTCTGTCACCCTTTCCACCCCTCCCTCCCTCCCTTTGCCCCACTGAGGCTGAGAGGGGCTCTCAGGAAGGCCCAGAGGCATCCTCGTGTGTGCAGTGAGGATGCCGCATGCTGCCTCAGGACTTGGCATGGCTGACAAGGCCCGTAGGGCCAGTCGCCAAGTACTATGCAGGCCTGAGGGTGGAGCTAGTCTTCAGGGCTAAGTCTGTGCTGGCAGGCATCACCAAGCAGGTGGCATCCCAGCTGGCTGAGGGGACGCTGGGGTGAGACATACTCCTGATGGGCCCACACCCACAGCCACCCTGCTGGGCCTCGGCCAGTCTCCAGAGGGAAGGTGTCCTGTGCTTTTTGGTTAGCACCCTGCCCTCCTCAGTGTGTCCCACTGGAGGCCCTGTCCCAGGCCACCTGACTCCTGCCCATAACTCTGTCATCTGTCCTGCCATACAGCTCTTGAGGAAGTCCAGGAGGATTGGGACTGGTTTATCTTGTACCTTCCTAGGCTGCGATAGTGTCACCTCAGACCAACACTGACATCCATAATTGGGCTTTTGGGAATGAGCCCTGTGATCCATTAGCCATGTCTGCCTAGGCAGGAGTAAGGAAGTGTCTTTGCTCCTATCCTGGCCTCTTCTCCAAACACCTCTCCCTGAGCCTGGGGTGGCAATGCCAGAGTCAGCCCGAGAACCTTCTACTGGAGCTGGGAATGAAGTCCAGAAGCATACAGATGTTTTCTTGGTTGGTGCTTGGACCAGAACCCAGAGCCTTGCACTGCTAGGCAAGCACTCGTTTGAGCTCTGGAAGCTGGATATGGGGCACACGCTGCCTGCGCTGGCTTTGAAGTAGCCATCTTTCTGCCTCAGCCTTCTGAGTAGTTGGGGTTTCAGACTGGCACGCCCAGGCCCGTTGTGATTACATATCCTTCAGGGACTTGGTGGGGACGGAGAAGTTATAGGTGTCCCGTAGGCCCGTTCCTCTTCCCTCCACTCTGTGGCCCCTGAATCAGGAGGTATTCCCATGCCTATGCGAGTCACCTCTGTCACTATAATGAGTGCCCAAGGCAGTCCAACTAGGAAGAAAAGGCTTGTCTGGGTTTCAGAGGCCCTGGCGATGTTGGAACCTGCTGCTCAGGGATGGCAACAGTGGGAGTGCCTGCAGAAAAGATCACTCGCCACAGCCGCCACCACCGCTCGCTAGAGCAGACGGAGGTACCACAGCCTCCTTCAGGGACACTCTGGGTCCTCAGGCTCAGCCTGCCTAGTAAAGGCTCCACCATCTTCTAATGGTGCCATTTCGGGGACTGTTTCTTTAAAACAGGAGCCTCGGTGAACACTTAGTCAAGCCATAGCCATGATCCAAGGGCTACTAAGAAGCAAAACAAACAAAAGGCAGAACACCAGAACCCCATCTACTCGTTAGGTCTCCAGTGTCAGTCAGAGTGGTGCTGTAAAGCCAGGCCGTGCACACAACTGCAAGTAAGAACCTGCCCAGGCTCTGGGCCACAGAACTTGGCACCAGACAGCATGTTCCAGCCATGTTACGGGTAGAATCAAAGTCCCAGGCGCCCGTGGCTCCCACTCCTCAGTCTCTGTGGATTTTAGTAGCAAATGCATGATTGACATGTCAGGGCCCCTTGGCTTATTGGTAGCCTTCTGGGAATGGGAATGGGAGGTGTGTGTGTGTGTGTGTGTGTGTGTGTGTGTGTGTGTGTGTGTGTGTGTGAGAGAGAGAGAGAGAGAGAGAGAGAGAGAGAGACCCTCTGCAATAGCAGTACATGCTCTTACCTCTGAGCCATCTCTCTGGCCCCTTTTGGGCATTTTGTTCTAGAGCCAAAGCAGGCAGTAAACAGAATAATCAGTACAGCAGCAAATACTGAGAGAGGGGCTGTAACTCAGTGAGCTGACTGACAGCCAACCAACGCCAGAGAGAAGGTTCTGGCAGCTGGGACTGCATGTGCAAAGACTCTGAGACCAGAACTTGTCTAATGTCCCTGAAGTAAGAAACCTAGAGAGGAAATAAACAGGAGGCGGGGGGAGACTCGGGCCATGCAGCATGGGCTGCAGACGCACTGAGGGCCTTCGGGATACTTCAGAAAGACGACCTGGCCCACAGTGACACACATTGGGGCTACTTTTGTGTTTTGATTTTGTTTTTTTGAGGCAGAGTTTCTCTGTGTAGCCCTAGTTGTCCTGGAACTAGCTCTGTAGACCAGGCTAGCCTTGAACAGAGAGATTTGCCCATCTCTGCCTCTTGAGTGCTAAAATCAAAGGTGTGTGTACCTGCACACTTGGCAGTTTTGTGCTTTTTAAGATGTTGTGTAGCCGGGCAGTGGTGGTGCACGCCTTTAATCCCAGCACTTGGGAAGCAGAGGTAGGCAGATTTCTGAGTTTGAGGCCAGCCTGGTCTACAGAGTGAGTTCCAGGACAGCCAGGGCTACACAGAGAAACCCTGTCTTAGATTTAAAAAAAAAAAAAAGACCTTGTGTGTGAGGGTAGGTGTGTGGGTGAGCATGTCACAGCATGTGTGCAGTCAGAGGACAGCTCTCAGGACGGCTTCTTCATGCACCCTGTGGCTCTCCTGGGTAGAGCTCAGCTTGTCACTTACCCTTGGACCCTCCCCCTGGCTCTATCACATCCGTACTACTGCACAGTGCTCAGTGTCCCACATGCCTGGCTACCCTAATATACTTGTCCCCAGTCCTTTTAATCCTGTGACTCCAGCCTCCTCCTGGGCTTGCCTGGCTAGGTGCTAGGGACAGGGAGGTGGAAGCTTGCCCAAGGGAAACGGCTCTGCTGCTCTATTGCATGGAACCAGTGCTGGGTGGGATCTACTTGTTGCAGGGCGTGGGAAATGGCAGAGCAGCAGGATGGACAGGAAAAGGCTGGGTTTGGGAGCAGCCAGCCTGTTTCTTACAGGAAGCGATAAAGCAGGTTCTTAGGAGCTAGGGGTCCAAGCTGTCCGTGTTGCAGCAATGCTGGGGCTGTGACCAGCATCTGTAGGGATTGAGGAGAGACAGTTGGGCTGTGGGTGGATGGACTTTGGATTCGGTCCCAACAGGTTTTACTGACAGATTGGAAGTGGGTGTGAGAGAGAAAGTCAAGGAAAGCCCTAGGATGTTGGCTTGAGCCACAGGAAGGACAGAACTGCCACCCTGTGAGACAGGGCCACCTGTGAGCAGAACTGCACAGGCTCTGTTGGAAGAACATCTTGTGAAGAAGATCCCAGTGTTGCTGATGGGGGCAGCAGAAGGTGTGGTTCCAAGAACTTGGGGCTCAATAGGGAGACCGAGATCCTCATGAATGCAGAGTCACCAGGACCTTGATACAGTCTATGGTGTCATAAAAATAGACACAGTTCAGGAGCTAGGGACATGTCTGAGTGGGTAAGGTGCTTGCTATGCAAGCATGAGAACATGATTTCAATTCCCACACATATATCAAAAAAGGCACTCGTGTAATCCTAGCAGTGGGAAGATGGAGCCAGGAGACTCCAGGGGCTCACTGACTAGCCAGGCTAAGAGCCACAATGCTGAGCCCCAAGTGAGAGAGACTCTGTCTATAAAAGTAAGTCGGGACTAGACATGGTGTCAGATATCTGTAGTGTGGCACTGGAGAGGCAGAGGCAGGTGAATCTCTGTGAGTTCAAGGCCATCTTTGTCTACATAGTAAGTTCTGGGCAAGCCAGGACTACATAACTGAAACAAACTACATAACTGATTGAAAAATAAAAGTAAATGAATAAGCTAGGGAGGGTACTGAGGAAGGAACTCGGAACTGGTCTCTGACCTCTATATGTATCTACGCACATGTGCATACAAATGCAGATACATAAACACACACAGAGGTCCCGTGTGCAGTGCCTCTGTCTCGCCCAGATTCAGCCGTCCGAGGACTGGACAGTGGGAGAGCGCAGCAGGCACGCGTCAGTCCACTCAAGACAGTGGGGCCTCTGTTCCTGGTGGCTCCTTGTTCTTTCTGGATTCTTGAGACGCTTGATCCTTACTTTGTTCTGTTTGCATTTGTTTATTTGCTTCTGAGACAATACAGTATTGGAAGAGGAGTTGGTGTTGCATCAGGCATTGTAAATGATTTAAGGCAAATGGGGGAGTGCATATAAGTTCTATGAAGGTTTACAGTTTATTTAATATTTATTACATTTACTTGTTGGGGGAGTGTGGGTGGCAAAGCACTGCTGTGGATGTTAGTAGACATCAGAGGACAATTTAATGGAGGTTGGTGATTGGCATTCCTCTATGGGAGTTCTGGGAACCAAACTCAGATCCTCACTCTGAGACAGGTCTCTGTGTGTAGCCCTAACTGGCCTGGAAATAACTGTAGACCAGGCTGGCCTCGAACTCACAGATATCCGCCTGCCTTTCCTCCCATGTGCCACCATGCCAAGCTTCCCTGCTTATTTTTGAGACAGGTTCTTATGTATTCAGGCTGGCTATGAGCTCATTATATAGCCAAGAATAATGGTGACCTAGCAATCCTCCAGTCTCACTACCCCAGTGTTGGGGGTAGCGCTGGAGGTATAGCACCACTCCAGTCTATGCAGTGCTGGCGGTGGAACCCAGAGCCTCATGCGTGCTTGGCAAGTGCACCACCACTGGAGCTGCAGCTACAGCCCTGCAAATACTTCATTAAAAAAAATTATATAGGTTGGGCATGGTGATGCACACCTTTGATCCCTGCACTTGGCAGGCAGATGTAAGTGGATCTCTGCAAGTTCAAGACCAGCCTAGTCTATGGAGTGACCTCAGAACAGCTCTGTGTGTGTGTGTGTGTGTGTGTGTGTGTTTGAGAGAGAGAGAAAGAAACACACACACAGAGAGGGGGGGAGAGAGAGAGAGGGAGGGAGGGAGAGAGAGAGAGAGAGAGAGAGAGAGAGAGAGAGAGAGAGAGAGAGAGAGAGAGAGAGAGAGAGAGAGAGAGAGATGGGGCAGTGCAGAAGAGGGCATTCCAGGACATGAGCTCTCCTAGAGCTGGAGTTAGTTGCTGTTGTAAGCTCCTTGGGAACGGACTAGGGACCTCTGGAGGAGCAGAAGTGCTCTTTAGCCCTAAGCTGGGCCATCTCTTCCGCCCAGCAGCAGTGCATTTGTGCTTCACACAGAGACACTTTAACAAGGAGCTCTTTGGAATAGCCTGAATCTGTGCTGGTTAAGCTGATTCACCTACATAGCTGCTAGATAGGAGCAAATCGCCTAAAAGACCAAAGACGAGGGAAGACGTAAGCTCAACTCCTGTTCATCAGGGAGGGGCCCAAGCATCTGCTCATGAGAGCTGTCTGAGGCTGGGGAGATGGCCCAGTCAATAAAGTGCTTGCTATACAAGCATGAAGACATGAGTCTGGGTCCCCGGGACCCACAGTGAGATAGCTCAGTCATAAAGGTGCTTGTCGCCAAGTCAGATGACCTGAGCTTTGTTCTCGGGAACCATAGGATGGCCAGAAAACCAAATCATGCAAGTTTCCCTCTGACCCCCCCCACATGCACACCATAGTGCCCCCTACCTGCAAATAAATACATTTGAGAAATAAAAATAATACAGGAGAGAGATTAAGGAATACAGATGTCCACTCTGGTCTCTGCAGACCAGGCTTTGTTCTCGGGAACCATAGGATGGCCAGAAAACCAAATCATGCAAGTTTCCCTCTGACCCCCCCACATGCACACCATAGTGCCCCCTACCTGCAAATAAATACATTTGAGAAATAAAAATAATACAGGAGAGAGATTAAGGAATACAGATGTCCACTCTGGTCTCTGCAGACCAGGCTTTTGGTCAGTGAGCAGGCAGCTCGGCAGTGGCACGTGGTGGTGCTGAGACTGAGGCTCTCTCAGAGTCCGTCGTCAAGAACTAGGCTTGTGCCGGGCGGTGGTGGCGCATGCCTGTAATCCCAGCACTCTGGGAGGCAGAGGCAGGCGGATCTCTGAGTTCGAGGCCAGCCTGGTCTACAGAGTGAATTCCAGGACAGCCAGGGCTACACAGAGAAACCCTGTCTCAAAAGAACAAAATCCAAAAAAACAAACAAAAAAAAGGAACTAGGCTTGTGACTCCATTGTACTCTCTTCTGGACACTGCTAAGTTACACTTCATAGCTATGAGCAGAAGCAAACTGAAGGGAGAACTTTCAAGAGTTCCATGAATCATCCCAACAAAGTCATGACACCAAAAGCAGCATCATGGGAATTTCCAACTGACACCTAGACAGACAGACACCAAGTAACCCAGGACTTTCAGCAGACATCAGAAGTGCTTGAAAGGCCTTCTGACCGAGCCCTTGATTTACTGGATCAGAGGCTCACTCAAGGCAGGTTTTTTCCTGACAGTATGTGAAGAGATCCTAGGGAGAGCAGGGAGGGGTGACGCTCAGTTTGCTGATGAATGCTTTTGATCCCAGCACATGGGAAGCAGAGGCAGGTGGATCTTGAGTTCAAGGCCAGCCTGGTGTACACATGAATTTCAGGGCAGCAAGGATTACACAGTGAGACCCTGTCTAAAAATGCTAATAAAACAAGCCAGAGAGGCCAAGAATGAACAATACTAGGGCCGAGCAGGGCCTGTGTGGTGATTGAGTACAGCCAGCCAAAGCAGCGGCCACAGGGACCTCAAAGGGACCACTGGCTTGGGCCCTGAAAGTCACAGTACTTTGTGGCGACACATAGATTCCAGCTCCAGCACACCCATGTTTTCACATGAGTCCGGGTAAAGGCCCGTGGGTAACCTTGAATGTCATCCTCAGAAGTGTTACGTATCTCCTTTGAGAGGCTCCTCCCCGGCCTGGAGCTCACCAGCGCTGGGTGGGTACCACGCATGTGTGCCACTAAGCAGACCTGACATTTCTAAATTGTTTTACATGTTATTATTAGTCTGAGTGTACTGTGTATGTAGCATGTGTGTGACTGGGAGGGCACTAGGGGGCATCCATGCCACAGAGCACACGTGGAGGTCAAAGGACAACTTTGTGGAGTTGATTCTCTCTGTCCACATATGTGGTGTGTTACTTTTTCTTTCTTGATGTTTTGAGACAAGATTTCTCTGTGTAGCCCTGGTTGACTCTGGAACTCACTCTGTAAACCAGGCTAGGCTCAAACTCAGAGATCTGCCTGCCTCTACCTCCTGAATGCTGGGGTTAAAGGCCTGTGCCACCAGCAGCCTAGCTGATCCGTTACTTCTCTGTTACCAAGATAATACACCAGGACCAACAGAGACTTAGGGAAGAAAGAGCTGCGTCTGACTTAAGGCTGCAGAGAGGATAAGAACCCGTCTGGTGGGACAACCTGGAGCAGGCAGCAGCCGTGGCAGCCAGGGCAGGAAGGGAAGAGCTTTTCTCTCCAAATGCAAACAGAAGCAGAGTAAACTGAAAGCAGATGAGGCTGTGTAACCTCAAATCCTGCCCCTACTGACACACTTCCTTCACCAAGGCTGCATAACTTAAACATCTCCAAACAGTGACACCGGCTGGGGGCCAGTGCCTGAGCCTGTGGGAACATTTACCACTCAGATCACCACATCTGGGTCCAGGAACCAGACTCAGCTAGCAAGACTTGCACGGCAAATGCCTTTAGCCACCAAGCCAGTTGACACACAGAAATTTAGATTTATTTTATGAGTGTTTAGTCTGCTTGTATGTAAGTATATCACATGTATGCAGTATTTATAGAGGCTAGAAAAGGGTGTCAAATCCCCTTCAACTGGAGTTACAGACTAGATTAAGCCACCTTATGAGTGCTAGAAAGTGAACACTGGTCATCTCCAAGAGCAGCGAGTGCTCTTAACCAGTGAGTGATATTTGCCGTCCCTGTGCATGGTATTTTAACATGGTTTCTGCGGATGGAGCTCAAGTCCTTGTATTTATTTATAAAACAAACACTTCGAGCTGAGCCACCCCTCCCCCCCAGCTAGTAACCCTTTCCTTTCTTCTCTCAGTGGGCAACGGCCTGGTGGCTGGCAGCTCTGACTCAGCCAGCTCCAGCTCCAGCTCTGACTCGGAGGAGCCTCCTGAGACCCAGCCAGCCAACGCCTCGGCTGCTGCTGCAGCTGTCACCCCCGGCAGCCCCACAGGCAGCAGTGGGCTCATCACTCAGGAAGGAGTCCACGTCCCCTTTGATGTCCGGCACGTGGAGAGCCTGGCTGAGCAGGGCACCCCTCTGTGCCAAAACCCTGCAGGCAGCGGGCCTGAGGCCCTGGAGACAGTGGTGTGTGTGCCAGTTCCCATGCAAGTGGGCACTGGCCCCGGCACCCTCTTTGAGAACATGCCCCAGGAGGCACTGGGTGAGGTAGTAGCCAGCTGCCCCGTGTCAGGCATGGTGCCTGGCTCCCAGGTGATCATCATTGCTGGTCCTGGCTACGACACCCTCACAGCCGAGGGCATCCACCTCAATGTCTCTGCCAGTGGTGGCACTCCCAGCAGCAGCCTGGGTGAGGAGGTGCCCTGTGCCATCATGGAGGGTGTGGCAGCCTACACACAGACAGAGCCCGAGGGCACCCAGCACAGCACCATGGACACCACCTCCATAGCCAGCATGGAGACCAAGAAAGGTCTGGGGGTGCCACTGTGGCCTCTGGCAGGGGTGGGAAGGGTGGCAGAGGGGAATGAGTAGCCCTCAAAGTGAGCTCCTTGACAGCCTTGTCCCCACAGACACCACCCCGTGTCACCCCGTAGAGAAGGAGGACCTGTATATGCTCAAGGAGGAGAAAGAGGATTCAGTGTCCCCAGAGCTGGCAGAGCTGGCAGCCACGGTGCCTGAGAATACAGAGGCAGGGGCAGAAGTGGATGGAGAGGACCTGGACACCAGTGAGATGTCAGCCATCATCTACGAGATTCCCAAGGAGCCCGAGAAGTGGGTGTGAGGGTGGGAGGGTGGGACCAAGGGCAAGGGACAGCTGCAGGCTTACAGCCTACTAGGGACTGGCACCCTGATGCCACGGGCCCTTCTCTCCAGGAGACGGCGGAGCAAGCGGTCGCGGGTGATGGATGCTGACGGCCTGCTGGAGATGTTCCACTGTCCATACGAGGGCTGCAGCCAGGTGTACGTGGCTCTCAGCAGCTTCCAGGTGAGGCCACCCGCCAGGCACGGCCATGTGGCCGCACTAGATGGCTGTACCAGGCGTCGGTGGGGCTGGGCTGCCTCCACGAGCCCATCTTGTCACAGCTGGTCTTGCTTGACTTCTGACTTCCTCAGCCCCATCTCTGCAAACACAGGCATAGCCAACCTGGTCTGACCAGTACCTCCCAGGTCTTGGAAGACTGTCCCAGTCCCAGGCACTGGCCATGCCTGGGAGCCTCAGATCCTCACACAGTTGGAACCTTCCCCATAGCTGCCTTCTGTAGTGTGGACAGTGTGCCCTAGAGTAGAGCGAGCGGGGTTTCCTCCTCTCTGCGCACTGAAGGCAGCGCCAGGAAGCCTTTGCACTTGCTGAGCGTGTTTTAAGCATGTAGGCTGTTCTCCTGGGTTAAAGAATGAAAGAGAAAGAAAGGGGAAAAAAGAAAAGCCATTGACTTAAATCCCCCCAGGGGCAGTGCGGCACTTGGGAGGCATCAGCCAACCATTGTGCCCTGGAGCCTCAGTTTCCCCATGCTCATAGGGCTAGCAGCAGGGGCCCGCCCAGGTTAACTGGAACTGAGAGCCAAGCGGGATTGGAAAAGCGGCTTTTTGACCAGTGCTCCGGTCCAAGTTGGACCCTAGGATGCCTCTTCACTTTCCAGCCTAGGCTGGCTCTGGCTCCGGCTACCTGCTGCCTCCCCACTTCAGTAGCCCCCAGGTGTTCCCTTGGCACCCACTCTTGCCCCTCTCACCCCTAGAACCACGTCAACCTTGTGCATCGCAAAGGGAAGACCAAAGTGTGCCCTCACCCTGGCTGTGGCAAGAAGTTCTATTTATCCAACCACCTGCGGCGCCACATGATCATCCACTCAGGTCAGGCCCTGCCAGCTAGGACCGTAGGCCAGCTGTAGGGCACATGTGTAAATTCCAGCGTTCAGGAAGCCTGGGCTGTACCGTGAAATCCCATTCATACCTGTACCCGGCACTGGTTTTCATGTGCAGTTGTCCTGAATCCCAACACAGGTCATATGCGAGCTCATCTTAGCTTGGCAGTTGACACCTTGTGTCAGAAGCCCTCTTCCTACCTGCTGTCACTCGGCTCTCAGGGCTGGGTGGGGGAGGGGAGCTTGCTCCTTGTAGCCACCTCTACTGGGCAGGGTCTTGAGGCCGCTGCCACCCGCAGGCGTCCGGGAGTTCACCTGTGAGACCTGCGGCAAGTCTTTCAAGAGGAAGAACCACCTGGAGGTGCACCGACGCACGCACACTGGGGAGACGCCCCTGCAGTGAGTGCCCAGCACCAGGGAGGGAGGTGACCTGAGCGGGTTGCAGGGGAGGCTTAGCCCGCGGTGACCCTTGGGCCCCTCTCCTGCCACGCAGGTGCGAGATTTGCGGGTACCAGTGCCGGCAGCGTGCTTCGCTCAATTGGCACATGAAGAAGCACACAGCAGAGGTGCAATACAACTTCACGTGCGACCGCTGCGGGAAGCGCTTCGAGAAACTGGAAAGTGTCAAGTTCCACACGCTCAAAAGCCACCCGGACCACAAACCTACCTGACGTGCCCATGCCGGTGGACCTCAGCCTCTATTTATTTGTACTCTTGGACGTTATGTCCAGACCTATCAGAGCCCTAGACAGCCACTGGGGCTGCCCCAACCGCAGGCCGGAAGGAGGCATTCCCGCTCTCCCTGGGCAGGTGCCCCACCCTGCCCATCACTTCCCACCCATGGAGCTGGCACATGGGACTGCACTGCTGAACGGTGTCAAGAGCGCAGAGTGAGATTAAAGTGAAAAGGAGTTATCCTTCCCCTAAGCCTGGATAATTGTGGGCACTGGGCCGCCCTTTATGACCAATTAACCTGCTCCCTTCCTGACTCAGGCTACTACGTTGGGGGTGGCTGCCATTGGATAACACACATGCATCTTTCCTGTTAGCCTCTTGGGGGGCGGGGCTAGAATCCTGAAGGCCACACTTCCGTCGCTCACAGAATGTTTATTCCTGACCCAGAGAACTGTGGGAGGAGCTAAGCTGTTGAACAAACATTTGGAAACTCCAATGTAGACGAGCATCAGGCAAAAACTGGATTGATGAGTTGGTTTAGGAAGGAAGGGAGCTTCCCTGAGGAGGTGGCTTTTGCTCTTGAGCCTGAAGGACAGAGAATCCATTGCTGTGTGGGAGGGCTCGGTGTGTTCCTGGACCATGACACCATGGGATAACAATTGCCTTGGACCCACTGCCTGCAGGGATACTCCTGGAGAAGTAGACGCCACCACCAGGTGGTGCGCGAGCCGTTTGTCTAGTCGGAATAGTTGCTGCCACGTGACCCAGGGGAGCACAGCCGCGAGCTCTGGCACGTGCCCTTGGGAGCCCTGCGGCGCCGCCGCGCGCAGATTGGTCCCAATGGGGTGGCAACAAGACCCAATTCCCACTTGAGACTCGGGGGTACATCAGCCTGATACAGAATTAACGGAACGGAGCTGCTCTAAACTCTCCAAGAGCCGGTTCTCTTACTCAGGCAATGGAAGCAGGCAGTTTCCATGGGAACCGCGCTGGGGCCTTTGCCCGGGAAGTAACCTGGCTGCAGAGACTGCCAGCCAAGCGGAAGGCGGGGGCAGAGGTGAGCTATCCTCTCGGGGAGGTCCTGCTTCGGCAGCCGACTTGCCCTACAAACCTCGGAGAACCTGCTTTGCCATCACCCCTACTGTGTGGGTCACTGTGATTAGCCCGCCCTCTCAGCGTATACACCCTCTCATTGGCTCAATCTCCAGAGCGTCTTACAATTGGGTCTCTCGAGAGCCATTTCTGATTGGCTAAATCACGCATTCTGGACAAACCGGATCCTGAAGGGGCGTACAAGAATAGAATAGGACAGCTGAGACAGCTAATGGGTAAAGGCGTCTGCCCCCCAAGATTGGCTACCTAAGTTCGATTCCAGGGTGTCACGTGTTGGAAGAAAAGACCAAAATCCTGAAAATTGTCCTCTGGCTTACACACATGCACCATGACTCGCGTGCATGCACGCACATGCACAAAATGTTAATTTTTTAAAAACAAGTATGAGGTTAAGCTAGTAGGTATTGTGATTCTGGCTGCTTCCAGCAGCGCTTTCCTACCTCCTCAGGCCGCTGTCTGTGGTGCTGAAGCCTTACGCGAGCCCCCATCCCGCGCCAGCAAATGTTCTAAACTTTAAAGGAGGTGTTGCCACTTCAAGCTCCTTAAAAATTAAAATTATATATATATATATAATTATACACACACACATATGTGTGTGGCTTTCACAGGACAACCAATCACATGCCCAGAAAGCTAAACATTAACATAACGACTCCCAAATCCTGCTTATCCAAGTTTGGAGACCTATTTATGGTCTCTTAAGCTGTATGACTCTAGTAGGGATCGATCATACAGAACCTTTAGCACAAACCTCTTCACCTGCTTCGGAACAGTGTGGGGTCCCCCTGACAGAGAAGGTACTGGCGCCCACATTCTGAATTCTAGAGTACTCAGGACACTTAAAACCAACACAGTGTAGTTTCCTTCCACGTATGATAAAGAGAACCCTAAATGCTCAATCACTTCCTCACCTACACTTTTTCTTCCTTTTTTTCCCCCCATTACTGTTCTTGTTTGGTTTTTGTTGTTCATTTTTCTACAATGTCTGTGTAGCTCAGGCTGGCCCGGAATTCACCATATAGCTGATGGTGACCTTGAACTTCTGACCTCAGCATCCCCAGGGTTGTGATCACAGGCTTGCATCACCAGGTGAAGTTTATGCTGTGCTGGGGTTAGAACCTGGAGCTTCATGTGTGCTAGTAACTAAACCAAGACTCAGCCCATTCTTTAAAAATGTTATATTACTATTAGTGTGTGTGTGTGTGTGTGCCTCAGGTGTGTGTGGAAGTTAGAGGACAAATGTGTAGAGTTGGTTCTCTCCTTCCACCTTTGCACGGCCTCCAGGGAACACACTCAGGTTGCCATCTAGCATGGTGGCACACATCTTCCATTCCTACACTTTGGAGAGGCAGGTGGATATCTGAGTTGGAGCCCACCCTGGTCTATCAAGAAAGTTCCAGGACAGCCAGTGCTACACAGAGAAACCCTGCCTCAAAAACAAAACAAAAATCCCTCAGATTTCCAGGCCTGTGTGACAAGAGGGTCTTCCTGCTGAGCTATCTGTCCAGCTTCTTGCAGCCTTCCGTTTTATTTTATTTTATTTTATTTTATTTTATTTTATTTTATTTTATTCATGTAGCTCAGGCTAGCTTTGAACTCTCGACCATCCTGACTGTCTTCTAAAGCTGGCCTTACACTGTGCTCACCTTTCATTTTTTGGTTGTTTGGTTGGTTTGTTTGGGTTTTTTGTTTGTTTGGTTTCTCCCTTCTTTGTTCTTTACTTTTTAAAAAAAAAAAAAGCAGCCCACAACAGCCTGAAGTTTGCTATGTAGCCCAGGTCAGATTAAAGTGCTGTGTAGCCCATGCTGGACTCAAATTACCAATGACCTTCCTGGCTCATCACGCCTATTATTATTTCTAATGTAACCAGAGGTCATGTGGAAACAAAAACTATTCATCTCGGATCTAGCAGCACGGGTCTGGGTCTTTGGCCCTTCCCAGCCCCTCTACCCCGCCCCACCCCTGTTGTGTTTGGGTCACCGAAGGCTGTCCTTTACCCCTTCAGAGTTAAGTGCTGAACTGAGAGGGGAACCCAATTTGTCTGCAAAGCTAAAGTAATACTCAAGAAGGGTGTCACGACTGGACTCAGGGTCCGCAGGCAAGAGAGAGCCGAGATCTGAGGCCTCATCCTATTCTTTCTCGGCGTGCAGAGTCCAGGCCGGCGCACTCCCTTCCACCAGCCGCGCCGTCGGGAGCCGGGAGGAGGCGGGGACCCGCTGTCTCAGCCAATGAGCGACGCCGGCGCTGGCAGCTGCCGCTATAAAGGGCTGGGGGCGGCGGCAGTGCGACCCAGAGCGCGGAGCGCGCAGCGCGAGCCGGTAGGAGGGAGGGAGGGAGGGCGGGCGAGAGGAGAGGACCCATCACCCGGCACGGGACAGGCCGGCCGAGGGCCCGCCGCAGAAGGCAGAGCTGCCGAGATCTCAGTCAGAGAGAGCGACTTCCTCGGGCCCCGCGGGGCCGCGCTCCGGGCACCCTCCACCGTGCGCTCGCTCCCTCCATCCACCGCCGCCCGGGGTCTGGCCGTCGAAGCGCGCATCCCCAGGCTCGGGTCAGTTCCCGGCTTTCGAGGGCGCCGCTGCCTCCATCTCTGCCTCTGCAGCGTCCGCAGCCGCAGGCGCCCGGGCGGGACCCCGGCGTGAGCACCAGGAGCCCCCATAGGAGTGCACGACCCCCGGAGCCGTCCTCGATACGGACCGCGCCCGCTGGGCACACAAGAATGGTCACTGTAGGTATTCCCTTGTCGCCGCGAGACGAACACGGGAGGGAGGGGCGGAGGCTGGCTCCACGGAAACGCGGAGGGGGGGTAGGACCAGGCCTAGCTAGGCCTGGGTGGGGGGGGTAGGACCGCGCCTCGGGCCTGAGAGCGGCCAGAGCCGCATCCGGAGTCCTGGGAAGTGGAGCCTGGTCCGAAAGGCTTTGGAGAGCCTGGCTGTGTACGGGGTGCCCTCGGCCACCCGGAGGTCCTTGCGGCTCCTCACTGGAAGGCTGTGGGGGAGGGGCCGCGGCGGCGGAGGATGCTTCCAGCATCCCAGGCCCAGACCCGCAGGCCGCCCAGGAGGACGAGGGCCACGATCGCCTACTGTAGGTCCGGGTAACGCCACTCGGCCTTCTCTGAGAGCTTTTTAGGGGGAAAGGGGGATGGAGAGGCGGGGTGGCGTCGGATTGCGCTGCTCTAGGCCCGAGCCGCACCCGAGAGGCGGGCATCTTCGTCCTCGAGCCCCGTCGACCTTGCGGCAAGCGGGGAGGGGAAGAGGAGGGGGCGCCCTGAGGCCTCGCGGCCGCCACGGTGGTCCCTTTGTCTCTCCGCCGGGCCGTAGCCTCGCGCGGGGCCTTGGGGCGGCGGGGGGGGGGCAGTGCGGGAGGGGGGGTCCCGTTCCCGGGCCGCTGCCTCCGGGTGAGGGCGTCCGGGGTTGCAGCAGCACTCCATAGGGCCTGCTGCACGCGCCCTCCCCCCGGCCAGGGCTCCGGGCCGCAGGGTGACCTTGAACGCGCCCGCAAAATCGGGCCGCCCGGCCGGCGCACGGTAGCTTTCAGCAGCCTCGGAGCTGGTCAGCTCCCGAACTCACGGCCCCGCCCGGCATGCCACGCCCTGTCGTGCCACGCCCATTCAGGCCCCGCCCCTAGGCCCCCTGGACCTGGCCCTTGCGAGCCCTCGGACCTCCACCCGGCAGCCCGGGCGTGTCCCAGGGCGGGGCTGGCCAGTGCTCACCGCACCCTGGCTCCACCCCCGCCTCCCTGAGCGACTAGCTCCCCGCGCCGCCGAGCGCCCTTTGTCTGGTCCCCGCGCCCAGCCTACCTTTTCTGCTCTTCGGAGATCTCTTCCTGTGTGTCTCTGAACACCAAGTGTTGTTCCCGGCCTCTTTTTTTGAGTCGTGGTGTGCACGGTGGGGGCCAGGAAGCTCAGTAGTCGATCTTGGGTCTCCTCTCTCCTGGGCCTGGGCACCAGGCCACCTGGCTTTAAGAAAGGACCACCAAGTCCTCCCCATGCCTACCCTTAGGTTCCGCTTGCTGTGTGACCTCAGGCTGTTTCCTTACCATCTCTGGTCCTCAAGGTGCTCATCCAGGTCTGAGAACAGGAATGTAGCCTCCTGGAGACTCTCCGAACCCCTACAACAATATAATACCTCCAAGACTTCCTGCATCTGTTGTTCTGTTTGAAAAGAATGCGTAAAAGAGAAGAGGGTGTGGTCAGAGGTTACAGCCGGGCCTGGAGACCCTCGTAGGCCTGGAATTCCCACTGGTGGTGGTGAGACACCCAAGAAGAGACGCCTTGAGGATAGACCAGGAGGAAGGGAGGGGCCGATGTTCCGTGGGGCCCCTCATAGATTAGAAGCAGAAGGAAAAGGGCTCAGCAATACGAGGCTCGGTCTGCACCACGTGGTGGCCCTGACTTGCTGTGCTTAGATGACCACTCAAAGCCCTATTGTCACCAGCATCCAGGCGTCTGTCACTGTGACTTGGAAGCCAGAGGCCCAGCTGGAGGCCTAGGGGGTCTGAGAAGCAAGTAGCTTTAGGTGTGTTGTTGACAAATTCCCACCTCAGCTGAGTGTGACTGGGGTAAGGGCAGTTACAAAGGGAGTCTGAGGGGGGGCAGCGGAGAGATAAAGTGTGGGGGGACCTTTAAGCCTAGAGTGGGAAACAGGCCCACAGAGGAGCCGGACAGGGAGGGAGAGAAGGGCCCCATCAGCCAGCCTTGTCCTGCCCTGGACCAGTCCTCCAGGTCCTTCTCTGACGCTGCGGTGCCACCATCCCAGGCCACACTGTAACCGCGGACCAGGGCAGGCCCGGGTGTGGCTTCTGCCAATCCGATCCCCATTATCGGCTTAGGCGGCTCAGCTGGGTCAGCTGTGAAATGAACACCAGGCCCTGCCCAGCTAAGCTCAGCACGGAAAGGGAGAGAAATGGTGAAAGAAGCAGGCTGGGCTGCGAACCCCTCGGAACTAACACATCCCGGTACCCCCAGTGTCCTTAAAGTTGTGGGCAGGATGGCTGCCAGGTGACCGTATAGACTCTGGGGTCAGGCTGGGTGTTCTGCTGACTTAAACTGGCAATAATGGCTCAGCAGTTGCTTGGAACCAACTGGGCCAACCTGAGTCTCATCCCTATAACACACAGATGGAAGGAAAGACCCAACTCCCAACATTGTCCTTACATCTCCACACAGGTGCAGGAGAACACACATGCAGACACACACAGGCCAGGGTAGACTCCAGAGCAAACACGCAGTTCCTTACTAAGAACTGGAGCAAATGGTCTCCACTTTTCTATATAGTACTGAAAGTCTAAAAACACGTAGCTGGGTGTGGTGGCACATTGCCTTTAATCCAAGCACTTGGGAGGCAGAGGCAGGTAGATGTCTGTTTCTTCAAGGCCAGCCTGGTCTATATAGTGAGTTCCAGGACAGCCAGGGCTACATAATGAGACCCTGTCTCAGAAATAGAACAAAAATCCAAACTCCACATGCTCAGTGCCTGACACACAGTAGGACTCCAAAAACTAGGATGCAAAGCTTCACTTCTAGAAGTGGAGACACAGAGTACCTAGCATGTACAATGTCATATGTTCAATTCCCAGTCTCCTCCCCACAGACAGCAGCGCTCAGAGCCCGAAAACAGCAGGCTCTGCTCTCCTGGAATGCTTGCTTACCTTCTAATTCAGTTTGTTTGGAAGACAGATATTACTCCACATCAGGTTCCAAGGTGCTGAGAATTACAGACATGGGCTACCATTCCAGTCTTGGTTTGCTAGTTTTGTTTTGTTTTGTGGTACTTTTCATCTAGTTGTGGGTTTTAGTGCTGCGGCTCACACCCAGGCTTTGTTCTACCGCAGAATTTGCTGTCTTGGCCGTTGTTCTTCGATCCTAGATTTTATTTTTAACTTTTATTACACTTTCAAATTAGTTTATTCCTGTGTGAAGATCAGAGGACAACTTGCAAGATGTGGCTCTCTGCTGTGTGGATTCCAGGTGTCAAACTCAAGTGCTTGATGGCAAGCATCTTATCTGATGAGCCGTGGGTTCGAGGCTCTGCTTGGCCTTTTTACCCGGTGCAATCTTTGTGTTCTGTGGAGAAAAGAGGCTCATCATGTTCTGTGTTGGGAGAATTTCTAGAAGTTTCTCATGAAAAACCTGGGTAGAGGGCTCAGTGCTGGAGTGCCTGTCTAGTGTGAGTGAGGCCCTGAGTTCAGTTCCTGGTACTAAAAGACAGAACAATCAAACAAGAACAGGATAGCAGGCCCTCACAACACAGCTATGCTGTTGATACAGTATTACTATCTGGGAACCTGATTGCAGACCTGGCAGTGTTCCGTCTGACAGCTCTGCCCATGACAGACATTACTAATAAGCCCAGGATGTAATCAATGTGAACACGTTCCTTTAGAGACTGGATATGGCTTTGTATTACTCTGAGAGGCTCATAGTAGGCAGCCACTCCCAGCTGACTTGGAGGTCAGAGTTGACTCTAATTCATGTTCCTTCACCCTATTACACCCGGGTGCCCAGGGCCTTGCACATGTGAGAGAAGGGCTCCAACCACTGAACCACGCTCTGCCTCCATCAACCTTTCTAGAAGACGGAAAGGCAGCTGGGCCCAATGGTGCACAACTGTCACAACAGCTACCTGGGCAGTTGACCGAAGACCTTTTTTAAAATGTATTCATTTATTTATTTACATCCCAAGTGCTGCCCTCCCCCACCCCCAGGTCCAGACCTTTTAAGCCAAGAACTCAGGAGCCACCATGAGGGCAGGATGTGTGGTTCAGCCTGGAGACTGCTTCTTGGCATACCAGAAAGCCTGGAATGGATTCTCAGCTCCACTCACACTAGGCATGCCTGTAAATCCTAGTTTGTGGGGGGCGGAGATGGAGGCTTAGAAATTCAAGGTCAAGGACCAGGAGTCAGAAGGCTCAGCAAGTCACTGGCCACCAAGCCCGACAACCTGAATTCAGCCCCAAGGCGTAGGAGAGACTGTGAGCTGTACTGGAATCTGTGCTCAGTGAGGAGGGGCGTTCTAAATACCTGTGCTGACCGAGGCAGAGGCCAAGAGCCTTAGAAACAGTCGCTACTGAGCCCGTAGCAGACACGGCTCACTGGACTATGCTTCCCGGATGCCCTAACATGGGACGACAGATTCTTCCCCAGACTGCTGCACCCCGTCCCCTGAGATCCTGCAGTGTGGACAAGAGTGTCTTGGAAACTCTAGGCAGCAGATCTGAGGATGCACAGCTGGGCAGCGTGAGCTAGAGTGCATGTGAATGCAATGGGCGTGCGTGTGATGCAGGAACCGTGTGAAGGTCAGGGGGTGAAGCTCTGCTCTCTCCATCCACCTTTACACAAGGCCAAGGTGAAACTCTGGTCCTAAGACGTGCGTGACTGCCTTTATCAAACTCCGAGCCACCTCATTGCCCCATCAGAGAGTTAAAGATTAAATTAGTGTTTGTGTGTGTGTGTGTGTGTGTGTGTGTGTTGTGTTGTGTACTGCGTGTATGTTTATGCACATGTATGTGCCTGGTACAGAGACCAGAAAAAGGCAATGAAAACCCTGAACCTGGAGATAGTTACAAGCTGTGGAAGTGAACCAAGGACTGTTAACTGCCCCCTGCCCTTCGGCATTTTTATGCTGCATGCTATGGGCTTTGTTTTTTGAAACATGGTTTCATTTTGTAGTTTTCCTGGAATTTGGCATGCAGCCCAGGCTGGCCTCAAGCTCACAGAGATTCACCTGACTCTGCCTGCCTAGTTCTGGAGTTAGAGGCATGGGCCACCATGCCCAGCGGTTTTGTTGCTTGGTTGTTGGTTGGTTTGGTTTTTTTTTTGGAGTGGCAGGGCCGTGATCTGTCTGCCTTGCTGACTTTGAGTCAAGCTCGCCTCACTCCTGCCTCAGCTTCTCAAGCGCCAGGATTATGCGTGAGCCACTGTGCATAGCTTGGGCAAACTTATTTCTGTTCTTATTTATTGACAGTGAGGGAAATTGGGGAGTGTTTGCATGTGCACCCAGGTACCTGCCACAGTATGTATGTGGGATTCAGAGAGGAGCTTGAGGTAGCTGGGTCCTCCTCTGTGTGGGTCCCAGGAACTGAACTCAGGTCTTCAGGCTCCATGGTAGGTGCCTTGACCTCGAATGAAAAGGAATCCTCACATTTCCTCCACAACCTGACCACAGTGAGCGTGGACCTCTGGGTCCTGGGTCACTGCAGATCTGCCCATCAGGGACAGCCTAAGCCCCGGCGCCATTTCACAGGATCCGTGGGGATTGCTGCTTTGAGGTGTCTTATTGGTCCCGTTGTTTTTGTCTAGAACTTGCTATGTAGACCAGGTTATCCTCTAACTCAGAGATCTGCCTGCCTCTGCCCCCCAGGCATTGGGATTGAAGGTACACACCACCACAACCAGCTCCTCTTGGTTTTTTTTTTTTTTTTGAGACACGCTCTCTTGTAGGCATCTTGATGGCCTCGAACTGGTATATGCTGCTGAAAAGGACCCTGTGGTCCTGTGTTCAGCTACCTAGTGCTGTGGTAAGAGGCTCCTGCCACTACTGTCCCCTGGTTTTTGATGCATGGCTCCCTGTAACCCAAGCTGGCCGTAAGCTGTAGGGGTGATCTTCCTGAAGACCACCTAAGGCTACAGGAATTAGGGCATTAACCAACACATCAGGGTATTATTACAAAAGTCCCTCTCCTAAAACCACTGCTTCACATCCTGGGAAAGCACTGTGCCCTGAACTGTATCTCCATTCAAGCTTTGGTGATTTTTAAACCCATACTCTCTCTGTCGAGAGCCAGGTCGATACATGTAGTTAATATAACAAAAGTTGTATTTTATATGCTGAGGGTCATCACATAAGGTTCACACTCTGAATTCCTAACTGCGGCCCTAAGCCTATCTCCCCAAGGCTCCTCACCTGGGTGCCCTGTCTTAGCTTAAAGTTAGATCCAGTCTCTGACAGAAGTCTCTGATTCAAGGCTCAGGATCCTGGGGAGACTCTCCATCAGCAGGGCAGATCAAGGAGGTGTCTCTCCAGAAGTTCACAGCAGAGCACTGCCTTGGTCTCTGCTGATCTACTGTCCAGTGAGCCTCATGGGGTTCCAGGACTTTGGTTATCAAGTGATGTCCCTGGGTTCTGGGGATCAGGTACAGCCTCGGGAGTGTTGAGTTCCTAAAGCTAATTTTACCTGTCTAAAAGGCATTTTTTAGAATGCTCATTACACTCTTCTTTCTTTTCTTTTCTTTTCTTTCTTTCTTTCTTTCTTTCTTTCTTTCTTTCTTTCTTTCTTTCTTTCTTTCTTTTCTTTCTTTCTTTCTTTCTTTCTTTCTTTCCTTCTTTCTTTCTTTCATTTATTTACATGTATTTAGCATGGGAGTACATTAGTATGAGTGTGTGGAGGTCAGAGGACAACTTCCAGGGTGGGGGGCTCGGTTCTCCCTTACCATGGGCCCTGGGGGTTGAACTCAGGTCATGAAGTTTGGCAGCAAACACCTTTACCTACTGAGCTGTCTCGCAGCCTCCTTCCTCTCTCCACCACAGCCCAGAAGAGCTGGAGGCAGTACTGGTTACTCTGGGGCACGACAGACACTGCCAATAGAGATCCCAGAACTCTTTCCAGCCAAACTGAGACCTGGTTTTCAAGGCCTGTAACACAGCCCACCCTTCAGAGCCATTACCAACTGCTTTGGGTTGTTTTGTTTTCCTTTTTATGTGTAAGGGTGGTTTTGCATCATCTGAGCACAGTGTCTGGGGGTCGGAAGGTGTCAGATCCCCAGGACTGGAGATACAGACAGTTGTGAGCCATCACGTGAGTGCTGGGACTCAAACCCAGGTCCTAAGGAAGAGCATCTGGTGCTCTGAACTGCTGAGCCATCTCTCCAGCTGTCTTGATTTTGCTACAAGGTAAAACAGAGCCTCGAAATATAAGTGGCATGTTCAAAGATACCAACATAGTGTCAAAGCCAATCCAGCCTTAGCCACTGTCCTCTCTCCTCATAGAGAATGCTAACTTGTTCTTCATACAGAGACGCCTGCATTTGAGGACTAGTGCCAGCTGATGCTGTGTGACTCAGCAAGTTCCTTGCCGCCTCTGAGCCTGATTTCTTACCTGTCTTAGCAGAATTAGCTCCTGTCTTCTAGGTGGGGCAGCCACAGGAGCTACACGGCTAGCCCAGCACAAACCCGTCGCCCTGTTAGAAACAGATTTTCTCTGACATGCTGGCACACACAAGTAATCCCAGAATTCTGGAGGCCAAGGCAGATGGATTGCTGTGATTAAGGGCAACTCAGTCTTCATTTTGAGATCCTGCCTCCAAATAAACATGAGATTTTTGGGGCACACATTTTGCAAATGGTTGTGTCGTTTTACAGTGTGAACTTTATAGAGAGTGGCATCGTGTTCCAGTGTCAAACCTGGACACACTTGTTAAGTATCAAGCTGAATTATATCCTGAATATAAGCTTAAGAAGTGCTGAGCAGAAGTGGGTGGGGCTGAGGGACCTTGCTTGCCTGGTAGTGTGAGGCTCTGGGTTCAATTCCCAGATCCCAGTGAACAGATAAAAATCACCAAACTACATTAAGCAATGCAAACAAATACAGTCACAATATGCATGACCAGGTTGGAGAGATGGCTCAACAGGGTTTGCTGCCAGGCCGGCTGACCTGCGTTCAATCCTCAGGACCCACATGGTGGGAGGGGACAGCCGAGTCCAAGATGTCTGACCATCACCTGAGAGTGTGCAGGCACCTACACAAGACTCTTATTACAAATGAGTAAATAAGGTAGTAACAATTAAAAATCAACACATAAGATGTGGTTAAAAGGATGTTTGAGATAAGGTACTACCACCAACCCTGACTGCCTTGGAGCGCCACGTGTAGCCCAGGCTGGGTTCTGGTTCTGCTTCTGAATGCTGGGATTAAACATGCTTACCAACATCCTCACTCCAAACTTTAATAAAATAAATGTTTAGAAGTGTACGTGACCAGCTATGTTTCCCTAGGATGCTTCAAAATCAATTACCACAATCTATAGCATGACTCTATTAAATATAAATATCATTTAGTATTCTAGGCATGGTGGTCAAGGCTTAGAATCACAGCTCTAGGTGACTGAACCAGAAAGGTCACAGGTTCAAGGCCAATGGAGTTGTTATCCCAGCACTTGGGAGATGGAGCCACAGCATCAGGAGTTCGAGGTCATCCTCACCTATATCCTGAGCTCCAGGTCAGTCTCCTGTACTTGAAATCCTGCCTCAAAAACAGGGGGATAAGATCTAAGTGTGGTGGCCCGTTCCTTTTGCTTGGTTGGTTTAGTTTTTGGTTTTGGTTTTTCAAGATAGGATGTCTCTGTATAGCCCTGACTGTCCTGGAACTTGCTCTGTAGTCCAGGCTGGCCTCAAACTCAGGATTTCTGCTGCCTCTGCCTCATGAGTGCTGGGGTTAAAGACATACCAAGCCTGGCTTCTCACATACCTTGGGAGCAGAGGCAGATGGAGCTCTGTGACTTGGAGGCCAGCCTGGTCTATACGGAGTTACAGATCTCTGGGAAAGAGACAGGCCGGCGCAGAGGGGGGCCTGACTGGTGGCATGGGGTAAAAGCACTCACTACTCTCTCAGGGAACCCAAGTTCCCAGCACCCATGTCTCACACCTGCCTCTGACTCCGACTCCAGAAGATCTCTGACCTCGGCTGGCATCTGCACTCACACACCCACACACAAACACATAGTTAAAAAGAATAAAAATAAATCTAAACAGAATAAAAATAAGTGTGTTAGCTCCATGCCTTCTAGGGCTACATTGCAAAGCCCTGTATCAAAAAGCCACCTTCCCCCAAAAAAGTTACTTCAATAGATACAGAAACTGATTCAATAGAATTCAATATGATTCTTTAAAAACTTGGCAGAGCAGGCATTGTTATGATCCCAGCTACTCAGGAGTTTTAGAGTGTGCAAGTTTGAGGACAGACCCAGACAGCTTAACAAATCCGTATCAGAACCCCGGGAAGGCTGGGCCACAGCTCGGTTGATAGAGTGCTCGCCTAGTCTGCTGTAGTGGTGTCTGCTCAAAATCCCAGCGCGCAGGCTCAGAAGTTCAAGGACATCCTGGGCTACTTTGGAGTATTTGAGACACATTGGCTCAAAAAGAAAATAAAATGGCTAGAGAAATAGGACAGTGTGCTGCACTCGCCTGGCATGTACGAGAACTCAGCCACAGGCCCTGCTGAAAGAGGAAATCTAGGAAAAAATTCCTCCTTTGTTTTTAACTGCTGGGGATTAAATGGCCTTGCTCACAGTAGACAAACACACTATTCCTGAGTCATAGCTCCAGCAGAAAATAGTCTGAGTTTTTCTTTTCTTTGAAATTTACTATTATTATTGTTATTATTAGTGTGTGTGTGTGTGTGTGTGTGTGTGTGTGTGGTGTATAAGGTAGAGAATGCAGAGGGTTGTAGAACAACTTCAGAACTTGATTCTCTCCTTCCAGTGTAGGACCTGGGGATCAAACTCAGACTGTCAGGTTTTCCAGGCAAGTGCCTTTACCACTGAGACACCCTGCATCCTCCCTCCCTCCCTACCCCCCTTCTCTTTAGGTGGGATCTCATGTAGCTCAGGTTGGCCTTAAACTCTTTTAGAGGAGGAATACGCTGAACCTCCGGCCTGTGCCCTTCAAGTAACTTGGGTCTGTGTGTGCCGCCACCACACCCACCTCCAACTTCCATACTAAAGGTACTGGGTGAGGCTCATATAGAAAAAACCCTCTCCTCCAGCTTAAATCACGTAGGATTTATTTATTGTATGTGGGAACGCGTGTGCCACGGTGCGTGTGTGGAGGTAGGTAGACAACTGCAAGAACGGACTCTCTCTTTCCACCATGTGGGTCCGGGGCATCGAACTCACCTGCCAGCCTTGATGCCAAGCACATTTGTCGGCTGAGCCACACTGCCATCCCCAGGGGAAGAATATCTGGGGCTCAGCTGATTATGGACTCGGGAAGTATTTGAAGCATTTATTTGTTTCTTTGTTTGTTTTGAGCTTTTAAAAATATTTGCCGGGCGGTGGTGGCACATGCCTGTAATCCCAGCACTTGGGAGGCAGAGGCAGGTGGATTTCTGAGTTTGAGGCCAGCCTGGTCTACAAAGTGAGTTCCAGGACAGCCAGGGCTACACAGAGAAACCCTGTCTCATAAAACAACAAAAAATTATGTATTTTGTAGTTATGTGTATGTTTGTACTTGTGTGAGTTTATATGCCAAAGGTTTCTTGGAGCCACAGTTGCAAATAGCTGGGAGTGGGTGCTGGGGATTAAACCTGGGTCTCTGCAGAGGAACCGCCGATCTCAACCACGGAGCCATCCATGCCTCCGGCTCCCTAGTTTGGGCTTTTTGATACACAGTCTGACTGTGTAGCTCCAGCTGGCCTTAAATTCACGGGTCCTCCTGCTTCGGGCTCCGATGTGTAGGAGTCACACACACAGCTCTCTTCTCTTCCTCTGGAGCCAGAGTCTCACTCTGCACCCCTGGCATCACAGAGGTCCGCCTCTGCCTTCGCAGTGCTGGGATTAAAGGCTTACACCACCAAGACAGTCTGGTCTACACAGTGAGTTACAGGACAGCCAGGCTACACAGAGAAACCCTGTCTCAAAAAACAAAACAAAACAAAAACAAAAGGCATGCACTACCACACCTTAGATAGCTTTTTGTTTTAAGCATTCATTTCTTTTCTTTCTTTCTTTCTTTCTTTCTTTCTTTCTTTCTTTCTTTCTTTCTTTCTTTTTTTTTTTTTTAAGATTTCTGTATTTTTATTTATATGAGCACACTGTAGCTGTCTTCAGACACACCAGAAGAGGGCATTGGACCCCATTACATATGGTTGTGAGTCACCATGTGGTTTCTGGGAATTGAACTCGGATCCTCAGGAAGAGCAGTCAGTCTCTTAACCACTGAGCCATCTCTCCAGCCCTTACGCATTTCTTTAACACCAGGAATAAGAGCCCTTTTGCAATAAGCTCCCATCTTCACAATAAAAGTGACAGATTTGGTCTAGCAATTAAGAAATAAAACTGTTATTCTTTGCAGATGTTTTATGTTTTACAAAAAAAAAGAAGAAGAAGAAGAAGAAGAAAAAATTCAAACCAAAATCATGTAGAAATTGTGGGAGCAAACGGTAGGAAAATTATACAGGAAGGAATAATATTGACACACTTGAGATGGGAATTAACTCTAGTGAGAAAACAAAAATAAATGACATCAGAGAAGGGCTTGGCTGTGACTTTACTGCTGCTGAAATTGTTACATGTCGAGTTTTTGTTTGACTTTGGTTTCTTTTTTCTTCTCTCACTCTACACAGTCTCACTGTGTAGCTCTGGCTAACCCGGAAGTTGATATATAGACCAGAGTAACCTCCCAAGTGCTGGCATTAAAAGTGTGCCCTACCAGACAGGCTGTGACTATTTTTTTGTGAAGAGAAGTGTTCCTTTATCATTCGAGAAATAATAGGCTGAATTTAGGAACTTGCTTGTTTATATGAAGCAACTGCCTACTTTCTCTTGCTGTAACAAAATACTTGAATCTGAATACTTATCCAGAAAAGAGGGAGGCCAGCTGGTGGAGGGGCACAACTTCAATCCTAGAGGCAAGGGCAGGAGGATCTCTCTGTGTCCAGAACAGCCAAAGCTACACAGAGAAACTGTCTTGGAAAAAGAAAGGAAAGGGAAGGGAAGGGAAGAGGGGCACAAGAGAGATGACTCAGCTGTTAAGAACGGTTACGAGCAAGCACTGGCTGCTTTCCCAGAGGACGCAGGTTCAGTTCCCAGCATCCACATGGGCACCCACAGCAGCCAGAATTTCCAGTCCCCAGGGATCTGACACCCTCACACAGATACACGCAGGCAAAACACACCAATGCACATAAAATAAGAGGAAAGACAGACAGACAGAGAGAAGGAAGGAGAGAGAGAACAAAGGGCTGGTGGTTGGCTCAGCAGGTCAGGTGCTTGCCACCAAGCCTGACGACCTGAGCTCCATCCCTGGCTCCCATCTGGTGGGCAGAGAGAACAGAACAGACTCTCCCAAGTTGTCTTGACCTCCGGATGTGCGTCATGGAACATGCGCAGTGCGTACCATACAATAAACAGACAAATTTAAAGACTTAAAATTTTAAAAGAAAGAAAGAGGTTTGGGGTGTTGCTTTTGTTAGGGCTCACTGTGCAGCCTAGGCTGGCCCCAGAGTCACTGCTGCAATGGTCGGGCCTTGGCTTCCCCAAGGGTAGGATTTCAGACACGAGCTATCGTGGCAGGCAACAAAACAGAGTCTCTTACCTTTTCTCTAGAGGTTGAAAGTCCAGAGCAGGTGATCCTATCTGGGCCTCCTCTGGAAGGCCTTCTGATCAGGTCACAGTGTGGGTGGCAGAGAGGTGGGAAAGGAGAAACTGGAGGGTTTCTCTCCCGGTCCAGGGGGCCGACATGCCATCCCTGGGAGATGTGCTGCCCCCTACTCTGAAGGGTAGGAAAGCAAAGGAGAGGAACTGCTGAGTTCAAAAGGGCCAGGCACGTGTGATCTTTCTGCACAAAACCTAAAGGGGCTTGTAGCTTGGAGAGACCCAGAGAGGCCTGCACTCTCTCCTCTCAAAGAACCCAGTCTCTCTTCCTTTTCCTCTCCCTCTCGCTCTGTGTCTGTCTCTCTCTGTCTGTCTGTGTCTGTGTCTCTGTCTGTCTGTCTGTCTGTCTCTCTCTCTCTCCCCTATCTCTATCTCCCACTCCCTCTTTCTAAGATTTTTTATGTGTATGCACGTCTGAGTGCAGTACCTCTGGAGGCCAGAAGAGGGCATTAGATCCCCTGAAGCTAGAGTTCTGGGAGGTGCCTGACAGAGTCTGGTCCTTCACCATAACTCAAACTTTCTTAACTGCTGGGCTCCACTCTCCACCCTCAAACCACCCACCCTTGAGAGAACTGGCCAGGGTCCCTGGAGAACATCAGTCCCTTCCAAGGTAAACTCTCCCTGCCAATGACCTAATTCCTGTCCACTAGGTCCCACTCCTTAAAGGTTCTGCAACTTCACAGCCCAGCCACACTAGGACAAAGGCCCAGCGTAGCTCACAATGTCTGTGGGCTGGAGATCAGACGCTGGACCTCACCCATCTTAGGCAACAGCCCCACCGCTGAGTCGCGTTCCCTGACCGTATACTGTATTACTGTAGGTTTGGGGACAGGGTCTGGGGTGTGGTGCCATACTCCTGCATCCCAGCATCCGGATGGTAAAGGCCGGAAAACCGGCAGTTCAAAGTTGACCTTGGCTACATAGCGAGTTTTGAGACTAGCGTGGGCTACATCATGTCCCCCCAAAAAAGGACAAGTTCTCCCCGTTCAGTCCAGGTATCCTGAGTACTGTGGTTTTTTTTTAATTAATTAATTAATTAATTAATTAATTAATTAATTAATTTTTGGATGTGGTTTTTTTCGAGACAGGGTTTCTCTATGTAGCCCTGGCTGTCCTGGAACTCACTCTGTAGACCAGGCTGACCTCGAACTCAGAAATCTGCTGCCTCTGCCTCCCAGAGTGCTGGGATTACAGGCGTGCGCCACCACTGCCCAGTTTGAGTACTGTTATTACAAGCATGTAAGATACTTAGCCTTATAAAGCATTTTTTGATTGATTAAAAATGCATTACCTTTTAATTTTGTTTTGTGTACATGTATGGTACACTCGTATCACGGTCTTCTAGAGGGGGTCGTAGGACATGTTAGATAGCAGTCAGCTCTCTTCCCCCTCACTGGGTTATGGAGACAGAACTTGGGTCTTTAGGCTTGCATGAAAACACCTTTACTGCTGAGCTGTTTCTCTCTAGCCCCATAAATAATTAAAAGTAGACAAACCTAACCAGGTGTGCTCATGTGTCTATAATCCCGGGACTCAGGAGGCAGAGGCAGGCAGGTCTCTGGGAGGTCAAGCCAGCCTGGGCTACATAGCCAGAAGACCTCCAATCAGAGAGACCAGCAAACAAAACCAAATGGGAACTGTTACGCCCTCCACTAAGTCCATCTTAGACACATCGAGTCCATCTCCAAACCCAACCCACCTTTCCTGCTAGCCCAGTGATGGTGGGGACTGGGCGGTGAGCCGGTTCGCCCTGTTTTCTCCAGCAGATACTGGGGGCCATGGAGTCTCAGGTTGGGGGGGGGCCGGCCGGCCCGGCCCTGCCCAACGGGCCACTCCTTGGGACAAACGGAGCCACTGACGACAGCAAGACCAACCTCATCGTCAACTACCTACCCCAGAACATGACGCAGGACGAGTTCAAGAGCCTCTTCGGCAGCATTGGGGACATCGAGTCCTGCAAGTTGGTCCGGGACAAGATCACAGGTGCGGCTCTTCCTGTGTGGGGGGCCCCAAGTGGGAAGCAGGGGGCAGTGGCCTCAGGAAAACACGTGTGACCTTGGTGGGGTACCTCAAGATGACTGGAGCCAACAGCTCTCTGGGGAACACATTACCATGGGGAGGGTGGCAGGCCGCCCAGTGGCAGGGTTGTTGGGGACACTGGGCAGACTGGGAAGTCACTTTCTGATCCTCCCACAGGACAGAGCCTGGGCTATGGGTTTGTGAACTACTCTGACCCCAATGATGCAGACAAAGCCATCAATACCCTCAATGGCCTCAAATTGCAGACCAAGACCATCAAGGTGAGTGTCCCCACCCTGTGACACCTCCCCTCATTGCCGCCAGCCCCTCCCCATCATCCCCTTCTGCTCCTGAAGCTTCTGGTCTCTCGCCTTCCTCTGCGGGTTGCCTGGCTTTCTCTCTCGGAGGCGTCTCCTTACTCATCAGTATGAGAGATTATTATGTGTTTCATTATTCTGCGCATGCGTGTGCATGGTCACACGTGTCAGTGTATGAGTGGAGATTAGAGCAAACTGGTCTAAACGGGTTTTCTCCTTTTACCATGTGGGTCTGAGGGATCAAAATCAGATGGTCACTCTGGCACCAGTGCCTTTACCTGCTGAGCCAGTCCCTTGGCTGGAGAATGTGCTATCAACAGTGTATCACACTTTCTTTGGAAGACAGGGAATCCAACAGGCCCAGGAGATAGGACAGAGTGACCAGGACACCAAGGACAGGCCCTACCCTGTCTTTGTCCCGGAAAAGTGGGTGGGGCCCATCTGCCATCTGGAATCTAATTAGGGACTGGGGAGGGGCAGGCTGGAATGACCCCTCCCCCACCTTTGTTCAATGCCCCTCCCCCCGTGGCCTTCCTTCTCAGCAGCTGCAGCTGGGACCATGTGAGCCCAAGTTCCCTTGGGAGAAATCACCATGGAAACCCCCCTCTCTAACTTGGCCTGGGGGTGCTTGGGCTCCTCCCTTCAAATCTGCTCCAGGACCCCTGGGGAGTCCAGGCGGAGGGCGCCCATCTGGCCCCCAGTTCATCATGGGAGCAGAAGCATAGGCGTGTCTTCCTCTCCTTCTCTCTGGGGAGAGGAAGATGGCACCACTGGAGAGCTTTCTGTGGGTCAGCTTGAGCCGGAAGCCCCGGGGACACGAGGGCGGACCCTAGTGCCTGAAAGTGACTCTGCAGGCACGCCTAAGAGTGGATCATGACACCGTGGCTGCGAGGCAGTGTGTTTGCCAGTGACTGTTGTGAGACGGGTCTGGATAATTATGGTCTGCAGCATAGATCTGGGAGTGTGGCTCAATAGCAGAGCGCTTACGCAGCCTGGAGAGGCTCTGAGCTCCATCGACAACACAGAGATAAACAAATGAACGACAGGGCCTGCCTGGGGCCTGGGAGATACAGCCCGACTGCTTGCGTTGTTTGGAAGACCTGAGTTTGATTCCCAGAACCCTAGTCAACAAGCCAGCTGTGTAGAGCTAGGTGTAGTGGCATACAATCTTAATCCCAGGATGCAGAGGCAGGCAGATTTCTGTGAGGTGGGGCTACCCTGGTCTACAGGGCAGCCAGAGTTGCATGAGACCCTGTCCAAAAAGAAAAAAAAAAGAATTTGGTGTCCTTTGCTGGTGACTTAGCACAGACGGTGAACTCAAAGGTGGGCTGCTCCTAGTGACTCCTAAGGCTGAACCCTGGCTGACACTCGTCCGCACTCACAAGGTTTGAGGACTGGGGCTCGGTTCCTGCACGTAGCTCTGACCCAGCATGCACAAAGCTCTCCGGCACCACAAACAGTGGGCACAAGCCTGTGATCCCAGCATTCTAGAAATGGCGGCCAGAGCATCGGAAGTTTGAGATCACCTTCGGTCTCATAGCAAGTTCAAAGCCAGCTTGGGCTACATGAGACCCTGTCTCGAAAGACAAACAGCAACAGAAAAAGTGACCGTGTGCGTGCAGATCCTGATGTTAATGTGACACTGCAATTCCCATCGTGGCTTCCAGGATGCATGTTCCAGGGGATGTGTCTGTTGGAATAGGATATTTGTGTGGCTTGGCGCAGTTACGTTGGGTGTGTCTCCTGTGCTGGGCTTGTGGGCCCTGCGTGATGTCAGGTCGGTGTAGGGTCAGCAGTGATTGCTTTCTTCCTGTAGTTCTTAGTTCTGGAGGACCAATATTACAAGTATGGCGGTGACTTTATGACACCCTCTAGCTAGTTTTCTCACCAAAGCTGTGCAGCAGCTGGGTTTGTGTCCAGTGACCATGCTCCATCAGGTCTAAATTGTACCCTGGCAGATTTGTGCCAAAATGGTGCCCCAGGTCCTATCCTGGTGTGGACTAAATGAAAAGTGTGGCCGATGCCTCCCCTCAGACACCACACCCCAGAAGAAGAAAGACAGGCCACCTAATGGCTGAGATGCTGTAGGATGAAATGTTCCCTGGGGAGCAGAAGCATGACCCCAATGGAGATCCCATGACAGACCAAAGTACAGTGCCACCCAAGTCCAATGGGTAAACCATGAGTCCTGTTGGAGTTCCTTACAGGAATATGGGGAGGGGTACTCACAGGAGCAGAGTGATTCAAAGACATCTGCATCACCAAGGCGCACCCCAGCACCAGCACGGGTCCCAGCTCACAGGGCTGGGAGCCTGGAGCTCTCTGCTTGGCTTACGGACATTCTCCTTTGCAGCTCTGTTGTGCTGGTCTCAGAAGGAGCTGCTTTACTGCTTACTCCGGCAGGAAGGGGCCCAGTGAATCCGGTCGGTTTCAGGGACTTCCTGAAACTATTTTGAGTTATTTACCTTCCTGCATAAGGAACGTCCCTGCAGGACAGAGTGTTTCACTGGTGGCCAGTGCCCCACCCCTTCTCCCCGTGCTAGAGCGACAGCCACCTGTTCTCGGGAGCTCAGCAGGCGTTATGAGCTGAGGAAGGTGATCCGTGGGTGTAAACTCGCACTTAGACGGCGGTTTGACAGGAACGATCCTTCTCTGCCTGCCTAGCACTAGGACCTTTTAATACATTTCCTCATGCTCTGGCGACCCCCGACCATATCGTAATTTTCTTACTACTTCATAACTGTAATTTTGCCACTGAGTTGTAGTGTAAATATCTGATATGCAGGATATCTGATATTCAATCCCCAAAGGGGTCACGACCAACAGGTCAAGAACCACTGATCTAGAAAAGTCGTACAGGTTGCTTCCCCTTTGGGACCTATGACCTCAGCCACAGGGTTTTGTCCTGGCCTCTAGTATCCGACAGGAACTCTGTTTTGGAGCAGGCCTTTGGTACAACTGGAAGACTGCTGGTCTCACCTAGGACTGGGAAGCCACTGTCCCACAGCGGGCACAGGAGGTGCTGTCAGTATTTGAGCGTGCACGGTCCGTGGCCGTGCGGGAATGTTGGTGGAGGCAGGCAGCAGGCGGGAGTTCCCATTCAGTCTCAGCTGTGTGTTCTTGTGTCCTATGGTCAAAGCACGCACGTGCGCTGCCCTCCGCCAGAGAGGGGGACCTTCAGGTTCAGGCAAACAACGACAACTGTAGCAATAGTTTTTATGGTTTGTGGGTCCCTGGCCAACAACTCACAGGAAGGTAGCCCACCCCTGGCACTGAGGTTTCCAAATAAGTGTATGGCCTCTAAGAGTGTTCTTTTCACCTGCGTAGTAGCGTTGTCTTTTGGGGTTTTTTCCTTTTCAATGAACCCAGCTCCAGTGGGGTTGCAAATAAACTAAGTGGTATGGTTCTGATCTTTCTTCTTTGTTCCTTTGTTTGTTTATTGGTTGGTTAGTTGGTTGGTTGTTTGAGAAAGGGTAGCCCTGGCTGTCCTGGAACTCACTCTTTAGACCAGGCTGGCCTTGAACTCACAGA
Source organism: Apodemus sylvaticus (assembly GCF_947179515.1). NCBI lineage: Eukaryota > Metazoa > Chordata > Mammalia > Rodentia > Muridae > Apodemus > Apodemus sylvaticus. The sequence continues at coordinate 111,119,742 of NC_067478.1, forward strand.
GACCCTCTTGCCTCTGCCTCCTAAGTGCTAGAATTAAAACTGTGCACCAGCACCTGACTACGATGGTTTTTTTAAATCTGCAAAACACTCAGAGGTTAGCTTTATGTCATCTGTTTAATAAAACCTTTTTTCAGAGACTGGGCAGGAGGACAAGGTGACACCCTGAACCTTCATCCCACAACAAATGGTGGGTTACAGAGATGACCTAGGGGAAGCTCTCTGAGAGTCTGTTGTTACCTGTCCTCAGCAAGTGTCAGGTGATACCAGAGGTTCACAACTAAGAAGACACTGACTTCAAACATAAGCAAGCTCCAGTACCATGTGGACACGACACGCCATCCGTTTGTATCAGGTGCCTGCTCCACAGATCAAGGTTGGCTACACAGCACGGCTAGGAGGCGCTAACTTAATTAGCTCCTGTAACTCCGTCATTCTCTCTGAGACATTCTGTTTCCGTTTCCTAGAGCTCTTCCCCGGAGCCTCCCTGTGGTTTACACCCCTGATAAGCTCAGTGAGCCTCATCTGCTCAGACCTACTCAGGGACGAGCATGAATGTGGCCCCGCTCTCCCCCGTGTGCCCGCTGGCTCCTTGCGTCAGACAGGCTCTGGGTTGGCACTGTGACTGTAGCCTCTCTACTCACCTCACCTGGCTGTTTGGGGAGTTTGTGGCTGGACAAACCACCTCCACCTCTAACATAACCCTTGGTGGAGAGGAATGTAGCCCCCTTAGTCTGGGGGATAATTCCAGCCCTGCCACAGGCTTGATCATCGTCACGGGGTCGTTCTAGCACAGGTGTCTTCTGGGAACCGTTCCCCAGGCTGTACAGCCTTCTAGAAGCTCCTCAGCACACAGTCTGGCTTCTGTTGAGTCTCCTTAGGGCTCCAGCTGGACACAGATCCCAACACCCTTGTCCTGGAGTAACCGGAACAGGCCTCGTCCTCTGATTTACCCTCTCCCTCTCGCCTCCTGCCTGTTCTTCTTGCTATGCAGGTCTAAGTGACTGAGACCTGCCAAAACCTTTCCTGCTTTAGTAAAGATCTTACCACCAAAGGCCTCAGCGAAGCCACTCAAACTCCAGACCAGCCTCGGGCCAGCCAGATCCACCTTTCCTTACCTCCTCCATGAACACGGGTCTATCTGGCTCAGTGAGCGGGCGTTCAAACACAGCTTTCCTTATTCCTAGATCCCACAGGGGTGCCTTTCTCCCCCTACCCCTCCATTCCCGGGCATTGATGGGGACCGCAGGAGGAGATGGCTGCCGGCTCCCCGAGGTGCTGATGGGGGTCTGTCAGGCTATCTCGGGGCGTGCTGCCTTTCCCTGAAGGACGGATGGGAAGTCACGCTTCTCACCTTCTGCCTCCACAGCGCTCATGATGCCATCTGCTCCAATCACACAGCCCCACACACCAGGCTGACCGACACAGCCTCTTCCACCACGTGTTCAAAGGTTCCCCCCAGCCTCAGAGTATTTCCTGGTTACTCTGTAAAGGCCCCATCTTTATCTAGGGTCACAGATCTCCCGTTTCCCACACTAAAGGTCATCCTATAGGCTGTCTTCTATCCCTCTGACCGCTGCTCCCTCGTCCTCGCCTTCATCTGACTTCCTGAGCCCGAGGCTAACGGAGGATGCCACGTCTCGCCTTTCTTGCTGCAGTTTTTCCTTTGCGTAAACAGCCTGCCTGGCCCCCATCTCACCTGGATCCATTTCTGATCACACACGTTGGCTGGGCCGCCTCTGCCCGCACCAACCTTAAAGACTGCAAAGTCTCTAAACTTTCAACTGTTTCCAGGGCCTCTCCGTCCTCACGTGCTGCCTGCCACCTCAGGCAGTAGGCGTGCCACCTCATGCCACATAGACGAAGAAGACGGCCATGCTGGATCCCTCCCACAGACACCCCTCATTTCCATGGCTCTGCCTTGGTGGCATGTCTACCACCTATGGCAAGAAGCACGCCATAGGCGGCAGTGGCGGCGGCACACACCACACACCGCGGGGGAAGGCAGCTCACCTCCTTTCTCAGCCTCCCTGCCGTGCGCTCCTTCCCCCCCAGCTCATCTCGGGCTCTGTGGAGTCTGAGACAAACATGTCAAAAATATGACAAAACTTCTCCTGGGGCAACGCGACATCCACTGACTCCACAAAGGGACCCCACCACAGCCCAGAGCACAGCTTGGTAAACCGATGCCTTTATCGGGGTTACTCACAGGAAGGCCTCCGACAGACGCATCACCAGAGCCCACTCCAGCAGTCTCTCAAGCTGGAGCCTGGAGCACAGTGCACGGCCTGCAGGCAGCCCAGCAGGCAGAGAGCGGCGTTCCGGGGGGCTCGGGTGGTCTAACCTGTGCCGCTCAGGCAGAGAGCGGCGTTCCGGGGGCCTCGGGTGGTCTAACCTGTGCCACTCAGGCAGAGAGCGGCCTTCGGGGGCCTCGGGTGGTCTAACCTGTGCCACTCAGGCAGAGAGCGGCATTCCGGGGGCCTCGGGTGGTCTAACCTGTGCCACTCAGGCTTTCTCCTTCCAGGCCAGGTCTGGCCTCAGAGTATGTATTTATTTTTGTGAAAAGAATTTTTTTTGAGACTGGCTCCCCCCTGGTGGCCTGGAGCATGCTGTGTAGACCAGGCAGGTCTGAACTCACATAGAGATGTGCTGCCCCGCCCCCCCTCCACAGTGCTGGGGTGGCAGGAGAGCAGCCAGGCTGGGCTCGCCTGGGGAGGGTGGAGAGGAGGCAGGAGAGGGTGTCTCTCTCACCAGCTGAGTGATGGCACCAAGCCTAACTAGGTTTTTTGGTTGTTGTTGTTGTTTTTTAATTTCATAATATTTATGCATGTTTGTGTGGGGGGAAACCAGAGGACAGCTTTTGGGGTCTTTTCTCTCCTTCACCCTAGGAGTCTGAAAGATCAAGCTCAGATCTCCAGCTTGGTGGCAAGCCCCTTTACCCGCTGCTGAACCATCTCAGCGGCCCCTAATTAGTTACTTGTACAGAAAGCAATGCAGCCCCACAGTGCCCCTCCCCACAAATGCCAGACCATAACAATGGTCCCTATCTACCCCAGGTTCAGAGGTTTGAATAGAAGCAGCAGAAAGCAGACTTCAGCAGAAAGGGGGGAGGGGCGCTCAGGACCCTCCCACCCCCACACTGGTCACCCCATTGACACTTGTGGGTGGGGCCACTGGCCCGAGTCTCCAGGACATTGATAAAGACACAATAAGCTGGGGTCCACAATGCTCTGTAAACAGACTTGTCTTTTCCCCACTTCACAATACTCCCAGTGTCTCGTGCTGTGAGTGTCTGAGCTGGCCGACTTGTGAGCAGCTACGTGATCGGTGAGACGCGGCCTCAGTGGTGGCACAGAGGGGATGGCCATATCAAAACACACAGAGCTCTCGAGCCAGAGAAATCACCTTGAGATAAGGTCATCGGGGGCCAGCGAGAGGTCCAGGAGGTGGACCTGTGCTAGCTGCTCAACCGGATGACTTATCTGATCACATGGATCCGCATGGTGTGTCGTCCTGTGACCTCTTCACACTGACCGTGGGTAGCATAGACACACTCACACACACATACACACACACACTCACACACACACACACACACACAAATGAGAAATAATGTAAAAATGCAAAGCTCAGAATGGGAGGGGTGGGAAGGACGGTTCAGATTGTGGACTGGCAGGAAAGGAAAGAGTCTTTCTATGGGGCGGGGCAGAGACAGGGCCTCCGACCTGCTCTGCAGGCCAGGCAAGCGGTCCACCGAGTCCTGCGGAGTGTTAGTGTCACAGACAGGAGCCACCACAGCTGGCACTTTCAGAGGTCCTGAGGCTGGACTACCTGCCCATCTAGAGTAAAAGAAAGGAAGGAAGGGGATGGGGTGAGAGCTGAGAAGTGACTGTGTGCGCGCAAGGCCTTGTGGGCAGAGTTCAGAGGTTGGCGCTGTAGTGAATTGGTAGGACAGTTTTTTTTTTTTTAGATTTATTTATTTATTGTTATATGTAAGTACACTGTAGCTGTCTTCAGACACACCAGAAGAGGGCATCTGATTTCATTATGGATGGTTGTGAGCCACCATGTGGTTGCTGGGATTTGAACTCAGGACCTTCGGAAGAGCAGTTAGTATTCTTACCCGCTGAGCCATCTCTCCAGCCCCAGTAGGACAGTTTTCAAGCATTCAAGACTCTGGAGCGGGGGAGGCAGTCCTAAAACTACACACGCGTGCACACGCACATGCACACACACACACACATACACACACACCCTCAGGCTGGGGAGTGGTGCCCACTGCTGAAATCTGAGTTCAGTTCCTGGGACCCACATGGTGGAACTGGAGACCCACTGTCCGAAGCTGCTCTCTGACCTCCACAGTGAAGCACGGCACATGCACACACCAAAATGTAATTTAAAGTTGATTTGATTTGGGGGGGGGGGGCTGGAGATAAGGCTTAGGAGCACCCAAGGTTCAATTCCCAGCACTCACAGAGCAGGTCACAACTGTCTTTAACTAGTTCCAGGGAAGCCAGTGCCCTCTTCTGGTCCCTGTGGGTACTGCATGCGCACAGTGCACATGCACACCTAAAGGCAGAGAGAGCACTCACGCACATAAAAATAAAATAAGACTTTTTGTTTTTTTGAGACAGGGTTTCTCTGTGTAGCCCTGGCTGTCCTGGAACTCACTTTGTAGACCAGGCCGGCCTCAAACTCAGAAATCCACCTGCCTCTGCCTCCCAAGTGCTGGGATTAAAGGCGTGCGCCACCACTGCCCGGCTAAAATAAGACTTTTTAAGTTAACAGTTTTGAGCTGAGCTCCAGCAGTGCACATTTTACATCCCAGCACTCAGGAAGCAGAAGCAAGCAAGTCTGTGAGTTTCAGGCTAGCCTGGTCTACATAGCAAGACCTGTCTCAAACAGTTTAAAATGTTGGACAAGGTCTTTATGTAGCCCTGGCGTTACACTCACAGGTCTGTCAGCTCCAACTCTCACCCCCACGCCACAGGCACAACCTTGTATTTACGGCTGTTGCAAACAATGCTGTGTTCTGGGCTCTCGTCACACGCTCATCCACGTTTGCAGAAAGGTCCTCTTCCTGCCGAGCTCTTGCCATGCCAGGCTTCCCTTGTTGTTTGGGGTTGTGTTGAGGCCTCAGCTACACCACCCTGGCTGTCCTGGAGCTCACTGGAGAGACGAAGGTGGCCTCAAGCTCACGGAAGTCCAGTTGCCTCTGCCTCCCTAGTTTCAGAAGTAAAGGTGTGTGACACCCCACCCCACTCAAACTTTTCCTTCTCTTGAAACAAGTTCTCTCTCACCCAGAAATGGGTGTCATCCATAAGTTTTTTGTTTTGTTTTTTTAGATTAAAAAAATATATCAGTCAGCCATGCTGACACACACCCTTAATCCCCTTTAATCTCCACATTTGGGAGGCCAAGGCAGGAGGAGCTCTGTGTTCAAGTGAGGCCAGCCTGGTCTACAGAGTGGATTTTAGGACAGTCAGGGCTACACAGAGAAACCCTGTCTCAAAACAACAAAAACAGAAAGAAGAAAAACTCATTATTATGAATTATTGGGGGGTAGGCAGTGTGGCGGTCAGGCCTCTGGGAGCTGTTGTCCTCGCCGTTCACCCTTGGTACTGGGGAACAACTCAGGCTGCCAGTGTCTCCTGTAGAGCCATCTCCCCGAGCTCCCGCCTTGCTCTTTGAAATAGGGTGACATGTGGCCCAGGCCACACCTGAACTTATGACTTTTAATTTCTGATCCTCCTGCCTCCGTCTTCCTGGCATTGGGGTGATAGTGCGTATTACCCTGTTTCTGTGGTGCTGAGGACTGAGCCTCCTGTCAGCAGCCGAGCTGGCCCCGCCCCCTGCTGAGCCCCAGCCAGCTCTAGGCCACTTGTTAAGTGAACCGGGGTGTGGGTGTGAGTGCATTGCTGAGGCGTGTCTGTTTCTGTGGCGCTCACTGTCCTCTGACCCCTGCCCAGGTGTCCTACGCACGCCCCAGCTCTGCCTCTATCCGGGATGCCAACCTGTATGTCAGCGGCCTCCCCAAAACCATGAGCCAGAAGGAGATGGAACAGCTCTTCTCCCAGTACGGCCGGATCATCACCTCCAGAATCCTGCTGGACCAGGCCACAGGTCAGAGCACGGGAAGTGAGGGCGCTGGACACGGCTGTCCCAGGGAGGGAGAGTCACAGAAGGGACAGAGTGCCTGAGACTAAGGCCCTCGTGGCCCTGGCAGGTGTCTCTCGGGGCGTGGGATTCATCCGCTTTGACAAGAGGATCGAGGCGGAGGAGGCCATCAAGGGACTGAACGGGCAGAAGCCGCTGGGTGCTGCTGAGCCGATCACAGTCAAGTTTGCAAACAACCCCAGTCAGAAGACAGGGCAGGCCCTGCTCACCCACCTGTACCAGTCCTCCGCCAGGCGCTACGCTGGGCCTCTGCATCATCAGACACAGCGCTTCCGGTAAGTCAGAGTCCCCAGACCGCAGGCCAGGTGTCCTGAGCCTGCAGCTGCTCGCCCTGAGCCTGTTTCCTGCAGAGTGGGGACCCAGGGGTACCCCACCATCAGGAGCATGACCTGGTACATAGGGCAGAGCACAGATGGCAACAAATTGAGTGAGGTCCGTCTGTCTGTCTGTCTGTCTGTCTCTCCCACCCCACCCCACCCCCATGTCTTGGTTATGGTTTCTATCGCTGTGATAAAGCACCATGTCTAAAAGCAATGTGAGGATTCAGAGGTTCATTTCATCTCACAGAGAACAGTCCACAAGGGGAAATCAGGGCAGGACCCTGGAGGTAGGGACGGAAGCAGGGACCGTGGAACACTGCCTAGTGACCTGCTGTCTATACCTTGCTCCTCCCGGAGGCAGCACAGCCCAAGTGGGCTGGGACCTCCCACATCATCAGTCAAGAAAATGCGCCTCCAGCCTGTCCACAGGACAGTCTGATGGAGGCCTGCCCACAGGCCAGTCTGATGGAGGCCTGCCCGCAGGCCAGTCTGATGGAGGCTTGCCCGCAGGCCAGTCTGATGGAGCAGCTTCTTGATTGAGGTTCCCAGTCCTAGATGGCCATAGTTTGTGACAAACTGACCAAAAACAAGACAGTAAGCAAAAAGACTGAGAAAACAGCCTGGACACCCTGTCTCTCCTGCTCTTTTCTGTCTGCCCTGTCCTTTCTCCTGTCTTTCTGTGGTGCGCATCTGTCTTTCTAAGTGTCTATGTGTCTGTCCTGGTCTGCTTCTCTTTTGGTCCTTCTGTCTGTGTCTGTTTCTTTTCCCCATGTCTCTGTCTCTCTGCCTCTGTGTTTCTCTTTCTTGCCTTGTCTCTTTCTCTCTTTTCTCTGTCTCTGCCCGCCCACTCCCACACATGGTCCAACTGGGCTTCAGTTTCCTTGTGGATAATGCATCTCATTGTGTACTGGCCATGATCATATTCCCTGCATGGTAGCCGGGTGCTGGACCATTTTACTGAGAATTCTTCACCCCAGATAGAGAATGTACAAGCCCAGAAGAAGACTTGAACCCAGGACCCAGAACAGTCACTCTCAGGCTCTCCCAAGGGGGTGAGCAGTGGGAGCTGCTGGTGGACCTGGGGTGGCCACCCATCCTCCTGCTGGCTCAGGAAAGACTCCCCGCCACCTTTGTAAGCCCTCCTCTTAAGCCAGAGATCTTAGCCTCTTCATCATTCAGGCAGGACCCGAGCGAGAGGTTAGCGTGAGTGCAGGCCACGGGCAGTCAGCCTGGCAGCAGAAGGGATACTGCCCCAAACGAGTGAGGTTCCGTGCCAGGCGGTGTCCAGCCGGGCTGGGAGCGGGCAGCGGGGGCAGGGCCTGCTGATGGTTGTGGGGGTGGGGAGGACTGGCTGTCACATCACAGGGGTGGATGGTAGGCCGCTCTGACAGCTGCTTCTGCCTCCACAGGCTGGACAATTTGCTCAACATGGCCTACGGAGTCAAGAGGTAACAGTTCCCTGCCGTACTGTCTCCATCCCTCATAGCCCCCTTCCCTCGATGTCCCTCTTCTAACCCTGCATGTCCTTGTCTCTGGGACCCCTGGGTGGTCATTTCTGCCTGTGTCTAGGAGACGATAGCCCTAAGACTATGAGCAGAGCCAATGTGGAGAGGGAGAAGCCACAGGGGTCATAGAGGGTTGTCTGTCACTTTCCACGTTTCTTTCTTTCTTTCTTTTAGTATTTTTTGGGGGATTTTTTAAAAACTTGTTTATTTTTATTTCATATGCAATAATATTTTACCTGCATGTATGTCTGTGTAAAGTGTCAGAATCCCTGGAACTGGAGTTACGAACAGCTGCAAGCTGCCCTGGGGTTGCTGGGAACTGAGCCTATGCCCTTTGAAGAGCAGCCGGTGACCTTAGTGGGTGGAGCCTCTTCAGCCCCTCACACATCTCTTTCTATAATCTCAACAAAACAGGCATTTGTGCTCCTAGTTCCCACATGAACCCTCTTAGAGCCACTGACAACTAATTGTTTGGGGTGCTAGGAACGAAACCCTGGGACTTCTGCATAGTAGGCCTGCACTGAGCCATGCCCCCAGCCCCTCACTGGAGGATTCTAAGCTTGGCTAGATAGCCATTTCCTGAGCCCCACACATCAACCACCATTGTTGGCTTCCCTCAAATTCTGTGGAAGGCTCCCCTGCCTCCCCACAGTTGCTGTGAACCTTGAACTCTTCCTGGCTTCATCCACAACCCTGCTCTGTGAAAGGTTCCGTGTTGATGTGGCTGTCACAAGCTGTTGGGAACATGTTGAATATCAAAAGCTGGGCTTGAGGCCAAGGGTGTAGCGTGGTTCAGGCAGACGTGACCCATCCCTCTCGGACATGAATTGAGACAGAGCCCAGTGCTTGGCATATAATAAAAGGTGGCCATGTATCAATCCTGCTGCTGATGTTCCGAGCCCCACGGGGACGAGACATGTGAGTGGTGCTCAGGGCAGCATAAGGGATGACAGTGACCCAGGAGAGGCCTGGAGGTCACCTAGCAGCAGGAGGGGCTGGCGAAAGGCTCAGAACAGGGAGGGGCTGAGTCCGTGTGGCCAGGTCACGTGGGGGCCAGACTTTCAGAGTCGGCTCCTCACACAGAATGACTTAGTTCTGATGGCGAAGGAGTCTGGGAATGCAGATTGCGACCCTTTAGCTGATTTAAACACAACCAACCAAGTGTCACCTGCCAGGTGAGACAGCCAAGAGCAGTGTCAGGAGCATGGTGGTGACATGAACAGCTACCCTCCTTACCCATCAGGGACACATCCCCGAGACTCTGTGTGGATGCCACCCACAGACCTTGACGTGCGTGGAAACCTGCATGTGTCTTATTCACTTATTCTACTTGTTTGTTTATACAATTGTCTATGAGACAGGGTTTCATTGTGTAACCTGGTGTCCTGGAACTCACTCGCACCCACTGCCTCATGGGATTAAAGGCGTGTGCCATGGGCCTAGATGGTGATGGCGATGGTGACGGTGGTGATGGTGATGGTGACGGTGGTGATGATGATCATTACTGCCATCATCATTTTGTACTGGAGAGGAGGCTCAAGGCCTTTTGGATAAGCACTAACGGCACACCCAGCCCTCTCTCTGTTTCCTGCCACAGGCCTCGTCGAGAGCTGGCAGCCCTGAGCTGAGCAGGCCCTCAAGCCCCTGCCCCCTTTGCCTCTTCCTCCTGAGCGTGAGGTTGCAGCTATGTTCAGCTTATCTTTTACTTTGTATTTTTAGCTTGTGATTCTCCTGCCTCAGCCTCCTGATGACAAGCCTGTACCACCACCAGCTTCCCCATGACTTCACAAATAGATGTGTCCTTTCCTTAGATATTAGTCACCTCTGCATATGATCTGTTTCCCTAAATGGAGACCTTTCACCTTTTTCCTTAAAGGAAACATTTGACCAATATCTTCTAGGCACCTCTAAATCAGCAATATTAACTAATTAAAATAAGGTTTCCTTAGCACAGAAACCATGATTTTAGACAGTCAGTCTGACAGCCCACTAGCTAAGTGCTAATGGGAAGGTGGCACACACGGCCATCAAAACAGTGCACAGCCTTCTCTTCGGTTCTCCTGAATCATCCTCTTTTCTTTTCTCCCACCCCCTCTTTCCCTCTTCCCTCCCCTCCTTCCCTTCTAGACAGCCTTGCTATGTGGCTCTGGCTGGACCTGAACTCACAGTCATCCCCATCTCTGCCTCCTGAGTGCTAGATGAGAGGTGTGTGCTACCACACAAGGCCTTTTGCTACTGCTGATTCTGCTTCTGCCTCCTCCCTCCTCCTTGTCGTCCTCCCCTTTTTCCTCCTCCTCCTCCTCTTCTTCTGTTTGAGGTTTATTTTAATACAGGGTCTCATATCCCAGGCTGACTTCAAACTTGAGGTATAGATGAGGATGAGATTGAACTCCTCATCCTCCTGCCTCTGCCTGCCAAACGCTGGAACCACATGTGACCCGCCATCCCCTGTCACCATGAAGCAGAGGCAGGGGTGGGGTGGTTCGGAACTGGGAAGATGACTCAGTGTGACAGAGATGGGCAGATCTGAGAGAGGGTCAGGGAGGCAGGGGGCAGGCAGGGAGCGGAGAGAGACTGAGATTTAACAAGAAAGGCTCTCCTAAGAATGGAAGTGTGTTGAGGCAGGACAGACCCAGGGGTCAGAAGTGTTTGTTTTGTGACTTAGCCTTCCAGGAGCTGGGATATGATCCCGAGCCATGTCATCACATTCAATATGCAGTTGTAAACTTATGAAGGGACCAGCAAGATGGCTCAGAGACTAAAGGGCTTGCCACACAAACCTGACCACCTGAGTCCCATCCCCAGAAGCCACATAAAGGTGGGAGGAGAAAACCAGCTCTACAGACTTGTTCTCTGACCTCCACGTGTGTCATGGTGTGTGTGCTTCCTTCCCAACACACACACAATTAATAATAATAATAATAACAACAACAACAATAATAATAATAATTATCAATTCTTGATGGCTGTATACCTTCTGATCTTTATAACTCAGAAGGCAGATTCAGGAAGATTACAAGTTAGAGGCTAGCCTGGGCTATGTGGTGAGACCCAGTTTCAAGAAAGCCAGAACATGGGCTGGAGAGATGGCTCAGAGGTTAGCACTGGCTGCTCTCGCAGAGGATCCAGGTTCAGTTCCCCAAAGCCACGTGGTGACTCACAACCATCTGTAACTCCAGTCCCAAGGGTTCTGTCACTGTCTTCCAGCCTCTGTAGGCACCCCATGCATGTATTTTACATACATACATCAAGCAAGCACACATAAAAAACAAAATAAATCCAAACTGGGCATCCCACCCACCTTTAACCTCAGTTCTAGGGAGGCTCTCTGAGTTCAAGGCCAGCCTGGTCTACAGAGAGCCAGAGCAGGCAGAGCTACACAAAGGAGCATTGCCTGGAATAACCAAAATAAACAAATAAACCCAAAAAACAATTTTTAAAAAGTGTAAACAAGCAAACAAAACCAATTTGTGAACTGTTTGTTTCTGGAAATTTTCACTTAATATGTTCAGACCATAGGTAACCTCAGGTAATTGAAACTGGAGAAAGAAAAACTTTGAGTCAGGAGGGGATGCTGTTTATGATTTGGATAGAAAAGACTAGAAAGGCAGACAGACGAGGAGGTCATTTTCTAGCATCAAAGGAAGGTGCTGGACCAGCCAGGCTCACGGAGGACACCATGGTCTGCTCTTGTAAGACCAGTTTCCACTCATGCAGGGTGAGTCAAAATGGAGTCAGAGTTGTCAGGGCAGGGCATGCTGGGTTCCTTCCCCACCCAGCACCACAGCATGGGGGCTGCAGCAAGAACTACAGGCCAGTTGAGGCTAGCATGGGGAACAGCTTCTCTCTCTCTCTCTCTCTCTCTCTCTCTCTCTCTCTCTCTCTCTCTCTCACACACACACACACACACACACACACACACACACATCACACTGTTGGTTCTGAAGGGATGGGATGGGGATGCAGCTCAGTCGGAAGAGCACTTGCCTGGTCTGCACAAAGCTTTGTGTTTCATCCCAACACTGCATAAAACAGGTGTGTGGTGGGTTAGGCCAGGTGTGCGGAGGCATAGGCCAGGTGTGCGGAGGCTTAGGCCAGGTGTGCGGTGGCTTAGGCCAGGTGTGCGGTGGCTTAGGCCAGGTGTGCAATGCCAGCTTTCGAGAGGTATTGGCAGGAGAAGCACAAATTCAAGATCAGGAGGTAGGAAGAAACGCAAAACCAAGAAGCCGTCTGTGGCTGCCGGGAGAGCAGCCCGTGTGTGTAGCCAACTAAGCTATACAAAACAGCTGAGTGAAAAGGTGTGCCTAGGGAAGGGTCAAAGGCCATGAGATCAGGATAGAGATGGCACTTAGGATCATGGGTAATATTTGGAGAGCTGTGGAGGTTAAGAATGTTTGCAGGCCAGGGACTGGTATCTCAGTGGGGTCAAAGACACGTAACGGGGTCACAACCAGGCTAAGATGCTACAAGGGTCGTAGCACACACGGGGGAGTCGGAGGCGTGCTGGGGACCAGGGCAGAGCCCGCGTGACCCCCAAAGTAGTCCCCTGTCGCTCATCGCCAGGTTCTCCCCAATCGCCATCGATGGCATGAGCGGCCTGGCAGGCGTGGGCTTGTCCGGAGGCGCTGCAGGCGCTGGCTGGTGCATCTTCGTGTACAACCTGTCCCCAGAAGCTGATGAGAGTGTGCTGTGGCAGCTTTTCGGACCCTTTGGGGCGGTCACCAACGTCAAGGTCATCCGGGATTTCACTACCAACAAGTGCAAGGGCTTCGGGTTTGTCACCATGACCAACTACGACGAGGCGGCCATGGCCATTGCCAGCCTCAACGGCTACCGCCTGGGCGAGCGCGTGCTGCAGGTGTCCTTCAAGACCAGCAAGCAGCACAAGGCCTGAGCACTTACCGCCCTCCCTCCCCGGGCAGCAGAGAGAGAGAGAGAGAGAGAGAGAGAGAGAGGGAAAGAGAGAGAGTGTGCGCAATCACAAGAGCAGGCAGACCCACACACCTGCAAAACCACCACAGGGTGAGCATCCAGCAGATGGGGAGGGTCTGCAGGGAACTGAGGGGAGGGGTCCCCGCCCCGCCCCGTTCTCCTTGCTCTCCCCACCCCAGGCTTGTTCACTCTCTCGTCTTGGTTTGGTTCATGGTGATGGCTTTTGTTTCTTTTTTCGGCTAAAAACAAAAAGAAGAAAGCAGAGAGGAGACCCCCCCATCCCACCTCACCCTCACCACCCTGCATGGGATGGCTCAGGGGACACAATGGTGCCCTGCCCAGGCCTGTCCTATGCTGAGAGAAAGGGGAGGGAACAGGTTTAAAAATCCCCAAAACAGCAAAAAACATGAAAGAGGGGTGTGGCATCCCCATCCCCCGCCCCAGTCCCTGGGCAGAAAACAGGGAGCAGAGTTGGGGCAGAGCAGGAAGCAGAAAAAAAGGGGTGGGGTGGGGTGGGAGGGGAAGAAAAACTCTATTTTTGTAAAAAGGGAAAAAGACCTCGTGGAGAATTTTTACTGGGGATTCTTGAACTTGAAAAAAAAATCACAAAAAAAAAAAGACAAAAAAAAAAAAAGAAACTATTTTGGCAAGTTATGTTTACCAACTACTGGGGCAGGGGTGCAGTGAGCAGGGCTGAGGGCTGAGAGTCCATAGGGCCGGCAGCGCACATGTATACACACACGAACACACACACACACACACACACACACACACACACACACACACACGCACACACACGCACATAAGCAAACATGGTCACAAGAAAGCAAGGGCGTGCACTTGGACCTTGGGGACCCAGATACACAACATACAGATACAGAAACATTTCAGGAACGTTCAGGAAGGGTGACCAAATCCGCACCAGAGACCGTAGACACACAGACAGAAACATAGACACAGACATTGGCCGCTTGTCCTCAAAACCATGTGAGGTGTGAAATCCACTGTGACAGACCCATTTGGATGTGAGACCCTGGACGCCAGGTCCCTGTGAGAGCTGGGACACAGCTCACTCTGCCGACCGCTGTGGTAGCCTGGGTTCTTCTCCAGCACTGCATAAACCTGGTGTGGCACACAGACCTCATTCATTCTAGTGCTCAAAAGGTAGAGTCAGATCAGATCAAGACTAGCCTGGGCTACCTAGTGAGTTTAAGGTCAGCCTGGGCTACATAAGACCCTGTCTCAAAATACAAAACCAAATAGGTCACCTAGAAACATACAACACCCAGGGACACATGCCCATGCCCACAGCATCCTATAGGCCCAGGTCCTACTTAAGACCCTGACCCAGTCACTTCTTCCAGCCAGGCTGTTCCAGTCATGTCTCCCTGGGCCCCCCCACAAGCCCCAGCCCCCGGTTCTCTACACAGACTCCTTAGCCCACCAGGGGCCTCCCTGCTGCCAACACACAGACGTCCACAAGCAGCGTCCACGCATCCAAACACACAATACCTCGTTCCGCCTTGGCATCACCGTGGGCAGGAGGGGGTTCTCACTCCCCACAACACTGAGGCCAAAGGACCCCCTGTCCCTGGGGCTCAGCCTCCCTGGGTCCAGGGAGATGTCTGCAGTCTCCTCCCTCAAGTAGGGTCAGAGTGCTCCGACCCGCAAGCAAGCACCCAGCACCCTCCCCCAGACCCAGGGTGGATGGACCCAAGGTGTCCCCCTCCTTTCCACTCGTCGCCCTTTTTGATTGTTGGGTTTTTTGTCTTTTCCGGATTGTGGGGGGAACCATGGATGCAGCCTTCGTGAGCCCTGGCCCTGGCTTCTGAATGGATTTTGCAGCCATACCCCCTACACACACACACACACATACACACACACAGACACACACACACACCCCACCCAGACTTTTCATTCTTTTATGCAAGTTCTAACAGAAGCCGCAGGCTGGGGTCCTGGGGGCCCCAAACCTTCAACCCACCCCGCAGTGGGCGGGCCCAGTCACAACCAAGAATCGTGACGCCCCTCCCCCACTCTACACTCTAGGTTCTAGTTGCTTTCTTCCGGTGTCCTCTGCGTTTGGTGTCTGGTCACGGCCCCATTTGAGCGTCCAACTCTCTCTCCCCACCCCTCCTGGTGTTGTTCTTAACCGTCTGTGGAGTTTCTGCTGCAAGGAACAAAAAGAAAAAAATTTTAAAAAAAGACCAAAAAATAAAAAATGAAAAAAAAAAAGAAAGAATGGAAGAAAACTCAAACAGAAGATGAAATATAGCAAAAGGAAAGAAAAAAAGAAAGAAAAAAAACCACACACAAAGACGATTTAAAAAAAAAAGGAAAAAAAGATAAACTGTCACCAGTTAACTTTCTTGTACTTTTTTGCTGAATTTAGCTTCATGTAGTTTTAACTTATTGCTATGTTAACTATTTATTCTCCTGTTGGCCTGTAAGGACCTCTGTGTATATTTCTGTTCCTTCATGAGTTTGCAGGTTGAAGCGAGCTGTTCCTTTCCTTTCAGTTTTGCTGAGATGTGGTTATGCCTAATTTATTTATACAAAGGGGAAGTGGACTCATTAAAGTAATAATTATTAATAACAGTAATGGTAGCGGAGTGCCCCCCGGGGGTGCCATGGGCTCCGAGGGGTGGGGTGGGGTCCCCACAGCTGGCGGTGCCCAGGGCTCTCAACGGGATTGTTTTGCTATTGTCTTGAGAAGTTTTTCTGTCTATTTAGCTGGTGAACTCTAGCTTGCTCACGATACACCAAACCTATTTATTCTGGTGGTTTCTAAGTCTGCCCTCCCCTCCCCCCTCCCAGCAGGACGCGGACTCCTGCCTCCAGGAGCGTCCAGCCCCTTCTTTCCCTGCTGTTTCTGGGGTCTCCCCTGCCCTCCGCACACGCTGGAGGTATCCGAGCAATAAGGGCTGGGTTTGTCCCCCACCCTGGGGGGGATGGGCTCTGAAGAGGGGGCACCTCCCCCATCCCCTCCCACCAAGGCCTAGGTCCCTGCTGCCTCCAGGACCGGGAGGAGGGGACTATTTTTCTAGGACACAAAGTTTAGCCCAGCCAGGCCCCCTCCCTGGAGGCCAGTCCCCTGTGAGGGCCAGGCCAGGGGCTCCCAGGGAGAGGGGCCCTTGGGTCTTCCAAAGTCCCTGGGGGTTGGGGCAGGGCCAGTGGGAGGAGGGCTCAGCCCCTCCAACCCTTCCTTCATCCTGTTTATTGGGAAAGTTTCAAACCATGGCAGAGTCTATGTTGGAGGTGATATAAAGAACTGTAGAAAAAAACATGAAACAAAAACCAAACCTCAACCCGAACCCAAGAACACTTCAAGTTGCGTTAAGACATTTCTTACCGAGCCCCAGGCCTGGCCGCGGTAACTGACTTTTACATGGGATTCTTTAACTATTTGTACTTTTCATGCCAGAAAATAAAAAGTTCAGAATCTTACGGCTCGGGTGTTGTGTGTGCCACTGTGGGCGGGGTGGCACGTGCTGGAACCCGGGGAAGGGTGGCATCTTGCCCCTGGGCCAGGGTCTCTAATGGCCTGTACTTGGCCTCGGAGTCGACAGAAGCCTAGCGTCTGCCCGACAGTAGGTGCCGGGCCTGCTCACAGTCAGCTGGCCCGTGGTCCTGCAGGATCTGGACACGGCTGCTTCCCAAGTGCTACTTTTCAGATGTGACAGAACAGATGGAGGCCTGAGGCAGTCCGAGAGTGCAGTCCATCTGGCAGGAGCCCGAGGCTGCTCAGGAACGGGACGGCTAGCGGGTTAGAGCTCTTGCTCCAAGCCTGATCTCAGCTTCACCCTGGGAACTACAGCCAGAGGCTTGTCTCCTAGGTAACTGGAGATGCTGGCAGCTGGCAGCAGTAACCACCGCACCCGCATCTGCAGCAGGCTCACTGGCCCATGCTGTGGGAGACTAGAGCAGGAGACTATCTGAGGCTAGCCTAGACTACATAGTGAAACCAACAGAAAAAATGAAATCAAAAATGACCACACAATGTGGACTAGTCACATTTATTGTTCTGAGGTCACAGGTCAAGTCATCCATTCATCTCCCGCGGGCTGGGGAGGCAGGGTGAGGTGGATGCAGGAATTAGCTCCTCCCCTCAGGAGAAGGGTAGGTGAGCTCATCATCCACTGGGCCCGCTGGGGCCTCAGGGCGCTGGGCTAGCCTGCGCCACAAGTGCTCGGGGTTCCTGCTGCCTGGAGGACGGCCAGGAACCCCAGGGCGGGCGGGCCTTGGTCCGCAGACTTCAGGATCAGTAGACTGGTCGCAGGCCTTGAGGTTCTAGGAGAGAAGACAGAGATGGGGGCCGGGTGGAGTGACCGCAGGGCGTGCAGACGCCCCAGCACTGGACACAGCCGGGCTGGACTCACAACTGCAGGGCAAGCCTGCACTATGTAACAAACTGTCGTAAGAAGCACTTGGGGTGGGGGTGGGGGGTGGGGGTGGGGGCTGGAGAGATGGCTCAGCGGTTAAGAGCACTGACTGCTCTTCCAGAGGTCCTGAGTTCAAATCCCAGCAACCACATGGTGGCTCACAACCATCTGTGATGGGATCTGAAGCCTTCTGGAGTGTCTGAAGACAGCTACAGTGTACTCATAAATAAAACAAATAAATCTTAAAAAGAAAAAAAAAAGCACTTGGGAGGCTAGCCTGGTCTATAGGGTGAGTTCCAGAATAGCCAGGGTTACACAGAGAAACCCTACCTCGAGAAACAAAATGAAGGGAGGAAGGATGGAAGGGAGGGAGGGAGGAAGAGGGGAAGGAAGGGAGGGAGGATGGAAGGGAGAGGAAGCCAGAGCTTGCTAAGATGACTCAGGTAATGGAGTCCCATCAGGCGCACGCCTGTTATCCTGGCACACAGGAGGCAGTGGCAGGTGGATCTCGGAATTTGAGGCCAGCCTGGTCTACACGGTGAGAAGCAGAGTGTCCAAGGCTACGCAGTGAGACATCAAGTCAGGGCACTGGTGAAGAGCGCAGCAGCATCGGCCCCTGGAGCGGGCGCTGTCCTTACCGGCTACAGCTCATCGTGGTCCCCGTCACTGGGCGCCTCTGGTGGCGGCTCTGGGCAGGCTGCTGGTGTCATGAGCTCCATGAGGTACTCACAGCGACTGGGCTCCGTGGTGCTGGTCACCACAGTCTCTTTGCCACACAGCAGGCGCACCTGGGGATTGGAACAGAGGAGGAGGTGGGCTGGGCGGGGCTGGTCCGGCCTGGGGTGGGGTGGGCTGGGAGCGGCTGGTCCGGCCTGGGGTGGGGTGGGCTGGGCAGGGCTGGCCGGGCCTGGGGCGGGCACTCACTGTGGTGGAGCGGTTGGGGCCCTGCCAGCAGCCAGTGCCCTGCTCGTACTTCATCGCACTGAACTTGTCGTGATCAGGGCCAGCCCAGGAGCCCCACGTGCTACGGAGAGAGCAGGGTGTTCAGTGCCGGCCACTGGGTGGTTGGGGCAGGAGGGCAGCAAATCTCAAGCCACTCACCCCAGGCTGGTCGGGGAGCCCCCATGTCTGGGTTTCTGGGAGACCAGTTTGAAGGGACAAAGCCGGTAGACGTACCTAGGGCGGGAACGGGGGCGGTGAGTGCTGGGCCAGTGCCTCGCACCCCCTCGCCCCCCCACGTCAGGGCTCACTTTAATGCCCACTGACCCCTGGATTCTGGCTGTTCCCTTTTGAGACAGTGTTTTACGTAGCCTAGGTTAGCCTCAAATATGCTGAAGCCTTTGAGATTGACCTGGAATTTATCACCTTCCTTGCACCCACTCATGTACGCACCGCTGTGCCCAGTTTAAAGAGGAACTGGGAATGGAGCCCTCCTGCCTCTGCCCTTCAGTGGAGACCACAGTATAAGCTCTAGGTTCTTGTCTGCCCAGTGCCCTCCCCTGCATCTTCCTCCCCGCCCCGCCCCGCCCCGCCCCGCCCCGCCCGTGCCAGGATGTACTCATTGGTGGTGAGCTCATAGCACTGGCTGTAGAGGTACGCAAACTCTCCAGAGGGTCCAAAATCGAAGGAGATCTCCTGTTCCAAACTCCTGGAAAAGCAGGTCAAGTGGTGAGGGGGAGGCCACGAGAGCCCACACAGAGGCCCCGGTAAAGGGAGGCCCCGCTGCACGGTGAGCCAAGCTGAGCTCCAGGCCCTGCAAGGGCCAGGCGGGCGCCTCCGCCAAGGCCTTGGGGCTCGGCTGTGACTGGGCAGGAGGCAGCCTTGGTGCCCATACCTGATGGACTCCTCCATCTCCTTCAAGGACCGTTCCACTTCCTCAAACTTGTTCCGGGCCTCCTGCGCAGCTAAGGGAAAGGGGACCAAAGTGGGCCCCAGTTCGGAGAAGGTGGCAGCTGCCTCTCACACCCTGGGTGTGTCCCCAACAAGGAGGGCCCTCTCGGCCTGGCCAGCTGCAGTGAGCCTCCTCTGCTCTGGCTCCCTAGAGTACACGGCCGGGGCTCCTGGGGCCCAGCTGACTCCTGGCCTGCTCCGGTGTTACAAACAAGTGCAGCCCATGAGGAAGCAGGACTCCTGGGGACGGGGACAGCAACCCCAAGCAACCCAGGCACTGCAGAGGACACAGAGCTGCTCATGGTAGGAGGGACCGACTGCTGACCGGGAGGGTGGACCCCTTCCCGTCACTCACCATCGATGACAGCCTGTGTCTCCTCATCATACGGTGGCATCTTTTCATCCTCAGAGGGGCTGGGAGGCTGCGGGGGCTGCAGTGGGGTCGGGGTCTCCTGGGAGAGCAAGGCCTAGTCAGCAAGCAGCCCCCCTTAACATCGGCCCATCCTTCTCCCAACACACACCTTGGGCTGCTCCCCCTGCACCTCCTCCTCCTCTTCCTCCTCCTCTTCTTCAGGCTCCTCCTCCTCCTCTTCCTCCTCCTCTGTGGGTGGCAACACTGGTGGCTTTTCCTCTTTGGGTTCAGTCACCTCCGGAACAGGTGTGTCAGTGGGCGGGACCTGGCAGACCCAGGAGTGAAGACCAGCGTTGAGGGATTGAGGGGCAGGCTTATCTCAAGGCCGGGGGACACTGGGTCACACATCTGGAAGAGGTGGCCTCCACAGGGGACAGGGTGCCAGCGCAGGAGGGGGTGGGGCAGGGCCACTTCCCCTCCTCTCCCCACAGACCTCAGAGCGGTACTTGTCCCTGATGGCGGCCCATACGCGGTCATAGAAGGAGGCAGCGTCCGTCTGTGTGTCTCCACTGAGAAGGGCCTGCATGTGTTGGGTTGGGTCAGGGTCAGGGTCGGGGTCAGGGTCGGGGTCGGGGTCAGGGTGAGGGCTGGGGCTCGGGTCGGAGTCATGGTCAGGGCCCCCACACATCCACACACTCTGCCCCAGGCACTCTGCCCAGGGAGGAGAGCACAGTCCTGAGGAAAGGACGAACGGGAGGCTGGGAAGTAAGGGGACATCAGGACAAGCTACAGGCAGAGACACTGTGGAGAGAGCCCCATGTCCTAAGGCAAGGTCCAGGAGGGGCGGGGCCAGGGATAGCAGGCAGAGAGAAGACAGTGAGCTCCTAGGGAGCGCAGGCTCCACCCTTCCCCATCCTGGTCCTGGCCCAGGGCCCCGCCCACGGCCAGCATCATCTGGCCCCTCACTGATATGGAGAGCCTCACTCAGGCCAGCAGGGGCTTCTTCAGAGCTGGCCTGCCCTGGCCCGCTCACCCTGAATTCATTCTAGGTTAATGGTCTCTCCAAGCCCCAGGACAAGGGCAGGCTGGGTACCTGGGCCTCCTCCTCAGACAGCCCTCCATCTCCATCTGTGTCCAGTTCCGGGTGAGTCTGTAACTCAGCCAGCGAGACCCTGAGAACAGACAGGAAGTGTGAGACTCCTCTGGGGTCTATGTGAGGGTCAGGGCTGGGCTGCGAGAAGCAGGGCCCGGTCCGTCTCCCCCTCAGAGAAGACCTAACTCAAGGCGGAGTTGGACTGGCCTTGGAAGACATCTAAACCCTGTGTTCCCTCTCTCCCTGCCCCACCCACGTCTGCCTGCCTCAACACCCAGTGCTGACTGACGGTGACAGAGCTCACCTGCAGCAGGAGGCTCTGGAGGCCAGGCTGGTTAGACTGGCCCACACTGGCTGACTGAGGAGCCCAGTGGGCAGTGCAGTCTCACTTACAGGCCATCCAAGTTGTCGTCCAGCTCCTGGAAGGCACTGGCTGCCAGCTCCTGTTCCCGCCGGGCCTTGGCAGCAGCTTGTTGCTCTGTGGAGGGCCACTCTGTCACCACGTGCTGCGATAAGCCTGACCTGTCACCTCCAAACCCTGCTCTCACTGAGCCCAGAGCCCTACCACTAGGCCAGCCGACACCGGAGTGCCGGACACAGCTCTGGATCCAACCAAGGTCTGTGCCCTCTGCGAGGAGGATGGATTTGGGGAACAAGAGAAATGGGTGAGGCGCAATGTAACGGTTCAGCAGGGTCGGAAGCTTGCTGCCAAGCCGGACAGCCTGAGTTGAGTCCCTGAACCCCACACAGGGGCAGGCGGGCCCTGACTCTTGCGGGCTGTCCTGTCTTCTTCACGCGCTCCCGTCCCACCTACCCACAGAGAGACAGACGTCATGGAGGCGTTGGTAAGGCCGGGGAAGTGAGGAGCTGGGAGAAGGCCTAGCTGGTGTGGGCAGGCTGGGGCAGCCGTGCCCACGCCTCCACGCGACAGCAACAGCGACCGCCACCCAGAAGAGCTCTGCACGGCGGGCAGAGCAGCAGCGTGCCTGGCCTCACAGTGGCCAGAGGACATCGGGGACACCTGAGCCAGTAGGGCCGCCCTCACCCTCCCTCTCAGCACTCTTCACCCAGGCACCTGGTCCTTTCCGACTTGACTCAGAGTCTAATGTACCCCAGGCTGGTGTAGCACAGGCTGGCTGTGAATTTTTTTCTTTTCTTTTTTCTTTATTTTTGAATTTTCCTGTTTTTCACAGTCTCACTATGTAGCTCTGGTTGTCCTGGAACCCACTCTGTAGATCAGGCTGGCCTCGAACTCATAGACCTAAGAGCTGAGATTAAAGATGTGGGCCACTATAACCGGCTGACTCTGGATTCTTAATCCATCATGCACGGCTGCAACGCCCCAAGGCTGGCGTTCTCTCTATTTTGTTAGATACAGGGTCTTGCTATGGGCCAAGCTGGTGGGATATTTATAATCCTCTAGGAGGATGGCAAGCACTATAATCAGCAGGACCAACATCAAAGTTAAGGAGGCGGGCCAACAGGAGCTCCTCTAATCTCCTCAGGAGCATGGCATCTCCTCAGAGAAAGGCTCGATCAGAAAAACATGCATATATCAAAATTTATCCTCTGTGCAAGCTGAAGGCTTAGTACAGTGGTAGAACCCCTACCCAGAATCCCTCAGTGAGGGGTGGGTGACAGCAGCGGGAAGGCCCAGGCTGCCAAGCATGTGCAGGGCACTAGATTCACTGGCTGCATACTGCTTGAGAGGTCAAAGGTCTCAAGCCCTCAGTTTGGGCTTAGGATCCCCTGGGGGAGAAAGCCCCCAGCACCAGACAAAAGGAAAATAATCTCTAGAAAGGGACCCTGCACCACAGTCACAAGTACTCATTCCCACGGTTTCCACGTTTGATGGCCGACACAAAGATAACCAGGCACACAGAGATGAGCCATGGTGACAATTAAAAAAACAACCAAACTAAAAACCAGAAACATTCTACAGGATCACGAGTTCAAGGTCTTCCTCATCTGAATAGTACATTGAAGGCCAGCCTGGGCTACACAAGACCCTGCCTCAGGGCACCTGGCTAACGTCTCAGGCCGTGTCCACAGAAGTGCGCAGCCCCGCCTCCCACAGCACCCCTACCTTCCCACAGCTTCCGGTGCTGCTCCTTGGCCTCCTTCTCGGGCCTCTCTGCTTCTTCTTTCGCGGTCCGCAGGGCTTCTACCTGGTCTTCCAGAGACTTCTTGCCAGCCTGCAGCTCAAGAAGCTTACTCTGCAGAAAAAGTAGGAGGTGAGAGGCCGGCTCGACCTCAGCTTTGTCCTCTCTTCCAGCCCTAAGATCTTCCCCAAACACCCACATCCCAGGGCGAGACTCTGGCTCCCCGTGGCTCTCTGGAGAGACCCGGGCTTGATGCAGCCCATGCAGCCCATGCCGCCCTGTGTGACCAGGCCACCTGTCCTGCCCCATCACTTACACTCCACTTTCTTCACAAGTCACCTTTCTTGCCCTAAAACAAGGACAACATTCAGACCCCTCCCCGAGCCTCATTTCCAGTTCTTCAAGCCTGTGACTCTTTCCACCTGGAATCCGTCCCATGGCTGACTTAAATCACCTACAGAGTTCAGTTAAGACAGCCGCTCCTCCGGGAAATCTTTATTTCCTGCCTCCAAGATGGGTGAGGGTAACCGTGGAAGAAAGCTCCCTACCCTAGGGCCCCCAGCTTCCCTCTCAACGACACGCGGACTGGATGCGACTTCCTAACCATCCAGCATTCCTGAGGCAGGCACAGGCCTGGTTCTAACCGTACAGCACCCAGTACACGCTGGGTGTATAGCTATGTTCCGACAAGCAACGGGGGGGTGTGTGTGTGTGTGTGTGTGTGTGCAGTTCAGACCGGGTGGAGCACCTGCCTAGAAGTCCAGCCTGCAGGCTGGGGTGTGGCTCACTGGGAGAGCCCAAGGGGGGGGGGGGGGGGCTGGGGTGTGGCTCAGAGTGGTAGAACTCTCTTTAAAGGCTGGGTTGTTACTTACTACCAGAGTGCCTGCCTAGCTGGTTCAAAACCCTGGGTTCCATCTTTAACACAAAAATAAAAGAAATTGGCGTGTACGCCTGGTGGTGAAAGCTATCCCAGAGCTCAGTAGGCAGAGGCAGGTGAATCTCTGTGAGTTTGAGGCCAGCCAGAGCCACACACTGAGACTATGTCTCAAAATAAATAAATTTAAAGGGGGAGAGGGGAGACTGAACAAAAACTGGCCTGGGCAAGCTCTGCTCTAGGGATAAAGAGGTGGGCTCCACAGGTGTGAGGGCTTAGCTGCCATGCTTAGGACCAGGACCTTCCCACCTCCCGGGAAGGTAAACGGTCCACGGAACCAACCTCATCAACTGGGTTCCCACACACACAGACTTTGAAAGGGCAATCACAGCCTACTGAGCTCAGCAGGGCCTGCTGGCCTCCTCAACGCCAATATGGTCTCCAAGCACCAGGGTGGGGGGGGGAAGCGGCTGCAGTGTCTCTCGGACACGCGCAGAGCGGGAGTCCTGTTTCAGCACTGGGGCTGGCTGACCACACTCAGTCGACAGAGCATTCACTCTCTACTGAAGTTGAGCTTGAGAGATGTCCCCCGAGCTAGGGTGTGGACAACCCCAGCCCAGGTTACAGACGGCAGGGCTGGGGACACAAACACATCTTTCTGTCTCTGGGAGTTAGCACTTCTATCTCACAAGCTGACGGCTTCACACTGGGGAAATGCTCAGGCAATCCCTCATTGTGAACAAGGCAGACACGAGCCCACCACAGCCCAACAGCAAATGTACACTGCACCTGCATCCGCCCGCCCGCCCGCCCGCCACTCCGAGACCCCAGGCCCGGGGCTGTGCCAAGGCGCCCCTCTGCTCCCTCACCTGCTTTTCCTCCCGCGCTGTCTTCCAGTCCTCAATGAGCATCTTCTTTAGGCGGAACCCTTCTCGGGTGACCTCGGCCAGCTGCTGCAGGGACTCTTTCTCCTTGCGACCCTTCTCTCTGGGGTTGGCACACACAAGTACCATTAAAAACACCCAGGACCCAGCAGGTTTTCCTTTTCCAGAAGGCTGGGTGACCTGCTAGCCACATCCCCCCATGAACAATGGCGAGAAGGGGAAGTCAGAGAAAGAAGCCTCCTCAGCCTGCCCCTCCAGGAGCTTCTGACCACAGAGGCCTCGGCTGCGCGCCTGAGAGGACAGGAACACACAAAACTTGCGCGTCCTTAGGACTACAGGACTGTCTAGGAAGTGGTGAGGAGCAGGTTTGGAGGTTAGACCCCAGTGTGACCAAGAGAAGGAGGAAGGCTCACAGGCTCAGGTTGGTCATGCGGGCGCACACCTTTAATCCCAGTACTTGGGAGATGGATCTCTGTAAGTGTGAGGCCAGCCTGGTCTATGTAGTAAGTACCAAGCCAGCCAAGGCCACAGAGTAGGATCCCGCCTCATAACACAACAGTCAAAACCTAATCCAAGAACCAGAGGTCTGTGAGGCCTGTGAGGTGTGCTGACAATTACAACACCTGTAATTCCTACACTCAGAAGAGACAAGCAAGAAGAACAGTGATTCAAGGTTATTACCAGGCAACCAAGGTTGCGGCTAGTCTGGGCTCCATGAGCCCCCACCCCCACCCCTGCCAAAAAAAAACAAAGCCCAACATGGCAGCACACAGCTGTCTTCCCAGCAACTGAAGGGGGGGCGCGGAAGGGCCATCTACAAGTTCCAGGCCACCGAGAGAAGCTTGAGACCCTTCTCAAAAAGCAAAATGGGAGCTGGCTCGATGAGTAAAAACAGCATGGTGTGTAAGCTTGCGGGCCTGCGGTCAGGTGCAAGTGCCCGCCAGACACCCAGAACCCCAGCCTCAGGGGTGGGGGGGCGGAGACAGGGGGATTGCTAGAGCTTGCTGGCGACCAGCCTAACTTAAGGGTTAGTGTAAGACTGTCTCGAAGAATAAAGAGGGGGAGAGAGTGACAAACCCAACACAACCGTCAGCATCCACACGCACTGACGTCACACTTACACACAGACCGCACAATCACTCACAAAAGAGACTAAAAAAACAGAGCAAGTATCGAGACTGCTAACTCAGCTAGAGCTCAGCTTCCATTTGCCACAAACACGAGTCAGGTCCTCTGTCTTCCGGCACTCACTGTCTCTTTCTGTCCAGGTTTTTATTTTGAGACAGGTTTTCTGGTCGGCCAGGCTTCAGCCTCATTATGTCTGTCCATCCGTCCATCCATCTGTCTGTCCCTCCTGCCTCCCCACCCCAAGGGCTCTAATCACAAGCCTCCGTCCCCATCTCCCACTGATAAACAGGAAAGCAATCTCAACTACCTCAGACCTAGAGGGAACACTGGTAATGCGGGGATCCCAAGGGGCATGACCATTGAAGTCACAAAACAAGCCATGGCGGTGTAAGCTTACAGTCCTAGCACGCACGCGCTCGAGAGGTTAAGGAAGCAGGCGCAAACTGGGTGCCCAGAGGAAGAGCCTGTCTCTAAAGAAACAAAGGGGGAGACGGACTCGCTGATCTTCCAGAGGACCTGAGTCTGGCCTCGGACCCCAGTTCCAGGGGGTCACCACCCTCCTCCGACCTCCGCAGACGTGCTCGTGGGTGGCATATGCCCTGGCTCTCACATGCACACAACACAGACGCAAGCCTGCCTATCCAGTCCTGAGCCGCCATTACTCAGTAAAAGACAATCTTAAAAGGCAAAGGCGAGGTGAAAAAGGAAACAGATTGGGAAGGAGAGGCCGGTGAGGTGCAGGGTGCCCCGGGCCCCACCCACCTGCAGGTGTTCTCGCAGACCGTGCCGCTGTTGTACTCGTCTGTGCCATCGCAGCAGTCTGAGGCAGAGGGAAGGGTCAAGACGGGAGTGGGCGAGGCCTCCCGGGGCTGGCCAGACCTCCTTCCCCACACCCCGGGAGCATCCGCACGTACCACACACGCCGTCGTTGACCCGGCTGGAGAGGATGTACAAAGGCTTGTACCCCGTGTTGGTGCAGTGAAAGCTGCCATTGGGACAAGCAGCTGTGCCTGCAAGAAAAAAAAAAACCCACAAAGTTGGTGGTGTGTCCCCCAAGCCAGACGTGTGTCATGTCTATTTGTGGGGAGCTCCAGAGAAATAGGTGTAATGCGGGTGTGGTGGTGCGTGTCTGTAATCCCAGTACTTGGGAGGTAGACGCAGGATAACCCGTGGTCCAGGTCATTCTCAGCTACACTGTGTGTTCAAGGCCAGCCCAGGCCACAGAGTATGTCTCCAAAACAAAAATAAAACAAAGAACAATCAAGAAGAAGCTGTACCTTCAGGGGCCTGCAACAGAATCAATACTCCAGTATTCCCCAGCTTCTCCTAAGGCCCCAGCTTCTCAAAAAGGCCTGGCAACTCCCTCCGCTTCTCTCTGCCTTCATCAATCCCTAGAAGGCCGTTCAGTTTCCCTCCTCCTCCTCACACTTCTTAGAGGCTCTCCCTTCCTCCTGAAAGCCATTCCTGGTTCCCGTACTGACATTTGCCATCTTGGTCATAAACCTGGACATTTGTTCCTTTGATAGGCAATTGGAAACCAGGGCTGGCACCTACCCATGCTCCCTACCCCGCAGCTAATCCACGCCAACTGGGATCTCGTTTCTAGGCCTGCTCTGCTCACCGAGCAGGAAGCAACCGGAGGATGAGACCCTAGTTCCTTGGGGCATCTGCGCTTAGCAGGCTCTTTTTTTTTTTCTTTTTGGTTTTTTTTGGATTTGGTTTTTTCGAGACAGAGTTTCTCTGTGTAGCCCTGGCTGTCCTGGAACTCACTCTGTAGACCAGGCTGGCCTCAAACTCAGAAATCCGCCTGCCTCTGCCTCCCAGAGTGCTGGGATTACAGGCGTGCACCACCACCGCCCAGCAGCAGGCTTATTTAATGGGCAATGAAAAACTGCAAAAGCTCACCAGGCTCATCGGAACCGTCCTTACAGTCGCAGTAATCGTCGTTCACCTGATCAAATGGGATAGTGGCTGTGCCGTCCAGACATGTGAAAGGCTTCGATTCGTCATAGAAGTGATGGTCTGGTGAGGAAAACAAGCTCAGCTCAGCTCTTAAATAAATACTACCCCTGTCCTTCCCACCCACCAGTAGAAACGCTACGGGAAACAGAGGGAAAGGCTGAAACGCCCCTCCCAACCACCTTCGTTATGCACAAAGAAGACTCACTGCTGAGGGAAACGCCCCGGGGTCTCTTAACTTCTACTGCCCAACAGAGGGGTAACAGCAGCACCAGCGGCAACATCCCGTCCGGGCCGAGACCGGAAGTGTGTTCTGCCGCAGGAAGATACTTGATGGCCTCTCACTGTAGGAAAGAATGAAGCATCTGATCACTGGGAGAGAGAGGGCAGCTTATCCAAGCCCGGCCTCAACACTGCTTCCGGAAGAGAGGGCTCGATCGGAGTTGGAAGTGCAAGGGCAGGCGGGTCTCTCCACCCCGAGCCAGTGGAAGAGTCTCAAAATGAACTCAAAACCACAGTTCTCTATAAAGGGGTGAAATGGGCAACTCCCGCCAAAGGCTCAAAGGATTTACGATCCCTCCACACCACCCACCCTGCTGCAACCTATAAGAAATTAGGATGCCTTCCTCCCATCGCTGCTTTATCACCTACACGAGACAGAGGCAAAGGTCAGAAGGCACACCAGGTTGGCTCAGCCGCCACGGTTCCTGCAGCAGAAAGAGAACGGAACGTTCTGTCTACGTCACTTCCGCTTTGCTCATCACGCTTGGCGAACGGCAACTCCGGGACGCCATGTTAGGAGTGGCAAGAGTCCGTGTGCTGGAGCTGGAGCGGCCATCTTGAGTAGGAACATGAAGACCTAGCCTCAGAGAGAACAGGTCGGAAGTGTAGCGCTTAATGGCGGCGTAACGTGCCTCCATCTTGGGAGTGGCGGATTTCTTGGCACGGGCCGCGAGCACGCCAGGGGGTCACGTGACCTCTGCGAGCCCGCCTCTCTTTTGCTGGGCTTCCTTGTAGGACCGCCCCTCCGAACCGAGTCAGCCAGTGAGAGCTGTGGAGTGTAACGCGGCGGTTACCTTGGGAACGTGGGCGGGGGAAGAGGTTACTTAGCAACTTGGAGATGCTTAGAGGCCCGCAGCCAAGCAGTTAGCAAAAGTGCATTCCCAGAGCCCAGGGAACCAGTGCTTAGGATCCTGGATTGAAGAGGCCAAATTGTAGTTACTCTCCTATCCCTTAGAGGCTTCCTGACCTTAACCCGATCACCATGACGTCTCCCCTGTGCTGGGCAGCCGCGACCAGCACGGTTACTAGCCAGGAGCAAGTTCCAGCGCCTTCTTCCAAAGCCAAGGGCACTAAAGTTCACCGTCCCCGAGGCAAGGCTGTGGGCCGGGCACAGGCTTGGCCTGCACAACATCCCAAGTCGGCAGCCTCCTTCCATTTGATGAAGTCTTCTGTGCACGCACAGGTGCTTGAGTTACAAAGGAAAATTCAACTGTTAGGTAAGATGGCTGCAGGCTGTACCGAAGAGTCAGGGATCAGCCGTGCCCACCTGGTCTTCTGAGTAGGCACTGTGTGACAGGTGTTTCTCCAGCGCAAGTCTAGGGGACCAACTTGATACAAACACTCAAATTTGTTCTTATCTAAGATTCTTTGTAATCTTACCTCTTCTAATGTGCATATGGGTGGGTGAAAAGCGCAGATTCTATAGTTTGTTTTTCTTTATTGTTTTGTTTTGCTTTCTGTGGACAGAGTGCAGTACTCTCAGAAGCCAGGAAAAGACATTGGATCCCTTGGAGCTAGAGCTACAGGTGGTTATGAACCGACCGATGTGGGTGCTTGAGACTAAACCTTAGGCACTCTGCAGAAGCAGCAAATGCCCATAACCACTGAGCCATCATCCTTCCAGGCCAACTTTTATTTATTTATTTATTAAGTTATTTTTGAGAGTTGGCCTCATGTGGCGCAAGCTAGCTTGAACTCTAAGGAGAGTATTACCTTTGGGTGATAGGCATGTGCCATCCACCGTACAGACATCCTGAGGTGCTGAGGCTGGAACCCAGGGCTCTATACATGCTACTCAAGCGTTTTGCTGAGTTATACTTTCAGCCCCAAGAGAGTTTGTTTCTCTGGGGTCTGAACTCTTGCTCTGTATAATAATTGTTTGATCTTGGGGAACTCGGAGTCATCTCATTGTACTCAGTTTTTCCACCTGTAAAATGGGCATGGTAACTCCCTAAGTAATGCTTGACATTTATAAAATACTCAAATAGTGCATTGTTAAGTAGTAGGAAGTAAAAACTAGTAGCTTCCATGGCAGGAGATAATGCTGCCCTTCCCAGAGACCATTTAGCAATGTCTGCAGACTTTTTTGATTATCATTTTGCTAAATGGGGGGGGGGGGGGGTGGTACTACTCCAGTTTTTGTTTGTTTGTTTGTTTTTTGGATTTGGTTTTTTTTTTTTTTTTGAGACAGGGTTTCTCTATGTAGCCCTGGCTGTCCTGGAACTCACTCTGTAGACCAGGCTGGCCTTGAACTCAGAAATCCGCCTGCCTCTGCCTCCCAGAGTGCTGGGATTACAGGCGTGTGCCACCACCGCCGGGCACTACTCCAGTTTATTAAGCATAGGCAAGGAGAAGGCTTTACATGTTATTAGGCCTAATACAACACCCCCAGCAAAGAATTATCAAGACCAAATATTGCTTATGCCAGAGTTTGGAAAACCATACTGTGGTTTTACTCTTATTATTAAGAGGAAATCTTAAAGATGTGGTAACACACATCTTTAATCTCAGCACTCAGGAGGCAGAGGCAGAGAGATCTCTGAGTTCAAGGCCAACCTGGTCTATAGAGTGAGTTCCAGGATAGCTAGGGCTACACAGAGAAACCCTGTCTTGAAAAAACTAAACTAAATAAATACATAAATAATAAAAATACTGTAAATTGGACATGGAGGCTCCTGCCCGTCTTGAAGCACTCGGGAGGCTGAGTTAAGATGGATGCCATTGGTTTGAGGACAGTATTGGGTATCTAGTGAGTTAAAAGCTAACCTGGGCTACAGAATAAGACTCTGTCTGAAAAAGAACAAAGAGAAAAAGACCAAGGATATGTAGGTCGGCAAGATGTCTCAACAAACAAGGACACTCGCTGCCAAGCCTGGTGCCCAGAGTTTGTTTCCTGGGACCTTGAATTTCTGACCCTCCTGCCTTTACCTTCCTCATGCTAAGAGAAAAAAAAAGGTCTGCGCAAGCACACTTCCTGATTTATAGGATGCGAGAGGTTGATATTCTCATCCCATAATAAAAGAAAGCTAGGGGCCGGAGAGGAGGCGCTGGCTCTGTCTGTCTGGAGACAAGGTCTCTGAAGGAAGCCTCGGCTGCCCTGGAACTTGTTTTGTAGACTTGGCTGGCCTCGAATTTAGAAACCCGCCTGCCGAGGCCTTCTGAGTGCTGAGACTGAAGTCGTGCCTCACAATGATTGCTTATTCAATTCGTGCTGCTCAAACTCACACTCAGGGCCTCAGACAGGCGAGGCAGGAGCTGCCACCGTCACTGTGTGGGGTTTGCTCTTTTAATATATATATATTACTTTATGCATGTGAATGTTTTGTTTAAATGTATGTGTGTGTACCATGTGTATTCCTGGTGTAGAAGAGTGTCGGATCCCTGGAAAGTGCCTCCAAGTGCATAGGTGCATGGGCCTCCCCGCATACGTGTGTGTGTGTGTGTGTGTGTGTGCACACACACACACACACACACACACACACTGATGTTCTTACACTCCTCCTACTCTTCCTCTTCCTTCTCTTCCTTCTGTTCTTCCCCCTCCCCCTCCCCCCCCTCCTCTTCTGTAAGAGTCCTGGGGCCGTAGCTCAGCTGGTAGGGCGCTTGTCTGACAGGTTCCAAGCCCAGCTCTGTGTCACCTGGATGTGCTATGACAGCCACAAAACTGCAGTCCCAGCTCTTGGGAGGCGGAGGGATAGGAAACAAGAGCTCAAGACCAGCCTTGGCTAGATGATGAGTTTGTGGCCAGCCTGGGCTACGTGGAACGCTATCTAAAAACAAAACTAGAATAAACAAAACTCACCACCACTACCAAATAGGTCTTGTCTCTGGGAAGTCCCACCCGCCTCCCTGGTGACAGTGGCCTCTGTGTGCCCCAGAGGGTGACCGGAAGGCCTTCTATGAGAGTTCTCAGTGGAACATGAAGAAGAACCAGGAGGCCATCACCCAGCTTCAGGAGGAGACCAAGGCTCTGCACATGCAGCTAAAAGACCTGCTGCAGGTGAGGGTGCTCAGGTGAGTGGCAGGGTCGGGGGCGGCGAACAAGCGACCCGAGGAAGTGACTGGGCTCCTCTCCTTGCCAGGGAGACTCTAAAGTGGTCCAGGCAATCATCCAGGAATGGAAGTCTGAGAGGCCGTACCTGAAGAACAGGACTTGTGAGGTTAGCCTGGCCATCACCGTCCCCACCACCTCCTCCACACTGGACTCCCCTCCCCTCCCCTTCCCTGCCTCCCTAGGCTTTCTCCTTAGCGGCTACAATCATTTATTCACTCAATGAAAAAATTAACATTCCTTTTCATATATGCGGTCTCAGGTGCCTCAGCACAAGTGCAGAGGTCAAACAACTTTTGGGAGTTGGTTCTCCCCTACCACGTGAGTTTTGGTGAGTAAACTCAGACCATCATGCTTAGCGGCCAGAACCTTTACCCACTGAGCCATTGTGTAAAGTCCTTATTAGATGTGAACCTTGCAGTGTTAATATTGGTGACTTTGCGGTGATACACCAGGCGCGTCCCAGTAGAAGACTGACAGGTGTGGAGTGTAGGGTGCGCACCTCTATTCTCAGCACTGAGAGAATCAGGCAGGAGGGGCAGGAATTCACTACGCAGCACAGGCTTCAGAGCACGACCTGAAGACCAGGACTGTAGGGGATCTCAGTCAGGAGAGATGGCAGGCGCAGCAGTTACTAGAACATCTGGCTCCTGCAGCGAACCCTAGTTAGATTCCAAGCACCCCTCGAGGCTGCTCGGGGTGGGGTAGAAGTCTAGCTCCTAATCGAAAGCCTCAGGCCTCTGAGGACCAGGCACATCCTGCATACATGTAATCAAATATGCAAGTAAATGTTTAAAAAGAAAGCAGGGCTGGGTGGTGGTGATGCACACCTTTGATCCCAGCACTCAGGAGGCAGAGGCAGGTGGATCTCTGTGAGTCTGAGGCCAGCCTGGTTAACAGACAAACTTCTAAGACAGCCACAGCTACACAGAGAAACCTTGTCTCAAAAAAGAAAGAAACAAAACAAACAAAACAAAAAACCAAAACAAAACAAAAAACAAGAGAAGCTGAGACTGAGAGCTAAAACTGGGAGACTGGAAAAAATGTCAACCCCAAGGCTCCTCCAGTTCTGACCAGCTCCTGCATCAGGGGTCTGATCTGGCCATTCTCCTGAGAATGCCGGAGGCCACACCTGGACAGCCTTCCTGATGGGTGGCCTTCTGCAGCTCCACCCCTCTCTGCAGGCGGACACTGGGTTGTCTCCCAGGACACTGACACAGCAGCCATGTCGGTTTGTGTCGAGGCCACTACCGTTGGGGTGGCTACGAGGGCCAGGCACTGCAGTGGTGGCACCGGAACCCAGCTGTCATGCAGCAAAGTTTCCCCTGTGCCACCATCTGAGGCCACAGCCATGGGGATTTTCTCTTTGGTGGCGCCTTCCTCATCTTCTTTGCCATGTGAGACTCTTTAGGGTCACCCTATGACCACATGACAATTCCAGTACTACATCTGCTAATGTGTGTGTGTCTGAGAGAGAGAGAGAAAGAGAGAGAGAGAGAGAGAGAGAGAGAGAGAGAGAGGAATAGGAAAAGAAAACAAAAAAGGAAAAGGATCCTTAAAAAACAAAACAAACAAAAAACCCAGTGCTGGAGCAATGGCTCAGTGGTTTGGAGCACAGAGGACCTAGGTTTCATTGCCAGTGTCCACAGCTGCTCACATCTGTCCATAACTCCAGCTGCAGGGGAAGCAACGCCCTCTTCTGGCCTCCTGGCACAGATACACATGCAGACAAAACACCATTACACATAAAATTAAAAATGAAATAACAATATAAGTAATGTTACGGGAGATGAACTAGGAACCTGGGGAGGGACTCCGTCGGTGACGTGCTTGCTGGACGCCTGAGCCCTATTTCCAGAGCCTATATAAAAATCTGAGTGTAAGAGCTGGAGAGAGGGCTCGGCGGTTAAGAGCACTGGCTGTTCTTCCAGAGGTCCTTAGTTCAATTTCCCAGCAACCACATAGTGACTCACAACCATCTTTAGTGGGATTTGATGCTCTCTTCTGGCATAAAGATATATATGCAGTCAGAGTACACACATACACACACAGAGAGAGAGAGAGAGAGAGAGAGAGAGAGAGAGAGAGAGAAAGAGAGAGAGAGAGAGAGGGAGGGAGGGAGGGAGGGAGGGAGAGAATTTAAAGTCAGGCATGGTAGCATTTGCCTTTAATTTAGATCAGCACTCTGGAGGCAGATCTCTGAGTTCGAAGCTAGCCTGTTCTAAAGAGTGAGTTCCAGGACAGCCAGAGCTACACAGAAAAGTCCTGTCTTGAAAGACAAAAAACAAAACAAAGGAACAAAACTCTTGAGTGTGAGCTGCAGAGACGGCCAGACAGGTAAAGGTGCTGACTGCTGAGTCTAGTGACTGAGTCGAGCTCTGAGAGCCACTCAGTGGAAGGGAAGAACCAGTTCCCTCCCAAAGGCTTTCCTCTGACTTCACATGTGCACCTCCAAACATGGAGACACAAATAAAAATAATGGGGGTTTCATCCCAGCACTGGGGAATTAGGGGTGGGAGGACTCAGAGCACTCTAGTGAGCCAGCGAGATCAGGCTCAGTGAGACCTGTTTCAGAGCAGCTGAGAAAGGTACCAGACCTCCGACCTCCGTGTCCTCGCGCAGGTACACATGCACAGAGAGAAGCTGAAGGTATAGCTGAGACAGTGGAATGCTTCCCTAGCACACACAAAGCCCCAAACCCAGCTGATCCCCAGAGCCTCAGAAAACAGGGGTTCGATGATACTCTAATATGATCCCACCACCCAGGAAGCAGATGCAGGAAGATCAGAAGTTCACCTCTGGCTGCATAGAGTTCAAAGCCAGCCTAGACTAGACTACATAAGAGCATGTCTTCAAAAAATAAAAACTGAAAGATGGGAATACCTCACAGGTATAGCTTCTGCCCAACTGTGCAAGGCTGAAATTTTCCTATGAGCACACACATGCACACACTCATGCACACACACACATACACACATGCTCACTCACACAGATAGAAAAAAAGAAAAGCATTGGATGCCAAGGGTTCTGGAAGTCAGGTAGGAGACAGAGAGACAAAGGCTTCCAGGAGAACAACTATTCAAGGACTTGGGAGAGTGAGCTGAGGCTCTGCTCTCCGTCTTCCCCTGCAGCAGGCCCTGGAGCACCTGGAGCACCAGCTGAGGGAGAAGATGAACCAGCTGAATGCCTTGCGACACCAGGTAATGCTGCGGCAGAAACGGCTGGAGGACCTGAGGCTGCAGCACAGCCTGCGCCAGCTGGAGATGGCAGAAGTCCAAGACAGCAACACGGAGGCCGCCAAGGTGGGGCTGCTGAGGGCGGGGGGGGGGGGGGGGGGGGTTCTGGGGGAGGCGTGAGGGTGGCGGAAGGGACCTGGCCTAGCCTTGCCGTCCCCTAGACCATGCGCAACCTGGAGAACCGGCTGGAGAAAGCCCGGATGAAGGCGGAGGAGGCAGAGCACATCACCAATGTGTACCTGCAGCTCAAGTCCTACCTCCAGGTGGGAACGCTTGGCAGAGAGGTAGGCGAGGGGGCGGACCCGAGCAGGAGCCGCAGTCACAAGCCTTCCCTCTGCCCACATGGCAGGAGGAGAGTCTCAACCTGGAGAACCGCCTAGATTCCATGGAGGCTGAGGTGATGAACACCAAGCATGAGGTGCAAGAGCTGAGAGTGGTGAATCAAGAGGCTATCAATGCCCGGGACATTGCCAAGGTACCAGCCGCCTCCTCGGGCGGGGTCGGGTGCGGTCCTTCTCAGATACCAGGGTTTATACGGCTTTTCCTGGGAAGATGGTATTTTCCATTCCCACATGGAACACTAACCGCCAACAGGTGGGTTGATTTTAATCTCAGGGTTTGGAGGCTGAGGCAGGATCTCAGTGAATTCCAGGCCAGGTCAGCCAGGGCTACAAAGTTATAAAACTAAAATAAAACCAAATGCTGGGGCGTGGTGGCGCACGCCTGTAATCCCAGCACTTGGGAGACAGAGACAGGCAGAATATCTGAGTTCCAGGCCAGCCTGGTCTACAGAGTGAGTTCCAGGATAGCCAGGGCTACACAGAGAAACCCTGTCTCAAAATAAAATAAAATAAAATAAAATAAAATAAAATAAAATAAAATAAAATAAAATAAAATAAAATAAAATAAAATAAAATACCAACCACTCCACCAAAGACCAACTTGGAGAACACTGAGTTTGTTGGGCTTCCTTCCAGAACATGGCTGAGGCGTTACTGACATGAAAGCCATATCTCTGGGTTTCCATTCATCAGTGTCTCCCTACCCATAGCCTTGGGGTTTCCATTGCAGCAGACACTGTGACCAAGGCAACTCTTATGGACGTTTAATCGGGGCTGACTCACACGTTCAGAGCTTCCGGCCATTATCAACAAGGTGGGAGCATGGCAGCATCCAGGCAGACACAGTGCTGGAAAGAGCTGAGAGTTCCACATCTTGTTCTGGTGGCAACCAGAAGACGACTGGCATCCTTGGGCAGCTAGGAGGAGGGTCTCAAAGCCCACCCCCACAGTGACACACTTGCTCCAAGGCCACACCTATCCAACAAAGCCACATCTCATAATAGTGCCAAGCATTCAAACACATGAGTCTGTGGGGGCCAAAGCTGTCCAAACCAACACGCCCATTCATTGTAACATGGGGAGGAGCCTTGTGAATCTTGTTTCTTGAGTATTTTAAGTTTCATGGACTTCCTGGTCTCAATCCTCCTTCTCCCTCTACTGGGGAGTGTTTTAATTTAGAGAAAATAGTTCTGGAATACCAAGGGCTCGGGGATCCTAGTCAGAATCCAGTTGTCTTTAAGCCTCTCCTGGCAATGTAGTGTCGCCTGGTGTCTGCTGCTCCACTTATAGCCTGGACAGATATCAGGTGCCCTGTCTGTCCTCTAGAACCAGCTGCAGTATCTGGAGGAGACTGCCATCAGAGACCGCAAGAAGCGGGAGCATTACATAACCGACTGCAAGAAGCGGGCAGAAGAGAAGAAACTGCAGACAGAGCGTATGGAGCGCAAGGTGTGCACACCCAAGGGTGCAGGGCTTTGTCAGCTCAAACCAGAGGGTTCCAGCTCCTGCTTTGTAGACACATCCTGACCTACACCCGCCATTTGTCCTAACCACACCCCCTCCCTGACTCCGCCCCCAGTTGACACAATGGTTCCTCTCACAGCCTCACCTCAGCCTCTTGTCTTGGGATAGGCCATGGCCTCCCAATCTGCCCTGGACTATCTGGCCCTATTTGCATCCTTCCCCATTTAATTAGGCCTTTTGTTCTACGTCTGAGTGGGGGCTAGCCCATCCCCTTCTCCGACTGCCTCCTTACCCTGGTTCTGAGACCGCCTATCTGACTCCTGTCTGGACGGACACTTGTCCCAAGCCTTTGTCCTGTTCCCCACAACCTATGCTAAGCTGGATCCTCTCCTGGCCTCTGCCCCAAGCCCTTATCTGGAGTGGATTTTGACAGTGCCCGTGACTGTCCCCCACCCTCAAGCAGACCCACCGAGAGCACGTACTGCTGCAGTCTGAAGACACAATTCAGGACCACCAGCGCCACAAGGAGGAGGAGCTGAGGCAGCGCTGGAGCATGTACCAGATGGAAGTCATGTTTGGCAAGGTCAAGGATGCCACAGGAGTCGCTGAGTCGCACGTGAGTGCCTCGGGCGGCGCCGCCAGGCGAGCAAAGGCTCCTCTGCTTAGAAGTGTCCTCTCCGGCCTGCTCCAGCCCCGCCCCCCCGGCAGGGCATCCACAGTAGCCCTCACTTCCTTCTGCTCCTTCCCTGAGCGGACTTCTTTAGTATGTCAGTTCCGGGAGTTTTATTTCTCAGACCATGGCTGTGTGGAATGGTCTAGGATTCAGTAGACCGCCGGTATCGCCCCTGTGGTGCAATCAGGGCCCTGTTCTGTGCCCTACTCTTGGTAAGAGTGGCACTGCCTTCCAAGACCTTGTGTGTCTCTGGTGCCTGATCCTGCTTCAGAGCAGCTCCCTCCTACACGCACCCCAGTCAGTTTCTCCAGTTTAAGTTCTCTGCTACTTCTCAAAAGGGCTTAATCCCAGGAGACTCAGGACTCTGGCCTGTGTGATCAGCTGTCCAAGGCCCCTTTGCAGAAATTGGCCTAGAGCCTGTGATGGCTTAGTGGGTAAACATGACTGCCCCGAGCCTGGGGGGGGGCAACCTGAGTTCCATCCCTGGCCCAAGTTGGAATGTGAGAGCTTTCTGAGATCCACAAGTGCACCTTGATACATGCGTGTGCAAACGTCTGGGAAGGCAGATCAGGCCCCAGAGACAGGACATCTTTGCCCTATTGGAGCAAATACCCGGTCTGAACTTGCTGGCACAGTAGTTTTTGAATGGAGACTGTTCACTGCTCTGCCGCCTCCCGCACGCCGATTTTAGCTGACTCAAATAAAGGCAGGAAAGGGCACGCGGGAAAATGCAGCCTTGGAGCCACACCGTCCTCACACACTGTAGTGTGACACAGAGGCCCGTAGTGTCCCCGAGCCTCCCTTGTTCAGGCTCTGACCAGGGATGTGTGGCCCGCAGGCGGTGGTGCGAAGGTTCCTGGCCCAGGACGAGACCTTCACGCAGCTGGAGACGCTGAAGAGGGACAACGAGCTGGCCTTGGCCAGGCTGAAGGAGGAGAAGCAGCGGCTCCAGAGGGAGCTGGAGAACCTCAAGTACTCAGGGGATGCCACGCTGGTGAGGTGAGGCCTCGGTGCTGAGGGAGGCTGCGGGACCTGCAGTCAGCCGTGGGCAGCTGTTGACACTCCTGGCCCCCGGCAGCCAGCGGCGGCTCCACGAAGAGATGCAAAAGGCATTCAAGAAGGAGGAGCAGCGACACAACGAAGTCCAGGAGCGAATGGATCGCACCTCGAGAATCCTCCAGCTGATCAAAGATTGCCTGGAGCACCTGGCCAGCAAACTGAGTCACGTGAAAGTGGTAGGCCCCTCCCCTTTAAATAACCCCTATTGATGCTTCGCCCCGGGGAGGCCCCACCCCAAGGAGCTCCGCCCCTAATGGACACTGTCCCTGGGGGTGATCCCACTGCAGAAGCTCTTCCACATCGAAAGCCCTAGTCCATGCCTGGCAGCCCCGCCCGCGTCCTCCCGGGAGCATCCGTGCAGTTAGGGTAAAGCCATAGGGTCCCAGCCCTGCCTCCTGCCCAGAACGTGAAGCTGCTGCCACCGCATGCATCGCTGTCTGGACCTGCATTCCCGGGGAAGTCCCCTTTTGCACAGTCTCTCAAACTCTGACTCCATGGGCAAGACCAACCATCCGCCCAACTCAGGACTTCAGTGTCCCAACTCTCAAGGGAGGTGCGGCCCTTGTCCGCAAGAGCTCCGTTTCTTCAGCAAACTACCCTCACACTGGCCTAGATCGTGCTATTATTGTCAAAGAGACCTCCCTGTTCTTCATAGAGCTCAAGTTCAAAGATTCTTTGAAGCCTCAAGACAAGGCTTTCATTTTAGAGGCCCTGCCCAGTAGGGCCTTCACCTCAAAGCTCTCCCTCTCTGCGCAAGTGCCACTTGTGGATAAAGCGTGTCCCCTCGCAGGGGCACTGCATCTCTCAGGTAACGTGGGCTGTCCCCACTGCAGGATGACACCACAATGGCAGTAAAGAAGTTAGACCGGGACTCAGAGGACTACGTGTGCAATCTGCTGGTCGTTGTCCAGGAAAAGCTGCTGAGACTGCAGGAGCAACTGGAGAGGCAGGACGTGCCCGAGATGCTGCGACACATAGCAGACCGAGAGGTTCACACAAATCACTTCCGGGCCTGTGGGGATCAAGGCTGGGGTGCCGGGAGGGTCAAAAACCAGAGAGCAGACTGAGGTGGGGAAACAGGTGCTACGTGAGGTGTGAGCTTCCTAACCAAAGTAGAGAAGCCCGGGGTGGGGGGACCCCAGGTGGCAGGGCGGAGAACCAGGAACGGCCTGCAGGCGGACCTCGGAGAGCAGGCAGTAGGCTTGGGTGACAGGGTAGATGTGCTGGGAAAGAGGAGACAGCGTGGGCAGTGATGGATCGCCACCTAGAATCCGGCAGGATGTCAGTGAGAGGTGCGGGCAGGTGGGGCAGCGCCTCACTGCCGCCTGCGCCTCACTGCCGCCCGCACAGTTCCTGGCCACCTTGGAGGGAAAGCTGCCCATGTACAACACCCGCATCCTTCTGCCAGTTGCCAGCGTCAAGGACAAGTTCTTTGGTCAGTGTGGGCCGAGGGGGGTGAAGGGAGGGGCTCGAGGTGGCCTTAAGTCAAGGCCAAGGAGGAGGTGCCTGGTGTGGTAAAGGCAGGGAAAGGAAAAAGAACCGGTGTCTTACCCTCCCCCCGCCACCCCGCCTCTCCGTAGACGAAGAGGAGAGTGAGGACGACGACCGAGATGTGGTGACCCGCGCTGCCTTCAAGCTCCGATCCCAGAAGTTAATCGAAGCCCGCAGCAAGAAGCGCAACAGGTCGCGCAGATCTTAGACTCGCAGTCAAGTCCCATCGGATGCCTCCGGGACTCTAGGGAGCCCTCCGACCCTCTGGGTCCACCCATGGGTGTGGTGTGTGTGTCTGGGGGCCCCCGAGGCTCCTTCAAGGGCTGGAGGAAGCTCGCGCAGGGAGCACCGCAGGCCAGCAGCGCCCGGAGGAGAGAAAAGGCCGAGCCAGAAGTTCCCACAGTAAATCTCTCGAGGCGGGTTGGTGCCCGCCTCAGAATCGCGCAATAAAGGTCACTGACCAACCCCCTGGGTATTCACCTCTCTTTGACCCTGCACCGCCCCCAAACGGCCGCCCCCCAAAAATGCAGGGCCGCAGACATTTCGCGGCGTCTAGCATGAGCGGGTCTATGGCTTCCATCACCTGTGGTGCAGATCCAGTGTGCCCTCCTTCTCCACCAGACGTAGGAGACACCCTGTTCACCTGGGGCTCAGCAACCCAGGGAGCATGAAGCACTTCTCCCCGTGGACACAGACCTGTGGTCGTGTTCCCTGCACCCATATCTGGAGTCTAGAAAGACTCATGTCTGGGTGACAGATTGCCACACACCTCTGGGAGAGAATGGGACTTCTAGGTTGGCCTGGGTGCGGGGCTGGGGTCCGGCTGGGGACCTCTGGAGCCGTGGGACCGCCTTGCCCAGCCCCGCCCCGCGACTGGACGCTCGGCCGCCCGCTCCGCCCCACTGCCCGCTGGCCCTTCCGCTTCACTCAGCGGCGCCAGGGAGCAGGACGGGCACCGGGGCCATGGAGAGGACAGCGGGCAAAGAGCTGGCCCTGGTAAGAGGGAGCCGGGGATCCCCGGACCCCCACGTCCCTAGTGTACCCCCCAGGTTCAGAAACTCCAGGCATCCGCCTCTCGTTTTCTAATCTTTCTGCAAAATGGATGTTCCTTGGAGTCCCCGTTTGGGGTTTCAGAGTTCCTGACCCCGTGAAGCGGCTGGTTTGGGGGATGGGGACCGGGGGGGGGGGGTCTGAGGAATCTCAGGAAGAGGCGACAGAGAGATTCTTTGTGACATTGGACTCTGGGATGTCCCCAAATGATACTCCACCCACTCAAGACCTGGGAGAAGGGTACCCACCCCGAGTCTCGCATACTCTGTTTGGGGAGAAAGTGGGCCAAACATAAAGGCAGGGAGCTGAGGCCGGGGGACTTCCCTGAGCCCGCCTCCACGTCCAGGCGCCGCTGCAGGACTGGGGCGAGGAGACCGAGGATGGCGCCGTGTACAGCGTCTCCTTGCGGCGGCAGCGCAGCCAGCGCTCGACCCGAGAGGGGCCTGGCGACAGCCAGGTGAGGACGGGGCTGAGGCGAGCGGGTGAGGGTGGACTCAGCTCGGGGTCGGGGAGTTGGGAGGAGGGGAAAGCTGGAGAGCCGACGGCGAGCCTCCTTAGAACAAACGGGCCAGGAGGAAGGGCGGAGCTTAGAGGCGACCAGGTGAGTGGAAGGGGCCCGGGGGCGGCCAGGTGACTTGGTTTAAATCCAGGAAACGGGGTGGGGCCGGGTGATAGAGCTTCCCCCAAAGGCGAAACTGGCCGGCAGGGGCAGGGAAGCAGAAAGGAGGAGCGGCCAGGTGGTGATGGGTGGGACTCAGGCTTGGCCAGTGAAGCTTAGCTGCAAAGCGGACTGAGGCCAGGGGTGGCCGGGCGAGGAGGGCGCAGAGGCAGCGCCTGGAGTAGTGGGGTGTCCTACGGGGTTGGTGTGAGCATTTGATGAGTGGTAACAAAACCAAACCGGGTACAGTTGGAAACAAGGTGCTCGCAACGCTTCTCACCTTATTTCATCCACTGCCCCACTCCCCCACAGACCCCCATCCCGGCTACCGACACCTTCCTTCACTACCGAACCAGCAAGGTGCGGGCGCTGAGGGCCGCCCGCCTGGAGCGGCTGGTGCTCGAGTTGGTGTCCGGAGACCGCCAGCAGGATCCTGGCTTCGTGCCTGCCTTCCTGGCCACCCACCGGGCCTTCGTGCCCACAGCCCGCGTTTTGGGCTTTCTGTTACCCCCGCCGCCGCCGCCACCACCTCCTGCTGGGTCAGTCATTTTCAGGAGACCCGCAAGTCCCCAACCTCACAACCCCAGAGTGCCTGCGCCCTCCCCTCAGATTTAGAACCCCAGGGCATAGTTCTGTTCCCATCTGATAGAGGCGTTCTCCCCAGGGTAGACAGCAAGAGGACAGAGGGACAGGATCTGAACTTCAGCAAGAACCTGAGGTTGGTTTCCACTCCAGCCCACACCCCCGACCCAAGGGAGCGTGGGGGAGGGGATCTCAAGGTCAGGTCTGCAAGGTTGGGACGGTCCAGATCCTTGGACCTAGTTCTGAGGCACACACCGCTCTCCGTCCAGGGCTGTCGTTTCCGTGCTGGGCTCTTGGCTGCGAGATCACCCTCAGGACTTCCGGGATCCCCCTGATCATCAGAATCTGGGCAATGTCCGAATATTCCTGAGCTGGGCAGCCCCGGGAGGGGCAGAAGCCAGGGAAGCAGAAAAACTTCTCGAAGATTTCTTGAAGGAGGAGGCTAAGGGAGAGCAGACAGAGGAGGAACTGGCTTGGGCAGGTAAGGGGCAGTCAATACCGGGGATATTACAGACAAAGCTATCTACCCAGCTCCAAATGACCGACTCTGAATACATTTATTTATTTGTTTATTCATTCATTCATTCATTCATTTATTTATCTTAGTGCTTGGGAATAAACTCAGACTTTTGTGCATGCTAGGCAAACGTTATAACCCTGAGCTACACCCCTGTAGCTCTTGGACAAAACTCTTTCCTTCCTTTCTTCCTTCCTTCCCTCCTTTCTTCCTTCCCTCCTTCCTTCATGTGTGTGTGGTCTATGCATATCATATGTTCATGTGTGTGGGTGCACATGCACATGCGTGCACATGAATGTGGAAGTCAGAGACAGTGCTGGTGTCTTCCTCTAATGCTGAGTCTCACATTTGGAGACAAGGTCTCTTCTTGAACCTGGAACTCACCCATTTGGCTAGAGTGACTGGCCACTGGGCCCACTTGCTTTCACAGGGTTTGACTTGCAGATGTTAAGCTGTGCCCGGCTGTTCTCGGGTGCTGGGGATTTGAACACAGGTCCTCACAATTGCATGGGCAAACATGTAAGCCCAGTGAGCCATTTCTCTAACCTCGTGGGCAAGGCTTTTAATTTGAAGCTGAATGAGCTTTCTTTTCTCCACCCGATCACACCTTTAGGCAGAGTACTAGCCTAGTGTCCTCCTGCACGAGCGATCCTC
Source organism: Apodemus sylvaticus (assembly GCF_947179515.1). NCBI lineage: Eukaryota > Metazoa > Chordata > Mammalia > Rodentia > Muridae > Apodemus > Apodemus sylvaticus. The sequence continues at coordinate 111,163,395 of NC_067478.1, forward strand.
CGTCCTCTGACTCGGGGATGTCACTTAGTGGCTGAGTGCTTGCCTGGCCAAGAACAGCAACCTGGGTTCAAATCCCAGTCCTGCCGTGTGCTCCTGCCTGAGTTCTGTTAGTTCCCTTAAGTGGGAGTGATAATGTAGCTGCCTCGTGGAGTCTTTCACTTAAGAAATATTGAACCAGTAGCTCTGGCCTCGAAATGCTGGGCTAGGGTTCCCACCCTCCTCGGAAGGACATCTAACAAAATCAGTAAACAATAAGGGCTGGCCAAGTGTCTTGGTGTTTTGTTTAATTTGTATTTATTGTTATTGTGTATGTGACACAGGTATGCGGATTCTCCCGGACCATAGAAGGCCTGACTCCTTAGAATCTGTTCTCTCTCTTCTTCTACCTTTCTATGGGGTTCCGTGTTTTTATTGACTGGCCCATCTGACGAACTATATTATTATTAAGTGTTTTTATTTTCATGTAGCCCAGGCTGGCCTAAATATGTAGCCAAAGATAATCTTGAACTTCTGATCTTCCGGCCTTCATCTCCCCAGTGCTGGGATTATAAGCACCACCATACCTGCTATTACTTTTGCTACTATTGTAGCTTTTGTTGTTGTTACTTTGTTTTTAGTTGATTTGTTTATACTACTGTGTTTGAGGGTTTTTTCTTGCTTTAAGTGCATTGTGTGTTTGCAGTGCCAGCCAGTGGGGGGCAGAAGAAGACATTGGATCCCCTGGAACTGGAGTTACACGCAGTTGTAGCCATTATTTTGTATTATTTATTTTTCCTCTCAATAATATATTTTTTATTAAAAAAAAAAAAGCCAGGCGTGGTGGCACACACCTGTAATCCCAGCACTTGGGAGGCAGAGGCAGGCAGATTTCTGAGTTCAAGGCCAGCCTGGTCTATAGAGTGAGTTCCAGGACAGCCAGGAGGACCACACAGAGAAACCCTGTTTCGGAAAATCAAAAAAAAAATATATATATATATTATTCACTTTACATCCCAATTACAGTCCCCACCCTCCTTGTCTCCTAGTCCCACCCTTTCAAATTCCTCCACCCATTACCCCCTCTTCTTCTCCGTAGAGAAGGTGAACCCCCCCCCCCCACCTGGGTACCACCCTACCCTTGGACATCTAGTCCCAGCAGGAAAAGTCCAGGCAGGGGAAGGAGATCCAATGGCAGGCAACAGAGTCAGAGTCAGCCCTGCTCCAATCGTTCGGGGACCACATGAAGACCAAGCTGCGTATCTGCTACAAACGTGTAGGGCTGGGTCCCACTGGTTTTATTTTTTGCTGTCTTGCTATGGGCCTCATGCTGACCACATCTCTAAGTAGCAGAGGATGACTTTGAACAGATTTATGGTTTATGCAGAGCAAGGAAGTTCAGGGCCTCCTCCCTGCTAGGCAAAGACTCCCCCTCCCACCCCCGCCCACGCCCCACTACAGCTAGATCCCTGCTCCTTCCTCATAGTTGGAATCCCATGTGTGAATTATTTTGTTTGTTTCCAGATTTTTAGTTTTGGTTTTTGCAAGAGAGGGTTCCTTCTCTGTGTAGCTCTGGCTGTCCAGGAACTTGCTCTGTAGGCCAAACTGGCCTCGAATTCACAGATCGACAGATTCTGCCTCCTGAGTGCTGGGATTAAAGGTGTGTGCCACCATCCACCCAGCTGTTTACTGTTTTGTGTTTTCTTTGCAATATTTATTTATTTATTCATTTATGATGCTGAGGGATGGAACCTAGCCCTGCACAATCCAGGCAGACTTCCCCCTGAATTTAGCTTTTTAGATATCTACCAGGTATAGTGGAGTGTACTAGCAAAATGTCATATTAATACCATATTACAGGTACTAAGGTACCCTAACCCCCCCACACACACACACCCACACCCCCACTACATGATTAGACCCTGTCTGAAAATAAGCAAAGTTGAGGAAACTATTCACAAACCCCACTCAGGTCTTGTGGGGTCCTCCCTTCTGGGGCTGGCGAGAGGGCTCCACATAGGAAGGGTGTGCTGAAAATTCTGACAGTCTGGGTTTGATCTCTGGGACAGCGAGAGGAGAGAGCATAGCCCTGAAATTGCATATACACAATAAACAGGTGTAGTTTTATTCATCCAGGTATTGGTTTATTTATTTACATTTTATTTCTGGGTGTGGGGAGGGGGGCATACATTATAGCCCACATGTGGTAATAAGCCATCTCAATAAACCTAAAGAAAGTTTTAGGGTTTTGGGGGGAGGAGTGTTTTTGTTTGGTTTTGTGTTGTTTTGTTTTGAGACGGCGCCTCACTGTGGAGCTCTGGCTGGCCTGGAGCTTGATATGTAGAGCAAGATGGAGTTGAACTTAGAGAGAGCTGCCTGCCTCTGCTTCCTGAGTGCTGGGATTAAAGCATCATGGACGAGAGAGAGAGAGAGAGAGAGAGAGAGAGAGAGAGAGAGAGAGAGAGAGAGAGAGAGGGAGAGAGAGGGAGAGAGGGAGAGAGGGAGGGAGCGAGCAAGAGAGGAAGAGGAAGGAAGACCCCCCAGCCTCTGAGGCTGCTCTATTTTTCTGCACATCATTGGTGGCTGAACCCCGGCTTCCACGCATTGTGTGAGCTCAGGAGCAAGGCTTCTATTGGCTTTGTACCCAGAAGTAGGGACAATCCGGATTAGCTAATCTGCTTTTACAGTCACCCCCCCTCCCCGTGTCGATCTCATCCTGATATGAATCTGTGTCCCTAAATCCTCACTGTCTAATCCTTTAATCCCTGAGCCCAAGTGGCCCAAGTGGCTGCTCTCTGCTCTGTAGTCCGGCCACTCAGCTATGCCGACTGGCAAAGTCTTTTCTCTCCTTAATTGATTACCGAGAAGTTTCCTTTTCCCTGCCATTGTTTTTAAATCTTTTATTTCGTTTATTTTATTTGTTGTGTGGTAGCGGAGTGGGCGTGGGAATGGATGTCAGCTCTCTCTCTTCATCCTCTCTTAGTCGTGTGGGTCCCGGGGCCAACCTCTCCTTGACAGGCCTTCCTGGCGAGCGTATTTCCACCCGAGCCTTGTCTCCAGCCCCTAAGAACAGCTTTTCTCTGTGAAGCCAGGGATCGAGCCTTGGGCCTCACACCTGTGTTCTGCCATTGAGCCACATCTCCAGACAGACAAGGATTTGGGGTTCGGGGTTGGTTTTATGGGGCGTCTTTTGTTTTGTTGAAATGGTGTGTAGCTGTGCCTGCCTGAGCTCGCTGTGGACTTTCTGCTGACCTCAGTGAAGGAGTAATAAGGATGATGAAGTAGTCAATGAAGGAGTCAATGAAGGAGTCTGTGAACCCGGACATGGTATAGAATAGAGTTTATTCAGAATAGGGGATGGGAGTTAGTGGGAGAGAGAGAGAGAGAGAGAGAGAGAGAGTGGAGGGAGAGAGAAGAGGCCGGCCATGACCACGTGGAGGGGGGGGGAAGAGCCCCAGGGGCAGAGAGGTGAGAGTGTGGGAGAGCAGAGAGCAAAGAGGGAGAGGAGGAGCAAGTAGCCCCTCTTATAGTGGGCCAGATCTCTGGGGCGGGGCATACCTGGCTATTGCCAGGTAGGTGTGGGGTGGAGCTTACACAAAACCCCAACAGTCCCCAATGTTTGGTTTATTAATAAAAGAAAAAGAAAAAAGAAAAAAGAAAAAAAGTGACGGCGCATACGGCGAAGCAGGAATAGGGTCGTTGTTGTGATCTGACTGCTTCATGCTGACATTGGGGCGGCGTGTCTCTGGAGAACCTAGAGAAAGGGGTATGGGGGGTGATTGTCCAGTCTCAGGAGGACTGGCTGTTTCTTTGCTGTCCAGGGTTTGTAGAGCCATTTGAAGATAGGTCAGGAGAACAGGTCCAGTAGAAGCTGTCTGCGTCTGGAGAAGCTGAGAGGAGATTGGAGCATCTGAAGGTTGCTTCTCTGGAGCTGTCCTGGATATGGCAAGGGCCTGGACTTGACAAGATGTTGGATCACATTAGTATAGTTAGGGAATAAGACTAAGTACATTTGGGAGAAAGGAAAATTTTTTAAGATGTACAATCGAAACCCAGAGGAATCCCACCCTTTGGAAAGGTAGTAAAGTGGGAACTTGGGCAGATGTACTTATCTGGATGGAGCCTACTTGGTCCATGAGCAGTAGATCTGGGTAGGTTTCTTGTAGCTAACAAGTTTATTAAAGAGATAACAACGTGAGTTAACCACATGAACAGTCTTTAAGATGAGCCTTTGTGGATCAGAAGGAATAGAATTGAAGGTTGGGAAAGTGACAGAGCAAGAAGAGGAAATATGAAGCATTTAATGGAAACAGAGTTTAGGTAAGGAGATAACTGTCTAGCTGTCAATGTAGTCAGAAGTCTGAGGACAGATTCCCAGTTCCTGCTCTCCTGGGATAATAGGTGTTCACCGCACTTCTAACTACAATCAACGGCTGTATTTTTATTTATTTATTTTGGATTTTTGTTTTTTTTTTCGAGACAGGGTTTCTCTGTGTAGCCCCGGCTGTCCTGGAACTCACTCTGTAGACCAGGCTGGCCTCGAACTCAGAAATCTGCCTGCCTCTGCCTCCCAGAGTGCTGGGATTATAGGTGTTTGCCACCACTGCCAGCTTTGTATTTCTATTTTAATATTTATTTTTATATGCGTACGTGGAGGGTGGAGTGCACGAGTTCCGGTGGCTGCAGGGGTATTAGAGCCTCGGCTGGGGTTACAAGTAGTCGTGAGCTCTGACGTGGGTGCTTGGGACTGGACTCCAGTCTTCCGGAGTCACAGTATGTGCTTTAACCTCGGTGCCATCTCTCCAGCCCTCTGCTTTTAATTTTAATTAACTTTTTAAACATTTATTCATTTATTTTCATGATGGGGCTCCCTCACCTCATAGTGTGTGGAGTGTGTGTGTGTGTCTGTGTCTGTGTCTGTGTCTGTGTGTGCCTGTGCCTGTGTGTGTGTGTGCATATGTGTGTATGTTGTATGTGTGCACACACGCGTGTGCATGTGTGTGCATATGTGTGTATGTTGTGTGTGTGCGCACGTGTGCCTGTGTGTGCACACGCGCATATGTTGTGTGTGTGCGCATGTGCCTGTGTGTGTGCACACGTGTGTGTGCATGTGTGTGTGCATATGTGTGTATGTTGTATGTGTGCACACACGCGTGTGCATGTGTGTGCACACGTGTGTGTGCATGTGTGTGTGCATATGTGCCTGTGTGTGTGCACACGTGCGTGTGCATGTGTGTGTGCATATGTGTGTATGTTGTGTGTGTGCGCGCGTGCGTGCATGTGCCTGTGTGTAGGTCAGAAGACAGCTCCCCCTCCATTATATGGAACAGAGTCAGGAATTCAGCTTTGGCAGTGATCTCCTCTCACCACTGAGCCATCCCACCAGCACCACCCCACCCTGAGACAGGGTCTCACTCTGTAGCTCAGGCTAGCCTGAAACTCACTGAGTAGCTCAAACTCATGGCAATGCTTCTGCCAAATGTCCTCCCCACCAATGCCGCCATCACATCAAAGGCAAGGGGAGGGGCATTATAGACTAAAGAAAACTTTACAACATGGCCAGGGGTCGTGGCTTATTCGTGTAATCCCAGCTGAGGACGGACAGCCTAGAGTCCAAGGCCAAGCCAGGTGTAGAAAGCCCTCTCTCTCCCTCTCCCTCTCCCTCTCCCTCTTCCTCTCCCTCCCCTCAAGATTATATTTATTTATTTTATATATGTGAGTACACTATTGCTCTCTTCAGACACACCAGAAGAGGGCATCTGATCCCATTACAGATGGTTGTGAACCACCATGTGGTTGCTGGGAATTGAACTCAGGACCTCTGGAAGAGCAGTCAGTGTTCTTAATAGCTGAGCCATCTCTCCATCTTGAAATTTCGTTCTCAAAGCAAAACAAACCAGCAAGCACCAGCCCGAGTGGGCTGCTGAGATGGCTCTGTCAGGCAAAAACACTTGCTGTCGAACCTGATCACTTGAGTTAGAGTCTCGGGACCCACAGGGTGGGTGGACAGAACAACTCCCATTGCCTCTGATCTCCGTACACAAACCGTGCCACTTGCAGGCCCACAAGCACACACACAATTAAATATTTAAATAAATGCTTTTTAAAAAAAAAAAAAACCATGCAGGGTGATCACAGAGGAACCCTGCACAGTCACACAGGCTAGACTCTGTGGGGCTGACAGGGTCAGGCACCTGGGCAAACTACACGGCCTCATGCTCCAGGCCAAATTTTTCTTTTGTGTGTTTTTGTGGTGGTGAGGGGCTGGAGGGGCACGGGGGTCATTGGTTGGTTTTGTTTGTTTGTTTGAGACGATGCTTCACTATGTAGCCCTACTGAACCCAGAGTTCACATGAACCCCGCTTGCCTCTGCCTCCCAAGTGCTGGCATCAAAGGCTGGCCTCAGCACACCTGGCCAAATTTGGAAGTTTTCTTCCTTCCTTCTCTATTTTCTTCCTCTCCATTTACTTTTTGTATGTGTGTGGGAGTTTTGCCCGCGCGTGTGTCAGCGCATCACACGTATGCACGATGCCCACAGAGACCAGCAGGGGGCGCTGGATTCCCTGAGACCGGCAGCGTACACAGTGGCTGCCTGCCGCGTGCGCTGGGAATCCAAGCCGGGCCAGCAGAAGAGCAGCGAGTTCTCTCAACTGCTGAGCCATCCTTCCAGCCCCAAAGCGAGTTTTAAACAATTGCTATCTATTTCTCAGGCCTTCCCAGGGCTGCCCAGTGCCCCAGATCAGAGTTTGCAGAGGACTGCGCGGAAGAGGAAGGCTCCAGTTCAGAAGGCCCAGAGCTCCTGGACTTCAGCGTGGACGAGGTCGCAGAGCAGCTGACCCTCATGGACGTGGTGGGGAGCCCCGTCGGCGGCAGGGTGGGAGGGCAGGGGGGCTGGATGATGAGCGCACATCTCACCCTCCTCCCCCCACCCCCACCCAGGAGCTCTTCTTGCGCGTGCGGTCCTGCGAATGCCTGGGTTCCCTGTGGTCTCAGCGCGACCGGCCGGGAGCCGCAGGCGTCTCTCCCACAGTGCGAGCCACCGTGGCCCAGTTCAACGCCGTGACTGGCTGCGTGCTGGGCTCGGTGCTCGCAGCGCCCGGCCTGGCGGCCTCGCAGAGGGCACAGCGCATCGAAAAATGGATTCGCATCGCCCAGGTGTGCGTCGGACGTGGGGCTCGGGTGGGGTCCAGCAGCCCAAGCCCAGTCTTGGGGTGAGATTGGGAGAGTAACCTGGCATCGTAGGACACAAGATGGGTGCGGCTGAGGATCGGAGGCCGGAAGTGGGGGTGACGAAAGAATAGGATTGTGGTGAGGAGTGGAGGAAAAGAGAGGCGAGGGGGACAGATGGCAGAAGCCCGGGTCGGCTGAGAGGTGGCGGGGACGGGGAGTTCATGAAAAGCAGGGCGAACGCCTCGCCTGACAGATGAGACCTGGTATCAGAAAACCCAACCACAAGCTGGGTGTAGTGACATTTCTCTGTAAGCACGGCACTGGGGAGGTAGAGGCGGGAGGATGGAGAGAGACACCAGCCTCGGCTGTGTAACCAGACCTTGTCTTTAAAAACAAAACAAAACCACCAAGTCACGGCAGCAAAGGTACTGTGCCTGGGACACAGCGGCGGGGCGTGGCTGCTGACAGGGAGGGCTTCCTTCCCTCTTACTCCTAGCGGTGCAGGGAACTGCGAAATTTCTCCTCACTGAGAGCCATCCTGTCCGCCCTGCAGTCTAACCCCATCTACAGGCTCAAGCGCAGCTGGGGAGCTGTGAGCCGGTGAGTCGGGTGCCATACTCCGTGCACCCCACCCTGGGTGTCCCCTCGGCTGACCCTGACCGCGCCCCTCTCACCCCCACAGGGAGCCGCTGTCCGTTTTCAGGAAACTGTCGCAGATTTTTTCTGATGAGGATAACCATCTCAGCAGCCGAGCGATTCTTTCCCAGGTATGGGGGACCCCGGCATGCTTGGGAGGCTGAGGCAGGAGGATCTCTGTGAATTCGAGGTCAGCCTGGTCTTACATAGCAAGCTGCAGGCTAGCCAGGGCGAAGAGTATGAAGTCAGCTCTGGAGGCGGCACCCATGTCAAAGCTGGCTGGGACCCCTGGGACCCCAGCGGCGAGGGAGGCAGACTCAGGGGGAAGCATCCTTCCTTTGCTGGTCTTGGTCCCCGCGAGCCGCTCGGTTCTCTTTCCTGCTGTTTCTCTCCTCACATCCGACATCGGCCTTACTTCTTCATTCGGCAAAATGCAAGCAGTTCAGAGGAGCCGGTTCCCTGCAGCTGCGGTCACAGCCAAGGGGTCAAGGGAGCCGTGCTCGGGGAATTACCTTGAATGTGGGCCAGGATGTCCGAGTTACTGCAGCCGCAGTCGGGTGTGGTTAGAGTCAGGAGCTCGTCCTCCGTGTGCGAATTCCGTGCAGATGGACATGGGGCAGGTCTCTCCCAAATGTCTCAAGAAGCCCCCGCCCCGCCCCGCCCCATCAGCTTCACAGTCCCCGTGTGTACCCAGCGTCCCTTGTTTCTGCTCTCCCTGTCATGAGTTATCTTGGCTGTCCCATCTTTCCCTCACTAATGGTCAGACAGTTTGTCTTGTTTGGTCACCCTTGGCTAATCAGCATCAAAACAGCGCATGACAGCACACAGTAGGTCTTCAGTAAGCACCAGGTGGGGCTGGAGCTGGGGCCCCACTAGCGGTGGCTTACGGAACATGAGGAAGCCCTGGGTTCCATCCCCAGCACTGAGTAAAATGGAAGCTGGAGCCGGGCGGTGGTGGCGCCTCCTGTAATCCCAGCATTCAGGAGGCAGAGGCGGGCGGATCTCTGAGTTCGAGGCCAGCCTGGTCTTCAGACAAAGTTGCAGGACAGCCAGGGCCACACAGAGAAACCCTGTCTTGGACAAACAAACAGACAAAACCAAAACATGGGTGAGGCTGTGAACGCCTGTCACCATAGCACTCAGGAGGCAGAGGCCGGAGGATCAAGGGTTCAAAGTCACTCTGTGCTTACAAAGAGACATTGAGGTGACCCTGGGCTACATGAGACCCTGTCTCAAAAACAAAACAAAAAGAGGAAAGTGTGTGTGTGTGTGTGTGTGTGTGTGTGTGTGTGTGTGAATCTTATTAACAGATAGAAAGGAAGTAGGTAGCTCTCTGTAAACAAAGCACTCAGGAACGGAGGCAGGAGGATCCCATATTTGCAACCATGCTGGGCTACAGTGAAACCTTGTCTCAAAACAAAACAAAATTAGGGGAAAACAAAATCAAAACAAAAATCTGGGGAGCCAGAGAGAGACGGCCAGTGGTTAAGAACGCGGGGACCCAAGTTTGTTCCCAATGCTCACAACCACCTGTGATTGAGCACCTGGGATCTGATGCCCTCTTTTGGCCTCCTGAGGTACTGCATACACCCCCACCCCACACACACACACCCCAAAAAAACCTTCTAGTGAAGGTGTATCTCAAGCGAGGAGGCTTCAAGGGGCGGAAAGCGAGGCTCCTGTGTGCCAGCCATTATTTCCCACCCATCAGGAACCAGCAGACCCCTACTCTCCCAGGGGACTGCAGTCCAGATGGGGACAGAACAGACCTTGCCGTCTTAACAGTACACAGAAGCGAGCTCAGGGCCCTTCAGAGATTCCCCAGTCGGCCAGTCCTGAGTAGACTGGGGACAGACATCTTCTTCCCATCCACTCTGGTCCTGCCCTGACGTCGGGCTTTGACTGTCCATACGATAACTCCACGCCCCGTTTGGAACGGGCACCCTATTTGTGATCTTTTTTTTTTGTTGTTTGTTTTGGTTTTTCGAGACAGGGTTTCTCTGTGTGGTCCTGGATGTCCTGGAACTCACTCTGTAGACCAGGCTGGCCTCGAACTCAGAAATCTGCCTGCCCCTGCCTCCCAAGTGCTGGGATTATAGGCGTGCGCCACCACCGCCTGGCTCTTTTGTTTTAAGACAGGGTCTCCTAAAGGATAAGGATGACCCTGAGCACCTGATCTTCCTGCCTCTGTGTGGGGCGCTGGGGTGACAGGAACATGCTGTCGCAGGCAGTTTATGCACTGCTTGGGATGGGACCCAGTACTCCTGACTACAGCCCCAGCCCCTGGCTTGTGACTTTAAGAACAAGCATTACACTTATTTCTTTGTGTATGTGTGTGGGAGGATGCTCACACTACAATATGCTTCTAGAAGTCAGATTGGTTCTCTCAAGGGGGATCCTGGAGATCCCACTCAGTTTGCCAGCCTTGGCAACAGGCCTCACTGAGCCAGCTCGCCTGCCCCCAGCATGTGATTTTTGAAGGCAACGTGAGAAGTGTCAAAGTGGGCCTCAGATTAATTTAGTCTCTTTCTTCCTCTCAGGAGGAGACCACTGAGGGACCCCAAGATGATGACTGCCCACCAGGAAGTCTGCAATCAGTAAGCAATATGGTTCAGGATGAGGGGGCGGGGGCGAAGGGTGCACTACTGGGGAGTGGCGTGGGGTCAGTGATGCCCATGAGTAACTGAAACTTTGGGGGTTGCAGAAACTGCCCCCTGGTCCTGTCCCCTACCTTGGCACCTTTCTCACAGACTTGGTTATGCTGGATACAGCCTTACCGGATATGTTGAAGGTTTGACCTCCACCCTTGACTCTTGACCCCTGCTCTATGACCCCCAACACAACAGTTCTCCAGACATCCATCTTTGATCTAGCTCGAACTCATACTTCCCTTCACCCCCACATACCATAGAGACTTGTGCCATCCTAGCTCTTGACCTTGACTTTTGACCCTTGACCCTTGACCCTGGATGCTATAGCTCAAGCCAGCTTTGCCCCCTCAGGGAAATCTCATCAACTTTGAAAAGAGGAGGAAGGTAAGGGGGGGGGGCATTGGGGATGGGTGAGATGGCCAAGGGTGGGAGGCAGGGTGGGGCAGGATCTCAGTAGACACCCCCTCAGGAGTGGGAGATCCTGGCCAGAATCCAGCAGCTGCAGCAGCGTTGCCAGCGCTACAGCCTGAGCCCCCGCCCGCCAATCCTGGCTGCCCTTCGAGCGCAGCGTCAGCTCAGCGAGGAGCAGAGGTGACCACTCAACCAGGCCCTTCCTTCCCTTCCAGAAAATTCCAGACCCCACCCTGAAGGCAGCCCCACCCCATACCCTTTCTTTTCTCCAGCCCGAAGGCCATCACCCTCCTCCAACACAAAATTTGACCCACCCTCCACTCTGGTTTTAGCCCTTAGTGTTCAGTTCGCCATTCAGCTTGAATGTCCCAGCCGTTCTGTTCTGATCTGTTATCCAAACCTGCGGCCTTGATCACCAAGTCCCAGTCTGAGGAGCTGAGTCAGCTCTAGCGCTCTCGGCCGTCCGCCTCAGTCAGCCCGCTGCTTCCATCCCCACTGTCCAGCTGACCCCTGAACTTTAGAGTTCTGCTCCGGAGTCTTGGCTTTATTTATCACTTACAGTGCCACACACATGCGGGGTGTGTGCTGTACCCCTAAGCCTCCGCCCCAGGCCCTCACTAGAGGGCTCTCGCCAAGCACTCTATGTATGAGCCACACCCCTAGCTAATCTCACCCTGTGAGAGCTGTGCACCCCACTAACCGAACAGCTCGCCTCATCTGTAACGCACCCTGGTACCTCAGTGATTCCCATTTCTATGCTGACCCTGGCCTAGGGCTCTTCCCTCCCCACTCCACACGGGGTTCACAGCTCGTTCTAACTGTTACCTCTTCTGCTTCCTGCTCCCCCCCTCGCCTGCGGAACCCCTCTAGCCACCGAGTCTCCCGTGTTATCGAGCCACCGGCTGCCTCCTGTCCCAGCTCCCCTCGCATCCGGCGACGCATCAGCCTCACAAAGCGTCTCAGTGCGTGAGTGTCGGGATGTGTAGGGTAGAGGCTGGGGCCATCCACTCCTGGAGGCAAACCATCCCTGGTCCTTGCCCTAGGAAGCTGTCCCGGGAGAAGAACTCATCTCCTGGCGGAAGTCCTGGGGACCCATCCTCACCGACCTCCAGGTGAGGATCCAGGGCAGAGGGGACTGGAGACCCCAGGACAAAAGGCAGGCCGGTCCTCTCAGTCTGCTTCTGTGTTTCCACCAGTGTGTCTCCAGGCTCACCCCCATCCAGCCCTAGAAACCGAGAGCCTCCTCCTCCAGGCAGCCCTCCAGCTTCCCCAGGGCCTCAGGGCCTTGGCACCAAGGTACCAAGACAGTCTGTGATTGTGTTAAGGACCAAGGCTCAGAGTGTGTTCATGTGCGTGTGTGTGTGCGTGCTTGTGTGTGTGCGCGCGCGTGTGCATGTGTGTACAGTGGTGCAGGTATTTATCACAGAGACAGGCTGCTCTCTGCTGCTTTATCTGGGAGGCTGGACATCTCCGCGGCCACTGAGCGGTCACCTACCATTCTGGTTCCTCCTCAGTCTGACTGGATTCCCGCTGATCTGCAGGCACATGGGGCGGGTCCCCTACTACTTTTCTTCTTAAAGAGCTAAATGTAGTTCAGGCCTGTGACACCAGTAACTGGGAGACGGAGGAAGGAGGATCAGGAGTTCGAAGACATCATGTCTCGACAACAACAACAACAACACAAACAAACACACAAGTACTGGCCTTGAATCTAGAACCTCATAAGGGCGTGCCCCAGGCCCTCACTGTCTTGAGACAGAGTCATACTAGGTTGCCCAGGCTAGCCTTGAACCGCGATCCTCCTTCCTGAGCCTCTCCAATAACTGGGATGACAGTTCCATGCCAGCAGCTCCAACTGTCACTTCCTCAAAGCCATACAAGTCCCTAAACTTGCCTGCCTGCTCGCACGACAGATGCTCCAGACATCCCCAGGCCGCCCAGCTGCTCGCTGACAGGGTCCTAGAGGAATCCAGCTGTGAGCACAGCTGTGTAAGCACACTGTGTGCTCCGGGCCTAGGATCCTGTTGTGAACGTTCCTGTGTGTACGTGGGTCGTGCGTCCGCTACAGGGAGCTGTAGTTTGTGTGTGGTGGGATGACAATGACGCACGAGCTCAGCCTGGGCGTGTCCCCTGAGCGTGGTTCCCAGGCTCGCCGGCGTGGGAACGAGTTGATTGCACACAGTGGGGTGGGGTGGGAGCCGCGTGTGTGGTTCTCAGCACACAGCTGGGTAAGGCTGCAGCCTCCGCCACCCCACCCTGCCTGCAGCTGTCCCTGAGCATGGACCTGCCAGGGCCCTGGCCCGTGACCCCGGGCAGCTCTCGAGAGACCCTCCTCGGGCAGCAGACGTCAGAGGCCCGTGTCATCCGAGTCAGCATCGACAATGACCACGGGAACCTGTATCGCAGCATCTTGGTGAGGGCCGGGAGGGGACCGCCTTGTCCTCAGATCTGGGACCCTGTCCCTCTAACACCTCTCCCTCTTTCACTGGCTTTTAAATTACATTTATGTCGTGTGTATGTGTGGGTCTGATGACAACCTGCAGGATTCCGATCTCCCAACACGCGGGTGCCAGGGACGGAACTCAGGTGGTCGAGTGGTCGGGTGGGCGAGCCGCCATCTCCTTGGGAGCCAGCTCACAGGTCCCTTCCTGTTCCTTCCAGCTGACTTGTCAGGACAAAGCCCACAGCGTAGTGCAGAGAGCCCTGGAGAAGCACAATGTGCCCCAGCCCTGGGCCAGTGACTACCAGCTCGTCCAGGTCCTGCCTGGGGACAGAGGTAAGCAGGGGCAGCCTGAGCTGAGCGTGGGGCCCTGGGGCTCGCGGTCCGTCCTGGCCGAGCAGGGAGGCCGACTCCTGAGGCTGCTCAGTCGGCACCTGCGGCCCGGAAGCATCGGACACAGATGCAGCCGCTCACCGCGCTGCCTCCTGCAAAAAGCTTTTTTCTTTTTTACATTTCATACCTTTCATTTCTGACTGAGGCCAGGTGGTGGCGGCACACACCTTTAATCCTAGCAGCAGGGAAGCAGAGGCAGGCCGATTGCTGAGTTCGAGGCCAGTCTGGTCTATAGGACAAGTTCCAGGATAGCCAGGGCTACACAGAAAAACCCTGTCTTGAAAAACAAACAACAAAAAACCTCCTTTTGAGTGGGGAATATTCATGCCACAGTGCACACATGGAGGCCAGACAACTCGAGGGAGTTTATTCTCTATTTTCTCCAACACTTGGGTCCCAGGGATCAAGCGTCGTTTGTCAGGCATGCGGTGGGCGCTGTGACCTGCTCAGCCATCCCACGGCGCTGTGCTGTGCTGGTTTGTTTGTTTTGCTGGTTTTGTTTTTTATTTTTTTTTTAAAAAAGATTTATATATGTGAGCACACTGTAGCTGTCTTCAGACACACCAGAAGAGGGCGTCAGATCTCTTTACATCCGGATGGCTGTGAGCCACCATGTGGTTGCTGGGATTTGAACTCAGGACCTTCAGAAGAGCAGTCAGTGCTCTTAACCGCTGAGCCATCTCTCTAGCCCTCTTTTTGGTTTTTCAAGACAAGGTTTCTCTGTGAGCTCTTGTTGTCCTAGAACTCTCTGTAGACCAGGCTGGCCTGGAACTCAGAGATCCACCTGCCTCTGCCTCTGCTTCCTGAGTGCTGGGATTAAAGGCCTGTGCTACCACTGCCTGGCTTCTTACTGTGTTAAGCAGTGTAGAATCTCAGCCCATTGGGTAATGCCATCATCAGGCTGGTCCTCTGCCTCAGTTAGCCTAATCCAGGCAATGGGCCCAAGCTTGTGTCTGAGGTCATTCTAGTATTTGAGTTACAGCCTGCACCAGCCATCGCTGCCCAGCTTGACCAGGGCTAGCAAGGCCACAGGTCAGTTCAGGCCGAGGGCTGAAGCGCCCTGAGGTATGTAAAGTGTCTGTCCCTTCGCTCTGTGGTTCCGGCTCAGGATGAAGCCGTGGTGACGGTTGTGTGGCAGCGATATTGGCCAGGGTCAGATGGGAAAATGCAGAAAGCTTGAAGGTTTTGTTGTTCAGGCTCAGGCTGATGCAGACGGAGACCGAAGGCGTGGGAAGAGGGAATGGGTCTGTCTGGCTGATCACGAGGGCCCTGGAGTCTCCTGGACTTGGACCAGGACAGGGCCAAATGATCTCAGATTCAGGAGCGCAGAGTGGTCCAGGCTTGGTCAGAAAGTGGCTAGAGGCAGCGCTGTGAAGCATGGTCTAGAGTGAACTGCACACCAGCCAAGCGTGTGTGAGCCTGGTGGGGTGGCAGGATGGCTCAGTGGTAAGCACACACTATTCCTGCAAAGGACCCAGGTTTGGTTGCCAGCGTCCACATCAGGTAACTCATGGCCACCTGTAACTCTAGCTCTGGGGGGCCTGACCCCTCTGACCTCTGTTGTGGGTGGAGTTGTGGGCATCTGCAGTTTATGTGTATACACACATGCACCCAATTAAAATAATAAAAATCGGAGCTGGAGAGATGGTTCAGTTGTTAAAAGCACTGGCTGCTCTTGCAGAGGACCCAGGTTTGATTCCCAGCCCCCACACGGCAGCTCACAACCATTTATAACTCCAGTGCAGGCCTGTAATCCCAGCATGGATGAGGCCAGGGCCAGTCTGCCTACAGAGTGAATAGTCTGAACAGTTTAGTATGACCTGGTCTTAAAGAGAAAAAAGAGCTGGGGGAGGGGCACAGGGCATGTGGTCTGGGGGCATTTGGGAGGGGCACAGGGGATGGGCTCTGGGGGCATTTGGGAGGGGCACAGGGCATGTGGTCCTAACCACTTAGAGACTGAGCAAGAGGACCCAGGTTCAAACCTAGAACAGGCGTGGAGACTCACACCTGCAGTCCGAGCATTGGGAGAGTGAGGCAGTAGGATTGTCATGAGTCACTGTCACCCTGCTCTACAGAGTGGGTTCTGGGTGGACCCTGTATTAAAAGAAAACAAAGAGGTCCAGCTCAGCTAACACCTGTGGAGACATAACTGTCCCAGCACATCCGCCAGCTCTGGCGGCGACATCTTGTAATCCCAGCACTCGGGAGGTCGAGGCAGGAGAATCAGGAGTTCAAGGTCAGCCTCACCTATGTAGAGAGTAGGAAGCCGGCCTAAGCTACCTAAGACCCTGTCACCACAACAATAACAACAGAAGTACAAGAAAAAGCGGGGAGCTCAGTACCAGGCTGCGCCTTACATATCCCAGGCCAGGCCTCAGAGCGAGCTGCGGAGGGAGCTCCGTGGCAGGACCTGCCCGGCACGGGTAAAGCTGGGCTCGGTGTCCAGTGACAGATTCGTGTGCGTGTGTGCGTGTGTGTATGTGTGTGCACGCGTGTGCACAAGTGTGTGTGCGCTGTGTGTGCGAGAGTGTGTGTGGTGTGGTGTGTGTGTGTGCGTGTGTGCATGCGCGTGCACAAGTGTGTGTGCTGTGTGTGCGCGAGTGTATGTGGTGTAGTGTGCGTGTGTGTGCGTGTGTGTGTGTGCATGTGTGTGAGTGTTTGTGTCTGCATGTGTGTGTATGTGGTGTGTGTGTACGTATGTGTTCATGAATGTATGAGTGTGTATGCATGTGTGTGTGGTGTGTGTGGTGTGTGTGCACAAGCATGTGTGTGTGGTGTGTGTGTGTATGGGAGTGTGTGAGTGTGTGCGTGCACATGTGTATGTATGTGTGAGTATGTGCGTGTGTGTGTTCGTGCGCGCGCATGTGTACGTGTATGTGTCTGATATAGTCATATATACAAACGTACACACACTAGGAGTTACTTTTCTGTTGCCGTGATAAACACCATGAGGGAGGCAGCCGCCAGAAGGAAGTTTACTTGGCCTCACGGTTCAGAGGCGAGAAGAGCCTGGCTCCCGTCTTGAGCAGCAAGCACAGAGCGGAGTCCTTACTTGAGACGGCGCGTGGCTTTGAACTCGCCAAAGCCTGCCCCCAGGGAAGTGCTTCTTCCAGCAAAGCCGTGCTTCCGTGGCCTCCCCAGCTGGGACCAAGTATTCAAACGCCCAAGACCGAGGGACAGCGCAGGGCCACTCCACCCCACGCATGCGCACGGAGCCCTTCTAGGTTGCGCGGGAAAGCTTCTCAGGCTAGAAGTGGAAGGCCCGGGGAAGTCACCTGGAGTAACTGTCACAGCGGCCTGAACTTGCCCGGGAAGGGGGTCGGGAGGGGTCAGGGCGTGGGAGAAGCCATTCGAGTGGCAGAGGTTCCCCAGGGAGCCCCACACCCTGCAGGTCATCAATGCAGCCCCTGTTTCCACGCAGAGCTCCTGATTCCCGACAGCGCCAACGTCTTCTACGCCATGAGCCCAGCTGCCCCTGGCGACCTCTTGCTTCGTCGGAAAGAGGGGACAAGGCATAGACCCTCCGCCTCCCCAACCTGACGGGTGCTTTCCTCGTTCTGGGCCGGAAGCGCGGCTGACAGCTTGGAACCTGCATTCTACCACCACCAAAGCCTATTTCCCGGAGGGCCTCCACCCCCAACGGAAGCCATCTTGCTCTGTGCCCCGGGGACCCCCGCAGTAGGCCATTGGACCCCATCTCCGACTCCCTGGGCCCTTGACCATGGATGTGAGAAGATCAAGAGCCGGAGGAGCCGGGAGCTGAGCTTGGGTGGGCGAGCACCTGCCCAGCCGGCCCCAGACCATGGGTGGTTTCTCAGCGCCGCCAAAAATAAAAGTCCCCAGGGGCTTTGGACTCTAAGATACACGCTAACATGCAGGACCTTGAGACCCAGCAGCGCACATAACCAACAAAGTGACTTCTCCTGTGCTTGGGAGGGGCATCCTTGGCTACACAGTGAGCACAAGGCAAACCTGGGCTACGTCATGAAACCCCATTCCAAAAAAAAAAAAAAATCCTAAGGAGAGGTTGGAGAAATCATAAGGGAAGTTCAGGGTTTCCTAGACAGAGAGGGAGAGAGAGAGAGGGAGGGAGAGAGGCAGAGAGGGAGGGAGGCATAGACGAGTGCAGCCAGAGGTAGGAGAGGCTCAGAGGCTCAGAGGCTCAGAGGCTCGCAGCAGCGGCAGCTCTGGACCGACTCTGAGGGACCTCTGTGTCACCGAGTGCCTCTCTCCTGAGCGGCCAGCGCAGTGGCTCGGTGGAGAGTGGTTGCTCCGTGAGCACGAGAGACTCAGTTCGGATCCCAGCACCCACATAAACAGCAGGGAGTAGTGGGGTGCATCTACCATCCCAACTCTAGGAAGTGTAGACAGATCCCAGGGGTTCAGAGTGAGACTCTGTCTCAACAGATAATGTCGAGGGGCCATCAGGCTGGCCGGTGGGTTAAGGCGCTGGCTAGGCAAGCCTGACAACCCTAGTTCAGTTCCCAGGACCACAGACGGTAGAAGGGGAAACTGAGTCCACGAAGTGTCCTCTGCCCTGCATGTGCACCCAACACATCGCAGATAGAAACAGCATAAGTAGATCTTTGCAAAACCAAGATGGAGAGCAGTGGGACCTGGTGACCACCTCGGGCCTCCATGTGAGTTTGTGAGAGTGTGCACACACATGCACTGCACACACATGCATTACACACACATGCACTACACACACATGCAATGCACACATGCACTGCATACACATGCATTACACACACATGCACTGCACACACATGCACTATACACACATGCACTGCACACACATGCACTATACACACATGCACTACACACACATGCACTGCACACACACAAATCCTATTGGAATAGGCACATGCCAAAAAGAAACCGGTATCTCCTGTACTGGAGAGTCCAGCAGGGGTCTGGAGAGTTTGGCTCCGTGGTTAAGAGCATTTGTTCATTTTGTGAAGGCCCCGGGTTCTATCCCCAGCACCTGCTGGGAAGTCCAGTGGGTCTGGCTTCGGGTCCAGAGGGATCCAGGATCTCAAAGGGCATCGTCAGGGCTTTTGTTGTTCTCTGGACTCCGATTTGTTCTGAGAACAAGATTGTCCGTCCTCCCTCAAGTTCACTCACTTCCTATGGGAGCAGAGGCACCGACGCTCAGCCACTGAAGGTGAAAACTACAGACCGGGCTGTCACTCCAGTGCTCAGGAGGCTGAGGCTGAGGCATGGCGGGTTCAAGGCCAACCATGTGTCAAAACAACGTGAACACTTCCCTACGTTAGGGATCAAACACAGGGCTTTGAGCATGGTGGGCCAGTGAGCTACCATAGAAAAAGTTTTACCTAACTCTCCTGTGGTTGAGTGTGGTCACATGACTAACTCTCCTGTAGTATGGCCACATGACTGACTAATTCTTGGCCAAGTTGGCCAATTTCAAGGATTGCTCTGTTTTGTTTGATTTGAGACAAGGCTTTTCTGTGTGTAGTCCTGGCTGTCCCAGAACTCACTCTGTAGACCAGGCTGGCCCTGAACTCAGAGACCGACCTGCTCTACCTCCCAAGTGCTGGGATTAAAGCGCGCGCCACCACTGCCTAGCCTTCCCTTTAATAACTGAGCCGCAAGAGGGAAGGTGCCTGGGCCCTGGAGCCAAACAGCTGCCATGTAGATGCCTGTCAGTCAGTGGGGGGTAATGGCCGTCAGTCAGTGGAGTTGTAATGGCCGTCAGTCAGGGGAGGGTAATGGCCATCAGTCAGTGGAGGGTAATGGCCGTCAGTCAGTGGAGGGTAATGGCCGTCAGTCAGGGGAGGGTAATGGCCGTCAGTCAGGGGAGGGTAATGGCCATCAGTCAGTGGAGGGTAATGGCCGTCAGTCAGTGGAGGGTAATGGCTGTCACATGGAGAGTAATGTCAGAAATAATTGCTACCACTTCCTGCTATTATTATTTGCCCTAGCACCAAAAGAACACAGCCTTGACCCCAGCACTCAGGAGGCAGAGGCAACTTCCACGATAGCCAGGGCTACACAAAGGAAACCAAACCAGGGGCTGGAGAGGTGGCTCAGCGGTTAAGAGCCCTGTCTGCTCTTCCAAAGGTCCTGGGTTCAATTCCCAGCACCCACACGGTGGCTCACAGCTGTCTGTGGTGGGATCCGATGCCCCTTCTGGTGTCTGAAGACAGCGGCAGTGCAGTCATAGAAATAAAATAATTCAAAGTAAGAAAACCAAACCAACCAAACAACAACAAAAGAACATTCTTGGGTGTCTTGGTTTGTTTCTATCATGAGTGTGTGGTGTGTGAGAAAGACAGAGAGAGTGTGTGTGTGTGCGTGTGAGTATGTGTGTGAGAAAGAGTGTATGTGTGCGTGTATGTGTGAGAGTGTGTGTGAGAAAGAGAGAGAGTGTATGTGTGTGCGTGCGTGTGTGTATGTGTGTGAGAAAGTGTATGTGTGTGTGTGAGAGAATGTGTGTGCGTGTGTATTTGTGTGTGTGAGTATGTGTGTGAGAAAGAGTGTGTGTGTGTGTGTGCGCGCGCGCGTGTATGTGCGAGTGTGTGTATGTGTGAGAGAGTGTGTGAGAGTGTATGTGTGTGCCTATGTGTATGTGTGAGAGACTGTGTGTGTGAGAGAGTGTAAGTGTGTGTGCGGGTGTGTGTGTGTATGTGTGAGAGAGAAAGAGTGTATGTGTGTGTGTATGTGTGAGAGAGTGTGTGTGAGAGTGTATGTGTGTGTGCGTGCGTGTGTGTGAGTGTGTGTGTATGTGTGAGAGTGTGTGTGAGAGAGAAAGAGAGAGAGTGTGTGAGTGTGTGAGTGTGTGTGTGTGTGTGTGTGTGTATCTCTGAGACTGTCTCTCTGAGCCCGGGTCTCACGGTCAGCTAGGCTGGCCCGTCAGTGAGCTCCAGGGGCCCGGTCTCAGGTCGCTGCAATGAGGTTTCATGGGGAACTCATCCTGCTTTTCCACGGGGGCTGGGGATTTGAACTCTGGTCCTCCTGCTTGCATAGCAACCACTCTACCCGTGAGCCTTCTCAGCTTCTGTGTTTGCTACTCCTATTTGTTTGCTTTTGTTGGTTTTAGTCAAAGCCTCATTTAGGCCAAGGTGTCCCCAACCCCGCGGTGTGTGTCCGGGTGGCCCTGCTGTGACAGCGCATGCGTCTTCTGCAGGGCGGCAGGGGCAGCCTTTCCTCGCACAGGCTCCGCACACAGCAGAGAAGGTGCCTGGCCTCTGTGTGCCCCAGCTAACGCCCCAGGGCGGGTTCCACTGGGTGGGCGTGGTCACGCCTGACCTGTGACCTCCAGGTGATGGCCAGGTCCAAGTTCTACCCACGTGTCTGGAACTGGCAGAGAAACTTCAGGTCCAAGAGCAGAGTTTGGGAGGCGACTTCCTTTCAAGGTAAGTTTGAGAGCGGCGAGGAGGAGGAGGAGGGAAGCCTGCTGGGCGGGGCTGAGAGCCGCGGCTGTGGTTCTGTCTTAATGGCGACCACAGGGCGGCCCCGCCGGGGTGCAGAAAGTGCAGGCCCCGACACGACACGTGGAGGTCAGAGGACCACGTACGAGAATCCACTTGCTCCTTCCACCACATGGGTCCTAGGAATAGAACTCGGGTCTTCGGGCTGGGCTGTAAGACCCTGTACCCGCTGAGCCCTCTCGCTGGCCCAACCCCACATTGTTAATATTTATTGAGAACGTTTTTCTTTCTGATTGTTTTGCTTTTGTTTTCTGTTTGTTTGCTTTTGTCTTTGGAGACAGGGTTTCTCTGTGTAGCCCTGGCTGTCCTGGAACTCACTCTGTAGACCAGGCTGGCCTCGAACTCACAGAGATCTGCGTGCCTCTGCCTCCCAAGTGCTGGGACGAAATGTGTGCGCCACGATGCCCAGCTATGCTTTAAATTACTTATTTTTATCTATTTTTGTGTGAGGGTCGCACTGGAGTTACAGCTGTAAGCCACCACATGGGTGCTGGGAATCAAACCCGGGTCCTGTATAGGAGCAGTCGGTGCGCTAACTGCTGAGCATCCCAGCAGCCCAGGCTTCCTCCGCGAACATTAGTTCCTGAAGGCCATTCTGATGTGCAGCCTCTCCTCTGAAGTGGCCTGAGAGCACTTCCTACCCCAATGCCCACTTCCGGGCCAGCCGCAGTGCACACGGCTGCAATCGCATGGGGACCGCGGGGAGGATGAGCGGACACACGGAGATCCCTGTGGGTCTACACCTTTGATACATAACCAGACTGTCACCAAAAAGAAAATTTTAAAAAGATTTATTTATTTATTTTGGGTGTTTTTTGGTTTGGTTTGGTTTGGTTTTTTGGATTTGGCTTTTCGAGACAGGGTTTCTCTGTGTAACCCTGGCTGTCCTGGAACTCACTCTGTAGACCAGGCTGGCCTCAAACTCAGAAATTCACCTGCCTCTGCCTCCGAAGTGCTGGGATTACAGGCGTGCACCACCACCGCCCGGCAGATTTATTTATTTTATTTATATGAGTACATCATAGCTGTCTTTAGACACACCAGAAGAGGGCATCAGATCCCATTACAGATGGTTGTGAGCCACCATGTGGTTGCTGGGATTTGAACTCAGGACCTCCGGAAGAGCAGTCAGTGCTCTTAACTGCTGAGCCAGCTCTCCAGCTCCCAAGAATTTTTTTTTTCTTTAAGAATTTTTAAGGCATATACAAACACTACAAAAGCCCATTTCCTGAGGAAGAGAGTTGCACTGATATTTGAATTTTTTGTTGCTTTATGTTTGAGCGATTTGCCTGTATGTATATATGTGCACCACATGTATTCAGTGCCCATGGTTGCTAGAAGTGGGTGTTGGATCTCCCGGATCTGGAGTTACAGACACCATATCGGTGCCGAGAGTCCAACCCAGGTCCTCTGAAAGATTTAACCGCTGAGCCATCTCTCCGGCCTCAACATCTGCCTTTCGGTTTGATTCACTGTGAGACAGCGTCTTGAGATGTGGTCCGGGCTGAGATTGAATTTATGACCGTCCTCCTGCCTCAGCTTCCTAAGCACCGGGATTACAGATGTATGCTACTGCATCCGGCTTCTTACCTGTATGTGCCTTTGTATGGTCTTCTTAAATAAAGATAATGTGCTTGCGTTTGTATGTGTGGGTGTGTATGTCATATGCACATGTGGAGGTCAGAGGACAACTTACAGTGAGTTCTGCCCTTCCACCACCCGGGTTTCTGAAGAGAGTCACGCTGACCTCTGCCTTTGTTGCTGGTGTCTTATGCTTGATGTGTTTTTTGTGTGCCACACGTGTCACTCAGGTCATCTGGCTTGGAGACAAGCTTCCCCTGAGCCACCTCCCTGACTCTCTGTCCATGTATGTATGTATGTATGTATGTATCCATACATGTATCTACCCACGGGTCTCAGCTACTATTCTATTGCTGGGAAGACACCCCACAATCAAGGCAGCTCATAAAATAAAGCACTTAACTGGGAACTTGCTTACAGTTTCAGAGAGAGTCCGTTGTGATCATGGCGGGGAGCACGGTCCTGGAGCAGTAGCTGAGTGCTCACATCCAATCCCGAGGCTGATCACAAGGGAGACTGGGCGTGTCACTGGCTTTCCAAACCTCAGAGCGGACCTCCCAATGACGCACCTCATCCAACAAGGCCGCGGCTTTTTAAAACAATGATTTATTTTTATTTTATGGGCATTGGTGTTTTGCCTGCATGTTTGTCTGTGTGAGGGTGTTAAATCCCCTGGAAGTTGGGTTACAGACAGTTGTGGTTCTGGGAATTGAACTCAGGTCCTCTGGAAGAGTAGCCACTGCTCTTTACCCTTGAGCTGTCTCTCCAGCCCTCAGGGCTACACTTTTTTTTTTTGGTTTTTTTTTTTTTTTGGTTTTTCAAGACAGGTTTTTTTGGTTTTTTTAAATTTGTTTTTTTCGAGACAGGGTTTCTCTGTGTAGCCCTGGCTGTCCTGGATTTCACTCTGTAGACCAGGCTGGCCTCGAACTCAGAAATCTGCCTGCCTCTGCCTCCCTAGTGCTGGGATTAAAGGCGTGTGCCACCACTGCCTGGCAGGGCTACACTTCTTAATGCTTCCTAAAACAGTCCACCATCTAGGCACCAAACATTCAAATATATGAGCCTACAGAAGTCATTCTCAATTAAACCACTGTATCATGTATATATGTATGTATGTATGTATGTATGTATGTATGTATGTATTCATCTGCCAACCTATCTATCCATGTGTGTATCTATGCATGTATGAATATATGAACATATCCATACATGTATCTTTGTGTGTATGTATATATCCAAATGTGCCTATTCATGTATGTATGCATGTATGCATGTATGATGTATGTATGATGTATGCATGCATGCATGTATCCGCCTATCTCTGTATTTTGGTGGTTCTGGGGATAAACCTAGGGTTTTCCACCCGCTAAGCACGTGCTGGCTCACCACACCCCACTCTACTCTGTTTTTCTTTTTAAGTTTAGAAAGCACAGGTCTGTGATCTCAGCACCCAAGAGCCTGAGACAGGAGGATTGCCACAGTTCCAGGACATTCAGGGCTATTTAGTGACAGCCTGCATGGAAGAAAGCAAAACAATACTGGGGCTGTGGCGTTGGCAGAGCCTTGCTCAGCATGGCCGAGGCTCTGGGCTCCATCCCCAGCACCGCATCGGTGGCACATGCCTGTCATCCCAACGCCCAGGAAGTGGAGGCAGGAGGACCAGAAGTCTAAGAGCATCCTTAGTTATATGGGGAGTTTGAGGCCAGCTTGGGATACGATGAAACCTGTCAAAAGAAAGGGCTGATGGGATGGCTCAGGAGAGATGGCGCAGCTGCTCACGGACCTCTCTGCCAATACAGAAGACCTAAGCTCAGAACCAGACACACATGGTAGGGGAGGGCTGACTTCCAAAGTTGTTCTGTGCTGCCCATATGTGCCCTGCTGCACTTGTGCATACACACACACACACACACAAATACACGTAAAATTTTAAATAAATTATATTTAACATTCCCAAATCCATGTAATTTATAAACAGAAAACACCGTAGCATGCGTTTGTCACACTGCACGGCCTGATCCCACTCACACACCCAGTTGCTAGTTTTCTTTAGGATTCTTATTTTGAACCGGGCTGGAGAAGAGACACTGGCTGGGGTGACAGCCTCGCTTCCATCTGTGTGGCCTGCCAGCTCCACAGCAGGCAAGATCCAAAGACCCCCTGACAGGACGGTAAAGCAAGCTAAGTCACCTGTCCATGACCATAGCAGCAAACCCACCCGGAACAAAACCCTGCTGTCCGCCCCACCCCCACACTGGGTTAGGCAGTGGCTGTGCCCAAGAAGGCCCCTGTTCCCTTGGAGGCCCGGAGCTTATCTGTCCCCGAACTGCTAGCTGGCCCCGCCCCCTGGAGGGAGCTGCCACTTAGAAGCTCCTGGTCAGCTGTGTCCGGCAGCTGCTGCTGACCCAGCTGTGGACTAGGGCAAAGGGGAGAGAGGAAAGGGAAGGGGAGGTGGGGGGCGAAAGGGGGGGCTGGAGCCCTGAGCTTCCCGAAGCTGGGGCTGCACCATGGGCCAGCTCAGGGTGCCCCTCTGGCCTCGGGTTGGCACCCTCTGTCTCCTACTTGCTGGGGCAGCCTGGGCACCTTCACCCAGCCTCCCGGACCCCAAGTTTGAGAGCAAAGGTAAGAGATGAACATGGGCATCTCCTCATTAAGTCGCAGAAGGGCAATGCTATGGCCTGAATTCCCAGCCTGGTTCCCGGGGGTTAAATGTCCCCTGAACCTCCTGATGGGGTCCTAGGGGACAAACTGGTGTCTGAACTTGATGAGGCACCTCAGAGTCTCTGAGCCCTGGAATGATGCTCGGGCCAGAAGGCTTACGATGGTTTCGGCTGTTGTTTGTTTGAAACAGGATCCAACTAGACATTCCAGGGTTAGACACTGAACTGCTAGGATTGAAGGCCTGTGTCTAGGCCTGCACTGTTTTTGATTTTGAGGCAGGGTCTGTGTAGCCAGAGCTGCCTCAGACTCGTTATGTAATTGACATTGGGCTTGAATTCCTGACCCTCCTGCCTTCACCTCCGGTTGCTGGGATGACCTGCAAGAGTGTTTTGAGGGAGTCTGGGATATGGCAGAAATCGCAGGGGTAAGGTAGTACTCGGTCCGACGTCCTGGAGGAGGTGGCCGAGCTCACAAGACTGTGAGACGGATCAGGTAGTAGTACAACAGGACCCGCTGCTGACTGTAAATACAGTTTGGCGGGCGGATGGTGCTAGGTCCTTTGGACGGCTTGCTAGGAGGAGGAAGGGGGCGGAGGACACGGTTGGCGCTATCGGGGTACAGCCGGGTGCCTGCGGGAACCGATAGGAGGCCGAGCTCTCTGCGCGCGCACACACCCGCTGGGGCGGGGCGAGCCCCTGCTCAACTTGCAGGGTGAGTGGGCGTGCGCACGGGGGTGGAACAAGGCAGGCGGGTCGCTGCTCTTGGGAGTTCTGGAGGCGCCACTTCTGCAAGACCCCTCGAAGGCCCTTTTGGAGAAGAGGGCGGGGCACTAAAATTATCGGATCTGCACAGGCGGCAAGAGGGAGGGTAAGGGGACTGTGGAAGGCAGAGCTGGACTTCCCTGATGCCCCCTCCCCCCGCCATGGCTACCCTCTTTTCTAGCGGCCCTGCTGGCATCCCGGGGCTCCGAAGAACTTCTGTGCTTCACCCAACGCTTGGAAGACTTGGTGTGTTTCTGGGAGGAAGCGGCGAGCTCCGGGATGGGCTTCAACTACAGCTTCTTTTACCAGCTCGAGTGAGTCCCCCAGGCCTGGGTGGCCTTGGGGGGGGGGGTGCAGCAGAGCTTCCTGGATGTCAGCCTGGAATGGTTCCCTCGGCCTGGAGACTAGGTTCAGGGTGGGAAACTCCGGGAACGGAGGCGGGGATGGGGGTGGTGCGGAGGTCGCCCCCCGGTGGCCGGAGCTGGAATAATTCCTCTCCATCAATGCGCTCAGGTGTTAACGCTGGAAATTGGGCACTAAGTGGTCGTGGTAGTCAAAATGCTCTGGTGCCCACGATGTGAGCCAACGAAATCCGAAACTCTCCAGTCACCTCCTGCCCTCCCTACTTGTTCAACCTTTTCTTCTCGGTTCCCCCGACTGCCCAGGGGTGAGTCACGAAAGTCGTGTCGCCTGCACCATGCGCCCACCGTCCGCGGCTCGGTGCGTTTCTGGTGTTCACTGCCGACCGCGGACACGTCGAGTTTTGTGCCGCTGGAGCTGCAGGTGACGGAGGCGTCCGGATCTCCTCGCTACCACCGCGTCATCCATATCAATGAAGTAGGTAGGTGAGAGGGGATGGGAGCGACGCCGGTCCGGGTGGGGACCGCACTGGGTCCCCGCCTACACCAACCACTTCACTTTCCGCAGTGCTCCTGGACGCCCCCGCGGGGCTGTTGGCGCGCCGGGCAGAAGAGGGCAGCCACGTGGTGCTACGCTGGCTGCCACCTCCTGGGGCACCTATGACCACCCACATCCGCTACGAGGTGGACGTGTCAGCGGGCCACCGGGCAGCGGGGACACAAAGGGTGAGAGCCGAAAGAACTGCCCCACCCAGCCTTCCTGAGTGCTGCCCAAAGTCCCCACTCCCTCAAGTGCCTCTCCGAGCGTCCAACATCCCGTCGCTATTTTTAAAACTGCTCTCTTGCCTGACATTTAGACATCTTAAACATTACATTATTGTGTTATTTGTGGGGGGAGGGGCACACTTGGCACTGTGCACTTGTAGAGGTCAGAGAACAACAGCTTTCCGGAGCTTTCTGTTCCCACCACTTGGGTCCACCGAGCCCTTGCCACTGGAGCTCACGATAGGTCACTGTGCCCCACCCCCACTTTGCTCGTGCCTCTGGGGCAACCCATCAGAGCCTCAGCCCCTCTCACAACCTGGCACAAAATCTCGGATACCAAGGAGGCGATCTGTCAGGTGTCTGCCTCTGCCTTTTGTTTTGTTTTTTGTTTTGTTTTGGATTTGTTTTTTTTTTTTTTTTTCCAGACAGGGTTTCTCTGTGTAGCCCTGGCTGTCCTGGAACTCACTCTGTAGACCAGGCTGGCCTCGAACTCAGAAATCCGCCTGCCTCTGCCTCCCAAGTGCTGAAATTACAGGCTTGGCCACCACCGCCCGGCTGCCTCTGCCTTTATATGGCCCACGGCCAGTTCCTGACTTTGGGGTCCTCTCTCTGATTGGCCTTCAGGCAAGAACGGGACTTATCAGTTGACACCATTACTTGAGCACCCCAGGCACCCTTCCCATAATTCGGGTGCTGACTAGCTGCCTCGGTGCGGTGCGAGCCCCACACCCCCTCTCACTGGGTGTGTTGGCTAGCTGTGCTGGCTCCCCGCCCCAGGTGGAGGTCCTGGAAGGCCGCACCGAGTGTGTCCTGAGCAACCTGCGGGGCGGCACGCGCTACACCTTCGCCGTCCGAGCGCGCATGGCCGAGCCCAGCTTCAGCGGCTTCTGGAGCGCCTGGTCTGAGCCCGCGTCGCTACTGACCGCTAGTGGTGAGGCCCCGGTTCCCCGGGATGAAGGAGGAGCCGGGCCAAACACCAGGCAAACCTCCTGACCTTCTCGCCTCCCAGACCTGGACCCTCTCATCTTGACGCTGTCCCTCATTCTCGTCCTCATCTCGCTGTTGCTGACCGTGCTGGCCCTGCTGTCCCACCGCCGGTGAGCCCCTTACTGAGCTCTACCTTAGATCATCCCCGGGATCTCCCTCTCTAGAGAAAGCCAAGCTCAGATTGGCGTGAGCACTTGCCCACAGTAAGTAACAAACTGTGTGTCGGAGCTAGCCCACAAGCAAGTCCACTCACACTCACAGTAATCACAGTAACAAACAGTGTGTCAGAGCTAGCCCACAAGCAAGACCACACGCACTCTCGGGCTTCACTCTTGGGCGGCGGCTGGAGCTCCCTTGACTTTAGCGATGGCTCCTTCCTGCATTCCTCTGTGGGTTCCATTCCTAATGTCGTCAACTTTGTCAAATCAACCAGAAAGTTTAATGGGAAAGATTTAAGCGAGTG
The DNA here is from genome assembly GCF_947179515.1 of Apodemus sylvaticus. Lineage (NCBI taxonomy): Eukaryota > Metazoa > Chordata > Mammalia > Rodentia > Muridae > Apodemus > Apodemus sylvaticus. The sequence continues at coordinate 111,192,106 of NC_067478.1, forward strand.
GCTCTAATGATCTGACCAGCCAGCCGTGCTGAGGTATTTATAATTCCCAGTGCACTCAAAGCTTGGCCCTTCTGGCTTTCTGTAAGTACACAGCCTGTTTGCCTTTTGTGGCCGCGTTTATTTACTTCGTTGAAAAACATGCTCGCACTTGTGAGGGTTCTGGGGATCCCATCCCTAGCCTGAGGACAGGAATGATGTCGGAGGCAGGATACAGCAAACTCCTATGCATCCTTCAGAATTACCAGTCACCCTTCGGTAGGGCCTTGCTAATGCCTCCTTCACAGGCTGCTGCGCCTTCCTGCAGGAAGTCACTGTGGTGGGGGGGTTGAGAGGGCACAGGTGAGCTGAGCGTCACAGGTTCACGGACTTGTTTCTAACGATTTCCTCAGGACCCTGCGGCAGAAGATCTGGCCTGGCATCCCAAGCCCAGAGAGCGAGTTTGAGGGTCTCTTCACTACCCACAAGGGTAACTTCCAGGTAGGTGACGTTTTGTCTTCTCTGTTCCTGGGGCTGCTGCTGCCACACGCTGAAGCCATGGCTCTGAGCCCACAGGCAGGCCTTCTCTTTCCAGCTATGGCTGCTGCAGCACGAGGGCTGTCTGTGGTGGAGCCCAAGTAGCTGCCTCCCTGAGGATCCACCTGCCCACCTAGAGGTCCTCTCAGAGCGCCGCTGGGGAGTGACTCAGGCTGGGGACCCAGGGGCAGATGACGAGGGGCCTTTACCGGAGCCGCTGGGCACAGAGCATGCCCAGGACCCCTACCTGGTACTGGATGAGTGGTTGCTGCCCCGGACCCCATGCAGCGAGACCCTCTCAGGGCCTGGGGACAGTGTGGACCCTGTGACTGCGGATGAAGGCTCAGAAACATCTTCCTGCCCCTCTGATTTGGCCTCGAAGCCCAGGCCGGAGGGCACCTCGCCTTCCAGCTTCGAGTATACCATCCTGGACCCCAGCTCTCAGCTCCTGTGCCCGCGGGCACTGCCTCCTGAGCTGCCCCCGACTCCACCTCACTTGAAGTACCTGTACCTTGTGGTGTCCGATTCCGGCATCTCAACAGATTACAGTTCAGGGGGCTCCCAAGGGGCCCACGGGGGTTCATCTGATGGCCCCTACCCCCACCCCTATGAGAATAGCCTTGTCCCAGACCCAGAGCCCCTGCATCCCAGCTACGTGGCCTGTTCCTAGGACTCCAGCTATAACTTCTTGAACGGGATTGCTGAGACCATACTTAAAGTCACAGCTGATCTTGGCCCTCTCCCCAGGAAGTGACAGCCTCGCAATGTTAAGATGGAGAGTTATCTGTGTATAGAAATATATATATATATATATATATATATATATATATATATCGGGTTTTCTACCACGACTGTGTCATTTGTGTATGTATGACGTGAGTGTGGGTGTGTGTGCCTCAGGTCATGTACGGAAGCTGATTCCTCTCACCTCAATGCAGAGCGCCTTGTTCCTGCCTGATTTCCTATTCCAGGCTGGCGGTCTATGCTGCTTCTCTCTCCCGTCTGCCTCCCATCTTGCCTTTGGGTTGCTGCAAAGACTGCAGACTGCACCACAACCCTCAGCGTTCTCTTGCTGGCCCATAGTTTAGTTTGAGACACGGCAGCTGAAGGTGACCTTGACACCCCCCCCCACATGCTCCTGACTCTACCTCCCCAGTGCTGGGACCGTGGACAAGCTGCACCACACCAGCTCCCGTGGTGCTGGGCGTGGCACTTGAGCTCTGCCTACTGCGCCACACCCCATCCTCTGCCATGGCCTCGGACCCTGGCTTCACCTGGTCCTGGCCCATGGAAACAGACGGCCAGCACTGAAGGTTTGGATCTGGCGACATGAAGACAGACTACACTGGTCACTGCACATTTCACCAGCTGCCAATACACGCTGCTCCGAACCCCAGTGCCTTATCCACCGTCCATCTCCTGCAGGACATGAACGGACATCCACACTTGCCCAGACAGAAAACCCAAGTACACATACCACCAAAGTCCACTCTGGTAAACCAAAAAAGTTTTACTGGGGTTATGTCCAGGAGTGTGGGTGAGGGGTTTCCCACCGGAGTGGAAAGGCCTCAGACAGAGAACCAAAGCTGTCACAGTGAGAATTCCTAGCCACAAGCTCCGTCCAGACCCCTAGTTGTTGAGACAGGGTCTCACTGCATAGTCCTGGTTGGCCTGGAACTTGTCACGTAGACCAGGCTGGCCTCAAACACATACACACAGAGCCACCTGCCTCTGTGCTAGGATTAAAGGCCTGAGCCGCCACGCCTGGCCCATTTTGGTTTTTGGAGACAGGGTCTGGTCTGAGGCAGCATGGCTTCCAACAGCTTATGCGGCCACAGAGAGCCTTGCACTTGTGAGCTCCCATCGCGACCAAAGCCAGCCTTACCATTTAACATTCCATCATGCACAGCTTCAGTGTGATGGCTTTAAAAATGGCTGTCCTAAGAAGGCTAAATGTATGCATACCCTACATGGAGTGGACCCTCACCCACCTGTACACCCTAAGCACACGTGCGAGGTTATGTATATATTTGACTAGACCCCAACAGTATGTCAGGCAACACACGGAGGTCACTAGGTCACCCGCGGCACGTGCCAGAGGCGGCGAGAATAGGAGCAAACTCAAGAGACGAGGCTGGAGGGTCAGGAGTTCAAGGGCAGCCTCAGCTAAGTATCTAGTCTGAGGCTAGCCTGACTTACAAGAGAGCCTGTCTGGGTAAAAAATGCAGCAGATAAAAAGAACTGAACTAGGAAACATGGCTGACCTCACTAACAACGGTGAGTGGGCAGAGGCGGCTCCGCTGCTCTTATTTATCTTAAAGGTTTCATTATTATTATTAGTGTGGAGGGCATATGTGTGCCTCTACCCAAACGTGCAGGTCGGAAGACAACTTGCAGGAGTCAGTTCTCTATCTTTCTACCACGTGGGTCCTGGGTCATCATGATTGTCGCCAAGGCGCCTGACCTCCTGAGCCATCTTGCCAGCCCCCGACAACGTCGACGACAATAATGCTAGCTTATAAACAGAATACCTATGCTTCTCAGGTCTTTGAATCTGTCCTTGTCCCTGACTTAAGTATCCCATCCAAGGGAAACCCAGGACCAGGGAGGTCGTCACACCCCAAAGTTAAGGACTGGCTTCCTGCTCCTAAACCTTTTTTGTCTGGGCTGAGCTTAGAAGCCTCGGCAAACCATGGGGTGATTGTCATTTCTCCACCGGGTAAGAAAGTCACTGACCACTCTGTCCTGGGGCCCGGCTGGCCCGGCTCCAGGCTGGCCCGAAGGCAGCCATGCTGGCCCGAGCGGAGGGCGTCTGGCTGCAGCCGGCACTGTGCAGGAAAATACCGCTGAAGTAATGCTAGATGCGGGGCATCGCCATCTGCCTCCTTTTGGGTTTCAAAGGCCACCACAAGCCCACAGCTGCCATTGGCTCCAAGACGGTGGCTAAAATAGGCAGCAGTATCCAGAAGCAATGCGGCCAAGTACGCGACTTCCTGGGCCCCTGGATCCTCCGCTAGATATTCTTCTAGGCCGTCCAGGAGTAGAAGGGACGGGGGAGGTGCTGGGGCCTCGTGGGCACAGGCTAGCAGCTGGAGAAGCTCTTGAATTGAGGATGGATACTGGAATCGAACCTTCTAGAAGATAGGAAAAGGCTAGATTTAATATAGGGGTCAAAACGCCCTGTTCTGGCCACCTCACTTCTATACTTTCCGGTCCAGGATGAGGCACCAGCTCCAATACCTCACCCTTTTCACCCTCCCTTCTCCAGCACTTCTCGCGACCCAAGATTATTTAAGGAAAATGTTTTTATTTTCTTTAATACAGGGTCTCATGTAACCCAGGATGATCGCAAACCCATTTTGTAGCCAAGGATGGCCTCACACTTCTGTCCTGAGAACTGAATCCCAGGCATATATTACCAAGTCTGGTTCAAGGGATAGAAAGAACCCAGGGCTTCGCGCAGGTTAGATAAGCCCGTCTTTTTTGTTGTCGTTTTTGGTGGTTTTGGTTTGTCACCCATGCTGGCCAACACCGCCCGACCACAGGACCGTCTTTTATTTAATCTTAAGTAAACCCGCACTGTCCCGGGCCACGTGCCTACTCCGCCTCTTCCACCCACCACTTCCACATGGGCTTTATGACGATTTAGTTATGAATCTACGATCCACGCTGCCATTTGCCTATCGAACTGTCACTCACGCGAAACCTAGCCCGCCATTGGGTGACGCATTGCCAGATCCAGCCCTCCGTTTACCTGGAGCCGCCAATGGTCTCGTGCTGCGGGTGTATTGAGCGGCAGGCTCTGAAGAGGCCTCCGTGTCAGGAAGAGGACGGGCCCGTGGCCTTCCCCTGCCGCCTCAAGAGCGGCTGCAAAGAGCAGCGACGTCTGCGCAGAGCGCGGAGCGCCGAGCAACAGCAATGGCGGCCCGGCAGCGCCGTCCCCTCCGGGCCCTGCCGCGCTGCCGGCATTCAGCACCCGCCTCAGCGCCTCCGCCATTTGCTGAGTGCTGCTGACCAATCAGAAGCGAGATATTCTCGTGGGCCCGCCCACACAGAGCCCTCATTGGCTATGGTTCACAGTGTAGGTTCGTCGCTGTTGGCGAGTGGTCAAAACCCGGAGAGTGGAGGAAATGGGTGCGGGAGGGAATCTGCTGCGTGAAGCCTCGTGGTCGATTAAAAGGAAGGCCGAGGGTCCAGACGCGCTGCCCAGAGACGCCCAGGCGCTAGGTCGGAGCTGGAGAGAATGGCTCAGTCGTTACGAGCACTGGCTGCTCCTCCACAAGACCCGGGTTCAGTTCCCACCACCTAGCCATCCATAACCACAGTGCGAGGGAATCCGGCGTCCTCTCTGGCCTCCGCGGGCGCGTGGCACACATATATTCATGGCCCCGCGCGCGCACACATGTAAAAAAAAATCTAAAAATTAAAAAAAAAAAAAGGAAGCCGGTCGATGGTGTCGCGCACCTTTAATTCCAGCACTTGAGTGGAGGTCCCCTGAGCTATATATATATTGAGGTTTGCAACCAGGCTGAGCTACATGAGCACCTATCTTTAAAAGATAATACTATAATAACCAGACTCTCAGCTTGCCCACCTGCAAAATGAGTATTATGATTCCATGTGATGATCACTGCAGTGTGTTGGTGTGAATATTTGCTAATGTCACCCAAGGAACGTTCACAGATGGAAAGAGATACCTGTTTGCTTTTCTCCGCATAGTTGAACAGGGGGTGGTTTTTATGAACTACAGACTCATAGATCTGGCTTTTTTTTTTTTAAAGTAGGGTCCCAGACATTTTAGCCTGTGCCACCATGATAAGTTAATGCAAAGCTGGAGATGAAATTGAGGGTTTTGTGCACGCTGGGCAAGCCCTCTGCAGTCTGCCACACCCCTAGCCCTCGATGGGGTCATTACATTTATTTAGTTGGTGTGAGTGTGCATATACTCCCATGACACAGGGTGCGTGTGCTCTGAGGGCAACTTCTGAGATAAAATGCAGTTCTTTCTCGCCCACCAGGTGTGTCCCTCGGATGACAGATCTTCAAGGTTTTCTGTTTTATTTATTTATTTTAATCATTTTTGTGTGTGTGTGCGCGCGTGCGTGCAGAGCTCAGTCCTTGCCTCTGTCGCGTTTTCAGTCGTGTGTGTGTTCACTGCTCTGTATGCCAGACAGGATGGCCATCGCGGCCCCACCACGGTGTTTACGCGGGCTCTGAGCTCTGAGGCTCACGCCTGTACATCCAGCACTGTGCATCCTGAGTCCTCTCCCCGGCTCCTGAAGAGGCCTGTCATCTAACTTTCTCTTTGGCCTGGGACCTTCTTAATGCCTGTAATGCTTGTGTGGAGGGGAGAGGACACTGGGTGTGGAGGGGGAGGGAGGGCGGTTGGAGAGAATGAGGGAAAGAGGGCTTCGGCTGCTCCATTCACCAGCAGGCGGCGGCGGCTGCGACCACACCGGAGAAGGACAATCCTGTAAGGTCACTGGATGAAGGAGGAAGAACTGAAGGAACCAAGGCGAGCGATCCTGATTGCTCAGCCCGCCCGTCTCGTCACCCAAACTTGGCTCTAGAGCTGTCACTCAAGCCTGTGTTTCCCTGGAAACCTTGTCTCCTAGTAACTTCAAAGTGGTACGGTTGCCTGGAGACCCAGGAACAGGGCGGAACTGTGATTTCCTGAGCTTACTCTCTCCCTTTGGGGACAGAAAACAGCTTCGCAACATCCCCCAGTACACCCACACACACAGCTGGGCACCCCCCACCCGGACACGCATACGCACACACACCCTGCACACACACATGCACAATACATGCACACATACATGCATACACATATGCACACACACATGCACACACAGCTGAGCACCCCATACCACACATGTACACATATATACACACACACCCTGCACACACACACCCTGCACACACACACCCTGCACACATATATGCACACACACCCTGAACACACACATACCACGCACACACACACCCTCTGTGAGCACACACATACACACATACACGCTTACATGTACACACACACCCTGCACACACACACGCACATACACATACTGTGTACACACACCCTGCACACACGCACATACACATACTGTGCACACACACCCTGCACACACACATACATTCCACGGCATTTTTGTATATTCCTTTTTCAGACTTCCATGGCCCCGCACACATAAACAGCTCAACCCTGACACAAAGCATTCCATACAGTATCCCCACTTCACACGCCACACCACGCCCCTCAGGCGCGTGTGTGCACACACACACACACACACACACACACACACGTTGAGATGACTGTGTGGTTGGGATTCCTCACCCATCCTCAGCAGTTACACTGTTCTAGGGAATCTGACGCTTCAGCCCCCAGCCCCACCCCAGACACAACCTGCCACCGCACAGCCTTAGTGCGCAAGCCCAGGTCACAGGAGTGCGCTCGCTCGCCTTTTCACAATTCCTCCTTACCCGGGAGACTTGGCTCTACTGGCTGTCTCTCGCTCTGGGTCTGTCTGTCTGTCTGTTTGGCCTCTTGCTGGTTTGGTGTCTTCCTCTCTTCCCTTCGGTACACAGGGCCCATGTGTGCTAAGTGAACATTCGAACACTGAGCTAAACAGAGCCTTGTTTGTCCCCACATAATGTTTTTGTTTATTTTTGTTTCATGGCTATAAAAGTTTGCCCATATGCAGTATGTGGTATTGTGTGCACCACGTGAGCCTGGTGCCCTTAGAAATCAAAACTGGGCCACCCTGTGATGCTGAGCCCTGCATCCGGGCCCTCTGCAGGAGCAGTGTACACGGCTCGCCTCCAGCCTCCCTCCCTGCCTATTTTCCTCTTTATTCAATTAACTTTTCTTTCTTGCTTGCTTTTTTGTTTGTTTGGTTGGTTTGGTTTTTTTGAGACAGGGTTTCTCTGTGTAGCCCTGGCTGTCCTGGAACTCACTCTGTAGACCAGGCTGGCCTCGAACTCAAACATGCGCCTGCCTCTGCCTCCTGAGTGCTCGGATTAAAGGTGTGGGCCACCACCGCCTGGTTGTGGTGTTTTGTTTGTTTGTTTTTAAATGTGTATGAGTACACTGTAGACACTGTAGATTCACCAGAAGAGGGCATCAGATCCCATCACAGATGGTTGTGAGCCACCATGTGAGTGCTGGGATTGAACCTAGGACCCCTGGAAGAGCAGTCAGTGTTCTTAACCATCTCTCCAGCCCGTCATTTTCTTTTCACATTGAGACTTTCATCTCCTTCAGTTGCGTAGTCTGGTCTGAGCTTGTTGTGTACTCCAGGCAAGTCTTGACTCGTGACCATTCTGTCGCAGTCTCACAAATGGCTGTGAGTGCAGGCTGCAGCACCAGGGCTGGCAGCTGCTGCTCTCCACATACACGCGCACATACACACATATACTTGTATGGGTATTTTTCCTCTCTGTATGGTTGTGTAACATGAATGTGCAGTGCCCATGGAGACCAGAGGAGGGCATTAGATCTCCTGGAATTGGAGTTATAGATCGTTGTGAGCCACCATGTGAGTACTAGAAATCAAAGCCAGGTCCTCTAGAAGAGCAACAAGTGCTACTAACTTCTGAGGGAACATCTTTCCAGGCCTCATCATCACCACCATCATCATCATCATCATCACCATCATCACCACCATCATCACCACCACCATCACCATCATCACCATCACCACCATCATCACCACCACCACCATCATCATCATCACCACCATCATCATCACCACCATCATCACCACCACCATCACCATCATCACCATCACCACCATCATCACCACCACCACCATCATCATCATCATCATCATCACCACCATCATCACCACCATCATCACCACCACCATCACCACCATCATCACCACCACCATCATCATCATCACCACCATCATCACCACCACCACCATCATCATTTCCTCCTTCTCTTCCTTTTTCTTTTGTTCTTTTCTTTTTGTTAGTTATTTATTTGTATTTTATGCATATGGCTATTTTTCCTGCATGTAGCCTGTGCATAAATTGTGCCTGATGCCTGCAGAGGCCAGAAGCGTCAGAGTCCCTGGGCCCAGAGTTATGGACAGTTGTGTGTGCTTACATCGGACCTGGATCCTCTGTAAACACACAAGTGATGTTAGTCCCTGAGCCATCTCTCCAGCATTACATTTTAAACCTTGATCCATTTCTGTGTCCTTGTGTGGCTGCGGCACGGTAAGGCTGCACAGGCAGCCGGGGATGACCTGTGGGAGTTCTCCCCTTCCACTGTGGGAGCCCTGAGATTTGAACTCAGGCTGTCAGGCCTGGTGGCAGGCCTTTTGTCTACTAAGCTCTCTCGTCGGCACCCCCCCCCTTTTTTTTTAAAGATTTATTGTTATACATAAGTACAAAGTAGCTGTCTTCTGACACACCAGAAGAGGGTGTCGGGTGTCTTTACAGATGGCTGTGAGCCACCATGTGGCTGCTGGGATTTGAACTCAGGACCTTCGGAAGAATAGTCAGTGTCCTTAACCGCTGAGCCATCTCTCCAGTCCCCCTCCCCCCTTTTTAACTTCATTTGAGTCTCTGAACATCACCTGCTTGTAGAGACTTTGCTTGAGCAAAACTAATGTGTCCCTTCATTTATTTTATTTTATTTTATTTTATTTTATTTTATTTTATTTTATTTTTGGATTTGGTTTTTTTTGAGACAGGGTTTCTCTGTGTAGCTCCGGCTGTCCTGGAACTCACTCTGTAGACCAGGCTGGCCTCGAACTCAGAAATCTGCCTGCCTCTGACTCAGGAGTGCTGGGATTAAAGGCGTGCACCACCACCGCCGGCTCATTTATTTTTTAAAGATTCATTTCCTTTAAAAGTTTAAGTGTGTGTGTGTGTCTGTGTGTCTGTGTGTGTATGTCTGTGTGTGTGTCTGTGTGTATGTGTGTGTCTATGTGTGTGTTTGTGTGTGTGTGTTTGTGTCTCTGTGTATGCATTTGTGTCTGTGTGTATGTGTCTTTGTGTCTGTGTCTATGTGTGTGTTTGTGTGTGTGTGTTTGTGTCTCTGTGTATGCATTTGTGTCTGTGTGTATGTGTCTATGTGTGTCTGTGTGTATGTGTCTCTGTGTCTGTATGTGTCTATATGTGTGTGTATATGTGTCCTTGCATGTGTTTGTGTGTCTTTCTGTGTGTCTCTGTGTGTGTGTGTGTCTCTGTGTGTGTCTGTGTGTATGTGTCTATGTGTGTCTGTGTGTATGTGTCTCTGTGTCTGTATGTGTCTATATGTGTGTATATATGTGTCCCTGCATGTGTTTGTGTGTGTGTCTATCTGTGTGTCTCTGTGTGTGTGTGTGTCTGTGTGTCTCTGTGTGTGTGTCTGTGTGTGTCTCTCTGTGTGTGTCTCTGTGTGTGTCTGTGTGCGCGTGCACATGATTGGGGAGCTATCCCACGGCAAGCATGTTCAGGTCAGAGAACAGCTCTGATTCTCTCCTTCCACCTTTGCATGGGCTCTGGAGACCAAGCTCAGGCCAGCAGTCTTTGCAGCACTCCTCCAGAGCTGCTGAGCTCTCTGGCCTGCCCAGGCTTGTGTTTCTATCTCAGGCATCTCCGGGCTAGCCTCCGACTCACTAGCTTGCTGAGAACCACCTTCAGTTTCGAATCCTGCCGCTCTCATCTCCCAGGTGCTTGGGTTACAAGCATACCTCATCACGCCTGGCTCAAACATCATTACATATCCGGGATGAAATAGACAGATGATCTGCCACGGAGCTAACTGCCAGCCCTGGAGAGATTCAGGAGTCGGTTTGCACCGCCTACCCGAGGTTATCCATTAGTGGCGCGCATCTGAACCGGAGTGTGCCACGACCCTCCTCAGCACTCCTGTTCTCCAAGCCTTTAAGACCTTCCGTTGCCCGCCCGCAGAATCAGCACCAAGGACAGCGTCACCGAGAGCTGTCCAGACCTGAAGGCCTCACACATGAGGTGCGTGAGCTTCAAACGCAGCCCTCCTTGGTCGAGATAGAGGCTCTATGATCAACTAAAGATTCTCAAGGCTGCCCTCCCCGTGGCCAGTGACCAGTCCCTCCGCCTCCCGGACCACCACCTCCTCCTCTGTTTGCTCTGTCATTCACAGAGTCCCAGCCACATAAAGGTCCTAGTTCCTTCCTGGAGACATCAGGCACGGGTCTCAAGCCTCAGGACCTTTGCACGTGCTGACTTGTGTGCCTGGGATTCTTACTGCCACACACACATACACACGGTTCGCAGATATTCTTGCGACTCCTTTTCTTCCCTCTCTTCTCACCAATGCTGTTTTCTTCTCAGTGGGCTTCCAGGAAAAGTCTTTAAGATGCTGTTTCCATTTAGAATTCTCACGCACACACTGTCTCCTTTCCTGCTGATATAGCCCAGGCTGGCCTCTAAGTCACTGCTTAGCTGAGGACCACCGTGGACTGTCTCCCTGCTCCTCCGCCTCCAAGTACTGGGCTCGCCGGCATGCCCCAGCACCCACTCTGAAAATGTTTCATTACTTTTATTTACTTTAGTGCATGTGAAGTGACCACGTTGAGGTACGGAGACTACTTGCACGAGTTGGCTCTCGGTACCAAGCTCAGGTTTAGCACCTTTACACAGGAGCCATCTCTCCAGCCTCCCTTTTTTTTTTTTTTTAACTTAAAAGAAACATTTAAACATGTCTTCTCTTTTGTGTGTGCATGGCATGTGAGTGCAGGTGCCCCAGAGGGCAGTGGAGAGCATCAGGTCCCTTGGATTTGCATCCATCTGAGACATCCTACATGAGTGCTGGGGAGAACCTCGCTCAGCCACGTCTCCAGGCCCTCTTTAAAAAGCTGTCCTCTGCTGCTGGGCGGTGGTGGCGCACGCCTTTAATGCCAGCACTCTGGGAGGCAGAGGCAGGCGGATTTCTGAGTTCGAGGCCAGCCTGGTCTACAGAGTGAGGACAGAGAAACCCTGTCTCGAAAAAAACAAACAAACAAACAAAAAAACAAAAAAAAGCTGTCCCCATCACCACCACCATCATCATCGCCACCACCACCATCATTGGAAGGGGAGACAGGGAGGATTGTCACAGTACACACATGAAGCTCCCTGTAGTCTGTCCCTTCCTCTCACCCTGGGGTCTAATGGCTGGAACTCAGGTTTTCTTGGTTTTTGGTTTTTTTTTTTTTTTTGAGACAGGGTTTCTCTGTATAGCCCTGGCTGTCCTGGAACTCACTCTGTAGACCAGGCTGTCCTCGAACTCAGAAATCCGCCTGCCTCTGCCTCCCAGAGTGCAGGGATTACAGGCGTGCGTGCGCCACCACCGCCCGGCATGGAACTCAGGTTTTCAGACTCTGAGAAAAGTGTGTTCACCTGCTGAGCCACGTCACTGGCTCCTGCTCGACAACTCTTACATCATGCCACACCCTGGCTTAAGTTTTCTACGGGTCGAATATCAATACCTAACATTCCAGAGATCTTAAGCCCAGGTACTGGGTGTTCATGGGCCACCCCAGCGCTCAGGAAGCCCAGGGAGGACGAGACCCTTCTCCGAGTCACAAATAGAAATCTCAAGCCCTTACCTAAACAATTGAAGCTAGAGTTTCCAGCTCCACAGAGTTTGATTCGAGGCTTTCGTGGGCGGTGGGTAGCAGGGTCAGGTGACCCACACGGACTTCTCACTTGGTGCTCTAAGCCCGATCCTACCTCCAGATCCCTCCGCTGAACCCTGACTCCGGATCCTCTCAGTGCTCTGTCTGCAGCCGCGTGTCACTATGCCCAGGTTTATGGATGCCGAGGACCCCACTGCCTCTCCACATGTGTCCTTAGACACAGGCGGCAGCCCGCACCCTCACTCACATCCACTGCTGTCTAGAGTCAGCGCTGTGGTCCCATCTGTCTCCTAGCGCTCGGGGGAGGCGGGCAGAAGGCCGAACTTCTGTTACAAACAGGTCTTTATTAAATGAGGAGGGGCGCAGGAAGGGGGACAGTGTCTCGTCTGCCCACTGCCTTTGGCTAGTCAGGGTAGGGGAACCCCCTTCTGCTCCACCCGTGCCCCCCAAGATGGCCCAACGACACGAGGCTGAGGCATGGGGGCAGTGTGAAAGAGAAGGGCAGGTCCCGAGAAAATAAAGTCTTTTTCCACAGCCCTAATAAATAATAGAAGGGTTTTTTTTGGGGGGGGGGTGCCCTAGGCACAGCCAAGGGAGACAGCATCTGGCACTCCATAACCTGTGAACTGGGGCGAGCCCTACTTTAAGTAGAGAGTTGGAACGTGTGAGATGGTGCACCTGGGGCAAGGGCGAGAAGGGAAGGGGTGCCGCAGGACCTTGCTGTGGGGGAGCCTGCCCCCCACCCTCCAGCTGGACTCCGTGTTCCCGGGGAGAGACTGGATAGCCCTCCTTGGCTTTGACTTGGCTTTGACACGGGCGGTCCCCCATTGACTGGAATCATTCCCACCCTCTCTCAGCAATTCTGAATGCCAAGGGATCGTCTTGGCTGTTTAGACACTCAACTCTGGCCAGAGTAGCACCCTCTTGCTTGAGGAAGCTAAGAAGTGAGAGGTTCCCATACACTTCTGTAAACTTTTGGGTTGAATTCTGAGAACTGGAGCTCTCACTGGCTAGGCAATGCCAGCTGGGTCAAGCATCAGCCGTTACAAGGGCAATCCTAGCGATATGGACCCACCTGGTTGTTTTTGCCTACCCAGATGTCCCAGAAGGCCAGAGAGCAGCCAAGAGATTCCCTGCCTTGAAGCGCCCCTTCCAGCCATCTTCTGATGCTGGGCCTGGCTGGTTTGGAGGGCAGGGGCCTTTAGCACTCACGTGCCACACACACGCGTGGCAGGGGGGGGAACAGGGGACACTGGGTAGATTTTAGGTGGTGGATCTCACAGCAGGTGGTCGCGGCTGGCAAACAGATAAGGGCTGAAGTTGTCGCGGTGGAAAGGGGAGGGATGGAGTCCACTGAGGGTGTACAGGTCCCTTAGCAGGGGCGTGGGCAGCAGCAGCTTCCGGCCACGCCCACCTCCCCCGCCTGGGCCCCCGGGTCCAGGGGAGGAAGGCGAGGGACCCTGGCTGGGAGTCGGTGCAGGAAGGGGCAGCGGCAGAGGCAGGGGCGTTGGCTCAGACCTCAGTCGAGGGCGGGGCACACGGGGCGAGGAGCACATCGCTGGCGCCCTGGAGGACACACAGCTGGGAATCAGGTGGCCACGGCGGGCACAGTTCTGCGGCTCTAGAGATGACAATCGAGATGGAGAGGTTAGCAAACCTGGGAGGGGGTGGCACAGAAGCCCAGGCCAGATGAAACCTCTGCTCACCTGGAAGAGCCCCTGTTTACCCCCACCTTAGCCCCTAACACACACACACCCACACCCACACCCACACCCACACACACACACACACACACACTTACTGGATGGGGTGAGCCGTGCCGGTGTCGAATGCGGCCTGCAGGTCTCGGGTTCCTGGGACAAAAGAATAAGAGGGGAGGGGCTAGAGGATCCCAGGAGCCCACAACTCACAGTCAAAAATGGCTGGTCAGCCAGCCGCCCCCATGGCAAACGCGGCAGAGATGGCCAGATTAATGATGTCGGTTTGAGAGAGAGGGGAATGTGGCCTTCTGCGCAGTACGGTTGCTTTCTTCCTAGGACTCATCCCCAGGGCTGGGCGGTTCCTCTACCCCCACCGCCCGTGGCAATGACACCTCTTTGTTGACTTCCTACCTCCACGGGCCTCCTCCACCCACCACCCTCTCCAGAACGGAGCAACCCCCGGGCCCCCTTACCTGGGCCACACTTAACTTTTCGAGGGGGCTGTCCATGGTGGGGGCCTGGCTCAGGTCCTCCCAGGGGGAGAGCCTTCGGCCAGAGTGGGGTCGGCTCTGGAAATTGTGCACAACACAGGTGACCTAGGGCAGACGGACAGGAGCAGGTTGAGGCCTGAGACCATCAACACAGAATTATGAAAACACCCTCTCCAGTTTTCAGATAGAAACTGAGGCTCACCGGGCGGTGGTGGCGCACGCCTATTATCTTAGCACTTGGGAGGCAGAGGGAAGTGGTTTTCTGAGTTCAAGGCCAGCCTGGTCTTCAGAGTAAGTTCCAGGACAGCCACGGCTACACAGAGAAACCCTGTCTCGAAAAAAACAAAACAACAACAAAAAAAGAAACTGAGGCTCAAATATCTAGACACATACAACCTTTCTTGACTTTTTACTTATTGATTTTTTATTTAAGATATTTCAGATTTAAGATATTTACTTACTTTTTACTTACTGATTTTTTTTTTATATCTATCTATTTATTTTCGAGACAGGGTCTCTCGGTGGCTAACCTGGAACTCCCTGTGTACGCCTGGTCTGCCTTGATTGCGAAAGATCCATTTGCACCTTGCATGGAGTGCTGGGATTAGAGGCACTCAACACTACGCCCGACTGCACTTATGTTTGACATTTGGAATATTGCAATTATTTGGCATGGATATTATTGGATATGTAAAACATTTTTGAGACTTATTTTTAATTTTCTGTCTATAAGTGTTTTGCATATATGTCAGGGCACTAGAGTGCCCGGTGGCCAAGGCCAGAAGAGGGCATTAGATGCCCCTGGAACCAGAGCTACAGATGGTCGTGAGCCACCATGAGGTACTGAGAACTGAACCTGGGTGTTCTACCAGAGGACTGGCGCTGAGCCATCTCTCCAGCCCTGAATATCAATTTTTTTTACTATCTCAAAAATATTATATTTTATTATCACTACTCACTGTGTGGGAGGGTTACCCACAACACGCTGCATTTGTGGGGGTCAAATGAAAGCCTTCTGCACTTAGCTCCTTTTACCAGTTGAGACCCAGGATGGAATCTAGGCTTAGGTGGCAAATTGCCTTTACCAGCCGAGCTCTCTCACCAACCCTTCCCCAAATGTTGCTCTGCGAGCTGCTACACTGTGGCTCCCTGCAGAGAGTGCGTGCCTGGCACCACGAAGGCCTGGCTCCCATCTCCAGCACCACAGACTCTCAGCACTGGAGAAATAAGGCAGGAGGATCAGAAGAACAGAGTTATGCTTGGCTGTCTAGCTAGTTCAAGGACCGCCTGAGCTTCACGAGAGCCCGTCTCAAAAAACCCAGTCTCGCCGGGAGCGGCAGTGCACAGACTTCCTCCCATGCTTAGAAGGCAGAAGGAGAGTTCTGAGTTCAAGACTAGCTGCTCTGCACATTCACAACCAAGCCAGTCAGGCCTGCGGAGTGAGACCCTATGGACCAAGACGGCCTCAAACTCGAGCAATCTGCCTGTCTTTGCCACCCAAGTGCTGGGATTAAAGGAATCTGCCACCCTCACTGGCCAAAAGATACTTTTAAAATGTATTTAGTGGTCTCAAAAGGTGGCTCAATGGTTAAGAGCACTGACTGCTCTTGCAAAGGCTCCGGATCCTGTTTCCTGCACCCTCACGGCGCCTCCCAACCAACTGTAACTCCAGTTCTAGTACACTCTTCAGGTACGACACACAACACACACACACACACTCACAAGTTCATGTTCACATTCACACATGATGCTCGGACACACACATGCATGCACACATATACACAAACTCACATTGAATGCAGGCAAAATGCAGAATTAAAACTAAATCAAAATTTAATAGACACACACATATATTTTTAATGTATCGGTGGTGTGGATGTTTGTGTATGTGTGAGTGCATGTGTGTGTGTCATGCAGGTGTGTCCCTGTGTTTGTGCAGATCACAGGGTGTGATGTGAAGGTGGAGTCAACCTCATATCATTCCTCAGGAGCGGTCGGCCATGCTCTTTGAGACAGCGCCTCCCGCTGGCCTGGAGCTCCTAGATTAATGTAGACTGGCCAGGCAGTGAGCCGCGGGGACCGCCCTGCCTCTGCCTTCCTGGTGCTGAGGCGGCAGGCACACCGCCTCTGCCTTTTGTATGGGTGCTAGAGATCCGAACTCAGATCCTTGTTTGAAAGGCAAGCACTTTACCAACTGAGACATCTTCCCCTGTGTGAAATAGTATTTTCCTCAGTTGCTTACTGCTGTGGCGTCCCTTTAAATTTTGCTCTTCGT
Source organism: Apodemus sylvaticus (assembly GCF_947179515.1). NCBI lineage: Eukaryota > Metazoa > Chordata > Mammalia > Rodentia > Muridae > Apodemus > Apodemus sylvaticus. The sequence goes on from NC_067478.1 coordinate 111,208,679, forward strand.
GGTATGAACCCATTTCACAGATGAGAGCAAGCAAGCAACCAGGGCCAAAGTAAAGGACAACTGGCCTCCCCAAGTCATGCAATACTTTCAGCATCGTTGAGCGACTCTGTCTCTGCGTCAGGGGCCTGAATGAGAGGTCTTCCAAACAGAGATTGGCAGGAAGGGGACTTACCAAAAAGGTGGCAATGGCTGCTCCAGTCAGAAAGCCAGCGAGCACATCCGACCAGTGGTTGCGATACTCTGCCACGCGGACTACGCCCACCAGGAAGGCGGGGCACAGGAGGGCCAGGCAGAGGGAAGGCTTCACCAGGCGGGAGCCCTTCACGCGGAACACTAGGGTCACGTACATCTGGGAGACCCAAACCGATCAGAGGATTAATCTACACCTTTCGGGCCAAAGGCTCGAAGGAGTCAGGGGGCCTCCAGGAATGGGGCAGTGGTCCGCAGGGGTGGAGATGAGAAGCGGAGAGAGAAGGGGTGCCTGGAACTGGGAGGCAGTGGTTCTGCATGCAGGTAGTGTGGTCAGAGCGGCAAAAAGGACGGGTGAGGGTCTATGGACCATGCTGCCCCAAGACAAGGGAAGATGCTCGCTGCATTAAAGCATGAACACGGAACTCGGGAGTCCAATCAGCGCCAAAGAGGCAGGTCTGTCCGGGAGCTCAGAAGTGGCCTCAGAACCTCATGGAGCCATAGTTGTCTGGGGCGGGGCGACTGGTGGCATCAGTCATTCCAGAGGCCAGAAAAGTGAAGAAATCAAAGCAACAAAGCGCGGGAATAGAGAAAGGCTAGGAACCGAATTAATTCATAAGGCTTAAAGATCAGGGGCGTGGCAAAGGGGAGGGGCGAGGACTCCAGGAGGCGGAGTCAAAGGCTTAGTCTCCCAGCCATGGTCCAGGGCCTGCAAAGTCTCTGCAACTCCAAAGGGCGGAGTCCGAGAAGGCAAAGTCCAAGACAAGAGGAGAGCAGTGAGGGGGCTAGGGCTGGGGTGCACCACGAGGGTGTGGCCTCAACTTTAAGGCTCCATCTCAGCGGGCATGACCTCCTTCCCAGACCTCCCCCAGCTCCAGCTGCCCCCACTTCCAGACCCCTGGCAGCTCCATCAGGGCCTCACCGCAGTATAGGTGACCGCGTAGGCGCACAGGGCGGCATCCTTGCAGGGAAAGGCGCGGCGTGCGGCGGCCACCAAGCTGGGACTGCCTGCACAGGCGCTCTGGTCCGTGACGAAGCGGTCAGGTCCTGGCCGGTCAGGAGACGGCGGTGGGCAGCCCAGGGCCGTGTAGTTGGGGCGACACACCGACAGGAAGTGAGGTGTGGGGTTACCGGTCACCACTTGTCCAGCATTTGCGAAGATGGTCGTAGTGAAGAGGCCAAAAGAGTACACCCCTGGCGAAGGGGAAGAAAGGTCATGTCCCTTCCACTGCACTCCTCCCGAGTGCCCCACACAGTGCCATGAAGCCCCTTGTCGGTCTCTTTCAATTTTTTTTTTAAACACAGGGTGGTAGTGGCACTCCAGGCAGAGGCAGGCAGTTCTCTGAGCGACCTATCTGGTCTGCAGAGAGTTCCAGGACAGCCAGGGAAACAGAGAAATCCTCTCTTGAAAAGAGATTTTTTTTTTTTTGCGTTTATTTGGGGTATGTCTACTTGTGTGGGCATCGTTATACTTTGTGTGGAAGTCGGAGAACAGACAACCCCAGGTATTTAGTTCTTCTACCACAAAGGTCATCAACTCAGCGCTGTCAGGCCTGGTACCAAGCTCCTTTAGATTAGTTGCTGGTCTCAACTGTCTTGCTGGGATGGCCACTGAAGCCAATCTGGGGCCCTATGATGACTGGGCTGAAGTCCCCTTACCTTTGGTGCCACCACAGCCCCCACCCCACCCCCAGTAAATATAGTCTGTCTCTAAGAAAAGTTCTGTGTCATGGGCAGGCTCTCCTGACTGCATCACAGCCTCTGTGGGACCCTTAGTACCAGTGCATCATGAGTTCATGACCTCCTAGAAAGACCTTATCGGAGTTTCTGAGATTCCCCTCTCCTCCCCCTTCTCTTCCTCTTACAGTTTTTAAGGATTATGATTATTTGTTTGTGTTTGCTTATGTGTGTGGAGGCCAGAGGACAACTTGTGCCAGACCTGTGTGTCTGTGTGTCTGTGTGTCTGTGTGTCTGTGTGTCTGTGTGCCTGTGTGCCTGTGTGTCTGTGTGCCTGTGTGCCTGTGTGCCTGTGTGTCTGTATGGTTTTTGTTTTTGTTTTGAGACAGGGTTTCTCTGTGTAGCCCTAGCTGTCCTGGAACTCACTCTGTAGACCAGGCTGGCCTCGAACTCAGAAATCCTCCTGCCTCTGCCTCCCAAGTGCTGGGGTTAAAGAAGTGTGCCACCACTGCTGGCCATGTCTGTCCTTCTAGCAGGTAGGTCCTAGGGATTGAACTTCACCCGTGGAACCCTCTGACCACCATGCCCCCATCCCCCTCCCCTCCAGGCAGAATCTAGCTGTGTAGCCCCACCTTGACTGAAAATTATATATATATATATATATATATATATATATATATATATATATATATACACACATACATATATGTAACTCCTAGCCAGCCACACACACACACACACACACACACACACACACCACACACACATATATGGCTGGCTAGGAATTTTCAACCAAGCTTGAACTTTTAAACAATGATGTACTTGGGGCTGGAGAGATGGCTCAGTGGTTAAGAACACTGGCTACTCTTTCAGAGGTCCTGAGTTCAATTCCCAGCAACCACAGGGTGGCTCACAACCATCTGTAATGGGATCTGATACCCTTTTCTGGTGTCTAAAGACAGCTGCAGTGTACTTGTATACATAAAATAAATAATTCTTTAAAAAAAATATTTACTTGTTATTTGTATGTGTATGTTTGTGTGCCTCTGTGAGTTTATGTTCACCACATGGGTACAGGTGGTCCTGGAGGCCAGAGCGAGTCAAATTCCCTGGAACTGAGTCACAACCAGCTGTGGGCTGCCTGATGTGGCTGAACTCTGGTCCTCTGCAAAAGCAACAAGCTATCTTTCAGCTCCTGAGCAGAACTTTTGAATGTTGAGTTTATAGGAATGTGCCAACCCACGTGGCTTTTCTTACTTTCTTTCTTTCTTTCTTTCTTTCTTTCTTTCTTTTAAGATACTGACTCACTTGTAGCCCAGGCTAGCTTCCGGGCCAGAGCTCTTGCGTGTGTGAGTGCATATGCATGTTGTGGAGGTAAGAGGACAATTTCAATTGTCATCCCTCTGACACCTTCACGTTTGGTTTCACACAGAGCTTCTCACAGGCCTGAAATGTTGCCAAGTAGGCCAGGCTGTGTGGCCCAAAGCCTCCGTGAGCCACCTGTCCCCACCGCCCATCTCTGGGACAACAGATGTGTGCCGTCTCTGGTTTTTAGAAAACATTTTCTTTTATTCATATGTGTCTATGTGCATATATGTGTGCATGTATGTGTGGGTACATGCGTGTTATCCATATGTATGTGTATACATGCATCTAAATGTATGTGTGTGCATGTGCATGCCTGTGTCTATGTATGTGCACACATGCAAGCATGTGTGTGGGCGTGCGCCATATCTACAATGCAGTCAGAGGATAGCTCAAGAACTGATTCTCTGGGAGGCAGAGGCAGGCGGATTTCTGAGTTCGAGGACAGCCAGGGCTACACAGAGAAACCCTGTCTCGAAAAACAAACAAACAAACAAAAACAAAACAAAAAAACGATTCTCTCCTTAGACCACGTGGGTCTGGATAAGCGAACTCAGGCCAAGCTTGGTGGCAAGCACCTGTATACACTGAGCCAGCCATCTTGAGTGGCCGAGACTGAGACTGGCCTGAGACTCTTTTCAAGGTGGAACTGGCCCACACGCCTCGGTCCCTGAGCCTACCTCCCCACGACCGTTGGTCTGACCCCAGGCTGCGTGTCTTACCCAGGAAACGGACCAGCCTCCGCAGCGGGGGACTGAAGCGGCAGCAGGCCCCAGACACAATGGTGCTCTCCCCACTGACAGGACTGGCAGAGGGTGGTGCAGGGAAGAAGGCACGGGCCAGCTCCCCCAGCAGGATCTGTGGACAAGACCAAGATGGGGTTTTTCCTGACCTTCAAGGCCAGGGCTCCACCGGCCCCACCCGGCCTTGCTGCCTCCTGAGAGGTTTTACTCCGTCACCCAGCCTGGTGACCCACACCACGCCGTGTCTCACCGTGAGGGTGGGCCCAGCAGTGACCAAGGCGTAAATGAGGGCAGGAGGTGCTCGGCTGGCGGCCTCGGGCCCGGGGTACGGCTTGGCGTAAGCACTGTCATAGCAGAAGAAGCCCTGGGTGTGCACAGGGAAGGTGTCTGTGAACTCCAGACGGTATGCGAGAAGGACCACGATGCCTAGTAACACAGACTGCAGCCAGTCAGGGGCCGGAGAGAAGCACAAAGAGATAGGAGGAGGTCAGAGGCCGTGAGGTCAGAGACAAGGAAATGCAGAGAGATGGAAGGAGAGAGAGATTGGAAGATGAACACTGAAACCAAAGCAGAGGAGGGAAAGAAGGAGTTACTACATTTTAGGCTTTTCACTGTAGCAACGGTGCCCTGTTATCTTGTGTCTGGTGGATTTTTGTTTTGTTTCTGAGACAATTCTTCATGTAGTCCAGGAGAGCTTAGAATTCACTATGGGCTTGGGGCTGGCTCCTGATCCTCCAGCCTCCATGCCCTCGTGCTCGGGTGGTAGCTATAGGGTCAGCACACCTTTGTTTCTTCAGTGCCAGAGAGAACCCAGGGCTTCGTGGGCCAGACAGGCCTCTGGCCACTGACCCACATTCTCAACCCCATTTTTTTTATTTTGCTATTTATTTGCTTATTATTTTTACATGATCTCATTATATATCTCAGGCTGGCATGGAAATCATAAGCTTTTTTTGTTTTATGTGAAACAAGGTTTCCCTGGGTGGCCTGGAACTCACTCTGTAGACCAGGCTGGCCTCTGAGTTCACCAGAATACACATGCCTTTGCCTCCCGTGTGCTGTGACTAAAGGTGTGTATGACAACCCCTGGCAGTTGGTTTTAAGACAGGATCTCACCCACAGCCCTAGCTGGCCTGACCATGTATATGGACTAGCCTTGAATTTGCAGACATTCTCCGGCCTCTGCCTCTCCTCTCCTTTCCTGAATGTCAGGATTACAAGTACGCATTACAATGGCTGTACCTTGCATTTTTTCCTCTCTCTTTCTGTCTTTATCTTTTTTGAGACAGTCTCATGTAGCCCAGGCTGGCCCCGAATTCCCTGAAATCCTTCTCCTTCAGCCTCCCAAATGCTGAGGTTACACATATGTACCACCATGCCCTGTTAATTATGCACATTTTAGAGATGAGGAAACAGAGGCTCAGGCACACAAAGTCTCTAAGTGTGATGGATTAGGGCAAAATAGGGCCAGAATCCAGAGAGGAATGCTTCTGATTCCAGTCTGGCCATCACACTTCCAGAGAGATGGGGCAGCAGCAGAGGTTCTGAGGTAATGGGGAATCAGGGGCAGGACTGCCTGGGGCCAGGAAGGTGGGGAAATGAGTGTGGGCCAGGAGCTGGGAGACAGGCTGGGTGGGAACAGAGGGACAGGAGGACAGAGGGACGGAGCCCTTTCTCAGAGTGGCTCTGAGGTTCTCACCTCCACGAAGACGAAGCAGGGGATGATGGAGAAACTCCGCTTCAGGTGAGGTCTCCCTCCAGCCATGGTGAAGCCCGGGCCTGCGGAGGGACGGGGAGTGGGAGCTCGGGGGCGCGTCACCGAGCAAAGGAGGCTGCGTGGCCTTCAGCCTCCGCTCACTGGACACCCCACCTCTTCCTACACCAGGGCTCTGCGTCTACTAGAGAGCTAAGGCTTTTCTTTCCCCTTAGATTTATTATTTGTTGAGTCTGTGCTGTGTGTCCCAGAGCTCAGTGGCGGTCAGCCGGCAGCCGGCAGGGGTTGGTTCTCAAAAGATCCTATAGTGATGTCGTCTCTCTAGCTTCACTCAAATTCTTCAGGCCCCACGTCTTTGCCTTTTATGGGACCCTCTAACCGGCCCTTAGAGAAGGGTGCCTCTCTCCCTGGTGCCACCTCTGTCACACTTTAGGGAACTTCATCTTCGTTGCCCAGGAGACCCCTCGCTTCTTGCCCTCTCCCTTCTCCAAGTCTCTTCCGTGATGGCCTCCACATTTTCCTCCCTGTCCCCATGGGCTGTGGTATCTGGTGTGGGCTGATAGCCAGATACTCCCTCTCTCCCAGCTGCCTCACACCCCCATCCCCCCAGGCCAGCTGCCTCTCCAGTCTCCTCACCACCACCACCCCCCATCTAACTTCAATTCCCAAGGAATCGGGAACCAAAGCAGTCAAGTCAGCCCGTGCCCCCTGACACCTGGTCTCACCTGTGAAAGCGCCCTAGGGCTTCCTACAGGCATCCGCCTCCACCGCCACCAACTCACAGCCACTCCATGAGGCCAGCAGAGCAAGAACACTCATCTCCATTGCATGGATGTGGAAACTGAGGCCCAGGCAGGTGGGGGTTGGCACTGTGCATCCAGGGCTCCATTGAGGCCTATGTCATGAATAACACATTGAAGAGAGGGGCACCACAGGTCCAGGTGTACAGTCACCCATATGGGCACTCCCACACACAATACAACCCAGGCGTGGCTTCCATCCCAAACACCACACACAGGGACATCTCAGAACATGACATCCATCCATTCCACAGCAGGAGCCAGCACACTGTGTGGGGTGCCTGCTTCATGCTGAGCAAACCAGATATGCTCATTCACACAAATCCCCGGGACTCCTAAACACACACACACACACACACACACACACAGTTTGCATACGGCCTGTCATAGACACCCACACAGATGGAACATACCCCCTCAGACACACAGTCAGAGAGACACACAGAGAGACATCCCAGCCCCCCACAAATCCTTGCCCTGATACAGTCACCACCATAGACTCAAGGTTGTTAACCACTTAGACTCACAGCAGAGTCACTCCCCACAGTGAGAGTCACAGAATGGGTCACGGAGTCACACCCCCAGTTACAAGGCGCTCAATGACAATCACACACACGAACACCCTTCTCCAGAGTCCTAGGAGACACAGCCTGCCACCCACAGCCTCAACCACATGGTCAGGTAGGGATATACGTGACAGGGACTTGCAGCTCACACAAAAGGCACGCAAGAGCAGACACCTGCCAGATTGCAAAATAGACACACAACATCAGAAGGAACACAACAGTAACTACAAAATGACAGATCACACAACTAGACACCAACACACACACACACACAGAAGCCTGTGCATATTCTCGCTCTATCGCTCTCTTTCTCTCATACACACACACACACACACACACAATCAGTGGACACACCCGAACCCATCACAGTCAGACAGCCACACAACCAGTTACACAACCACACACCAACACGGGGCAGCTTACACCATCATTCACCCCCAGCCACCCTCGCAGTACTGTGTGGCCTGGCTCTTGAGGTGGGGGGGGGTCCCTTCTTCCGGCTCCCCTCCCCCAACCCCATCTAAAGCCCTAGATCGCCGCCTCCCCTCCCCCCAACTCTCCCCCCCCACCCCCCGGCGCAATGGACCCGCAGGGAACGCATCGGAAGGACCCATGTCCATGGTCTGGACCTGCATGTCCAGGCTGAGCAGCCCCTCGGGCTAGAAAAAGGGGACGCCCACGCTTCTCCCTCACCCTGTCAAGGCCGCCGCCGCCTGAACACTCGCTCCCTCTAGACGGTCTCGGTGCCGCAGAACAGTCAGACAGATCGCTGGTCAGGCAGGCGGACACCGAGATGAAGTCTGGACCGCTGGACTTGCCGCTCCGCGCAGACTCCGTGGCCGAGGCAGGGGCGGGGCCACAGGGTGCCTTATTTGCATAACCCAGTGGGGCGGGGGCACGAGTCACATTTGCATAACCCAGTGGGGGGCGGGCCCAAGCCTTTTGTTAGCCAGGCAGGCGGGGCCATTGGGCCCTTCATTTGCATAACACAGATGGGCGGGGAGTGGTGAGCATGTCGGGGCGGGGCTATAAACGCTCTTTTGCACAACTCAATGAGGCGGGGCAGGACGCGTAGGCAGAGATTAGAAGGGAAAAGAATGGAGATAGAGAGTAAGGACTAGCTAGGTAGGATAGGCTAAGAGAGGAGCTCAGCCTCTTCAGAGAACACCCTCTTGTACGCCTCTTTCCGTTTGGCAGCCCATATCCATTTTGTTTGAGACTGGGTCTCAGGAGCTGGCCTCCAGTTTACTTTGTAGCCAAGACTAGCCTTGAACATTGGATCCTCCTGTCTCCATTTTCTTGAGTGCTGAACTTTCAGACCTGTTCCACCACATCCGTTTTATATGATGGGGTTGGAACAGAAAGCTTCCTGGGTGCTAGGCATGCAAGCGTTGTCCTGATTTTGTGTTTTTAAATTTTTAAAATTGCATTTATTTGCTGAGCAGTGGTGGCCGGCCGCATACCTTTAATCCCAGCACTCGGGAGGCAGAGGTAGATGAATCTCTGTAAATTCGATACCAGCCTGGTCTACAGAGAGAGTTCCAGGACAGCCAGGGCTAGAGAAACCCTGTCTTAAAAAAATATTGTTTTTTAATTATTTATCGGGGTGTGTGCGAGTGTGCATTTCTAGATTGGAGGACAGCTTGCATGAGTCAGTTCTCTGCCACCATGAGAGTCCCTGGGATCAAACTCAGGTCTTCAGACTTGGTGGCCAGTGCCTTTACCCAGTGAGCCATTTGGTTGGTCCACTTCTTTGTTTTTCAGACAAGGTCTCCTGTGGCTCAGGCTGGTCTCACACTCGCTGTGTTAACTTTAAAGTGATATGCCTACTCCTACCTACCTGCCAAGTCCTTGGATCACACGCCCGTCTAATGCACCCTAAGTATTGTCTCACCACACATCCTCAAAGTGCCCAGTCTCTGCATGCTTTGAGATAACAGAGTGATCTGGGGTTGGCATGGGGAGGACCCCAGACTCTTGAACTAGCAGGTGCAAAAGTCCAGGGTGGAGGAAGGTCTCAGCTAGTTTATTTTCTCTCTGGAGGGGTCTTCAGGGCAAGCAGTCCCAGCTGCTCAAGCTACGGGGAGAGAAGGTAGGTCGTAGTCTGGTTTGAACCAGGCGAACTCAGGGTTGCCAGCCAGGGACCAAATGCCCAGATAGAGTGTCAGCCTCAGGGTCCACACTGTGGGAATCACAAGTGGGCCAGATGGTAAGGGATGAAGAGGGGTTGAGTAGGGTCTGTACCGGGAGGGTAGGATCCGCTCTTGCTGAATGGTCTCTCCCAGTCAGAATCGGAGTCCCAGGACGGGCACTGAGAACTCTGGCACTGGTGTCCTTTCTGGCCTGAGGGAGAGACATGCCATCCTGGACCTTCAGGTCCTCAGTCGGACCCTCTAGCAACTTCAGAATATGAACTCCACATCCCTTGAAATGAAACCGTCCTGATTTATGATCCAGACACCCACATCCCTTGGGTGACCCAAAGTAATTCCAAATTATATCAATGACCCTTTAAATGTTCCCTTAAAGACATCCCACAGGGGGCTGGAGAGATGGCTCAGCGGTTAAGAGCACTGACTGCTCTTCCAGAGGTCCTGAGTTCAAATCCCAGCAACCACATGGTGGCTCACAATCATCTGTAATGGAATCGGATGCCCTCTTCTGCTGTGTCTGAAGATAGCAACAATGTACTCATATACATAAAATAAATAAATCTTTTTTTTAAAAAAAAAAATCCCATAGAGGGCCAGAGAGGTGGCTCAGTGGTTAAAAAATACTACTGTGGACTCTTCCAGAGGACCCAGGTTCAAATCCCAGCACCCACATAGTGGAATTATAGAGGCTCACAACCCTCTGTAATTCCACTTCCGAAGGGTCTGATGCCTCTTCTGGCCTCTGAAGCACCAGGCATACAGGCAGTGCACAGATATATGCAAAACACCCACAAACATAAAAATAAAATAAAATAAAATACATATTTAAAAAAATCCCATCGAGCCAGAAATGGTGGCACACATCTGTAAGCCCAGAATGGGGAGTTGAGTTCAGGTCATCCTTGACTTCGTAGTGAGTTTAAGTTAATCTGGGCTATGTGAGACCATATCTCAAGAAAAGAAAGAGGAGGAAAAAAACCTCACAGATCCTGAATGTGACCCCAAAGCGGCTGATCTTGGGTTTGAGGTCCTCTTTCATCCACCCACCCCTTATGCCTTCTTCAAAATCCCAACCATTATCTCAGCTACCCCGTGTAACCTTGGAACCCAAGCCTACATGACCCTAAAGGTGGTCTCATACACATGAGACTGGGAGTGACCGCCCCGTTCCATTCTGCCCCTCACCCCTGAGACTGGAGGCCCTGGGTCTGGTGCCCATGGACAAAGCGAGACAGTCGATGGAGCTCTGCAGACTGTGAACAGCAGACCTGTGGGGAGACAGAGACAGGGTCCCCAAGAGATGCTGGGGTATCCAGGGTACCCCTGAATCAGCTAGGGCGAGGGCGGCTGAGGAAGGGATGATTCCCAGAAGGTGTAGGAACCAATCGGGTTCCAGATGCAGTGGGTAGAGAGGCGGGTTAGAGGAGGGTTGGTGGGTCAGAGGTCACACCGGAAGCTAGCCTCACCATATGTCACCCAGCTCCTTCTGGAGGTCATCCTTGCAGCAGCCGCTGCCTTCCGCGAGCACCCCCTCAGCCTCTGTCCACGAAGATGAATCATATGCCTGTTGCTTCATCTTGGTAAGAACCTGGGGTTCAGGAGGGGGTGGGGAGACACACAAGTAATGTAACCATAGGAAAACTTCAATTCCAGGTCGTATTAAGAGTATTCAGTCCTCAGTGGGTGCATCTTTCTGATCAGGGAGGAGTCGCAGCTAGTACACCCATTACATGGAGAGGCAAATCGAGACCGGAGAGGCAAAGTGATTTGCCTATAATCACACAGCATTAAGAGGCAGAGCTGGGCTTTGAATTATTCTGCCTCCTAGATCAAGTTCCGTGATGGAAGCCAGGGGAAGCACGCCTTGGCCCGGTGTCTCTCAGGCGCTCACTGTCCCGCTCACCTTTCGGCATTTGACCTGTGTTTTCTGCATCTTGTGGATATTCAGGAGATTCTCTGAGATCTCGTCCTCCTGGTCCTCTGTCGGGGAAGAGGGCGCAGTGAACCGGGAAGCAGAGGAGTCCCACATCCCTTCCAGGCTGTGCGCTTCCAGGAACTCACGGAGCTTCTGATAGATGAAAGTCACCTCTTCCCGCACCAGCTCCAGTTCCTCCCACAGGAACTTCTTGCTGAAGGGAGAGAGGAGCCTAAACCCACACTCCCCGCCCATTCCCCAGGCCTCCATAGCCTCCTCCCACACCCCATCTGCCCAGCACAACAACCAGAGACTCCTCTCAGAGCCCTAGCTCCAGTCAGGGCATCCACTAAGAGGCCCTGCTAACAACCTCAAAATCCACAAAGTCCACAGCCCGAGGCTCCACCCAGTCCCAGACTCCGCCCACACCAGAGCTCCACCCAGTCCCAGACTCCGCCCACAGCCCCCGTGCTCCATCTTCTCACCTTTCAGTCTACTTTTCTCTTTCCTACCTGGATCATCCCAGCATTGCCTTCAGCTCTTGATTTTTATTCTCCAGCCTCTCCGCTTCCTAATCTTCTGAGTCCCTGCCTCTTCCCCACCCCACCTCAGCTTGCCGTCTCCCTAACCTTCTAGGTCCCTTAGACTCAACACCCACTCTCTAGCCACCTCTATCCTCTGAGCGTCCTTTCCCTATCCCTCTGTTGGGTCCCCCAAGCCTTCCACTCCCTGCCCAATTAAGTTCCTCCGGTGGTGGCCTGCTGTCTTGAAACCTCCATGCTGCCCTCCTGCCCACACCCACCTGTCCCGGATCTCCTGGGCCAACAGCTGCAGACAGCGAGTGGTCCGGGCCCGCTGCAGCTCCTCGCCTTCCTTCAGGGACTTCTGCAACACCTGCAGGCCTTGAGCCAGGGCCCCATACAGCTCCTGGTGGCCCTGCTCCGTGCTCCACTTTCGGCCGTCCTTCTCTCCTTGGCGGCTCATGGGGCTCAGCACGTCTGTAGAGACGGTGGGATCCTGTACACGTTCACGTTTGCGCAGGTGTGTGCACAGGTGTACAGGCTGTGTGTGGGGTAGGGAGGTAATTCTTCTCCACCTTATCTTCTGACACAGGGCCTCTTACTGAACCTGAAGCTTGAAGATTCAGGTAGACTGGCTAGCAAGGGCACCCAGGAGTCTTCCTATCTCCAACTCTGAAGAACCGGAATTAAGAATACCGCACTGAGCCTGGCCTTTTAATATAATAACAGAGTCATCTCCTGGGCCCTAGAACATTTTTAATTTTTAAGATTACTTATTTTTATTTTATGTGGCTTATATTTTGTGGACGTTTTGTCTGGTGCCCATGGAGGTCAGGAGAAGGTGTCCTATTAGCTGGCACTGAAGTTATAGGAGTTGTGGCCACCACATGGATATGGGAACAGATCCTGGGTCCTCTGCAGGAGCAGCCAGTGCTCCTACCTGACTGAGGCTTCTGTTCTTTCTTATTTCCCGGCCAGAATCTCTAGCCTGGGCTGACTTTCAGCTCCCTAATTAGATAACCTTGAATAATTCTCTTGCTTTTGCCTCCCAAGTGCTGGGATCACAGGCACACACCACCTGGTCCAGTTTTATTCCAGGCTGAAGATGGAACCCAGGATTAAATGCATGCTAGGCCAGTGCCTTACCAATCCAGGCCCAGCCCTAAAAGGTAGGAAACTGATGTGGGCCTGAGGCTAGCCTTGACCCCAGCTTTTTAAGCCTGTTTTGACCTTGACCTGGTGACCTATTTCTCACTCACTGTAAACTTCCTCAGACCTTGGCCTCTGTCTCACCCTCACCTTCAAGCTGCTGAATCTTGATCTGTTGCAGGCAGCTCTCCTTCTCCAGCATGGTCACGGAGTGGTTCAGGAACTCGAAAGCCTGGAGGGGTGGGGGGTGAGGCCCTGGAGGGGCACGGGGTGAGGCCCTGGAGGGGCAGGGGGTAAGAACAGGGGTGCAGAGGGTGGAAGGCACTCACCTTGCTCTGAGCCTGCAGCTGGGTCCTGAGAGACTCCAGTTCACATCGCAAGAGCTTCTGAGCATCAGGAATTAGCATGGTGTTCTTAACTGTTAGAGGCAAGGGTGGGCCGTGACTGAGGTAAGATCGGGGCCGAGATGGGGCGACCGAGGAGGCAGAGGGGCAGGCATAGAGCAGGAGACCCCCTTGAAGCATTTAATGAGCATGGGCCTTGAACTGGAGAAGAAAGGGGAGGGTGCAAGGTGGCTCTGTGGGTAGGCACCACTAAGACAGGGGCCAACGAGGTAGGAGAGGACCAACCCTGGGAGGTTGTTCTCTGACCTTCAAACGTCACGGCACACCCTAAGACACAGGGAGTAAACACAGAAGGGAAACTTTCTGTGGAGAAACCCAAATGTCTTCCCACTCCAGTCTCCCGCTCACCTTTTACTTTGGAAGAGCTGGGCTCCAGGGACTTCTGGGGCAAGAGGAGAGGAGTGTGAGAATGAATCCTTAGATAGCTTACCTGATTGCAGCCCTCGACAGAGGGTGGGGCAGGGGTGCTTCTCCTGAGTTCTGGCTATCCCCAATCAGGCAAAAAGACCCCTGCCCCAGATTTATCATGTGCACACGCTCAGATGTGTGCTTGTGTGCCCCGACTCTGTGAGAGTCTGGTTGACACTGACAGGAAGCAGACGTCAGGCTGTCCTTGATTTGACCTTTCTCCTTCCTAGTGCAAGAGGTCAACTACAGCAATGTCTATAATAAACGCCACCAGCACTTACTTGACACACCACAAACTGTTGTTTGTTTGTTTGTTTGTTTGTTTGTTTGTTTGTCTGAGACAGGGTTTCTTTGTGCAGCTCTGGCTGTCCTAGAACTCACTCTGTAGACCAGGGTGGACTCAGAACCACAGAGATCTGTCTACCTCTGCCTCCCAAGTGCTGGGATTAAAGGTGTGCACCACAGCCACCCAGCCACAAGCTGTTAAACACAATCAGCCACATAGACATACAATTTTAGTCACTAACATGAGTCTCACACACAATAAGAAACCATATAGTTACAAAACCAAGAAAAACCAACTAACCAACCAACCAACCAGACAGACAAAAAAACCCACAAAAAGTCAGACATCCTCATGTCTGAAGAGAGCTCAGTGTGCTGGTCTTTCAGGGACCTAAGATTAGGTGGTCCACAACCACGTAAAGCTCCAGCTCCAGCTCTTCTGGCCTCCATGGACATCTTGCCCTAAAGTGCACACACACACACACACACACACACACACACACTTGGAAGGCAGTAGTGGGTGGGTTTTTGTGAGCTTCAGGCCATCCTGGTCTACATAGTGAGTTTCAGACCAGCCTTTTTTTTTTTTAAATAAAAATGGATAATTTCAGCCGGGCGGTGGTGGCGCATGCCTGTAATCCCAGCTCTCTGGGAGGCAGAGGCAGGCGGATTTCTGAGTTCAAGGCCAGCCTGGTCTACAGAGTGAGTTCCAGGACGGCTTGGGCTATACAGAGAAACCCTGTCTCAAAAAAACCAAATAAATAAATAAATAAATAAAATGCATAATTTCTTGAAGAAGACCCAATTATCCAAGTCAGAAGGCTCACAACTACCTGAACTTCAGCTCTAGGGATCTAATGCCCTCTTCTAGCCTCTCAAGGAACTGCACTCATGTGCACAAACCTCTCTCTCTCTCTCTCTCTCTCTCTCTCTCTCTCTCTCTCTCTCTCACACACACACACACACACACACACACACACACACACACCTTAAGAAAATGACTGAAAGTCAGGCCAGGCAGTGGTGGTGCACAACTTTAATTCCAGCACCTAGACAACAAAGGCAGGCACACCTTTAAGTTCCAGACCATCCTGATCTACAGAGCAAGCTTCAGGACAGCCAGAGTTACACAAAGAAACCCTGTTTCAGAAAACAGAAAACAACCAACAAAGACATAATGTCTCCATCCTAGAATCCTTGCATTCAGGAGATACAAGCATAAGAAACAGGAATTCAAATCCAGCTTTGGCTACAGAGCAAATTCAGAGTCAGCTTGGGCTACAATAGACACTGTCTCCTGACAAACAAGCAAAGACACACAAGCAGTATTCCTCAGGGTCCTCCCTCCCTCCTTCCCTCCCTCCTTCCCTCCCTCTCTCCCTGCCTCTCTCCCTGCCTCCCTCCCTCCCGTCTGTGGTGCTGTTCTAGGTGCTGAAACAGAAGACCCTTCCCTATGTTCCACGGTAGTACACAGCATGTTCATTCTTAGGTTAGTGAGGATACCCTAAGTGGGGGTAACCTTGGCTATGCTGTGGTTCCTCTTCACAAGGTCCTGGTCATGATAATGGTCCTTGTTCAAGTCTGAGTTGGAACAGGATGTAGCCTCATGAGGCTGAGGTTCTGAGTCCCACTCCTTCTGCCAGGCCACAGACTTCACTGCTTGTTCAGAAGCAGTGTTCACGATCTCAGGCTCCAAAGTCCTGGACCAGTGGGTCATACAGTCCAAAGCCTTGTCTGAGGAGGGCCCTAGGGGGACAAAGGTTTCCTTCAGGGACAAGTGAAAGCGACTTGTAATTGTCAGCCCCTCCCCGGCCTCCAAATGTCTACCAGGCTCTCCGAGAGGTGGTGAGTACTTGCCCCTCTCCTTAGCAGGCCACGATGTGATGGAGAGTGAGGGAGGTGAGCAGAGATGAGAAACACAGTAGTCAGAGTCCCGGGATAGGCCAGCCAAAAGAGGGTCACTGCAGAGGGGGGATGGGAGGAGCTCTGAGACCAGGCTCTAACTCCTGATCCTTTTATTTTGGCTACTTATTATTTTGAGACAGAGTCTCGTGTAGCCCAGGCTGGCCCCCAACTCATTATGTAACCAGGGGTGATCTTGAACTCCAGGGCGTCCATCGTCTACCTCCCCGGTGGCTAGGATGACAGGCATGTGTCACTGCGTCCAGTTTGTACAGTGCTGGGGATGGAACCCAGCAGCACGCTAGGCAGGTGCCCTGCCAACTGAGGAGCAGCCCCAGACACCTAACCTCTTTAGAGCGTCCCCAAGAGACTCCTCAGAGATGTTCCAACCAGAATCTCCTCAGTATTGGCAGAAGTGGAAGCCAGAGGAGAGGTAAACCCAGACACAGAGGTGGGGTTGGGTTAGGAGAACCAGACATCCACATAAAGATGGGAGGCATGGAGGGCTCACAGAGCAATGTGCTTGTGGCCATGCCTTGTCGACATGACTGGATCCCCAGTGGCCAGCTCAAAGGTGGGAGGGGAGAACCGACCCCATAAAGCCATCCTCTGACATGCACGCCTCGACACATGCATGCTTAAGACAACCTCATGCGCGACAAGAATAACAAAGCTTTATATTAGAAAAAGACACAGCTGGGCAGTGGTGGCGCACGCCTGTAATCCCACCACTTGGGAGGCAGAGGCAGGTGGATTTCTGAGTTTGAGGCCAGCCTGGTCTATAGAGTGAGTTCCAGGACAGCCAAGGCTACACAGAGAAACCCTGTCTCAAAAAACTAAAAAAGAAAAAAAAGAAAAAAAAGAAAAAAAGAAAAAAAGAAAAAGAAAGAAAGAAAAAGAAAAGAAAAAGGACATAAAGCAGTCACATGCCTTTAATCCCGGCACTCAGGAGGCAGAAGCAGGCAAATCCCTGAGTTTGAGGCCAGCATGGTCTATTTAGTATTTAGTGAGTCTCAGTCTAGTCAGGGCAAAAGACCCTATCACAAAAACCTTTTTTAAAAAATGGCTTGAGAGTTGGTTTAGCTGCTTTCCCTGAGTACCCAGGTTCAATTCCCAGCACCCATAAGGTGGCTCACAACCTTCTGTGTCTCCAGTCCCAGAGGATTTGATGCCCTCTTCTGACCCCTACAGGCGCCGGCTGCAAACGCAGGGCCCAAGCATACACAAGCAAATCGTTAATACACATAAACCAAAGTTTAAAAATCTGAAACAAAACACATAAAGGACAGGATGTGGCAGTTCGTCCCTTTTAATCCCAGAACTCAGGGGACCCCAGAGTTTCAGGCCGGCCTAGTCTACAAAGCTAGTTCCAGGCCAGCCAGAGCCATACAGTGAGACTCTGTCCGAGGGGAGAAAAGCATTATATATACTATATTGGGCTGCCCTGATTACACAGATTTAGTCCAGTGCTTGTAAACGAAAACTTGTTCTAGAATGTCACCTGAGGACCACAGATTCCCTAGAAGATTAGAGCGGGAAAGGAAAGGAACAGTTCTGAACTTCACCGTCAGAAGGTCCCCCAACCTTCCGATGCCTGCCCTCCCCCCAGCCCCAATTGAATCTTCTGCTGTCCCCTTCTCCAGAGAATTCTCCGCGCTTGGGGGCGTAACCATTGCTATTAGCCCCGCCTCTTGGTCTGTCAATCTAACACCCGCCAGTCTCCCTATTCTCTTCCATCCCCACCGACTACCGCATACCACCTGTTCATGCTCTCCCATCAGGGACCACGATGCCAGTCCCCAGCTGTGACGCTGAAGTTTTGATCCCCTGGGGACACCATCCATGGAAAACGCGGGCAGGCCAAAGGTGGAGTCACAGAGAAGGGCGTGGTCCTCCCTTAAGCCACGCCCGCTCACTCCGGGTCAGGAGCGGAGTTCATTGGCGCCTGAGCATCTTCGGTGTGAGTGGATGAAGTTCCGAGAAACCAGAGGGCCGGATGATTCCAGCAAGCCAACTGGGCAATCACTAAGTGGGCGAGTCCAGAGGAGTCAGAGCTGTGATCTTATTGGCTTCTGGCTGGCTGGGAGGTGGGGCGAGGCCTACGGAGCGGAAGAAAACCTGGGCGTTCTCAGGCAAGCGGAGCTGCGCTGGAGCTGCCCGGAGCTGCCCGGGTTCTTGGTCCCTACGCCTGACCTCGGGTGCTCCAACGGTGGGGTCAGATCGGGGCTCTGGGGGTGCTTTGGGATGTTCCTTGGATATCTCGAGATGAGGGCTCTTAAATGTCTGCAGAGTTAGGGTTATCCCTGAAGACCTAGAGATGTGAACTTGAGCTGCTGGGATTTAAGCTTTTGGGGTGCAGTGGATATTGGGGTTCGGAGAGAGCCTTTTGTTCTAGAATTTTGGTTTTGAGACAAGGTCTCATGTATATCTGTTTGGCCTCCAACTTCTGCCCCTCCTGTTTCTACTTTTGTGCTGGTGTGACAGAAGACAGCCAGAGCCTGTTTTATGCAGAACTGGAGATGGACCGCAGGGCTTCCTGCGCGAGGCAAGCGCTGTCCTCTGAGCCACTTAGCCAGCTGGAGCCTGAGATGTTTCCTTGTTTATCTTGAGATAGTCTCACTGTATCTGAGGCATTCAGTCCTCAGACTCAGTGATTTTCCTGCATCATCCTCTGATATGCTGGGATTACAACTGAGTCACCAGGCCAGTCTCTATGTCTTTAAACGCCTTTTGGAATTGAGGAATCTTTTTCTATCCTTGAGCTAGAAAAGTGGCAACCCCCTGCCTCCGTCTTCCAAGTGTTGGGGATTTACAGGTATGAACCTTTCATGCTGGGTGAGATTATTTACTTATTATTTTTGCAAGTATAGAGGAGAGAATGCGAGGCCAACACCAACGGAGTCCCTGACCCCCAAAGCCACAATTCCAGCCCCACGCCTGAGCTCAGACCGACTGCTTGGGCTTGAGATTGTCTAGGAACTACTTTGGGTCTCCCGACTGCCATTTCCAGGCTGTTTTCTCTCCTCTTTGCACCAGTGTGAGGCTAAGCACTCTCTACCATGGCCTCCAAGCTAGGGGGCAAAGGTTGAAGGTTAAGCTGAGTCACCTCTGCTTCCTTCCCAGGGCGGCAGAATGGAAAGTGAGGACCCAGGAGGTCTGGTTAAGGTGATCCACTTGCTGGTCCTGTCTGGTGCCTGGGGCATGCAGTTGTGGGTGACCTTCGCCTCAGGTAGGGCCCCTCCAACCTGTTATTTAGGGTGAGGACTGAGTGGGAGGGAGGTCCGGAAGTGTCCTGACGGGTGTTCGTGGCCCTCCACCGCCCAGGCTTCCTGCTTTTTCGGAGCCTCCCGCGGCACACGTTCGGACTCGTGCAGAGCAAGCTCTTCCCGGTCTATTTTCACGTCTCCTTGGGCTGTGCGTTCATCAACCTCTGCATTCTGGCACCGCAGCGAGCCTGGATTAACCTCACACTGTGGGAAGTCAGTCAGGTATGAGGATCTGAGGGGCCCCAGGACTCCAGTGAGCACTGAAGGAGACTTGGTTTTATTTCAGTGTGTGTGTGTGTGTGTGTGTGTGTACATTCATGTGCACATGTGTACAATCATATAAAGACAGACCAGGGCTTATATATAATTGGCTTTCTCTGTGTAGCCTAGGCTATCCTAGAATTAATTCACTCTGTAGACCAGAATGGCCATGAACTCAGAGATTAGCCTGCCTCTGCCTCCTGAGTGCTGGGATTAAACGTGTGTGGTGTTACCACCCGTCTTATTTATTTTTGTTCTTCTGAGACAGAACTCTGGCTGTGCTGGAACTCACTCTGTAGACCAGGCTGGCCTCAATCTCATAGAGATCCACCTGCTTCTGTATTCTAAGTGCTGGGACTAAAGGCTTAGACCACCCCACCTAGCTTATTTATTTTTTTGAGACAGGTCTCTCACTGAGCCTGAAGCTCTCACTGATTTGCTCAGACAAGCTGGCCGGAACTCTCCAGGGATCCTTCTAGCTCTGTCAACCAGCACTGAGACCATAGGCACGAGCCTCCAGGCCTGGCTTTTTAGCACGGGTGTTGGGTGATTGAACTCAGGTCCTCACGCCTGCAGGGCAAGCCCTTTACTGACAGGATCTCCCAACCCTTTATTTGATGCTATTTTTCACAGTGTGGGGGGATAAAGCCCAGGCCTTGTACATGCTAGGCTTGCAATCTAAAAGTATATGGGTTTTTTTAATTATTATTTTTGTTTGCTTGTTTTGTTTTTTTAACCTACATGGGTAGTAGTGTCTTTATTTTTTTGAGACACAGTCTTGAACCGAGTATGTGGAAGATGAGTTTGAACTTCTGTTCATCCTGCCTCATGAAATCACAGGCATGGTCTACTACACATAGTTTTCTAAAGTGTTGGGAATCAAACCTAAGGCTTTGTGTCTGCCAGACACGTACCCTACCAAAGTAGCTCCATCACTTGTGTAATTTTCTTTAAGATTTATTTTTATTATGTTTTGTTTTGGTTTTTGTTTTTGTGATTCCCCTGCTTCCACTACTTCAGGATAGCCTTCTGGTGTGCCACCGCCATCAGTTCAAGTGACATTGTTTTGAAAGGGACAAAGAAATGCCTCTTTTTCTTAGAGAAGCCAGAGCTGATCACTGGGTATCCTTGAATGGTGCCCACACACTGGATAGCTTCTCCCATCAGCCCCCTCGGTCCAGCCTTATCTTCCCGACTAGCTCCTGTTTCCTCTCTGCCCAATAGCCGGGCCTCCTGCTAAACTGGAGTGACTCAGCTGAGCTGAGACACCGATCACAGTTCATTGTTTAAAAACTAGACGGACTGGGAATTGAGGTTTCCCTGGTCCAGTGTACACATTCCCTCAGCCGCAGTATAAGGAACAATGTCCGCTCTCAGTTCCCACC
The DNA here is from genome assembly GCF_947179515.1 of Apodemus sylvaticus. Classification (NCBI taxonomy): domain Eukaryota; kingdom Metazoa; phylum Chordata; class Mammalia; order Rodentia; family Muridae; genus Apodemus; species Apodemus sylvaticus. The sequence goes on from NC_067478.1 coordinate 111,229,382, forward strand.
CTCTCTCCCTCTGCTCTTGAAGTTTTCAGATGTGGGCGGGTGAGACCTTCTGTGTGTGATTACCCGTCAGTCCGATGTGGTGGTGTTCATACACCAGTCACCCCGGAAGGTGGTAAAAGTTCTAGGCCAGCTTGGACTATATAGTAAAACCCTGTATCAAACAATTTCTGGGAGTGCGAAGCGAGCCTGGTCTACATAGAGAGTTCCAGGACAGCTAGGGCTGCAAAACAAAGCAAAACAAAAACAAAAACCCAATAAACTAAAAGTAAAAATTTAAATAAAAACACCAAGGTTGATGGGGGGGGGGAGGTGTCTGACCTCCACCTGGCTTGAGGTAGAGGTCAGGAGTTCAAGGCCAGGGTCAGATACATAGGGAGTTTGAAACCAGCCTGAGCTACTAAGATCCTGTCTCAACCTGCTCCCTCTGAAAGAATCATCTCCTGGAGATCAGAGAGGGTTATGGGTAGCTGCTATTCCCAGGTGTTTAATTCACTTCCTGTTGGTCCAGTGTCAGTTCCTTGGGTCTGAGCTGGGAGCACAGAAGCGATGGGTCCTATTTAAGGCTGTGTATTTTTGGGCATGAAGAATCAAAGAACAGTTAGTGCTGCTGTCTGTCTTAATTTTGGGGCAAGAAGATGGAGAAGGCCACCATCCCAGCTCTCTGGGAGGCCTACGCAGGAGGATTGCAAGTTTAAGGTCAGCGTTGGCCACATAGCAAGTTCTGCTCCAGCCTGGGGACTTAGTGAGACCCCGTCTCAAACAGAAAAGAGGGGAGGCTGGGGGATGACTTGGACCGAAGAGTGCTTGCTCTGCAAACACGAGACTCAGGTTTGAGTCCTCGGCATCCATTCAAAAGCCGAACACCGAGGTGGTCCCCATCATGGGGAGGTGGTGGGGGTCAAGGGTGGAGACAGGCAGAAGCTCCCTGACCATCCAGCCAGCCTAGCTTCATGAGGTGGTTCCAGGATCAATGAGAGACGCCGTCTCAGAAACTAAGGTGTAGCAAGCTGCCAAGCCTGGTGACAGTCAGCTCCCTGAGGGTCTACACAGTGGAAGAGGAGAAATGACACCCTCAAGCTGTGGTCCAGGCTGCACAAGCATACTGTGACACACACACACACACATGCATGCAGACACGCATGCACACACAGGAATAGGTAAATCCAATAAATTAAAAAAAAACAGAAAAGAAGAAAACAGTGGAAAGCCCAAAGGCAACTTCTGCCCTCCACAAAAGCACATGCACCTGCAAGCACGTGTTGCACACGTACATAAACCACATCTGCACAAGAGGAGAAAGGGCGGGGCATGTAGCTTAGTGTAGATACTTTGACTGAGGCCCCAGGGTCAATCAATTCTCACTACTACAAAAAATAAATAAATAGATTTTGCTTTGAAGAAGCGGTTTCTGTGTTCAGGGAACAGGAGCAGAGCAGAGGAGAAAAGGCCATAGGTAGATTCTTTCCCAAGGACTGCTGTTTTCAGGGAACTCTCTGGACTGTGAGGATGCAGGCATGCCCTCTCCTCTCCGCCCTCCCCACCTCACCCCCTGTCACTCTGTCACTGTCCTCAGCTTACCCTACTGCTTCTGAGCCTCACACTGGCCACCATCAATGCCCGCTGGCTGGAGGCTCGCACCACGGCCGCCATGTGGGCCCTACAGAGTATAGAGAAAGAGCGAGGCCTGGGGACAGAGGTGCCTGGCAGCCTCCAGGGGCCTGACCCCTACCGCCAGCTGCGGGAGAAGGACCCCAAGTACAGTGCTCTGCGCCAGAAATTCTTCCACTACCACGGCCTGTCTTCCCTCTGCAACCTGGGGTGCCTGGTGAGCAACGGGCTCTGCCTCGCGGCCCTCGCCCTGGGGCTCAGGGGCCTCTAACATGGGCCCCATGTGTCAATAAATGCTTCTTTGGAGATGGTTGTGGTCCATTTTTTCACCCCAGGAGAAGCAGGGTGATGTGTGTGTGTATTTGTGTGTGTGTGTGTGTGTGTGTGTGTGTGTGCTTGTATAGCCCTCAGAGCCTCAGGTTACCCCCTAGCTGGTGGCATGACACATTGGAGCCTGAGCTACTGAAGTCCCAGCATGTCTCCTCTAATAGTGACCATACATTGTGCACCTTCTGTATACCCGGCTCAGTTTTAACCACTGCCCTTCCTATGTGTTGCTGCAGCAACAGCAGGTTCCCACCTCCCAGGCACAATCACAGTTCCTATCCTGCCAACACAGGAAGTGACATTATGACTTGCATTGACTGATGAGATGTGAGTGATTCTAAGAAGTGTTTACAGGCTGGAGAGATGGCTCAGTGGTTAAGAGCACTCACTGCTCTTCCAGAGGTCCTGAGTTCAAATCCCAGCAACCACATGGTGGCTCACAACCATCTGTAATGGGATCTGATGCCCTCTTCTGGTGTGTCTGAAGACAGCGGCAGTGTACTCAAATAAATAAATCTTTTCTTAAAAAAGTGTTTACAAGACAGGATAGAACCTCTTCCCCTAGCCCCTAGCATCCACCCCGAGATATGAACCTAGGCGTGTGATATCCTGGGGGCTTGGCAGCTGCTTGTTTCTAAGAATATCTCAGCTCTTCCTAGCTAATACGCTCCAGCACAATCCATGTTAGAGCTTTGGAGGCAGCTGTTGTTCCTTTAGGCATCTGGGCGAGCAGAGTTCAAGTTTGTGTGTGTGTGTGTGTATATGGGTATGTGTGTGTGTGTATATGGGTATGTGTGTGTGTGTATGGGGGGTGTGCACACATGGGGTATGTGTGTATATGGGGTGTGTGTGTGTATGGGGTATGTGTGTGTGCATGGGGTATGTGTGTATGGGGTGTGTGTGTATGGATTGTGTGTGTGTGTATGGATTGTGTGTGTGTGCATGGGGTGTGTGTGTGTATGGTGTGGTGTGTGTGTGTGTTGAGGCAGGGACTCTAGATCAGGCTGACCTGGAATTCTGTGGCTCAGGTTGGCCTGAAACTAGAGAATGCTCCTGCCTCGGCCTCTCATGGGCTAAAATTACAGGCATGAGCTACTATATCAGTCTACTTTTGTTTTGAAACAGGTTCTTACTATGTAGCTAATCTGGCTTGAAACGTACTATGTAGCCCAGGCTAGCCTCAAATTCATGGCAGTCCTCCTGCCTCAGCTTCCTGGTACTAGGATGCCAGGTATATACCACTTCACCTGTACAGACACACGTGCAGATAACTTTTGAGATGGAGTCTCGTCTGAGCTCAGACTGGACTTGAACTTACTACAGACCTGAGTATGACCTTGAACTCCGGGTTTCTGTTGTCTTCCACCTCCTCCCAAATTCTGGAATTACAAATGTAAGCCACCATACATAAAGGTATGTTTGATTTTCTACATGTGGAGGTCAGAGGGCAACCTGTGGGAATTGTTTCTCCTTCTACCCTGTTGGTCCCTGGAACCCCCTCACCAGGCTTAGTGGCAAGTGCCGTTACCCGATCGTCCATTTTGATTATTCTGAATTCCAAATCTTGCTGTGTGAGCTCAGGCAAATATCTACCTGTCTTTGATCCTTGGTTTCCTTATTTCTAAAGCTTGTTTTAACTCCAAGAGCCCTTAAGCATGTTGAACAGCAGAATCCCTTTAGAGCATCCTTTAGAGCCAGGCACTTAGACTCCTCCCACATGGGACAGGGAACACGCCTAAGATTCAGGAAGCCCCCAGCACTGAAAAGAAAATGGGCTGGGGGATAGAGTGCTTAGTATATAGGAAGCCTTGGGCCGGGCGGTGGTGGCACACGCCTGTAATCCCAGCACTTTGGGAGACAGAGGCAGGCGGATTTCAGAGTTCGAGGCCATCCTGGTCTACAGAGTGAGCTCCAGGACAGCCAGGGCTACACAGAGAAACCCTGTCTCGGGGGGAAAAAAAAAAAAAAAAAAAAAAAGGAGCCCTAGCACTATGTTAACCAGCTTTAGACACCTTCAATCCCAGACGTTGGGAGGCGGAGCCAGTAGAATCAGTTCACATTTATTCTTGGCTACTTAAAGAGTTTGAGGTAAGCCTGGAATAAATAAGTCCTTGTCACTAATAAATACATACATAAATAAATATATATTTTTTAGATTTTTAATTTTTTTTTAACACGAGTGTTTTGTCTGCCGGTCTGCACCATGTAGGCTCGTGCAACTTGAAGAAGGGGGAGGGGTCAGGTCCCCCGGAACTGGAGTTATGAGTCACTTATATCCTCAGCCAGAACAAGTACTTTTGGCCGCTGAGCCATCTCTCCAGCCCCCGACATTAAAATAAATAAAACTATGGTTACACAAATCTTGTTATGAACCACTCGGCAGATGGAAACATTGAGGTTGAGAGAGGGTAAATATGTCCGGAGTCACCCAGTCCTAGAAAGGGGCGGTGGGACTAGAACTCAGCTGCTGAGGTTTTCCTCTTAACCACAGAGTGCAAAGAAAATATTTCCTACCTCCAGTTAGGAAAGAGAGGCTCTGATGGGACTTAGTGCCTCTGCCTGCTCCTCTGGGCTCTAGCTCAGGACCACACACTCGCACTCCCAGACCCCTACCACCCCGCCCCCACCACACTACCAGGTCCCACCCTCTCGACTCCCCGCCCTCCTCCGATGCCTCTTGAGGTGGTCCCGCCCCTACCAGACTCCACCTCCGCCTGCAAGGTTCGACTCTTGCCGCAACTAAGTCTCCGACAGACCACGCCCATCTCCCCGGCTCAGTGGGCGGTGCCCCGATCGGCAAGGCCACGCCCACCTCCGGGAGCCACCTCTCACGACGCCCTGCCCCTCCTAGGCCCCGCCCGCGCACCTCTCCGAGCTTTGCTGCGGCCTCGCCCCCTCCACCTAGGAGGAGGCCGCGCTGGATCCGGGTGTCAGCGTTGGCAGCAAGCGGCCCGCGGCTGTGGGGCGAGGGTCGCAACCCCTGTGCGGGCCGTAAAACTTCGTGGGCGGATCCTGGTGTGCAAGGCGGGACCCGAGGTGAGTCCAGGAGTGAGTGCACCAGCCAACCCGCCGATTCGCGCGTGCACTATGACAGGGTTGAACTGGGGTCCGCGCGAGCCTGGGTCCCGCACCCCCAGTCAGTGCTGCTGGCTCTTCTGGGTTCCCCCGCACCCAGCAAGCTCTGCGAACGGTGGCGGGGTGGGCGAGAAGCCCAGCTGGGGGGTGAGCGAGGGCGCCATATGGTGATGGGGGAGGCACTTGCTGGTGCACGCAGTGCAGTGACAGTTCGGAAGCCAGCCTTGAGGGCCAGGGGACCCCAAAATGGCCCGGAAGAGGAGCCGAGGTGGGGCGGGGGGCCAGCCTGGAGGCCCTGCCCGACGGACGCTTTGCAGTCCCTCCTCAAACCCGTTCTCCCGGAACACAGGGTGGGGTTGGCTGCGTTCTCCTTAGAAATGCACGGGGCAGAGAAACAGAAAACACCGAAGGCCGTTGAGAAATACTTTTGCTTGGGCTTCGGAGAGCAACTCTAAGCTAGACAGCTGGGGAAAGTGGAGCGGGGGGCGGGGTGGGGGAGAGCTTGGAAGGGCACCCTGGATTCGGATAAAACAGCATGCTGGAGTGTGGGTAGATAGAAACAGCAGGATATGGGGTGGTGGGTTTTGTGATCATTAAGTGGCTAGGATAATTCTCTTGGATTTGATGACTTTCAGTCCTGTCTTTGTGGACCATGGCTGGGGTGAGTCAGCTGTGGCCAAGAGGGAGCCAGGCCCAGCCCCTTTGACAAATAAAATGGCAGGTACCCACTTGGGAGCCTACCTGGCTTATTAAACCTTATGCTAAATGTATAGAAATTCCCCTTAGCCTGGGGGACAGGGAAAGGATTAAAGTGTATTTGGAGGACAGGACAGGCACCCCAGTGGCAGGAACCAGCTAAATTCAACATCCAGGCCCCGATGGAAGGGGCTCTGTCTAGCTGGCAGTCACACACACACACACACACACACACACACACACACACCTGGCCATACCAGCTGCTTGCACTGGGCAAAGTCCAGCTTGCTACCTGTGCAACTTCCTCACCACCACGCCCCCCACCCCCAACTGGCTCTGAATTTTCACCTGTTACCTGAAGGAAGAAGATCAGAACCTTCCACTATAAAGGTTCAGTATTTCTTTTCCTTCCTTCCTTCTCTTTCCTTCCTTCTGTTCTTTCTTTCTTTCTTTCTTTCTTTCTTTCTTTCTTTCTTTCTTTCTTTCTTTCTTTCTTTCTTTCTTCCTGAGACAGGTTCTCAGATAGCCCACCCCAGTTTACTTCCAATGTAGCACAGGATGGTTTTGAACGCCTGTGCTAGAATTACAGGGGTGCACATCATGCCTGTTTTCCTGGGTGCTGGGTCCTGGGTGCTGGGGCTGAAACCTCAGGTGAGTGCTCTAAGTCATCCCCAGCCCTCAGCTTCACGTTTGAAGATTAAATAGCAACCATAGCCTGCGAGCCGTGGGTGGCGTTCATGTCATGCACAGCTGTGTTTCTTCAGAGACCCTGCGCTTGGTGCAGACAAAGTCTCAGCAGAAGTTTGTTGGTGAAGACCACAAGAATCGTTAAGAAGGGCACAGTGGTGCACACCCTAATCCACAGCTGTAATCCAGAGGCAGGAATTTGAGGTCAGCCTGGACTACCTGAGATCTTTCCTTAAAGAATAAAAGAGAAAATGAGCAGTTTTTTTCAGACAACCTGACTGGATTCTTAGAACCCAGGTCAGGCAGTTTACAGCCGCCTGTAACTACAGCCCCAAGATGGAGGTCCATACCTGTTAACCTCATACACAAGTCACATATGGAGTCCTAGTCTGGCTCCATAGTGAGACCTTGTCTCAATAAATAAAATAAATAATAAAATTTAAAAACTAGGGCTAGGGATGGCTTTGCAGGAAAAGGTACTTACTGCCTAGCCTGCTGACCTGAGCTTGATCCACATGTTGGAAGAAGTGACTCTTGAAACCAGTGCTCCCATAGGACTCACACTTACGGTTCCCGCCCTTACGGGACCCGCCCCTTACAGGACCCGCCCCCTTAGAGGATTCCACTCTTTCACATCAGAATTTCTGGCCTCCCTTCCAAGCAGATCCCACCAAGATGGCGTCTGCCAGTGAGTCCCCTGCCAGCCCAAGGGATGCTGCTGACCAGAACTTTGACTACATGTTCAAAGCTGCTCTTGATCGGGAACAGCAGCGTGGGCAAGACGTCCTTCCTGTTCCGCTACGCCGATGACTCCTTCACCCCCGCCTTCGTGAGCACCGTGGGCATCGACTTCAAGGTCAAGACAGTCTATCGACACGACAAGAGGATCAAGCTGCAGATATGGGTGGGCTGAGTCGCCGTGTAGAGAGTGGGAGGGCAGCCAGCAGAAAATCCCAGCAGACACGGAGAGTAGTGTGGGGCGGGGAGACGCCTCCTGTCTCCGAGGGAAGCCCACCAGGGTGTGGGGACATATCTCCCCTGGGTGTCCTGCGGAGGGAGAAGGTGGACAGAAGGCACTTCATGGAAGTATCAGTGACTAGTGAGGAGTCATTTAGGAACCATCTTGACTCCTATGAGGCTGCCAGGCTCAGCGCTACATTCTGTCCTGGCCTGGTTGTTGATATCATCATCACGGTGACAAGGGGACCAGACACAGATCAAGATGATGTCCTGAGGCCCAGATGGCTCTTCTTTGTGACAGTCACATGGGTTCTCGGAAACAAGGTTAGGAAGCTCATAAGTGGGGGACAGCCCTACACAGTAGAGTCCATCCAGGGCAGAGCTGAGTTAGTTAACTGAGTTTTCAAGATGGGACAATGGGGCTGGTGCTACATGCCTGTAATGTCTCCCGTCAGGTTGAGTTGTGAGGGCGGAGTCATGCCTGCCCATCAGACTGGGAAGGGAAGACCAGTTTTTCTCCAATCAGATAGGATTGCAACGGCGGGGCCATACCTCTCTGTCACACTGGGGCCTGTGAAAGGAACACCTCTCTCCTCCCATCAGATTGGGCCACAAGAATAGACCTGTGTCCCTTTCAGGGTCCCGCAGAGTCAGGCGGGGAACAGGTGGCCCCTACCTAGCTGACTGACTACTGTTTGCCCAGGACACAGCAGGCCAGGAGCGCTACCGGACAATCACCACGGCCTACTACCGCGGAGCAATGGGCTTCCTGCTCATGTATGACATCGCCAACCAGGAGTCCTTCACCGCCGTGCAGGACTGGTAAGCACTGGCCAACCACCGTGCCACGGGCCTTTCTTCTCCCCTTCCCGATCCCCATGCCTGATCCCTAAGCTTACTCTCAATGTCTTCAACTCCACAGGGCTACGCAGATCAAAACCTATTCCTGGGACAACGCCCAGGTCATCCTCGTGGGGAACAAGTGTGACCTGGAGGACGAGCGGGTCGTACCTGCTGAGGATGGCCAGAGGCTCGCCGATGATCTTGGTGAGTCCCCAGCCTGAGCCACAGGTCCTGGCTCCTGACTCCACACCAGTCTTCACCCTTGAATCCCAGACCCACAGTGGTTGCCTGAAGATCTGGGGTGTGGAGAGGGGGGTTCCCATGAGCTGGAGCTGGGGAGATGGCTTCGTGGGTAAGCAAGTAAGAATGCTTTTGTTGTTGTGTAAACATGAGACTCTCAGCACCTTCATCAAAGGACACACACACACACCTGAACCCACCTTCATGCCTGTAACCTCTGCGCTGTGGGGGGCTGGGATGAGGGGGGCTGGAACTTGCTGTCTGCCATGGTAGCTTTAGGTACAGTGAGAGACCCATCTCAGTGGAATGTGAGATGTAGAGACAGATGTGCATGTACACCTACACATACTCCGAGATAGCCCATAAACACACCCGTATATAAGCCATGTTCTCCCATTGGGGACACATGCCCTGCCCTGGGAACCCAGCTGCTTGACCCTGCTGACCTCTTATTTTCCTTTTGAATTTCTATAACAAGTATTAACATACCATAGTTTTTATTTTTGTTGTTGTTTTGAGACAGGGTCTCACTGTGTAATGTCGGCATGGAACTCAGTTATATAGGCAAGGCTAGCCTTGCTCACAAGGAACCCACCTGCCTCTACCTCCCAAATGCTGGGATTAAAGGCGTGTACTTACATGCCCAGCATCTACTACCGATTTTTCTATGCATTCTGAAACTGGAGTGATACTGTTTTTTCTTTGTTTTGTTGTTTGGCTGTTTGGTTGGTTTGGTTTGGTTTGGTTTGGGGAGCCGAACCCAGGGCTGCCTTCACATTGAGCAGGCACCCTACCACTGAGCAACACCACCAGACTTTTCCTCATTTGTTAGTTTGGACAATCTCACTAGGCCAGGCTGAACTTTGAACTCATGATCCTCTGTCTTAACCTCCCAAATTGCTGGAACTGCAGGCTTCCCTTTCATTCAGGGACCAAGAGCTACGGAAGAATCACACCCTCCTTGGGCTGGTCCATTCTAGCAGCAGAGATGACTATGAGGTGGACATCATACACTCACCCAGTCAGGTGATCTCAATTCTAGAAGTCGCACAGGTCGCACGGGCTTTCTCATGCTAAGAGCTTTCTCCTCCAGCTTCCCATTATGTCCTTTCTGAGCTGGGGGGGAGAGATGGCTTTAATATAGCCCAGGCTGGCTCTGTGCTTCTCCTGTCTCAGCCTTGAGTCCTGGGATTACAAGTGTGCACCATTATGCCTACACACACACACACACACACACACACACCTGCATATTAAGAATTTACTAATTTGGCCAGACAGTGGTGGCACATGCCTTTAATCCCAGTACTTGGGAGGCAGAGGCAGGCAGATTCTGAGTTTGAGGCCAGCCTGGTCTACAGAGTGAGTTCCAGGACAGCCAGGGCTACACAGAGAAACCCTGTCTCAACTGCCCATAGACACACACAAAAAATCTAAACCCAGGCCCTCATTCTTGCAAGGCAAGCACTTTACCATCTGGGTGTCATCTCCAGAGCCCCCACAACACTGCTTTAAATGACAGTTTCTAGCTCTCCAACCCAGGGTTGGGGGCAGGGTTAGAGACAATGAGTCTTGGGAAGCCTACTGCCTGGCTTCTCTTTTTTAATCGCAGATGGTGCCTTGCCTGCATATGTGTCACTGCATCATGTAGTGCAGACGTCAGATCCCCTGGAGCTAGAGTCACAGATAGTTGTGAGGTACTGTGCAGGTGAACCCAGCTCTGTCTCTGAAAAATGGTGATGGCAGCTGACACACTCACGAACACATAGCACTGCACATACACAGGTCTGTGCTGGGAATTGAACCCAGGTCCTCTGGAAGAACATCCAGGGCTATTAATGGCTGATCCATCATCTCTCTAGCCCCATTATTTATTTAGTGTCTCTGGATACATGCACACACACACACACACACACACACACACACACACGCGCGCGCGCGCGCGCGCGCGCGCACGCACACACACTCGCCGGTGGAGGTCTTGTAAATTTTGGGGATTAAACTCAAATCATCAGACTTGGTAACAAATACCTTTACCTCTGAGCCAGCCATCTGTCTGTCTTCTGAAGACTCTTGGCTGGGCAGGGTGGGGTAGCCTGAAATCACTGCACTCTGACAGCTGAGGCGGGAGGATTGCTGAATTGGAGGCTCTATGAACCATTTCAACATTGCTACACAGTGAAATTTTGTCTCAGAACTTTAAAAATGGTTTACAGAGGCTGGGAAGGATCTACATTCAGTCAGGCGGGGCAGTGTACACGGGTCATCCTGAGGGGCTGATGGGCTGACCAGCCAAGCCCGCTTGACGGCTTTTAAGCCACTGAGAGACTCTGTCTCTGAAAAATGGTGATGGCAGCTGACACAGTCACGAACACATAGCACCTCACACACACATGTGCATCCACACACATATGCACCCCGACACACATGCATCCACACATGTACACACACACTTGTGCACACACACACACACATGTGCACACACACTCACACCCACAGCAGATCAGACAGGAGTGAGCTCAGAAGAATCCAGGTTTGAACTACTCCACTTTCTAGGCCCAGTCCTTTGGGACTCACATGACTGAAAACTGTCTCTGCCTTCTTCCCACGCAGGTTTTGAGTTCTTTGAGGCCAGCGCCAAGGAGAATATCAACGTGAAACAGGTGTTCGAGCGCCTGGTGGACATCATCTGTGACAAGATGAATGAATCCCTGGAGCCCAGCTCCAGCCCAGGCAGCAATGGCAAAGGCCCAGCCCTTGGGGATACCCCACCCCCACAGCCAAGCGGCTGCGGCTGTTAGGCTCGGCCCTGACCTCCCCACGCCTGTCCCTTCTTGCCTCCTCAAGGACAGCAGCCCAGGTGTGAGCTATGGGGACTCTCAGCTCAGGGCACCCCTTGCCTCTGGCCCACCTCCCCTCCTCTTGCACAAGTCCCTCTCCCTGTCTCTCCACGTCGGAATGCTCAGACAGTCCTGCTTAGAGCCCACACACCCCAGGGCTCTGCCCAGCATTGTCTGAGGGGCTGGGATACCCACGCGGGTGCTTACTGCTTCCGAGGCATTTTGATGGACGTAGCTGTGGGCGGCATCACCTTCCCTGAGTGACAGAGGGGATGTTGGTGCCTTCTGCCTTAGAACCATTCCCCAGGTCTACTCTTCATGTCGTTGGCTGAAGATAGCAGCTGGTGTGGGTCGCTGTCCAACATAGTCCTGGCAGCCTCTCTATCTCAGGTCCACCAGTTTGGCCTTGAAACCTGCCCGTGACCTGACTGCTGGCCAGGCACACAGGTCTGCGGTCTCCATCCTCTGCCCCCCTGGCATCTACCGGAAAGCCTGTTTTCTGGATGTAGAAGGGACAGAGTCAGAGCCACCCCTGGCACCGGGAACTCGCCAAAGTGCCTTCCAAGCTTCCCCTGAATCCATCCATCAGTGTGGGTTAATCCACTCCTAGAGTTAAATTTTGTCACATGGGGCCCTGTCACATAGGGGCTGAGAATGGCCAACCCTAGCAGTCCAGCTTCCTGTCAGTTCGCCTCAGAGCCAGGGAGCTGAAGGCTGCCCGCCCAGGCCCCTGTCTGTCCGCCTGGTGTTTAAGCAAGAGCTTTACAAACCTTATATCCTGTTTAGAAACGGAAGTGGAGAAAGCAGCCCACAGAGGGTGTGTGCCCTTGCTGGCCAGTTTCTCATGACAGGATTGGGGCTTTTCCTCCTGAGGATTCTTGTATATCCCCAGTGTCTGCATCGTGGCCACCATCAGTTGCCCAGTGACACTGGGGTTGTGGGGAAGGATTGGGGAGAAGGGACCAGCGTTTTCATTTGTCTGTCATGGGCGCAACAGGCCCTCCTGTGGATTAGGGATGGGTGTGGGTTGTGACTGATGTCGCTACAAAGTTTGGGATGTGGCCCCTAGGATCCTTGGTTCTCTCCAGCTAGGAGGTCTTTCTACTCACCGGCCAAACTCCCCTAAACACCATCTGACATCTCATAGCCGAGGTGACAGTGCCCAGATGGCCTGTGTCCTACGCCCCTGATTCTATATCAGGGGTGAGGTGTACTCCTTCAGTCCCCATGGCCCAAATCACGTCTGCAGCCTTACTGAGCTCGGCATCGCCCCAGGGGTGTGTATTCCCTACAGTGCCTGGTTCAGGTTCTTTATAGCCATGCCAGTGGCTGTTTTTGTACAAACCGGATGAGCAACGTGAGGGCATCTGAACACTCGGGGGAAAGAGTCAAAAACTTTTTATGTTGCTTTGTCATTAAATAGTCAAAATGGTGAAAATTATGTTGCTAAGATTCAACAACCTGCTCGGTATGGTGATGAAAATTTTTGATCCCAGCACTCTGGAGGCGGAGGCAGTTGGACCTGTGAGTTTGAGGTTAGCCTGGTCTATAAAGCGAGTTCCAGGATAGCCAGGGCTACACAGAGATAACCTGTTTTGAAAAACAGAGAGGAAGGGAGAAGAGGCGCAGCGAGTCTGGAACTAGCTCTCTTGCTAGCATTTGCCTAGTGTGTTGCACAGGGTCCTGGCTTTAAGGCCCAGCACCAGACGAACCAGGCATGGAGTCACTCTAGTACAGGCACGAGGATCAGAAGTTTGGGGTCACCTTTGAGAACTATCTAGGAGGATTGAGGCCAGCCTGGAACTCTAAGAGTCTGATAGGGGGGAGGGGGGCGCGGGGGAAAGGAATGCCTGTCAAAAATCCTATAGACCAGTCAGTCCATTGTCCCCAAGCACAGTGGGGGAGATCCTGCCCTGAGTTAGCTAAGGCCAGTCCTGACATTCCATGTCAACTAGATCACCTCTGACTGCATCTTGGACTTGGTCTCAGCTTCCTGTTGCTAGAGTCCCTCCGTTTTACTCTGAATACCAGCATAGGAAACCACCTTGTGGTTTTCTTACAACTGGAGATTTGGCTGGCAGAATGGCTCATCTGAAGACACTTGCCACCAAGCCCCATGACCTGAGTTAGATCTCGGGATCCATGAGGTAGAAGAGAAATGACCCCGTTAAGCCACCGTCTCACCTCCATGGTGAGCAAGAGTGTGTGCTCAGTCAATGTCAAACAAAAAACCTTTAGTGAAGACTGAATAGTGTGGACAGTTTGTTGTCTCTTCCTCCGATGAAGGGTGATTGAACTCTGATTCTTCCATTAGGGTTTACCAAGGATAGGTGAGGGGGCACTCAGTGAGTGGAGGCTGTGCAGATGGCCAAGAGGGACGGGAGCCTGATGAGTTTATAGACAGAAGCTATACACAGGGCATGGAGAATGCTGCTCCACAGAAGGCCCAGGAGTAGCCAGCCTCTGGAGCCTGAGTCCTCCCGGGCAGGACTGTCCATGGCTTTGGTTTTTCTTGTTCTTGTTTGTGGGTATCATGATGTAGACCAGGCTGACCTTGAACTCACAAAGACCCACCTGCCTGTGGCTCCCTAGTGTTGGAATTAGAGGCTTACATCATTATGTCCGGCTAATGTTCCCACCTCCTACATGGTGGAATTATAGGTCGCACCACCGTGCTCTGTCTGATGCAGTACTAGGGATGGAGTCCAGGACTCCCTGCATACTAGGCAAACATTCTACCAACGAAGCCTTGGCCCCGTCCTGGTCTCTGCTCCCAAGCGATGATTCTGCTCCAGGCTCCCTGCTAGCGATTCTGAAGCAACACTGAATTCTGGCCTGGCGCTGCCTATTCTCCCAATTGTCCAGTCCAGAAAAAATGTATAATAAAATAAGGGAAGCCACTGTGCCCTGTGTGTCGTGTATTGCTTAAGCTCACTGCGAAGCCAGCTGTTTGTGGTGCACAGAGTCCTCAGCAGGTTGAGGTCTCCAGCTAGGCCCCAGCCACTACCTTGGCTCTAGGAAGTTTCAACTGCCTCCAAGTCTGGTGACCCAAGTTCGAGTCCTGGAACACACAGAAGTAGAAGCCAGATTCCTACAAGTTGTCCTCCTGTCTTAGGGTTTCTATTGCTGCAGTGAAACACCAAGACCAAAAAGTTGAGGAGAAAAGGGATAATTTGGCTTACACTTGCATTTTGTAGTCCATCACTGTATTAGTCAGGGTTCTCTGGAGTCACAGAATGTATGGGTAGTCTCCATATAGGAAGGGGACTTGTTGATGAGTTAATAGTCTGTAGTCCAACTCCCAACAATGGTCAGCAGCAGCTGTGAACGTAAGTCCAAGGATCTAGCAGTTGTTCAGTCCCACAAGGCAAGCAGGTGAGAAGAGAGAATTCTCCTTCTTCCAATGCCTTTATGTAGGTCTCCAGCGGAAGGTCTTGCTTTGTCCCAGATGACCTTGAACTCGGAGATATCCCTGTCTTAATCTGGGATTCATAGCCACTATGCCTCAAGATTACCAAGCTAAGATCCAGGTCAGAGTTGATTCCAGATATAGTCAAGTTGACAACCAGGAATAGTCACTACAATCACTGAAGGAAGTCAGGACAGGAACTCACACAGGGCAGGACCTGGAGGCAGGGGCTGGTGCAGAGGCCAGGGAGGGCTGCTGCTGACTGGCTTGTCCTCATGGCCTGCTCAACCTGCTTTCTTCTAGAACCCAGGACCACCAGCCAGGGGTGGCCCCACCCACAGTGGGCCGGGCCCTCCCCATCAATCATTAAGAAAATGCTCTACAGGCCTGCCTGCTGCCTGACCTTATGGAGATATTTTCTCAGTTAAGGTTCCCTCCTTTCAGATGATTCTAACTGTGTCAGGTTGACATGAAACTATCCATGACACCTCTGACCTCTACATATATGTTGTGATACACTTGCCCAACCCACCCTCAAAGACAAATGTATAACTGCCTATTTTTTATTTATTTATTTATTTATTTATTTTGGTTTTTTGGATTTTTTTTTTTTTCGAGACGGTTTCTCTGTATACCCCTGGCTGTCCTGGAACTCACTCTGTAGACCAGGCTGGCATCGAACTCAGAAATCCGCCTGCCTCTGCCTCCCAGAGTGCTGGGATTACAGGCGTGCGCCACCACCGCCCAGCGTATAACTGCCTTTTAAAAGATGTTTGTCTTGTGTTTATGATTTCTCTGCTTACATGTATTTATGTGCACCACTAGCACACTTGATGCCCACAGAAGTCAGAAGAGGGCATCCAGGTGCTATGGAACTGGAGTTATGGATGCTTGTAGGATGACCTGTGGGTGCTAGGAACTGACTCCAGGTCTTCTCAAGTGCGGCAAGTGCATGTTGGGAGAGATGGTGTAGCAGTTAAGAGCATCGATTGCTCTTGCAGAAGACTCATGACCATTTCCTAGCCCTATGTGGTGACTACAACCACCTGTAACTCCAGTTCTGTTTCTTCTGATCTCCATAGGCGTCAAGCAGACATGGTGCACATACACACATGCAGGTGAAAAATTCATACACATAAAATGAAATACATATTTAACAACAACAAAAAAGAATAAGTGTGCCAGGCAGTGGTGGTGCATGCCTTTAATTCCCTGACTTGGGAGGCAGAGGCAGGTGGATCTCTGAGTTTGAGGCCAGCCTGGTCTACAGAGTGAGTTTCTAGATAGCCAGGGCTACACAGAGAAGCCCTGTCGAAGAAGAAGAAGAAGAAGAAGAAGAAGAAGAAGAAGAAGAAGAAGAAGAAGAAGAAGAAGAAGAAGAAGAAGAAGAAGAAGAAGAAGAGGAGGAGGAGGAAGAGGAGGAGGAGGAGGAGGGGGGAGGAGGAGGAGGGGGAGGAGGAAGAAAGAAAGAAAGAAAGAAAGAAAGAAAGAAAGAAAGAAAGAAAGAAAGAAAGAAAGAAAGAAAGAAAGAAAGAAAGGGAAAGGAAAGGAAAGAAAGGAAAGGAAAGGAAAGGAAAGGAAAGGAAAGGAAAGGAAAGGAAAGGAAAGGAAAGGAAAGGAAAAGAGAGAAAGGAACAGGGAAAAGCAAGCAGGGAAGCAGGCTGGCAAGCCGTGAGGAGCAAGCCAGTGAGCAGCATCCCTCTGTGGCCTCTGCTCCAGCTCCTGCCTCAAGGTCTTAAATTCCAGCTACACAGAAAGTCACAGATCCTTCTGACCTCAGCACACACCATGCTCGAGTGGGACAAAATGACACCAAGCAACATCATGTGCCTGGGGACTGGGGGAGGCTAAGAGAGGCTTCAGATCACAATGCTTCCTGTCCGCAGATACTGTTTATGCTAAGGCATGTGGACGCAACTTCTTGGTTTGAAACTATGGAATGTCTTTTTCTGTTCTTTTGCTATTTGTGGCCTAACTACCTAGGCCATAAGTACCATGTCCTCCTATATCCATACTAGCTGATCCTAGGATGCTTGTTTGTTTGCTTGCTTAAATGGGTGAATCTGTCCACTTTAACCTGTGTTATATGTGGATCCCACAGACACTTATTCCCTCACAAAGAATGGACTCGCTTCACCATGGAGTTGAGCTCATGAGCAGAAACTAACCACGTGTTTTGGTTAATGTCACCATGTTACCATCAAAAAGATGGTGTGTGTCATCCGACTTCACCACCATCTTGGATATTGTACCCACGTGGCATAAACCAAAATGGTGGCCGAGCCCTCAATGGGTTACCCCTTTTGTGCTAAGGAGCCAACACAAGACTTCCTTAAACTGTCTTTTTAAGGCTTTTATTGTCTTAATTTTGACACATGGCTCAATTTGATATATTTACTGACCTCTAAAGGAAACTTAAAAGTAGTTCCAGCCATGTGCCTCCAACATTAGTAAGGTATCAAAGGAAGCTGACATGGAAATGGTTAGACTTGGGAGGCTTATGTGAACTGGATCAAGCCAGAGCCAAGTCTTGGGAAAGCACAGAACTCAAGGAGAACTAAAAGAATAGCTGACCAGGTGCTGCCGGAGAGGGGGACAGCTATGACAGCCGGGGCAAAGAGGAAGCCATCTGGTTGGAGGGAGGCTGGAGATACGGGCTGTGCTTGGGTCTCAGAGCCTGATCTTTCTGCCTGGAATCTCCAAGACTGTTTTTCTCTAAGATATGTGGGGCTCCTCCACTCCACCTCTGCTGACCACTCTTGAGCTGCCCCAGCGTGTCCTGAGAACGGAATGGTTTTCATTTCTAATTCTTGTGACACAAATACACGGGAAAGAACATTCTCCCAACAGCAAGTCTCCTATCCAGTGTGTATCACTAGAGTGTCAGTTACTGACTTGGCCTTTGTGGTGTTCTCTGTCTGCCTTTTTTTCCTTCCTTTCTTTCTTCCTTCCTTCCTTCCTTCCTTCTTCTTCTTCTTCTTCTTCTTCTTCTAGACAAGGTTTTTCTGTATAATTTGGGCTGTTCTGAAACTTGCTCTATAGACCTCGTTGGCCTTGATCTCAGAAATCCACTTGTCTCCCCCCTGAGTGCTGGGTGAAGGCATGTGCCAGCACGGCCCAGTTCCGGTAGGGAACCAGTTCTCAGAGACTCCTTAGCTGAGTCTTGATGGACATGATTGAGGGGGCTTAAAAAGAGGAGGATGGGGGTTAAGGGAGTGTGGCATGGTGGCCTGGGGAAGGGGATGCCCAGGCAGGCCTTTGCCTGGGCACCTCTGCCCCCTGGGGGACCACACACACCCAGGCATGGTATAGAATCGAGTTTATTCAGAGTAGGGGATGGGAGTTAGTGGGGGGGGGGGAGAGAGAGAGAGAGAGAGAGAGAGAGAGAGAGAGAGAGAAGAGAAAGAGAGAGTAGAGAAGTGGAATGGAGGCCGGCCATGACCACGTGGGGGGGGGGAGAGCCCAAGGGGCAGAGAGGTGAGAGTATGTGGGAGAGCAGAGAGAACAAAGAGGGAGAGGAGGGGCAAGTAGCCCCTCTTATAGTGGGCCAGATCTCTGAGGCGGGGCATACCTGGCTATTGCCAGGTAGGTGTGGTGTGGAGCTTAGACGAACACCAACATATACCAATATTTGCTTAATTAAAAAGGAAAAAGAAAAAAGAAAAGAAGTGACAGTGAACACAGTGAAGCAGGAATAGGGTCATTGTTGAGATCTGGCTGCTTCATGCTGACATTGGGGCGACGTGTCTCTGGGGAACCTAGAGAAAGTGGAATGGGGGGTGATTGTCCAGTCTCAGGAGGACTGGCTGCTTCTTTGCTGTCCAGGGTCTGTCTGTGGAGCCATTTGAGGATAGGTCAGGAGAACAGGTCCAGACAGGTCCAGTAGAAGCTGTCTGCGTCTAGAGAAGCTGAGAGGAGATTGGAGCATCTGAAGTTGCTTCTCTGGAGCTGTCCTGGATATGGCAAAGGCCTGGACTTAACAAGATATTGGAGCATATTAGTATAGGTAGGGAACAAGACTAAGTACATTTGGGAGAAAGGAAAAATTTTAAGATGTACAGTTGAAACCCAGAGGAATCCCACCCTTTGGAATGGTAGTAAAGTGGGAACTTGGGCAGATGTATTTATCTGGATGGAGCCTACTTGGTCCATGAGCAGTAGATCTGGGTAGGTTTTTCTGTAGCTAACAAGTTTATTAAAGAGATAACAACATGAGTTAACCACATGAACAGTCTTTAAGATGAGCCTTTGTGGATCAGAAGGAATAGGATTGAAGGTTGGATCATATAGTGGAATATTTATTATTAGAGAAATCATTAGGAATGCAGATGTTAGGACAGTGACAGAGCAAGAAGAGGAAATATGAAGCATTTAATGGAAACAGAGTTTAGGTAAGGAGATAACTGTCTAGCTGTCAATGTAGTCAGAAGTCTGAGGGATAAACAATAACTTAGCAGTTATATTATTAAAGAATGACAGGTTCCAGTAGCCAGCAGTTCTTTGTGGTATCTGGTCTCCATGGTGGCTTTGGCTGTCAGTCTGGCTTTCAAGCACAGAAGATGCACGGCTTTTTCTCTGTGGAATGGATACCCATGACATGAGAAATGGCTTACCTTTGTTTAGCTAAGTCATTTGACTCAAGGTATCCAGTTTTGTCCACTGTACTCTTTCAGGCAGCATCCTGTGGCAGTGTCCATCTTTCTTCTGAGACCTCCTGGGAGAAGCTGTCAGGCCTTTGGGAATTCTGTCTGTCTTAAATCTAATAACAAACTTCTGACAAGATTGAGTGCAAGATAGGAGAGCAATAGTTAAAGAGAGACTAGGAATGGGAATCTTAAGTAGCTTTGACAGGTTGTATAGGTAGAGGAAAGTATATTGCCTTGGTTAGTAAAGATGCTAGGATCAGAGTAAGAAAGCTGGCAGCAATGGATTAAATTGTGGTGACAGAAAATGAGTTTGTCTAGGCAGATTTAGGCTCGTTAACATCAACTTGAGCACGCAGGCTATAGGAACAAACAAGTTAAGGATGTGGGAGCACAGAATAGGTGAGATTTAGGTCCTTTATCATTTACCAGACTGTTAATTTTAAAAATATACGGTTGAAGACAATTAGCGCCCACTGGGTGAGAGAGGGGTACCTGCTAGATAGAGTTCCAGCGTCCTGGAAGTCTATTAGCAGTGTGTTACAGCCAAGGCTAGAAATTCAGGTCGTCGTGAGAAAATCTAGGTGGCAAACAGCTAAGGAAGAACCCAACCTGGTTTCAGGATTTCCAGCGGCGAGAGGAAAAGGGAATATGGGTTCCTTCCGAGTGTTTGGGGTGGGGGCGCCCAAAGGAGGGCCTAAATGTCCTAAGCAGGAATTTTATCTGGAATGTCAATGAAAGGGCTTAAGCAAAACCCACGGTAGCCGGGCAGTAGTGGCGCACGCCTTTAATCTCAGCACTTGGGAGGCAGAGGCAGGTAGATTTCTGAGTTCGAGGCCAGCCTGGTCTACAGAGTGAGCTCCAGGACAGCCAGGGATACACAGAGAAACCCTGTCTCAGAAAAAAAACAAAAAACAAAAAAACAAAAACAAAAACAAAAAAACCAATGAGGGGCTTAAAAAGAGGAGGGTGGGGGGTTAAGGGAGTGTGGCACGGCGGCCTGGGGAAGGGGATGCCCAGGCCTTTGCCTGGGCACCTCTGCCCCCTGAGGGACCACACACACACACAGGCATGGTATAGAATAGAGTTTATTCAGAGTAGGGGATGGGAGTTAGTGAGAGAGAGAGAGGTAGAGAGAGAGAGAATAGAGAGAGAGAGAGTAGAAAAGTGGAGGAGTGGAGGCAGGCCATGACCACATGGGGGGGGGGGGAGAGCCCAAGGGGCAGAGAGGTGAGAGAATGTGGGAGAGCGGAGAGCAAAGAGGGAGAGGAGGGGCAAGTAGCCCCTTTTATAGTGGGCCAGATCTCTGGGGCGGGGCAACCTGGCTATTGCCAGGAAGGTGTGGGTGGAGCTTAGACAAAACACCAACAGCTGTAGACATCAGTTTGAGGGTGATTTCCTTTGCTGTGTTTGTTGCTCCCCACACTTGTTCAGAACCAAAGGCGTGGTTATGGTAGTGTCTCCACGTCCTGAAAGACTCTTATGTTTTCTATAAGATTTACCTATGGGGCTGGAGAGATGGCGCAGCAGTTAAGAGCACTGACTGTTCTTCCAGAGGTCCTGAGTTCAAATCCCAGCAACCACATGATGGCCCACAACCATCCATAATGAGATCTGATGCCCTCTTCTGGTGTGTCTGAAGACAGCTACAATATATTTACATGTAATAAATAAATAAATCTTTAAAAAAAAAAAAGATTTACCTAGGAACTTACAACTTTCCGTTTAGCAGTGTTACACAGGTGATATTAACTCAGTGCACTATCTTGTGCATGCAGTTGCTGTGCAGCTGTCCTTTATTAAAGTGGTCTTGTGCTGGCCATGGTGCCTAGGCCTTTAATCTTACACCACGAAGACAACCTTTAATGGAATTTGACTTGGACATTTTAAAGTACTTTCCAGACACCAGGAACTTACTTTGCTCCCAACATCTGAAATTTGGTCTATCTAAGAGACCCTCTGGAGGAGGACCCCAAAACTGCTTCACTGAACACCCCAAACAAGGCAAATTGGACATCACCCCAGTTCCATACTGGTATTTAGGGTTAGCTTTTCAAGGAAAAGAGGGATGATAGAAACAGGAAGTCAAAACTGGCTAGGTAGTTTAGGGTAAAAAGATTCCCAAAGAAAAGCAACCAGTTTCTTTCTTGAGTAAAAGCCAGAAATTTCCTTGGAACTCTTGGCAATGTAACTGACTTCGTGAGGGAAGTACCACTGAGGTCCTAAAACTCAGCACGAGGACAACACCACCAGCCAAAACAAAAACAAAGACCAAATCCATCGAAGTCCAGAGTTCTGGAAAAGTCTCTAAATGTACAAACCTTGCTTTTGGGCTTCTGTAGTTCTGCTTCTGAGCAACTGTGCTTGTAACAAAAAGAAAAAAAAAAAAAGAAAAACAAAAAAACAAAGCAAAAGAAAACAACAAAACCGACAAAGGAACAAAACCACCCCTAACACAATGCAACCGATGCTGGAAAGACACCAGGCCTTTTGAAGATGGGAAGCCTTTGTTAGCAAGCACAAAGGGAGAGAGGAAGAGTGCCTGGTGCCTTTGTTTTGCCACAGGAGGCACAACCTCAAGGTAGCTTCAAGGATGTTCAACCGCAGAGGGGCATTCTGACACCAGGAGTCAGCCACAGGAAGCAGCTACCTCCCTCCTGTACCAGATCACTCTTTAAAAGCACCCTCAGGTATTTCACTATTACAAAACCTAGACTTAACACACACTGTTACACTTAGCTGTTTCAAGTTCATATCCTCTCCAGGAGCGCAAAATAAAAACCAAGAAAGACGCCGGGCAGTGGTGGCACGCGCCTATAATCCCAGCACTCTGGGAGGCAGAGGCAGGCGGATTTCTGAGTTCAAGGCCAGCCCAGTCTACAGAATGAGTTCCAGGACAGCCAGGGCTATACAGAGAAACCTTGTCTCAAAAAAAAAAAAAAAAAAAAAAAAAATCCAAACAAACAAACAAACAAAAACCAAGAAAGACAAAGGGATAGGTAGCGTTTATGCTAATATTTTATCATCAATTCCTCCCCAAAGAGCAGTGAGCCCCCCAGAGAAATAAAAGAGGAGCCTCAATGCCCAGCAGACAGGTGGACTCTGGGTCTTGCCCTTTGCCAGATTTTGTCAGCCCGGCTTGAAGAACAGCAGTAAAGGTGGCAAGAATTCCCAGCTTGAAGAACAGCAGTAAAGGTGGCAAGAATTCCCAGCAGCTGCGGGGAGGGATATCCAAAGCTAAAACAAGCTGGATGAAAGGATCAAGTTGGTTCAGTGGGTAAAGGCGCTTTGCTGGCAAGCCCGATGGCCTGAGTTCAATCTGACCTCCATACGTATGCAATGCCACCTCCCCACCCAAACATTTTAAAAGTTATTTTACAGATTTGTTTTTATGTGTACGAGTGTTTTGTCTGCTTGTATATACGTGCACCAGGGTCAAAAGGGGGCGTCAGACACCGGGAAACCGGTGATGTGGCCCTCATCCGCGGTCATTGGTCTGAAGCTGGGAAGGAAAGAGGCTGAGAAGAGGCAGCTCTGTACGCTGAAACTTCGGCTAATACTCTAAGACTAAGCCTCCAACTGAATCAATAACTCTTGCCTGGCGCTTTGCCCCGTCTAAGGACTACATTTCCCAGAATCCCACACAATGACTTCCTATAAGGCTGCACCAATAGAAGGCGCTAACTTCCGGTAGTGGTTACAAAATGGAAGCATAGATGGGAGATGCATGTACAGAAGGGAAAATCTTGAACAACTGTTCTCACCCCTAGTCTTCAGCTCCGCGGTTACAGCTTTGGAAAGATGTGTTTTCTTGTGTTAAATCCGTTATTTTATTATTTTAGACAGGGTCTCACTCTGTGTCCAGGCTGTATTGAAATTTACTATGTAGTCCAGGCTGTCCTTAGAACTCAAGATCCACTTGACTTCTGCCTCCCGAGTGGGCCACTACACCAGGCTGATTTTGTTTCTTAGACAGAGTCTTGTAGTCCAAGATGTCAAACCCCTGATTCTCCTGCCTCCCCTCCCGAATCCTGGGATTACTGGTGTTTATTCCACCATGTTTGGCTTTTGATCACATTTTCTTTTAAAGTTGTTACTACTTTCTTTACCGTATGTGCGCATGTGAACTTGCACATCTCGTGGCAAGAGTGCAAACAGAGGTCAGAGAACAACTTTGACAGTCAGTTTTTTCCACCACATGGATTCAGGAACTCGAATTCAGACCATTTGGCTTGGCCACAGTGCCATTGCCAGCCGAACTGTCTTGCTAGCCCTCGTATGTGTGTGGTGTGTGTGTGCAAGAATTGGGAATGCATGTTGGTCCATGTGAATATGGAGGGCAGACACTGATGTCTGGAGTCTTCGTTTAGTTTACACCTTTCAGTTTTAAATTATTTCATTTATTCATTTGGGGTTGGGGGGGATGTAGGTAAGCCACAACTCAGGTGTGGAGATCTGAAGAGAATTTGTTGATGCCACCCACATCTATCTTATGGGTTCTAGGTATCCCAAATCAGGTCTTCATGCTTGTATTTCAAGCATTTTACAACCTTGAATTTTGTTGCTGTTATTGTTGGGTGTTTTTGTTTTTTGAGACAGAGTTTCTATGTAGTCCTGGCTGTTCTAGAACTCACCATGTAGACCAGGTTGGCCTTGAACTCAGAGACCCACCTACCACCACCATGTGCATGTGTATCTTTGTGCTGGGACTACAGGACTTGCCACCACAATAGGATTACATGAGAAATCGATTTTCAGAAGGAATGCCTGTGTTTTTGTTTAAAAGTTAGAGCTGGGAGTAGTGGTGACAACCTTTAGTCCCAGCACTCAAGGGGTAGAAGCAGGTGGATCTCTGATAGTTCGAGGCCAGCCTGGTCTACATTACTAGTTCTGAGGCAGCCTGGCTACCCAGTGAGATCCTGTCTCAAAACCAAAAAAGTTGGGGGATATTCTAATATTTATTACTTGATCCATAGTAGCAGGTCACACCATAATTTATTTCCTTACAAGTCTAGGTAATGTTTTGTTTTTTTAAAAAAAACAGAACCAGATGTATTAAAAAGCAGCTTTCCTGGCTGTTCACCTGTGTGTACGGTGTGCGCACACCCTGTATGCCTGTGAGCAGATGCAGGGGAGCACCTCATCTACTACCCTCTGCCTCAGTCACTCGAAGGGAGTCTCACTGAATCTGGAGTTAGGCTGCCAGCATCTTGAGGTCCTGTGTGTCCACCTTCCCAGTGCTGGGGCTGGCAGCGTGGCCCCAGTCTTTAAGGTGGTCTTTAGGGGGTGACTAGATCGGCCTGTAGGATGAGCATTTCCCTCGGGGGTTGAGTCCGGTGGGGCCTGGGTGGCTCACAGCAAGGGCAGGCTCTCACAAACTGAAGCTGTCCTCTGCAGAATACCTTCACTACATAGCCCAGGATGACTTTGAACCCCGATTCTTCTCCTGATGTAGAATGCTGGGCAGAATCCCAGCAGAATGCTGGGCAGAATCCCGGCAGAATGCTGGGATTATGAATGTGTGCCGCTATGCTAGGTTTATGTGATTGGGGACGGGGGGCGGTTAACCAGACCTAACACACCAGGCAAGCCATCTACCAACTGGGCTTCCTCCCCTCCTAATGACATCAAGTGTTTTGTTTGTTTGATTGTTTTGTTTTCAAAATGGGGTTTCTCTGTGTGGTCCTGGCTGTCCTGGAACTCACTCTGTAGACCAGACTGGCCTCGAACTCAGAAATCCACCTGCCTCTGCCTCCAAAGTGCTGGGATTAAAAGCATGCGCCACCACTGCCCGGCATCAAGTGTTTTCAATTGAGACTTGGATTATCGGGTTTATTTATTTGGTTGTTTGGTTGGTTTGTGTTACTGTTGTTCATTTTTTGAGACGTAGTTTCTCTGTATAGTCCTGACTGTCCTGGAGCTCAATCTATAGACCAGGTTGGCCTCGAACTCAGAATCACCTACCTTTGCATCTCGAGTGCTGAGATTGAAGGCATGTGCCACCACCACCCAGCTCAAACTGAGATTTTTATCTGTTTTCTCTTGACTCTTGGCTCCACCGCAGCAGAGATTTCAGTCTTTCACTCACCGCCTTGTCTCTGGTGGCCAGAACACCAGAATTTTCTATGTACTTCATAAAAGAGTTTGATCAGGGCTGGCAAGACAGCTTAGTGGGCAAAGAAGCTTGTGGCCAAAATTGATTATCTGACTTGGATTCCTAGGATCCACGTATTGGAAGGAGAGAACCGAGTCTAACAAGCTGACCTCTGACCTCCACACATGTGCTGTGTGGCATGTGCCTGCACGAAATAAGTCAATTGATGCAGGGCTGGCGAGATGGCTCAGGGGTTAAAAGCACTGAACCACATGGTGGCTCACAAACATCCATAAGGAGATCTGACGCCCTCTTCTGAAGTGTCTGAAAACAGCTACAGTGTACTTACATATAATAAATAAATAAATAAATAAATAAATAAATAAATAAATATTTGAAAAAAAACAAGACGATGTGAATTCCTTCAAATTCAGTTTACCCCAGAGAGACCGAGTCTTACCTGCACTGCCGCTGTCCTGACGGAGACCTCACCTCAAGATGAAACCCTGGGTCCTGGTGATTTTCAGAAGTTTGACAAAGCAACCGTAGGTTGATAAGGCAGAGCTGTCAGCAGCTCGGGGCCCTGGGGCTCTCTGCAGTGCAGCTTCTTTCCTCTCTGGCCATCTCCAGTCCAGCCTTGGCTAACCTCCTTCTCACTTCCTTCTCCAGTCTGTGCTGCACAACGGGTGTGGCCAGTCAACCCCATCCTCAGAGGCTGTGTGATCTCAGGCAAGTTAAGGTGCCTCTCTGTGCTTTAGCTACCCCAACCCTAGATGGCACCAGTGCTGTGAGAGGTTTGCAAGGACTTCAAGGATTCACTTGGAATGCATCAGCTGCTGTTTCTTCCCTCCCTCCTTCCTGCTCTACTTTTCTTTTTCCTGAGACAGGGTCTCAACTGAGTATCCACTGATGTCCTGGAACTCACTCTGTAGACCAGGCTGGCCTCCAACTCACAGAGATCTGCCTGCCTCTGCCTCCTGAGTGCCGGGGTTAAAGGCCTGCACCACAGTGCTTCTTTGCTCTTGCCTTTTTTCTTTTTTTTTCTTCTTTCATTTTGTTTTAGTTTTAATTTTTTTTTTTTTTTTTGGATTTTTTTTTTTCCGAGACAGGGTTTCTCTGTGTAGCCCTGGCTGTCCTGGAACTCACTCTGTAGACCAGGCTGGCCTCGAACTCAGAAATCCACCTGCCTCTGCCTCCCAGAGTGCTGGGATTACAGGCGTGCGCCACCACCGCCCAGCAATCTTAATTTTTTTATTATTACTCTGTGTGTGTGTGTGTGTGCTCTCAGGGGCAGAAGAAGGTATCTGTCATGGTTGGCTCTTTGAAATGTAACACAACTTAGAATTATCTGGAAACAGGGAACCACAATTGAGAAAATGCCTCCATCAAATTGGCCTGTGGGCAACTCCGTGAGGCATTTTCTTTTTTGGGAGGGGGCATTTTCTTGATTGATGATTAATGTGAGAGAGCCCATCTGGCGGTGGGCAGTAGCACTCCTGGGCCCTGGGTGCTGTAAGCAAGCAGAGCAAGTCATGAGAGCAAGCCTGTAAGCAGCATCCCTCCATGGTCTCTGCATCAGCTCCTGGCTCCAGGCTCCTCCTGCCCTGGTTTCTCTCAGTGATGGAGTGTGAACTGGAGCCAAGTAACCCTTTCCTTCCCAAGTTGCTTTGGTCATGGTGTTTTATTACAGCAATAGACACCCTAAGACAGAAATTAGTACCGGGAGTAGGGTATTTCTGTGACAAAACTGACCATGTTTTGGGAGAACTGTTAAAGAACTTTCAAATTTTGGGCCATGAGTGTTCAGAGTTGTGCTGGCTACTTTTAAGTTAATTTGCCACAAGCTGGAGTCGAGGAAACCCCACTGAGAAAATGCCTCTCTAGATCTGGCTGTAGGCAAGCCCAAGAGGCATGTCTTTAGTGATTGATGTGGGCGGGCCCAGTGCATTGTGGGTGGTGCGGCCTCTGAACTAGTGATCCTGGGTTCTAGAAGAAAGCAGGCTGAGTGTTCCTTGGTGGCACACACCTTTAATCCCAGCCCTGGGGCTGGGGGAGGGGGGGAGGCAGGCGGATCTTTGGGTTAGAGACCAGTCTGGTCCACAGTATTAGTTTCAGGACAGCCAGGGCTACACAGGGAAACCCTGTCTTAAAAGCGAAACAAGGAAAGAAAGAAAAGCAGACTGAGCAAACCACGAGGAGCCAGCCAGTAAGCAGCCTCCTCCGTGGCCTCTTCGCTCGCCAACTCCTGCCTCAGGATCCTCCTCTGACTTCCCTGTGAGATGGACTCTCACCTGGAAGTGTGAGCAAGGTGCATTGGTCATGGTGTCTCATCACAGTAATAGAAACCCTAACTAAAACAAGAACTTAATGAGTGCCTGTGGGAACCTAGAAGGAAATTCTGAGAGCACACACCACAGGGGTCAACGGGAAGTTTGAAGTCCCTTAAAAACTCCATGAGAACCATTCAACATGCACAATGTCCCTGTCTTCAGACACACCAGAAGAGGGCATCGGATCCCATTACAGATGGCTGTGAGCCACCATGTGGTTACTGGGAATTGAACTCAGGACCTCTGGAAGAGCAGTCAGTGATCTTAACCACAGAGTCATCTTTCCAGCCTCCAGTCAACATTCTGAATTAAAGATCTATGGTTCTGGTCAGCTGGGGATGAAAAATTGGCTATAAGTGGGACAAAACTCACCAAACTGAAAACTTTGCCTTGCTGAAACCATTTGGGGCTAGGAAGAGACCAGCATCACCGAGGGACCAGCATCACCGAGGGACCAGCATCACTGAGGGACCAACATCACTGAGGTGAGACCTGTTGTCTCCTCAGGGTCAGCCCTCAGGAGCTGTGCCCCAGACAGAGCCAAGACTGCACCGTATGCTGCACCCAAACTTGTTGATGTGTATGTTTCCCAGTGGTACTGGTTTTGAAGGCATGAAGGGGTCATGGAGAGCAGCTGGCACCTGGCCCTGTGAGAGGCCAGGAGAGGCCATTGGGAAGGGTTGGGCACAGTTGCAATGGCGAGCCCAGGACTGAAGGAGAAGCTGAGTATTACAAGGCAGGGTCAGAGTCCTGAAGGAGCACAGCAGAGGCTCTTGTGGGTGCCTCCCAGTTGAAGTGGGGACCCGAGCTTTTCGGAGATGCCAGGACCGAGGGCTGACCATTCACAGCAGTTGCTGTGGAGTGGAGCTGACCTGTGTGAGTGTCAGATCCCAAGAGGGGAGCTACACAGGCCCTTTAGAGTCTAGAAGATCATGAATCTCAAGACCATCGAGCTTTACACTGTTGGATTTGGGTTTTGCTTTGACTTGGCTGTGACTATACCCTAGTTCTTCCCTCTTGAGAAAGAAAAAATGTAACTTTTTTTTAATAGCAGCCCACAATTAAGATACTTTGGATTTTCAGAGAGACTTTGAATACTTAAAAAGACTATTTTTAGCCAGGCGGTGGTGGCGCACACCTTTAATCCCAGCACTTGGGAGGCAGAGGCAGGAGGATTTCTAAGTTCGAGGCCAGCCTGGTCTACAGAGTGAGTTCCAGGACAGCCAGGGCTACACAGAGAAACCCTGTCTCGAAAAAAACCAAACCCAAAACAAACAAACAAACAAAAAGACTATTTTTAAAGTGTTTAAAGTTTTAGAAACTGAGACTTTTAAAAGTTGGATTGAAGCCAGGCAGTGGTGGCGCACGCCTTTAATCCCAGCATTTGGGAGGCAGAGGCAGGCAAATTTCTGAGTTTGAGGCCAACCTGGTCTACAAAGTGAGTTCCAGGACAACCAGGGCTACACAGAGAAACCCTGTCTCAAACAAACAAACAAACAAACAAGCAAACAAAAACTTGGATTGTTTTTTAAGCAGGGCAGTGGTGATGTACACCTTAATCCCAGCACTTGGAAGGCAAAGGCAGGCATATCTTTGTGAGTTTGAGTCCATCTTGAGCTACAGAGTGAGTTCCAGGACAACCAAGCCTGCATAAAGAGACTCATTGTCAAAAACAAAACAAAAAAAATTGGAATGTTTTATACTGTGATATTAATATGCGATCTTGGGGATAAGCAAGAAAGGAAGAGTTATGGTTCAATAGTATTGCGTTGGTGTGTTAAACGGACAGGTGACATGTTGTCCTTGCTTGGGTTTTGGTCAGCTGACACAAGCTGGAGTCTCTGGGATGAGGAACCACAGTTGAGAAAATGCCTTCAGTGATTCTCCTGTACTCAAGCCTGGGGTGGGGTGGGGCACCTGCTTGGGTTGGTGGCTACTTAGAGAAGGCCCAGCAAAGCCCACTGTGGGCAGTACCATCTCTGGGAAGATGGTTCTGGGTTATATAGGGAAGAGGGAACAAGCCACGAGGAGGGAGCCAGTGGACAGCCTTCCTTTCTCCAAGTTAGTGCCTCAACTCCCCTCAATGATAGGCTAGAAACTTTAAAGCAGAAATAAACCCTTTATCCCCAAGTTGCTTTCAGTCATAGTTTCAATGCAGCAATAGAAACCCAGTTACGGGCAGCTCCGAGCTGCCCAGGGCGGGTGCTGGGATCTGAGCTCCAGTTCTCAGGCCTGAGCACCAAGTGTTCTCACCCCCTGTCCAGCTCCTGAGATTTTGTTTTTGTTTGAACAGGCTCACCCACCGCACGGGCTAGCTTAGAACACTCTACAGCAGAGAATGACCTTGAACTCCTGGACTTTCTTGCGCTCCCTTGTCAAGTACTGGGATTATAGGTGTGTCTGCTGATTTGCGGGGTCCTCAGGACCAGACCAAAAGTCTCATGCAGTCAAGGTGCACAACACCACCTACTTAGTTACAGTCTCAGCCTTAGTTTTATTTTTATTTACTTGTTTGTTTACTTTAGATACAAATATATAGCCCAGGCTGGCCTCAGGCACGACTCCTGTTTCAACCTCCAAGGTGGTGGAATTATGGGGCATGTGCACTCCTCCTCCTCCCGCTCCTCCCCCTTCTCCCCCTCCTCCTCTTCTTCCTCCTCCTCCCCTTTCTCTGGGCCAGAACCCAGGGCTTCACCAGTGCTAAGCACCTATTCCTCCACTGAGCTACAATGTTACTTATTTCCAAGGCTCTTTCCATGTGAAGGGAAGGGCTGTACTAACCATACTCAACTACTCAACGCCTCAACCCTTTGTGTTTTCCCAATCATCTCTCAGTGCAGTCTCAGGAGAAGGGGGCTGCTCTCTGCTTTATCTTATGGGAGAGGGAATTGGAGCTCAAAGACATTAGGATACCAGATAAAGAGGTGTGCCAGGAAGCTGCCTGCAGAAGAGCCCTTCCCCTCCCAGGCCACGCATGTCTTGCCTCTACAAGTTTGGGCTGGCTGAGGCTTGCTGTGTAGAGGACCTCTTCCACTTGCACACGTGAGTGAGAGAGAGAGAGAGAGAGAGAGAGAGGACCAGACAGAGGGAAGGAGTTAGGGAGGGAAAGAGGGAGGGAAGGGAAGGAGGGAGGGAGGGAGGGAGGGAGGAAGGGAGGAAGGGAGGGAGTTAGGGAGGAAAGGAGGGAAGGGAAGAAGGGAGGTAGGGAGGGAGGAAGGGAGGGAAGGGAAGGAGGGAGCACATCAGTGACCCAGCATATTTATGGATGTCAGAAGACCACTTGCACAAGTTGGTTTTCTTTCTACCATGTGGGTCCTGGAGACCAAACAACTCTTCGGCCTTTGTGGCAAGTGGCATCCTAGTAAGTCACCTCACCAATTCCTCATATTACCATTTGACTACCGAGTGCCAAGAATTAATCTGGACTCCCCAATTCCCAACCCCACTGACCTACTTCCTCAAACCAGAAGCCATCCTAATAACACCAGTCTTATGAGTCCAGCACAGACAGCATCAGTTGAGGGTCACATCAGAGCTTTCTTGATTTAATTACCTCCTCAAATCTCCAGAACTGACCACCGAATGTCTGAACCACAAGACTCTGTGGAAACACTGTTAGTTTAAACCACAGCTGAATCCCACCCACATTAAAGGCAGTGAGAAAAACGAGGCTCCCAGGCAGGGAAGCGTAGAGAATGGCTTAGTAGCCTGGGACTCCGCTTGGCTTGGGCTATGCACACTGTCTTCTAACAATGAACTGATAACCCAGGACCTTCATCTGCTTGTAGCATGCATCCACACCCCTTTCCTAGTGATGCACCCCGAAACCTGGGACAGCTAAGTGCTTCGAGTTGATTGGCCACCCCACTCTGAACAGTGTCATAGGGGTGTGGCGATGTAGCCCAGTCAGTAAAGGCACCTGTGCTAAGGTTGAAGATCTGAGTTCAACCCCAAGAACCAATGGTGGAAGGAGAGAACTGACTCCTGAAATCGTTCTCTGGCCTCCAGACTTGCCTTGACACACTGGCCTATGCCCAGTGAAATTAATAAATGTAATAATTAAAACACACACACACACACAAAAGCAGACTGTCAAACCGAGCTTCTGTTCACATGAATTTCTCAGTGTATCTGGGTATGAGGTTGGGTGGTCAATCCAGCCAGGACTGGTTCAAACACAGTAAGGAAGATTGTGGTCTCAAGTACAGTTTTATGGAGAATCCCCTGTTTACCATCGTATGCATATGCATAATAGGCTGTGCATATGAATAGAATCAGATGCCCGCATGGCAGAGCCAATTTCCTTTAACCCAATCCTGTCAATCAAAATAAGGAGCCACAGTGCTGAACCCCTTAGCAACAAACTACTCTTTCTCTCAGATCCCAGGAAAGGAACTCCAAATAATAACAGTAACTATAACAGTAACAGGGCCTTCACTGCCATCACTCATGTGGCCCTTCCTCCCTCTTTTTGTTTAATTGTGACTTTTTAAACTTTGTTTTAATTGTATGGGTAATTGTATGTTTATGTAACATGTGGGTGCCTGGTGCCTGCAGAGGGTGTCTGATCCCTTGGAATTGGAAATTATGATCTATGCGGTGCTAAGACTCAAGCCCAGGTCTTCTGAAAGAACATGTGCTCTGAACCACTGAGCCTCTGCTCCAGGCTTGTTTCTTTGTTTCTCTGTTCTTCTATCACTGCTCCAGGCTTGTTTCTTTGTTTCTCTGTTGTATCACTGCTCCAGGCTTGTTTCTTTGTTTCTCTGTTCTATCACTGCTCCAGGCTTGTTTCTTTGTTTCTCTGTTCTATCACTGCTCCAGGCTTGTTTCTTTGTTTCTCTGTTGTATCACTGCTCCAGGCTTGTTTCTTTGTTTCCCTGTTGTATCACTGCTCCAGGCTTGTTTCTTTGTTTCTCTGTTCTATCACTGCTCCAGGCTTGTTTCTTTGTTTCTCTGTTCTATCACTGCTCCAGGCTGGTTTCTTTGTTTCTCTGTTCTATCACTGCTCCAGGCTGGTTTCTTTGTTTCTCTGTTCTATCACTGCTCCAGGCTGGTTTCTTTGTTTCTCTGTTGTATCACTGCTCCAGGCTTGTTTCTTTGTTTCTCTGTTCTATCACTGCTCCAGGCTGGTTTCTTTGTTTCTCTGTTCTATCACTGCTCCAGGCTTGTTTCTTTGTTTCCCTGTTGTATCACTGCTCCAGGCTTGTTTCTTTGTTTCTCTGTTCTATCACTGCTCCAGGCTGGTTTCTTTGTTTCTCTGTTCTATCACTGCTCCAGGCTAGTTTCTTTGTTTCTCTGTTCTATCACTGCTCCAGGCTTGTTTCTTTGTTTCCCTGTTGTATCACTGCTCCAGGCTTGTTTCTTTGTTTCTCTGTTGTATCACTGCTCCAGGCTGGTTTCTTTGTTTCTCTGTTGTATCACTGCTCCAGGCTTGTTTCTTTGTTTCTCTGTTGTATCACTGCTCCAGGCTTGTTTCTTTGTTTCCCTGTTGTATCACTGCTCCAGGCTTGTTTCTTTGTTTCCCTGTTGTATCACTGCTCCAGGCTTGTTTCTTTGTTTCTCTGTTGCATCACTGCTCCAGGCTTGTTTCTTTGTTTCTCTGTTGTATCACTGCTTCAGGCTTGTTTCTTTGTTTCTCTGTTGTATCACTGCTCCAGGCTTGTTTCTTTGTTTCTCTGTTGCATCACTGCTCCAGGCTTGTTTCTTTGTTTCTCTGTTGTATCACTGCTTCAGGCTTGTTTCTTTGTTTCTCTGTTCTATCACTGCTCCAGGCTTGTTTCTTTGTTTCTCTGTTCTATCACTGCTCCAGGCTTATTTCTTTGTCTCTCTGTTGTATCACTGCCCCAGGCTGGTTTCTTTGTTTCTCTGTTGTATCACTGCTCCAGGCTTGTTTCCTTGTTTCTCTGTTGTGTTGTATACACAAGCTCATGATACACATGTATGGTGTGCAGATGGAGGGCAGAGGATAACTTGGGGATAACAGGTTTCTTTTTTTCCAAGTGGGTCCCAGCGATCAAACTCAAGTCATGCCAGGCTAGGTGGTAAGTATCTTTACCCACTGAGCCATCTTGCCAGCCCTCCTCCTTTTTATTTTTTTAAGCTAGGTCCAGCTAGCCTCTCAGACTCACAGTAATCCTCCTGCCTCTGCCTCCTCAGTGCTTACACTGAGTGTAATCACAGGGATTACAACTGTGATCACCCTGGCCAGCTAATATTCCCTCTTTTCTTGCTGATGGTCTCAGGTGTTTTGTTACCATATCAGAAAGCTGACTCGGGGGCTGGAGAGATGGCTCAGCAGTTAAGAGCACTGAGTGCTTTTTCAAAGGTCCCGAGTTCAATTCCCAGCAACCACATGGTGACTCACAACTATCTGTAATGAGATCTGATGCCCCCTTCTGGTGTGTCTGAGGACAGCGACAGTGTACTCACATACATAAAAATAAATAAATAAATCTTTCAAAGAAAGCTGACTTGGTATCCCAAAGTGAAGTGAACACCGGATGAGTTCACCTCTTTCCCCCACAAGCCCTTGGCCAGGGTCCCACAGATCAGTCACGAGATCCTAGAGTCTCTAACATGCAGCATAATAAACCCCCTGGTAGAAGACATCTGAAGACACATTGTGCCCGTCACAGTGGGCAGTGTCTGTGGATTCACAGCAGGTCCTGGGATAGGTGTGACCAGCTGTCATATGAAAGGGAGAGCCACCAAAATCTGAATAGTTAATTATTCTGCCCACAGCACTTGAACTGCAAAAGACAAGGAGTATTAGTGACTCCCCATGAGGATCTGTGGGATGGCTCAGTGGTGAGAACATTTGCCGCACAAGCACAACCTGAGGTAGAATACCCAGTACCCTTTAAAAAGCCAGGTGTGCCACATGTGCCTGTAACTCCAGTGCTGGGAGGCAGCAACAGGGCACTCACTGGGGTTTGCCAGTTGCCAGCCTGGCATCCAGGTTTAGTAAGAGACCCCATCTGAAGGTGTAGCATGCTGGAGCAGGACCCTGATGTGCTCCTGTGTTGTCCACACACACGCACATGCCTGTGCACACTCGCTTACACACAGTATTTAAATAATAAAGCAGCACCAGGGAAGCCAGGTTCCACAGAGCTGCCACACCCCTCTCCCAGGCTCCGGCTAAATGTCCCGGACACCATTCCATGGAGTAGAAACTAGCCTCTTTGCCCTGACTCGCAAGGGCTTTGCCTCTGCCACCTCTCAGTCTGATCTCAGGCTGGTGTTGAGTTCATGATGATCCTCCTGCCTCAGCCTCCTAGTGTTGAGTGACCCTGGTGGCTCAGTTCTTTTAAATACAATTTTTGTTTTGTTTTGTTTTGTTTTGTTTTGTTTTGTTTTGAGACAGGGTCTCACCGTGTCACCTGGCTGCACGGACCTGGTGATGCTGACCTGGATGGTTTGGATTTTTTTTTTTTTTTTTTTTTGGATTTGGTTTTTCCGAGACAGGGTTTCTCTGTGTAGCCCTGGCTGTCCTGCAACTCACTCTGCAGACCAGGCTGGCCTCGAACTCAGAAATCCACCTGCCTCTGCCTCCCAGAGTGCTGGGATTACAGGCGTGCGCCACCACCACCCGGCTATGGTTTGGATCTTATAGAGAAGCACCTGCTTCTGCCTTCTGGGACTACAGGTGTGTTCCACCACACCCAGCCTAGATTGTCTTTATTTTTATTTATTATTAATTTATTATTATTATTATTATTATTCCTCTGTTCCACTACACAGGTGTATAGAGCAGGGGAAACCTCAGAAGTCAACTCTCCTCTCCTGTTACTACCAAGTCATCTTGCCAGCTTCGTTGAATCTTTTCAATCCACAGTTGTCTGACTGAACGCTTCCGTACAGAGAACTGACTGGGTTCATTTCTCTCTCGTGGTGACGGCCCATCACACTTGGCCAGGGCTTGAGATTGTCTGCTCAGAGGGCTGGAAGTGCTACAGGCCGCAAACCTGCACAGGGAGCCTGCAGGAGCCCAGGGGGCATCACCCCTCAGCGAATAGTGGTGAGGTCCAGGCCAGGCGGCAGGAGAGTCATTTTATAAAAGTTAGAGTGTGTCTGGGAAAATAGTTTGGTGGCTGTTTGTCTAACGTATGGTCTTCCTTGGTTCTGTGCGCAGCACAACAAAATGGTTAAATAATCAATTTCCCCGTTGCGTCTATTTCAGCGGTGCTGTATAAAGGACACAACACACCCTCTGTGGCAATGTTCCACCCTACAGAAAATTCTCCACGCTCATGGTAATGCCGGGAATTCCCCCTCAGGGTCAGCAGTGTGTGCTCTGAAGCCACATCTCGAACCTTCCAGGAGAGACCAGAAGCAGAAGCAGCAAAGGGAGCCACTGATGGAGAGAGCCTCCTGCCTCCTGTCCTCCGTCTCCCTCCCTGCCTCCCTCCTTCCTTCTTGCCCCCTCTTCTCCCCTTCCTCTTTCCCCCCTCTCTTTCTCTTCCCCTCCCTCCTTCTCCTCTCTCCTCTCTTCTCCCTCCCTCCTTCCCTTCTTCCTTTTCTTTGACACACAGTCTCACGTACCTAAGGCTAGCCTCCGATGCACTTGGCACCCAGAGCTGACTTTGAACTTCTGACCCTCCTATTCTTACCTCTTGAGTGCTGGGGTTATTTGGTTTGTTTCTTTGGGGTAGAGTGAGAATATGGGGGTTCCTTGGTTATCCTCACTTTCTCTACCTTTCCTCAAGGCTTTGGGGTAGAATTAAATCGTTCCGGCTGGAGGACAGCAGTCTGCAGGAAGCGGGCCTGATCTGCCCGGTAACCAAGGAACCTGAATCACCTGCTCTTTCCCACCACCTGCAGCTGGCTACGCCCCCCCCCTTCAGCTGCCCCTCCCTGTCCAGTCTTGTCATCCCAGCACTGAGGGGACAGATGCACAAGGGTCTAGAGTTTACAGTCAGCCTAGCTGCTTAGTGAGTAGCCTAGCCTGGGCTACATGAGACTGCATCTCAGAGAAAAAGAGGACAGCATTAAATATTATTTTAAGCAACCAAGTTTTTCTTGGAACACATAAAGGGCAAATTTAGATTTTGCTTTTTTTTTTTTGAATTTTTTTGAATTTTTTTTATTCGATATAATTTATTTACATTTCAAATGATTTCCCTTTTCTAGCCCCCCCCACTCCCCGAAAGTCCCGTAAGCCCCCTTCTCTTCCCCTGTCCTCCCACCCACCCCTTCCCACTTCCCCGTTCTGGTTTTGCCGAATACTGTTTCACTGAGTCTAGATTTTGCTTTTTATATTATCTGTGTATTTGCTGAAACAGAGCCTCAATAAATGTTCAAACCTGATTGGGCTGGAACTCTCTATGTAGACCAGGCTGGCCCCAATCTCACAGGGATCCATTTGCCTCTGCCTTCTCAGTGCTGGGATTAAAGGCGTGTGTTACCACACCCAGCCTCCAATTTATATATAGTTTAAAATAAAGGTTTTTTGGGTTTTGGTTTTGTTTTGTTTTGTTGTTTTTTGTTTTTGTTTTGATTTGTTTTGGTTTGGTTTTGGTTTTTTGAGACAGGGTTTCTCTGTCTAGCCCTGGCTCTCCTGGAATTCACTCTGTAGACCAGGCTAGCCTCGAATTCAGAAATCCACCTGCCTCTGCCTCCCAAACGCTGGGATTACAGGCATGTGCCACCACCGCCCGGCTAAATAAAGACTTTGGAATGCTAGGTTTTGGAATGCTGGAGTGGGGTTGCTGAGGACTTGGCTGTCAGTCAGCACCTGCCTGTCGTCATTAAACTCTGGGTTCAGTCCCCACCACAGCAACCAGGCATGGTGGTGGCGCAGACCTATAAACCCATCACCAGGGGTGTGGAGACAAAAATGTTAGGAGTTCAGGGTCATCCTCAGCTACGTAGGGATTGAAGATCCTGTCTTCAGAAGCATCCCTGCCATGCTACGGTATAGAGTCATCTCCAAAACGGACGGAGTCTAGAGGACCAACCATGGAACCCTTTCCTTCCCACCACGTTTCCCAGTCTCCTCTCAAAGCATGACAACTTACAGCGGTGACTGGCCCCGTGCTTCATGTCCCAGTGTGTCAGGGTGACTGACGCACAAGCTCTCTCTGCACCTGACTGTCCCCAGCAAGGCCAGGTCTCCACTGCTCCTCATTTCTCTCACAGTGGCCTCACTGCCAGCGCCATGAGGGTGGCTGCCTGTCCTTTGGCCCCTGCACACAGCCCTCGTGCAATACACCCAGTGTGAGTTGGTGAAACAACCTCAGGTCCTTATCCCTTTGAGCACAGTAACTCAGGTTTGTGTTGTTTGAGGCAGGCTGTGGCAAGTAGCCCTGGTTGGATGTAAGTTCATGATCCTCCTGCCTCA
The DNA here is from genome assembly GCF_947179515.1 of Apodemus sylvaticus. Classification (NCBI taxonomy): domain Eukaryota; kingdom Metazoa; phylum Chordata; class Mammalia; order Rodentia; family Muridae; genus Apodemus; species Apodemus sylvaticus. The sequence continues at coordinate 111,267,473 of NC_067478.1, forward strand.
GCCTCTTGAATTCTGCAATTACAGATGTTTGCCATGATTCCTGGCTCAAGATACACGCTCTTTTTTGTATGTGTGTCTATAAGTGTGTATGTATGTGTGTATGTGTGCATGTGTGTACACAACTACATTCACGTGGAGGTCAAAGGTCAACCCTGTTGTTTTGACTTTCACTTGATTTATCTTATGGAGAGCAGAGGGCGGCTTAGAGGAGTCAGTTCTTCCATTATTTGAGTCCTGCTCCCACAAAGCCATCTTGCTAGCCCCACCTTGTGTTTAGACACAGGATTGATCGCTGGCTCAGAACTTATCCATAGGTCTAGGCTGCGGGTCTCAGGGATCCTATGGTCTGTATCTCCCCAGTGTGAGATCACAGAAGCACCCCACCCACCCACCCACCGTGCCTGCTTCATACGGTGCTGGGGATGGAACCCAGGACTTGTGCGTGCTGGACCTGCAGTCTATGAACTGAGCCTTCTCCAGGCCTCTAGATGGATTTCCTACTTTGTGACTGGCCCAGTGACCTACTTTTCCTGTCCCCATGCATGTGCTGTCATCACCTCCCAAATAAACCACATGACTTGTTTTGTTTTATTTTGTTTTTCAAGGCTGGGTTTCTCTGCGTAGCCCTGGCTGTCCTGTAACTCCCAAAGATCCACCTGCCTCTCTGGGATTAAAGGTGTGTGCTGCCACCACCTGACTGCCACAGGGCTTTTTGTAAAGCCTCGGTCTTAACCAGGATAGGAGAGTAAGCCCCTCACTGGGGATCCGCAGCAGGGACTCGCTCTCCGCTAAGACATCCCGACACCCCTGACCTTTGATTATCTTTCACAATTCTACAAATGTGCCTGCCTCCCGTCTCCCTGAAGAAGACAAGTTGGATGGTGGTGGGTCCCTGCTGTCCTTCCCCACCCCAGAGTCCCCTGTCTCCATACTTCTGTGTGCCCTTGGGACTAGACCGCTATGGCTTCTCTGTCCTTCCTGTGACTTAGCAATTGTGTATTTACAAGTGGAAAGAATCCAAGCAGCACAGAGGCCACCGACTTCCAGGATGACAATGATGACTAGAAACAGGAGAGCAGAGAGGGGCGGGGCTGGGCGGGGCTGGGAGCTGGCACATCCCAGGGATGCGGTTCTGAGGAGGGAAAGGCTCTCCTGGTCCTGCCCGACCCCCACTCTGCTCAGCTCCAGTTTGAAAGAACCCAGACCTGGGTAGGGCGGGAGGTTTTGTTCTCCCAGACACTTCCAGGGTGTGGGAAGATCCAGGATGCCGGCTGGCCTGTTAGATAGGAAGCTATGTTGAGAAGCTGAAGGGCAGAACTCAAAGGAGGTGCATATGGAAGACAAGGTCGCTGAAGAAGAAAGGATGTGAGAGCAGGCAAGCCCCAGCCTTCGACAGGTACCAAAATCAAACAAGGAAACCACACACCTGAACTCTGCCCACTTGAAAAGTGGAAAGGGGGGAAAGAGAGGCTAAAAGTCATCCTGGGCTGCTTAGCCAGACCAGGGCCAGCCTGGGCTAATGAGACCCCGACTCAGGAAAAAGGAAAAAAAGAAAAGAGCCAGGTATGAAGCAGGTGTGGAAGCAAGAACCTCTATTCTTAGCACAGGTGTGGGGGAGGGGCAGATACAGGTGGGTCCTTGAGTTTAAGGTTAACCTGGGCTACATGTAAGATCCTGATTTGTTTGTTTGTTTGTTTGTTTGTTTGTTTGTTTTTTAAGTCTCAACAAAAATACAATATATAATAAAACAGGGGCTGTGGAGGGAAGGCGCCAGGGACCCGTGACTGAAGAGGAACACATGGCGGCAGGGCCTCGAGGGCCCCAAAGCGCGGATCCTACTTACAGTCAGAGCAAGCCTCTGCCTTCCTGGGTTCATCCACACTGACAAGGCTAATATGGTGATACATCCCATCCCCAGCTCAGGTAACCCAAGTGACAGAGGCAGGCAGAGGACTTCCCAAGGACCTTCATCAGTGTGGCCTCTCCATACCTGACGCGCGCCCCCCCCCAGAGGCAGGCCATCGAGGATCAGACCAGACACCTTGAGAACAGAAAGCAGAAGGACAACATTTAATCAGGGCTGGCTTACGGGTTCAGACGTTCAGTCCAGTATCATCAAGACAGGAACATGGCAGCATCCAGGCAGACATGGTGTTGAAGACATGGTGTCTTCATCTGAAGGCAGCTAGGGTGAGGTCTTATAGCCCACACCCACAGTGACACACCTACTCCAACAGGACCACACCTTCTAATGGTGCCACTCCCTGGACCGAGCATATACGAACCGCCACAGGGTGCAGGTGGGAGTCTTCCTGGATGGGGCCAGAGGGAAGCAGAGGATAATAAAATCTGCAAAAACACCAAAAGGGGTGAGGCCAGAGGCGGTGGTTATGTGGAGGCAATCTCAGAGTTGTAGAAGAACAGAAAGCAGAACTTTTTAGGTGGAGGAGGTGGCTGCACTGGCCAAGCACACACAAAACCCTGGGTTCCACCCCACAGCCAGGAAAACCCAGTGTGGGAGCACAAACTGGTGATCCCAGCGCTGGAGAGGTAGAGGTCAGGCGGTCAGGCGGTCAGGAGGTTAAATTAAGGTCATCCTCAGCTACTGAGTGGATTGGAGTCTGTCCTGGGCTACAAGAGAGACACCTCAAAAAGAAAGAGAAAACTAAAAGATTTTCTTTTTTAAAAAAATTGGTTTTAAAGGATTTTTTTAAAAAGAGGAACTCATGATGTATCTCTAGTTGACCTGAAACTCAATATAGAAATCAGGCTGGCTTTGGACTCACAGACATCTACCTGCCTCAGCCTCCTAGTGCTGGATCAAATGTGTGTGTGTCATGAAGGCTGACTTCATTTCTTTGATGTGTGGATGTTTGGCTGTGTTGTGTGCGCGAACTCCTTATGAATGTCTGAAGAGGCCAGAAGAGGGCGCTGGCTCCCCCCTCCAAGCGGAGTTACAGGTGCTGTGAGGGCTCCTGCAGCAGCATGTGTGTGTGTGTGTGTGTGTGTGTGTGTGTGTGTGTGAGTGTGCCCTTAGTTGTTTCTGAGCAGCCCTCCAGCCCCAGATTTTACTTTCGGAAGTAAAATTCTATCCAAAAAGCTGGGCGGTGGTGGCGCAAGCCTTTAATCCCAGCACTTGGGAGGCAGAGGCAGGTGGATTTCTGAGTTCAAGGCCAGCCTGGTCAACAGAGTGAGTTCCAGGACAGCCAAGGCTACACAGAGAAACCCTGTCTTGAAAAAAAAACAAAAAAAAAACAAACAAACAAAAAAAAAACAAAAAAAATTCTATCCAAAAACAACATTTTCAAATTTTCAGCTCAAGGAAATAGTCATAGCCATCTCTCATGGGCAAAGGGTGTTCGCTACTGCAGAGTTTTGTATTGTTTCACTACATAGCCCAGGCTTGCTCATTATGCAGGCTAACCTTGCACTTCTGACCCTCCTGTCTCCACCTACTGAATTCTGGAGTTACCAGCACAACCCATTATCCATGGCTTTGTTACTAGGATTTGTTTTTGAGGTTTTTGTTTTGTCTTGAGACAGGGTCTCACTGTATAGACCAGGCTAACCTTGCTCTCACCTGCCTCTGCCCAAGTGCTGGGATTAAAGTTGTGTGCCACCATGCCCAGCTGTCACTGTGCTTTTATAGGAAGAGGACATGAGACTGTAGAGATGGCTTAGCTATGAAAACTATTTGCTGTTGTTGCCAAAGACTTGAGTTTACTTTCTCATACACACACTAGATGGTTCACAACTGCCTGTGGCTCTAACTCCAGGGCTTCTGTCTCTCTTCTGGCTTCTGCAGACAACACACACACACAGAGACACACACACACTGCAAAAACAAATTGTTGAAGTGTGGGACAGTTGGGGAGCTGGCTCAGTGGATAGGAACTCTTGATGCACAATCTTGAACGCCTGCATTCAGATTCCCAGCACCCACATCAGAGCCCGGCTCTGTCTGCTGCCCCTGTGCCTGTAACCTCGGTGCTGCGAGGAGGGCATGGTCAGGGGGATCGCAGGGCTAGCAGCCACCAGGCTCCAGGCTCAGGGAGAGACTCTGCCTCAAGAGAACAAGGCAGAGAGTGACAGAGCAGGACTGTCCTCCTCTCCTCCTCCCTGTGTGTATGTATGTGTGTGTGTGTGTGTGTGCCCGTGTGTGTGTGTGTGTGTGTGTGTGTCTGTGTATGTGCATAGGTGTATCTTTGTGCACGCGCCTCCCCGTGCACACATACAGGCACATATATGTAGAGGTAAAAGGACAACGTGAAGGAGTCAGTTCTTGTCTTTCGCCACGGGGCCTCCAGGGCTGGAACTCAGGGTGTCAGGGTAGATGGCAGGTGCCTTTACCCACCGAGCTATCTCACTAGTCCTGGATTGGCTCTTGTCTGTGTGTTTGCTTGTTTGGTTTTTTTTTTTAAGATTTGTTTATTTATCACATGTAAGTACACTGTAGCTGTTTTCAGACACCCCAGAAGAGGGAATCAGATCTCATTACAGATGGTTGTGAGCCACCACGTGGTTGCTGAGATTTGAACTCAGGACCTTCAGAAGAGCAGTCAGTGCTCTTAACAGCTGAGCCATCTCTCCAGCCCATGTTTGCTTGTTTTTGAGACAGAGTCTCATGTAGTCCAGGCTAGCCTCCATCTGTGCGAATCCTCCTGGCAGCCTCTCAGCTTCTGTGGTTGCATATGGAAGCCACTAACACTAGCCCGAAAGATGAAGAGTTCAAGATTATCTTCAGCTACATAGTGAGTCCAAGGCCAGCCTGGGCTACATGACTCTGTCTCAAAAAACTAACAAAGTATCGAAGAATGGTGGCACATACCTTTAGTCCCAGTACTTGGAGGCAGAGGCAGGTGGATCTCTGTGAGTTTGAGGCTTGCCTGGTCTACAGAGAGAGTTCCAGGCCAGCCATAGGACTGCGTAGTGAGAGCCCGTCTCAAAAATAAGACAAAAACAAGCAAACAAAACCAAAAGCATACTGTGTCACCCTGGTAGTGAGAAACGGCCCTTCAGGGACCATAAAAGATCAAAACATGAGCTTGGGAGCAGCTCTTGGCCATGTGCTTAGCATGCATGAAGACTGGGTTCATCCTCAGCACACAAAAGACCACCCGGGGTCGGAGCGCACACTGCTCCTGCAGAGGACCTGAGTGAGGTCCCAGCACCCACGTGGCAGCTCTCAGTGTCTAGAACTCCAGCTCCAGGGCATGGGAAACATAAAATGCGCCTTCCTCCTCTTCCTCTTCCTCTTCTCCACTTGGATTTTTTGTTGTTGTTTTGGCTGTTTGTTTGTTTGTTTGTTTGTTTTGAGACAGGATTTCTCCTTTTAGACCGGGCTGGCCTCAAACTCACAGAGATGGGCTTGCCTCTACCTCCTGAGTGCTGAGATTAAAGGTGTGCACCATCACCACCCAACTGCATTGTATTTTCTACCAAAGGGTCAGAAAAGACAAAACCTCTCTCCATTGGAAAAAGTTATAAAGAAGCCACTTGGCAGAAATTTGAATTGTTCTAGGGTCAGTACTTTGGGAATCAAAATATGTCCTCAGTGTCAGTTCTCCACAGAAAGCTTGCTGCTCTCTGCCAGCTGGTCTCCGAAGAGTGAGGCTGAGCCCTGACCTCCCGTGAGGCACAGGAGACCTTTCTTTGTGTTTGGAATCGTTAAAAACCCGGTGCCAACCTAGGCTGTGCACCCTGCTACGGAAATAAACGCTTTGCCTTGTCTTGTCCTCTCTCTCTCTCTCTCTCTCACTCTCTCTCTCCTTCCATCCTTCCTTCCTTCCTTTCTTCCTTCCTTCCTTCCTTCCTTCCTTCCTTCCTTCCTTCCTTCCTTCCTTCCTTTTCTTTCTTTTTCTTCTGTTTGTAGCCCTGGCTGTCCTGAAACTCTTTCTCTGTAGACCAGGCTAGCCTTGACCTCAGAGATCTACCTGCCTCTGCCTCCCTGACACTGGGATCAGAGATAAAGGACTTAACCAGCTGTGTGATTTTCTTGAGGATCTGGGCTAATTTATTTTCTTTTTCACTTTCTCTTTTTCCTTCTTTCCCTTCTTCTTCTTCTTCTTCTTCTTCTTCTTCTTCTTCTTCTTCTTCTTCTTCTTCTTCTTCTTCTTCTCCTTCTCCTTCTCCTCCTCCTCCTCCTCCTCCTCCTCCTCCTCCTCCTCCTCCTCCACCTCCTCCTCCTCCTCCTCTTCCACCTTCTCCTCCTCCTCCCCCTCCACCTCCTCCTCCTCCCCCTCCCCTTCCTCCTCCTCCTCCTCCATCACCAGGTCTCACTAGATGGCCTTGTCTGGCCTGGGACTTGCAAGTTGGGAAGGCTTGGCACCAGATCCCCTTGTAAGAACTGGACCAGGTGAGGCAGGCATGGCTCATGCCTGGTTTTAGTCCCAGCACTCTGGAGGCAGAAGCAGGTGGATCTTTGTGAGACACCAGCCTGGTCTAAGACCAAGGAAATCCAGGGCTTCAAAGAGAGGCCTTGTCTCAAAACAAAAACAAAGGAAACCCCCTGGCTGGGGAGGCCCCAGGCCCTGAGGAGAATGTGTACTTCTGTTGTTTTGTTGATTACACTTGCTCTCAAGCTGCTCCTATCGGTTGCTTAATACCTTTCTGGCCTAGGTTGATATCCGTAGGTTAATATCTTTCTATTCATAGGTTAATGCTCTCTGCTTTGTTCCGAGAGGCTTCTGTTTGCAGGAAGCACCGGCTAATGCAGGGACTAGGGATGACCAACTACTAAGAATAAATGCCTACCGAGTGCTCAGTCCTAAACAGAGGGCTGTCACGTACCTCAGAGAACCTCACTGGGTGGGAAGAATGGAAGAGCTGAGGGGTGGGGAGGAGGCCCTGGGGGCCTGAGGGCTGTCTCCTGGACAGGACAAGGCTGCTGCTCCCACAAGCTCAGGGCATGGGGGTTTCCGGCACAAATGGAGCTGTCGACACTACTCCTTGGGTGAGAGAGGGCTCCGAAGGCCCCACCCCTGCCTGAGGAGCTGTTGGCAGGTAAAGGTTGCTGCTGGAGCTGGAGCCCTGACCTCAGAGCTGTAGCCATTGGTCCATGGCCTCGCTACACTAACCAAACACAGGAGTCAACAAAAACTCAGGCAGAGGTAGGGAACCTACTTGTTAAGAAGAAAAGATACAAAATGGTGACAGAATGAACACTTTCTTATAAAGAGAAGGAGGAGGGGCTGGAGAGCTGGCTGTGCAGTTAAGAGCACCTTCTGCTGACAGAGGGCTGGGTCCAGTTCCCCCTCCACATGGAGGACACCCACAGGTCTAGGTCCAGCTCCCGGGACTGTGACCCCATCCTCGGACCTCTCAGGGCCCTGAGCACAGGTACACATGCTCACACACACACACACACACACACACACGGATCTTCAAACAAATATGTGAAGGGAGGAAAGAGAGGCAAAGGGCGCGAGAGAGCCAGCTCCCAGGGACAAGAGCGACACAGCTCTCACTGAGGGCCTGCGTCATTTCAGGCTCTCATATCAGATGGTTTACGGCCGCCTGCAACTCCAGCTGCAGAGGGTCTGATGCCTCTGGCCCCCATGAGCACGTGTGTGTGTGTGTGTGTGTGTGTGTGTGTCCATGCGTGCACACATGCTTGTGCATGTGTGCAATTAAAACAACAAAAGAATGAACCATTGTCTACTGTGACACAAAATGTCCAGTTAAAAGCAACCTGGGGAGGAAAGGGTTACTTCAACTGACAGCTGATAGCCCCTCCCTGAGGGAAGCCATGGCTGGAACCTGGAGGCAGAAACTCTATCAGATGACAGGAAGTGCTGCCCAGTGGCTCGCTCTATGGCCTGCTCAGCCTGCTGTCTCATAGCCCCAGGAAGAACTGCTCCACCGTGGGCTGGGCCTTCCCACTTCAGTCACTGACCAAGAAAATACCCTCCAGTCTGGTGGAGGCAGTTCCTCTACTAGGCCTCTTCCTAGACGACTTCAGCTTCTGTCAAGGTGACCAGCAAACAAACAACAGCACCACACACCACACACAAACGCACACACACAAAATCCTGCTTGTCAAATTCAATCATCTTTTTTTTGTTTTTTTGTTTTTGTGAGACAGGGTTTCTCTGTGTAGCCCTGGCTGTCCTGGAACTCACTCTGGAGACCAGGCTGGCCTCGAACTCAGAAATCCACCTGCCTCTGCCTCCCAAGTGCTGGGATCAAAGGCGTGTGCCACCACTGCCCGGCCAAATTCAATCATCTTTTTCAACATACATTTATTTGGCTTGCTTGTTTCTCTTTTCTTTTTTTTTTTTAATTTATTCATTTATTTATTATGTATAAAATGCTCTGCCTTCATGTTCGCCTGAACACCAAAAGCAGGCAGCAGCTCTCACAGATGGCTGTGAACCATCTATGTGGTTGCTGGGACTTGAACTCAGGGCCACTGGAGGAACAACTGGTGCTCGTACCTGCTGAGCCATCTCTCCAGCACAGCTTGCTTGTTCTGAGACGGCATCTCATGGACCTCAGGTTGGTGCAGCTGGGATGACCTTGAACTATCTGATTCTCCTGCACACACCTCCCGAGTGCTGTGTGTGCCTCTGTGTTGGTTTATGTGGTGGTAGGAATAAAACTCGGGGCTTCTTGCAAGCTTGGGGGCTCCCAGCTTGTCCCACCCCCAGCCTCCCCAACTCTTTCATGGGATCTGATGAAAAGCCATGCCTGACCTGGGCTCCCCAACTGTGTGTCTGTGCTGACCTGGCAGCTCTGGGTCCCGGTGCCCACACACTTATGTCTGACAGGTCTCACTTCTCCTCAGCCTGCCCTTCTTCTCTCCCGCCCCTCCACCCCCTCTGGGAGCACAGATCCGGAAGGCAATTTAGATCAACTTATTTCTGTCTTGCAGGGAGAGGTCTGTGAGGGGAGGGGACCGCAGTGTCCCCAGGGCCTGGATTGTGACACACTTATGGCCGAGAAGCCATTGAATAGAGACAACGGTTTCCTCAACAAAGAACACGGCACATGAATGTCAGTCATGAAGGCAGACCTGGGGGCTCTGAGAGGTCGAGTCAGCATCTTCCCTAAACCTCTAGGCTGCTGAGTCCCCACGTCAGCAGTCTTAGCAAGAGACACTCAAGTTGACCTGCTCAGCCTCCTGAGTCCCGGGTCACCTCCTTGGGCTGCTTGGCTCAGCCCTAAACCGTTATCACATCACAACAGGAAGCTGGCTGGACATGGTGACCAGCCACACCTTTAATACCAGCATTTGGAAGGCAGAGGCAGGGGGATCTCTGTGAAGATGAGGCAGGCCAGGGCTATATATAGATCCCTCTCTGTCTCGCTCTGTCTCTCTGTCTCTGTCTCTGTCTCTCTCTCTCTCTCTCTCTCTAGCGTTTAACAGGACACATGGTTCTTCCAGAAGGTGGGGGTCAGATCCCAGCATCTACTCCAGTCGGTGGACAGCCGCCTGAAACTCCCTCTATCTCTGGGATTTGATTCCTTCTTCTGGACCCAGGGGCCCCCTACATTCACACGGCAGACAACTCACACAGACATTAAATAAATAAATAAATAAATAGCCAAACAAAACAGCTGGAAGCCGGGCGAGATTGACAGTAGCAGAGACAAGCGTGCTCCCCGCCCCCACCCCACCGCCCCACCCCGCCCCGTCCCCACCCCAACCCTTGCTGGGCTTCTTCTCCAAAGAGAACATGGGACACAGAAGAAGATAAGTCTCCTATATGGCTCCGGGGCCACCAGGCTCAGTGCTCAGGACTCAACCCCGGGAATGCCCGTGCCGGAATGACCTGTGACATGGCTGGGCGGTCCTGCTACACCGCCCCTGAAGCCCCGCCCACGAGATGCTCATGGAGTCAGAGTAGATGAATGAGAACGGGGCTTTGAGTCACACATTTTTTGTTGTTGTTGTTTTGTTAGTTTTGTTTTTTTTTATTCGATATAATTTATTTACATTTTAAATGATTTCCCCTTTTCTAGCCCCCCCCCCACTCCCCGATAGTCCCTTCTCTTCCCCTGTCCTCCCTCCCACCCGTTAGTTTTGTTTTTTAATTTAATGAAAACTTTAGCTTGAAAACTGAATCCCAGATGGTCTAGAACTGGCTATGTGGCCCAGGCTGGCCTCGAACTCACAGATATCCACCTCCCGAGTGGTGTACAGGCAAGGTACTCCGAACAGCTGACTTCATCTTTTCTGCCACCTCTGAACTTTTGCAGTGTCCTGCCTCCCCCGCGCGGCAGGTGGAGGGATAGGTTTCTCTCTTCCACGAAGCGTTCTGAGCATGTGAGTTCAGCATCGCGGTTGAATCCTCGGGATTTTGAATTCAAAGGATGGCCTTGACCTGCAAAATCACGCTGGCCTGACGGAGCAGCTGCAAGGGCGGAATTCCGGAGCTGTTCCCTAGTGGCCGCTAGGGGACACTATTCCCACAGAAAACAATGGACGCGTCTCCGCGTTAGGGCTAAGTTCTTGAGTTAGGCCTGCTAACACTGTCCCCTCGTGGCAGATGCGTGGGTCAGCAGTATATTCGAGCACTGTTTTGTGTCGCGCCGGGCAGGCACAGGTTGGTGGCGGGCTCGGCGTCCCCACTAACCCACTAAGTCCTCTCCTCCCTCCTCCTCTCCTCTCCTCTTCCTTCTCACCCCTCCCCTCCCTCTCTTTAAGACTAGATCTCTCCTGTAGCCACTGTAGCCGAATATGACTTTGAAACTCTGGCTCATTAAAATAGCCTGTCTGTCTCTGTCCTTAGTTGTAGGGCATGGGAAAGCCACGCTGTGGGTGTCTCCCGCAGCCGGGGTTCCTGCTGACCAGGTAGCCAAGGATGGCCCTGGACTCTTTATTTATCCTTTTTTATATATTGTAATGTAATTATAGTTCTCTCTTCCCTTTATCCCTCTAAGTCCACCCACATATGCTTCCTTGCTCTCTTTCAAATTCATGGCCTCTATTTTTATTGTTATTATATGCATATATGCCCATGTATATACATATACACTCCTAAATATAACCTGTTTGGCCTGTATGATGTTACTTGCATGGATGTTTTCAGGACTGATCATTGTTTTTGTTTTTGTTTTGTTTTGTTGATGTTGTTGGTTGGTTTGTTTGTTTGGTTGGTTGGTTGGTTTTTTGAGACAGGGTTTCTCTGTGTAGCCCTGACTGTCCTGGAACTCACTCTGTAGACTAGGCTGGCCTTGAACTCAAAGATCCTCCTGCCTTTGCCTCCCAAGAGCTGGGATTAGAGGTGTGCACCACCACTGCCCGGCTGACCATTGGTTTTGAATAACCAAATGGTGTGCTCCTGGGGAAGACCGTTCCTTCCACTCTCTGAATTTCTTAATCGCCTGGCTGTCTTTTGTGCAGGGCTGACACGTGGTCCTCTGGGCTTCCCTCTGTCCACACTGAGATGTCTATTGGTGTCGTCCCTGTTCAGTTCACATTTAGGCAGGCGTGCCGGTGATGCATTATGGATGCAGCTTCTGATATTTCTAGAAGACACAATCACACAGCAGCCCCCAGTCCTCTGGCTCTTTATGTCTCTTCCCAAGGGTTCCCTGAGCCTCACATACAAGGGTGCTTTTGTCTGTCTGTCTGTCTGTCTGTCTGTCTGTCTTGCTTTGTTTGTTTTGTTTGGGTGCCACCCCTGCCCCACTAATATGAGGATGTTTGTGAATGTATCCATTGAGACTGTCGTCCTCAACTCTGCATGATGATTGGTTGTGGGGTTTTTTCGAGTGGTCTCCATCCGTTGGAAAGCGAAGTTTCCTTGATGGGGCCCGGGACCTGCAGCTGCATGTGCAGATCTGACGATAGGCTAAAAAAAAGATTTATTCATTTCTCACGTACAAGTGCTTTGTCTGTGTGTGTGTTAGTTAGGGTTTGCATTGCTGTGAAGAGGCACCATGGCCAAGGCAACTCTTTTTTTTAACCATTATTATTATTATTTTCTAAATTCTTTGTTTACATTCCCAATGCTTTCCCCTTTCCCGGTTCCCCCCACCCCATATGTCCCATAAGCCTTCTTCTCTCCACCCATTCTCCAATCACCTCCCTCCTTTTTCTCTGTCCTGGTACTCCCCTACAATGCTGGATCAAGCCTTTCCAGGATCAGGGCCCTCTCCTAACTTCTTCATGGGAGTCATTTGATATGCTAATTGTGTCCTGGGTATTCAGAGCTTCTGGGCTAATTATTATCCACTTATCAGAGATCGCATTCCATGTGTGTTCTTTTGTGACAAGGCGACTATTATAAAGGGGGCTGCTTACAGGTCAGAGGTTCAGGCCGCTTCTTCTTGGCGGGAAGCATGGCAGCGCCCAGGCAGGCGTGGCAGGAGGAGCTGAGAGGTCTCCATCTTCATCTGAAGGAAGCCAGGAGCAAACTGTCCATGGGCAGCTAGGAGGAGGGTCTCCAAGCCCACTCCCGCAGTGACATACGCCCTCCAAAAAGGCCACACATACTCCAACAAGGCCACGCCTCCTAATAGTGCCACTCTCTGGCCCAAGCATATGCAAACTACCACAGTATGTTTGTGCACATATGTGTGCCTGGTGCTTGGAGGTCAGATGGGGGAATAAGACCCCTTGTAACTATACCTATAATCTTAGCCACTGAGCCATCTCTCTAGCCCTGACTTTTTTTTCTTCAGGGTTTCTCTGTTTAGTATTGACTGTCCTGGAACTCACTCTGTAGACCAGGCTGGCCTTGAACTTGGAGATTCACTTGCCTCTGCCTCCCACTGAGATTAAAGGTGTACGCCACCACCACCAAGCTCAACCAACCTTAAACTCTTGATCCTCCTGCCTCCGTCCCCCATCAGCACAGCAACATCACAGTCATATCATCTAACGGGGGGAGGGGGGGGGCACTCAGTTAGAGAGCTCACACGTGAGACCCTGGGTTAAATTTCCAGCTCCACAGAACTAAAATGAAATAAAATTCCACATTCTCTTGAAGAATCAGGAAAACTTAAAATGATGGTGGAAGCCACTGTAATGGAAAAGCCAACATGAACTGGGAACAGTTTCAAAAGTCAAACATGACTCCAGGACTGGGAACTGAGAGCAGGTGGCTCCTCTGATGGTCATCCCTAGCTGTAGAGAGAGTTTGTGGCTTGACTGGGCTGCGTGAGACCACTTCTGGAATGAGGAAGAAAGGAAGGGGCTGGAGAGGTGGCCCGGTGGTTGGAGTGTTCTAAGACAGGAGCTGAGTGGAGACCCCAGCACGCGAGTGACCAAGTGACCGTTCAGGATCACTGAGAGACAGCCTCAAGGCAGCGAGGCAGAGAGAGCAAGGAGGAGCAGGGGCCCCTGGAGTTCTCCATCCTAATCCTGCTGCTGTGGGAGCACACGCATCTGTGCACGGACTGTCCACACGCACGCGTGCACACACCACACAGACACAGAGGAGGGGCGGGAATTTGGCCAGTTTTGTTTTTGTTTTGTGAGCCAGGGTTTCTCTGTGTAGCCTTGGCTGTCCTCCAACTCAGAAATACGCCTGCCTCTGTTTCCTAGTCTGCACGCCTACTGCACCCCAATATTACCTCACCCCAATTATAAAGATTTAAAAACAGGGCAGCAGGCTTTCGAAGCCAGAGGCTTCTAAAGCTAGGAAAGAAAACCAAACCTTTTTGTTCTTATTTTTATTCACTTTATTTTATTCAGCATTTTCAGGCACGGTCTCTACATAAGCCCTGGCTATCCTGGAACTCTCTCTGTAGACAAGGTTGGTCTTGAACCCACAGAGATCCCCCTGCCTCTGCCTCCCAAGTGCTGGGACTAAAGGTGTGTGCCACCTGGCCTGGCACCTTTTTACTTTTTTTTTTTTAAGATTTATTTATTTGTTTTATGTGTATGAGTACACTGTAGCTGTACAGATGGTTGTGAGCCATCATGTGGTTGCTGGGAACTGAACTCAGGACCTCTGCTTGCTCTGGCCCAAAGATTTATTTATTGTTATATGTCAGTATACGGTAGCTGTCTTCAGACTCACCAGAAAAGGGCATCAGATCTCATTACAGATGGCTGTGAGCCACCATGTGGTTGCTGGGATTTGAACTCAGGACCTCTGGAAGAGCAGCCAGTGCTCTTGACCGCCGAGCCATCTCTGTGGCCACCTTTTTACTTTTTAAGGGGATTATGTCAGGTGTTCTGTGTGGCAGTGACGTCTAGATGACTAGCGCAGTCCCCAACCACTATCTTAAGAAGTCTATATGAATCACTCCATCTTTAAATGTTGTTACTAGTAAATATCAATTATACACGATCATGGGATTCTATGACACTCTTGTCAATGTGTCAGAGGATTTGCTGTCGAGTGAATTTGGTGCTGTCTTTATCCCTCTTCACAGATGAGATAACTGAGGCATGAAGAATTAGACACCTGCCTAAGGCTAAAAGGGTCTTCAAACGATCTCTAATTCTCTCTCTCTATATATATATATCCATCCTGCCTGTCAGGCAAGGGCTCTAACTATTGAGCTTCATCTCCAACTGCTTGACTGTTTTGTTTAGCTAAGACAAAAGTCTTGCTCTGATTCTAGGTTGGTCTTGAACTTTTGACCCTGTAGATGCTTTGGCAGCAGGTTTGCGGCTCTAGGCCTGGGCCTTGACCTCTGCATTCCTAGGAAGGTTTCCTTACAGTCCTCTCAGCTGGGAGCACCTGCTTAGCCAGGCAGGGAGGATCATGGGAATCGGGATCACATCCCGGACCAAGCAAGTAAGAGATCATCTGGGGAAACAAACCAGTTCTGACCTGAAACTTAGCCAAATCCTCAGAGGGGTCAAAGAAAACAATCGGCCCAGCAGAGGAATTTTCCTTGCTCCTTTGAAGAGAGGTGGGAAGGTCGATGGAAGGATTTCTCAGGGTGGTTAGTGACAAGGCAGGCGCTGCTCCCCCCGGCCTGGAATTCTTCCCCTTTCCTGGAGACAGCCTCTGGGAAAGTTGCTAGTATAAAATGGAGTCCCAGTCTGCGATGATCATAAATGCCTGCCCTCTGGGGATGAGGAGCAAGGACCTGGAACAAGCCTGGAGGGCAGAGAAACCCTGTCTCAAAACCAGACAGACAGCAGACAGACAGCAGACAGACAGCAGACAGAAGCAGACAGCAGCCAGACAGCAAACGGGGATTTGCAAAACTAGACTCACTTCAAATCACCACACACTGGAGTCAGGAGGACGGGAAAGAGATCTCATGGGGCTGTGTATGCCTATAGGGTGTGCGGTAAGAAACCATCAGACTGGGCAAGGCTGAGTGGTAGCCTTGCCCAGTGAGGAGCTGGGGGCATGTGTGGCCTGGCTGGAGAGGGCTGGCCTGGCATTTGGAACACCCGAATTCCACTCCCAGCAATCAGTGACCTGTATCCGCAGTAACAGTGCCAGGGAGATGATTCAGTTCTCCTGCCTGACAAACAGGAGAACCTGCACTTGATCCCCAGCAAGTCATAAAAAAAAAGGCCAAGAGAAGCAGCATGTGGCTGTAACACAAGCACAAGGAAGCAAAGCAGGAGGACACACACACAGTCACACACATTCACAGCCACACTCATACACACTCACACTAACATACACTCTTATACAGACACACACACTCACATACACTCTTACAAACACATACACACTCACATACACTCTTATACACACACAGACGCACACACTCATACACACACTCACATACACTCTTACAAACACACACAGACACACACACATATACAAACACTCACATACACTCTTACAAACACACATGGATACATATACACACACTTATACACAAACTCACACTTACACAGGCACACACACTCACACACGCTCATACACACAGACACACACTCACAATCACTCGCATACACATACCCACATTCATATACACTCTTATACACACACAGACGCACACTCACACACAATCACACACACACTCATATACACACTCACATTTACATACACTCTTACTTACACAGGCACACACACACATACACATAAGACAACCAATACTAACCTCTGGTGTTCACAAACAGGTGCCTACAGGCATGTGTACACACACTCAGGCACATGTGTACATGTGACATAACCAAACACTTAAAAGTATATAACCAGCCAGGCCCAGTTACCTTTAATCCCAGCACTTGGGAGGCAGACACAAGTGGATCTCTGTGAGTCTGAGGCCAGCCTGGTCTATATAGTGAGTCCCAGAACAGTCAGAATACCCAGAGAGATCTCGATTCTTTTTTTTTTTTTTTAAGATTTATTTATTATATTAAGTACACTGTAGCTGTCTTCAGACACTCCAGAAGAGGGCATCAGATCTCATTACAGATGGTTGTGAGCCACCATGTGGTTGCTGGGATTTGAAATCAGAACTTCAGAAGAGCAGTCAGTGCTCTTACCTGCTGAGTCATCTCTCCAGCCCCGAGATCTTGGTTCTTAATTCAGAAAGAAAGAAAGGAAGGAAGGAAGGAAGGAAGGAAGGAAGGAAGGAAGAAAGAAAGAAAGAAAGAAAGAAAGAAAGAAAGAAAGAAAGAAAGAAAGAAAGAAAGAAAGAAAGATGAAAAAGAAAAAAAAGGAAGGAAGACAGAAAGGAAAGAAAGAAAATCTAATGTATATATTTATACTCCCCCCCCCCTCTCTCTCTAATCCTTAAGTATCCACCGAGTATTCATTCCAGACATCCACAGACACCAACAGTCTAGGATGTCCAAATCTCTCACACAAATAGCAGAGGCCAGGTGTGCCGGTGCCCCTGTGATCCCAGGCCGTCTGGCTGCATAGACAGATCCTTCTAAAACACCAAAGGCTGAGTAGCTGGAGCGACGGCCTGAGAGCCTACCAGACACAGGAAAATGTGAGTTCCGAGCTTCGGGGCCCATCTCAAAAGCTGGGTGCAGCGGCACAGGCCTGCGATCTCAGGGATGGGGAGACAGAGGCAGGATCCCAGGCGCTCGAGGGCAGCCAGTCTAGCTGACTTCAGAGAGGGAAAATGGGCCACGTGAGAGTGCGGGTCTTGGTGCATGGTTGGTGGAAGAGCAGGGGTTAGCACATGGTCCCACGATGTCCCATCCCAGAACTCAAGAGGCAGAGGCAGGAGGATCAGGTGTTCAGGCTCCTCTGCTATAGTGCTCTAGTTTGAGGCCAGCCTGGGCTAGAAACCCTGTCTCAAAAGTAAATAAATCTCTAAACAATTGAAAATACATAAAATGGGAGGGGTTAAAGAAGGCGCTATCTCCGGCTTCCACAAGTAAACAGACACTTGCACATTTGTACACAGATTAAACAAGCAAACAAAGCCACCGGAGGCTGAGTGTGGCTCTGGGGTAGAGTTTCTCTCTAAAATGTCTTCAGTCCCGTGCTGCGTGTTCAGCACTGAAGAAACATTGTAACAGGGGCCGGCAAGACGGCTCTGAGGGTAAGGCCGTTTGCAGCCAAACCTGACAGTCTAAGTTTAAATCCTAGGACTCACACGGTATAAAAATGAGAACTGTGACCCAGAGACTGCCCTCTGACCACCACACAGTCACCCACACAGCATAAATGATTTAAAACCGTTTAAATTTAAATATACTTTCTGCTTTTGTTTTTTGAGATAGGGTTTCTTCGTTTAGCCCTGGCTGTCCTGGAACTCATTCTGTAGACTAGGCTAGCCTTGAACTCACAGATCCTTTGTCTCTGCCTCCAGAGTGCTGGGTTTAAAGGAGTGTGCCACCATGCCAGGTTGAAAAGTACATTTAAATAATGAACTGGCATAGTAATTTTATAGGCCTCACACATCCTTTCTGAGAATAAGAAACCTGGGTGGTTTATAGCTCATCATGACCATGTGGAAACAGTTTTATATTGAGTATTTTACAGGCGATACAGAGGAGAAGCGTGCTTTATGCAGGTAGAATGCCATTTCAATTTTTAATTTTAGCATCTTATTTCTTTATTGTAGAGGGTGGTTCTCTCCTTTCTGGGATCATGAGGGTGCAGGGATTAAACTCAGGTGGTCAGGTCTGGTGACTTTTTTGTTTTGTTTTGTTTTGGTTTTGAGACACATATGACCCAGGATAGTCTGGAATTCATTGTGTAGCCCCAGGCTGACCTTGAACCTTGAGGTCTCTTTTTGTTTTGGTTTGGTTTTGTTTTTGTTTTTGTTTTCGAGACAGGGTTTCCCTGTGTAGCCCTGGCTGTCCTGGAACTCACTCTGTAGGCCAGGCTGGCTTCAAACTCAGAAATCTGCCTGCCTCTGCCTCCCAAGTGCTGGGATTACAGGTGTGCGCCACCACCGCCCAGCTGACCTTGAGTTCTTGATCCTCCTGTCTCAGTCTTCTGGGACTGACTTGGGCTGAGAGTTTTTTTAGCTCTGCAGTCGAAAGGGAGTGGTTTTGCTCAGTTTCCCCTCCTGCAGTCTGGACTCTTAAAGACACCTTCCTCAGAGCTGATGTTCTGTGGATCCTGAGGTATTCCAAGGAGCTCTTAGCACCCAGCGGCCGCTCAGTCACGTTCTTGACAGCTACTCTCTCAGCAAGCCTGTCTCCCCACAGTTTCGGGGAGCACTTTTGCCCCAAGCACCTCGACAACTGATCAGAAAACCTCCCCACTTAACCAGGACTATCACCACGGCTCATAACAATTTTGATTTCAATTTTAATAAGTCATTTATTTGTTTTATTTGTGTGTAGACAGGCCTTGGTGTGGTGTGTGTGTGTGTGTGTGTGTGTGTGTGTGTGTGTGTGTGTGTGGTGGGCAGAGTGCAGATGTGGAGGGGATCAAACTCGGGTCACCAGGCTTGGCAGTAAGTACCTTACCCAGTGAGTCGCTTCGCTGGCCCTGAAGGCTGCCTTTCGCATCTAGCCTCCTGAAGCAGCCGGAATGTCTTTAAGATTGACTAGCTGTCGCCTGTGGCAATAAGTAGTTCTTTTTTGTCTTCCTGAAGAATATTCCATGGTACGGACAGACCCTGGCTCAACGTTCACTCCTGGACACACAATTGGCCATTTCAAGTCATTGGCAATAATGAATAAAGCTGCTGTTTCCACTGTGGTTACATTCATGGGCAGTGGGTTTTCGGGCAGGGTGCAGGGCAGTAGTTAGCTGGAGGACAATTTTTAATTACATTTCAAGAGAAAAGCAATTAGATGAACACACTGAAATCCCAGCAGCCACTGGGAAAGGAGGAGAGCAAGAAGAAGGGGGAGTGTCATACCGCGTGACTTAGGTCCAAGAAAGCAGACAGGTTGGGCCAGCGACAGGGCTTAGGAGATGAAGGGGCTGTCTGCCAAGGCTGGAGACCTAATACCCAGATCCACGTGATGGAAGGAAGGAAGTCACTCCCACAAGCTGTTCTGTGACCTACACACACACACACACACACACACACACACACACACACACACGCACGCACACACGCACACACAAGTAATTAAACAAATGTAAAAAGAAAGCAATCAGGTGTGACAATGGCAGTCTGCAAGCATTTGCATGGGGCATGGAGGGGCAGCGGGGTCATCAGAGAAAGCAGTGAGAAAGCCCAAAGGGTCAAAGGGAACACGCTTAGGGTTTTGTTCACTGTGCAAAGATTTATATAAAAAGGGTGTGTCCTGATTTGCTTTCTATTGCAAGGGTAAAGACCATGGCCAGCCAGGCAGTAGTGGTGCACGCCTGTAATCCCAGCACTTGGGAGGCAGAGGCAGGCAGATTTCTGAGTTTGAGGCCAACCTGGTCTACAGAGTGAGTTCTAGGACAGCCAGGGCTATACAGAGAAACCCTGTCTCTTCTGGAGATCCTGACTTCAAATCCCAGCAACCACATGGTGGTTCACAACCATCTGTAATGAGATCTGACACTCTCTTCTGGTGTGTCTGAAGACTGCTAGAGTGTACTGATATATAATAAATAAATAAATCTCTTTTAAAAAAGAGAGAGAAATTTGGGGTTGGGGAAGAGTTTATTTCATATTATAACTCTCAAGGAAAACACCTTCACCTTTCTTTTATATAGAAAGGCAGGGCCGAAACTGCAGGAGCCTAGAGGCAGGAACTGAAGTAGAAGCCACAGGAAATGCTCCTTATCAACTGTATTCCTTTGAATGAGAAAAGCTCTGTGGTGGTTTGAATAAAATGACCCCCATAGGCTTACATGAGCAGCACTATTAGGAGCTGTGGCCTTGTTGGAGGATAGGCTTTGAGGTTTCAGAAGCTCAAACCAAGCCTAATTTTTCCGTTGCCTCTTCCTGCTGCTTGTGGATCCAGACGTAGAACTCTCAGTCACCTCTGCAGCACTATGTCTGCAGCACTATGTCTGCCGCCTTGCTTCCTACCATGATGATAATGGACTAAACTTCTGGAACTGTTAGCCAGCCCTGATGAAATGTTCTCCTTTATAAGAGCTGCCATGGTCATGGTGCCTCTTCACAGCAATAAAATCCTAAGATGGAAATTGGTACCAGGAGTGGGGTATTGCTATAATAGGGCCCGACTACATGGCTTCTTGGCAGAAAGTGGGTTTTCAGACTTTGGATTAGCAAAGCAGTTGAATCCTGTAATCAGGGCTTAATGAGCCATAACGTAGAGGACAGTTACAGTGAGAGTGATTTGAACTGTGGGGGCCTGGCTCAAAAGGTTTCAGAGGAGAAGATTACTAAGTGGACTAGAACCCTATCTTTTAATATTTTGGTGAAGAATGTGACTGTTTCTACCCTTGCCTAAAGAACATATGCCTGAATGTGGTAGGTTTAATAGGAATGGCTTTTTTTTTTTTTTTTTTTTTTGGTTCTTTTCAAGACAGGGTTTCTCTGTATAGCCCTGGCTGTCCTGGAACTCACTCTGTAGACCAGGCTGGCCTCGAACTCAGAAATCCGCCTGCCTCTGCCTCCCGAGTGCTGGGATTACAGGCGTGCGCCACCACCACCTGCCTAGGAGTGGCTTTCATAGACTCACGTGTTTGAATGCTTGGCCCATGGGGAGTGGCACTATTATGAGGTGTGGCCTTGTTGGAGGAAGTATGTCACTGTGGGGGCAGGCTTTGAGGTCTCCTATGCCCAAGCTCTGCCTAAGGTAGAAGCCAGACTCCTCCTGGTTGCCTTCAGGTTAAGATGCAGAACTCTCAGCTCCTTCTCCAGCACCGTGTCTGCCTGGATGCTGCCATGGTTCCTGCCATGATGATAATGAACTAAACTTCTGAATCTATAAGTCAGCCCTGATTAAATGTTGTCCTTTATAAGAGTTGTCATGGTCATGGTATCTCTTCAAAGCACTAAAACCTAACTAAGACAGTTAGGCTCGATTCAAGAGTGATGGATTAACAGCTTTGCCAAAGGACATTTCCAAACATCGTCTGAAAACATCAACTGTGCTGTGCAGCCATTAGTGGCCAGTTTTATACAGAGATCTGTAATGAAAAGTAGCAAACTAGCCAGGAGGTGGTGGCGCACACCTGTAATCCCAGCACTCTGGGATGCAGAGGCAGATTTCTGAGTTCGAGGCCAACCTGGTCTACAGAGTGAGCTCCAGGATAGCCAGGGCTATACAGAGAAACCCTGTCTTGAAAAAAACCAAATCCAAAAAACCAAAAAAAGAAAGAAAGAAAGAAAGAAAGAAAGAAAGAAAGAAAGAAAGAAAGAAAGAAAGAAAAAGAAAGAAAGAGAGAAAGAAAAGTAGCAAACTGAGCAAGGAAAACCACAAAGTGTACTTCTTGAGGAGAAAAGGGCCCTAGGAAGTGTAAACAGATTAAAGAAAATTCAGAAAATTTCCTTTTTTCGTGGAAAAAAGGGAACGGTGACCTCAAAGCAAGGTCCTACCCAGCTAAGCTTCCAACTTGTAAAAATAATTAAAGAAAAATGAAAAGGAATGAAAGAAAGGGGCCAGGCATGGTGGTGCAAACCTTTAATCCCAGCGCTTAGAAGGCGGAGGCTGGCCGAATTCGAGGTCAGCTAGGTCAACACAGTGAGTTCCGGCATGCTCAAGTGTGAGCATTGAAGGGGAGCGTGGAGGTCAGAAAACTGGTGGAAATGTGCTCTGCCAGCCCAGAAAGCACGGCGGCTTCGGCCCCATGGGTCTAGCCTTAGAGTTTGAGGCAAGGACAGAAGAAAGGTTACAGAATCTCCCTCTGTGACTGAGGAAAGCCCCCGAGGGCGGGCTTGTGGCAGGGGTGTCCCAGTATGGAGGCCAAGAGAGCCCATTGCACGAAGCTGTGAACCTGAAGCCTGGATTGCCTTTGAGGCCCCAAGATTTTGGAGGTGCCAGAGTATGGGATACCTGCTGAGGAGAGCTGCTAACGGGGAGGGGAACCAGTCAAGAGAGAAGAGTGTGCTGCCTTCAACAAGGCTGACAGGAAGTGGGGATCTGAGGAGCGCTTTGGCATCAGACATAGAGATGCAGAGTCTGCCCTGCGGGTTTTCAGTCTTTTCCTGTCCAGTGTTTCCTCACTGTGCTCCTTTCCTTCCCTTTTGGAACAGTTGACCCTGTGCCATTGTATGTTGAATGTATGGGATCTGCTTTTAATCTTGATTTTCTAGGGGATTACAGTTAAGAGACTGCATGAGTCTCAGAAGAGACTTTGAACTTTGGACTTTTAAACGCTGTAGAAACTGATGGAGTATGAGGACTTTTGGAGTTGGATTTGATGCAGTTTTGCATTATGAAACAACCAGCCTTTGGGGACCAAGCAGTGGGATAAGGTGGTCTGAAGGAAAATGGCCTCCACAGGGCCACGGGGAGTGGCACCGTAAGGAGGTGTGGCCTTGGAGGAGGTGTGTCACTGGGTAGTAGGCTCTCAGAGGCTCAAGCCAGGCCTAGTGGCTCACTGCCTCCTCCTGCTGCCTGTGACTCCAGATGCAGAACTCTCAGCCGCCTCTGCAGCACCGTCCATGTCTGCCTGCACGCTGCCGTGCTTCTACCATGACAATGGACCGAACCTGAACTGTAAGCCAGTCCCAATGAAATGTTTTCCTTTATAAGCGTTGCCTTGGGCTGGGGGGCAGCGCATGCCTTTAGTCCCAGCACTTGGGAGGCAGAGGCAAGCTGATTTCTGAGTTCGAGGCCAGCCTGGTCTACAGAGTGAGTTCCAGGACAGCCAGGGCTACACAGAGAAACGCTGTCTTGAAAAACTAAAAAAAGAAAAAAGAAAGAAAGAAAAAAGAGTTGCCTTAGTCAGGTGTCTCTTCAGCACAGCAGAGCAGTGATTCAGTTACTAGCTTGATCCTCACGGCTTGCTTAGCATGCTTTCTTATATGTCCCAGGACCACCAGGTCATGGTGTCACCATCCACAGGGGGTTGGACCCTCTCACATCAATAATTAAGCAAAAAAAAAAAAAATCCCCACAGACTCTCAGACTTGTCTACTGGCCAATCTGATGGAGGAATTTTTTTTTTTTTTTGGCTTGATGTTCGTGCTTCCTAGATGACCCTGGTTTGTGTCAAGTTGACAGGGATAGGAGGAAGGAAAGTCACACTTTAAAAAAAAAAAATCATCATTATGAGGGCTGGAGAGCTGGCTCAGCAGTAAAGAGCACTAGATGCTCTTCCAGAGGACCCAGATTGATGTCCATCACCCACACGGCAGATCACAACCATCTATAATTCAGTTCTAGGGGAGCCAATGCACGTGGTGCACATGCATACATGCATGCATGCATGTAAATCACACATAAAATAAGATAGGATAAAATAACCATGACCTGCCTGTGATGTGTATGTGGTGTTGATGTGTGTGATGTGTGACACTGATGTGTGTGGTGAGTGTGTGTGCACTTGACATGGCTCACATATGGAGGCTGACATGAGGTGTTCAGCTGCCCACAGGTACTTGCTGCCTGGCCCCTACACCTGCACACTCGGGTCACCAACTTTTTTTGTCTTTTTTTCTTTGACACAGGGTTTCTCTGTGGCCCTGGCTGTCCTAGAATTTACTCTGTAAACAGGATGACCTTGAATTCAGAAATATGCCTGCCCCTGCCCAGCCGTGATTAAAGGCCTGCGTGCCACCACCACTGCCCAGCTGGTTCACCAGTCTTACACATAATCGGCTTTACCTGTGAAGTTATCTCATGGACTCCTGTTGGATTTTTTTTTTTAAGACAGGGCTACAAAAAATGTGAACTCAGCCGGGCAGTGGTGGCGCACCCCTGTAATCCCAGCACTTGGGAGGCAGAGGCAGGCAGATTTCTGAATTCAAGGCCAGCCTGGTCTACAGAGTGAGTTCCAGGACAGCCAGGGCCACACAGAGAAACCCTGTCTCAAAAAACCAAAAAAAAAAACCCTGTGAACTCTGGTCCTCCTGTCTCTACTTCACACCAGCATACCATGATAAATAACACTTATATGTGTGACCATGTGTTATAAGTATGTATCAATATGTATTCACATGCACATACACTATATACTCATAAATATATAGTATATAATATACTATATAATGTATACAATATATACATAATATACATGTAATATATATTATGTAATATATATAATACAGGTGATAAATATATGGAGATAGATAGATAGATAGATAGATAGATAAGACAAAAAAGTACTTGGGGCTATAGCTTAGAACCAGAGTGCTTGCTTAGAACATCCATGAAAAAAATTGTAAGCATCTAATTCCAGGGTCCTGCAGTGCCAGAGACAGCCCAGCATCCGGTGACTAGGTCATCTATCCAAAGAAAACAGGAAGCCTGGGCCCTGCCCCTTGGCCTCTCTTTGTGACTTCACGTCCCGAAGGCCTGGACACCCTGCCCGGCTTCAGCTTCCTTTCCTAGCTCCGGAAGGAGCAAAGCAAACAATCTTGTGAGGCCCTGGTGGCTTGCGTTGGGGTGGCAAACCTTCCTGGCCTGCTGTGGCTCTGTGGGCTGAGGCCGGGGTCCTCCCTGCACCCAGCTTACCAAAGAGGCCCAACAGGACCCAAGCCACCTTTGGCCAACCTGGAAATGGAATCCAAAATCTCTGCACTTGAGATTGTTATCACACTAGATGATGTACAGTCCATTCATTCAGTCAGTCGCTCATTCATTCACACATTCATCTATTCATTAACTCATTCATTCATTCAGGCACAAGTTCATTCACTCATTTGCTCATTCCTTCACTCATTCACTCATTAATTTATCATTCTCTTTTTCTTTTGTTAGTTTTTTTGAGACAGGGTTTCTCTCTGTGGCCCTGGCTGTCCTGTAATTTAGTCTGTAGACCAGGCTGGACTCAAACTCACAGAGATTGCCTGCCTCTGCCTCCCAAGTGCTGATATTAAATGCATGTGCCACCACCACCTGGTTCAATTTATCATTTTCATTCATTCATTCATTCATTCATTCATTCATTCATTCATTTGTTGAGTCATCAATTTACCAAAACAGGCAGCTGGCTGGAGTGTATATGAGCAGCCCTGTGAGGCTGCCACCTACAGGGAGGGCTTTGCTCCTCACTCTTGCTGGAAAAGTGTCCCTGCCACATCACCTCCTCTGCCTGTGGGTGGGACAGGGCTCTGTCGTCTCAGCAGTTCTGTTCATGGGATGAGAGCCGTGTCTACAGATGTCAAGCCTCAGCATCCTCAGGGAGTCTTCTAGATGGGAACATTTTACTTATTAATTTTATTTCTTTTTAATTACACACACACACACACACACTTTTATCTTTGTGGTGCTAGGAGTGGATCCCAGAGTCTCACACATGTTTAGCATGTACACACTGCTGAGTCACACCCCAGCCTTCGCTGAGGTGTTCTAGGCAGACGCTCTACCTCTGAAGTGCATATCCATTGTTTATGACAATGTTTAATAGTAAAAAGTGAGGCAACTGCATTTCAGGAGGAAGGCTTGGCTTGTGACAGCTGCAAAAGGCCAGACACAAAAAGCCACGTTACACCAACTGTGGGGTTGGGGAGAGGGCGAAGCAAGCGCCCAGCTCTGGCTGGGACCAGACTTGGGACCAGACCCACAGCAAGTGGCTCGCCTCCGCCTGTGCCCACGGTCTCCTCTAGCTTCATCTGCTCACACGTGATGCACACGTGCACACCCCCATACATAATACATCTTTAAAGACAATTGCATGTGTTATGTGGATGTTTACCTGTTCATGTGTGTGCACCTGCGTGGGGGTGCATGTTTGTACTTGTGGAGGTCAGAGGTCAACATCAGAAGCTTCTATCACTCTCCATTTTATCTCTGTCTGTCTATTTATTACTTATCTGTCTGTAGCTATTATCTATTTATTACTTATCTGTCTATTTGTCTATCTGTCTATCTATCTATCTATCTATCTATCTATCTATCTATCTATCTGTCATTTTCCAAGACATGGTTTCTCTGTGTGGCTCTGGCTGTCCTAACTCAAGCTGTAGACCAGGCTGTGTTCGAACACACAGAGATTCTCCAGCCTCTGCCTCAGGGCTGGGATTAAAGGCATGCGCCACC
The DNA here is from genome assembly GCF_947179515.1 of Apodemus sylvaticus. Classification (NCBI taxonomy): domain Eukaryota; kingdom Metazoa; phylum Chordata; class Mammalia; order Rodentia; family Muridae; genus Apodemus; species Apodemus sylvaticus. The sequence goes on from NC_067478.1 coordinate 111,293,832, forward strand.
ACCACCCTGGTCATTTAATTTTTTTTAACCTATTTTTTTCTTTTGAGGCTGGAGGGAGACTGACCTTGGGATGTCAATCTTGCAAAGCGAGGGTTTTCACCCCCTTAGCCCTCCTTCCTTTCTGAGACAGGGTCTTTCACTGTACCTGGTGCTCATGAATTCAGTCGGGCTGGCTGAAGAGTGGCTCCCAGGAACCCTGCTGTGTCTGCCTCCCCAGTTCTGTCACTAGAGAGGCTTTTTTCTCAAGTGCTGAGACCTCACCTCAGGTCTTCAGAGTTGAGCAGAAAGTTTTCTCCCCAGCTCCTTGCCATTGTTTTGAGATAGAGTCTTGTGTAGTCCAGGCTGGTCTAGAACTCCCTCCTTAGCTGAAGCTGGCCCTGCTTTTTTTTTTTTTTTTTTTTTTTTTTTTTTTTTGACTTGGTTTTTATTCGAGACAGGGTTTCTCTGTGTAGCTCTGGCTGTCCTGGAACTCACGCTGGAGACCAGGCTGGCCTCGAACTCAGAAATCTGCCTGCTTCTACCTCCCAAGTGCTGAGATTAAAGGCGTGTGCCACCACCACCGGGCTGGCCCTGCATTCCTGATCCCTATCTTTCTACTTCTCAGTTCTGGGCTTATAGACATGTGCAACGTGCCTGGTCTTCAAGTGAGTGTGCAGGACCTGACCTTGGCTTGAGCTGCAGGCACACGGAGCCGTCCCCCCGAGGCTCACCGATCCCCATCACAAGCTCATGGGACAAATGAACACTATCGGCAGGTCAGGAGCATGTGAGAGCAGAGTCCAGAATTAGACATTTTAGCAACAGCTGTGCACCAGGTCCTAGGCAGCCCAGAGATGCGGAGAATCTAATTATCAGTGTCACCGTGGATGGAACAGTGTTCTGGGAATGGGGCAGCATTGCCAGCAGCACAAATGGAGGGAAAACCTTTCCTGCTGTTTAAGACAGGGCCTCAGGTGGCCCGGGCTGGCTTCAAATCCCTCAATAGATAACTAAGGCTGACCTTAAACTCCAGGTCCTCCCGCTTCCTCCTACCAAGTGCTGGAGTTAGCTGTGTGTCCTACCACGCCCAGCAGAAGGTTTCCAACCCCTCATTTCTCACACAGACAGTGAACTAACCAACAAGGCAATGAACACACCCCCTTCTTACCTCCCTGTCAGCCCCACCTACATCCAGCCCTGATCAAGTCTCCCAGAAGGAAGCAAGATTGTCTCCTCTGCCCAGGTGTGCCAGCCCCACCTATACCTCATCATGTGGAGGCCAAAGTCTCCTGAAGCTGAGCGGCTGCAGGAGCACCCCTGCCCCGCCCAGCTGAGTCAGAGCTGGCAGTGGCCTGCAGAGGTGTGGTCTTGACAATCGGGTCTGGCAGGGACCTGGGTGGTGCTGGGCACTATCTTGGCCTGAAGGGATCTTTGAAACTACCCTTTCTGAAACCAAAGCCACTCTGAAAGTCCCCTGGCTTGGGTTAGGGCCCTATTTAGCTTCTCGAGAGAATCAGGGCTCTGGAGGCCCGCTCCCCCTACACAGATCAGTACATTGTGCTGTGACTCACCAGAAGCTCTCATTGAACAGAAGAGAAAAATCAAGGCTCTGAGAGGTTGAAAAATTGAACACAGCCAGGCCTGGATTGGAACCCAACTGCTTTCTTGGGGGTGGGGGGCACATCAAGCTCCTTATATCCAATTCTTAAATCTGACATGGATACATTGTGTCTAAAGCTTAAATGGGACATGGATGCATTGTGTCCAGATCTTAAATGGGCGTGGATACATTAGGTATATAGGGCAAGTCTTGGGTTTCCTCATGTAAAAGAGAGCAGGCTAGCACTCACAAGTAAAAGGTGGGGGCTGAACCCACAGCCAGAGAAAGGTCTTGGAGGAAATGTGGGCCACATCCTAGTGTTTCAAAGGACTATTTAGGGGTCAGAGGCAGGAGGACAGTTGGGCTGAAGTACAAGAGGGAAACTACGAGGACAGGGTGGCGACAGGGCAATTTACCAGCACCTGGAGGGATGGATTAGGATCCAAGTGAGATGGGCCACGGAGGCTCTGCACAAGGAAGGATATGGTGGGACACAGACATCCCCAAGACCATGCACAATGGAAGCATCAGGGAGGGCCCAGCTCCATGTTCCCTACCTGGCCTCAGAGGAAGAGGCAGAGACCTGAGTGACACTGGGTGTGGCCCAGCAAGTGGTGGGTGGAGTTAGATGCTGCATCTCCCAGGCCTAAGCAGCTGGACCACTCTGGGTAGGTGTGTGGGCTCCTGACAGCTGTGTACACAGAGCAAGAGCAGATGGGTATCTAGGGGGTGCCCCTACCATCTAGGTTTCCTTTCTGTGCCTTTAGAAGCAGATAAGGATTTGCTGGGCAACTGAGGCAAGTTACTCTGCCCTCTGGCCCCAATTTCATCCTCTGTAGATGGGGCTCCTGTTAGCATCCATCCAGAAGTGGGGAAAAGAACAGCACAGGAAAAAGCTCTGAGGCAGACACGTCCTGTGCTGTACAGCTGCCTACCCTCCCTAGACGGTTTTGACCGTGACAGCTCAGAAGAGCTTTTCTCTCAGAAAAGCTCTTGCTTTTCGGGAGAAGGTGTGGAGGCAGAAGACAACCGGCCTATCCAGAGATGAGCCAGGACTGAAAAAATTCTAGGAAACTGTTGTCGGGAGAGGAGCTGTAGGGAAGACATTTAAGGCCACAAATTAATGAAGGCATCCTACAACCCTAACCCTAACCCTAACCCTAACCCTAATGAAGGCATCCTACAACGGAGTCAGACGCTTCCGGTCTGGCTCACTCAGGTATCGATACCAGCTTTCTGAGTCACACTTCCTAGAGTGACACCCCTGAGCTTAGCTGGACTCATCCACCTCTCTACAGCAACCCAGAAACTGGCAGGAAGTCCCTTGAGCCCCTTTTGAGGCTACTAAGCAAAAAACCTCCACACCTCTAGCCTTCAGTTCACCCATTTGTCAACAGTGGAAAACAACAGTTCTTCCCACCTATGCCCACTGCACATCTATAAACAAAACCTTAGAAATTACTGTGTGACATTGAGATTGTTTCCTAGGCAGCGTGCCTCCGGGGCTAGTGGGGACCTAACAGGTTTTGATGTTCAGTATTTTTCTTCCCAGCCCAACAGAAGTCTCAGTTTCCCCATCTCGACCCCAGTGGGAAGGGAACAGTCCCTTCCATGCCCTGTCCCTGCTCCACACCCACCCATGCCCAGCTCTGTCTGGTCCCCAACTCCCAATTCCCAGCCCATCTCAGAGATGAGCCACTTACAATGTCCCTCCCATCAAGGACCGTCCCTCACAAGCCACGCCCACAACGAGCTTCATCTCTCCAGCCTTGTCCCGGTCCTCATCTGGGAACAGCGACATCCCGGACCACAGCCTGGTTCCATCCTGCTGTCAGCGCTGTCTCCTCCCCATCTCCAGTGTTTCTGTCCCACTCTCAGAGCTGGCCCCGCGCCATCCCAGAGAAGGCTCCGCCCTATCTAGGGGAAGCCCCGCCCCTCCAGGGAAGGCCCCGCCCCATTCTAGAGTTAGCCCTACCTCGCCGCCACGCCCCGAGAAGACCCCGCGTCATTCCCGGCCTGGTTCCGCGGCTGAGGCGGGTCGAAGCGCAGGCCCCGCCCCATCAGCACAGGCCCCGCCTCTCCCGCGCGCCAGCTCCGCCCAGCCCGGCTGCCCAGACTCGGGAGGCTGCGGCGGGACGCGGGGCGTCATGGCGGCCTCGGAGCGCCGCGCCTTCGCTCACAAGAACAACAGGTAGTGAGAGCGGCCGCGGTCACGGCCGTTCTGGGCGGGACCGGCGAGTGCTGGGGGCTGGCGGGCAGCGGGGGCGTGCCGGGCTCCCCGAGGACTTCCCGGAGGAGGAAGCGCATCCCGGGTCGGTGCGGGCCGGGCTCTGAGAGTGCTAGGCTGCACTCCGACCCTCCTGCCGTCCTTCCCTTCGCCGGCCTGGGGACATACGCACCCCTCCCCCGCCCAGGGTCCCGGGACCCAGCTGTCTGGGAGCTGGGGGACAGCTGGGGACAGCCCCTCAGTCTCCTGCCTCAGCCTCTCCCAGCACCGGCAGGGCGCGGGAGGGGGCGTGGGGGCTGGGGACTGAACCAGCTGGTGGGCAGACAGGGGAGGGGACAGGCGACAGATGCTGGGGGATCCCTTTCCGCGGCCACTGGATGCTGAGAGAGGCTCAAATCTGGGGTAGGCTAGTAATCATCTCTGGTATCCGGTCCACTGGAGACCTGTCTGACCACCCTTGGGTGAGAGGAAAGCTACTCTGTGGGACCCACCTGATGGAGAGACAGGAAAGTAGCCCCATTCTTGGATTTTGCTGTGGTAGGACAAGCATAGATGTGTCCGTGGTGTGGTGGAGATCTATAAGACAGGAAGGGGGTAGGGTCGCGATGGACGACCAGGTATAGTTAAGCACAGACCTAAAGGAGAGAAGGAAGAGATCTCCTGTCCATTATCCAGGGGAGACAAGTGCAAAGGCCCTGGGGCCACAGAGGGACCAATAGGACTAGATTTTTAGGGCCCTGTAGACCAGAAGAAGGACTTTGACTGTGACCCCAAGAGAAGTGAGAGCCACAGAGAGTTCTGGATAGAGGAGGGTCGTGATCTGGGGCAGAGCATTGGGCAGTCTCCTGCTTCCCTGTAGTACCGTGTGTTACCTGTACCTGTAGTACCTAAGTCCTTATGCCGTTCGCTCAAGTGGGAAAAATGGAGAGAGGAAGCCCAAGACTCCCAAGCAGCCTGGTCGATAACAGACCTCACCTCTCCCTTGAGTTCACTTGCTAATCCCAGATGAACCAAACATCAGTGGACTGAATGAGTCTTGGTTTACTTTGTCGTATTTTGTTAGTCTGGGACTGGGTCACGCAGCCCACGCTGACCTCAGATGCACTCTGTAGCTAAGACCAGCTGTGAACTCCTGGTCCCCCTGCCCCAGTGCTGGGCACACAGGCGTGCGCTGCCACGCTCAGTTTCTGTGTTTTGAGAAAGGTTCTCACCCTGTCCTAGCTGCCTGGAACTGACATATCTTTTGTCATTTCCTTATTGTGTGTACATGTGTATACCTCTCTCTCTTTGTGTGTGTGTGTGTGTGTGTCATAGGATGCTTGTTGGACGCTCGGCAGCAAGTTACTACTGAGCCATCTTGCCAACCTCCTCCCTCCATCTTCAGTTTTTGGAGGCAGGGTCACTCACTGGGATCTGGAGCTCCAGCTAAACTGGCAGGGAACTGGCCCTGGGGATCCTCTTGTGGAGATCTGGACTTTTACTTATTTATTTTGTGTATGTGGGTACACTGTAGCTGTCTTCAGACACATCAGAAGAGGATAATTGAGCCCATTACAGATGGCTGTGAGCCACCATGTGGTTGCTGGGAATTGAACTCAGGACCTCCGGCAGAGCAGTCAGTGCTCTTAAGCACTGAGCCATCTCTCCAGCCCGTTTCTGGCTTGTCATCCTCCCCATTATAACAAGAGGCCCAGGAACCCTCGCCAGCCTGGGATGAGCACCACATTGCTACAGTATCTCTTGTTGCAATTGTGACCTGATTTGTAGAAACCCAGTCAGTTCAATTCAGTGTGTGTTGCCTCTTTAAAAAAAAAAAATACCCTTAGCCGGGTGGTGGTGGCGCACGCCTTTAATCTCAGCACTCGGGAGGCAGAGGCAGGTGGATTTCTGAATTTGAGGCCAGCCTGGTCTACAGAGTAAGTTCCAGGACAGCCAGGGCTACACAGAGAAACCCTGTCTTGAAAAACAAAAAAACAAAAAACAAAAACAAAACAACAAAAACACTTATTATTGCACGGTTGTGTGTGTACGCAGGTATCACAGCACAGGTGAGAGGTCGGAGGTCAACTTGAGGGTGGGAATCTCTCCCTCCCCCTTCGCATAGGTCAAACTCAGGCCTTCACTCTTGGTGGCAAATGCCCTTACCTGCAGAGCCATTTTGCAGACTATCTCTGTTCTTAGAAATGTCTTTCTTCTGCCAGCGGTGGTGGCAATGCCTTTAATCCCAGCACTCGGGATGCATAGGCAGGTGGATCTCTAAGTTTGAGGTCAGCCTGGTCTACAGGTCACATTCCAGGATGGCCAGGGCTACACAGAGAAACCCCGGGGGCTTGGGGGGGGAGGTCTTCTACCAGGTCACCTAAACAAGTCAGATTTCGGGTTGAAACACGGAGGAGGCTCAGCATATGGTACATGCCTGTTATCCCAGCAGTCGAGCCGTGGAAGGAAAGAGGGCTAGGAACTCAGGCCCAGCCTGGGTTACGGAGTGAAACTGGGGCCAGCCTGGACTGTATAAGACCCTGTCTCTAAAAGGTGTTTTGTGGGTTTGGAAGATGACTAAGTCAGTAAACAACCATGAGGCCCTGAGTTCAGTGCCTGACATCCGAGTACAAGACAGCTGGGACTAGCAGTAACCTCGGGGCTCCGGGAGGATGGAGAATGGGGGCTGCCGGGAGCTCGACCATGGAGAATCGTGGCTTCCGGGAGCCAAGGCTGGAGAATCGTGGCTTCCGGCAGCCAGAGGATGGAGAATGGTGGCTTCCGGGAGCTCGACCATGGAGAATGGTGGCTTCTGGGAGCTCGACCATGGAGAATGGTGGCTTCTGGGAGTCAAGACTATAGAGAACCGTGGCTTCCGGGAGCTGGAGGATGGAGAATCGTGGCTTCCGGGAGCTCGACCATGGAGAATGGTGGCTTCCGGGATTTCACTGGCCAGCAGCTTGTCCTTATAGAGGGCCCCAGGCCAGGCTCAGACAGTAAGATGAATGGTTGCTGAGAACCTCTGACCTCCATCTGTATGTACATAGGCATGCCTTGAGCGCGCGCACACACACACGCGCACACACATACACACACACACATACACACTGCATGCACTTCTACCCAGTTACTCCCTAGTAATGGGTCATAAGGCCACCATAGGAATTTACAAAACATACTCAGTGGCTCCCTTGCCTCGGGTTGCAGATTCATCTCTGTTTTCCAAGGCCACGGCAGTGTCCCACCCTCCCCAGCCTTTTCTCCAGCCAAAAAGACCAGCCCGGGTGGGGCCACTGCCTAGCCCCTGGCCTGGCTTCTTTTAAAAAGAAATAATCCCCCCGGGCTCTGAGTGCCTCAGGCTTCAGGGAGTCTGCTTGCAGGTTTGAATTTGAGCACAAAGCCTTAATTTTCACTTTAATTTCACTGGGGCTGCAGAGGTGGCTCCGGGTTAGGTAAGCTGACCCTGGTTCAGTTCCCAGCACCCACATGGTGGCTCACAGTCATCCAATCTCCAGTTCCAGGAGATCTGACACTCCACACTCTTCTAAGCTCTGAGGGCACAAGGCACGCATGTGGTGCACATATGTACAAGCAGGCAAAACACTCATACACAGAAATAATAAAGCTAAGTTTACTTCTGTTGCTAGGGTCAGTGAGAGGGCGGAGCAGGTAAGGGGCTTGCCACCAAGCCTGACATCCTGAGTTTGATTCCCAAGACCCAGTCGTGGGAGGAGGAAAAACTCCCATCAATTGTCTTTTCCTTGGTTTTGGTTTTGCTCCGGTTCCGGCATGCAAAGCAAGCACCTGACCGAGCTGCAGCAGCAGCAGCAGCAGCAGCAGCAGCAGCACGGTGCTACCTTCTAGAAACAACATTAACTGGTTTTCTTTGCACATGGAAGGGGCATGCAGTGACGTGCATGTGGGTTGTGGAAAGGAATGGGGTCCCCAAATTCAGGTTCTTGGCTGTGTGATTTTTAAGACAGCCTGGGGCTGGGACGGATCATCGTCAGAGTGTGAGGAGCGACTCCCAGTATCCCCAAAAAATTAAAGGAGAGAAAGCAGTTACTCAGACCCACAAAAGATGCCCAGTGGGCACGGCTGGGTGGGCTATGTCATTAATTCCATCCTGTGCCACAGAGGGGCCGTCTCCTACACTCAGCTGGCCATGGAGGGAGCAGCTCCCCATAACTGGTGTGAGCCAAGGCCATTTCTCTCCCACAGGCCATGGTCTGCAGGGTTCCTGTGTTGAAAGGTTGAAGTTAAGAGATGGAAGGCAGGGTTGGGGCTTGGCTTGTTCTGGACCCCTGCTGTGAATCCCCGTGAGGGGCTGAGGGTGTGCCTCAGCCACAGGGGGCCAGAGGATCTCCTCCACTGCAAAACAAAGTAACCCGTTATTGAATGCCTAGAGCCACCACCTTCAGCCCCGGGACTCCCGGAGTGTGTGTCAGCCAGCCGACATTCTTCACGTGAGCTCAGGGTCCTGTTGGACTCTGGCTGGCAGCCTCGTCCTGGACTCCCTGAGGAGACACATACAAAGAATGCTTACTGAATGTCAGTAGGGCGTTCCTCTGAGGTCAGGGCAACTGAGTGGGTAAACTGAGGCTGGGAGGCAGGAGTGTTGTGCCAGAGCTGGGGGTGCTGGATTGGTGTACATCTTCAGGAAAAGTGGAGAGAGCATGTGTTCCTCGAGACCTTGATGGGTCTAGGAGGGGGGGTGATGGGGGAGGAACCTGTCACTCCCTGGAGCCTGGCACAGTGAGGTTTCCCTGCTTGTGTTAGGTGCAGGGGGGACTGGGGTGCAGGGAGGCCTGCATCCTGTATCATCTGTTTCTTTAGTTTGGTGGTGCTGGCAGTGGAACCCAGGGCCTGTCGCTCACTTGCAGGGACAGCTCTCTGCCACTGTGTAGCACCCCAGCTCACTGCTGTGTTCACGTGTGTAAGGGGACCCCGTTGGGGACTCAGTTCTCTCTCTCTGCCTTGTGAGTCTAGGGTTGGGGACTGAGCTCAGGGGTTCGTGCTCAGGAGGTGGGGCCTGCTTTATACCTGCTGAGCCGCCTCACCCGGGCCTCTTGTTTTTGTTTTTAAGCCCTTGTTTTTATTTTTCCTTTCATGGCCTGAGGTCTCGCCTCCAAATAAAACTACCCCCATTTCCCCAGAACAGCAGTCTGAGTTTCCTTGTTTCCCACACCCCCTTCCTGTCTTCCCAGGACTGTAGCTGCTGAGGTCCGGAAGCAGGTGTCCCGGGAACGCAGCGGCTCACCCCACTCCAGCCGACGCTCCAGTAGTTCCCTGGGGGTGAGTCCCTGCCCAGTGGCCGGCAGCGGAGGGGTACACGCTGCTCTGACACTGCTTGGACCCGTAGCCAGAGGGGAGGGAGTCCTTGTCCTTCACCCTCGAACACAGATGCAGGGATGTGTGTGTGTGTATTCCAAGGGTGGTCAGGGGGTGACACCGGCTTCCTGGACCACCCAGATGGGGCCCCAGGCTGGGGGCTGGAAAAGACTTCCTGCCACAGTGGGAAGGGGTGGGGCCTCAGGAATTGTCTCCGGCCATGCCTTTTACCATGAGAGTCTTTCCAGACACCAGGGTGTGATTTCCTTCCTGGAGTCCCTGGAGGGAGGGGGCAGGCCCCTAGCCAGGCTGCTGTGGAAAGTCTGAGCTCACTGGCTCCCCTAGACCCTCGGGGGCTCCCACCACCCCCTGTTGCAGGCTAAAGTCAGCTGTCACCAAACTCCCAGCCTCTCACCAGGGGCACCATGGCTGCTGTCCTCCAATCAGGTCCCTCTGACGGAGGTCATTGAGCCCCTGGACTTCGAGGATGTGCTTCTGAGCCGGCCACCTGAAGTAGAGCCCGGTCCCCTCAGGGACTTGATAGAGTTTCCAGCCGATGACCTGGAACTACTGAAGCAGCCCCGAGAATGCCGGACCACAGAGCCTGGGGTGCCGGAGGATGGGTGCGTTCTACACACACACACACACACACACACACACACACACACACACACACACACACACACCATTCCCCTCCCAGAGTCTCATACTCCCAGGTTCACCTTCAGGCTTGGGACAGCTGTGTGGCCTTGGGCAAATCACTGTCCCTCTCTGAGCCTGCATTTGTTGCATCTTTGACTAAAAGTATTTTTTGTTGTTGCTTGTGGATGTATGTATGTAGTGTGTGTGCATGTGTGTGTATCCTGTGTGTGTGCATGTATTATGTATGTGTATGCACTCAGTTGATAAGTGTGCAGGTTCATGCGCACACCTGTGCAGAGGACAAAGGTCAAATGTCAGGAGTCTCCCTTTTCCTTTTTTTCCTAATATATTGAGGCGGAATTTCTCACTTGAACCCAGAGCTCCACAAGTTGGCTTGTCTCGCCAGCCAGCTTGCTCCCGGGACCCCCTGCTTCTGCATTCTGAGTTTGGGACCAGCTGCGCAGGTGCCGAGGTCTGAAGGGCAGTCTTCATGCCTGCGTGGCACCCCTCCCCACGCCCCCGCCCCGCCCCCGTTGGCCTTGAGTCTCTCCAGCAAGATCCTTCTCACTTTTTAAAGATTTATTTATCTTGTTTCACACATATGGGTGTTTGGTCTATGTTCCTGGTGCCCGTGGTAGCCGGAAAGCATTGGGTCCTCCGGAACTGGAGTTACCAGTGATTGTGAGCCACCGTGTGCGTGCTGGGAACTGAACGGGGGTCCTCTGGGAGAGCAGCCAGTGCTCCTGACCGCCTAGCCATCTCTGGAGCCTATTGTTTCTGTGTTTTGAGGCTGGGTCTCCTATGGCCCAGACTAGGTCCTGGACATCCGGCTCTCCTGCCTCTGTCTCCCTACCGCTGGGACGGCTGCGTGCCGCCTCCCGGTGTATGCAGTGCTGAGACCAGGAACCCAGGGCGTGGGGACATGAAGCCAGCCCCTGAGCTGCATCCTCACAGTCTCACACTGTGTCCCAGCCTGGTCTGTAACTCCTAGGAATCCTCCTGCCTCAGCGTCCTGGGCACTGGTATCTGTAGTCCTTTTCTCCTAGGCCTTGGAAATGTCCACCCCGTCTCTGTTTACCCTGCTTGTATTTTGCTGCAGAAAGTTGGATGCCCAGGTGAGGGCCGCAGTGGAGATGTACTCAGAGGACTGGGTCATCGTTCGCAGAAGGTAGGTCTTACCTGGAGCAGCTCATGGGAGGGGAAGGAGGGTCGAAGGGCTGCACTGTTTGTGGTTGGTTCCTCTCTGAAGTTGGACTTCATTAGTTAAAGGTAGGTGTCAGGTGGGCTCGGCACTCTAGTCAGAGTCCCCAGCTCCGCCTCCTGCTTAGCCCCGCCTCCTGCTTAGCCCCGCCTCCCGCTTAGCTCCGCCCCACTTAGCTCCGCCCACCGTCCTGCTAGGTACCAGCACCTGAGTACAGCATACAGCCCCATCACTACTGAGACACAGCGTGAGCGGCAGAAGGGCCTCACCTGCCAGGTCTTCGAGCAGGACGCCCCTGGGGATGAGAGGACGGGTCCTGAGGATGTGGTAAGGGGCCGCTGACTGGGGTCACCAGAGGGGGGGGTCAGTTTCAGGGCCGCTGACTGGGATCACTGGGGGTCAGACTCAGGGATGTGGCCTGGTCAGCCTTGATCCCAGTGAGTGAAATAAGCCCCGTTCAGGAGTGGAAAGAGTCACACTCACGCACATTTATTGAGTGCTTAGTGTATACTTACAGCTTCCTGCTTCTTCTCCTTTCATCCTGTGAGTGGGGCCACAACTGTTATATCACTCTTCACAGGCAGAGAAACTGAGGCACAGCAACATTACTAATGCTTATACTTTCTTAGTCAGCATTTACTATAAACACTTTCTGTGTACCAGTAACCGTTTGTTATCTCTAGTGTGCGTTCCTTTGTTGTTGTTGGATGTATCTTGGGAGGGTGGATTTAACCCCGTGGGAAAGTGTTTGTGCGGATGGTAGGCACAGGTTCCATGCTTAGCTGGGGAAGGGACCAGGGAGGGAGACGGAAGGAGACGAAGAATAGATAAGGAAACAAGGTGCAGGAGGGGAAACTGAGGCTGGCAGTCAGGTCAGAGACTCACAGTCACAGCGCTGAACTAGATTTGAGTCAGGGCTGTGGGCAGAGCTGACTGTGGGTGGTCCTCAGCCAGCCGCACACTTGGGGGCAAGGACTCTCCTCTTCCCCACAACGGCGAACAGGGTCTCAGAAAGGCTCGGATTGGTCCAGCCCAGGAAGCTTACTCGGAGCCAATCCCTGCGGCTGACCAATGTGGCCATTCTAAGCTTAGCCTAAAGGCAGAGAAGTTATTAGGTATGTTCTGATTGTCCAGAAGAGAGCCTCCTGTGGGACAGGGTTACCCCCCCACAGCAGTGGTAAAGAGCTCCCTACATGGAGTATTTCCGGAAGTTTCTGGAGAGGCCAGTCAGGCCCCCAAATGACCCCTGTAGTGGTGACCCCACCTGGCCTGCCCCTCAGCTTCTGTCCCATGTAGACTAGATGTCTACAGCGACAGACTCAAGAGAGCAGGTGCATGCAGTCGGCGCTCAGTACTTGCACATCCTCTCCTGCAGGATGATTCCCTGCACTGTTCGGGCTCCCCAGAGGACACGCCTCGAAGCAGCGGGGCCTCAGGCATCTTCAGCCTGCGGAACCTGGCTGCGGACTCCCTGCTGCCCACGCTGCTTGAGCGGGCGGCCCCGGAGGACGTGGACCGGCGCAATGAAGCCCTCAGGCGGCAGCACCGGGCCCCCGCCCTGCTCACCTTGTACCCAGCACCTGATGAGGTGGGTGCCCGTCGGCTGGCTCACTGCCCCAGACCAGAGCCCAGCAAGCATTTATTGGCTGCCTGCTGTATACCCATCGTCAGCTAGTGACATCTGGATCCTTATTTGTCTGACCGCCATTTACCAACCAATGTGCTGACCACCTCTTTATCAAGGCATTTATTTGGCATCTAGTGCATTCTATTATGTTTTGTTTCACCATTTATTAAGTGCTGGCTGTATACATATATGTTTATTTAGTCACTACCTACTGGATATGTAGTGAATGGAGATACCTTGGCTATGATGAAGTCATACCCCAATAAACCTATTTGAAGTTCAAAGTTTCTAAGTCAAAATTGCATTCAGGCTTGCATGGTGCCCTGTGCTTATAATCCCAGCACTTAGGATGCAGAAGTAAGAGGGTCAGACGTTCAAAGTCAGCCTTGGCTATCTAGTGACTTTGAGGCCAGCCTGAACTACACGAAACCATGACTGAAATAACAAAACAGAACCGAAGAAGACTGTGTAATGCAGATAGATATCTTATTGAGTGTCAGCTTAGCCTACTTTAGATGTATAGGAATACATCCATCAGCCTGTAGTTGGGCAAAAGAGAGGGGGAAATCCTGTTTTATGCTGAAGTGTTGCCTGTCTGGTGTGGTGTACGGAAACTGTACTGAATGAAGTGCAGTTGCTTGGTTACACATCCTTAATCCTCACAAGCTCGCACAACGGCTAAGAATCAGAGACTTTGTATGCATCTAGCATTTAGTGAATGCTTTCTTTAAATGCTGACACTTATACAAACAAAATCTGCTGGCACTTACTGTGACGCCTGGGCTGAACCAGCCATGCTCTGTGGTTGATGCTGGGATGGATCTAAGCTGAGTGAGGAGGACTGAGGGCACCCAGGCTGGGAGCACGGTGAAGCAAGGCTGGCAGAAGGTCTCTGAGTGCGAATGCCAGTCCATCAGGCTTGGGGAATGGGGGGCTGGGGCTGGGGGCAGCCGATCTCGGGGCAGGCACCCTAGAACCTCCCTGGAGGATATACCCAGAGCGCCCCACCCGCCTTGTAGGATGAAGCTGTCGAACGCTGCAGCCGCCCCGAGCCGCCCCGAGAGCACTTTGGACAGAGGATCCTGGTGAAATGCCTGTCACTCAAGTGAGTCAGAGGCGGGCCCTGTGGGTTTCCCTGTTAGGAGGGCACCGTGGGCTCTTCCTTCCCCTCAGAAGGCACACGCTGCCCCCACATCAGCACATGTGGATCCCCGGCTCAGCCAGCCCCCTCATTAACATCTGTTCCCTCAAGCTGTGGCTCCGCCCCTCTGGGCCTCAACACCTCGTTCACATCTGTGACCCGTCCTGTGAGGCCTGCGCCCCGAGCATTTGCTGATTGACTGTGTGAGCTCACAGCTTTCCCAGCTTTGGAGGCTAGGGCTGACGGCCAGAATGGAGTTCTGTTTCCTGCTCTGATCCAGACAGAGACGGGGTCCAGGCCGGCAGGGCCAGGCTCAGAGAGCACTTCCTGCCCAGTTCCATTCCCACGCTCTGCTCTTCGGGCTGTCCTGAAGGCTGATACTGATGAGCCTTGGACAGGCGGGCTGGCGGGTGGGAGCCAGGCTCCGCCTTTCCAGCCACCCGTGTCTCTGCAGGAGGGTGGGCAGGCCAGAGCCAGTCTCTGGTTTTTACAAGTGCCATGCTCTCAGGCAGGACACCTGCGCTATTCCGTGCCTCAGTTTCCTCACCTGACAGGTGAGGGAGGTAGATACTAGTACAGGAGAGGGGCCGCCTGAAGCAGCGGGGGCCGGACTGTACTTGGGAGTTCTGCCGTTTTCAGTGGTAGAATGACTGCATGCAGCACTCCTGAGTCCATTCACAGCACTGCAGACAAGGTGCGAGCCAGCACTTGAGAGAGAGGCAGGAGAGTCGGGAATTTAAGGGCGTTCTTGGGTACAAAGGGAGCTGGAAGCCAGCCTGGGCTAAATCAGACCCTGTCCCAAAAGGGAAAGAAAGAAAGGAAGGGAGGGAGGAAGGCAGAGTGTGGCTGACAGCTCTCAAAGAGCTGGCCCCCTCTTACCTGCAGGTTTGAGATTGAAATTGAACCCATCTTTGGCACCTTGGCCCTGTATGATGTGCGGGAGAAGAAAAAGGTAAGTGCCCCTCCTCCTCCCTCCCTCCTCCCTCTCCTCCCTTCTCCCCCTCCTCCCTCCTCCCTCCTCCTTTCTCCCCTTCCTCCTTGCTTCCACCTTCCCTACCTCTTTTCAGTCATCCTTCCTCCCCTCCCTCCTCCCTCTCCTTCCTCCCTCTCCCTCCTCCTCTTCATCTTTCCCTCTTATTCCTCAGAGGGTGCCTGTGGAGCGGTGTCTCTCAGCTAGCTGCCTCTTATATCCCCAGATTTCAGAAAACTTCTACTTTGACCTAAACTCGGACTCAGTTAAGGGGCTGCTCCGGGCCCATGGCACCCACCCGGCCATCTCTACCTTAGCCCGCTCCGCCATCTTCTCCGTGACCTACCCCTCTCCTGACATCTTCCTAGTTGTCAAGGTGCCTACTGGGGCCCTACAAGGGGGTGCAGTGGGATAGCATTTCAAGGCTGAGGCAGGGGGATTGTGAGTTTGGGCTGCATATAGAAACTTTTGGCTTAAAAGCAAGCAGGAACAGCTGAGTCTCCCTCTGTGGGTGGGGCAGGGAAGATGGGCAGAGCATTCTGGGATTTCTTCAGTGTGCTTAGGTTTCAACAATGGCCAGCCTACTGTGCAGAGCAGCCGAGTCAGACCCTGTCCCACAAGGAACGGTCCTTGAGATCTAGCTCCTCATCGTTTTATAGATGGGGAAACTGAGGCACAGAACACATAAGCACCTTGCCCGGGGTCCCACAAGTCCTGAGATGTTTAGGACTGGAGTTCTGGCCCCTGGGTTCAGGGTCATGGCTCAGCTGTAGAGGGCCTTCCTAGAATCCTCCAGTGAGGGCCTGGGGTGTGTCTCAGTGGCAGAGTGCTTATCCAGCATTGGGAGGCCTGGTTTCCATTCCCGGGATAAGAAAGAGTCCAGGCGGCGGTGGCACACACGCTTGGGAGGTCTTCCTGGCCTTACAAAGCAAGCCTGGGGCCAGCCAGGGCTACACAGTGTGGACATGCCCCAAAACAACCAGAAGCAGGGGGGTGGGGAGGAGGGCGGGCGGGGGGGTGGAGGAAGGGGGAAACTGCAGAGATGCCCCTCCACCCATGCTGGGAGGCTCCAGTGCCCTCTTCTGGCCACCACGGGCACTGCGCTTACACATGCGTAATTAAAAACATTAAAAAATCTGCTAAAGTGAGGAGCTGGGTGTAGTGCCACACACCTTCAGCCCCCACCCCGAGAAGGCGGAGACAGGCGAATCCCTGTGAGCCTGAGGCCAGCCTGGTCTATGCAGAGCTGTATAGTAAGAGCTACGCAGGAGTCCTGGGTTCATCCTCTGGAATGAAGTACCTGTGGGCAGGGGAGGGTCGGGAAGACTGACGCGGGGCTAAAGGAGCCCCTCTCTGGGCCCTTCTGCCCTGCAGCTCGAAAAGGTGCTACAGCAGGGGGACATCAGCGAGTGCTGCGAACCCTACATGGTGATGAAGGAGACGGACACGGTGAAGGTATGTGTGGGTGGGCCGCGCGGGGTGGGAGCGCAGGTCCTGAGGGTGCCGCACAGGGGAGGGCAGGCCGCTGAGCTGCGGGGCGTGCGCGACTCCCCACAGAACAAAGAGAAGCTGGAGAAGTTGCGTGTGGCCGCCGAGCAGTTCTGCACCAGGCTGGGCCGCTACCGCATGCCCTTCGCCTGGACGGCCGTGCACCTTGCCAACATCGTGAGCAGCGTCGGATCCCAGGACCGGGACTCCGACTCCGAGGGCGGTGAGGACTTGCGCCGCCGGCTGGGTCACCTCGGCACTCAGCCATCGCCCCCCCCCCCCCCCGCCCCTGCCCCAGCCCCAGCACTCTGATCTCTAACCCTGTCCTGCTCTGCCACCGTGCTGATGTCTTCTAGAACGCAAACCCACCTGGGCCGAACGCCGGCGTCGGGGCCCCCAGGATCGAGGCTCCGGTGGGGATGATGCCTGCAGCTTCTCCAGCTTCCGCCCGGCCACGTTAACTGTCACCAACTTTTTTAAACAGGTGACCTTGGTGTAGGACAAGGGGATTGGGAGCAAAGGAGCTCAGAAATTTTTTTCCCCCGCCCTGGGATCCATCCTGGGGACTTTCAGCCCCCTTAACCTTGGGGAACCTGTATCTGGTAGGAGGCAGAACGGCTCAGTGATGAAGACCTGTTCAAGTTTCTGGCGGACATGCGGCGACCATCGTCCCTGCTGAGGCGACTGCGACCTGTGACTGGTGTGTGACATACTGTACAAAGCCGAGCTGTCGCTCCTATAGTCATTCAGCAACCGTGCTGAGGAAAATGGGTACTGGGGACCCAACCCCGGGGCATGGATAGGCAGTGAAGGAACAGGGCAGCTAGTGGGGTGCGGCGCCCAGAGGCCATCGGGAGGCAGGCAGAGCCCGGCAGAAGTGCCCGAGCTAAGGAAGCTGAGGCAGGTGAAAACCCAGTCCTTCTCCCCAGCTCAGCTCAAGATTGACATCTCCCCTGCACCCGAAAACCTGCACTTCTGCCTGTCCCCTGAGTTACTGCACGTCAAGCCCTACCCTGACCCCAGGGGACGGCCCACCAAGGAGATCCTGGAGTTCCCGGCCCGTGAGGTCTATGCCCCCCATACCTGTTACAGGTACGGCCTGCGGGTTGGGTGGGCCGCATTCTTCCAGCCCGTGCACATGTCCACATTTATGATTGTGTGTTCTTGGGGGTGAGGGCGTGTCTTAAGTGCGCACGGAAGCCAGAGAGCCGCCTCGGGTGCCGCTCCTCAGGTGGTAACCACAGGCCTTAAAAACCTTTTTTTTTTTTTTTTAAATCACATTTCTTCATTTTATTCAGGGAGAGGCACAACACACAGTCAGAGGATAACTTGCAGAATCTTCTTCTCTACCGTGTGGGCTTTGAGAATGGGACCCACGTTGTTAAGCTTGTGCTGACAGAGGCTTTGCCTTCTGAATTATCCTGGGATCTCTACCTTTGTTCTCTTTTTTTTTTCTTTTTTTTTCAATGCATTTTTGTTTGTTTGTTTGTTTGTTTGTTTGTTTGTTTGTTTTCGAGACAGGGTTTCTCTGTATAGCCCTGGCTGTCCTGGAACTCACTCTGTAGACCAGGCTGGCCTCGAACTCAGAAATTTGCCTGCCTCTGCCTCCCAAGTGCTGGGATCAAAGGCATGTGCCACCACCTCCTGGCTCTACCTTTTTTCTTAAACATGTTACTATTATTATTTGTCGAGACAGGGTCTTACCATGTAACGCTGGCTGTGCTAGAACTCAACTATGTAGACCAGGCTGGCTTCGGACTCAGTACCTACGCCTCCCAAGACCTGGGGTTAAAGGTGTGCACTGCCGGGCCTGGCTTTTCTTTGTTTTTAATTGTCTGTGAGCGGGGACCTGCACCTGTGTGTGGGAACATGCGTCTGTGTGTGGGAACACACATGTGCCTATGTATGGGTACACACACTTGTCTGTGGGAACACGCACCTGTGTGTGAGAACATGCACCTGCGTGTGAGTACACGCACCTGTGTAGGGGACACGCACAGAGGCTTTTGATCCAGGAGTTGCAGGTGGGGTGAGCCACCTGATAGGAGGAATGGGAGTCACATATGGTCCTCTCCAGAGCGCCGTGTGCCTTTAACTAGAGCCTTCTCTCCAGCTCCCAGCGTTTCTATTCTCAGAGTCTGTCCCAGCCTGGAACTTGCCAAGGCTGGCTAAGGATCCTCCTGTCTGTACCTTTCCAATGCTGAGATGCAAAGTCGCGGCACCACGTGTGTGGCTGTGGTTCTGTAGGTGGAACTGGGGGTTGTGCATGCTGAGCGAGTGCTCGGTCCCTAAGGCCCTGCCCAAGGCCCCAGGGCTTGCAGAGACAGGCATGGACCCGTGTTCACAGATTGCCTCTGTTCTGTTTTATTGTGGGGTGTGTGGGCACAAGGGGGCGCGTGTCCTTTTCCAGCCCCTCCTCCACGGGCTCTGCCTTCTGCCCTCCATCCCGCCTGCTTGCTTCTGTCTCTGCTCTGCCAGGAAGCGGGGCGCCCTGGCCAGGTCCGGCTGACGGCTGACAGGCAGCCGGCTCTGTCGGCCCTGCTCTCGGGCCTGGCGGAGCGCATTCAGTGTTCCTTGCAGCACAGCTGGTCCTCAGTAGCGTGTAGCGTCCAGGTCACCTCAGGCTGGGAGGGCCGCGGTGTGGAGTCTGGGGAGGGAGGCAGAGCTTGGTCAAGGCCAGTGTGGGGAGGTGCCCTCCATCCAGTGGCCTAGGCAGCATGCCCTCGCCACCCCTGGGTAAAGCACCAGGCTCACCTCTGCTGGATCTGTCGCAGCCACTGCTGCTGCTCCGCCATCTCCCGCTGCTGTCGCTGCACGTGGCCAGCGAGTGCCCACAGGAGGTGGCTCTGCTTGTCGGCACGAGCCTGTGGGTGGCAGACAGACCTTAGCGGGGAGGTCTGGGCCACCTCCCTGCTCCTGACCGCTGCAGCTTTCTCTGTTACAATCCATGTGACCCAGCAAATGTCCAAGACCCTCTGGCCTCAGTGTCCCTATTTGTGAGGTGTATCTAAGATGGGGCTTGCTTTGTATAGTTTGTAGATGCAATCAAACGATACTGATTGGGTTCTTAACCCAGAGCACTAGACATCACGATACTAAGCATTTATTTAGCGCTTACTGTGTCTATCGCCCCTGCATTTTGAGGCTCTGCCTTTGCTCTGAAATGACGGTCACTACTCCTACTTTATTTTAAGGCTTATTTTATCTAGTGTGTGCACGGGCCATAGCACCAGTGCTGGAAGTCGAGGGACAGTGTTGGAGTGGGTTCTTGCCTTCCGCCATGCGGACCCAGGGAATCGATGTCATCGGGCTCGGCAGCCTTTGCCTGCTGAAACGCCCTGACGATCCCTCATTCATTCGTTCATTCATTCATTCATTTACTTATTTTGAGACAGGGTCTCTCATGTACCCCAACCTTAACCTGGATGTCTTGTCTAGCCAGAAATCACCTGGGACTCCTAACCCTGGCCTTTATTCCCAAGTGCTAGGGTTGCGGGGATATGCCGCCACATCTAGGTATCTTTCTCTTGTTCCTTTTGAGACGGCACCACCATGTAGTCAGCTGGCGTACCTGTAGCCAAGGCTGGCTTTAATCTGCTGTTTCTCCTGCCCCACCTCTGGGGTTCTAGAACCACAGGCGAACACTAGTTCTTGCCCTTACTTGCAAAGGTCACTTGCAAAGGTCACCGAGGCTGGAACCCCATATACAACTAAAGGGTCCTCTAGCCCAGGGTTCATGGTGGCTTCTTTCTGGGAAGCAGGCTGTACCCCTTGCAGACCTGGGAGCCCCTTACCTTTAAGGTCTCAAATTCTTGGTGGGCTTGGCCGAGCCAGGCGCCTCTCAGCTGCACTTGTAGTCTCCGTACAGTGTCCCGCAGAGCCTGCTGGGCCCGGGCCACTTCCCGCAGTGATCGGGCTGTGGCTTCTGCTCGAAGGTGTAAAGCGTCCTCTTCCACCTGCTCAGGAGATGGTGTGGGTCAGCGAGGTCACTAGGTCAGCCTTGCTAACCCCGCACCTGATCGCTTTCCTTTGCTCTGGGCTTGACCTTTCCTCAGACTCTTATCCACCCAACAACACCCCAGCCGCAGTGCTCACCTGAATCCCCGACAAGCTGGTGCGAAGCTCCTGTGTCGCATCCCGGCCCTGGGTCACCTCTGCCCCCAGAAATTCCAGTGCTTGGTCAAAGAGGCCCAGGCTGCGCCCAGCTTCTGTCAGGCGAGCCTCCGTGGCTCTGTACACGCCGTTGAGGGCCTGGCCTAGCTGCAGGGCCCCGTGAAAGAGCAGGGTCAGCTCCTCATACTGAGCAGGCTCTGGAGCACCCAGCGGGGCCACCGGGGCGGCTCGCACGGCTGTTGCTAAGGCCCATAGGAAGCAGAGAGCAAGCAGAGCCATGGCTGCCGTCTCGGGGGTGTGGTTCCTGGGCCGCTCTGACCACCTTTTATTCCCACAGGCTGCCATTAACCCCCCTGGTCAATGGTTAGCCAGCCACTGTTGCACAAGGGCCTGGCAGAGGCCCAGCCATTGCATCAGGGTGATGGCTAACCAAACCATGCTGATATCACGCCGCTGGGACTCCGGGCCAGCTGGGGGTGGGGGTGGGGTGGGGCCGAGCTCAGACCAGAGATCTCAGCGCCAGGGTCTGTATGAGAATAGCACTCACCGCCGTGAGCCTCAGTTTCCCATCTAAGTGCGGGTGTGGCCTCCGTGAAGCCATGGCTCCCTTCACACCCGACCCAGCAGGTCCAGTGTTGCTGGGCCACCCAAAGGACCATCGGGGGCTCCAGCCTGTCTCCTTCCTGCAAACAGCTGATGCAGGGGTCCCTGGGTGTGGCTGATAGCTGTGAGGAAGGGGGCGAAAAGTGACGTGACAGCCCATTTCCGAGGTCACGGAGCCTGACTCTCGGCACAGTCCATGATCTGTGCCAACTTCAGTTTAACTTCCTAGAAGACTCGGGGCAAGTACTGCACCCCATTTCCCTACCTAGGGGTCCCATGTGTAGGGCAAAGCATTGTTGAACACCCACTATGTGCACCCAAAAGAACAGCCATTGCTTTCCTTGCAAATGGAATGTTACACTCTGAGGTTGAGGCAGGAGGAGCATGAGTTCAAGGCCAGCCTGGGCTACAGAACTAGATCCTCTCTTATTTCAAGAAACCAGGAGCTGAGGTGAAGCTCAGCGGCAGAGAGCTTGCCGGGTACTCAGCATTCCACCACTAGCACCACGGAAATGGCCGTGGCATTAGCCACTCACACGGAGTGTTTGGAATGGAGTTCTGGGTGACGACAGTCATCATTACTGGTTGTTGGTACTGTGTTTCAAAGGCTGAGCTAGCAGGCCAGATGCCCCCGTCGTACAGCTCAAGGAGGCCTCCAGCCCTGGGGTTTGTGCAGTGACAGTTCAGGAAGACAGGCAGGACCAGGACTCCGGCCCCAGGTTCTGGTTCTCCCTGTACCTAAAGGACAGAATATATATATATATATATATATATAACTAGAATGGGCCAACATGGTGGTTGTGTGGGCTGGGGAGGCCCAACATGTCACCTGGCTACTGGTGGGACCACCTTTTGTAAAGGTTAATTTTATGGTTTTAATGATTTATTTATTGTTTGGGGGGCATGGGTGAGCAGGGATGTCCAAAGAGGCCAGAGGCGTCAGGTCCTCCGGAGCTGCCTGAGTGGGTGCTGGGAACTGAACCCGGATCCTCTCAAAGAGCAGTGCGTGCCCTGCCCTCCGCTGCTGGGCCACCTTTCCAGCCCCGACGCCCTCGGGCGCTGGAGCCGGGGCTCGGCTGGTAGAGTGCTTGCCCAGAGTGCTCATAGCCCTGGGCTCCACGCCCCTGCCGGACATAGCAGGAATAGTGGGACACACCTGTCACCCCTGCACTTTGGAGGTGGAGACAGGAAATCAAGACCTCAAAGTCCTCCTCAGCTAAGTATCAAACTCAGATCTGCCCCAGGCAAGACGAGACCCAGTCGCGAAAGTCAGCTGTTGTTTGGTTTTTGTTCTTTCTGAGAGAGATTTCCCTATGTCGCTTTGGCTGGCCTAGAACTTGCTGTGTAGCCTAGGATGACTTTGAATTAGGGAAAAAAAAAAGAAAAAGCAAAACTGCAAACCTCTGAGTCAGTACCCATCTGTGCCTGGCCTTGTACCTCCCCGAATGTAGATGTGTGCATCCAGGGGTGTCACCTACAGGTGACTGTTTGTGTCACCTGGGGTCACAGCCCACCCTGTTTTACACGCACGTGCTTCATGTCCGTCTCTCCCACGACTGTCCCCAGGTCTCTAGAGGGCCCTCACCCCTCCAAACCCTCCTTTTCCAGGAACCTGCTCTTCGTGTACCCACACAGCCTCAACTTCAGCAGCCGCCAGGGCTCGGTGCGCAACCTAGCCGTGCGGATCCAGTACATGGCTGGCGAAGACCAGAGCCAGGCCTTGCCGGTCAGCGCAGTGGCCCCGCCCTGGGGGGAGGGGATGGAGCAGGCACAGGTCTTCCCCAGTGGGTCCCTCATGTCCCCCGCTCCCACAGGTCATCTTTGGGAAATCTAGCTGCAGCGAGTTCACCCGAGAGGCCTTCACACCAGTGGTCTATCACAACAAGTATGCGGGGTTGGGTGCCGGACACGTGGGCTGGCCAAGCGCAGGGAGGGTATGCGTGCAGCCGGAAGAGCGGGGAGTCGTCCGTAAGGTCCCCACACCCTAGCTGGCCCCCAGCCCCGGCCCTGTCTCACCAGGTCTCCTGAATTCTACGAGGAATTCAAGCTCCGACTTCCTGCCTGCGTGACGGAGAACCATCACCTCTTTTTTACCTTCTACCATGTCAGCTGCCAGCCCCGGCCAGGAACGGCCCTGGAGACGCCCGTGGGATTCACTGTGAGCCACGGTTACCCCAGAGCTTCCTCCCTGCCCCGCCCAGGCCTCCAGCCACATCTGACCCTCATCCATGCCTTGTCTTCCCAGTGGATCCCGCTGTTACAACATGGCCGCCTGAGGACTGGTCCCTTCTGCCTGCCCGTGTCCGTGGACCAGCCTCCACCCAGCTATTCAGTCCTGACCCCGGATGTACGTGCCTGAACCCACAACCGATGTCTTCATTACCCTCTGGCCCCCAGCAGCCTCCTGCCTGCCTCCCTGCAATGCCCCTGAGAGCCTTGCTGGCCTCAGTGGGTACCTGTGGGTCCCCGTCCTCCTGCCCCCCACAAGAATGTCTGTGTGGGCGGGCTGCTGCATCCACTCGTCTCCACACTCCCTCCTATATCCCCCTCCTCTCCAGCACGCTCCCCGGACTCTCTTTCCTTCCCCTCGGGATTTTATTTTTATTTTTCGTTATTTTGGGGGTGGGCCTCACGTGCCTCGTGTGTGACGTGAGAGAGCAGCTTTGTGGCATCAGTTCTCTCTCGTGCCGTGTGAGCCCTGGCTTAGACTCAGCCGTAAGCTCTAACCCACTGCAACGTCTTGACAAGGTCACACACAGCCCAGGCAGGCCTGGAATTCTGTAGTCAAGGATGGCCTTGACCTCCTGACCCCTGCCTGTCTCCCGAGTGGTGGGATGGCAGGTGTGTGCCCCCACACCTGGCTCTCCCGCTGCCGTTTTTCCCCTCCATATACCCCTTTGCAAGGCTTATTCCTACGCCGTTGCCTTTTCTAGTTAACGTTCACTCTGTGAACATACCCCGTTTCCGGCCGGTCTCCATCCCACCCCTACGATTCTTCCTTTATCCACGGGGAATGGACTTAGAGACAGGGTACCCTGCTGCTCCCTCAGGCCAGGCTCCTCTGGCCATGGTGTCGCAATGGCTAGTGCCACGGCCACGGCCTGGCCTGGTGGCCTGATGCACGGGGGAGGGTCAGCCTGTGCCCACCACGCCTCTTCCTCTCACAGGTCGCGCTGCCAGGCATGCGCTGGGTGGACGGTCACAAGGGCGTGTTCAGCGTGGAACTCACAGCCGTGTCGTCCGTGCACCCCCAGGTACAGGGTGGGATGAGAACCGGGGCTCCCCAGCCTGTTCCCCTCCTGCTCACCCCGGGATTGAGCAAGACTTGGTTGCAGCTGGCTGGGAAAGGCCTGGCCTCCAGCCACTAGACGTGACTTGAGTCCAGCTGACCCAGACTGCTGACTGGGAGGGGCCGCTCCACTCCGCCCTCCTCTCTACACAGGACCCCCACTTGGACAAGTTCTTCACCCTGGTGCATGTTCTAGAGGAAGGGATCTTTCCATTCCGGCTCAAGGAGACGGTCCTGAGCGAGGGCACGATGGAGCAGGAGTTGCGGGCCAGCCTGGCAGCCCTGCGCCTCGCCAGCCCCGAGCCCCTCGTGGCCTTCTCCCACCACGTGCTGGACAAGCTTGTCCGCTTGGTTGTGCGGCCGCCGATCATCTGTGGCCAGATGGGTGAGTGAGTCACTATGCTCTCTTTCCCAAACCCTGAGCGTCTTCCCATGCTTCACCGTTTCTCTGGCCTCAGTTTCCCCACATGACAGTGACCCCAGTGCAGGTCCTTTAAGATCCTAGATGGATACGTTCCCTTCCCTCCTCTGGAAAATGAATGGGGACCGGAGAGGCCTTGGGCTGTGGAACGTGACCTTTGCTCTGTCCGACAGTGAACCTGGGACGAGGGGCCTTTGAAGCGATGGCTCATGTAGCCAGCCTTGTGCACCGGAACCTGGAGGCCGTCCAAGACTCCCGCGGTCACTGCCCACTGCTGGCTGCCTATGTCCACTACGCCTTTCGCCTCCCTGGTGGTGACCCCTGCCTGCCAGGCGGTGAGTGTTGATGGAGGACACTGGGCCACAGAAGATGTGAGAAAGGCACACTGAGCAGAAGAGCATGGCACGTGCAAAGCAGGGACGGCAGCGTTCACCTCATGGTGACGGCCACGTTCACCTCACAGGCGGCGTTCACTTCATGGTGACGGTGACGTTCACCTCATGGTGACGGCAACGTTCACCTCACGGGCGGGTATTCACCTCATGGCATTTACCTCAAGGTGTTTACCTCATGGTGTTCACCTCAAGGTGATGGCAGCATTCACCCCATGGTGATGGCAGTTTTCACCTCGTGAGGACAGAGAGCCACTTGAGTGTGACAGTTCTCCTGGAAGGCTCTCCTACACAGTGAGCAGTCACTGGATTAGGCCTGGCTCAGTGGCATGCCTGAAGCACTGGGTTTAAATCCCAGCATCAGAAAGAATGAGCAGGAGGGGCAGAAAGGGACCGGAAAGGAGGAGGAGGAGGGACTTGGGCAGGCTGAGGCCCCAGGCCCTAAGGTGGTTAGCCGCACAGGACCTTGGTTTCACCCCAGCACGGAGGAGAACATTAGCTTCCCCCCATTTGTACATAATGGATGACAGCTATGAACACAGGCCCCGGGCTCTGCTCCAGTGTCTTCTGTCTGTCGTATGAGGCAGTAACCATGTTAGCTCCATTTTACAGTGAGACCATGGAAACTCCCGGGGAGGACAGCGATTTCGCCCAGGGCTGCCCTTTGGGAAGGGAGTGTCGCCATCATGTGGGGTATTGAGTTAATGGGTTCCCTCTCCACAGACGCCCCTCCAGCAACTGTCCAGGCTGCCACACTGTCCCGCGGCTCCGGCCGCCCCGCCAGCCTCTACCTGGCTCGGTCGAAGAGTATCAGCAGCAGCAACCCTGACCTGGCCGTGGTCCCCGGCTCTGTGGACGACGAGGTGTCCCGCATCCTAGCCAGCAAGGTAGGGCAAGCCCCAGCTTCCCGGGCCTGGCTGCAGGCTGGCGCCAGTGGAGGAAGTCGCCCGGAAGTCACCGCTCAGAAGAAGGTCGCGCGCGTCCCAGCCCTGTGGCCAGGCCGAGGCTTTCATAGCTGCAGGGCCGGTCAGGTGTTCCACACCGTTCCCTTGACCGAAGCATGGCAGGGCGGGCCAACAGGTTCAGCAGGTGCGCATGCACGCATGTGGCCTGTGCACACTAACATGGAGGTTACATGTTCCTTGCACAGACGTACACAGATGCATGCACACAAGTAGCTTATGTGTACGTATACATTGATGTATGCACACACTGCACAGACACATTCACCCCATGCACACACAAGTATGTGCTCACCCCATGCACAAGACGGGCCTCACGTGCACATACATATGTCAATACATATGTACACGCTCTCCACGTATACATCGATCTACATGGGTATGGACGCATGTGCAGTCCAGGCAGTTACATGCAACATAAACACACTGCACTTGGGCAGGTGTGTGCGTGGCACACGTGTGCTTTGGGGCAGTGTCCACACTTGGTCTCCCGCCCCGCACCTCCTTCCCTGTGCCTGGCCCGGGATGTCATCCGTCTCTCTGTATCTTCAGGGTGTCGATCGCTCACACTCCTGGGTGAATTCTGCTTATGCTCCGGGCGGCAGCAAGGCTGTGCTGCGTCGGGTGCCCCCATACTGCGGGGCTGACCCCAGACAGGTGCTCTCACTCCCCGCCTCGACACTCGTGTCGCCGCCTTTGCATGAGTTCTTCCCACCCTCGTGCCTGCAGTGAGCTAACCCCCGGGGGCTGCCTGAGGGACAGCAAGGACCCCACGTGACTGTCTGGGGCTCTGGAGGTCTGTGTTATGGGTGTCTGTGGCCTGCCTGGGGCTACCACATAGGCCGCAAAGGGGTGGAGGTGGGGCTCGGTGGCAGAGTTCTTCCACAGCAGACATGAGGTTCTGGGTTCTATCCCCAGCACCACCAAGAAATAAGAGTAAAATTAATAAGCAAAGCCGGGTGTGGTGGCGCGCACCTTTAATCCCAGCACTTGGGAGGCAGAGGCAGGCAGAGCCCTGAATTTAAGGCAAGCCTGGTCTACATGGTGAGGTGGAGGCCGTCCAGGGCTTCACAGTGAGACCTTATCTTAACAAACAAAAAAACAGTAAGAAAAAAAAAAAACATAGACCCTAGCCCCGACAGAGAGAGGATCCTGGGTGGTATATAAATGGATAGAAATCTACCCACCTCTAACATCAGTGCCCTGCATGGCTGCTCCCCGCACTAACCCACCTGTTTTAGGGGACTTCTAACCAACCCCTGGCATACAGAACACTCAGAAGGGTGACG
Organism: Apodemus sylvaticus; assembly: GCF_947179515.1. Classification (NCBI taxonomy): domain Eukaryota; kingdom Metazoa; phylum Chordata; class Mammalia; order Rodentia; family Muridae; genus Apodemus; species Apodemus sylvaticus. Next base: position 111,321,086 of record NC_067478.1, read on the forward strand.
TAGCCCTGCACCCCTGGAGCTCCCCATCTGTTTACACTCAGGGGTTCCCCACCTTTGCCCCTCTCCAGGGACCTGGTATGGGCAGGGCTTTGCCTGCAGTGGGCCTGGGCTCCAGCCCCCCCTTGGCTTGGGCCTTGCCCTACGGCCCGTGTGATTGGCTGCCCCGGAGTCTCTCAGTTTCCAAGATGAAGTTAGGCAGCACACCCAATTTTCAGCCGCCTGCCTGTAATCTCAACACTGGGAGGTGCAGATAGGAGTTCAGGGTCATCCTGGGCCACGTAGAAGTTCCAAGGCAGCCCAGGCTACACCAGCAAATCAAAGCAAACAAAAAGACTCTGAGTACAGTGCTCAGCTGCGCTGTCTGAGGCCTGGGCTTAGGTCTCAGTGGGGTCTCCTTAGGACCTGCAGTGCACATCCCTGGAACAGACGCCAGTCAGTCAGGTGAGCAGGCTCAGGAGCGCTGGCAGAGTTGCCGAGCACAGGCCGGAGCTGGGCTCAGCAGGTGGAGCACTGGCCTAGCGTGCACACAGCCTGGGGTGCCACCCCTAGCCCCACATAAAGCCAGCATGTGCTGCACCCTGTAAGCCTATTCTTTGGAGATGGAGGCAGAAGGATCAGTAGTTCAAAGTCATCCTTGGCTACAAAAGAAAAATGATAGGAATGAAGGCCAGTGGTAATTCACACGTTTAGCCTCTGTGGCTGGTCCATCCTGGGCTGGCGATGGGCCCAGGACTTTGCGGAAGCTGGGCAGGTGCTCTGCCCGTCCAGCCCAGCATTTACGTCTGTATGTCAGATTCACTCTGCGTGCACAGGTGCTTTACCAGCGGGCATACCTAGGCTGCCCCTGCCTGGTGCCCTCGGATGTCAGAAGGGAGCATTAGATCCCTGGGGACTGGAGGCACAGACAGTTAAGTCACCATGTAGACGGTGGGAATTGAACCCAGGTCCTCTGCAAGAGCAGCCAGTGCTCCTCACGGCTGAGCCGCGGCTCCAGCTCCAGCCCCTGGCAGTTTTTAACCAGGGTTGCCCTCAGTTAGGACCTGGAGAGCCAAGAGGAGGTGACGAGGTAGAAGCAAGGTGGTGTCCCCGGCAGGACGTGGTCTTTGTGGCGTGTGGCCAGGCTCGGACATGCTGAGTAGCCGGTGTATGCTGGGCCCAGGGCACTCGAGTGCCAGTGGCTGGGCCAGCTCCACCATTGAGAGTCTTCTGACCAGAAAGCCAGGCGAGGGATAAGAAGCTTGGGCCACCCCTGTGTCCATTTCACAGAGGGGGACGGTGAGGCCCGAGCCAGGCGGGAGCAGGAGGCCAGGCCGGTTGTCCAGGGTGCTTAGCGCATACCATCGTCTCTGTCTCGCCTTCCCTCCGTGTGTGTCTGCTGTCTGTCCGTGCGTCTCCATGTTCACACACTCACCTGTGACCCAGCCCTCATCTGTGCCTTCCTGTCCCCAGCGGTGCCCTGACTTGTGGCCACAGCCATCCCACCCCCCACTCTGCCGTGCCCTCTGCACTCACCTGACGCCATCACCATCTTCACTGTTCGCCTCCACTCCGTCTCTCCACCTGCCCCCTTTTCTCCTCCCCGCCAGGGAGCTCAGTGCGCTCCGCCTGGCCCTTATTTTCGTTGTTTGGTTTGGTTGTGCTTTGAGACAAAGTGTTGCTATGTAGCCCATGGTGGCCTGGCAGTCACACTCTTGCTGCCTCGGCGTCCTGAGCGCTGAGATGCCGGGTGGACCCCGCCATGTCCAGGTCCCTCCTTTCTCAGCACATCGACACCGCCCTCAGCGCCCGGTGCTGTCCATCTCTGTCCATCCACATCTCTGTCCGCTTCACAGGGCCGCGTGTCTCTTCCCATCTCCCTCATTGCCGACGGGGCCCTAACAAAATCAGCTGTTTAATTCATGGCTCCCGAGGCTAAGGGAAGCCCCAGCGCAGGCCTTTCTTGGGGGATAATGTGGCGAAGGATAGCCCATGGCTGACTCGGCCCCTCTTCTCCCCTCCCTACTTTCTTCTGCCTCCCTCTCCTCCGTCCTCCCTCTCTTTCCTCCCTCTCCTCCTTCCTCCCTCTCCTTCCTCCCTCTCCTCTGTCCTCCCTCTCCTTCCTCTCTCTCCTCTTTCCTCCCTCTCCTCCTTCCTCCCTCTCCTCCGTCCTCCCTCTCTTTCCTCCCTCTCCTCCGTCCTCCCTCTCTTTCCTCCCTCTCCTCCTTCCTCCCTCTCCTTCCTCCCTCTCCTCTGTCCTCCCTCTCCTCCTTCCTCCCTCTCCTTCCTCCCTCTCCTCTGTCCTCCCTCTCCTCCTTCCTCCCTCTCCTTCCTCCCTCTCCTCTGTCCTCCCTCTCCTTCCTTCCTCCCTCTCTCTCCTCCCTCCTCCCTCCCTCTCCTCCATCCTCCCTCTCTTTCCTCCCTCTCCTCCCTCTTCCCTCTCCTCCCTCCTCCCATCCTCCCTCTCCTTCCTCCTCCCTCTCCCTCCTCCCTCTCCTCTCTCTGCTTTGCTGTGAGACAGCCTCCCCCACTTGGCACGTCCTTGGAGGATGACAAGAGCATCCCACCTTGGTTGCCTTTCCCTTCCTCATCTTCTGAAGCCATTAATAGGACCACAGAGGCCCCACCCTCACCGCCTCACCTAATGCTAGTCTCCTACGAAGGCCCCACCACCAAATGCCATCAACGTGGCCAGCCTGGGCTACATGAGACTGTCTCAAAAAACCAAACACAAAATCTCTAATCCATGAGCGAGGTTTCTGGAGTTGTGTTCGAAGCCTAACAGCCTCCTCCTGCGTTGACACTGATGCAGAGCCATCGCTCTGTCCGTGCCCGCGTGGACCGGCTCTCCCTCCATCCGTGTTCCTCCTCTGTGCCCTCCACATCACTAACCCACTCCTCCATCCCATGCTCTCCATCCCATCCTGCCCTAGGCCAGCGACCGCAGCTCCTCTTACCTAGAGGCCTCCTCCTCCTCGGCCCTGCCAGCCCCTCAGCCGAGACTCGCTGTGCAGAAGGTAGAGGGGACAGCGGGGTGGATCCATGTCTGCCCCACTGCCCCATGGGAAAGGGGTCCAGCGCTCCTCCCCACATCCAGAGCCCAGCAGGGACTGCATCCGCCCCATCCCATCCTGCATGGCTTCCTGCTGCTCTGACCCCCAAGCAGGCTTCAGGCTGCACCCCCCCAACAGCGATGCCTTCCTGGGGTGCGTGGGCGGGGCGGCTCGCGGCTCTTGGTGACTCTGGCCCTGCCCACAGCTGCTGCACGAGGAGCTGGCTCTGCAGTGGGTGGTGAGTGGCAGTGCGGTGCGTGAGCTGGTCCTGCAGCACGCCTGGTTCTTCTTCCGGCTCATGGTGAGGACTCCCCCATCCCGGGAGACCCTTGAGAAAAAGTGCCTGGAGACTGCAGTTGGAAACCCTGAGAAAGGCCGCAAGGCTCTCCTGTGAGGAGACAAGGAGGGTACCCTGACAGTGAACCCCCGGCTCCCGAGAGGACTCCCCAACCCAGAGATGGGCCTCCCTCCTCCAGGAGACCCCAGGCCCTGAGAGGCCAGGATTGCAGAGCCCCCACCTTCCTTCAGGTCCCTTCACGCCTCTGCCCCAGTGCCTGCTGGCCCTGGCCCCACCCGCCCATCCCCACAGTCTTCCAAGACAGAGCCCAGAATTTCTCAAGTTCCCCACCCCCCCCCCCCAGGGCTGGAGAGAAGGTTCAGTCAGTGAAGTGGTACACACACACACATACACATACACACGGGGGACTGGAGTTTAGTCTCCAGCACGGGGGAGGGGGTGGGGGAGGACCAGACAGCCTCCCTGAGACCTGTCTCAAAAGTAGAGGTCTCCTCACACACCCACAAACCTCTGGGTCCTAAGCCGCACCACGGTCCCACGTGCTCTCGTCCCTCCCACTGCCATCCCACCACACACACACACACACACACACACACCAGGCTTCATCGTGTCCCTTTCTCAAGCCCTGCTCACAGCCATCAGGCTGCACCCGTTGGGGTCAGGACCCCCTAAGCCCACCGCTCTCGATGCTAAGGTTACGCCCTTGCTGTCAAATCCAGACCCCCCTCAGCTACAGCTACGTAGTCAGAGCCACCCACGCCCCCTTCCATGCCTGTAGAACCCCACATGTCGCACCCAGTCCCCCACAAGCCCAGCCTTGTACCTTAAGCTCCTCCCACAACCCTCAAGCACCGCCCACATGACAGCCCTGCACGCTTGCGTCCCTCCCAGGTAAAAAGCATGGAGCTGCACCTGCTCCTGGGTCAGCGCCTCGACACTCCCCGCAAGCTGCGCTTCCCTGGGCGCTTCCTGGACGACATCACCGCCCTGGTGGCCTCTGTGGGCCTGGAAGTCATCACCCGAGTCCATAAGGTGAGGCGGGGCTCAGCCCTGCTCCCGGATGCAGTGTGCCGCACGCATCTCTGCGGCACTCTTCCTTGAGTTCCCAGGGCTTACACAGCCCTGGCTGGGTGTAGAGACAGCCGTCAATAAAACAGATCGAGTTCTTGCCTTCCCAAAGCGGTTTTAGAGAGAACTGGAAGGTGAACCGGCTGAGGCCTGGGAAGTGCAGGCAGAAGGGGCGGCAAGCGTCAAGGTCCTGCGGCAGGCTCACAGCCGGGCAGAGAGCAAGCCAGCGGCTGAACAGGGACAGTCGGAGAGAACTAAGAGTCGCGAGGGCCGGGAGGGCGTGGGGCACATCCCCGCCCCTTAGCGTAGTACCAGTATACAGTAGGGACATAATAAAGTAGATGCTGTGTTTCTGAGACCCTGATGATCATTGAAGCTCTAGGATCACCAGCTCCAGACCCCACAGGGATTGGGCAAGCAGCCGCCATGATATATCTATATATAGATATATAATCTATATACAGACTCCTGGCTGTCCTGGAGCTTGCTCTGTAGACCAGGCTGGCCTCATTTCATCTGCTTCTGTGTCCACCCCCACCCCTGCCTCCTGAGTGTTGAGATTAAAGGCATTCGCCACCACCGCCTAGCAACCCTGCTGGCTTTTAAAGAGAAATGTCACTCAGGGATTTTCTGGGAACATTCCAGATTTGGAAAATCCTGCCCAAGTTACACAATCCCATCGCCCTCCTGGCTGGTCCAGAGGTCCCAGTCTTGGTGTCCTTGGAGCAAGCAGTCCCAAGCCCTGACATTAGTGTCTGTGGTCATGGGCACTGCACTTCAATTCATTCCTTTGGCATGTAATGTGCACCAACTGTGTCTGGCTCCATACTCAGGGCCGCCCCGGCCAAATGTGGTGATGCACACCTGCGGTCCCTGCACTTGGGCCCCGGCCAGGCGTGGTGGTGCACACCTGCGGTCCGGTCCCTGCACTTGGGCCCCGGCCAGGCGTGGTGGTGCACACCTGCGGTCCCTGCACTTGGGCCCCAGCCAGGCGTGGTGGTGCACACCTGCGGTCCCTGCACTTGGGCCCCGGCCAGGCGTGGTGGTGCACACCTGCGGTCCCTGCACTTGGGCCCCGGCCAGGCGTGGTGGTGCACACCTGCGGTCCCTGCACTTGGGCCCCGGCCAGGTGTGGTGGTGCACACCTGTGGTCCCTGCACTTGGGTTCCAGCCAGGTGTAGTGCACACCTGTGATAGGGATCATACTTGGGAGATTGAGACAAGACAGTCACAAATCTGAGGATAGCCTGGGCTATCTATGTAATGTTAACTTATCTCTTGTCTCTCCTAAGACTCTTGGACAAGCAGCCAGGACAATGTTTCATCACAGCTTTGGCACACAATAGGTGCTCAATAGATGCTCACTAAAGGATTGATGACTGTGTACCAGTCGAGCACATGAATTCACTGGAAGACGTGATAGGCATTTAAACAAAACCAAAGTGTTCCTCTGCACACAAGTAGGCTGTGGGGCTTGGAGAGTTTGGCCCAGGCTCTCCCAGATCACCAGGGATCTCAAACAATGGAGGAGGGCTTCTCACCTCTTTCGTTTCATTGGTCAGGATAAGGTCAGCTAGCACTCAGCTGCAAGCGAGCCTGGGAAATGTATTGTTCGGAGCTCTGAAGTCTGGATGGAGAGGCTGAGTTACTCAGCTGTGGGTGGGAGAAGAAAGAAAAACCGTCTTGTGAGGCTGGGTGTGGCATAGTGGCGCAGGCCTTTGATCCTAGCCCTGGGGAGACAGAGTCCGGTAGATCCCTGAGTTCGAAATCACCCTGGCTTACACCCTGGTGAGTTCTAGGACAGCCAAGGCTACACAGTGAGACCCTGTGAAATGAAGCCTTGTGAGCGGATGGGGGGGTGAAGTCAGGGAGGAGGACCTGGGTCACAGCGTGTAAGGACGCCACGCACAGGTGGCCGTGGAGAGCCAGGCTGGACACTATGAATGTGGACTGACAAGCCCCTGTGTCCCCAGGACATGGAGTTAGCTGAACGCCTCAACGCTAGCCTGGCCTTCTTCCTCAGTGACCTCCTGTCCATAGCGGACCGAGGCTACGTCTTCAGCCTGGTGCGCGCTCACTACAAGCAGGTGCGTGTGCATGGTGTGGGGGGTGGGGTAGGGGTGGCGGATGGCAAGTCATGGGGCCTGTGGAGTGTGTGGGCATGGTGATGCCAATGTCACCGGGTCACTGCCTCCCTCGCAGGTGACCACTCGGCTGCAATCCGCCCCCAACCCAGCTGCACTGCTCACACTGCGAATGGACTTCACCCGCATCCTGTGTAGCCATGAGCACTACGTGACCCTGAACCTCCCCTGTTGCCCCCTGTCGCCCCCAGCCTCCCCCTCCCCCTCGGTGTCCTCCACCACCTCCCAGGTAGGTGACCTCTGCCAGTCCCCTCCCTTTCACCTTAAGTGACATACCTTCAATCCATTGTCTCCACCTCTGTTCTCTTCCTTGTGGGCTGCTACCCTGGCTGACCTTTGACCTTCAACTTTTCACCTCTGAGTCTTCACCCATGACTTCTCAGAGGTTCCCAAGGGAAAATGACCCCTCTGGTCCCCAAATGCAGTTTCTGGACTTGCACTCAGTCTGCTGCTTCTCGTCACTTTGAGTTCTGACTCCACGCCCTCCCACTTGATGGATAGGTTACCCTGACCTCTCACCTCTGACCTTTGAAGACTTATTAATTTTTATTTTATGTGTATGACTTGCATTGCACATATGCCTGGTACCAGTGAAGGCCAGAGAGGGCACTGGGTCCCCTCGGGCTGCTCTACAGATAGTTGTAAGCACCAGGTGGATGCTGGGACGTGACCCCAGGCTGCTCTGTCTCTCCAGCCCCTCACCTCTGACCTTTAACCCTATGCCCACCGACAGTACTGTTGCACTGACGTTGTCAGCACACACAATAAGTGAGCAGTATAACATCGTGGTGACTCTGTGTCGTGAGATATCTTTAATGTGCACTTGTGTTTGCCTCATGGGAGGAGCAGGTGTGCTGTGTGATGGTGTGGCAGTCAGAACAACTTTCAGGATGCGATTCTCCCATTCAAGCAGCTAGGCTGGACGGAGCAAGCCTTTCCTGGCCGAGCCCTCTTGCCGCCCCTTCTGAGGCACTTTTAGGAGAGAAAAATGGGAAATCCCCAGATTTTGGATCCGTGTCTCTCTCATCCCAACCAGCCATCTCCAGCTCCTGATGTTAGCTAACATCAGTTATGTCCATGGTGACCCGTGGTGGTGACCTTTCACCTCTGACCCTTGACCTGGGCATCCACTCTCCTGTCTGCAGAGCTCCACCTTCTCCAGCCAGACCCCTGACCCAAAGGTGACCAACATGTTCGAGCTGAGCGGGCCATTCAGGCAGCAGCACTTCCTGTCCGGACTCCTGCTGACAGAGCTGGCCCTGGCCCTGGATCCAGAGGCTGAGGGGTGAGCGTGGGGCCTGGGCGTGGCCCAGGGACAGCATCCGAGGGGGGGGGCTGGGAGCCACGCCTGCACCATGCTGAACACCCCTCCGTCACTCCGCAGGGCGTCCCTTCTGCACAAGAAGGCCATTAGCGCCGTGCACAGCCTGCTGTGCAGCCACGATGTTGACTCCCGCTACACTGAAGCCTCCGTGAAGGCCAAGGTGGCCGAGCTGTACCTGCCCCTCCTCTCCCTTGCGAGGGACACACTGCCGCGGCTGCACAGCTTTGCGGGTTAGCTGGCTGGGGAGAGGAGGTTTCAGGAACCGACACCAGGTCGTGGGGGGTGGGGGATCAGCCTCAGGATGAGCGGCTAGGGCCAGACTCACGAGAAGAGTGAGAGTTGGTGTCCATTATAATAGAAAAACACACGTGTCCTGGGCAGCCAGGTGTGTCATGACACACGTGACCAGCATCCGGGAGGCTGGGACACACTCCCAGGCCCTCACTGGGGGATTTTGTTGTTGCTTTTCAAGACAGGGTTTCTCTGTGTAGCCCTGGCTGTCCTGAAACTCACTCTGTGGACAAGGCTGGCCTTGAACTCAGACACCCGCCTGCCTCTGCCTCCCGAGGTACCTCTGCTCCCGCCTAAGTCGGTGCTTTCCATCCATTCTGCTCCCAGAGGGCTCAGGGCAGCGATCAAGACTGGCTTCCATGCTGGACTCAGACACAGATGGTGAAGGGGACATCGGCGGCACCATCAACCCGTCTGTGGCCATGGCCATCGCTGGGGGGCCCCTGGCTCCTGGCTCTCGCACCAGCATTTCCCAAGGACCTTCAACGGTAAGGCTGAGGCTCATCCCCATAGATACCCGTGTCTCGGGCGGGGGCTGGGCTCCGTTGCTAGAGTGCGTGCACCAAGTCCTGGGCTTCATCCTCAGCACCACAGGGAACGGCACACACTTGTGATCTCAGGACTCGGGAGGTGGAGGTGGAGGCCCTGAAGATTAAAGTCATCTTCAGGCTGCCCCATGAGTGTGATGCCAGCCTGTGTCTGAAACCAAACAAAAGAAAGGTGGGCCGCCATTCACCTCCATCAGAAAAGTAGAAATCTTTTCTGTTCCCTCTCCGCACGCAGGCAGCCCGCTCAGGCTGTCCCCTGTCTGCCGAATGCAGCCGGACCTTGCTGGTGTGTGTGCTGTGGGTCTTGAAGAATGCAGAGCCAGCGCTCCTGCAGCGCTGGGCCGCTGACCTGGCCCTGCCCCAGCTGGGGCGCCTCCTCGACCTGCTCTACCTCTGTCTGGCTGCCTTCGAGTACAAGGTGTGACTGGGCGGGTGAGCCTGCGGTGGGCCAGCTTAGCATCCTTCCAGAGCCCCCTGCAGCAGGAGCCTGGGGGGAGGGGCAGACCCCCTGTGTCTGTCCTCAGCCCTCCAGTGAGGTGTCATGTGATTTTCACCAGAATGTTAATGCGAAGGGTGGAGGGGGGAAAGGGGGGGACACATGAACCTGCTGTCTCTAGCACTGGGGATCCAAGCTCATTCTCCACTACATTGTGAGATCAAGACCAGCCTGGACTTTTGGAGGCTCCGTCTTAAAAATGAGGAAGTTGGAGAGGAAGGAAGGGACAGAGAAAGGCGAGCTGTGAGGGCCCTGGTAGCGTGGTTTTGGCTTTGTGGGCACTGGAGGAAGTGTGGTTGGAAGGGAGGGAGGGAGGGAAGGGAGAGAATTTAGAGGTGGTGAGATTTTTGGAGAGAAGGACTGAGCTGTGCACCTGGTAAAAGGCCCCGGGATAGGGATGGTCTGAGCAGGGGAGCAGGCTACCTTGGGTCACGTCACGCATGTCCCTGCTTTCCCAGGGGAAGAAAGCCTTTGAGCGGATCAACAGCCTCACGTTCAAGAAGTCCCTGGACATGAGGGCCCGTCTGGAGGAGGCCATCCTGGGGACCATCGGGGCGAGGCAGGAGATGGTGCGGCGGAGCCGGGGTGAGGTGGCAGTGGAGGACCATGGTGGTACATGCCCGTAATCCCAGCGCTTGGGAGATGGAGGCAGGGAATCAGTTCAAGGCCAGCTGTAGGAGAGAAAGAGTTCCTAAGTCACTGTCCCGTACAAGGATGTGTGTGACCCCATCCGCCCGCACGGGCCGTCTGTGCCTGCTTCTCCCTGCATTGGGGTCTTCCTGCCGGGTGTGCTTCCTAATGCTCACGTCTGGATTTCTGTCTCCACCAATGCACATACACTCGTGTGTGGCAGAGAGAAGTCCATTTGGAAACCAAGAGAATGTTCGCTGGCGTAAGAGTGTCACACACTGGAGACAGACCTCAGACCGTGTGGACAAGTAGGTTGACAATTGGAAGCATCTGTCCTTTGCTCGCTGCAGGGTGTCTCAGTCAGGGTCTCTATGCTGTGAAGAGACACTATGACCAAGGCAGCTCTCATAAAAGAAGACATTTATCAGGGAGGACTCACCGTTTCACAGGTTTAATCCATATCACCGTGGTGGGCAGCATGCAGGCAGGCAGTGCCAGAGGGGCTGAGAGTTCATATTGATCCCAGGAGCACAGAGACCTCAAAGCCCACCCCACAGCGACACGCCTTCTCCAGCAAGGCCACACTTCCTAAAAGTGCCACTCCCTATGGGACAAGCATTCACATACTTGAGTCTATGGGGCCATTCCTAGTCAAACCGCCACACTGAAGCAGGCCACTGTAGAACAAAAAAGACTTTTCTCACAGTGTGGTGGCGCAGACCTGTGATCTCAGTGCACATAGCGAGTTCACGGACATACAGAGCTACTTAGAGAGAACCTATCACGAAGGAAGGAAGGAAGGAAGGAAGGAAGGGAGAGGAAAGGAGGAAGGGAGAGAGAAAGAAAGAGAAAGAAAGAAAGAAACAAACAAACAAAGGACAAACTGTCCCATAAAACCTACCTTAACCCTTCCTAGGGCACGCTCCTAATAACCGAAGTCCAAAGAAATCTCACTAGTCCCTGCCTCTTTTTTATCTCCTTAAATAGATCTACAGATATCAAACCACAGATCTCACCACTGAGCCGCGCCCCCAGCCCCTCACTGGGGGATTCTAGGCATGGAGGGGGGGAGGGGCTCTACCACTGAGCCACACCACCCCCACCCTCCATCTCTTAACTTCAAGCTGAGGACCAGCTCTCCAACATAAGATCCTTTGGGAACACACTCTAGCCATGACATGTGTCAAGGAATTCCTTGATTGAGACCAGTTCTAGAGAGCTGCTCCCTCCGGGGCAGCTGCATGTGGGCGAGTATTCCTGTGTGGCCTTGAGCTGACTCAGTGACCTCACAAGCTCTCCCCTGCCTTCCAGGACCAAGGACGAAATGGAACACGAAGCTCTGGTAGATGGAAACCTGGCGACAGAGGCCAGCCTGGTGGTCCTGGACACGCTGGAGATCATCGTGCAGGTATGGCTTGTCCAGTGTCGGTCCTGCCCTCTCCTCCCACGTGGAGGCCTAGGATCTCTGACCCTAAAATTCCCCAACCTCCCAGACCCCAGGCCACCCAAGTCTCTTAATGTGGGTTTCTTACACATGAAGACAGTGATGCTGTCCGAGGCCCGTGAGAGCGTCCTGGGTGCTGTGTTGAAAGTGGTCCTCTACAGTCTCGGCAGCGCCCAGAGCGCCCTCTTCCTGCAGCACGGCCTGGCCACCCAGCGGGCCCTGGTCTCCAAGGTGAGCACTCCTAAACCTCAGCCGTGCTTCACAGAGATGACAGCTGCTCACTCGTTGAGCACCTACTGTGTGCTGCACAGGTTCATGACACAGGGACACCACAGCTGCAGTTCTGAACTGAGACGTGAGCATGGCATGGTGCTCGCACCCGTTACCCCAGACCTGGCAAGTGGAGGCAAGACGACCTGAAGTTTCAGGTCATCTGTGGCTACATAGCAAGTTTAAGGCTAGCCCAGACTGCCTAAGATACTATTGCGGAATAACAACAACCAGAAACAAAAAGGAAAGAAGAAAGGAAGAAGCTCTTGCAAAAATATAGTGATCCTGGCTTTGGGAGGTGGAATTAGGAGTCCAGGGACATCGTTGGCTCTAGGGAGTGTAAAGTCGGCCTCCGTAAAAGACCCTGTCTCAGAAAGCAAGCCGAGCAGGGCCTGCAGGGGACACGGCGGGTCAGGGACTTGTCATGCAAGGCTGACAACCTGAGATCTGGAAGGCACAGTAGGTGAGAGCTGAGTCTCAAAAGTTGTCCTCTGACCTCCACAGACAGGTGGTGGCCTACAAACACAAGGTGACAACGTTCAAGGAAGACACCCAATGTCAACACCTGACTGTCACCCACATGTACATACCCATGCACACATACTTACACACACACACTCGCACACAATCACATATACACACACTTATACATACACACACACACTCAACATATGCACTCATATACACACACACATACACACAATCACATACACACTTACATACACACACACATACATACACACACTCATACACACACACACACTTACATACACACACACACACATACACTCACATACATGCTCACACATACACACACATACACTCACATACATGCTCACACATACACACATACAAATAATAAGTTAATTAAAATGAAACTATAGACCTTGGGTCAAAATGGCCAAGTCACTTGACAGGGTCAAAACAAAGACCCAAACTCAGTCTTAATCGTTGGCCACGGTCAGAGTGGGAGTTCGCCCTGTTCAGCCTCCATCTAGGAGCTCCTAGATCCACCTAGGAGCACTGAACAGTATCTCTCTGGGTCCTGGGGACAGTTTCCAGAACTGCTTTTCGAGGAGGACACGGAGCTTTGTGCCGACCTCTGCCTGAGGCTTCTGCGACACTGTGGCAGCCGCGTCAGCACCATCCGCACACACGCCAGCGCCTCACTCTACCTGCTTATGCGCCAGAACTTCGAGATCGGCCATGTATGGGGGCAGGGTCTCCACAACGTTCGTCCAGGGCTCCAGCTGCAGGGGCGGGGTAGAGCTCTGCCGCAGGACCGGGGGCGGTCGGCTAGCATCACAGTGTCATAGGCCAGTGAGAGGGGTCAGAGCGTGGGCGCGTGCATGGATGGGCGGATACGGAGAGAAAGCATGGCTGCCGGCAGGCAGGTCAGCAGGCTCAGTGGATCCTGGGGGTGGGGAGCCCAGGCCCTGAGGCTCCTGGGTGACTCTGCTTCCCTGTCCCATCAGAACTTTGCCCGTGTGAAGATGCTGGTGACCATGTCCCTGTCGTCCCTTGTGGGGACAACTCAGAACTTCAGTGAAGAGCACTTGAGAAGGTCGCTCAAGACCATCCTTACCTATGCAGAGGAGGACCTAGGGCTGAGGGACAGCACCTTCGCTGAGCAGGTGATGTCTATGACGGTCCTCCCTTGCTGTGGACAGCCTGTGGGTTTGCAGTTAGGTCCTTGTGGTTTGTCTGTCTGTCTGTCTGTCTATTTATTGGTGTTTATATTCAAAACTTTGGTATTATAAGACAAAGTCTTACTCTATATCCCAGGATGGCCTCAGACTCACAGTAATCCTCCTGCTTCTGTTACCTGAGTGCTGGGATTTTATGAATGATACACCAAGACAAGCCTTATTTGTGTGTGTGTGTGTGTGTGTGTGTGTGTGTGTGTGTTTGAGATAAGTTTTCTCCCTCCCCTTCTCTCTTTCCCTCCCTCCCCCCACCACCCAGTCAAGGAGGCCTAGATCTTATTATATAGCCGAGGCTGACCTTGAACCTGTGACTCTCCTGCCTTATGTGTTCTGAGGTAACTGGAATCTGTGCTCCTCCAACTTCTGTCTTCTTGTGGATGTCTCAGTCTTAGCCGAGGCTGAGCTGGGACTCATTCTGTGGCCTAGGATGACCTGTGGTGATCCTGGCTCTCCCTCCCCAGGGTTGGGACTGCATGGTGTTCTCCTGTGCACACCTAGCCTGCCCTGCTGTTCTGTCCCCGCCACACTGTGCCTAAGCATGTATACTTGTATGTACATGCGTGTAGAGGGCAGAGGTCAACAGGGGTGTCTTCCTCAGTCTTTCTCCACCTTATTTTGTTGAGGCAGTGGGGTTTTTTGGGGTGGGGTTGGGGCTTCTTTTCAGATGGGTCCCACTGTGTGCCTCTGGCTGTCTTGAATCTGACTATATAGACCATGCTAGCCTCAAACTCACACAGATGGGCTCCGCTGCTCCCCGAGTGCTGGGGTTAAAGTGTGAACCATCACGTGCAGTTCCACTTATCTTTAGAGACCGGGCCCTCACTGGTTCAGCTAGCAGGCTGCTCACGGGCAGGCGCCCGCTCTGCCCCTCCCCTAGCACTAGGATTGTGGCCAGGCCTCGCTGCCCGTGGCTTTTACTTGGGTGCTGGAGATCAAACTCAGGTCACTATGCATGCAAGGGAAGCACTTTGGCCACTGAGCCATCGCCCCAGCCCCTTTCTCCCATCCACCCCTTCACCCTTGCTGCCCCTGAGAAACCCTGTCTACAAAATCAAAACAAAACAAACAAACAAACAAACAAACAAAGCCTAGAACCCTGCCCTCAAGTCCCCATGTAGCCACGAATGACCTTTGACCTCTCCTGCTCCTGCCCCCACCTCCTATCGCCAGGTTCAGGATCTCATGTTCAACCTGCACATGATCCTGACGGACACGGTGAAGATGAAGGAGCACCAGGAGGACCCCGAGATGCTCCTGGACCTCATGTACAGGTGGGGGCGGGGTCCGGCGGGAGCGGGGAGGGCGGTCACGGTGGTCAGGGGAACAGACGGAGATGGGCTTGTTGGTTCTCCAGCACTAGAATAACTTCCAAAGACAAAAGTTTAGCCCAGCAAGTTGTCTCCATAAAGATGCCTGCCACCAAGCCTGATGGCCTGAGTTCAAGCCCCGGGCCCACATGGTAGAAAGAGAGAGAGAGGCGGTTTTGATCTATAGCAGTTGGCTCATAGCGTCTTTGGGCCTGTGAGAGGACTCCACCCTGCAGCAGGAGCTTGTGGCCCACTGAAGCCACTCCCCTCATGGTGAGAAAGCTAGGCAGCCTGCAGGAAGGGACTGGGTCCACAGTCAGTGACAGGGAAGAAAACAAGTAGCGGCCATGACTATGACGATGGCTGCCCAGCGCACACAAGGCCCTGGGTTCATCTCTCGCTGCAGGAGATGCCCTGGTGAGTGCTGGCCACACCGGCCACCTCGGGAGGTGGGAGCAGGAGCAGGAGAGGTCAAAGGTCATTCATGGCTACATGGGGACTTGAGGGCAGGGTTCTAGGCTTTGTTTGTTTGTTTGCGTGTTTGCTTGTTTTGTTTTGTTTTGATTTGATTTTATAGACAGGGTTTCTCTGTGTAGCCCTAGCTGTCCTGAAACTCACTCTGTAGACCAGGCTGGCCTTGAACTCAGGTCGGTCTGCCTCTGCCTCCCGAATGCTGGGATTAAAGGTGCGCAGTACTAGGTCAGCTTTCTATTGCTGTGACAGACACTGACCAGAAGCAATTAGAGGAGAAAAGATGTATTTGACGCATATGTCCCAGTCCCATTCTGTCACAGAGGCAGGAAGTCAGGGCAGAATCTGGAGCAGTGGGTGGGGAGGAGCACTGCTTACTCAGACATCTCTCACACAACCCAGGACACCTGCCCAGGGGTGCCGTCACCCAGAGTGGGCTGCTCTGTCGACCATCAGTTAGGACAACACCCCACAGACTTGCCCACAGGCCAATCTTATGGACGCATCTTAATTAAGGTGCTTCCCAGATGACTCTACCTTTGCCAGGTTGACAAAAAGAACTAAACAGGGCAGGAGGCTGGCCGGTGGGGTGCTTGATCCCTGCCTCAGAAACAACAAAGAAAGAAAGTCATAAAGACACTCATCCAGCACCACACCAACCGGGCATGTGCCACACCCCTGCAATCCCAGCACTCGAGAGGGAGAAGCAGGAGGTTCAGAAATTCAAAGTACTTCTGAACTCCATAGCAAGTTCCAGGCAGGCCTGAGCCACATGAGACCTTGTCTTAAAAAATAAAAAAAGGAAAAAAGGAAGAAAAAGAAAAAGAAAAGTTAGGGCAGTGAGGATGAGTAAAAGAATGGAGAAGACAGGGATTGGGTGAAGAGGGGGCCATGGCAGGGCAGGCTATTGCTGGGTGGGGCGGGGCCGCGGTGGGGAGGGGTCATGGCTGTGCGGAGCTGTGGCTGTGCATGGGGGTGGGGCGTGGTAGGGCGGGGCCAGGGCGGGGCGGGGCAGTAGGGGATGTTTAGATGGACAGAAGATAAATGGGTGCAGGGGAGGGTCAGGGCTGGACAAGCTGAGACAGGTGCTCACCCCCCTGCTGTCCTGGACCCCAGAATTGCCCGGGGATACCAAGGCTCTCCAGACCTGCGGCTGACGTGGCTGCAGAACATGGCTGGCAAACATGCAGAGCTGGGCAACCACGCAGAGGCTGCCCAGTGCATGGTCCATGCCGCTGCCCTGGTGGCTGAATACCTTGCCCTCCTTGAGGACAGTCGCCACCTGCCTGTGGGCTGTGTGTCCTTCCAGGTGAGTGCCCAGGGTGCCTGGGGGTAGAGGAAGGCCCGTTTGGGTGAATGCTGGGCCTGATGCTACCCCCATCCCTCCCCTCCCTTCCCCTCCCCTCCCCTCCCCAGAATGTCTCATCCAACGTGCTGGAAGAATCTGCCATCTCTGATGACATCCTGTCGCCGGATGAGGAGGGCTTCTGCTCTGGGAAGAACTTCACAGAGCTGGGCCTGGTGGGGCTGCTGGAACAGGCAGCCGCCTACTTCACCATGGTGAGGCCCGGGGCTTCGTGACACAGCTGAGGACAATGTGGCACTGTCAGACAGCTCGCCAACACGTTCCTGGCCAGGGATTTAGAATGGGGAGTAAGAGGCAGGCATGGCAGTGCATTTGGGACACTGAGGCAGGGGGATTGCAGGTTGAGGCCAGCCTGGACTACAGAGCCATTTTCCCCCAAACAGAACACAATTGGCTGGGGCCGGGGCCGGGGCGGGGCGGGGCGGGGCTGGCATGCACACAGCCCTGGGTTCTGTCCCCAGCGCCCACTAGGCAGAGGCAGGAAGATGAGAGTCTCCAGGTTATCCTCCACTACATAGCAGGTCTTAGGCCACTCTGGGTTATGGGAGTTCCTGTCGAAAGAAAGAGAAGGAAGGAGGAAAGGAGGAAAAAAAGGAGAAAAACCAAAACCAACACCTGGGGCCTCAGCTCCAGGCACTGGTATGGTAGAATGCTTGCCTGGCGTGGAAACCTAGGTCCAGTCCCCAGTACCACCACCACAGGGTGGGGTAGGGAACAGAAATCACCGGCCTGCGGTTGTCTGGAAAATGCGGGGCCAGGAGGTGGCTTAGCTGGTAATAGCATGTCAGTTCAGTCGAGCATGAGTCTGAAAGCACTAGGATCCAGGAGGGTGCTGAGGGCGCTGCCACCCCCCCCCCCCCCCCCCCGTCTTCCTTGGATGGCAGCACCAGGCTCTGTGAGGCCCTGTGTCAGAAAATGAGGTGGAGTGCAGTGGGCGTGAACCCCTCGGCTCCATCCCTGGTACCTCATCAACCTGGCCCAGGGCACCCACCTCCACTGCCCGGGGCACCCACCTCCCCTGCCCACACTCAGGAGGTAGAGACAGGAGGAGCAGAGTTCAGGGTCAGCCTGGGCTCACAAAACCAACCCTGCTTCAAAATAAGAGGAAAGCAGAGAACTGGGCCCTGGAACCGCCGCTGCCTCGCTCTGTCTTCATGACCCGTCACATAGGCCTGTGCAGTAAGTTCTAGAACTTTCAAGTGCACGGGAAAGAAGATAGGTTTTGTTTCTCTTTTTTCCCAGCCTTACTCTAGCTGTGAAGCGAGCCTCCGGCCTCACTGCCGGCCCTTACTGTTTCTGGGAATGAATGCTGTGTTGGCCAGTTAAGGCGGAAGCTGGGGTCAGCCCAGAGAGCACCAGCTTAGCCAGGGGCAGCTCTGGGTTCCATGCCAGTGCCGCATAACCTAGGTGAGGTGGTTCACACCTGACATGCCAGCAACTTGGGAGGTTGAGGAAGGCTCAGGTGTCCAGGTCATCCTGAGACTGAGTAGTGGGTTTGAGGCCAGCCTGGGCTACATGAGACGCTGTCTCAAACAAAAAACAAAAAAACCCAAAGAGGCTCCTGGTGCAGCACGGTGATGGGCTCCATCCAGCAGAAAGCCAAGAATCAAACCCGGGGCCTCAAACCAGCCGCAGCCAGCAGGCCTGTGCTTGACACGATCTGGAAGACCCCTCTCTTGAGATCTAAGAAGCTCTGGCTTCATGCAGATCCCAGCTGTCAGGCCTGAGCCCCACAGGGCTCCCAGCACCCCGCCTGTGAAAGCCTCCAGGGAAGGGGCACATTGGCCCTGTCCTCAGATGTGGGGGCAGGACCGTGCCTCGCAGTGGAGCGCATCCTAGCAGCGAGCGGGGTGACAGGTCATTCCCCGGGGTGGGTGCACGCAATTATTTGTTTTTCCTTTTTAGATGTGTATTTATTTATGTGTGGGTGGGGTATTCAGCCTGCCTTGGCTCACTATGAAGGTCACAGACAACGTGCCCAAACTGGTTCCCCTCTGGGAATCAGACTCAGGTCATCATCGGGCCTGGGTGAGCATCTTTACCCACTGGGCCGTGTTGTGTTGTCCTGTGGGTCAAATAATACTTTATAGAAGTACCCCGCCTGCGAAAGCCTCCAGGGAAGGGGGGGCACACTGGCCCTGTCCTCAGATGTGGGGGCAGGACCGTGCCTTGCAGTGGAGCGCATCCTAGCAGCGAGCGGGGTGACGGGTCATTCCCCGGGGTGGGTGCACACAATTATTTGTTTTTCCTTTTTAGATGTGTATTTATTTATGTGGGGGTGGGATATTCAGCCTGCCTTGGCTCACTATGAAGGTCACAGACAACGTGCCCAAACTGGTTCCCCTCTCAGCACGTGGGTTCTGGGAATCAGACTCAGGTCATCGGGCCTGGGTGAGCATCTTTACCCACTGGGCCGTGTTGTGTTGTCCTGTGGGTCAAATAATACTTTATAGAGATACCATATATTTTATAGAATCCCCCCCCCAAAAAAAGAAAAGAAATTCTGATGCTGCATGCACCACCGCACTCAGCCAATAAAGTTTATTTTTAGTAAAGTTTTCAGTCCACAGTCAAGCTGAGTGGGAAGTATAAGAACTGTCCATGTGTCTGGTTGGGGAAGGGGTGCTTTTTAAGTTTTCTTACCAGGTTGTCATGCCAACCTAAAATGCACTTTGAGTATCTCTCTTCGGGGCTTCCCCTTTTTATTTTGGAGAGAAGGGTTTAGATAGCCCAGGCATTCCTCAGGTCCCCAGGCAGTGGGCGGTGACCTTGGGCTCTTGTTCCTCACGCTGCCGCCTCCAGACCTCGGGGCTTGCAGCAGTGGCCACCAGACCTGGTTTGTATGCATAGCCTCTTCCCCCAATATACACAGCCTCCCCCACGGTCAACACCCCACACTGGCTTGTCTGTTGGTTATAATCGATAAAGTTCCATTGACAGACACAATATTGTCATTCCCCGCACCCCCTGCACCCCCCGCAGTCCAGAGTTCACAGCTAGGATCAGTCTGGGTCATATACATAGTCTGGAGGCTTTAGCACACACGCAGCTCCACAGACCCCACTGTAGGATTGTCAGAGGCCACTTCCTGAGTCTCTTAATCTAAACAGCTCAAACCAGGAGACTCAGTTACCACTTTCCTCCTTCTTGGGATTAAGACTGCTCCTCCTCTTCCTCCTCTTCTTCCTCCTTTCCCTCTTCCTCCTCCTCCCCCTCCCTGTCTCTTCCTCCTCCTTCCCCTCCCCCTCTTCCTCCCTCTCCCTGCCCCTCTCTCTTCCTTCTCCTCTTCCTCCTCCTCAGTGCAGTGGTAGGGTAGAACCCAGGGTTTTATGCACACTGCCAAAGCACTCTACAAACTGATTTCAACTTCAGTGCCCTGCTTGTGTGTGTGTGTGTGTGTGTGTGTGTGTGTGTGTGTGTGTGTGTGTGAAGTGTGGTCAGAAGACAGCCTGCAGAAGTTAGTTCTCTCCTTCTACCATGAGGATTCCTGGGATTGAACTCAGATCATCAGGTTTAGTGACAAATCCCCTTTCCTGAGGCCCTGCTTCCCTTTCTGTTGCTGTGATAAACATCAGGACCAAAACACCCTGGAGAGGAAAGGGTTTATTTTACCTTACACTTCCAGGGACCAGTGCCTCTCTGAGGGACCTCAGGGCAGGAACCTGGGGGGCGCTTGCTCTCCTGATCACCTGCCCAGTGGGCCCAGCTCCCACATCAGTCACAAATCACAAAAGTGTCCCCGGGATGCATTTTCCCAACCTGAAGTTCCTTCTCAGACTACTTAGCCTGTGTCAAGGAGAGGACACTAAGAGGCACAGTCTTGCCAGCACCCTTGGGTGTCTGTCCTTTGTGACAGTATCTCAGTACATGACCCAAGCTGGCTTGGATCTTCCTGTTTCCCTTTTTTTTTCTTTTTCTCTTTCTTTCTTTCTTTCTTATTTATTTCTTTTGTTGTTGTTGTTGGCGGTGGTATTATTTTGGTGGGGGGCGTCTCTTTTCATAGCCCTGTCTGTCCTGGAATTCACTCTGTAGACCAGGCTTCAGATCCACCTGCCTCTGCCTCTCACATGCTAGGATTAAAGGCGTGTGTCACCACAGCCCAGCTAAAATAATTTTAATTTAAAAAAATTTACTTTTATTTTTCGTATATGAGTGTTTGCAAGTGTGTGTGTGGGTATGAACCATCCATGTGTCTGGTACCTGTGGAGGTCAGAAAAGGACGCTGGACTCCCAGTAACTGAAGTGACGGACAGTTGTGAGCCGTCATGTGGGTGCTGGGAACCCAGCCCAGGTCCTAGGCAAGAGCAGCCAGTGCTTTTACCCACAAGCCACCTCTGCAGCCGCCTTTCCAGTCCTGGGAGGTGCTGTAGCTCAGCCTAGCATATTCGGAAGCTCTGGGCCTCCTCCCTGGTCTCGCCACCACAAAACCTGTTCTCTCTTCCCACCAAGGAGGAACAGTATGGAAGCCTTGGCTCCTGGGCCTTGGTAGATGTTTGTGAGAAGGTGTGGAGGCCTATCCAAGAAGCCATGTCTTTTCTGGGGTGGGGGTTGTCAGGGTGGTGGGAGGCGGTGGGAGGGGCAGCCTGGGGCTCAGGGTAGCACAGAAGGTTTCGGGGCTCCTTACCTCATCTCTGTTCTCCAGGGTGGTCTGTATGAAGCCGTGAACGAAGTCTACAAAAACCTCATCCCCATCCTGGAGGCCCACAGAGACTACAAGAAGCTGGCCGCCGTGCATGGGAAGCTACAGGAGGCCTTCACCAAGATTATGCACCAGGTAGGCCCTGCCCCCCCCCCCCCGCTCCGCTCCCCTCCCGGAGAGGACCTCTCCAGCCCCTCCTCTCCAGCCCCCCTCCAGTCCTCCCCCCTGCCTCCCCTAATCTTGCCTCCTCTTTTCCCACAGAGCTCTGGCTGGGAGGTGAGTCTGAGGGGAGCATGACCCTGGTGAGCAGTAATCAACGAACACTAGGGGGCACTAGAACAGCATGGCACCCCTCCACAGGGGCCCGGCTCAGTGGGTGATGACGCACTGCCCCCCACTAACTCCCTTCCCCCAAGTGCCCCCCCATCCCAAGGGCAGCCTGTGAGTCACCCAGCTGGGAACTCTCCATAGACACTACCCCTCCCCCGCAGGAGCAGCTCAGTCACCACCAGGGCTGGGGGTGGGGGAGGAATGGGGCTATCTCTCCTTCCCTCTCTGTCTCACTCCTTTCTCCCTCTGCCTTAGGGCTCCCTCGGTCTCTCCATCCCAGTCTCCCCAACTCCCAGCTTTGCCCGGGACAACTCCTCATCACAGTTAGGGTGCTCCCCACCAATCCCTCCTTCTCCTTTCTATTTTTAGGCATCTCTCAGTTGAGGGAGAATTTTCTGGCCAAAGATGGCAGGGACCCAGAGCCCTAGGCAGGCTGGGTGGGGGCAAGCGGGTAGGTCCCCGTCTTTCCTGCGTCCTAGATCTCCATCTCCTGCTATAAAACAATTCTCATAGGGGGATATAAGGAGGACCCTGGGAGGGGTAACTCTGACCTCTGACCTCTGACCTCTCCAATGACTGCATCTCTCTGTCTACCATTCCTCCGTTCTTGTTTCTGGCCACACAATGTCTGCCCCACCCTGTCTGGATCGACTTTGGTGAGTGGATTTGGGTTGGGGGGATGGTGTCTGGGGTGAAAGGTCTTCCTTCCACGTGTGGGGCTAGAACAGAGGAGGCAGTCCTAGAACTAGAGCCCAGCCTCTCAGGGCAGGAGGCAGCTCAGAATGTCCCTTAGCCGCTCAGTCACCAGGGCACCTGCTGGACCTGGGTCCCATGGGTGCTGAGGTATGACTGGGAGCAGCTCCGCCCTAATTTGGATGTTGGGATGCTGCCAATGAGCGCCCAGCCAGTGGAAGCTACAGAAACTCAAGTTTATGTTAAGCAAGGAAGTTGACAGAAGACTGGTGGAGCCCAGAAGGCTGAGACAGGAGGATAGCCTGGTCTACATAATGATTTCCAGGTCAGCCAAAGTTATGTAGAGAGATCCTGTCTCAAATAAATAAACAAGCAAACAATTTTTTTTAAAGTTAAAAAAAGGCCGGGCAGTGGTGGCGCACGCCTGTAATCCCAGCACTTGGGAGGCAGAGGCAGGCGGATTTCTGAGTTCAAGGCCAGCCTGGTCTACAGAGTGAGTTCCAGGACAGCTGGACAGCCAGGACTACACAGAGAAACCCTGACTCAAAAAACCAAAAAAAAAAAAAAAAAAAAAAAAAAAAAAAGTTAAAAAAAGAAAATGGCTGAGGTCTTGGCATAGCCATAGAGTCCCAAGCTGGAATCATGCAGTCCTCAGACAAGGAGTACTTATCTAATACACACACACACACACAAAGACGGTGATTGCCTTCTGTGGTCTGGGCCCCCTGGCTCCTGGGGTCCTGGGGTTCCCCATCCCCAGCTTGTTCACCGCCCCATCCCACCCCGAGTGTGTCTGGGGTGGAGGCCCTCTGTAGAGATGCCTCCCCGCCAACACCACCTGCTTCTCCCAGCCCAGCGTGTATTTGGGACATATTTCCGAGTGGGCTTCTATGGCGCACGATTTGGTGACCTGGATGAACAAGAGTTTGTGTACAAGGAACCGTCAATCACGAAGCTGGCAGAGATCTCACACCGGCTGGAGGCACGTCCTGGCGCTGGGCGGTGGGACAGGGCGTGCGGGTTGCAGTGGAGGCTGCCTCCCCTCACCCCCGGCCGACCCCGAGCTCACCCATGTCTTTAGGAGTTTTATACGGAGCGGTTCGGGGATGATGTGGTAGAGATCATCAAAGATTCTAACCCCGTGGACAAGTCCAAGCTGGACCCACAGAAGGTGGGTCCTCTGACCCCACCCCCACCCAAGATCCAGGGTGGGGGCAAGGCCTGTTTCTTGGGAGAGTCCGGTACATCCCGTTACAGAAAGATCTGGGCCTCTAGATTCAAAGCCTTCAGGCCTGCGGGACGGGCTCAGGCTGGAGCTGTGGTGTCAGGCGGACCCGCACCGCTGGCTCCCAGCCTCATGCTTGGACCCGGCACTCCAGGCCTACATCCAGATAACCTACGTGGAACCCCATTTTGACACTTACGAGCTCAAGGACCGGGTGACCTACTTTGACCGGAACTACGGGCTGCGGGCCTTCCTCTTCTGCACACCCTTCACGCCGGACGGGCGCGCGCACGGAGAGCTGGCCGAACAGCACAAACGCAAGACACTGCTGAGCACGGAGCACGCCTTTCCCTACATCAAGACCCGCATCCGAGTGTGCCACCGTGAGGAGGTGGGGCCTCGGGGAGTGGGGGGAACCCCAGGCATGGGGGGAGGGGGGAGGGGAACCCAGGCATGGGGGGAGGGGGAACCCAGGCATGGGGGAAGGGGAGGGGGACCCCAGGCATGGGGGGGGAGGGATATCTCAGGCCTGAACTGGAGAGGGAGATTCAGGGACTCAAGGTCCAGGGGGAGACTTTTTCCAGGGAGGAAAAGGCAGAGGAACCCCACAAATAGTGCATTTCAGGGACACTAGGTTTGGGAAGAAAGAGACAAGGACGTGGCAGATTGGGTTTGGGAAGTAGAAGGACCCCAGGCTGTAGGCTCCAGATGCAAGCCTCTACCATCAGGCCTGGAGAAATGTGGAAATCTCAACCATAGAGTCCCTAGACTCAAGGGCAAACAGCAAGTGACACAGACCAGAAACCCCAGCTGAGTCAAGACCCACGGGGAGCACAGACCCCGGCACTGTTCACAGCCTGGGACCCTCCTGTCCCTATAGTTCCAGCTTCTTTGGGCTGGCTTGGAACAGGACATCACAGGCCCCAGCAGGTGTGCCCAGACACGCACACACATGTACTCATAACACACACACACACACATTCACCCCACCCCACTCACCCCACCCCACAGACAGTGCTGACACCAGTGGAGGTGGCCATTGAGGACATGCAGAAGAAGACACGGGAGCTGGCCTTTGCCACTGAGCAGGACCCTCCAGATGCCAAGATGCTGCAGATGGTTCTTCAGGGCTCTGTGGGACCCACTGTGAACCAGGCATGGCTGGCATTTTGGGGGAAGGGGCGACAGGCTGGCTGCCGTGGGTCTCCAGTTACCATTCAGGACCCTCATGAATCTTCTCACCCAGTAGGGTCCCTTGGAAGTGGCCCAGGTATTTTTGTCAGAGATCCCAGAAGATCCCAAGCTCTTCCGACATCACAACAAACTACGGCTCTGCTTCAAGGATTTCTGCAAAAAGTACACTGGCTGTTATACCCCGCCATCCTGACTCCACACTGTACCAGCCCGGCCCTGTTAGACAGCCTGATTCCTGCCACACCCATCCCGACTCCCTGGTTACATTCTCAGACCCTGTTGTGGGGCCGTGCATGATTGTCCCCAGACACAACACATCTTTAACACATCCTTAAGGATTCCCTGGCCCCTCTTCTCTCTCTCTCTGTCTCTCTCTCTCTCTCTCTCTCTCTCTCTCTCTCTCTCTCTCTCTCTCATATGCCGGTCCCCAGTGCCTCTTCTTCACTCCTCAGGTGTGAGGATGCACTGAGAAAGAACAAGGCCCTGATTGGCCCCGACCAGAAGGAGTACCACCGGGAACTGGAGCGCCACTACAGCCGCCTGCGGGAGGCGCTGCAGCCTCTGCTCACCCAGCGTCTGCCCCAGCTGCTGGCACCAAGCTCCACCAGCCTCAGGTGCCCACCGCGGGGGCTGTCACACAAACACACACATGTGCACTGTGCGGGGTCCGGACTGGGTTGTGAGGCTCCATCTATGCTGGTTTTCTATTGCATTTGCTTTAGTGGAGTGGGGCAAGTGTGGAGGTCACAGGGCAGACTGCAACCAGCACTTCCCTTCCGATGAGTGGGCCCAGCCTTTGAACAGCAGGCTTGGGAGCAGGTGCCTTGACCCGCTGAGCCATCTGGCCTGCTCGCCACACCCACTCCAATGACAGAAACCGACTCCTAGGGTTTACACTAGGCGGCTAGTGCCCACCACTGAGCGGTGTCCCCAGCTCTCAGCTGGCCATCTGAGCCTCAGTTTCCACACCTGTGGAACAGACATGATGCCAACATACTGGGAATCTTCTAGTCAGGGAAAGCAAGACGGCTAAGTGACTAAAGGCGCTTGTAGCCAAGCTTGAATACCTGGGTTTGAGTCCCCAGAAGCCACATGGTAGAGGGAAAGAATCGATTCTAATAAGTTATCTTCTGACGTCTACACTTGCACACACATACACACACACACACACACCACAAAAATAAATGTGATTTATTTAAAAGAAAAAGATCAAATCAGGCTAGACAGACAAGAGCCTACACAGATTCTTAGAAGGGTTCTGTGGTGCTGGATGAGGAAGGTTGAGAGGACCGTAGAGCTGGGGTCCTATGGCCCCCGCTAACCTGCCTTCTGCCCCCAGGAACTCCATGAACAGATCGAGTTTCAGGAAGACTGACCTCTGACAAACGAGGCTAAGAGTCACACCCAGAAGTCCAGCACCCACACCTCAGCTGCCTGTGCCTTTCTGGACCCCTACCTGCCCCTCCTCCATGGGGTGACCAAAGTCCCTGGAGCTGGGCCCTCTCTCTGCACTGATGGATTCTAAGTTTTGTTTTTGTTTGTCTGTCTTTAATTTAAAGTGAGTTTTATATACAAGCTGTGTGGTGTGCTGACTGTTGTCACGGTTCCTGCCCTGGGGGTGCCGACGGTCATCCAGTTGAGAAGCGAACAGGCACACAGTGTAACCTGTCCATGGGAAAGAGTGCTGTGTGTGCGCATGGCTGCGCGTGCGCGTGTGTGCACCTGTGCTGGGGCTTTGCACACGCCAGCGTGTGATGTATGTGTATTCCTCAGTCTCCACAGTTTGTTTTATGTTTACTTTGCTTGCCAGGGTGACCTGGAACTCTATTTATAGATCAGCCTGGCCTTGAACTCACAAAGATCCATCTACCTCCTGGCCTCTTCTCACTAAGTACTGGGCTTGAACGGGGTGCACAGGGCCCCATTATTGTATTTTTTTCTTACACTTATTTGTGTATTTTTTTCTTACACTTACTTATTTGTGTCTGTATGTTCGTGGGTGCGTGTGGGTCCTGACACTGTAGTAGAAGGAGCTCAGGAACTTTGCAGAACTCAGTTCTCCTCCTACACCTGGGTGTGGATCCAGGGCTTCAATTCGGGCCATCAGGCTCCGCAGCAGCCTTTACCTGCCCAGCCTCTCCTTGGTCGGCAACTTAAACCTGACTTTTTGAGACATGTCTCACGGAACCTGGTGTTCACAGACCCAGCTAGGTTCACTGGCTGGTAAGCCCCAGATAGAGATCTGCCCAGTTCCCAGAGCTGGCCTTACAGGTAAACTTTAGGGCCCAACTCTTACGTAGATGCTGGAATTGGAACTCATGTCCTGGTTCACACAAGTGGGCAGTTCACCCACTGAGACAGGAAACTCTTTTTTCTATTTTTTTTTTACTGTAGTTTTTTTGTTTTGTCTTTTGTTTGTTTTGAGACGGTGTCTCCCAGCCCAGAATCACTGTAGTAGAAGGTGGCAGCTCTGGGACTTGATCGCCCTGGCCCCACATCTTTGATGTGCAGGGACTACAGGTGTGCAGTCTCGCTTTGAGAGTGGCTTCAGAAAGCCCAGTGCAAATAGAAGTTCATCTCTGGGCTAGGAGTGTATCTTAGCGGCAGAGTCCCGGGGTCCAGCCCCAAACCCACGAAATCAATAAATCACACCCTGTGATCTGTGTCAGCCCCAGAGCAGCATGAAGGAAATTTTCTGAACACACTTATCAGATAGGTCATGTGATTAGCCCCATTTTGCTGATGGGGAAACTGAGGCTCAGCTTCAATTTCAGGGTATAGGGGATCCGGGAGGTGGGCTGCAGTCTCGGAGCCTGGGCCGACGGTCACGCCATGGTGCACCCGGCCAGCAGCTGGAAGACTTCCAGCTGCCGCCGGCCAGCGGGGGAGGGGTGACCTCCAGTCGCCGCCACCGCAGCCGCCCTGGAGCTGGGCCGGGGCCAGCTCCGCCCCCTGCAGCGCCCAGCTGAGAAGGGCGGGCACCAGGCTCGGAGAAGCGGGAACCCTGTCCCCAGGGCTGGTGGCCAGGAGCCGGCTGAGACCCTAGGACGTGCTCAGGCCGCAGCGAGAGCGCGTGCGCCCCCACGACCACCCTTCAACCTCGCCCCCAGCCCCCGCTGCCCAGGCGCCCAGGAGGCTGGAGGGGCGTGGCTTTCTGGTGGGGGCGTGGCTAGCGCGCAGGCTCTGCTGGCTCGGGGCGACTGAGGCGGAGCGGGCAGGACGCCTGGGACGGCGGAGGCTCGAGCGCGCCAGGCGAGTGGGACCGAGGGCTGATCGGGGTGGTGTGGGGTCCGGGCTGCTCTGGGGGGACCATCGGGATTTCTAACCCATCTCCAACCCGAGGCTACAAGCTCGCTCTTGCTCTCTTAGCTGGTCCCTCCCAAGTCTTACCATCTGCGCCCAAACTTTGCAAACCGGAGCGTCTGGGTCCCCGCGCTCCTGTCCCCTCCCCAGCCCTGACCTGGGCCCTGCTTCCCTTACCCCTAACCCACCTCTATCCCGTTATCATTCCCTGCCTCTCTTCCTCTGCTCCGCCTCTCTCCTCTAGCTCTGTCCCCTTCCCTACCCAGGTCCCCGCTCCCGCAGCTCCGGGTGGCCGGACCAGGCCCCTCAGCGGCGGGAAGGCATCCGGGCGTCCGGCCGGGCTGGGCCTGGCTGCTGGGCGGGTGTGGGGATCAGCAGATGTTTGCCATTAGACTGGGACCCCGCAGGCCCCGCCCCCTCCCCGCCCGGGGCGGGGTCCTCCTCACCCCCAACTTTAGGGGCGGAGAGAGCAAGGCAGGAAAACCCCCAGATTCACCCAGGCTGGTGGGGAGGTGCGCTCTGGGGAGACCCTGTGGCCCTTCTCTGAAAAACCCCACCTGTTGATTCTTCCAGCCTCCTTCGGCCTCTCTGATCCAGGGATCTTGTGGAGAGAGGGGCCTCCTCCGACTCCCGCCACCGAGTTACCAGCCTGAGGTTAGATAACTGGAGAGACCCTTATACCTCAATCACTCCGTCTGGAGAATAAGATGTGTGGAGTCTAGGAATGCCTTGGGCGGATCTGCCCCGTTTTAGGTTCAAGTCACAGAGATCTGCCTGCCTCTGCCTCCCAAGTGCTGGGATTAAAGGCGTGCGACACTACACCCAGCTTGCAAGATCTTTTCCCAAAAATACAAACAGGGCTGGGGACGGGGATCGTGGGCCTAGCATGCATAAAACCGGGGGCTCCACCCTGGAATGTATGGTGTGGTATGGTGCATCCAGCAAGTCCAGCGCTTGGGAGGTAGAGGCAGGAGGATCAGGATTTCAGGGCCATCCCCAGCCACATAGTGAGTTTGAGGCCAGCCTGGGCTACAGGAGACTCCACCTCAAATTACAAAACAAAACAGTGTGGTAATTATTCATTTTATTCATTCCACCTTAGTGCCCTCTATCCCAGGCTACCACAATTCTGCTCCCTACTTCCTGTGTCTCTTTTAAATCCTCAGAAAATATTTTGGACTAACTTCCTGCCCTTGGAGGGTCTGAGACTCCAGGCAGATGCAGAGGCGACTTTAACTACAGCTGGTAACTGCATTTCAGGTGTTCAAGTCAGCAAAGCAGGGGCAGAGATGTGGAGACACACCTGGAGGGACAGAGCTATGGAGGCAAACTAAGCCAGAGGGAAGGAGCATCCTAGGCCCTCCTTCGTGCCCAGGGGGTGCCCCACCTGATCCACCCTCCCAGGTGCCCACTGTCCCGACCTCCACAGCCTAGAATGGTCCACTCTGGAGGGCGAGATGGGTGGAAGTGTCTGCAGCAAAGGTGCTGCAGGACAGACAACAGAAAGGACTGGCCTTGGCTAACCTCCCGGGGCTGAGGTGGGCCTCTCAAGTTTTGATTATCCCTACCCTGCAGCCTGTAGCCCCCCCCCCCCATGACCTTCCAGTCTTCCACCCCACTCTATCCCTACTGTACCCCCCCCAAATCTGGACACATCCTGAGGGGGCAGGAAGTTCTATGTAGCTGGGCAGTGAAACTGTTTATTTTTAGAGAAAATTGTTTCCATAAAGAGGAAGGCTTCTCAGAACTCGTATCCGACCACTTTCCCGACCCTCCTCGGGCCTGGCTTAGCTCTCTGTTTTGAGGTTGCTGAGGGGTCCCACCCCCATGTTGTCTCTTGGCCCCTCCGTGACTCCACTGGAGTGTCCCTGTTAGCACCCCAGCCCTCCACCCGGCCTAACCCTGCTGTGCATTTTCCATGCTGGGCCAAGGGGAGGGGGCACAGGAAGGGTGGGGCCACCTGCCCTGGGGGCCATGTGGAGGCTGTGGGAACAGCTGGAGCCCGTCCAGGGCTGGACAGATGTGCACACAGTCAGGGAGGTTTGGTTTCTTTGTTCCAGGGCTTTCTACAGCCAGGCAGGGGTAGGAAGGGGAGCTTGAACGTTCAAGTATTTGAGAGGTGCCTGACCCGGACAGGGTACGGGCCGTCTGTGAGCGCGGGCAGGCGGGCAGCAGCATCTCCTTCCTTCTCTCTGAAGCTTGCCCTGCCAACCCCTCTGCAGGTCAGCCT
The DNA here is from genome assembly GCF_947179515.1 of Apodemus sylvaticus. Lineage (NCBI taxonomy): Eukaryota > Metazoa > Chordata > Mammalia > Rodentia > Muridae > Apodemus > Apodemus sylvaticus. The sequence continues at coordinate 111,351,092 of NC_067478.1, forward strand.
CAGCTGTCTGCAGGCTGTTGGGGAGACTCGGTTCCCTGAGTGACATCTGAGGAGCAACCGCAGAGGATGGCCCAGGTCCTGCATGTGCCCGCCCCATTCCCAGGTCAGGTCAGGGGCTGATGGGAGGGAGGGGGGGGCTTGAATGGGGAGGACGCTCTGATGGTCCTGGGGTAGACGGTGTGTGTGTGTGTGTCAGCCATAACATGAGGACCTGAGGTGGGGGGACAGCTCTGACTGTGTGGGCCTGACAGGGAAGGACAGCTCTAACTGACAGTCAGAGGGAGGGCACAGCCCTAGTGGGAGCTCTGAGGGAGGGAGGGACAGCTCTGTTCTTGGCATCGATGGGTGACAAGGCCAGACAAGACCTTGTTGATCTACAATAGGCCCCAATGCTGGCAAAAGCCACTTGTGTCCCTGGGCAGAAAGGGGCGCAGCAGTGCTTAAAGGCCCCGACTTTTATCCAACTCCAGGAACCCCTGGTCAGGCTTCGCCAGCGGCCTTCCCCGGCAAGGAGCCAGACCCGCCATACTCAGTGGAGACGCCCTATGGCTACCGCCTGGACCTGGACTTTCTGAAGTACGTGGATGACATCGAGAAGGGCCACACACTGCGCAGGGTGGCGGTGCAGCGCCGGCCGCGCCTGGGTTCCCTGCCACGGGGCCCGGGCTCCTGGTGGACATCCACAGAGTCGCTGTGCTCTGACGCCAGTGGGGACAGCCGGCACTCGGCCTACTCCTACTGTGGCCGCGGCTTCTACCCACAGTACGGAGCCTTGGAGAGCCGCAGCGGCACCAACCCACGCGTGGAGCGCACGCTGCTGGATGCGCGGCGCAGGCTGGAGGACCAGGCGGCTGCCCCGTCGTCCGGTGGCCTGGGCTCCCTGACACCCAGTGCCGCGGGCTCCACCAGCTCCCTGGCAGGCGTGGGCCTGCTGCCCCCCACGCCGCGCAGCTCGGGCCTGTCCACCCCGGTGGCACCCAGCGCTGGTCACCTGGCCCACGTGCGCGAACAGATGGCCGGGGCCCTGCGCAAGCTGCGCCAGCTGGAGGAGCAGGTCAAGCTGATCCCCGTGCTCCAGGTGAAGCTGTCGGTGCTGCAGGAGGAGAAGAGACAGCTCACGGTGCAGCTCAAGAGCCAGAAGTTTCTAGGTCACCCCTCAGGGACACGGAGCCGGAGCGAGCTCTGCCTGGACCTTCCCGAGGCCCCCGATGACCCCGCTGCGCTAGAGACCCGTTCGGTGGGCACCTGGGTTCGAGAACGGGACTTGGGCATCCCAGATGGTGAAGCCGCTCTGGTAGCTAAAGTGGCCGTGTTGGAGACCCAGCTCAAAAAAGCCCTGCAGGAGCTGCAAGCCGCTCAGACCCAGCAGGCCGCCCTCCAGCCCCAGGCCTGGCCACCTCCAGACAGCCAGGTCCGCATGGACACCGTGCGAGTGGTGGAAGGTCCCCGGGAAGTGGAGGTAGCAGCCAGCACGGCAGCCGGTGCCCTTGCACAGCGAGCCCAGAGTCTGGAACCCTACGGAGCAGGGCTGAAGGCCCTGGCCGCATCGGGGGGACCAGAGAACACCCTCGTGTTCCGAAGTCACGAGGTGGTGGAGACCATGTGTCCACAGCCGACCACCACCTCCAACAACACGCACACAGCCAAGAAGATCAGCATTACAGAACGGAGCTGCATTGGTGCGGCCGGGAGGACAGGTGAGTGACATCATCCCAATAGGACCCCGCCTCATCCTAACCTTCAGCGGAAACAGGTGGCCCCAGCCTATCAAAGTGAGAGGACCCCAGGGTGGACCTCACAGCTGTAGGCATTGGGCAGAGAAATGTGGTGTATTTGGGCCTGGGGAGACGCGGCCCAACTGGTAAAGTCCTTGCTGTCTAAGAGCCTGAATTCTGATCTCCAGCACCCACGTGAAAAAAGAGAGGTGTGCTCATCCCCACAGGTAACCCCTTCGTGAGGAGACAGTGGTAGGAAGATGATGGGGACCGGATAGACTACGTTATGTAGTGAGTTCCAGCCTGAACTAGACGGCCCAGTGAGAGGGCTCCGTGGGTAAAGGCACCTTGTAGCCGCCAGGTGACGCGCATTCTATCCCTGGTGTCCACATGCTAGGAAAGCAAAACTGACTCCTGCGAGTTGTCCTTTGAGCTCCACAGCCGCACTGTGGCACCTGTGTGCTCTGCCACATAAAAAATAATAATTCTTTTAAAAAGGTAGACAGGACCTGAGGAACAGCACCATCTGTTTGCCTCTGGCCTAAACTCAAATACACACAGTACATACACACAGGTACACAAGTACACACAAGTACATGCACACACATGCATGCGTATGCACAGGCGCATGCACACATACATACATGCATGCACATATATACATGCATGCCGTACACATCCGTGCATGCACAAAGAAATTGAACGTCTACATTACTGCCCTGTTGTGTTGAGGTGTAAAAAATATCCAGAAAACAAGAGTTGTTGGTTTCATGGCAAGGTCCCTCTTTTGAATTAAGAACTGTCAGGGAATCAAGACACTAGATAGCGTCCTGTTTGTGTTACTGAGGGACAGTCTAGGGCACAGCTGGGTCCTGGCTCAGGAGTCATGCCGCATCTCTAACTCCCTGTTCAGTGGGACCGTCAGATGACTGAGTAGAACTGGGGCGCTCCCTTCTCCTCACAGATCCGCTTAGTTCGCATAACACCAGATAAAAATCCCAGAGTGGCCCTCCATGGCAGAACCAAGCACTGAGCTTTGAGGGCAAACGAGACCCTACCCAAGCCCCGCGGCCTTCGGAAGAGGAAGGGGTGTACCCAGAGGAAGTGCTGAGTCCTCGTGCCAGGAAGGGCTGTGTATGGACTGCCAGCTGCCCAGAAGCTGCCAGGGTGATTCATGAGATTAGTGACAGCTGTGCTGCCTTGGCACAGGCCAGGGGTGCCAGCTGCTGTGCTGAGTGTCTCACCGAGGGGGGCTGGGGGAGGGGGGCCCACAGCCAGATACCCCACCCGGCTTCCGTCACCGTTCCCATCACCCCAGCTGGACGACACCACCTCTCTGGGCCTCCATTTTCTTCCCTGTGACTTGCTCCAATACCGATCCATCCGTCCAGGACCCTCGGGCACACAGTAACGCATACAGGAAGCGCTTCTCGCTGCTTCTGCTGACAGTTGGCAGGTTGACCTGGCTCCTTGGTTTTGAGTTTTCTTTTCTTTCCCTTTTGGATGGAGTGTGTGGCGTTTGGGACAGTCTTGCAGTCATGGGGTCCAGCTTTGAGCCCTTCCCACCTTCCTCTCCATCTCCCCCGGTGGTTAGGGTTACAGGACGTTTAATCCATGCCCGACTTCAACTCTGCTTGTAGTTGGGGAAACTGAGGCTTAGAGCCAGGAATCCCTGTGCCAGAGTCTGCCCCTAGGACCCTCGGAGCCTCACATCTCACCCCCAGATCCGGGTCACGCTGGCTGGAGCCCCGCTGACTCTAACGGGCACCGGCTGCAGGGCGAGGGCCCAGCTGTGTTTCCTCGCTTCCCTGTAGTTCCTGGCCAGCGACGGAAACCACCCCTCTGTTCCGAGTCCATCCAAACACCCAGCCCTGAGGTTCTGGCCCCTGGCCAGGGGTCCGCCCAACACAGCCTTGGAATCTTTGAGAGGCACCCTCCATTCCAGACATGCCTCCCAGGGCAGTCAGGGGCCCTTCTGCTCACAGGACATAGACACAAAACTAGTTCACTGCCTGTGGAAGACTGCCACCCTGAAAGTCCTCCCTCGTGTCTCACTACACTCCCTGTTGCTGCATCTTGGCCTCACTGAGATGGAACTGGAGTCTGTTCATTTGTTTCATCTTGTTCAACGGATGCTTAGTGCTTATTGTCACAGATACTAAGAACACAGAAAGAGATCCCAGTTACCAATGGCCTTGCTCAGGGCCTGCGAGATGGCTCCGCAGGTGGAGGTGCTTGCTGCCGAGTCTAATCTCTGACCCACATTTTGTTTGTTTGTTTTTGGAGACAGGGTCCCACTGTATATCACTGGTTGGCCTGGAACTGTCACAGAGACCAGGCTGGCCTCCGGTTCACAGACACCTACCTGCCTCTGCCTCCTGAATTCTGGGATTGAAGGCACCCACCAACATGCCTGACCCAGAGACTCACATATTGGAAAGAACCCACCCTCCCCCCACCACACACACACACACACACACACAGAAGCTGTCCTCTGATCTTCACACAGGCACCAAGCCATGACATATACCCTCTCTCCCCCTACTAAGTAAATAAATACATAAAAAAAAAAATCTACTTTATTTTTAGAGACAGGGTCTCATTATGTAGACCAGGCCACCTTCAAATTCGTAGAGATCCACCTGCCTCTGACTCTGGAGTATTGGAATTAAAGATGCGTACACCAGCATGCCCAGAAATAGGTGTACTTAAAAGAAAAAAAAAAAAAAACTTAAGAAAATGTATGAGAGACAAAGTATCCACATGAGAAATATGTGTTCAGATCGTAACTGAGGGAAGCAGGGTCAGTGACAGCTTGCGCTGGGGACGTGGCTGCCCTGTGTCCTCGTTGTTTGTAATCTTTTTGTTTGTTTGTTTTGTTTTGTTTTTTTGAGACAGGGTTTCTCTGTGTAGCCCTGACTGTCCTGGAACTCACTCTGTAGACCAGGCTGGCCTCAACTCAGAATTCCACCTGCCTCTGCCTCCAAGTGCAGGGATTAAAGGCATGCGCCACACTGCCTGGCTTCGTCTGTAGTCTTGAGCATGATTTTCAAGCCCTCTGTGGTTTGCTGCCAGAGCACCCAACCTCATCAAACTGCAGCACTCCCAACAGATCACTGCTGGGGCGTGGCCCGTTGGTAGAGCCCCTGCCTAGAATTCCCCAGTGAGGAGCCCAGCAGTAGACCAGCTGTCTAGTCTGAGGCCCGGGGGCTCTGGCCCTGGCCCTGTGAATCCAGCTATGTAGTCCGGCGTGGATGCTCCAGTCAGCTGCAGGCTCTGCAGTGTCCTTTGACTGAGTCTGTTCAGGTGTGGTAGCACATTATAAGCCCAGCACTCAGGAGGCTGAAACGGGGATCACCTCAGCTTCAAGATCAGTCTGGGCTACAGAGCGACTCTTAAGCAGCAAATGCTAAATAAAGTAGTAGGTTATGGAGAAGATAAAGCCTCTCGGGCAGAGAATCGGCAAGAGGCTCCAGGGTAGGCCCAGCCCAGGATCTAAGGCCCTGCCATCAAAAGAGCTTGGGCTGATGAATGATCGGGAAGGCGGAGGACAAAGAGTGAGGTGCTGGGGACTCGAAGCATCCCAGGGTGAGTGTCAGGGACTCTGAGCTGGGCAACGCAGTGTCAGAGACCACATCATGTCTACTGAGGTCAGTGGGCCTGATGATAAATCATGGAGCGCTCCTTGGAGGAAGAGGCAGGGGGAGGTGACCTCTTTAGCACCTAGTGAGAGCTATGTTTCTCAGCAGAGCAGGAATTTAGTTTTTCCAGCTGAAGAGTCGGGGAAGCGCCCCTGTCCTCACACACACACACACACATACACACAATCTTATAGCCAAGTATGGTGGCAACACTCTTTTAATCCCAGCATTCTGAAGGCAGAGACAAGTAAGTCTTTGAGTGTGAGGCCAGCCTGGTCTCCTGAGTGTGAGGCCAACCTGGTCTCCGCAGTGGGCTCCAGGACAGCCAAGGTTATGGCTCAAGCAAGACCCTGACTCAAGCAACAAAAAAGTGACTCATTGTCTTTGTAGAAGGATTGGAAAGCACAGAAACATCTAGAATATCAGAAACCTGGGTGTAGCTGCTTTCCAGATTTTCCGTTTGTTCTGTTTTGCTGAGATAGGGTTTCACTCTAGTCCAGGCTAGCCTGGAACTCATGGTCATGCTGCAGCCTCAGCTTCTCTGAGTGTTGGGATTACAGGGGCGCATGACCAGCACGGCTCCTGCCCTTGGCTGACATGCCTCACACATGCTGGGCCAGCGTTCTACCCGGCGGGCCGTGCTCCAGCCCCACTTCTGAATTTCTATTTTTTAGTTTAATTCATGAATTTAGAGGCAGTGTCTCAGGTAGCCCAGGATGACCTTGAACTCCTGATGACCTGTCCTCTTCCCCTGACTGCTGGGCACAGGAGATGGTTTATAGGGTGCTGGGGTGATACCCAGGGCCTGCAGCAGACACGCCTCTGCCCCAGCCTCAGTCCTGCGTTTATTTTGAAGGAGTGTGTGTATTGAGTTCTGTCTTGTAGCCCAGGCTACTCTTGTCGCTTTCCTCCATCTGGCTCTCCACAGCTGGGAGGGTCCTCAGGCTTGGGCCACCATAGCCAGCCTGAAGTTTTCAAATGCATAAAAGCAAAGTATGTTTTTAGTATCTGGCACCACGAAGCTGGTGGAGATTATTGTTATGGTTGGTTGTATTTATTTTTTCAGCTGCAGTGGAGCCCAGGGCCTCACAGATCCCAGGCGAGGCATTTGCTTTGGTGCCGGGCCCTGACCCTGTACTCCGCATGTTTTTGTTTTGGTTTTCCCCAGCCACATAAAAAACGCAAAGGCTACGGAGCATGGTAGCACATGGAGCCGACCAAATTCATTCCTGCACTTGGGAGACTGAGGCAGGAGGATTGTGGAGAGACCTAGGTAGTTCTAGGGCTGCATAGCAAGATGCCATCTAGATAAAGAGAGAATGGAAAGGAAAAGAAAGAAAATGTAGAGTAAACACCGGCTAGAGTCGGCTTGGCTGGAGTGCTGTGGAGTTGGAGGCGGAAGGCTCAGCGGTCCGAGGATGCAAAGCATAAAAGAATAAAAGCTTTGTAGTGGTGGCCCACGCCTTTAATCCCAGCACTCAGGAGGCAGAGGCAGGCGGATATCTGAGTTTGGGCCAGCCTGGTCTACAGAGTAGGTTCCAGGAGAAACCCTGTCTTGCAGAAAACACAGAGAGAAGAAAGAAAAGCGGGGAAGTTCTTTTTACATTTTGTGTGTTTGTTGTGTTTTAAGAGAAGATTAAAGGACAACCTGGGGTACATGAGCAGCCTGCCTCAAAAATACAAATAAAATACAGCCAGGGCCTGGAGAGGTGGCTCTGCGGTTAAGATCCCTGGCGGCCGCACCGGGAGACCACAGCCACCTGTACCCCGAGCCCTCGGCGCCTCCCCAGACACACTCCTGATTAGAGATAAATCCGAGAAAGCACAGCCACACAGTTGGCTCACGGCGCGATGTGCGCAGTCTTACAGAGTCCGGCTCACCCATTTTTCAATTACAGCTCAACCTGATCTTCCTTCATCCCCTCCCCAGCACTGGGGTCTCAGATGCCCACGGCCATGCTTGGCCAACATACTTTATCCCCTTTTATTTACTTACAAACGTATTCACTTGTTCCGCGTGTGTGTGGGCATGTGTGGGTGTCGGAGCACAGCTCTGGGGACATCTGTCTCCCACCATTAGGTCCCAGCAGTCAAGCCCAAGCCAGCCACTTAGCAACAAGCTCCTCTCTTCCCTGAGCCTGCTCGCCCGCCCATGTTTTGCTTTTTGAAGATGATGTTTCTCTGTGCTTCCCTGACTGGCTACCAAGCAATCCTCCTGCCTCACCCTCTGCATTCCCTGGGCCCTCAGGCATGAGCCACCACCCTAGGCCTTCCCATCCCTTTTAATGAGATTGCTGCGCCCCACTTTCAGCCCCTAATTTAGATATTTCGTGTTCTTGAAAAACATGCCTCATGCTGCCTGATTTCCTTAAATGGTCTTGTGTTTCAGAAAAACAAGATTCTCTCTCTGTTTCTTGCTTTTTCCACTTGAATTTTTTTTTCTCCTCCAGTGCTGGGACCGGGCTGTGGGCATCTTGCAAGTCAGGCGAGAGCCGTGCTGCTGGTCCTGTGTTTTATTCCGCCTATTACCTTTCGGGGGCGGGGGTAATGTGTGACAGTCAGAGGACGATTTGGGGGATCCGTTCTCTTCCTCCACACTGTGGGTCCTGAGGATCAAACCCAGGTCACCAGGCTTGACAACAAGCTCCTTTATTGGCTGAAGCCACCTTGCCGGCCCTGGGTCTGGCTGTTTCTCCATGGGTCTGGGAATGTGAATCCAGGCTGGCGAGGCCCTTGTGGCTAACCTGCTGAGTCACCACACCAGCCCCCTTATTTGTTTTGTTCTTAGATAAAGTCTTAGAACTGTGCAGCCAAGCCTCAAACCGCCTTAGGTGGGGCTGGCCTTTGACCTGTGATTCTCCGGGGCATCCTCCCAGAGGGAGGGGTGGGGTGTGTGTGTGTGTGTGTGTGTGTGTGTGTGTGTGTGTGTGGCAGCCAGCACACAGCCGCAGATGTCGGTTTGAGATGGAGGGCTTTGTTTGCTCCATTCACGCCCCCCCCCCGCCCCCTGCTGGCCGCCCTAGGGTTCTGAGGAGTCTGCGCGTGCGCACCCATCTCTCCACAGCTGCCCTGGGAGCACAGACACACACAGCCATGCTGGGGTCTGGGGATTTGAACTCAGATCCCTAAGGCTTGAACTGCAGGTGCTGGGCTCACTGAGGCATCTCCCAAGCACAAGGGATCTGTGAAACTTGTTCCATCTGTGTTTATGGGGGGGTGGGGGGGAGGCAGTGGCAGGCTAACTTTGAGGAGTCAGGCTTGGCAGCAAGCACCTTTCGCCCTCTGAGCCCTCTCGCTGGCCCTAGAACAGGTTTTCTTCCCTACTGTTATTTTTGACCTGAAGCTGTTTGAAGGCATGGAGGCAGAGTGCCGACGTGGGCCACGGCACGCCTCTGCCACTGCTGTTGTTTTTGTTTTGCTTTGCTTTGTTTTTTTCCAAAACTCGGTTTCTCTGAGTAGCCCTGCTGGTCCTGGTTCAGTGTGTAGACCAGGCTGGCACTGAACTCGGAGATCCACCTGCTTCAGCCTCCAGAGAGTGCTGGGACTAAAGGCGTGCGCCACCATGCTCAGCTGTCCCCTGATGTTATTTCAACATGTGAACACCATGCTGGGGTTGGAAGGAACCTTTTAAGCCTTTTAAGGTTGTTTGTCTGTCTGTCTTCCTTCTCTTCTTTACACAGGCTCTTGCACATATATAGCGCATGTGCGCGCTCACACACACACACACACGCTGGACTCACTCACTATCCTCCTGCCTCAGACTCCTAGTCCTGGAGCCTGGGATTATAGCGATGAGCCGGCACACAGACTCTGTCTAAGGTTTATCGCTATCCCCGTTTCCATTCTTGAGGTGCATGGTGTGTTTGGGGGAGGCAAGCCTGTCGCCGCTGAAGGTATGCCAATGTCACAGCCCGTCCTTACCTTCTACTTCTCTCTGGTTTGCTGCTGGATCCCCAGGCTAGCCCAAGGGCTTCCAGTGGTTGCCCATCTTACCATTGGAACCCTGGAATTGCAGATTTCCACCACTATGTGCAGCTCTCACACAGAGGAACCAGGTCATCAGGCAAGTTCCCCACGGAGCTGTCCTGCCAGCCCGCTAGCCCCCAGCATTTAAAGTCTGGAGCTCTAAGCCAGGCACAGTGGGGCTGCTACCCCAGCACCCAGGACTGAGACAGGAAGCTCTCCGGCTCAAGGTAGGCCTGGGATGTAAAGAGAGACCCACAAAACAACGACAGCGAGAGCCTGAGGTGTGACTCGGTTGGTAGAATGCAGAAGTGCTGGGCTCTACGCCAGAACTCGGGAGGTGGAGAGAGTGAGTTCAAGACCAGCCTGGACCACATGAGACTCCATCTCAAAAGAGACAAGGAGCAAGCTAGAGCCACAGCTCAGTTCAGAACACTGCAGTAGTGTACACAACCGCAAAACAATAATAATAAATAAGTAAATGACAAGTCTGACGCGCCCAGCACTGGCCCCAGGCTCAAAGCAAATTCAGCTCTCTGGCAGCTGGGTCACCACACCCTGCACTATACTGCTTTTGGACACATTTGTAGCCAAGTGTCTGTCCCCACCCTGTCCTGTCCACACTCAGCCTGTATGGAGAAAGCACTCTAAGCTCCTTGCAGAACTTGAGTGGCACCCAGGAACTTCAAGAAGCAGCGAATTGCTTCTGTTACAGGGAGAAAAAGTTAGTGTCATTAGCTCCTGCCTTTAATCCTAGTGCTTGGGAGACTGAGGCCAGCCAAGGTGACACAGTGAGACCCTCTCTCCCAAACAAAACATTGAGTCTTTTTGAAAAACAATTAACCATTAAAGAAACCTTGCACTCTTGGGCCCTCAGCGGAGCTGTGCCCCCCGTAGCAGGATGTGGGTGCTGTAAGGAAGGAGGGACACAGAGCTACAGCAGGATGACAAGGGACACGGGCAGCAAGATGAAGTGGATTACACTGAGTCCACACTTGAGGCTTGGGCACTGCACGTCCTCAGCGACCGGGCCCAAGAAGTCACGTGTGTCGGGCGTGGTGGCACACGCCTTTGATCTCAACACTCCTGAGACAGAAGCCAGACTCTGTCTGATTTTGGTGCCAGCCTAGTCACATAATGAGTTCTAGGCCACCAAAGTTACACAGTGAGACCTTGTTTGAAAAAAACAAAGGGCTGAGAGCTGGGTCAGCAGTTAGGGGCACTGGCTGCTCTCGCAGAGGCCCGGGGTCAGTTCCCAGCACCCACGTGATGGCTCACACCATCCAGTTCCGAAGGAGCTAAGGGATGTTCTTTCTCTTTTGTGCACATGGTACTTAGACAGACAGACAGACATGCACGGACAGACGTTAGGGCAACACACACACACACATGTACATGCTAAAAAAATCTTTAAAACTTAGAATAACTTAAAGGGTTGTTAATTGAGTGAAAAAAAAAAAAAAAAAAAAAAAACTTAGAATAACTGATATGTGGAGTAAAAGTGCCCCCTTACGTGTGCATGCTTGTGCGTGTGTGTGTGTGTGTGTGTGTGTGTGTGTGTGTGTGTGTGTGTATGTGTGTGTTGTGTGTGTGTATATTACACGTGTGTGGGAGTCTGCGTGGAAAGGGCAGTGCTCATTCACGTAAGTCAGGTTGCCAGCCTTCTACAGCAGACGCCTTCACCCTCCTTGCTAGTAAAGCCATCTTGGTGCCTCTCCAGCGGCAGGAAGCGTATTTATGATGATGCTCTGCGGTTGACCCGTCTCCAGAGCTTACTTTCCTTTTAACTGAGCCAGAGTCTTGCTACGTAGCCTTGACTGGCCTGGTGCTTGCTGTGTAGGCTAGCCTGATGTCAGTCTCACAGAGAGCCTCCGCTCCTAACCTGCTGCACTTTTATCTTAAAATTTCAGCAGAGCAGGGTTTTGATTTGGTTGGTTGATTGATTGTGGTGCTGATACTGGGTTTTGTTTTGTTTTGTTTTCTTGGATTTTTGGTTTTTTTGAGACAGGGTTTCTCTGTGTAGCCCTGGCTGTCCTGGAACTCACTCTGTAGACCAGGCTGGCCTCGAACTCAGAAATCCGCCTGCCTCTGCCTCCCAGAGTGCTAGGATTAAAGGCGTGCGCCACCAGCGCCCAGCTGTGGTGCTGAGATTGGAATCCAAGGCCTCACACGCTAGACAAGTGCTCTACCACCAAGCCACACCCCACCCCTCACTGGGGGTTCTAGGCAAGCACTTTTGTCCTAAGCCCCAATTTTTAAAATAGTTTATAAATGCAAAGTTGTTCAAAGGTGTGATGGTACATACATGTCCCTAACCTAAGGAGGCAGAGGCAGGAGGATCACCACAAATTCAAGGACACCCTGAGCTACAGAATGAGATCTGGGCCAGTCTGAGCTCTACAGGGAGCTGGTCGTACAGAATATAAGTTTAAGTTTTAGTTTTTAAATTGTCTAATGGCTCCTGTTCCCTTTTCCTGGTGACCAGAGTGATACCTGCTGCTTGGAGTTAGATCAAGTCAGTCTGTCTGTCCCACGCGTGGCTTAGGCAGACAGTGCATTGTGTGTGTTCTTAAGAACCTAGTGAAAGCCGTGTATAGTGGCGCCTAGGCCAAGCGCTCCTGAGGGAGCATGGGAGGCAGAGACTGGAGAGTCCAGAAGCTTGCAGGCCGGCTAGCCTGGGCTACATAGGAGCAAACAGCAAAGGACTCGTCTCCTACAGGGTGAAGCCTCACTCACATTCACACACACAGTCTCACACACTCACAGAGAGTCTTATTCATACACTGGAGAACACACACAGTTACACTCCCAGATACACTAACACACACAACCACACATGCTCACAGTCACACACGCAGACACACACACACACATATACACAGATAAAGAAGACAAAACATTAGCAAGGAGTGGGGTTTCACACCTGTGAGCCCTGCACTTGGGTGACGAGACAGAAGAATTGCTGCAAGTTCTAGGCCAGCCTAGGTTATGTAGCAATGCCATGAGGTAAAAGATGGGTTTGTCAGCACTTAGGAGGCAGAGGTAGGCGGATTTCTGGGTTCGAGGCCAGCCTGGTCTAAAGAGTGAGTTACAGGACAGCCAGGGCTACACAGAGAAACCCTATCTGGGAAAACAACAATAACAAAAGATGGGTTGGTTTTTTTGTTTGTTTGTTTTGTTTTGTTTTGTTTGCTTTTTTGAGGGGGTTCAAGGTCACAGAAATGTTTAAGCCCTGCTGCCTGGGGGAACACAGCTCCTACATACGAAGTTCACATCTCTCTTCTGACCACCACACTCTTGCTGTAATTGCATTTTTTTTTCTCTAGAAAATGCTCAGGATGACACAGAGGGTGAGAATTGAGTCTGAAACCAGGCCTGTGAGGCCTCCACGCCCTGTCACCTACAGGCTGCTGCCATACTGTACCTCTCACCTGCCTGAGATCAGTTCACTGGGCCTCCACTTCCTCCCTCTGTAATCTGAGCCCTTGGAGGGGTGAAAGGTTGGGTGTGTGGTGTAAGGGCCAGCTCACTGTCAGAAAGGACCCCGGGGCACATGGCCATCGTGACTCGGCGATTTGGGGTTCGATGGGTGCGCTGAGGGAGTCAGAGGACCCTCTGGTGGTCTAAACATGCATCTAACGTGTTTTCTTTTTCTAAGATTTATTTATTATGTATACAGTGTTCTCTGCACACCAGAACAGGGCACCAGATCTCATCATGATGGCTGTAAGCTACCACGTGGGCCACTGGGCCATCTCTCCAGCCCCCTAACGTGATTTTTGAGTCAGGGTCTCCCAAAGTCCTGGAATTAAGCAGACAGGCTAGGCTGCAGTGTCGGGTGATGCAGGGTACGTGCTTATCATGGACTCTCGGGCCAGCTCAGGTCCCCAGGAGGCCAAAGCAAGCCCTGTCCCGGGAAGCCATTGCGTTTGCCTTCCCTGAAGAGGGCCACACTGTGAAGCCCTGGCTGGCCTGAAACTTACAGAGAACCCCCTGCCTCAGCCCCCCAGGCTCTGCAATTAAAGGCAAGCCTCGCCACACCTGGACAAAACTTTTTTGTTTGTTTGTTTGTTTGTTTGTTTGTTTGTTTGTTTTGAGACATTTTTTCTTTGTAACCCTGGCTGTCCTGAAAGTCACTTTGTAGACCAGGCTGACCTCAAATTCACAGAGATTCTCCTGCCTCTGCCTCCCAAGTTCTGAGATTAAAAGCATGTGCTACCAGTGCTCAGCTATGGCCAAATTTTTTAATTGCATATATTTATATAGTGAATGAAGGTGTACCTGTGTGTGTGTGGGGGGGGGGGGGTTCTAAAACAACTCGGGGAGATGGTTATCTCCACCATACAGGCCCCTGGCTAATCCCTTGTTTCTTTTTCCTTTCTCTCTCTCTTCCTCTCTCTCTCTCTCTTCCTCTCTCTCTCTCTCTCTCTCTCTGTCTGTCTGTCTGTCTCTGTGTGTGTGTGTGTGTGTGTGTGTGTGTGTGTGTGTTTGAATATTTGTTACACATGTAAACTGGATATCCATTCAGGGCAGAAGGCGGTGCCGGATCCCCAGGACTTTCAGACTGCGGTGAGGCACCCAGCATAGGTGCTGGGAACTGAACTCAGGGCGACTGGAACTCACTCAGTAGAACGCCCTGTCCTGGAACTCCTCAGTAGACCAGGCTGAGCCATCTCTCCATCCCTCCGACACCAGCCAACCTTTTATTTTATTTATTTATTTGTTTGTTTGTTTTACTGTTTATTTGTTTTTAAAGACTTATTTATTTACATGTCTATGAGAACTGAGTGCTCTATCTGCATGTACATCTGCAGGCCAGAAGAGGGCGTCAGATCCCATTGTGAATGGTTGTGAGCCACCGTGTGCGTGCTGGGAATTGAACTCAGGACCTCTGGAAGAGCAGCCAGTGCCTTTAACTTCTGAGCCAGCTCTCCAGCCCCATTTGTTTGTTTTTTTTGAGATTAGATCGCACTCTCTAACCCAGACTACCCTCCCATTTGTAGTAATCCTCCTGCCTCCTTACCTGAGTTTATGTGGTGGTGGGGACAGGACCCAGAGATTCCGGAGTGCTAGGCAGGCACTCTGCCATCAAGTGCAGCATTGTGTGTTTTTAGAGATAACATCTCACTCTGTAGCCCAGGCTAGCCCTTCTGCCTCTACCCAAGGACAATAAGCCTGGACCAGCACACTAGGCTTTTGTCATTTTTCTGATATCCTGAGATGGCGCTACTCTGTCCCGCTGTCTCCCACAGAGCCTTCCTCCTCTAGTCCACGCCCTGCTGCAGTCTCCGAGATACAGCCTGAGAGCCCTGCCCCAGCTGCCCAGGACACCACTGACAGGAAGCCCACCAGGCCAGCAGCATCACAGGACTCACAAGCGGCTGAGGGGACAGGTAAGAGGACATCTGAGGGACACAGGACCCCAGCCATCCCGCGTGGGCTCAGAACCACAGGATCACTCACACCACGTGCTCTCTCTCAGACAGAACCTCCGTGGGGGTCCAGTCTACCATGAAGAGGAAAGAGGACTCTGCAGACCCTGAAGTCCCCCAGAGGAACCTCCAGTTTGTGGGAGTCAATGGCGGGTGAGTGGGTCTCCAGCCCCCTGTGACCCGAAGGCCTTCATTCTGTAACACTGAAGGTTAGGAGCAGGCTGTCTGAGCTTGTCTGCTGCAGAGAGCCTCGCTCAGCCGCGCCCTCAGGGTTAATTCCTTACATCAAAACATAGGCGTATAGGATAAGGAAACTGAGGCAAAGGAATATGTGCACTTTGCTGGGACCCGTTCAGTGGCTCTGGAGCCTGCGGAGGCCGACTGTGCCCCTGAACAGCATCGCAGGGCCAGCGGAGACTGTGGCGGTTACAGCATGGCGTGGTTAGAAATGGGGCGCCATGGGCTCTTGACTCCCCCAGTGAGAGGCTGGGTGTGGATGTCAAACACCTACTTACCTAACGTGACTTCTTTCATCCTCAATGCAAAATGTGGAGAGACTGAGGACCGGGGGAGGGGGTCACACCAATCCCTCCACCGCACACCAGTGTCTGTCCCTCTCCCCCTTAGGTATGAGTCCTCCTCGGAAGATTCCAGCACAGCAGAAAACTCCGAACACGAGAGCACCGAGAACGAGGGGCCGGAGCCCCCGGCCAGGGTTCTGAGCACAGCTGGATGCCCTCAGCCCAGGCCTCCGGGGCCTGCAGTGGCCAAGGCCAGTCTGGAGGGGCGCCAGCATGCCCAGGAATGCCAGCGCGTGCCTGCAGCTGAGGTGGCACCAGGACCCGACCCCGAGGAGGAAATCCGGTCAGTTCTCTGGGTGGGATGGCATTGGATTGGGTAGGATCCCCTGTTGCCCGGGGTCTGGCCTGCAGGCTTCCTGTCAGTTTCGTCAGGCGTCACATCACTCACTCTATGCGGACAAGAACGCTTGACTTTGAGCCTCTCACACGACCTTCTGAACGCCTTCTTGTCTTTTTTAGACAGGGTCTCAGTCTGTAGCCCTGCTGGCCTGGAACTCACTAAGTAGACCAGGATAGCCTCAAACTTAGAGCCGTCTGCCTCTGCCTCGTGGGTACATGCCATATGTGTGCACATGTGTTTGGGGATGCATATGGTGTGTGTGCACAGGACAACTCCCGGTCAGGGTTGTTTCTTTTGGTGTGTGTGTATGTGAAGTGTTGGTATGTGTATTGTGTATGTATCTGTGTGCACATGGGACCATGTTTGTTGTGTCTCTGTGTGTGATGTGGGCGTTTGTTTGTGTAGGTATATGTACACTTATGTGTGCATGGGAATGCCCAAGATGGCATCCAGGGTCTTTGGCCAACCCTCTGCACTGCATCCGTTCAGTCTGCGTCTCTCCCTGACCCCGCTGACTGCGAGGCAGCTTAGCTGGCTGGCTTGTTGTGCAGACCGGCTGTGTCTTCCACCGGCATTCAGGGCTTGCAGACCCTCCCACATGCCCACCCAGGATTCTGGGAATGTGGATTCCTGCCCTCACCCAGCATTGCATGTCCTTGTCTACTGAGCCACCCTCCCATCCCTCCCTTTTTATTTTGAGATAAAGTCTCCTTAAGTTGCCCAGGCTAACCTTGAACTCTGTAGCACAGGCTACCTTGAATTTGCAATCCTAGTACCTCCAGTTCCTGCATGTTAGAATTATAGACAGGTGTAACCAGCCTAGTTTTAGGGGTGCTGGGGCTGGAACCCAGGGCCCCACGCTAACTAAACCTCATGCCCATCTCCAGCCTGCTCTGCGCTTTCTCTGTAGAGTTGCTAAGTTTCCCATGCTCGCCTTCAGCTTGCTGTAAGCCCGGCTGGCATTGAACTTGCAATCCTCTAGTTGGGAGATCCCAGTCAAGTCCACCAGCCCTGGCAATGAACGTGCCCTAGCGGATGGATTTGAAGCTATCCTGGGACACATAACACCATGACTCAAAAAAATAGGGAGAGGGCTCAGATGGTGGCTCACCAGTTAAAAGCATTAGCTGCTCTTCCGGAGGACCTAGGTTCGATTCTCAGCATCCATATGTGTTGTGAGATAAAACGTTTTCTGGGAAGACACATTAAACCCCATGACAGACCAAAGTATGGATACCACCAAAGTCCAACTTGCCAACCAGTGAGTCAACCAGTGAGTTTTATTGGGGTTACTTACAGGACTATGGGGGGTTACTTAAAGGATCAGCAGTGATTCACACACAGCTGTATCACCAAGGTGCACCCCAGCATGAACGACAGCTCCCAGCACTGGGACCCTGGAGCACACTGCACGGCTTGCCGGCAGCTCCACAGGCTGCACAGTGTCCTTTCTGAGGGACTCGGGGCTAAACCTCTTCCAGGCAGCCTGGCAGGTCTGAGAGTCTTCTCCACAGCTCAGCTTCCCTTCCTCTGTGGGGTCTCTCAGCTTTCATTGTTTACTGTAGAAGGAAGTACATAGTAATCCGGCGGTTTCAGGGACTTCCGGAAGCTACGTTGAGTTGTCTACTTCCTGCTTAAGTAGCTTCCTGCAGGATGGACTGTCTCAGTCTCGGAGGAAACTGTTAAACGACAAGGTGACTGCTCACAGTCCTCTAACTCCAGCCCCAGGGGACCAACACCCTCTTCTGGCCTCTTCCAATAGGGCACACATGGTGCACGGACAGACAGACATGCAGGCAAAACACCCATACACAAATATAACAATGAGTAAAGCTCTTCTTAGTTTACAGTCTGGTAACATTCCTCCCTTTCTCCTCCCATGTACGGTATCCTGCTCTCTTTCAAATTCTTGGTCTCTCTATTTTTTTTTTTATTAATGTTACTACATGCAAATACCTATATATTCCTCAATTTAACCTGTTCAGTCTGTATAAGGCTACCTATATGTATATGTTCAGAATTGACCAAAAATAAGTAAATCTTTAAAAAGATGATGATGACGGGCAGTGGTGGCACACACCTTTGATCCCAGTGCTTGGGAGGCAGAGGCAGAAAGGGATTTCTGAGTTCAAGGCCAGCCTGGTCTACAGAGTGAGTTCCAGGACAGCCAGGGCTACACAGAGAAACCCTGTCTTGAAAATAAATAGATAGATTTTTAGAAAGTAAAGCAATGCAAGCTCACTCCTCTCTGTTTCTGGCAGGATGGACCTGAGCCCTGACCTCATATCAGCCTGCTTGGCCCTGGAGAAATACTTGGATAACCCCAATGCCCTCACGGAGCGAGAACTGGTATGGAGGACCCCTGGAGGACCCCTGAGCACGTTCTCACACCACACGCCCCTCAGGGAGTCTCTCCACCTACGTAAAGTGGAGTTAGGCACCAAGGGTGCAGCTTGGTGGTGGGTAGGGCTTGAGTGGGTGGGGCTTGAGTCCTAGGGTTGGAGTGGGGTCCACTGCTACCTAGGGACACCCTGGCTTCCTGTTCTTATCTTTGGGATGTTCAGGAGATACTATACTCTCATTTTAGCAGCTGTCTATAATTGTCTTACAGCCTATGGGGCAAGCAAACACTTTAGGGACTGTCTATAATTGTCTTAGAGATAATTGTCTTAGAGCCTATGGGGCAAGCAAACATTTTAGGGGCTGCCTATAATTGTTTTAGTGTGTAGGCCAGCATATACTAGATTACTACCTCCTGATGTGTCGCTGTCACTGTGGCTGAATCAAGGGCAACATTGTTTTGCTTGTTGGTTTTCATTTTGCTCATTTTGAGATCCCATGTAGCCTAGGCTACCCTTGAACTACATTTGTGGCTGAGGATGACCCTGAACTTCTCCTGATCCTGCCTCCATCTCCCAAGAGCCAGGATTACAGGCCTACCTCACCTCATTGGATTTGTTTGTTTTCTGAGACAGGCTCTGACTACGTAGCTGTAGCCTGGCTGGGCCTTGAACTCATAGACATCCCCCTGCCTCTGCGTCACGTGTTCACTTTCCGACAAGTTCTCAGCGTGTAGTCATCTCTGACTTGAACTCTGGATTTTCTTTCCCTGGGCTCCCGAGTGCTGGGACGGGACAGGCACTACCATGGTCTGTTGCAGGAGCAGCAGGAGGGGGTCCCAGTCCTCACACCCTGCTCCTGCTGTCTCTGCAGAAAGTGGCCTACACCACGGTGCTTCAGGAGTGGCTGCGACTGGCCTGCCGCAGTGACGCGCACCCTGAGCTCGTGCGGCGACATCTGGTCACCTTCAGGGCCATGTCTGCCCGGCTGCTGGACTACGTGGTCAACATCGCTGACAGCAATGGTAACACTGCCCTGCACTACTCCGTGTCACACGCCAACTTCCCTGTGGTGCGGCAGCTGCTGGACAGCGGTGAGCCTCCAGGCAGGACCGGCCTGATGGTCCCATGGGAGAGGCATGTCTTCCCAAGCTTGTAAGAGAGAGGCTGCCTTCCTGGTCTGAGGTCCCTGCTCTATTCACAGTCTGATGGAGGGTTGGCGCACAGGGATTGCAGCTCCATTCTGATGGGGGGGCACTGTGCTTTCAAGTCTGAGGGGGCCTCCACTCTCTGGATGTAGTGGGGCAGTGCACCTTCTAAGTTGGAAGGGGGAGAGTGTGCCCTTCATTGACAGATAAGGAGGCTTCTCCCTGATGGAGGAAGCTCTGTCTCCTTCTCTGATAGAGGAAATATAGCCAGTCTGGTGGGACTCAGTCATCTCCTTAGCAGCATAATGGATTCCGACTGGACACCAGGGCACTAGTGTCGTCACTGAGCGAGCGGTACTTGTGTGATGGACACTTTAGGCGTTATGGATACTTTGTTTCCGAAGCCCTTGTGTGAGGGAAGGCCATGGCCTCGGTCCTGGGGATTGGACAGTAGACATGGTATTCAGTCAGGCAAGAAGAAACCTGTCTGTGAAGGAGGCGGAGCACACTCAGCAAGCGCCAGGGTAAAGAGAGACTGGTTACAAAAAGGAAGAAAAGAAAGCTCTGGGAGCTGGGGGATGGCAGTGGATAAAAAGTGGATGTTTTTCCTGTCAGCATGACCATAGTTCAGGTCCCCAACACCCAAGATTAAAAGAACAAGACAAAAACCGAATCTAGGCATTTATGGGGTGGAGTCACATGCCTATAACTCTGGCCTGTGAGAGGGAGAGGGTGGAGGCAAGAGAGGCACTGGATTTGCTGGCTGCTAGTGACAATTCAATGACAGATCTCATGTCAAGAATAAAATGGAGAACAATTAAGGACGACCTGGCACTGACCTCTGACCTCTATGTATACACACACCAGATGGCACACACACACACACACACACCAGACTGCGCGCGCACACATATACACACACACACACATACACACACACCAGACCATACACACATACACCAGACTGTGCACGCGCGCGTGTGCACACACGCGCACATACACACCAGATTGCACACACATACACACACACACACACAGACTGCACACACACACACAGTTTCTTAAGAAGGAGGCATCAAGATGGCTCAGTGGGTAACAACATTGAGCCAAGCTTCACAACCCGAGTTCAATCCCCAGACCCACACCGTGGCCAGCTGCTGCAAGCTGTCTTCTAATTTCCACAAGATGCCAGGGCAGGGACTCCGACCCCAGCTAACTAACTAGATAGAAAAGGTAATTTAGGCATCTGCAGAGTGGTTCAGTGGTTAGAGGTGGGTACTGTTCTCACAGGGTAGTTCCCAGCACCCACACTGTCTGTAATCTGCCTATAACACCCTCCCAGGGACTCCAGGGACACTTGGACTCTTGTGCACATATATGTGCACATACACAGACACACAAGTTAAAACACAGTAAATCTCTCTTTAAAGTAATTTTTTTTTTGAGACAGGGTTTCTCTGTGTAGCCCTGGCTGTCCTGGACCTCACTCTATAGACCAGACTGGCCTCGAACTCAGAAATCCGCCTGCCTCTGCCTCCCAGAGTGCTGGGATTACAGGCATGCACCACCACCGCCCGGCTTAAAGTAATATTTTTAAAGACAGACAGAACACACAGACAAACAAAACAGAACACAAACCGAGGTCCCTGGCTCCTGAAGACACTCTCTGGTCTCCACAGTGATGAACAAGTACACAAAGACCCACTGGCTGTGCCTGGACAGAGGGAGGGGCACAGTCCCCATGGTGGGCTAGCCTATAGTCTGATGGCAGAGACTCACCCCACCCCACCCCACCCCTCCCCCTCCACACAGGCGTCTGTCAGGTGGATAAACTGAACCGTGCTGGCTACAGCCCTGTCATGCTCACCGCCCTGGCCACTCTGAAGACCCAGGACGACATTGAGACCGTCCTTCAGCTCTTCCGGCTTGGAAATGTCAACGCCAAAGCCAGCCAGGTACGGGCTGCAGGGTGCCTTTATACCTGATTCATCTACAGGGATGGGCATGAAGGCCTGGGGACACTTCTTGAGACTCAGTTTCCTCCTACTGGCATGTGGGCCCCAGGGATTAAACTCAGGTCATCAGGCTTGGTGGCAAGTGCCATTACCCACTGAGCCACCTCCCCTCCCTCCCCTCCTTTGTGGGCCAAGCCAGGTCATGATAACATTCGGCGTCCATGAGAGCAGCCACCACTGTGTGGTTGGGTGTTGAGACGCAAAGCAGCAGGATTAATTCTTCAAGACTCGGGGCAAGGAACTGATGTCTGCACCGATTGACCGAACCCAGCTCCTGGCATATGATGCGAGTGTTCATTCGTGTGTGTGTGTGTGTGTGTGTGTGTGTGTGTGTGTGTGTGTAGGCCAGAGGACCAGCGTTTTGAGACATGTTTCTCCTCCCTAAATCTAGTGCTCACCTAGACTGTCTATCTAGGATCCTCCTGCCTCTGCCTCCCTGGTGCTGGGATCACAAGCTGTATCCCAACCTCGTTGGCATGGGGTCTTTCTATGGATGGAACTTGAGTCCTTATAAGGCAGGCACTTGACTTATTGCTACAAGGTCTCTCCACCTCTCTTTTTGAGAGTGTCTCACAGTGTACCCCAGGCTGGCCTCGAACTCACAGAGATCCACCTGCCTCTGACTCCCAAGTGCTGGGATTAAAGCCTGCAACATCATGCCTCGCCCCTATTTATGTGGTTGGTTGGTTTGGTTTGTTTTTTTGGGTTTTTTGGTTTTTTGGGTTTTTTTTGTTTTTTGGTTTTTTTGGGGGGGGCGGGATTTGGTTTGGTTGAGACAGGGTTTCTCTGTGTAGCCCTGGCTGTCCTGGAACTCACTCTGTAGACCAGGCTGGCCTCAGAAATCCTCCTGCCTCTGCTTCCCAGAGTGCTGGGATTACAGGCGTGCGCCACCACTACCCGACTAGTGTCATCTTTAGAAGAAGAAAGCCCAGCACCCACTGGTTCACTCTGTATCCCAGGGCTCTGCTGGCTCCGGGCTTACCTATTCTGGACATGTCTTGTAAATAAAGTTACAGTGCCCCTAAGTATGAATCAAAGTGTTCACGAAACCTCTTAACAGCCAGCAGACTGAGACAAAAGTGTTACAGGTTCCAGTCCATTTTGGGGGCTCTGCAGTGAGGCTCTGATACACCAAAATAAATACACACATACACTCATACACACAAACAGAATGACACACACATACACACACAGAGACACATACAGAGATAGACACACAAGCATACAGAGACAGACACACACAGGCACACACACACATACCATCTGTGATTTGTGTGTGTGTGTGTGTCACTTTACACTCAAAGTTTTTACAAGTTAGAGTATCCACCAGCATTCTGAGTAATGTTTCTTTTCTTGGCTGAGTGGTATTCTGTTGTATGACTTAAGGTGGTTTTCTCTGTCTCCTCAACCTCTGGTGATCATCAACTTTTAACTATTTGGGTGTAAGTAGGATATAGGAATATATACAGATCTTGGTTGGATATGCTTTTCTTATTTATTTACTTTTGGTAAGTTTTTACTTAAGTTTCCACCTATGGGTTAGGAGCTCATGGGAGGTGGATAGAACCAGGCTAGCCCTTTTGAAGAAGACCTATTTATACTGAGACCCGAGGGAAGAGAAGGAGCGAGGGGAAGGTGAGCCAACATGTGTGCCCAGTCAACGTCAGAGCACTCGGGAGCCACTGGATGTCAGAGAGCGGGGTCTGATGCCGCCGGGCCCCTAAACTACGGCCCGATTCTGTTGTCTCAGGCTGGACAGACGGCCCTGATGCTGGCTGTCAGCCACGGGCGGGTGGACGTGGTGAAGGCGCTGCTGGCCTGTGAGGCGGATGTCAACGCACAGGACGAGGACGGCTCCACGGCCCTGATGTGTGCGTGTGAGCACGGACACAAGGAGATCACCGGGCTCCTGCTGGCTGTGCCTAGCTGCGACATCTCACTCACGGACCGCGTGAGTCCCCACCCGGTGCTCCCCAGGGAGGGCGGCTGCACACCGGGCATCCTTAGAGCTGTACCTGCTTGCTTTACAGGACGGGAGCACAGCCCTGATGGTGGCCCTGGACGCTGGGCAGAGCGAGATCGCATCGATGCTGTACTCACGCATGAACATCAAGTGCTCCGTGAGTCCGGATCCCGGCACCCTCCTGAGGGTGGGGCTCAGGGGAGCTTTGGGGTCGGAGGAGCCAGGCAGGCTCCACTCCAGCCAGGGTGTAAGGCTAGCCTGGGCAACTAAGTAAGACTTAATCTCAAAAGGAAAAGGAAAGAAGGAGCTGGAGCTCAGGGTAGAACCCCTGCCTAGAATCCCCCACTGGGGGGCTGGGGCGTGGCTCAGTGGTAGAGCCCCTACCCAGAATCCCCCAGTGAGGGGCTGGGCTATAGCAGCAGCAGCAGCAGGACCAGCATCCTCTCTTAAACCCTCAGCATTAACATTTGATTGCTTAAAAACATTATTTTGGATTTTGTTTGCTTTTCAACATAAGTATATTTGACTCTTTTATGATGCTCCTCCAGCTGGGTTCTGAGTTTGGGAAGCCAGGACTACGCTGTGAGATCCCACTGTCTATGTGTATAGAGGGGGAGGGGAGGGGCCGCTGCGCCAGTTGACTAGGTGTCTGGGATCACGTGACAGACTTTCTCAAGCCCCTCCAGTCCTATCTCCAGAGCCTCTGCCCTTGCCCTTCTCCGGGTCTCCTTGACCTTGGTGCAGGGGTCTCCCTCTCTTGTTCCCGGGCTCTGTTTTGATTCCTTCCCATGCCTTCTCTCTGCAAGGAGAGGGTGACAGACTGTCGCAGTGTCTGGTGCGTTGGAAGGCAGGGACTGCCCTTCTTCCCTCTGCATGCACAGCAGATCTCCCCCTCAGAGGGATTTGAAAGTATGCCAAGAAAGACTTCTGCCTCTCCTTACAGTTCGCTCCCATGTCAGACTACGACAGTCCGGCTTCGTCTTCAGCTGAGGAGTGACTACAGGGAGGACCAGTGAATCCCCCAGGACCCACCAGCCGCCCAGCAAACCTTCCGTCCTCCTCCCTCCTCCCTTTCTGCCTCGCCCTCCTTCAGGCCTGTTCACACC
Source organism: Apodemus sylvaticus (assembly GCF_947179515.1). Classification (NCBI taxonomy): domain Eukaryota; kingdom Metazoa; phylum Chordata; class Mammalia; order Rodentia; family Muridae; genus Apodemus; species Apodemus sylvaticus. The sequence continues at coordinate 111,375,335 of NC_067478.1, forward strand.
CCCTGCCCTTCCCTAAGGGAGCTCAGACATCCTTCTATCAGACTCCCGGCTCCAGGAGGGCTTTCCCAGCAGCCTGGGTTCAAACCCGTTCAAGTCTCCTCCCAGTTGGCACCAGTTGACGACTCCCTCCCGGGTGTGGGTTTCTTGTAAAGATGTGGAGAACAATCAGCCGGCAATTAAGGGAGGAGTGGGGGCAAGCAGGAAAATACTGTATTCTTGAGTCATTGTTAGGGGATGGGAGGGGTCAGAATTCAGTTGCTAAATTTGAATGTCACTGGAATGTCACTGTGCCCTTTGTCCCCCCCTTCACTACAGCAGGTCTCCACAAAGCCCTTTGTCACCTCATTTCATTGTCTTTGTACAATAGGGTCTGGTCCACTGCCCTCCACCTCCAGACAGCTTCTTTAGGGACAGGGATGTCTCTTGTGATTGCTTCACAAAATAAGACTCTGCAATCCCTCAGCTATCTGCCTCCAGCCAGAACGCAGTGCTTTCAGTGTCACACACACACACACACACACACACACACACACACACGCACGGGGCTTGTCACCCTGCAGCTGATGTTCTGGTGGGTCCTGTGACTTGGAAATGACCAGCTTACAAGAAGTTATGCCTCCCTCCCCATTCCCACAGGGAGGGCTTGGGAGAGGAGAATGCTCCTAGAAAAACTTTCAGACCTACAGACAAAAAAGAAAAAAGCCCATTCCGGAGTGGCTCCCAGCACCGCAGCCCAGAACCTCCCTCCTCAGAGGAGAGTAAACAGAGGATATGAGGCTTACTGACCAAGTCGCGCGCTCGCTCGCTTGCTCCGAGGCCCATGTGTTCCTGATTAAGAGCTGGCTGGCCTCAGAACACTCCCAGAACTAGCTTAAAGTGACAGGCTTTGCTGAAATCCAAAGGGACAAATGAGTAGTTTTATGTTTGTGTGTTTGTTTTTAATGCCCCAGAGCTCCTGCTGGTGACAGGGCACAGACAGGCTGCGATTTTTCTCTTCCTGGGTTTCCGTTCTGTTCCCAGAAGCTCAGCGTGGTTCATGGAGGGGTTTTGTTGTTGTTTTTCCTTTGTTTCTTTTCTTCATAAGAAAAAGGAAAACTTCTAAATGTGCCTTGTGATAGGGGAGGTCATGTCCCCTCAGGTCTCCCTGTCTTATCCAGGTCACAGCTGGACCCACTGGGCCTTGGAGCCAAACCTCAGCAGGGCAGCGTTGAGGCTCTTGGACTAAAGGAAAGTGTTTGCTTCTCTTCTAGACAAGTAGGTCTCTTGGTTTGATGGAGTCTTACTCCGCTTGAGTTTTGTAGAAGGGACCTGTCTAAGGCATAGAGGCTTGGTTGGCATGAGAAGAGAAGATGGACGGATGGATGGACAGACGGATGGGTGGATGGACTTATGGGTGGATGGTGGGTGGACAGATAAATGGATGGATGGATGGGCGGATGGGTGGACAGATAGATGAATGGGTGGATGGATGGGTGGACAGATAGATGAATGGGTGGATGGGTGGACAGATAGATGAATGGGTGGATGGACGGATGGGTAGATGAATGGACAGATAGATAAATGGATGGATGGATGGATGGATGGATGGGTGGATAGATAGATGAATGGGTGGATGGATGAATGGGTGGATGGACGGATGGACGGATGGGTGGATGGGTGGATGGACGGATGGGTAGATGAATGGGCAGATAGATAGATGGATGGATGGATGGATGGATGGATGGATGGACGGATGAGCGGATGGGTGGATGGACGGATGGGTGGATGGATGGGTGGGTGGATGGATGGATGAGCAGATGGGTGGATGGACAGATGGGTGGATGGACGGATGGGTGGATGGATGGGTGGGTGGGTGGATGAGTGTGGGGGGTGGATGAATAAATGAATGTTGGATGAGAAGCTGGGTGGGCTGGGGGATGGATATCATGATGGAGTCTTTGCACGTGTATAAAAGAGAAAACCAAACCACAGGACAGCTGCTGCTGTCTCCGGATGCTCACAGCCTAGGACACATGTGAAAGGCCATGTGTGCTCTGAGCTGAGCCCTGAGTTCTAGCCTTGTAGCCAGAAAGGGAGTTTATTTAAGGTTCTGGAAGCATCAGCTATGACCCCGAAGCACACGCTCCTCAGCAAAGCCCCTGTCTGTTTCTGCCACTGCTGTTTTCTGTGTCTGTGTGGGGGCCTCCAGGGCCAAACGCCGGTCTTTCCTCCCCTTCCCTGTATACTGTGTTATTTCTACTCTGTGACCACGGTACGTCCATGAAGACAGTGTTACACGTAAATGAAGTATTCTTTTCTTGTAATCATGTTTTAGAAAGTAAAACGACTTAATAAAGCTACAAAGCTGATTCCTCACGTCTGTTTGTTCGCCTTCTCTTAGGGCTAGCCTTGGACCGCTGCTCCTCTGCCTTCTCTTCCCACCGGGTGTAATTGATGCTAGCGATGTAACCGGTGTGTTGTGCATGCCAGGCTTTATGAACAGCCATTTCCCCGGCCTCTGCATTGTCTCTTGACATACTTCAAGTGCTGCGGCTCTGGGGATCGAACCCAGGCCTTGTACACACCAGGCAAATGCTGTGCCTCTGAGCCACACCCCAACTCATTTTTTTCCTGTATTTTTTTTCTTCTGGTATAAAGGGTTTAGTAGGGGAAGGGAGGGGAGTGGGGAGGACCTGGGAAAGGGTCGAGGCATCAAGTGACCATGTAGACAGTCGTCCTGCCTACCCTCAGCTGCCTACCGAGTACCAGGCAGGCCTGGTCTGTGGGGACCCCGTCTCAAAGAGAACAAACAGCAGAAATGCAAATAAACTCTGTGTGTTTGTATAAAAATATTCCAAGATTTGAAAACATAATAATCTGAAGTCCATAACACACATTTCCACGCAGGTCTTGTGCTTGCTATGGTGGTGATGGTGTTTTGGTTTTGAGGCAAGGTTACCACGTCACCCAGTTTGCTCCATATTCACTGCAAAACCAAGGCTGACCTTGAACCACCCGTCCTCCGGCTTCCTCTCCGAGTGCTGGGATGACAGGTGTGCACCTCCACACCAGCTTCTCTTCCCTCGGAGCCAGGCCTGGGGCATGCTGGGAAAGCACTGTTAGCTCGGCGGGCGCCAGCCTCATTCTGCCCGGCCTGGTCTGTGCTTGCATAGCTCGTCCTTCTGTAGCCACTGTGCACACAGGGGACAGTGCCACGAGTCTTGGAAAGTCTCTGAGACCCACGGTCCAGCCTTCTCCAAGCAGCAAGAACTTCTACCAGCCCCACCAAACTCAGGCCTCCAAAAGAACAGCGTGCTACCTGGTCTTGGCCACTGGGCCGTCTCTCCAGCCCTGCTCTGGATGTTTTAATTTCTGATTTCTTTATATGTGTGTGTGAGTGTCTATTAGTAGGTACTCACAGAAGAAGGCATGAAGGGTCCTACTTGGTCACCTCATTCCCTTGGGATATGATCTGTCACTGAACCTTGGAGCTAGGCTGGCAGCCAGTGAGAGCCAGTGAGACTTTCTCTGTACTTACACTCTGTATGGTGCTGGAGGGACAGGCCACACAGACACTGGTACACCGTGTCTGGCTCCCTCATGCGGACTGAAGATTTAAACTTAGGTCCTTGAGCGTGCGCATCAAGTCCTCACCCAGAGCCCTATTACTTTACCATGTAGTCCAGGATGACCCTGAACTGCCCCCACCTCTGAGTGCTGGGACTACAGGTCTGTACCACCACAGTTTGTTAAGAACTTTTAGATTTATTTATTTTGTGTGTGTGTGTGTGTGTGTGCATCACACGTGTGTCTGGAAATGAGAAGAGGATCCAATCCCCCTGGAACTGGAGTTACAGACATCTATGAGCTGGGAATTGAACCCGGGTCCTCTTGAAGAACAACCAGAGCTCGTAACCACTGAGCCACCTCTCCAGCTCCACCGTCGTCATCGTCCGGATAAGGTGGTACTGAGGATAGACCCCAGGATTTGAAGAGCTAGGCAAGCTCTGACGGCCGAGCCACATCCCGGCCCTGCTGTAATGATCTGTTTGGTTTTGTGTGGCTGCACGTCATGGTGCCGTGTGGAGATCAGAAGACCACCTCGGGGAGTGAGTTCTCTACTTCCGTCAGTGGGTCCCTGGAGACTGAACTCAGGTCATCAACCTTGGTGGTTCAGTGCCTTTTCCCACAGAGCCATCTCACCAGCTCCACGGCACCCTTTAAAACAAACACTGTCAGGGAGTTGAGGAGGTGGTTCAGTGGGAAGAGCACTGGCTGCTTCGAGGCCAGCCTGGTCTACAGAGTGAGTTCCAGGACAGCCAGGGCTACACAGAGAAACCCTGTCTTAAAAAAACAAAACAACAAAAGAGCACTGGCTGCTCTTCCAGAATACCCTCCCTGCCCCTGGGTTCAGTTCCCAGCACCCACATGGTACCTGGAAACTGCCTGTAACTCCAGCTACCCCAGCGCCTTCTGACTTCCTGGGTACCAGGTAGACAGGCGGGCACTGCACAGACATAAATCCAGGCAGAACACCCATGTACATGGAGTATTTTAAATATTTATTTTCTGTGTCTAAATGTTTTGCCTTTCTGTGTGACTGTGCACTGCGGGCGTGCTTGCCTGGCATCCCCAAAGGCCAGAAGAGGGCATCAGATCCCCTGACGTGAGAGTTACAGACGGTTGTAAGACGCCAACTCTGGTGGGTGTTCAGGTCTCTAGAAGAACAAGTGCTTTTAACCACAGCCATCTCTCTAGCCCATAAAGTTTTTATGAAATGGAAAAAAATCCATATGTACATATGCTTATATAAAATCATTACATTGGACATTTCATTTTTTTCTTTTGATCCTGAGAGCAAGTGGCACACAGGGCCTCACATAAGCTGGACACGGGCTCTGTCCTGAGACCCAGTTCCATCACCTGCACCATTTCGAAGTCCCTAGTTCAGTGGCATTTAGCTCGTTCACCGTGTTGTGTAACCGTCTCCAAAACTACTTACTCAGCTTGCAGAATCAAAACTCTGTCCCCACAGAACACTAACCCCATCCCCCAGGCCCAGACACTGTGTATGTGTATCTGTGTGTCTCTGTCTGTCTGTGTGTGTCTGTCGCTGTATATGTGTGCCTGTGTCTGTATGTCTATGTGTGTGTCTGTGTATCTGTGCCTGTGTGTGTATGTCTGTGTGCTTGTGTGTATCTGTGTGTGTCTGTGTGTCTGTGCCTGTGTGTGTGTCTGTGTGCTTGTGTGTGTCTGTGCGTCTGTGTCACCTCAGAGACTGACAGAGGTGTTTGCAGAGGCATTTGTTTCAAGCACCTCTCTGCCTTCTATTTTGAGACACAGTCTCCTCCTGACAGGAAGCTCACTGTCTCTGTAAGCGAATGAACAAGCCACCTGCCCCAACCCCTGGCACTTGGGGTGCAGGCCTGTGTTTCTTGCCTGGCTATTTGTTTGTTTGTTGAGACAGAGTCTCTCTATGTAACCCTGGCTGCCCTGGAGCTCAGGCTAGCCTGGAACTCACAGCTATCCTCCTGCCTTTGTTGTTTCCAATTGTGAACCCAAAAGACCACCAAGGAGCACAGCGATCCCGACACAATCGCGCACTCCGGCCTTTTTAGCCAACTAGGAGCTTGGGCTGACCACCAACCCTGGTGCAGCAGGGCAGGAGGGTGAAGCCCGGAGCCCAGTGTCAAGCAAGCTTCTCTAGAGGCAAGCAAACAAGTAAGAGGGTGTCCACCCTGGCACACATCTGACTGGGGGGCTATTGTGGAATTTTGTTGCCTTTAAAATAATTGGCTGGTTCTGGGAGCCAAACCATAAACTTAACTTCTGCCTTCCTCCTGATTGGTGGTTGTTAGGAGTGACGGAGGCGCAGACCTGTTAGGGAGTAACCTAGAAACTAGTTCTGAGGGCAGGCGTGTTAGTCAGGTCAGGTTCTCTGAGAGGGAGTCTGAACCCAAGATGGAGTTGGTCTGGTCTCTCTCACCTTTACCCCACAAGAGCTGGGATCAAAGGCATGCATTACAGTGTCTGCTCTGCCTGGATCTGAGATGGGGCCGGAGACTTGATCTTGGGTCCTCCTGCTTGCACACCATACACTTTACTGAGTCACCTCCTTAGTCCTCGAGCCCTTGCTATTGTCCCTTTAAGGTTCTTTTCTATGAGTGCACATGTGTCTGTATACTTACCTGTGTACGCAGGTCTCCTTAGAGGCCAGAAGAGCATGGGACCCCATGGAGTTGTGAGTGTTTGTGAACCACAATGAGGGAGCTGGGATTTGAACCCCAGGCTTCCTGGTGGAGCAAAAAGTGCTCCTAACCACTAAGCCATCTCTCCAGCCCTTTTTGTTCTGTTTGTTGTTTTATTACTTTTGGTTTTATTTTGTTTTGAGACAGGGTCTCACTATGCAATCCCGCTGGACCTCAAACTCCCAATGAAAACTAAGCGGAGCCAGGCACTAGTGGCGCACGCCTTTAATCCCAGCACTTGGGAGGCAGAGGCAGGCAGATTTCTGAGTTTGAGGCCAGCCTGGTCTACAGAGTGAGTTCCAGGACAGCCAGGGCTACACAGAGAAACCCTGTCTCTAAAAAACAAAAAACAAAAAACAAAAAAACAAAAAACAAAACAAGCAAACAAACAAAAAGAAAACCAAGCTGACCTTGAAGAGATCTGCCTGCCTGTGCCTCCCAGCTGAGATTAAATAAATGTATAGTAGCTGGCAGCTTATTCTGTTTGTTTGTTTGTTTGTTTGTTTGTTTGTTTGTTTTCTGAGACTTGTGTAGCCCAAGCTAACACCAAACTGTTTTCCTAGCCAAGGACGACCTTGAACTCCTGATGCTTCAGCCTCTACCACCCAAGGGTTGGGACTGCAGACCTGTCTATGCCCCTCCTCCCAAATCCTGGAGCACTAGGGATAGACCCAGAGCGGCCAGCATGCCAGGCGAGCCCTCTAGGAACCACTGCACACCTCCTGTTTGAGACAGGCTCTCCTATAGCTCAGGTTTATTTTCAACTCAGTTCCTAGCTGAGGCATCTCTGATGCGTCTACCTGCACAGGGGAGGACTGGGGCTACCAGCAGCCCTGCACCTGATTTCACTCAGAGCTGGTGACTGAGCCCCATGCTCCCTGTGTGCTGCACAAGTGCTCCACTGTTCTCCACACCTCAGTCCTGTGTTTCTATTTCTACTAAGGCACCTGCACTGTCTCCAGTTCTGCCTCCACGCTTTGCAGCCTCAGCGGGCACTAGCCCTTCAGGGTCCCCAGCAATCAGGACTCTCCAGGACTCTTCAGGTGTGTGCCTCTCTCTGGACAGAAGCTTTGGCCAGAACTGTGAGGTGGCACACACTTTGCTCTTAGATGGGAGGAGGGTGGCACTTTGGGCCAGGGGCACTTATGTCTGCTGGGTTCTCTTGCTCAACCCTAGTGTTAGCTCCTGACCCTCCCCTGCTGATAAGAACAGGCTATCTTTAGCCCCAGGGTTTAGAAAGATCTGGTAGGAACCTGCCAAGGTCACTGGCACAAGTTGCAGAGCTAGAAACCAACCCAGCTAGAAACTGAACCCTGGGTCCCCACCCCCAGTCCCTTGACTCAAGTCACCTGTGTGCTAAGCAAGCATTCTCTCACTGACTTGCACGGTTATGCAATTGACTGACTTGGTGCCCAAAGGAGGAGGGTTGGTGTGACAGGGCCACAGAGCCACCAGGTGGAGATGGAGTCGTTTCCACTGTGAGCTCTGGAGCCCAGCTCGCGTCCAGACAATCAGATTGCCAACTGCCCTCCCTGCCGGCCCCTCCACCATGACTTCCCAATTTTCATTTTCCCTTGTTGTTTTTGTCTATTTGATGGCTTCACTGTTTCAAAAATCCTCTTTATTCTTAGTGGGGGGTGGGTGTGCCACGGCAGGCGTATGCAGGTCAGAGAACAGGTTCTGGGAGTCAGTGCCTGGGTCTGTCTGGGGTGTAGGTATTTAAGGAGACAGGGTTCACTTTGTAGTTCTGGTTGGTCTGGAACACACTCTGAACTCTGGAGGCTGGAAGCCCATGGAAGGCGATTCCTCTTCCTTAGCCTCCAGATTCCTGAGATGCCAGGTGTGAGCTACCACACCCAACATTGGGATTCGAGGCTCTTGTTGCCCAGGCAGGCCTGGAATTCACCTCCGTCCTCACGATCTCATCACCTGAGTGCTGGGATACATGCTAGAAACATGCTAGACTCCTACGTAAAGACTTATTTTATTACCAGTTTATTATTATTATTATTATTATTATTACTACTACTACTATTTTGAGACAAGGTCTCTATATAATCTTGGCTCTCCTGAGGCTCTATCTGTAGACCAGGCCAGCCTCAAACTCAGAGATCTGCCTGCCTCTGCCTTCCCAGTGCTAGGATTAAAAGTGCACACTAGCGGCTAGAGAAATGGCTTAGAGGTTGAGTTCAATTCCCAGCAACTACGTGGTGGCTCAGAACCATCTGTAATGGGGATCTGATGCCCTCTTCTGGTGTCTGAAGACAGCAATAGCAACAACAGTGTACTCACATACATGAAATAAATAAATCTTTAAAAAAGTGCTCACTACCACACAAGGCCCCCCATTTAAACATTCTTTTAAAAGATTTATTTTATATATGTGAGTACACTGTTGATGTCTTCAGACACACCAGAAGACGGCATCAGATCTCATTACAGATGGTTGTGAGCCACCATGTGCGCTGGGATTTGAACTCAGGACCTCTGGAAGACCAGTCTGTGCCCTTAGCTGCTGAGCCATCTCTCCAGCACCCTAAACAATTCAAGAACACAGAAGTTGGAGCCTGAAAAGTGTATCTGTGATAACGAGCATTGAATCCTCTTGTAGAGGACCAGGGTTTGGTTCCCAGCACCCGCAAGATGTCTCACAACCATCCATACCTAGTTCCAAGTGATCAGATGCCCTTTTATGTCCTCTGCTGGCATCAAGTAAGTACACGGTACACATACCATACCATATACATACATGTAGGCAAACAAAACGTTTGCCCATACATATTAAATAAACATAAATAAGTCTAAAAATATAGATATGTGAACGATCGTCGTGGCACATAACTATAACCCAGCCACTAGGAGGCAGAGGCAGATGGATCTCTAAGTGCAAGACCAGTCTCAACAGCTCACACATTCCACCCTGCACCCCCCGAAAATAAATTAAATAAATCCCGGTTTTACGTATACTTAATATAGTCCTAAAGTAAACTTTTAAAAAAGAAAACACTCAAGCAAAAATAATAAGCCATCCGCTGCTTCGCCCCTAAAGTAGTGACTGATACGGGCAAACTTCGTTAGGATCTCGCAATTTTCCTGTGTACGCATGCGCAAAAGACTCCTACGTCTCTCACCGGCTCCTAGCCCGAGAAATGACGCACGCGTACCGGCCAAACGCGGATTGGCCACTTGTGACACGCCCTCCCTACGATGATTGGTCCTGACATCTGATTGACAGAAGACATTTCGCACGGATTCTCCACAAAATGGCCGCTCCTTCCCAAGCGCTCTGTCCCCTCGCTGATTGAGTCCTGCAGAAGACGGACGTAGGAACGATCCAATGAGACTTATGCGCTCTGGGAAGGGGGCGGGGCCCTCGGTGAGACAAATTTGCGCGGGTTCGGAGTCGGCGCGGTCAATCATGGCGGCTTTCCGTGACATGGAGGAGCTGAGCTACGGGCTACTGAGCCTAATGGGAGCCAACCGCGCCGAGGCGCAGGAGCGGCTTCTGCTCGGGCGTCACGAGCAGATGGTGGAGCGGCTGCTGGAGATGCAGGACAGCGCCGACCGGCAGCTTCGGGGTGAGGGCGGGTCCCTGCGCTCTAGCCCCGGGGGACTTCTCGGTGGGAGCTGGCACTCCTGGGCCTCAGTTTCCCCATCTGACAGTAGCCACCGCCCAGAGGGGTCCAGATAAGTGTCAGAGCTCACAATGCGCGACTCTGCACGATCTTACTCTGTAGCTCAGGCTCCTTTGGAAGTCATTATGATCCACACACACACACACACCCCAGCCTCGGTTTCTCCTCTCGTGAAACCGTTGCCATGACAATGGATGTCATCTAGGGACATAGAAGTACATATAGGAGTTAGCAGGGTGTGACTCTCTATTAACTTTCCAAGACTCAAGTCTTTTTTTTTTTTTCCTCGAGACAGAGTTTCTCTGTGTAGCCCTGACTGTCCTGGAACTCACTCTGTAGACCAGGCTGGCCTCGAACTCAGAAATCTGCCTGCCTCTGCCTCCCAAGTGCTGGGATTACAGGGGTGCGCCACCACCCGCCTGGCTCCAAGACTCAGTCTTAAATGTAGCTCTGGCTAGTATAGCACTCTATACCTGAGAAATTCAAAGACTCTTTCCTGCCCGCTCTTCAGGGTTACAGGTGAGCACAATCTTCCATCTCAGTGGCCTTCCCAGTAGATTGTTGAGGACAGAGCTTGCCTTGAGCTGGGTCTCGGGTGACTGCAGGGAAGAAGGGCCCGGAGGCTGGCATCCTACTGGACAGGAGACAGGACAAATATTTGAACTGCAGTGGCCGGCTGAGGAGACCTTTCTGTCTTAGGGAGTGGTAACATGGGCAGAGCTGGGGAGGGCTCTGCAAAGATGGTGGGGAGACCCTGCACGAGTTGCGGGAGCAGGGATATGGTAAGGGTTTTAAAACATGTGCTGCCAGGCTACGCCCCCTTAAACCCAGCACTCGGAAGGCAGAGGCAGGTGGATCTCTGAGTTGGATGTGCAGAGTGAGCTCCAGGACAGCCAGGGCTACCCAGAGAAACCCTGTCTCCAAAAAACCAAATCCAAAAAAAAAAAAAAAAAAAAGAATGAAAAATTAAATAAGCTTTTGAAAATCCAAGCAGGGAGGCGGTGGCTGTGGTCCAGCTGGTGGAGTGCTTGACTGGCACGCGTGAAGCCCTGGGTTCCAAGCCAGGCATGGCAGAGTGGGCCTGCCCAGCCAGTGTTCCAGAAGGGCAGGAGGGTGGGAAATGTAAGGCTGGGAGGACGAAGACCCAGGTCAAAAGACCAAAAATGAAACAAATGTCAGGATTGTAGCTCCGATCACATTGAGGTCTCCGGAGCAAGCAGTGATGATGAAGTAATATCTGAGGGCCGGCAGGGTGGCTCAGTGGGTAGAGACACTTGCTGCCTGCCTGCCGATCTTAAGTGTGACTCCGAGGAGCCGGGTGGAGCTGGGACTCCTGCTGCTTGTCCTCTGACCTCCACAGCAAGCATGGTATTTCTTGTTTGAATGAGCCATCGGTGGCTTGAACATGTAATCTTAAAATTTGAGAGCCCGGAGCCGGAGGCTGCTGAGAATTCAAGGGTAACCTCAGTTACATAGGATTTCTGTCCCAATGCAGAGACGCTGGCTGTGGAGGAGGAAGTGGCTCAGAGCCTTCTAGAACTGAAGGAATGTACGCGCGTGGGAGGCACCGAGCTCCAGCAGCTGGAAGCCAAGTTCCAGAAGGCCAGCAAGGAGGACGCCTGTCTGCAGGCCAGGCTGTGATATCCTTCACTGCCCGGCAGCCTCTGCCGGTGCACCTGGAGTGGGCTATATGCGGCTCAGTGGTAGAGCCCTGCCTAGGGTCCCCCAGTGGGATGTGCTCTGGTAGAGCCTGACTAGCGTGTGTCAGGTCTTGGTTTTTGTCCCTAACACTGAAGGACAAAGGTAGGAAGAAAACGCCTGAGCACGCGTACTCTGCCTGCTGGTGTGGCGTAGTTAGAAGCCTGTCTCTCCGTCTGCGCCGTGGCCTTAACTGAGTGCACTCAGCTCACCACAGAGCTGCAGGAGCTCAAGGAGATGGAGGAAGATCTCCAGCGTCAGGAGAGAGACTTGGATGAGGACACCACGGTCACCATCCCCTCTGCAGTGTAGGTTGTGCTGACTGCGCCTAGGCCCTGCCTGCGGCGTTGAGCTGTGGTAACTGTCTCTCCTTCTCTCCTGTCTAGGTATGTCGCCCAGCTCTACCACCAGATTAGTAAAATAGAATGGGACTACGAGGGCGAGCCCGGAATGGTCAAGGGCAGTATCCTTTGGGAAGTGGGCGTGGGGCTGGAAGGACACACCTGGGGAAGTGGGTCCATCCTCACCTTACGTACTAGTCACAGCCAGGCGTGGTGGCTGCCCGCCCCAGCGCTGTGAAGGCAGAAGCAGGTGGATCTCACTGGAGTTTGAGGCTAGCCTGGTCAACTCACTAGAATAAGTTTCAGGACAGCCAGGGCTACACAGAGAAACCCTGTCTCCAAAAAACAGAAAGGAAAAAGGGGGTGGGGTGAGGGGAAAGAGAGAAACAGCGAGTGCAGACTCCAGCGGGGCACTTCTGGGAATCTGTGCCCCCAAGAGTAACAGTGGGCTCTTGACGAGATAGCAATACCTCATGTTCCTGGGATGACATTCTCCATGTCCAGATGCAGACAGTGTCTCTAGAGATGACGGGTAAAGGGATCTTTACAGTTGTCTGAGCGCGACAGTAGTATTCAGCTGGGGGGCAGGGCGCAGACAGAAGACAGAAATGTAGTAGATAGTTCACCCAGCATATGGGCGGCCTAGAGCCCACACGTTCTCCAGCCCAGCCACAAACCCGTGGTGGACCTCCTGTTTCTGTCTCTCACGTGCTGAGACTGTCGGTGTGGTGTCCGTCATTGCATCCAGCAAATACATCGTTTTTAATAAAAGAGAACTGAGGGAGCTAGCCAGAGGGTCAGGGAGCAGTGGCGCGTGCCCCCGAGCCTAGTGACTGCAATTCAGTCCCTGGGACCTGCTGGGGGAGAACAGCTACACGTTGTCATGTGAGTCCACAGGGACACAGTTTGCTGTGCCATGTTGGCACCCACGCACGCACGCACGCAGGTCAAGGTTAGTGACAGCTGGGGACTGGCCTGCTTTCCTTTCATCGCGCCCTCAGTCCACCACGGCCCCGCGGTGGCCCAGCCCATCCACCTGGACAGTGCGCAGTTCTCGCCCAAGTTCATCAGCGACTACCTCTGGAGCCTGGTGGACACCGCCTGGAGGCCAGAGCCCTGACACAGACCTTGCGTGGAACTGGGTTGAGGGCCAAGGAGGGCGTCACTCTAGAATTAAATGTCCATATGTCACTGAGTTCGTTGATTTCTCTGCTTGCTTTAGATGGGTTTCATGGAGCCCAGCTGGCCTGCGACTTCCTTTTTATTATTACTATTATTTTCTTTCAAAATCATTATTTATACTGTATGAACGAGTTTTGCATGCGTGTATGTCTGTTAGCTCTTGTTCCAGTAGAGGTCAGAAGAGGGCCTCAGAGGCCCTGAGACTGGAGTTGGGGTGGTTGGGAGCTGCCATGTGGTGCTGGGAATTGAACCTGTATCCTCTGCAGGGGCAGCCATGCTCTTAATTGTTAAGCTGTCTCTCCAGCCCCTTAATTACAATTTTTGCTTTGGTTTGGTTTGGTTTTTTCGAGACAGGGTTTCTCTGTGTAGCCCTGGCTGTCCTGGAACTCACTCTGTAGACCAGGCTGGCCTGGAACTGAGAAATCCACCTGCCTCTGACTCACAAGTGCTGGGATTAAACCTGGCCCTTAGTTACAATTTTAAAGTGTGTGTGTGTGTGTGTGTGTGTGTGTGTCTAAGCATGCGTGCATGTGTGTCACCTTGCTGGAGTTGGTTCTCCTGTGGGGTGTGTATGAGCATGCTTGGTGCCTGAGGAGGCCAGAGTTGTCAGATCTCTGGGGAGGAGACAGGTGGGTGTGAGCTGCCTGCTGGGGACTGGGGACCAAACTCTGTAAGAGCAGCCGTGTCAACAGCGGCAGCCTCTCCAGCCCCTCCACACCTTACCTTTCTGAGGCAGGGTTTGAACTCTCTCCGCCTCTCCCAGCAGTTTACCCAAGTTTTAAGGTTTGACCTCAGTCCTCCGGCTGCAACTGTAAGCAGCTGGCTAGCGGCGTCTCAGCCCAGCCTCCCTCTTTATGAGGCCCTGATGCCAAGCTCGTCACTGGAAGGTTCTCAGGTTCAGCATGTCCAGAGCCGGGTCACTGCACCTCACCTAGTGACAGCTGTAAGATGCCTTAGCTTTGGGGACACCATCGCTGACCTCACTGGATTCCAGTAGTGCCCTGACAACAGGAAGTGTCTGAGCCATGGCTGAGTGTCCCCAGGAAGGTCACACACAGCTAACGTCTGCAGGCCTAGCTTTAGTCCACAGTGCCTGCCGAGTCACTGTCGCCAGCCTGTTTTCATACCTGAGAGATGGTGCAGGGTAGAGAAGTCACCCGGCCCAGGCTTCCTTTCCTTTCCTCGGCGTAGACACGCTGACCTGCAGCCCTGGAGCCTGGGGGAAAGGCTCAGGAGCTGCAGACAGCCAAGCTAGAGGGCTAGGGAGATGGTGTTCAGGGTAAAGGCTGTCAAGTCTGTCCTCATCTGAACAGCACCTGCTGCTCTTCCAGGGGATCTGGGTTCAAGTCCCACCACCCCCAGAGTTAAATGTCTTTAACTCCAGTTCAGGAGATTAGATGTCTTCTGACTTCATGGTGTACTAGGCACACACATAGTGCACAGACATATATGCAAGCAAAACACTCAAAATACATGAATCTTACCAAAGAAAAAGCAACAAGAACCAACAACAAGGTTCTCTTGCCCCTGTGGAAAGGAACGACCTCGCTTTGCACAGGCAGGGCGAATGCCCAGGTGCTCGAACCCCTGACCCTCTGGCAGCTGGAGGGTCTGCATCCACCTAGCTGCCTTCCCTGGAGGAGCACCAGGGGCTGACTCTAGGGTCCGGTGAGTGAGGACTGTGGCCCGGCGCCCTGGAGAGCCCCCAGCTCTCTGCATGCCTGGGCTCTGAGTCACTGTCCAGCACGGGCTGGCTGCCCAGGACATCGTGGGGCCAGGCCACAGCCTCCTGTCCAAATTCCTACCCACAGCCCGGCTTGCTCTTTCTAAGAGAACCAGTCATCCCAGGGGCCAGACAGAAGGAGGAGCAGTCCTGAGTCTTCACAGATGAGGAAACTGAGGAATGGTTCCACCTGTCCATTTCCCTTAAGTCCCAAGCCATTATATGAAGTCCAGGGGCTGGCCTGTGTTCTCCTGCCACCAGTCCCTGAGGCACACAGTGTCTTCCTCTGAGGTGTCACCAGGACAAGGTGGTTTGTCAGGAAGTGGTAAGAGCGCCCTTTCTCCAGTCTTTCTACCCTCTTTGTGTCTGGGGTTCAAGCTGTTTCCACTAAACAGGCAGGAGGCAGAGGCCTAGGGAGTGAGCAGGACCTGAGCAGTCAATGACGGACCTGCCTCCTCATGGCTCACGAGCAGGGCTGGGGAGGGCACAGAGGGTCAGTGTGGGTTCTGGGCATGGGCACACTGGGAGACTGAAGCCCACAGTGACTCGCCTCTACCTGTGACCTTCCCTCAGGACCTCCTAACAGAGCCCTTTTTACTGCGCGTCTGTCTGGAGAGACTGTGTAGGAGGTGTGTGCAGGTCACAGGGTGCACGCGTGCCCGTGGAGAGGCAAGCCGGTCAGTTTTCTCACCTTGACAAGGATTCCGGGATCCTTGTCACCAATCGATCGGCAGGCTTGGCTGACAGGCCTTACCTACCCTCAGAGCCACAACCCGGGCCAGTCCCCGCTGGCTGAACGCCCTGCCTGGAGGGTCTGTGGCAGCCGTTCTTGTAAGTGGCTGGAGCTATCCAAGTGTGTCTGGCTGCACTTGGAAAATGAACCGACACTCCGACACCCCACCCAGGCTGGAGATTTGTCTCAGCTTTCACACCTGGTGGGGGTCCGAGCTCCCGGTGGAGGGGGGGAAGGAGGTCCTCACACCTGGCCATGAGGGGGTAGAGGGGGTAAAATGCTGTGGGAGGGAGGGCTCTAAAGGTCCTCAGGAGGGGGTGTCCTTTGAGCACAGGGGACAAGGATGGGAGGGTAGAGATAGTGACACAGAATAGAGCATCTGAGCTAGGAGAAAGCCAAGGATGCCACCAAGCAAGCTCCTTGATCGATCTGGGCCTGCAGTCCACAGTCTGAGTAAGGGACTGGTGGAATTAAGCCCCAAGTTTCTCGCACACACTCCCTAAGACAGCCAGGCCACAGGGAGGGTCAAGGCAAGGAGGGCGCTCCCCCAGGGCAGGGCGCAGGTGGAGCTGGGGTGTCAGACACAGCACAGGAAGTCTAGGGAAACTTTCCCAGGGCAGGCTGACAGGGATGTTCCTAAGAACTTACTCTCAGAAACCCACAGTGCGGAGGGGGAGGGGGAGCAGGAGCTGGGGAGTGCTGGTGCTGCAGAGCACCCCTCCCCTGCCTCCCCTGCCTCCCCTGCCTCCCCCTGCCTCCCCTGCCTCCCTTGCCTCCCCTGCCTCCCCCTACCTCCCTCTGCCTCCCCCCTGCCGGCTTGGGCTCTGAGCTGGCTCACCACAAGCAGCTGTGGGCTGAGACACTGAAGGGACCCCAGCCTTGGGGCACTGGCGATCAGCGGGGGCCGCAGTTCCTGTGCCAGAAATCAGCTGCTGCCTGGCATTCTTGTCCTGGACAGAACTGAGTCCACAGAGACAAGACAGGCAAGACACCCTCACTTGTCCTCCCGGGTCAGATAGATCACTGCACACAATGGGGTACACATCCAGGCCTTTCCTCAGATCGCCATTCTGAACTGCAGGCGGGGAAGCAGAAAACAGGAACCCTGACCCGGGTACCTCCCGTTCCCGTTAAGTGGGCACCGGCACCGTACAGTGAGTTAACGCCAGCCCCCCCAGTGCGTGTTGGGAAGTAAGGTGTTTGTTTTTAAGAGAGTCATCGAGCCAGGCGGTGGTGGCGCACCCCTTTAATCCCAGCACTCGGGAGGCAGAGGCAGGCGGATTTCTGAGTTCCAGGCCAGCCTGGTCCACAGAGTGAGTTCCAGGACAGCCAGGGCTATACAGAGAAACCTTGTCTTGGGAAGAAGAAAAGGTCAGCCCACGCCTTCCATGCACAGCACCCCGTGGGAGCCCCACACCGGCTCTGTCTGTTAAATCCCAGGCCGTGGACGCTCTGTCCTGCAGTTTGCCACGCATGCCAGCCACGTGACTCAGCGAGGCCTGTGCGGTCAGAGGCTTTCCAGACCACCTCTCCTCTCCGCTTTCCCTCAGAGGCCGGTTGGCGCTTGCCCTAAACAAAGGGCAGAAGGAAGGGCGGATGTGCCACCCTGTGGATGCAGAGGAGATGGCAGGCCCGGGCAGAGGGCCCACCACAGTGTGGCAGAAGGCGGGCTAAGCCGAGGCTCTGAGGGGCACAGAGACTCCAGCAGAGCCAGCGTCCGAGCCGGGTTGCGCTCCATTGCCACTCCATTTCCCTTATTATTTCTCTTATTAGACGGGCCTCGGGTGGGAGATGGGTGCAGGGCGTTCTCCTCCCCCGCCGCTCCAGTAAGGTTTCCTAAAGGTGTTTCCCGGTGGCAGTTCAGTCTGGGTGCTGGCATTTTGTCTAGGCTCCGCCCCACAGTTACCTGGCAACAGCCAGGTGTGCCTGACTCCCTGTAAATGGGGATGCTCGCCCCTCCTCACTGTTCTGTTCTCTTGCCCTCTTCTTCCTCTCCCCCCTCCCCTCCCAGCTCTCTCCCCATGTGCTCATGGCCGCCCTCTACTCCTTCCCTCCCCCCTTCCCTCTACTCCCTCCCCATGCCCTGAATAAACTCTTCTATACAGTGGCTGGTCCCTCAGGGAGACCGGATGCCTCAGCATGGCCGGCAGAGGCGCTCCTTCCCCGCACCATTCCTCCCCCACAAACATATTCCTTTTTCTCTGTCTTTTTATGAACACAACATTGGTGCCTGTTTTATAAAGCCTTGACTCTCCACAGTCCCCAGGCCCTGCCACCCCCTCCCCACTTCTCCTCAGCTCCTGGGCTCCTCCAGGACTCTCAATCCTAGGGACAGGCCTGCAGTCGCTTGTCTCTCGGTGGCCAGCCTCAAGGCTCCCACTTATTCTTCAAAAATGTTTTCTTTTTTTGTTTGTTTGTTTGTTTTCGAGACAGGGTTTCTCTGTGTAGCCCTGGCTGTCCTGGAACTCACTCTGTGGACCAGGCTGGCCTCGAACTCAGAAATCCGCCTGCCTCTGCCTCCCAAGTGCTGGGATTAAAGGCGTGCGCCACCACCCAAAAATGTTTTCTTTTAAAACATTTCATTTCAGCCAGGCGTGGTGGCCCATAATCTCAGCACTCCTGAAGCAGAAGCTGGCAGAGCTTGTAAATTCTGGAGTTCACACAGGTAGGGAGGGAGCGCAGGGCTCTGTAAACAGCCCCTCACCCACACTCTGTAAGGAACCGTGGCACTCACTGGGTCACCAAAAGAGAAACTAGATATGAGAGGAGTTTGGGGGGGCTGGGTGAGGAGGGGTCAGCGGGAGTGGATGAGCATGCATGGGGGGGGGGGCATGAATATACCAAAATACATGTGTATAACGAAAATATCAAAATGAAGACATTAAGATTTGCTTTTTGGAGCTGGGTGGTGGTGGCACACGCCTTTAATCCCAGCACTTGGGAGGCAGAGGCAGGTGGATTTCTGAGTTCGAGGCCAGCCTGGTCTACAGAGTGAGTTCCAGGACAGCCAGGAGCTACACAGAGAAACCCTGTCTCGGAAAAACCAAAAAATAAATAAATAAATAAACAAACAATTTGCTTTTTGGTTAGTGCATTCACTGTGTCTTCCCTCATGGTGTGTGAGATGGCGAGAGACACACCTCCAACACCAACACGGGGACAGCAGAGGCGGTGAGTTTAGTCTGGGTTTTCTCTTCGGATGAAATAAGCCAATTCAAGCCTAATTAAAGTTCATAATGGCAGGTTTATTGGGTGCTGTTCTCAGGCAGGTGCGTGGATGTCCCGGAGGAGGTCAGGAAGTCGCTGTGCAGACAGAAAGGCGGGTGGGGCAGAGAGAGTGCACAAGCAGAGGAGACAGGACTAGATGTCTGGAGTGTGTGGGGAGGCCAATGCGGAGAGGAAGTCAGCCTGTGCTGGGCAGGCCAGGGTAGACAATGGGGTGTGCCCACGTGCCAGGCCAGGGTAGACAGTGGGGTGTGCCCACGTGCCAGGCCAGGGTAGACAGTGGGGTGTGCCCATGTGCCAGGCCTGGGTAGACAGTGGGGTGTGCCCATGTGCCTGTGACAGGTAGGGGTCCTGGGGGGACCTGGAGCCAGGTCTGCTTTGGTATGTAAAATAGGCACCTCAGTCCCTTGTCCTGGCTCTGAGACCCAACATGGGCTCCGTTGTGAGATCCTGGCTCTAAACTACCACATTCACAACTCAAAGCACAGCAGCCTTGGCTGAATGGCGGCTCAGCAGCTCAGGACTCACGGGCACCAGGGGCGTGGCACACTCCAGCAGCAGCTTGGCAAGACGGGGGTTCTCTGAGCACTGTGACCCCAACTCAGCAGAGACAGACAGGCTGGACCGTGTCGGCATTGGACATAGCTGAGGGAGCCCCAGGCTCAGGGAAAGACCTTGCCGTAAAGGAATGCTTGGGAGTTTCAGGACACCCAGGGCCCTCTTCCTCCAGAGAGGTGCTGACCTGCAGATCATGTGTACATATGCTTACACACACACACACACACACACACACACACGTGCATGACCTGCAGTGTACACTTATGCTTACACACACACACACACAGGTGCGTGACCTGCAATGTACACTTATGTTTACATAGACACACACACACACACACACACACACACACACACACACGAATGAAAGTGTTCTTTGTACAAGCCTGAGGACCTGCTCAGCTGCTGCGCCTGGGCGAATGTAGAGAAGTGAACTCACAGAGCTGTCCCCCCAGCCTCCAGATACCTCCTCTGCACCCCACATGTGCACACACGAGGACGACAGAGTTTCCAAGAAGGAATTTAATCCATCATAGTAAGACATTTTCAGCTTAGAAAAACATCTGAACAAGGGTTTTAAAGCAACACACAGAAGAAGCCTGAGATGAGTCCATTCAAATCATCTTTGTACACAGCATCCCAGAGTCTCACCCCAGCCTATCCTGGAGAAACGTCCCGACAAGTGCAGCAATCAGGGTTTGCAAAAATAAATAGATTTAATACATATGTGCGATATCCTTGAATATCCAGTGAGAACTGAGCCAGGTGCCCTTGGCACAGCACAGGGCTCCTCACAAGTGTCCTGGTGTGCTAGCTGGGCAGAGTGCCCGCATGTCCTGAGCAGTGGGCAGGCGATCTACCCAGGAATCCAAGCAAGGCCACCACTGTCTTCTTAGGTTACCCATGTGACAAATCTGTGGCAATTTCTAAATATTCTTCCAAGTTCCCCCAAATAGCCTGGATTGTGGGATTTCTTTTGGTTTTTAGTACACAAGGTCTCACTACGTAGCCCAGGCTGGATTGGACCTCTGACGGGCCTGCCTCTGCCTCTTGAGTCCAGGATTAAAGCCAAGTGCCGCCACACCTGCACCTGGCTGACTTTGGGCTTTAAAACCAAGCATGGAGGCCTCCCCGCCCCCTCTCCCATTTCCCATTCTGAAGCAGTGTCTTACTGTGCAGCCCAGGCTGGAGGTCTCTGGGAGAAAGATTGTGTTGAGTCATTGTTACCAGGGGGGCTGAACAACTCTGTTGTGCAGAATCACAAACTACCAGGCAGAGGTTTAAAGTAAACAAACAAACAAGCAAACAAAACAAAACACCAAACAGAGGCCCTGAGTTCCACCCAGTACTGAAGAAGGCAATGGATGCTTGGAGCCTGGCCACTTCCTCTATGGTCAGTGATTCGGGGCCACTTCCGGCCTGAGGTTCCATCCAGCAAACAGTGCAACCTAAGAGTACAGATGTGGACCACGTGGGTGCCCCACCCAGACGGGAAAGTGCGCAGAAGTGCAAGCCTCACAACGGCCAACGGGCTAGGCACCGACGGAGGTCCTGGTGACCAGCCACCCCCGAGCAGCAGGACACTTAACCAGCGCAGGCCAGGACTCCTGAACAAGGCAACCAGATGTCTCAGGCACTTCATAAATATTAAGGGAGAATGGCGACTCAGGCCTCTCCCTCCAGGAACAGGTGAAGTTTTGGCAAAGGCATGAGCAGACATCCCTCACCGGCAGCTGCTGGCCCCAGGACCCAGCAGGATCAGTACCGAATGTCATGAGTCACTTTCCTTGCTTCGAGGGGGTGGCGGAGTCAGACAGGAAGGCTCTCGGGGTGAAGGTCAGTGCAGGTAGTCCTGAGTTAAGGGATTGGCTAGGGGACCTGGGACCCTGTCACTGGTACCTGCTGTCTCAAGTTCAGACCAGCAGCCTTCTCTCTACCTGGGTCTCTTCCTCCTCGGAGTTAGTGTTCAAAGAAAAATCCCAGGCAGAATTCCCATCTTGACCACAGTCAGTAGTAGCCTTTTCTGTCCCCAGACAATAAATATATAAAACAGAACCTGGGGCAGGCAGGCGATGGGTGTGGCCCCAGCCCAGCCTTGAGCAACACAGGGCCCACCGAGGTGGCAGGAGCAGTGCAGGATGGGGGTGTGGAGAACAGGTCCTTCCCGGCTAGGCGTGGCAACGGATCCTGGAGGGGGAGAGGCTGCTCTCCCAGCTGTTCATGCCACGTCGTCCTCCAGGCTGACCATCTGTCTCTGTCAGCAAACCGGAAACACAGGAAACAATCAGACTAATAGGGCTACACACATGGCCGGAATCCACCCTTTTCCCGCCCCCGGGTCCCCCACCTTCTGCCCCTTGCACAGCCACCAGAGGTGGCAGAACACCTAAGACTACGGAAATCCTCTTGTGAAGGATTCAACGAAGGCTCACAATGCCTGCCTTCTCCCCTCACTGCCAGGCTCTCTGCTCGCGCCCCATGTATCTCCCGTTTCTTTTTTTCTTTTTTCTTTTTTTTTTCTTTTTTTTGGTTTTTTCGAGACAGGATTTCTCTGTGTAGCCCTGGCTGTCCTGGAACTCACTCTGTAGACCAGGCTGGCCTCGAATTCAGAAATCCACCTGCCTCTGCCTCCCAGAGTGCTGGGATTACAGGCGTGCGCCACCACTGCCCGGCTCCCGTTTCTTTTTAATTTTTAGAATCTCTCTCTCTCTCTCTCTCTCTCTCTCTCTCTGTCTCTCTGTGTGTGTGTGTGTGGTTTCTCTGTATTAAAGTCACGTGTGCCTGACGCCTGTGAAAGCCAGAGGTTATCAGATCTTCTGGAACTGGAGTTATAGACAACTGTGAGCCACCATGCGGTTGCTGGGAATTGAACCCAGGTCCTCTGGAAGAGCAGCCAGTGCTCTTAACCACTGAGCCATCTCTCCACTCTTCCCTTGTGCTTCTTAAGCACATTACACCCGCTCTTATCACAACCTGAAATCTTTGCCGTGGACTTATCCTCTCTGTACAATCTAATCCCCACTCGGAGGACACCTTCTCCGTTCCACGCCACAGGGGATGGAGACGGACTCTGGCGTGCTACTGCTACTGAGCGCGATACCCTAAGCCCTCCCGGGGGGTCCTAGGCAGGCTCCACCACTGACTCTGCACGCCCCTGGTTTGGACTTCCTTTCGTTCCACGCCTGTTGAGGTCTCCTCTCTCTCACGAAGGGCACACTCACCGAGGGGTAGGTATAGCCGTCCTGGCTTCGGCAAATGTGGAGTTCATCCTCCGTGGTCTTCTGGTAGACTGGGTTGTCAAAGTTTATGCTGTTGATGTTCCTCAGCCGCCAGTTCCTCCACAGTAGGATGGCCCCAAAGACAAGGAGGATGACCAGTGCTGTGGGGGAGGGGCGTGGTCAGGGGCGTCCAGGAGACCCTGTGCCAGTGAAGCTATGGGCATTCCAATCCTGGCTCTTTTGTGTGACAGAGATGTGTTTTGAATATAAACTTACACTCACCTATCATATAAAGAAAAAACCAAGGCGGGTGGGTATATGGTGGTACAGCATTGACCTGGGAGCCTAACACCTCAGGGGAGTGAGGCAGGGGGATGCTGACTTCTGAATCAGTCTGGGCTCTATACACTGGCTCTGGTTCTATCTTGAGATTCTGTCAACTTTGCTGTTTGTTTTATTTGATTTTATTTTATTTTTTCTTTTTTTGGTTTTTCAAGACAGGGTTTCTCTGTGTAGCCCTGGCTGTCCTGGAACTCACTCTGTAGACCAGGCTGGCCTCGAACTCAGAAATCCACCTGCCTCTGCCTCCGAAGTGCTGGGATTCCAGGCGTGCGCCACCACCACCCGGCGCTTTTAATTGTTTGAGACAAGGTCTCACTTGGTAGCCCTGGCTGTCCTGAAACTCTCTGTAGACCAGGCTGGCATCAAACTCACAGAGATCCTGCTGCCTCTGCCTCTTGAATGCTAAGATTTAAGGTGTGAACCACCATGATTTTTATTTTCACACAGAATCACAATTATCTTTTGAGACAGAAACCCACTGTCTACCTACCCCCTTGCAGGTCTAAGAGTCTGTATGTAAACCAGGCTGGCCTTGAAAAACCTCAGAGTTCCTCCTGTGAGATTAAAGTTGTGTGCTGCCGCCACCAGGGAAAGTTATTTGTGATGAATGAGAAGGGGGCAATGATTCGAGGCAGGCAGGGGGATTCCATTTTGGGTCAGAAAGGCGAGGTGGCCCAGTTGGCCAGGCGTGGAGGCCCACAGGTCAGCACTGCCGGCAACACTCACCAACAGGGAAGAAGATGGACAAGAACCTCACACCGTGCGGCGGCTCCTCCTCGTTCCCTCTGCCAGCCATGTCGCCCTGGACTGCAGTAAGGAAAGGGTGCGGTGAGGAAGTGAGGGGAAGGATAGACGGGGCAGGACAGACGTGACAGGACAGACGTGGCAGGACATGTCTACCACCCTGTTAAAGTTCAGGGAAACCTGGGATGTTACCAAGGTTCCCGCAAAGTCATGTGGACTTAGTGTGTAGGCAGCTGGCCTCCAGTGTCCGGAGGGACTAGGATGCCAGGGATCTGCACAGAAACTGTACCACACAGACACCTAGCACAGTGGGACCGGCAAGATGGCTCAGTGAATAAAGGAGCTTGCGGCCAAGCTCACTAACCTGAGTTTGATCCCAAGACCCACACGGAAGGAGGACAGAATAGCCTGCCACAGGCTCTGCATAGTGACCAATTCCCCAACCCCACTAAATACATCACTGTAATTTTTTTAAAAATGTAGTACTTAGGAAATGAAGGTCGGTCGGGCCTGGCTGTTACCTTGGTGGGACACTGTCACCGACTCCACTGTGCTGAGCCCTGGGGTGTCCACAGGCGGCCTGGAAGAGCTGGTGGCTGAGGGACCCTCCGTGTGCTTCGGTGGCCCGGAGGCAGATGTCCCCTGGGTGGTCAGTACAGTGTCGACTGCTGATGGGGAAATAAAGATGTCCTGAGTGCCAGGGACCGGGTGCCACACTGACACCCGGCCCTGGGTGGAACGCAGGTCACCATCATCAGAAGTTGAGCGGAAGAAATGAGTAAGTAGCCGGTGACACTGTGCCCTGTGCAATTCCTGAGGATTATTCCAGGAGGACCTCAGACTTGTGATCCCTTTGCTTTGGGCTCCAGCGTGTTGGCAGAGTGTAGGTATCTGTTCTTACAACAGATCTGCAAATGCTGAGTACACTTGGTCCCTGAGATGGTGAGAGTGGCCCCGAAAATCCACACGGGGGAAACTCAGCCACCAAATTCTTACTGACGAGAGGCTTTTTTGTTTTAACTTTTTTGTTTGTTCGTTTCTGAGACACAGTTATACCATGTAGCTCTCTCTGGCTGTCCTGGAGCTTCCTACTATATAGACAGGCTGGCCTCAAACTCAGAGGTCTGCCTGCCTCTGCCTCCTGAGTGCTGGGATTTAAACACCTGAACCCGGGGCTGTCTCCGTGGCCCCTCGTGGGCACGATGCTTGGCAGTAAAACCTTACAGAGGTAATTAAGAGTTAATGAGGGCTGGGCAGTGGTGGCACACAACATTTCAGAGGATTTCCGAGTGCAAGGAAGGCCAGCCTGGTCTACAGAGCAAGTTCCAGGACAGCCAGGGCTATACAGAGAAACCCTGTCTTGAAAAAAACAAATCCAAAAAGCCAAAAAAAAAAAAAGAATAAATAAAATGGGAACATCCACTTTAAGTCACTGGGTGACACTGTTCCCCATGTCTACCAGCTGAGACCTCTCATATCTAAAACTAGGAGCCACATCGGCCATGCTTTCTAAATCACCCAGTCTCAGGCAATCTGTTTTAGCAACAGAAAACAGACAGAGACAACTCCAAACCGAGCCGTTCTCAGATCACGTCAGCAAAGAGAGGTCTTCTTACTTGACACCCTGGTCTGAAGTTTGGAGACAACTAGACCCCCTAAGTGTACTTGCATCTGAGATGGGCAGAAACCCTCATCCATGAGCCCCAGACAGCCGGGTGTCCGGTCAGCCTCTGCAGGCTCACGCAGGCACAGCTCTGGGACTTGAGCCCCTACCTGGGAGGCAGCTCCGCATGTCCTTGGCCAGCAGCTCGCCGTCAGGGCATGCGCAGGTGAATTTGGGTGAGTGGGCACTGATCTGTGGAGCGGGCAGGCACAGGTACTGGCAACCACCATTGGGGAGGGCTGTTGTCTCACACCAGTTCACGCCTGGGAGGAGGAGGAAGAGAGAAGTTCGTAGCGAATAAGCTGACGACTGGCGAAGTCTAGAAACGTTCTAGAGCAATGGCTGACGGTACAGGAAGGGCTTGAACCCATCTTCAAATAAGCCAGAAGAATCCAGAAAGGTCTGGGACAGTGGCAGAGAAACTTATTTGCAGGCAGGGGCAAAGCTTACCGCTAGGTTGTGTCACA
Organism: Apodemus sylvaticus; assembly: GCF_947179515.1. Lineage (NCBI taxonomy): Eukaryota > Metazoa > Chordata > Mammalia > Rodentia > Muridae > Apodemus > Apodemus sylvaticus. The sequence continues at coordinate 111,401,091 of NC_067478.1, forward strand.
TTGTGGAACAGGACAATGTCCTCTGGGGACAAGAGGTTTTCAGCCACCAAATTCACATCTGAACCAGTGAGGCGATTGGCACTGAAGATGGCTTCATTTATGACATCTGTCCAATACACTTTGTCCTACACAGGTGGGATGTACAAAGGGGACGGAGCCGGTTAGCCACTGCACAGCACCCAGCACCGCACAGCACCCAGCACCGCACAGCACCCAGCACCGCACAGCACCCAGCACCGCACAGCACCCAGCACCGCACAGCACACAGCACCGCACAGCACAGCACACACCACTGCCCCCTCCCCCGGTCTCCGGGGTTCTCTAAACATACGCAGTGCTGCCTGCGGCAGGAATGCAGCAGAACAGTCTCCCGTGCTAACCATTTTCTCTGTGTATGTTGCACGTGTATACACACGTTCATGTGCTCTGCACACGTGTGTGAGGTGCGTGTGCAGGCCACGGGTTGATGTCAGGGATCTTTCTCAATCAATTTCCCCCTTAATTTCTTTTGTTTTTTTGAGGTCGATTCTCTTTGGATAACAGCCTGGAACTAGCTCTTCAGACCAGGCTGACCCCAAATTCAGAGATGTGTCTGCACTGCTTCTCAGGGTGCGGGACTGGAGGTGTGCAACACTACTGCCCGCTCTCCACATGACTTGGAGAGACAGTCTCTCCCTGAGCCTGGGCCTCGCTGAGGCGACACCGGCTGGAAAGGCTGGCGAGCCCCAGGCGTCTCCATGAATCTCGGTTCCACTCCTAGCACTAATAAAGAACAACCAGCTCCATGAACTAGCTGTAACTCCAATAACTCTCTAGATCTCTAGACACGAGCTCTTCCCCAGTCTTGGCTTGAATGGACAAGACAAACCTATGGAAGGCCCAAACTCCCTCACATTCCCGGGGTTCACCTCATAGATGGCCAAGGAGAAGGGGTGGGCCAGCTGGTTCTCATCCTCCAAAATTGTTTTCCGGTTGCCCCCGTTGACATCGATGCTGGAGATAGAGTGGAGTTTGGAATCAACCCAATAGAGGCGGCCACTGGGAAGATCTAAAATGCACAAACGAGAAGAAAATATGGAGAGGTCAAAGGTGAGACTAAGATTATTCAATTGCCTAAATATTCCAGTACGTCCTAGAAGATTCTAAAATGTATGTGCTCTGCCCTCTTCCCTGTGCCCAGCCCCCGCAGGCTAGACGACCCGCAGACATACCTAGTGTGATGCCGTTTGGCCACTGGATGTCCTCTGTCACCAGTGAGTGGATGTCCACACCATTCAAACCCCCTTTCTTGATCTTGGCAGGCGTTCCCCAATCCGTCCAGTACATGAAGCTGGGAAGACAGCAGAGCAGACCCGAGAGACATGAGGCTCTGCCAGTGCCGACGAGAGGCCGCTTATCTTCGAGGATCGAGCTCAGAGCCTCACGCATCCGAGGCAGTCACATCTTCCCCTCAGCGCCCCACCCTTCCTCCTGCACCACCTACAGCTTCTGCAGGGTTCTCCCACTCACAGGCTGCCCCTGGATGGTCAGCCCCTCTTGAAGTCTAGAGTGAAGCCCGGCATGGTGACACACACCAGTACCGCCAGCGCTTTCAGAGGTGCTGCGACAAACACACAAAGTCCAAGGGACCCATGCCTGAAGTAGACAGACACTACGAAACCACTGCTATGTGACACGCATGTGGCTCACAGGGACAGAACATACGAGGCGGAGACGGGTGGTGGGTGGTGGGTGGAGTGTGCTTCCCAATAGATAACGTCTAGAGCTGCTGTGTGTTGGGCCCTGACCGGTCAGGAGAGAGATCTTATAGACCTGTCTGATGTCCATGGGCAGGCGGGGAGCAAGAGGGATCCTGTCTATTGTGTGCATGTGCATGACGTAAGTGGACGGTGGAACATGGTCTCAGGAAGGCCAGCCGTGGGGCCAGCAAGATAACTTAGCAGGTAAAGGCCCCTGCTGCCAAGCCTGGCGACCTGAGGTCGATCTCTGGAACTTCCATGGAGGAAGGAGAGAACTGACCCCTGAAAGTCCTTTAGAAGCCTGTCCTAGCCTGGGAGATTTGGGTACAAATTAAGTGGTTAGCATCGAAAGCCGTGCACCGCTAGGCCAAGTTGCTTTCTTGTACGGGGGTGGAACCCGGACCCTCCTGCATGTTAGGACGGTGCTTCAGCGCTGGCCCCAGCCGCAGGCTGCGACACTGTTTCTGACAGTGGCTGTTTTTGACTCACCATGGCTTCCAGTGCATGAGTGCGAGTGAGTGTGTGAGCGTCTGTGCGTGCGCGTGTGTGTGCATGTGTGTGCGCGCGCGTGTGCATGTGTGCGCACATGCGCGTGTGTGTGCGTGCATGTACATGTGTGCGTATGCACGCGCGCACGCATACGTGTGTGTGTGTGTGTGTGTGTTTTTGACTCACCATGGCTTCCAGTGCATGAGCGCGAGTGAGTGCGTGAGCGTCTGTGCGTGCATGCACGTGTGCGTGCGCGTGTGTGTGTGTGTGTGTGTGTGTACGCGCGTGTGTGTATGTGTGTGTGTGTGTACGCGCGCGTGTGTATGTGTACTTATGCTACATTTGGGGGCTTGGTCCTCTCCTTCACTGTATGTGTCCCTGGGATTAAACACAGGTCGTCAGGCTGGAAGGCCTCATCCACTGAGCCAGGTTTGGTTTAGTTTCTTTTTTAAGATTTTGTTTTGTCAGGCAGCGGTGATTCACACCTTTTATCCCAGCACTTGGGAGGCAGAGGCCAGCAGTTCGAGGCCAGACTGGTCTACAAAGGTAGTTTCAGGACAGCAGGGGCTACACAGAGAAACCCTGTCTCTGTGTAGCCATCACATCCAGCCCACACACAAACAAAGATTTTGTTTTTAATTATGTTTATGTCCCTGTGTCCCTGGGTAAAATGTCTTACAAGGCCAGAGGCATCAGATCCCCGGAATCCTTGCTAAGCCTCCATTTTGTTTTTTGTTTTTTTTTTTTTTTTGAGATGGGAGCTCACTCTGCAGGCCAGTCAGCCTGTAACATAACCCCCTCAGGGCTGGGACTTCAGGTCTGAGCCTTGGTCTTTCACAGACCACCAACAACTCCGCCTCCACATCTCTGTCCCCCCTGAGCTTGGGACCATCTCACATTGTCCTGGGCCCAGCTCTGGATCCCCGCCGAGGGTCAGCTCTGAGGACACTCACCCATGCACGGGGTCTACTACGATGGCTCTGGGTCTGGACCCCAGCTCCTGGAACAGCGTCCTCCTCCTCTTGCCTTTGGTGTCAGCCACGGACACACTGCCCGGGACTGAGTCTGTCCAGTAGATGTTGCTGTGGATCCAGTCCACTGCCAGCCCGTCAGGGGCATGCAGGTCCCCACCGATGACGGTGTCATAGGACAAGCTCGGGGCCTGGTCCATCAGAGCACTGAGGCAGAACAAAGGGACCCCGTCAGAACCTGGGGTCTGGGCCTCCCTAGGGGACAGGCTGTCAGAAGGGTGACAGGGCCACAGCGCACCTGTAGATCTTTTGTTGGGACAGGTCAGACCAGTAGATTCTATTGTTGGCCACCTCGGTGTCCAGGGCCACCACATTCTTCAGGTTGGGGATCACACTGGTGTACTCGCTGCGGTCCAGGGTCATCTTCCGTACCTCATGGCGGTTGGTGAAGAGCAGGTAGCCTACGGAGCCTGGGAAGCCACGCAGGGCGGTGAGGAATGGGAGCCAGGCTCATGGACGCCAGGCAAGAACTCTGCCTACGAGCCCCCGCCCCCGCCTCCAGAATCCATTTCTCTAGTAAGCGTAACCGGGAAGGTAGCAGAGGCCCGGGTCACACTTTGTGCCTCTCCCCATCTCCCACCCCGTCAGAATATGGAGTAGGACAGACAGAGTCTGGGAAGGATGAATACGGTGAAGGCGGTGTCTCCAGGTCCCCACTGTAAGCCCCCCCCCCAGCCAGAATCCCGGAGAGCTGCCACACCCAACTAAGGAAAGGCTTAACAGTTCTGAGCCCTAAAGAGGAGCTGCCCGAGCCCCCCCTCCCCCCCCCCCCCCGGGCCCCAGTGCTCACCCACAGCCTTGCAGGCCCTGCTGTGAGGATCCATCTGGAAGCCGGCCCGGCACTCGCACTTGTAGCCACCCTCGAGGTTCACACAGAGCTGGCTGCAGGTGCTGGGCTCCTGGCACTCGTCAATATCTGCGTGCGGACAGGGGAAGGGTTTGTCCAGGGAGAGGAACCCTTTCTACAGGAGAACAAAAGCCGTATCCTCCAGGAGCAGAGGGGTGCCACCCTCACAGCATCCTGACCCGTCATCCCCCTGTAGTGAGCAACTGCGGAATTCACCCATCCACCTTCCCTTCCCTTCTCTATTTTCTCCCATTATTGGTTGTTTTTCTGTTATTTATTTATTGTTGGTCTTTGTACGTAGGCCTGGTGGGCCCAAAACTCATTATGGAGACCACCCTGGTCTTGAACTCAGATATTTGCTTGCCTCTGTCTCTCAAGTGCTGGGATTAAAGGTGTTGCACATCACACTGAGCTCTGTTTTCTGAGACATCTCACACAGCCCAGGCTACATAGAAGACCTTGAACTTCTGAGCCAATTGCGACACATCCTAAGCATTAGAATTACCTGTGTGGGCCACCATGCGAGGTTTGCAACACACTGGGGACAGAAACCAGATCTGACTATCTGGGAGGCAAGCGGTCTAACCACTGAGCCCTCACTCTAGTCAGAACCTTGCTTCTCAAGATGAGGGTCCCAAAGGTGGGGCTGCCGCTGACGCACTCGGTTCCTAACCATCAGGCCAGCACTCAGTGTTCACCCCTGGAACTCTCCTAATAACCCTAAGAAGTGGGGACTGCACTCCTGCCCACCGAGCACATGGGGAAACTGAGGCACAGGTTCAATGGGTGGTTGGACGTACTGCTGACCCACCTTCACACCTGTGGAGGTCCACCAGCCGGAAGCCACTGGGACACAGGCACTCAGAGCCAATCTTGAGGTCCTTGCAGATGTGGGAACAGCCACCATTGTTGTCCAAACACTCGTTGGTCTCTGCGTGGGGTTGGGAGAGCAGACCGGCTGTTCCAATGCCATAGACTTTGCCCTGGAACCACTGTGCCACTGCACTGTCTTTGCAAAGCACTTCCAAGATCATTCACTGTATTATCTTTAATCATGTGTAATCATGATTCTCTTTAATCATGTGTGTCTGTATGAGGCTGTGAGAACAGATGCTCTCAGAAGCCAGAGGCACTGGAGGCCAGGAGATGGATCCCCTGTGGCTAGTCACAGGCGACCAGAGCCACCTGACCTAGGTGCTGGGAACCGAACCTGAGTCCTCTGGACCACCAGCCCGTGCTCTTAATGGTTAAGCCATCTCCAGACCAAGACCATATTGACATCAGTGCCAGGGATCTGAACCAGGGCCTCATCCCCCAGCCCCCCAGCCCCCCAGCCCCCCAGCCCCACTCAGGCCTGTCCTGCCACAGAGCCAAAGCTCTGTCATGTCTACGATGCGTAGCGAGCCTTTTGAATGCTGTGGGGGCGCTGGCTGGGCTCAGGGCCCCACAGTGACTGCATGCTGACGCCATGCCTGCCACCCCCCACACCGCGCTCTACCCAGATCCCCAACACTCACTGCACTCCTTGATGGGCTCATCCGACCAATCCCGGCAGTCCCGGGCGGAGTCGCACACCTTGTCCATGCTGATGCATTCCCCACTGTGACACTTGAACTTGTTGGGCCCGTCGCACTGTGTCACTGAGAGCGGCAAAGAGAACAGTCAGGAGGTCGGAGCGACAGGGCCTTGCCTGTTCTCTGTGAGATCACACTTCAGAGCTGGGGTAGGTGGCTCAGTGGTACAACCCTAGCCGAGAGTTCCCGGGGAGGGGCTGGGGCCGTGTGAGGGGCTGGGTGTGTGAGGGGCTGGGGGTGTGTGATGGGGTGGGGTAGCCCTGCCTTAAGTCTCACTTTGTAGCCTTACTGGCCTTGAAATATAGTCCAGGACACTGGAATTTAAGGAGACCCTCCTGCCTCAGCTCCCAGATACTGGGATTGCAGGGCTGTCCCAGCATGCCTGCTGTAAGGAGTTTCCCACTAGTGTTTTGACTTTTGTTCTCTGTGTAGGAGACCCGGGACCTCGTGTGGGTAGACAAGTACTCAGTCACTAGACCAAGCCCCTGGGGACGGACGGGGTTGCTGGGAGCTCAGCAGGCAGACAGGAAGTTAATGTTTAACAGGAAGAGAGTTTGCTTAGATGCTGCTTGATCAAACAAGTCTTGGAGAGAGACCTCAGCAATGGCTTCAGAGACACGTGACTTGGTGGTTGAATTGGGTTTTTATATAGCGGTCTCTGTAGGGTCCAGGCTGGCTGTAGGTTTGTGTGTTTCCTACCTCAGACTTGGGAATACTGGAAACAGAGGCCTGTACCGCCATGCCTGGCATGGTACTGTGCAGTTAAAAAGAATTAGTGACACCTTACCCTAGCAAGAACGGGAAGTCACACAAAAGAACAAAAAGAGAGGGTTTTGTTTGTTTGTTTGTTTGTTTTAGTTTGTTTTTTGGTGACAGCTGTTTTCAAATCTGATATGGAAGCAGGGCTGGCCGGGACCTCCTGCCTATACTGCCTGTGTGTGGGTGTGGGTGTGGGTGTGGGTGTGGGTGTGGGTGTGTGCGCGCGAGCGCGCCCATGCCACCACACAGGTGCATGCGAGGTGAGCGCTCCACCAGCAGCTCAACCCTAGACCACATCATTTTATGTTATGTGTACTTCTTCCAACTTGCAGGTCAGGGGGCAGAAACAGTGTCACCAGGCCAGATGAGGAGAGTTTGATCTCAGGACACTCATGGTAGTAGGAAGGAATCAGTTCTCATCAGCTCTGGAATGTTCTTTTCACAGAATTGGATTATATGTAAATCCCTAGGGTCTCAAGCATAAAGCAGTTTCTATGGGGACTGCGGCTCCCTTGGTAGAGCACGAAGCCCTGGGTTTGATCCCCAGCATAAACTGAGCGCGGCAGCGCCCTTGGGAGCTGGGGGCAGGAAGATAATGAATTCATTGACAGCCTCTGCTACATAAAGAATTTGAGACCAGCCTGGACCACACAAGAGAACCCGTCTCAGAAATAAACAAACGGAAGGACCGAAGTAGGGGATTCTATTTTGTAATCCAGCTAAGTGGAAGGAGGTTCAGAGGGGCCAAGTAATGCTCAGATACAAACAAACAAACAAACAAACAAAACAAAACAAACCCACAGCTGAACCTGGGTGATGGAGCTCTGAGTTCTAGGCCAGCCTGGTCTACAGAGCGAGTTCTGGGACAGACAGGACTACACAGAGAAAACTTGTCCCAAAAAACATACAAATAAATGAAAAGAAACTAAGCCTCCCGGAGGCCTGCCCCCTCCCCCCTAATCCCCCTCCCCCCATCCCCCCACGCCCCCCACCCTGAAACCCGCAGTACCCTAACTTCACAGAAATGCTTAGAAACAGCAAGGCACTGAGAGGTGGGAACAGGGGCAGGAACCAGTGAGGAACAGCGGTTACCATTGACACAGCCGAGTTCGTCGCTTGTGTCCTTGCAGTCATGTTCACCGTCACACTGGCGGCTGCCGTGAATGCAGGAGCCATCGGCACACTGGAATTCATCAGGTCGGCAGGTGGCCACGGCTGGGGAGGACAGATGACCATCAAAAGAAGCACGGACACCCTCCTCTGCTTAACTGTAGTTAGACGGGCCGGCAAGATGGCACGGCAAAGGCTTGCCAGCAAGCTCAAAGCCTGAGCTCAGTCCCTGGAATCTTCACCGTGGGTGGTGAGAACTCACTGGTGGAAGTTGCCCTCTGCCCTCTATAGGTTCCCACACACATATGTCATGGACACTACTGCATGCAGGGGATTGGAACCTGGGACTCACACATGGGTGGTGTGGTGGTCTGAATGAGAACGGCTCATGAGTTTACTTGGAGCACAGCACAGTCTGTGGAACTATTCAGGAAGGATTAGGGGCGTGGCCTTACTGGAGGAGGAGCATCACTGGGAGCAGGCTTTGAGGTTTCAGAGGACTCTCCTCCTTCCCAGTTAGCACTGTCTCTGTCTCATGCTTGAGGTTAAATGTAAGCTCTCAGCTACAGCCCCAGTCCTGCCTGCCTGCCTGCCTGCCTGCCACTGCCACCAGAGGAACCCTGTCTGGGGGAAGGGGGAGGACACAGGACACTAAGAAACTTGGTAAGTGAGCCACAGACTTGGCCCTCTTAGAAATTCATTGTTCCAAAGAAAGAAAAACATTTTCTAACCCATCTTTGGTTGATTTTTTTAAAAAAATTAATTTATTTACTTTGGTTTTTGAGACAGGTTCTCTCTACGAAGCCCCGGCTTTCGTGGAATTCACCACGTAGAGTAGGCTAGCCCTCAACTCACCTGCTTCTAAAGGTATGTGACACCGTACCAGCCCTTATCTTTGGCTAATTTTTAAATTTTTTGGGGGGGGCTTGGATTTTTGAGACAGGGTTTCTTTGTGTAGCCCTGACTGTCCTAGAATTCACTCTGTAGACCAGGCTGGCCTCGAACTCAGAAATCCGCCTGCCTCTGCCTCCCAAGTGCTGGGATTAAAGGTGTGCACCACCACACCCCGCCACCACCACCCCACCCCCCGGCAATTTTTAAAATTTTATTAACAGTATGTGTGCACACGCAGGTATGTGTTCCTGTACATTTTGGCTCTTCCTTCTCCCCGAGTTGGGGGGGGGGGGGTCTCTCAATGAAGTGGGAGCCAGGCTGGCAGCCAGCCAGCTCCAGCCATGCTCCTGCCTCCACATCCCACACCACGGGTGGTAGGTACAAGCTTGAGCATGGCTGTGCTGCTGGAGATTCGAACTCAGGACTTCATGCTGTGGCAGCAGGTGCTCTACCTACCCAACCAGCCCCTCACCCAAAACAAATCAACTTCCTTCCTGGGCAGTCTGGTTATTGCTAAGCAAGCTCCCCACGCAGGGCCTCACCGCACTCTTCCTCATCCGACTTGTCCTTGCAGTCCGCTGTGCCGTCACACACCCAGCTGCGATGGATACACTCACTGCTGCGACAGTGGAACTCGAGGGAGGAGCAGGGGCTGCTCTCCCGTTCGGAGGACGTGTCGCGGCCCCCGCAGTTCTGTGGCCACTCATCGGAGCCGTCGTCACATTCCACGTCCCCGTCGCAGGCCCACAGGCTGGGGATGCACGCGGATGAGTTGCAGCGGAAGTGGGCGGGGCTGCAAGTGGAGACCGCGCAGTGGGCCTCGTCAGAGCCGTCCAGGCAATCACGGTCTCCGTCGCACACAAACTGCCGGGAGATGCACTTGCCATCCTGACAGCGGAAGTCATCCAGGGAGCACGTCTTGGGAGCTGCGGGGGTGCACAGGGAGGAGAGGGCCCTGTCAGGCGATGGCTCACTCACACCACCACACACCAGCCTAGTCACAGACACAGTCACACCACCACACTAGGCGGGGTCGAGCCACATCTTAGTGCTTTAGGGTGTGTTGTGAACTGCTTACCTTGCTAACTGTATAAACTACACTCTATTGAAGGTATGTACGTATGGGACAACCTACATCATACATAGATAATATTCAGGGTTCTGCACGCTTGTGTCCCCAGTATCCACTGCAGGCACATAAGCAGTGTGACATCAGCACACTGGCATCTGGTAAACCAGCTCTGACTTGATTCCTAACCCAGCTCAGCCTAAGGCAGGGAGGCCTTCATGTGCAGCGTACACGGGGGCTGCCTGGCCAGTCTCCAGGGCTCCCCACCTCAATAAATGCTTCTGACGTTCATGAGGAGGCACGATCGCCCCAGGTGGGATTTAAGCCTAAGCCGTAGGAGCAACCACACCAGAACAAGGTGGGATCCACTCAGGAAAAGAAGCCTCGTGCCTCTTACCCCACAGGGCTGCTGGTGGACTCAGCGCAAGATGGGCCAGCACACATACACAGGCACACGCACACACACCACACACACTCACACATACACCCATACACACACACACACACACACACACACACACAAACGTACACACATGTGCACACACAGACATACACACAAACGTACACACATGTGCACACACATACATACATGAGCACACATGCTTTCACATAGACACACACACACAGACACACACAGACACACACACACACACACACACACACACACACACGCATGCCATACCCAGGGGTCTGAGCAACACTTACAACAGCCTTGTTCGTCGGAGCCATTTTCACAGTCGACCCGTCCATCACACCTCCAGGAGTCAGGAATGCATCGGCTGACACGGCCTCCACAGCTGAATTCGTTGGATCGACAGGTGACAGACACTAGGGATAAAGAGGGGCTATCACTCAAAAGGAATATGATTTGGTCAAGCCAGGTCTATCTCCCTTGTATGTGTGTGTGTGTGTGTGTAACCATAGCATACGTGGCAGTCACAGGAAAACACACAGGAGTTCCTCCTCTCCTTCCACCAGATGGGTCCCAGGGATCAAACTCATGTCATGGAGTTTGGCCACCAGCACCTACACCTGCTCAGTCATCTCAACAGCCCCACCCTGTGCAGCACCATTGTGGACTAGTGTTGTGACTGCAAATCTCAGCATGAGGTCAGGTGTGGAACCTTCCAAATCCACCATCATAGCATGCAAAATACTTTGGGTTTTGGATATTTGGATTAGGGACGGTCACCCCAGCCTTCTTTAAGTTTACAGTTGAACTTAGCATTCCTGGGCCACTCTGGGTGGATCCCAATCTGGGCAAGAAGGCCGGGGCTCCGCACAGCAGTGCAGCCCCAGTGAGGCCAGGCCTCGGCTCAGCGGAAGAGCCCCTGCCTGGAACACTAGGCCATGGGTTCTTGTACAACCACCGACAAATACAGGGGACTCACTGCACGTCTCAGGGGACTCGTCGGAGCCATCCGGGCACTCAGGACTTCCGTCACACACCCACTTGCTGACGATGCATTTCCCGTCTCTACACTGGAACTCGTTCGTGCCGCACGAGTCTTCTGCTGCAAGAGCAGAAGGAAAGGAAGGTGTGTCAACAGCGGAACACAAAGATGGTGGCCTCGGCTAACCGCCGAAGGCAGCAGAGAGGGCAAACGCACCCAGGGTGGCCAGGGAAGTCCCGGAACCCGAGAGTCGGACAGCCGAGGGCCAACAAAGCCACACAAAGCGGAAATCTTTCAGACATTAATATTGACATCTGGGCTGTTGAATAAAAAGTATAAAAATGTATCAAAATCCCCCCCCTTCCCAGACAGGGTTTCCCTGTGTAGCCCTGGCTGTCCTGGAACTCACTCTGTAGACCAGGCTGGCCTCAAACTCAGAAATCCGCCTGCCTCTGCCTCTTAAATGCTGGGATTAAAGGCGTGCGCCGCCACCACCCGGCTAAATTGTATCAAATTTAATTGGTTAACTATTTTTAAGCTTTATTTTGAGAAGGGGTCCCACTGTGTAGCTTTGGCTGGCCTTGAACTTTGTATAGAACAGGATGGCTTTGGTCTCACAGAGATCTGCCTGCCTCTGCCTCCTGGGTCTGATCTGCCACCCGATCTCCTGATACTGGTACAATACTAGTCCAAAAGTTGAGCCAAGTAACCAACGGCTATCAGATCTTCATGAGAGGGAGCGCAGGTGTGAGATTAGAAAGGGCATGGATGGGGTGGGGAACACGGACAAGCACCTTCTGCTAAAGGGACACAAGAATGAGATGACCCCAATGACCTTCTGCTTCATTCACATCAGTGCCCTGCTCCGCCATCCCTGGAGACGCTTCCTCCTGCAGCAGATGGGGACACACAGAGGCCCACAGCTGTGTCGGGATGACCCGCAACTATTGTGTTTACTGGCTATGAAAAAGTATGGCCCAGTGTTGATAACTGTCAATTGCTGGGCAAGTGAGAGACCTTGGAACTCTCGGTACTGACGAGGACTAAATCCCCCGCCTGGGGGCTCGGGGCACCCTGCCTGAGAACCAGGAGGCGGAAGAGTTGGAAGGGCTGGAGGAGAGCAATGGAGCAGGGCCTCCGGACACAACCGGACTGACACAGTGAACTCACAGACAGACACTGTGACAGCGCGCACAGGATCTACACAGGTCCAAGCGAGACGGGGCCAAGCCCTGAGAGGAACCTGGACAGAGTTAGACCTCAGCCCTAACTCAGAAGCTATCTCCGACTGCCAACCCACCGCTTACAGAAGAAAAATTAGTTTTCTCCAAGGAAGTCTGACTGAGCACACAAACCACTCCTAAGCACAGGCCCCGCAGCAGTACAGGGCCGACCAGGGAACTCCGCGGCGGTTCTGGAGATAGTTTTCACACGGTTTCTTTGGGCTTTTTCTTCTCCCCCCCCCCCCTTTAACCTTACTAGTCTTGCTTGCCTTTTATGGTTTCCTATTAATTATGTTTTTATAGACTTGGCATGTATGTGTGCCTTGAGTATGCATGATTTTTCCTTTGCTTTTTCTTTCTTTTTTTTCCCTCTGTTTTGTTTAATACTCATTTGATTATTAATGTTATTTATTTTTGCCTGTTTGATTTCTAAAGAGAAAGAAGTGGAATTGGGGGAGGGGAGGAAGGATCTGGGAAGACATGAGGGAGAAGAAATCATGGTCAGAATATAACTGCACGGAAAAAAATGATTTCCAATTCAAAAAATATTAATGTATGGGTCACCCGCCATGCCTGGCCAATTTTTAGAAATTTTGTTTGTTTGTTTGTTTTTGTTTTCTGTTTTTTGGAGACAGAGTTTCTCTGTGTAGCCCTGGCTGTCCTGGAACTCACTCTGTAGATCAGGCTGGCCTCTAACTCTGAAATCCGCCTGCCTCTGCCTCCCAGAGTGCTGGGACTACAGGCTTGCGCCACCAACGCCCGGCAATTTTTAGAAATTTTAATGTTATTTATTTATTTACATCCCAAAAGCTCTCCCAGTTACTCCTCCCAGAGTCCCTCCCCCCAGAGGGCGGTCCCACCCTCGGCCCCGCCCCCTGCATGGCATCTCAGAAGGATCCGGAGCTCTTTAGTTTCTCCTGCAACAGTTTCTTTGTGTAGCTCTGGCTGTCCTGGAACTGACCAGACTGGCCTTGAACTCAGAGATCCACCTGCTTCTGCCTCCCGTGGGCCACCGACCACTGTCCAGCTTCCGGAATAGAAGGAAGAAGCCTCAGTAACTGAAATTCCGCCCCCCCCCCGGGGGTCCCCTCTGCGGTTGCTCCCTGCCCTGCTACACTGTAATTCTTTCTGTTTCTTTGTTTTGTTTTTCCCCTTCAACAGTGTAGCTCTGAGTACCCCTGGCAGGCCTGGACCGCTCAAGGATTTGGATTAAAGGTGCGTAGTACCATATTCATGGGCGACCACATGCTCTCGCTCAGCGGCTGCCCTGACTAGGAGGTGACTCACTCGCTCCGCATCTGGCCAGCAAAGGAAATGACTCATCAACTTCTCTCTGAGGGCAAGGCCACTAGAATTCCAGGAGTGGCTGGGTCCTTACAGAGGAAGTTCGGAGGAGCTGTGGCAGAGGGCAAGGGAGTGTAGATCTACACTCTCACTTGAATGACACACGAATCGGGGATGTGGGCGGGAAAAGACCAGCCACACCCAAAGCCGGGGTGTGTGTGTGTGTGTGTGTGTCAGTGTCAGGTGGCGAGCCTTTGCCCGGCGTGCACAAAGCCAGGTCACGCTCCCAGCACTGCATCCACCAGGCAAGACGGTCCAAGCCGGCCAAGCCTGTCACTCAGGAGCTGGAGGCAGGAGGATCACTACCACTTTGAAGGCAGCCAGGGTTTCAGAGCAAGACCCTGTCTCTATAACAAAAACCAACCAAACAAAAAAATTAGTAACGTTTAGGGGTGCACACCTGTCATCCCAGGGACCCCTTGGCAGAGGTGAGGAATCTACAAGTTTGTGCACAACCAGGGTTAACGGCAAATTCCAGGTCAGCCTGGGTCATAGAGGAAGAGCTCCTGCCTCAGGCAAACAGAAGAAATACAGAAGGCTTGCAAGGTGGCTCAGTGGTAAAGGGCTGGCCACACCCATCTGAGCTGGATGACAGAAGGAGAGAATCCATCCAGCCCCTGTCCCCAGAAGTCCATACATACACAAAACAAACATACAAATACTTGTAAACATTTAAAAGCAAGCCAGGTGTGGTATGCACACCTTTAATCCCAGCATGAGGGAGGCCGGTGGATCTCTGTGAGTTTGTGGCCAGCCTGATCTACACAGTGAGTTCCAGCACAGTCAGGGCGATGGACAAATAAAATCAGGCAGAAGGCCAGGCACCACGCACACCGCACCTCGGCAGCCTTGGCCCTCAGATCTCGAACGTCACGAATGACGAACCATGAACAAGGCCACAGAAACTGAAAAGGGGAAGGGTAGAGACAGTTCTGGAGTTGTGGTTTCCTTGAAAGGCACAGATACATTCTATGACTATGTTTTCATTTTAGCCCAGGTGTGGGGCACAGGGCTGCTTCAGGTTGTCCACAGCAGCGGACTAGGATGTGCTTCACGTTCCAGCAGGGGCGTGATTTTGCCAGCGGCAGATAGTTTCTGTGATTGGGTGACAATTCTGGGGGCTATTCAGAGGGTGTATGAATGCTAGGGCCCAGAGAGGCGGGTGTGTTGTTGATTGACTGATGGTTGGTCATGGTCCATTAAGCATTGAGCAAAGAAACAAGAAATTAGATATCCTAACAGCAAGGATCAAACTTGCCCCAAGAAACCCGATGCCCCTAATAAGCAGGAAGTAGGCTAGGAATAACGTCGCCCCTTTCTCCCTTTTTTCTCTCCTATCTATGTTTGGGGGTTTTAAGGATGGAGGAGGGTGGAAGAAAGAAGAATCCACAAAGTAGCAATGCCAGCTACAAGGAGGGCCTCAGTCCTGTTTCCCCCACACTAATAAGTACTCCCCCCCCCCCCGCCCCGCCCCGCCCTGATGGAATGCCGGGGTGTGTGTGTGTGTGTGTCCAACACCCTGCCACTGGTTTCTTTCCCAAACTGAGGACAGATGGCATGCAAGGAAACCAAAATAAGCTGCAACTCATAGCACACACTTTTTAATCCCAGCACTTGGGAAAGCAGAGGCAGGAGGATCTCCATGAGTTTGAGGACAGCCTGGTCTACAGAGTGAGTTCCAGGACAGCCAGGGCTACACAGAGAAACCCTGTCTCAAAAAAACCAAACAAAACAAAAAGAAAATAAGCCAGAATAAAGGAGGTTAAATCATTTGCCAACACACAGGGCGCTTTGAGCTCCACCCGCAAGGACAAAGAGCAAGCCCACAGACAGGTGTTAGCTTTCCCTGTAATTCCAGCATTCTGGATGCTGAGGCAGGAGAGTTACAGTGAGTTCAAGACCAGCCTGGACTACGTAGTAACTTTTATTCCAGCTGGGCTATATAGGGAGGGAGACCCTTCTGAAAATATAAACGTGGGTCATGCAGGGGATACTTCCTGGTGAAAAGCTCCTTTAGGCAAGAAGAGACCAATACAGGAAAACCCTCGACTAGTCGGAAGTGACTGGGTCTGGCTAATGTGGAAGGGACCCAGCCTCGAACACGACACTAAGTTTCTGTAGACCTTAGATTCATAGGTCACACCAGGTTACACTTTGAACAATTTAGACAGAGCCAGGAGACTGAAAAATCTAGTCCCTTGGGCAGATGACAGTGACAAGCAAAGCTATTGCCAGAATTGTTTTTAAATAGTGTTCTTTTCTAACGGCTGGCATCCTGGGTCATCTCATCCACCTGACAAAATTATCCTTCTCCTGATAAAGACCTGCTCCCCCCTCAGCTGTCCATCAGAGGCGTGTTTTTTGATGTGGGGAGGGGCCTAATGGCTGGTTCTAAGTCAGGGCAGTCGCCTGTTGTTATGGGAACGAAGCCCAATTGGAGGTCAATCCTGGTGAACAAACATTTACAAAAGTGTTTCATGGTAACCCTAAACATCAGGGAAGGCACCGACATTTCTAACCGGCCTGGTCAGTCAGTATGCGCTCACCCCAGTCACAGCACAGGCGGTGCCCATTTTACTGGGTGTAACTATCGCCTAAGGAGGTTTGTTAGTAGACCCTCCGTAGCATCTGTTTTACTGTGTCAAGGTTCTGCTGCACCAGGGGCAGCTCGGGAGTGAAGGTCCTTGCCAGCCTCAGTGGCAAGCCTAAGATGTCTTCCATCTGGGGACAACTCCTGCCGTCTCCACCCGCTGGATCAACTCCATGCTTAGCAACCAAAGCTGTCACGCTCCTCAGGCCCAGAGGGTGCAGATGCTGCAGATATAATTAGTGCAGAAGCCAGTGCCAAAAGCTCGGCCAAAGAGCCAATCACAGAGGTGGTTAGAGCCAATCACAGAGGTGGTTAGAGCCTTATCAGGAGGAAGCGGGAATAAGAACCTGGCGCTCAGAGGCAGGAGCATCACCCTCCAGGTTTGTGATCTCAGGGATGCGCAGGTGAGAGGCTCCCAGAGCTCAGGAGTCAGAGGCAGGGCTAGCCTGAGCTGTACAGTAGACCCTACTTAAAACAAAACAGAAAGGAAGACAGAGGCTGGCACAGTTGAACTGTCACAAGGACAGCCTGGACTACATAAAAAATTCAAGGACAGCCTGGGCTTCAGAGTGAGACACTGTCTCCCCAAAAATAAATAAATGAAAAGAACAAGAGAAAAAAATCCAACCTTATCCAGTGTTTTACCAATTTTACTCAGCAAGAAATTCAACAGAGACGGCAGAGAGGGCAGGGGCCCTCGGCCTTCCGGTGAGCTCAAGGCTTCAGAAAATGATTTTTTTTTTCTTTTTGTTAAAGAAGGCAATGATGGGTAAAACGCAAGCTGAACAGGGTATCTGGTCTAGCCTTGTCTACAATTATAACAGGATGGCTGAGTGTTTGCCTCAGGGTTCAGCCTGGTGCTCTCTCTGCCTGTCTCTCTCTGAGTCAGGGGTTCACCATGTAGCCCTGGCTGCCCGGGAACTCATAGGGATCCACCTGCCTCTGCCTTCCCGGTGCTGAGGTTACAGGTGTGCCCCAGGATGCCCAGCTTAGCCAGGCTGTCTCAAGGAAGCACCCCCAGGGATTGGAGAGCTGACAGCCACTCACAGCTAACTAAAAAGAGCCCCTTCCAAGCTCCTGCAGGCTCAGAACCGAAGCTGGTTCCGAGAAGAAAAAGTAATTAAACTGTTCTTGGCCAGCCAGGCTGACGGTAACCCCGGCTGGGGCCTGCATCCCACGCATGACCCTCGGTTCTATCCATGGTATCCCCACATCCTGGCGTGGTGGCACATGTCTGTCATCCCAACACTCCCGAGCTGAGGCAGGAGAATTAGGGGTTTAAGTCATTCTATGTCTACAAAGTGAGGGAGAGGTGGCGCATTTGTCCCAGTGCTGCAGAGAAATTGTTGATGAGATTGGAACATCATCTTAACTTCCTGTCCAAATTCCAACGCCTCTCCTAAAAGAAAGTCCATTTTATGGGGCAGCCCAATCCAACACATTCAGAGAGTGGGAACAAACCCGGCAAGAATCCTCGCCGGGTCCCCGCCCTCCCTGGCTGATGGTCTCGGCTACCGCGGTCTGGGCTGCCAGAGGAACACACCTGGAACCGGAACAAGGAAGTGGGGGGGATAAGTGAGGGACTGAAGCCTCACGGGGACCCAGCCGGCCCGGATGTGTAGCCCCACCCGACCCGGGAGGCCCATTCAAGCCGCGCCCCTGCACCTCATCCTCTTCCACCATTGGGCGAGGGGAGTGGCTCGAGGCTCGCCTGTTCCGGCTACACCCAATAGGATCTCGGGGGTGCGGTGGGAGGTGGAGTTAGGGCGGAGTTTTCGGGCACGCGGCTGCAGCGGGATTTGAGTTCAGCTTTGGAGACCCCCTAAATTCTGTACCTACAACTAGCGACTCCAAAGTTGAACAGCTAGGCCGGGTTCTCCCCAGTCCTTAAAATGAATGATGGGAGCCTTCCTCTTGGATTCCCTCATACATAGCTCTGAAGAACATCGCTAACTCGGGAGAGCACCCACCCGTCTCCCCCAAACCCACTCTGACTCCCTACAACTCTGGCACTCTATTTCCAGAACAGCTCCCTCCAGCCGCGTGGAAAGGGCATCACCGCAAGTTCGCACAAGTAGTTCTATTTCTCTTATTTCTCCACCAAAAAGAAAACCACTCGGGGCTCCCCGAGTTCGGGGCGGCTGCCCCTGAGTCCGGGCGGGCAAGCTCCCGGAGCAAGCCTTACCTGCAACTCCGGCAGCAGCCAGGAGCAGGGCGATGGCCCAGCGCAGCATCAGATCCGCGGTGCTCATCCTCAGCCTCTGCGATGCGTCCTCACTTGGCTCACAGACCCCCGGAATGATCCTGCTGCCTCTGCAAACACGGGGTCACGGGCCTCACGGTGTCTCGGCTGCGAGCCCGGGGTCGCAAGCCCACGGAGTCCCGGCTGCAAATCTCCGCCGCAGTGGTCGGCCGGCGACTACCCGCGCGCGGACAGAGTCATTCCCAGCGCTAGGGGCGAGGTCTCTAGGCGGGGGAGGAGTCTGCAATGGGGTGATTTTCAAAAATCTTCACCTCACTGCGGGGGAGGAGCTTGGAACGGCCGATGTGACATCGGCTCTTTAACCCCTGAGGCTCCCACTGCAGTGGGAAGTTCCTCACGTTCCTCCCTCAGAATTTCACCCGCTTCCTGGACGCTTAGCCGCCCACTGCTGTCAGAATGCTAAAGGGATGACCCACGTCCTTCCACACCCTGGGTCGCCTTCTGATATTTTCCTTTCCACCTCCAAAGGAGAACAGAAGTGTGGGGAACCCCCCCCCCCACACACACACACACGATTCTTGTAGCAGGTTGGCTCGCCTTTCTAGGAATGGGCGCATAGATTTCTGATCTAACTACAGCTGCAGGTTCTGTCCATAGAATGTAAATAAAAGCAAGGAGAAGTGTTATTAAACCGTGCCGGGCGGGCGGGTTGGCTTAGTGGGTGAGAGAGGGCGCAAGCTTGAAGACCTGAGTTTGACCCCTGAGAAAACATACTGGAAAGACAGAGAACTAACTCCGGCAAATTGTCCTCTAACTTCCATATACACCCCTCTCCATTAATTAAAATTAATTAATTAATCACAAACAAACAGAGCCGGGCAGTGGTAGCGCACGCCTTTAATCCCAGCACTTGGGAGGCAGAGGCAGGCGGATTTCTGAACTCGGAGGTCTGCTTGCCTCTAACTCCCCTGAGTGCTGGGATTAAATGTGAGCTCTTACCACCTGTCAAGAGACCCCATTTCAAAGCTAGAATTGAAGTTATTTTAAATAATCCATCTCAAAATCAATGGGGTCTTTATCTTCCTGTGTTGACAGAATGTTGATTCCTCATTTATTTCCTTAGGCACCTGTTGGCACCATGATTATCCTTTGCCAAGGAGTTGAACACACAGGAGGACATCTCTTCCCCCGAAGCAAAAACAACCAAATGTGACTGTCCCCCCTCTTGACACTAGATGACTAAACCATAAGGCTGTCACAGAGAAGAGGCTTTGAAGAATCAAAGGCTCCTGGGATTGGCTAAAAGGGCTCAGATTCCATCTATGCCTAGCTCCCTGCAAAAGAACAAACCCTGGCTAGTGCAGTTGGCATAGTGCATGCAGCCAAGTCCAACGTGAGTTCAAATCCGAGAACCCACTTGAGAGGAGCGAACTCAAGGACACACCGACCTGTGTTGGTAGAGAACCTTCCTGGGTTTCCTCCCCAGCATCACATAAACCAAGCCTGTTGTCACAAGTCTGTGGTCTCAGCACTCCCGGGGTGGAGGCAAGGGGAACATGAGGATAGCCTCGGCTACGCAAATAGCTGAAGACAAACCAAAAAGATGTAAGAAGCTTCTTTTGTGAGTTGACTTCTCTCCTTTTCTATTTTTGAGACGGGGTCTCTCTATTGTGTAGCCCTGGCTGTCCTGGAACTCACTGTGTAGACCAGGCTGGCCTCAAACTCAGAGAGACCCACCTGCCTGTCAAAGGCATGTGCTACCAGCTGCTCCTTTTGTGTCTTTTTCTCTCATGAGTTTTGGGGTGCTTGTGTTGTGTGTTGTGTTGTGTGTTCACATGTATATGTAGGCAAATGTCAGGTGTCCTCCTCAGTTGCCTTTCGCTTCATTAAAAATCATTGTAGTATTGTGTTTTGTGTGTGTGCACACCAGTGCGCGTGCATGGAGGAGGTCAGCGAACGCCTTACTGAAGTCAGCACTCTCCTGCCTAAGTCTCAGTCCTGGCCTGCCACATGTGGCCTCACGTGGCGGTTCCCTCCCTTGGCAACAGGAGACTCACTATAAATAACCCGAAATTCCTAGGCTCTGGGATCCCCTTTCTCGGCCTTCTGAGCAGCTGGGACGCCCCCACGCTAGCCTGCCCTCCTGAGAGTCACCAGGGAGGCATCTCTTCCCAGAAGTCACGCTGTGTGCAGAGCTGGTCCTAGTGGCCAGGACCTTCTGGGACAGCTTAGACGTGCTGCTTCTCTGCGGTACTCTGACCAGCTGCTCCTGGCCAGTTTGCCCAGATCCACACCTGCCCGCGAAGTCTCCAAGCCTCTGGCTGTCACTGCGGTTGGGTAATGGCCTCTGGTCATGAGGAATTGAGTCAGTCTGTACTGGGTGATAGCCCCTAGCCATAAAGAATGGCTTAACCCAGCCTTGACTGTTCACCTACAGAGATAATCGAATAGCCAGATACTGAAAACCCAGCTGCTCCCAGTTAAGATAGCTGTAACTTCCTGATGGCTATGGTGTGTGTGTGTGTGTGTGTGTGTATTGTATGGTGCGTGTAGTGTATTTGTACCGTTTATGTGTGAGTGTGTGGTGTGTGTGCATGTGTGTGTGTGTGGCGTGCATATATATCTGTCTATGTGTGGTATGCGTGTACACTATTTGTGTGGTGTGTGTGTATAGTGTGTATATGTGGTGTGTGTATAGTGTGTGGTGCGTATGTGTGTGGTATATGTGTGTGTGTGTATGTGTTGGTGTGTGTAGACTATTTGCATGCTTTGCATGTGTGTATGTGTATGGTGTATGGTGTGTATGTATAGCCTGTGTGTGTTTGTGTGTGTGTGCGTGTGTGTGTCCCAGACCATCCAAATGTGCCCACTGTTGGAATAAAGTAATCTCAGCCTGTTGGGGGTGGAGTCTCAGCATGTTGGGAGTGGAGTCTTAGCCTGTTGGGGGTGGAGTCTTAGCCTGTTGGGGGTGGAGTCTCAGCATGTTGGGAGTGGAGTCTCAGCCTGCTGGGGGTGGAGTCTTAGCCTGTTGGGGGTGGGGTCTCAGCCTGTTGGGAGTGGAGTCTTAGCCTGTTGTGGGTGGAGTCTGCTTCTCTAACCTGTTTCTCCTTCACCTGCCACCTGTGTCTCCTGAGCTGCCCTGGGCCACAGAATTTGCTCTAGAAAGTTCCTGCCTCTGTTTCTTTTCCTTCTGTTGCTTTCTCATCACTAGCTTGAGAGAATTCTGAAACTTGACCACAGTGTTTGGTGCCGCTCTCCACCCAGAAGCCACACCGAGAATGGATCTGGCAGTCATATTCTCTGCCTCCTTCCCTCCATCTCATCTCTCCCCTTCCTCCCTCCTCCCTCCTCCTCCCTTTGCTCCCTCCTCCCTCCTTTCCAACTCTAGAAAGCACCTGCCCTTTTCTGCCCAGAGCAAGCAATGCACATTACTTGGATTTAAATGATTTGGTTAGAACTTTGTGGGTTGTGTGTGCATGTGCTTGTGCACAGGGCAGCCAGAATTCTACACCAAGTGCTTTCCTTGTTATCTCGCTTTAAAGTTGGTATAAACCCAGAACTCACTGACTGGATACATTAACTGGCTGGCTAGCAAGCCACAGGAATGCCCTGGTCTTCTGCAGCTGCGCGTGCACACACTGCCTGCAGGTGCACACCTCGCGGCCCCGCCCCACCTGGCTTTCCCTGGGCGCTGTGTGTCCAGCTCAGGTCCCCATGCTTGCACAGCAGACAGTATACCAAGCATCTTTGCTGGCTAGTTCTGTCAACTGGACACAAGCTAAAGTCATCTGAGAGGAGGGAACATTAACTGAGAAAAATGACTCCGTAAGATCCAGAGGTAAAACATTTTTCTAATTAGTGATTGATGGCTGGTCCAGCCCACTGTGGGTGGGGCCATCCCTGGGCTGGGGGGCTGGGTTCTATAAGAAAGCAGGCTGAGCAAGCCAATAAGCAGCCCCCCCCCCCCCCCCCACAGCTCCTGCAGCAAGTCCCACCTGGGTTCTCACCCAGTCTGAGTTCCTGCTTTGGTGTCCCCCAATGGCTTCTGACTGGGGATCTGTAAGTCAAATAAACCCTTTCCTCCTAAAGCTGTTTTTGTTCCCCCTGTTTCAACACAGCAATAGTGACCCTAAGACACACCTGCCTAGTCCCAGGGGGTTTGTTTGTTTGTTGTGTGTTTGTTTTGTTTTGTGGGTTTGTTGTTTTTGTGGTTCCCTTGTTTTTTTGAAACAGTCTCTATGTAACTAGGCTGACCTGGA
The DNA here is from genome assembly GCF_947179515.1 of Apodemus sylvaticus. NCBI lineage: Eukaryota > Metazoa > Chordata > Mammalia > Rodentia > Muridae > Apodemus > Apodemus sylvaticus. Next base: position 111,423,616 of record NC_067478.1, read on the forward strand.
ACTCACAGAGATTCCAGTGCCTCTGCCTCTCAAGTGCTGGACCATGCCTGGACCAGTTTTGGTTTGGTTGGTTGGTTGGTTGGTTGGTTTTGTTTTTTTTTTTTTTCAAGACAGGGTTTCTCTGTGTAGCCCTGGCTGTCCTGGAACTCACTCTGTAGACCAGGCTGGCCTGGAAATCAGAAATCTGCCTGCCTCTGCCTCCCAAGTGCTAGGACTAAAGGCGTGCACCACCACTGTCCCGCCCAGTTTTGATTTTTTTAAGACAGGAATTTACAATGTAACCTAGTCTAGCCTCAAACTATGTATCCAAGGCTAGCCTTAAACCGATGCTCCTGCTTCTACCTACAGGGAGCCAGGATGCCAGGCTTGGTACCACCAAGGTCAGTACTGTCCGGCTAGGGATGGATCCTGGGGCTTCCACTGAGCTAGACAGGCCTGCAGCCCCGAGCCCCGCCCCAGTCTGTCTGGCCCTTTATGTCTTGATTTTTTGTTTGTTTCTTGTTTTTGAGACAAGGCTTCCTCAGGCTGCAGAAAACTTTCTGTTCCTGTTCCTGAGGTCGCAGACGTCATCAAGTCCCTCTCTTCCTGTGCAGGACCTGCTTGGAAGAAATATTAATGCTGAAAGGGAATTTATTATTTTTTCATTGAAAAAAAGCACAATAATTGTGTTCAAACCTTGAGTGTCACTGACAAGGACAAGTTCATATGATCTGAGAAAAATTTCATGATCTGAGAAAAATTTCTCAGGATTTAACAGGTTAACATAGTAACAAAAGAGCAGGCAAGATGGGTAGAAACACTTGCTGCCCAGTCCTAAGCCTGGAGTTTGATTTTGGGACCTTCACACTGGAAGGAGGGAAGGAACTCTTTTTTGTTTTTGTTTTGTTTTGTTTTGTTTGTTTTGCTTTCGAGACAGGGTCTGTCTGTATTGCCCTGGCTGTTCTGAAACTCACTCTGTAGTCCAGGCTGGCCTCGAACTCAGAGATCCACCTGCCTCTGCCTCCCAGAGTGCTGGGATTAAAGGTCTGTGCCACCACCGCCCGACTGAGAAGTAACCCTTTAAGGCTGTCCTGTTACGTCCACACAGACTGTGACTGGAACCCTCAATTAAATAAGTGTAATTCTGAAAACAAGCCAGGCTGTGAGGGACACACACCTTTAACCCCAGCACTGAGAGGCAGAAGCAGGAGAATCTGAATTTGAAACTTGCCTGGTCTACATCTACAGTGAGTACCAGAGCAGCCAGGGCTACACAGAGAAACTAAGTCTCAAAACACAAAACAAACAAAAGAAATGAGAGAGAGAGAGAGAGAGAGAGAGAGAGAGAAACAGGAGTTGTGTTAGGGGTGTGGATGTGGTTGGTAAACACATTTAACCTCCACAAGCGGGAGGCAGAAGGAGGCTGATCTCTTGAGTTTGAGAGTTCTAGACCAACCAGAACTACATAGAGAGACTGTTTCAAAAAATAAACGACAGAGAGGAGCTGGAGAGCTCTAGCTGCTCTTCAGAGGACCCGGGTTCAGTTTCCAGTACCCACAGGGCAGCTCACAACTGCCTAGAACTCCAGCTCCAAGGGGTGTGGTCTCCAGGGTCACAGCACACACATGCATGCTGCAATGCACCCACACAATGAATAGAAACTTGAAGAAGGGGGTGGTGGTTGTGACACATGCCTTTAATCCCAGAACTCAGGAGGGAAAGGCAGGTGGATCCCTGTGATTTTTGAGGCCAGCCTGATGTACAGAGTTCCAAGACAGTGAAACTCTGTCTTAACAAACAAACAATTTTAAAATAAAGTTAAATTTTAAAGATTTGTTTTGTTTTGTTTTTGAGACAGGGCTTTTTTTTGGGGGGTGGGGTGGGGCATAGGAACTCACTCTGTAGATTAGGCCCAAACTCAGAGATCCACTGCTTCTGTCTCCCAAGTCCTGGGATTAAAGGCATGTGCCACAACCACCCAATTTAAAGATTTATTTTAAAAACAATTTCAGTATCAGCAAAATAGGGTCAAAATATATTACATGCATGAAATTTCAAATAATTAAAATATTATGTTATTAAGTAATAAAAAAAGGATACAAAGATGGCTTAGTGGTTAAGAGCACTGACTGCTCTTCCAGAGGTCCTGGGTTCAATTCCCAGCAACCATGTGGTGGCTCACAACCATCTGTAATGGGATCTGATGTCCTCTTCTAGTGTGTCTGAAGACAGCTACAGTGTACTTACATAAAATAAATAAATCTGAAAAGAAGACGGAGGAGAAAGGAAGGATGGAAGGAAGAAAGAAAAAGAAAGAAAGAAAGAAAGAAAGAAAGAAAGAAAGAAAGAAAGAAAGAAAGAAAGAAAGAAAGAAAGAAACAAGCTAGACATAGGCATGGGGGTGAATGCTTTTAATTCCAACTCAGAGGCTGAGTTTTTGAGGCAGGGTTTTACCGTGTACTTCTGCTTGTCTGTAACTCGTAGAACTCGTTGCCTCTTTCTTCTGGGCCCAGGACTAAGCACCTGTGCCGCCGCACCAGTCCTCACGTGGTGTTCATGAGATGGAGTCTCTCCGAAGCCTGGCTATAGCTTAGTGAGGCAGCGGCCTGGTCACCTTGCCCCTGGGAGCACCACTCGTGTGCACCTCTGCAGACCCTTAGTGCACTGCCCCTGAGAACCGGGCGCAAATCTAGCCACACACCCCCACCCCCGCTTGTGCAATTGTACTCCACTCACTGAGCTGTCTCCCTAGTTCCTTTGGTTTTTTGAGAAAGGATCTTCACATGCTGACCTGCTGTGTGCGCTGTGTGTGAGGCATATCCTATGTATATATAAGGCTGTACATACCCATGCGCCCACAGAACCCTAAAGAAGGTATTAAGTGTCCTGTTCTGTCTGGTCTGCTGAGAGAGTTCTAGTACAGCAGGAGCTGTAAGATCGAGACAGATCTTTGCCAGGTGGCGGCAGCAGCGGAGGCAGCGGTGGCGGCGGCAGCGGAGGCAGCAGCGCACGCCTGTAATCCCAGCACTCGGGAGGCAGAGGCAGGTGGATTTCTGAGTTCAAGGCCAGCATGGTCTACAGAGTGAGTTCCAGCACCGCCAGGGTGCGTGCTGGGTGTGTGCCTGGTACCCTCAGAGGTCAGAGGAGGGTAGTAGGTGTTAGGATTCTGTCTAAGCTCGGCCCCACAGTTACCTGGCAACAGGTAGGCCTGGCCTGCTATAAAGGGGGCTGCTCAGCCCCTCCTCTCTCTTACATCTCTTGCGTCTCATATTCTCTCCTAGCCTCCCCTCCCCCCTCTCCACGTGGTCATGGCGGCCTCTGCTTCTCTACTCTCTCCCTCTCTCTGCCTTTCTCTGCCTCTACTGCCCTCTTAACTCCCATCCTCTGCCCTGAATAAACTCTATTCTGTACTGTGCCCATGTGTGTCTGGTCCCTCAGGGGAAGGGATGCCTCGACTTGGGCCACTGAGGCACCCCCTTCCCCACACCACCGTAGAACATTTTATGATGACAGCAGGTCTTCTGGAGCTGGAGTTGTAGACAGTTGAGAGCTGCCATTATAGGTGCTGGGTATTGAACCTGGGTCCTCCAGGAGCGCAGCCGGTGCACCTGACTGCTATGCCAGTTCTCCAGCCTTTTTTTCAGTGGGTACTTTGTACCCAGCCTAGCTTCGACCTCCTAGGTTGAAGCTTCAGATTCCTGAGCTGGTGGACAAGTTGTCCCATGCATGCCCACCACGGACGACAGTGTAACAAGTTGCTCCTGGTTATGATTGTGTGTAAAGAAGCAAACGTCCTGTCCTTCCGGTGGTCAGGGGACAACTTCATGCAGTCGGTGCCTTCTCTCCTTCCACTTTTATGTGGGTTCCAAGGACCAAACCCATGGCCCAGGGCTTGTGTGACTGTGGCGACAGATGCCTCCATCTGTGGCATCTGTGGAGCACAGCTGCAACCAGGGCTGAGCTCATGTGGGAGGGCCTGGTCTCCCTGAGTTCAAAGGGGACAGATGACTCAGGTGGGTGGGCCAGGCGTGTGAGTCATGACTTTCTTCTGCATTTCTGCCTCTGTGGAGATAAGTTCACTTCCCCCTCAGGGTATAGGGCAGGGGAGGTCCAGTAAGACCTCCTGGGACCTGTGAGGTCAGGGAGCTTTAGCTGGAGGGAGAGGTGAGGGAACTCTTTCTGCCCGGATGCAGACAAAGGTGACTTAGGGAAAGAAGGGTTTGTTCTGCTTACCATTGAGTGGGAGAGTTGAGGGGCTGTGAGGTAAATGCTGCTTCTCAGTCGCCTACCTTTTCCTTTCTATCAGTCCAAGACCGCAACTTATGTGATGGTGCCACCCACATTAGGGTGGCATGCTCTGCCTCAGTGAACCTAATTATACGCACATCTAGAGGTTGGTCCCCAAGGCCATCCATCTTTAGACTGTCAAGTTGTGTGCTTCAGCGGAGAAGGCTGAAGGGAAGACAAGACTTTCTGCTTTTCCTCTGTCCTAAAATGCTATCCCTGGCGTCCAGTGTCCTCAGCCTGACACATACCTTGCTAGGCAGAGGTAAACAAACACCAACCCCTCCCACCCCCAGCATCTCTGAACAAAGATAAGATACTACCCAAGCTGGGCGCAGGGAGGGGATGCTGGCTTCAATCTAGACTAGGGTGGGAGCCATGAGAGTCCCTGAGCAGGAGAGGAGCTGACAGGGAACTGACTTGGTGCCTTTGGTCATCTCTGGGGGACACAGCACGAGTGGAAGTGGAAGTCTAAGGAAGAGCTGAATGGCTGGCTAGGCGGGGATGCTGGGGCAGTCTGTATCAGAGGAGGAGGAAGCAGACAGAGGGAGGACAGGCATACTGTCCACATGGCCTGAGTGCCCTGGGCCGCGCCGGGAGACTCTGGAGATGGCTATTCATCTGCCACAGGCTACTGGCACACGGAGGATGTCAGGCTGGGTGTGTGACCAGCGTGACTTAGAAGGTCAGAGGACATAAGAATGGCTGTCCCAGTATGGACCTCAGAGGACAACTCTGGGGCGTCTGTCCTCACCCCTCACCAGTGCTGGGATTAAAGACATGTGCCACCACCGCTCACCAACTGACTAGTGCTCAGTTCTTATCTAGAGTCCCATGGATACAACTCGAAGAAGACAAGTGCCAAGCAGAGAGAGAGAGAGAGAGAGAGAGAGAGAGAGAGAGAGAGAGAGAGAGAGAGAGAGAGAGAGAGAGAGAGAGAGAAAGAGAGATCCTGAGAAGCAATGAAAGCCAAGGGTCACCAGAGTCCCATGGGTGGGTTGCCATTTTGTTGGGTTTTGTCTCCCCTCCCCACCAATAGGGTTTCACTGGCTGTCCCTGGAATAATTCTCTCTGTAGACCAGGCTGGCCTCAGGGGCTGGGGTTCAGTCGGTACAGTGCTTGCTCAGCATGTAGTCAGGCCCAGTTTCTCACTCGGCCCACAGAAACTGGATCCAGCACACACCTCTAAAACTAGCCTTCAAGAGGTGCAGACAGGGAGATCTAGAGGCCAGGGCCAAGCAGTGTGTGGTGGCTCATGCTTTTGAACCCAGCGCATGGGAGGCAGAGACAGGCAAAGCTGAGTTTGAGGTCTACATAGTGAGTTCCAGGACAGCCAGGGTTATGTAGAGAGGACCTGTCTCAAAACAAAACAAAACAAAACAAAACAAAACAATTAAAAAACAAACAACATCAACAAAAACCCAGCTAGTTGATGTGCTATTACTCCCAGCACTCAGGAGACAGAGGTAGACAGAGCTCTGAGGTTGAGGCTAGCCTGGTCTGCAGAGCTATTTCTAGGATAGCCAGGGCTACACAGAGAAACAGTGTCTCGAAAAACAAAAACTAGCAAGCAAACAATTACAAACAAGGCTAGATACCCACTGCTTTTCTGACATTACTGTAGTCATTTTGAATGAAACTTCCCTTTTGAATAGGGGTCAAGTAAAGTTTAAGTTCCCAAGATCTCCCTGGGTAACTGACATCCTGGTTGGCAGAAGGAGACATGTACATGGGTAACTGACATCCTGGTTGGCAGAAGGAGACATGTACATGGGTAACTGACATCCTGGTTGGCAGAGGAGACATGTACATGGGTAACTGACATCCTGGTTGGCAGAGGAGACATGTACATGGGTAACTGACATCTTGGTTGGCAGAGGAGACATGTACATGGGTAACTGACATCCTGGTTGGCAGAAGGAGACATGTACATGGGTAACTGACATCCTGGTTGGCAGAAGGAGACATGTACATGGGTAACTGACATCCTGGTTGGCAGAGGAGACATGTACATGGGTAACTGACATCCTGGTTGGCAGACTGACCTGCCACAGTTGAAGAACCCAACCAATGGGAGCGGGATAAATGTACCAGAAAGACATGTTTCTAAGGAAGGTCACTGTCCCCAAATCCTGATTGGCAGGATAATTTGTCACAGATGTTTGTGGATTCTGGGCTTAAAAGTTGTATGGCATTCTGGCTGGGGAGGGGGGAGGTGTTGCAGTCTCAGCTTCCAGCTCTGACCTGCATCCCCGGATCAATCAGTCCTGAGGTATGTGTTCAGTAAACTACTCCTATTTGATGTCCATGTGGTTTGCGGCGCAATTCCTAGACTCCACAGTTCCCCGCACCCACATGGTAACTAGGCCCCAGTCTTAGCATAACTGACTCCATGATGTAAGTACCATTCAGGCCATAAAACTCAGCATGTGACATTAGTCAAAAGCAAAGACCTAACCCATCAGTGTCCATAGTTCTGGGAAAGACTCTATCCTTGCTTCTTTGCTGTTATTGTTGTAAGTTATTGTAGTAAGTCAAACGGGAAGTTTTCTGGCGTTTTACAAAGCTCATCCTAAGAGAGGTCTGAGGTTAGGACTTTCTATTGGCTTGAACTGGTCTCCGAGTAGTCTTCTCTGGTGAGTACCTTTGACACCAGGAGCTAATGCCCTCTTCTGACTCCCATGGCACACTCCCTACCGCACACAAAAATTAAAACAAATCTTTTTTAAAAAACAATAACTTCATGTTGTATTTGTTCATAATTGGAGTAAGAAGGAAGGAGGGAAGATACCCAGGGCATTCCCAGGCAGCTGGCTGGCCTTGTGTGTATTTTCCTTCCTCACCTGTAAGAAGCTGAAGGAGGGCTCAGGATCAAAGGAGGCACAGCCTGAGCTATCTGGTCAACCCCACTGGAAACCACAGGAAACCAGAGAATAAGCCTCAGTTGCCAGCTTGTCAGGGCCTCATCTCTAGATGTGCATAAGGGAGCCCAGGTGACCCTGCCTGCCAGGGTCAGCTCCTCAGTTCTGGAATACACGCTGGAACTGTGGTGTGTAATCATGGGGGATGGGTAGCCAGGGTGACTGTTGAACCAACTTTCACTACTTTTTAAAAAAAAGATCTATTTAATTTATATGCGTACACTGTAGGTATGCATTGGATCCCATTACAGACGGTTGCAAGCCACCATGTGGCCATGTGGTTGCTGGGAAGTGCAGTCAGTGAGCCACTCTCCAGCCCCAACTTTTACTACTTTTAATGCAAATATACTTTGGTGTCTCCTCAACCTTCCCCACCTTTCTCTGCTCACATGGGCCAAGGTTTAGGTACAGAGATCAGGGTATAGCCTGTGGGAATCTGTTTTCTTTTCTTTTTTTGGTTAAGATTTATTATATGTTAGTACACTGTAGCTGTCTTCAGACAACCCAGAAGAGGGAGTCAGATCTCATTCAGATGGTAGTGAGTCCCCATGCAGGTGTTGGGATTTGAAGTCAGGATCTTTAGAAGAGCAGTCAGTGTTCTTGGATTTGGGTTTTTTGAGATAGGGTTTCTCTGTGTAGCCCTGGCTGTCCTGAAACTCACTCTGTAGACCAGGCTGGCCTCGAACTCAGAAATCCGCCTGCCTCTGCCTCCCAGAGTTCTGGGACTACAGGCGTGCACCACCGCCACCCGGCAGTAGCGCTGTTTTTTGTTGTTGTTGTTGTCGTTGTTTTGTTTTTGTCTTTGAGACAGGGTGTCACTATGTAACCCAGGCTAGCCTCAAACTCACAGAGATCACTTGCCTCTACTCCTGAGTGACAGATTTAGAGGCACATGCCACTTTGCCAGGCCCAGTCTTTTTTTCTTTTTTTCTTTTTTTTTTTTTTTTGGATTTGGTTTTTTTAGAGACAGGGTTTCTCTGTATAGCCCTGGCTGACCTGGAACTCACTCTGTAGACCAGGCTGGCCTCAAACTCAGAGTGCTGGGATTACAGGCGTGTGCTACCACTGCCCGGCTTTTTTAAAAATTTGTTTTAAAAATAGTATGTATAGATGTTTTGTCTTCATGGAGGTCTGCAGGGTTTCTCTGTGTAGCCCTGGCTGTCCTGGAACTTGCTTACTCTGTTGACCAGGCTGGCCCCAAACTTTAGGGATTCACCTGCCTCTGCCTCCCACGTGCTGGGATTAAAGACATGTACCAACACCACTGGGCTGAGAATTTAAACGAAGATTTTGTTGGGTGCTTGTGTGACGGTGCCTGTGGGTATCAGGACAGGCTTATGTAATGCTGGAGTGGATCCCAGGAAAGGTGAGTGCTCTAACATTGGGTGACACACAGGCCCTGCTGATCTGCACGGAGCAGTTTGTGTCACTTCTGTGACACAGTACTAAGTCCTGCTGGGATTCAAGAGGAGGAGGAGCTGGAGACGCCCCTGCAGTTTAAAGCGAGTTTCGGGTGGAACATGTGGGGTGGACAGAATCCCTCAGACTCTGGAAGGCTCAGGCAGGGGGGTGGGGGCAGAGAATGCCACCATAGGCCAGCAGGGGTGGGGCCAGCAGGGGCTGTCACCATCTTCAGGCAAAGGGCAGCTTAGGACTACTACCCTGGCCGTCCCACACGGCCCACAGCCATGTGACATCTGGCTGTCTGTGCACGTGATGCTCCATCCAAAGTATGCCTGGTGAGTGCTCACAGTGAAACACACACACACACACACACACACACACACACACACACACACAGGGAGTGCTTCCCGACACTGAGGCAGTGGCTCCCATCAGTCTGTCTGTCTGTCTCTCTCTCCTTTCTTTTTTCCTTCTTTTTGGCTTTTCTAGACAGGGTACTCGCTCTGTAAACTAAGCTGGCCTTAAAGATCTGCCTGTGTCTGCCTCCTGAGTGCTGGGGTTAAAGGCATGTGCCACCAGTTCCACCAGCTCTGTACTTCTGACAGGAGAGATGAAAGGTCACATAGAGCCTGTTAGGGCAAATTTTGGACCTTGCTGCCCTTTACAATGAAGTATATTATCCTAACTACTTTTTGGTCTGTTTCACCTTCCCTGTAAAGGACCTTTACACGTATGCACATATATATGGATGTATGTATTTAATGTGTGTAGGGGCTCATATGTGAAGGGGAGAGACTTATGGGAGTTCATTGTTTCCTTCACCAACTGGGCAGGCCCTGGGACCAAACTCTGGTGTCAGTGTGCTGTGCCTTTACGCCACCACAATTCAAAAAACATTTACTCGTTTTTCTTTTATGTTTGTGCGTTAGCCTGCATGTGTACCATGTGCATGCCTGGTGCCCATGGCCAGAGTTTCAGAACCTCTGTTTGCAGTGGTGAGCTGCAAATTAAACCTGGGTCCCTGCAGGAACAGGAAATGCTCTTAGCCACTGAGTCACCTCTCCAACCCAAGACCTGCATTCTACATCCCATCAAAAAACTGGGTTTATAGTTCAAGAGCACCCAGGCCAACTCATATACATAAAACAATAATGAATGGACGTGTTTGGAGTCGTGGTGGTCTATCAAGCTGGCAGAAAGGCACAGCACACCTGACACCAGAGAGCTTCGACCTGAGGGAGTCGAACCCCTCCTCCTTCCACCTGGACTCTGCAAAGCAAACTCCAATCTGTCAGGCTTGGCAGCAAGCCCTTGTACTTGCTAAGCTAGCTCTCTGGTCCCCAGGACAAGGACATTTTTTTTTTTTTTTTTGGTTTTGGAGACTCTCATCATGTAGTAGGTCCTGGCTTTCCAACAACTTGCAGTTTATCTTCCCACCACTGTGGGGACTGAAAGTGTGCTTCACTGTGACTGGCTCTAGAACACATTTTAAAAAAGATTTATTTATTTATTTATTTATTTATTTATTTATTTATTTTTTGTGAGTACACTGTAGCTGTCTTCAGACATTCCAGAAGAGGGTGACAGATTTCATTGTGGATGGTTGTGAGCCATTATGTGGTTGCTGGGATTTGAACTCAGGACCTTCGGAAGAGAAGTCAGTGCTCTGAACTGCTGAGCCATCTCTCCAGTCCCTATAACTATTTTTTCTGAAACCAAGACAGTTTGCCTGTATAGCCCAGGCTGTCCTGGAACTCACTCTGTAGACCAGGTTGGCCTTGGACCCAGAGAATTGACTGCCCCTGCCTCCTGAGTGCTGGGATTAAAGTTAGAACCCATTTGTAAACAGGTCTCTCAATCCAGAATACCATGAAACAATAGAATTGGCAAATTGGTTCTCTAAACATTGAAGATAAATTTATCAGCACTGGCCGGGTGGTACATGCTTGTAATCTCAGCATGTGGGATCAGCATGAATTAACAGCCAGCTGCAGCTGCAGCTGCAGCTATATACTAAGTTCGAGGTCACCCTGGCCTACATGAAACTGTCTCAGGACAATATAAAGCAGCCGGACTCTGGAGGACCATGCCTGTAATCCCAACACTTGGGAGGCAGGGGCAGGCAACCCCTAGGAGTTCAAGGCATGCTGCTCTCCACAGAGTTCCAGGACAGCCATGGCTACACAGAGGAACCCCCCATCTTGAAAAACTAAAATAAATCCACCAGCCTTTGTCTGCTGAGATTAAAGGTGTACACTACCATGCCTGGCCCCAGAACACATTTGTTGTGAATTTTTTTGAGACAGGACGTACGAACCCCATGAATCTTGGGACTCACTGCACAGCCCTGAGATGAGAGCTTTGCTCTGCAGCTGCCCCCCAGACCTTTCCCTCCCAAAGCCTCGTGCGAGGTCGCTGTGCAGTGTCTCTGGGGTACTCTGTGGCTCCCACCTTCCAGGGTCCCTTTCCCTTCAGAGCTGTAAGACTGTGGGACAAACCTCCCCACTGGAGTGGAGAGACACTTCCCTTGGGGTAGCTTTTCCCCTTAGCTGTCATCACACAACCGTGGCGCCCAAGGCAGCTGTAGCTACTGATGGCCGAAGACTGAGCAGTATTGAAGAACTGGAGGCCAAAGGGCTGCAGCCAGACTGGGGCTTATGGGCACAGGACCAAGGCAAGTCCAATTTATTTATTTAAATCTTCATTTAAAGGAATACTTCTCTTTGGAACTAGAGAAATGGCTCAGTGGTAAAGAGCACTAACTGCTGTTGCAAAGGACCAGGGTTTGGTCCCCAGCACCCACTGTGACTCCAGTTCCAGGTCCAAGGGCCTCCCTAGGCTCTAGGAATGTACTTGATGCATATACACATATCGAGGCAAAACATTCGCACATAAAGGTAAAACATTCGCACATAAATGTCTACTAATTTAAAAAGGAATTAATTTTACATCTGTGTATATGCATGTTCATATGTAAAGGCATGTGCATGGGGTCAAAGGGCAATACTGGGTGTGGGCTCTGGTGCATTTGAAGCAGGGTCTCGTCAGTGCCTGGCATGCTAGTTGGAGAGTCTCCCTGAGGTTCCTCTCTGTGCCTCCATCTTAGAGCACAGGACTGTAGGACTAAATCAGAGCTGGGCCCATGCCTGTGGCTTTGTGTTACGGGCACTTTCGCCCACGGTACCATCTCCCCAGCCCAAGCCAGGGACCGCCTCCAGGTGTGTGCATACGTGCGAGCATGCGCACGAGTGTGTGTGTGTGTATTCAGTGTTGTGTGCATGTGCACATGAGGTGGAGGTTAGACGCATCTTTGATTGCTTTCCAATCAAAGGTGTTGAGGTGGAGGCTCTAACCTGACTCCCCAGCTCACTGCCTTGCCTTGGCTGGGCTGTGTGGGTGGTGGGGATGCAAACCCAACCCTTACCCCTGGCAAGGCCAGTACTTTGCCGATAAGCCAGACCCAGTTCCTAAAGGCCCTCCTTCTCTGTGGCCCCAGACCCTACTGCTGACACAAGGAGTTCAGGCAGCCAGTGGTGGTTTGTCATTGGTTTAATTTATTACTGTCTGACTCCAGTGACACTGACATACCCGCGGGGCCTGTGAGCCTCTGGAGAGTCGGCCCTGTCCAGTAAGATACAGTACAAGGAGTGGACGGACGGCAGGCGCATGCATCCACGCTGAGCTACAGTGACTGGGGCCTGGGGAGGTGGGTGTTGCCCCCAGGAGGTCCCCTCTCCAGACAGTTAATGCTGGTAGAGACTCGAGGCCAGGCCAGGGCCGACAGACAGGCCTATACTTCTCTGCCTAAAAATGTGGAAGATTGCATGTGTACAGTTCTCCAAGTTCGAAACTACATCTGCTGCTACCCATCACTGCTAAGGGCTACTCCACCTCGGCTGGGAAGAGCGCCTGGGGGTCAGGCTCAGGAATGTCTGCTTCAGTCTTCCTCGCTGCCACTTCCTGAGCGGTCCTGAAAGAACAGGGGACAGTCTGTGAGCAGGCTGCTGTCTAGGCCTCTCCCGGGTCCACGGTGCTTTCAATGTGTGGAAGGGGCTTGGATGCTAAGGGATAAATTCTCTTAATGTGGCAAAAGACAGACTGCATCAAAACGTGGACCCTGCCCTGCACTATGTTACCACTGGGCCTGCTGTATGGGAGAAACGGGCTTGGGGGAAGGGACAGGCCACCAAGGAACCCCGCAGAGGCAGCCAGCTTCTTATAGCCATTCTTGAGTATGAGCAGTTGTTTCTGACTGCCATTTTGGTATCTAACAGAGCTCAGACTGGACTCAAGCTTGCTAGGCAACCATTACCTCCTCAACTTCCCGCTTCTACCTCCCAAGTCCTGGGATCACGGGTGTTCAACCAATATGCCTGCAGCCATTATGTCATTAGGATTTATTTTTCGGGCTGAAGAGATGACTCAGTAGCTTTGAGAACTAGCTGCTCTTACAAAGGACAGGAGTTCATTCCCGAGAAGCACACAGTGGCTCCCGGCACCCCAGAACTCCAGTTCCAGGAGTGCAATGTGCTCTTCTGGCCTCCATGACCACTAGGCACACAATTGGCACACATCCATACATGCAGGCAAGATAGCTGTACACAAAAATAGTTAACCCAAAATAAATGAACAAGAAATTCCTTTAAAAAATATTAGGGTCTCTATACAGCCCTGGCTGGCCTGGAACTTGCTATGTGTACCAGGCTGGCCTAAAACTCAGAAAGCTGCCTGCCTCTGCCTCTTGGCTACTGGCTTACTTTCATCTTTACTTACATCGTGTATGGATGCATGTCTGTGTGTGGGCATGGGTGTGCATGGGCGTGTCGTGCCCAGGATGTCCTGGTGCTTGAGTTCTAGGCACCCATGTGAGCACTGGGAACTGAACGCAGGTCTTCCACAAGGCAGTGATGCTCCCAAGGACTGAGCCATCTCTGCGACCCCTCCCCACTTTGTAAGAGTGTTTTTATGTGTCTGAGTGTCCTGCCTGCACATATGCTTGTAGCACGAGTGCCTGGTGCCCAGAAGCCTGCAGAGTGTCCTGAAGCCCTGGGGCTGGGATTAGAGATGGTTGAGTCTCTACATGTGTGCTGGGAAGTGAACCTGATTCTCTGGCAGAGCAGACTGCCATCAACCCCCAGCCGTTTCTGCAGCCCTCTTTACTTTTAATTCACTGGTCTTATAGGCTGGACGTGAACGTAGGCTACAGAATGCTGAGCCTCAGTTTCCCAGCGTGGCTCGGCACTCTTACCTCCTCTTGCTCCTCCTCACTGTCATCGTCACTCACTACCGGCTTGGCCCGGGAGCCCCGGCTCGGCCGCCGCCGGCCCCCCTTGAGTCGGTCCTGGGCCTTCTCCTTGCGGCCCAGCTTGATCTTCACCTTGACGGAGCGGGCTGGGGGCGGCAAGGAAGCGCATTAAGTGAGGCCCTGCGGGGCTGGCAGGGAGCTGCTGCGGCGCCTGCCCTGTCCCCTTACTCACACTCAGACTCGGAGCCTTCCTCCTCGCCCTCCTCCTCCTCCTCGCTTTCCTCGCCTTCAGTGTCGTCCTCCTTCTCAATTTTCTGCCGCACGCTGGTGAAGACAGACTGCAGGACGATGGAGTCCTCATAGATCTGCAAGGACACAGGGCCCGTGTGACTCTACCGGAGCCGGCCACCCTACAACCCTTGCTGGATAACAACATGCCCGGAGAGAGGGGTGGGGCTGGGAGGTCTGTGTGCCGCCAGTTCCTC